>NC_136822.1:22055076-23436445 GCF_951394365.1 Tetrao urogallus
CAAAAAATGGTGTTCTGAATAATCTCTGTAATTCTTATTTAGGAAAACTTTGGCATGGAAATGCTCATTACCCCACCTGTCTCGTGATGCAGGGCAGAGTGGTGGCTTTGAATAAAAATCCCCCAGACCACATATTTTCTAGACTTCATGAACTTTTAAGGGTGTCTTCCAGATTCTCCTGTCCCTCTGGACCCAAGTGGAGGTGCAGAATAGAAAGAAGAGCGATGTTACCGAGACCAACTATTCTTTTTATCATAGCTGACTCTCATTAACGCACTGCAATGTTCTGAACACCTGAGGCATTATGTCTGAATGTGCAGCCCCTCGTGGTGGAGTGGGAGCACTGTGGTTGCCAGCATGCCCACCCTGCACACCCATCCCTGCGCTGCTGCACGATCCCATCGTGGTTGTTCCCAAAGGAACCTTGCTTGGGCGGTGCATCCATTTGCATGTGATATACCTCGCAGCTCCCGTTTGCTAAAATGTTGCAGTGGGTTTTGTGCTTAAAGCTGACTTTTCCTTTATGGAAATGGTGGTGCTTGTAACTTTGGTCACAAGGCATGGGAAAGAGCAGGATGGGAGCAGGAGCGCATAACATACCAGGGAATTTATTCAGAACAAATAACGCCAGCAGAATGCCTCAGCATCCTATTGCCCAGCTCAGAGATGTTTGTAACAAATCTCCTCTGAGATGCGTTTGTAAGTGCAATGCAGAAACTGTTATTGAAGCAATATGAGGCTGGAGCCTGGTGCCGCTCCGAAGACCTGCGCCGTATTTCATCCTTAAGAGCTATCATTTTACTTAGCGAGCTGCTCGCTGCAATTATACAGCGTTTTTCTTGGCCCCCAGCTACATTAAACATCCATTTTATAGCGCTCACCGTATTACCCTGAAAGCCTGGCTCCCGAGCTGGCTTTGTAAAGGGTTATCCTGTAAAAAAGTACACGGCTTCCTCATTAACTTTATGGCTTTATGTCCTCATTTGGGGGCATGGCAGCTCTGCAGGCGGCAGCTCCTCTCCTGTATCCCACAGCCTTGCCATCGATGCTGTCAGAGCCCCGTGGGTCTGCCCCTGCAGTATTGCCCTTTCCCACCCCATTACAGCCAACTGGATGGTTTCTCACCATGCCCACAATGGAGATGCCCAGCCAACAGCAACGCGCGTTCCACCCGCTATCTCTGCCATACAGTGTGGGATATTGCTCAGTGTCACACAGCCCGATCTGACTGCTGCTAATTACAGGCGGATAGAAGGCAGCCAGCTCTATGTCAGCCACCAGCGATCGGGGCCTATTACATATTGATAGGTCAGGATTTATTACTGAAAGCACAGCCCAATGAGTGGGGCTTGGCCGGGAGCTGTGCGCTGGGGAATAGGGCCGTCGGCGTGGGGTCATCGCTCAGCACGCTCTCAATTAGGGCCATCCTCCCTCCGATGCTATCGGCAGCCTAATGGCAGTAATGGCTTTTCCTGGCGGGTGCTGCACCAGGTCCTGGCAGCTGCTGTGCCCTGAGGAGCACTGGGTGGGCACCCCCAGCTGGAGGTCCTGTGGTACCCATGAGGAGCCCCAGTGAGGTGCGTGTTGGCATGGTGCTCATGACTCTGAACATCTTTCCTATTATCACATCCATGATGCTATTTGCACCATGCCAGTGTCTGCTTCCCCTCTGTTCTTCCCCATTTGTTTGCCTCTGGGCTCTAAACACCCATCCTGCCCAAAGTGGCATGAAGGGGGCTTGGGAAGGAGGGGACTCTTAGAGCACACCCCATGGCCAGGCAGAAATGGCACAGGAATTCCCTTTCCTCATGCTATCTCCTCTCTCATCCATTACAGACAAACCCTTTTGATCCAATGAAGGTCCCAGACTGGCTTCCAGGGGTCCATAGCAATGCAAGATGCATCCATTCTCTGCAGGGTCTCCATTCCCCAAAAAGACAAGTGAGGCTGATGGGTGGTGCTGCCCAGGATAAGAAGGTTTCAGCTCCACAATCACTGTTTTGTATTCCCACATTTCATTATCATAAGCAGCCCCTGGGTGCTGTAATTGATATCTTGCAGTGCCACAGGTGAGTTATGAAGGTGCTATTTCACACGCAGCAACAAATGAATAATTCTACTATAAGTCCATTAAAGATGTACAGGCAGCAAAGTGTATAGGTTAATAAAGTGCACAATAATAAATAAATTAAGATACTGGTGATTAATTATCTGGTTTTGTCATCATCTAATTTGCAAATCTTGGTGTTCAGGAAGAGGGATTCCTGCTGGATCTGTGCTGCAGGACTGGGGGGGCTGATTTCCTCCTCCTGGATATTTCAGTTTGGCTGAACACAGATAAATCAGCGTCTTCAAAAGGCTGGGATGTACTGGGATGTGCCAGGGAGTCCTAGGATATGCTAGGATATGCATATGCTAGGATGCACTGCAATGTACTGGGCATAGATGGGATGTCCTTGGACATGCTAGGATGTACTGGGATAAGCTGGGGTATCGTGGGATTTGCAGAGATGTACTGGGATGTACTTGGATATGCTGGGATGTGTCAGGATAAGCTGCAATATACTGGGGTGTGCTGGGATGTGCAGCACTGTGCTCAGCTGCAGGGGAGGCCTTGGGGCACATGCACGTCTCCATCAGCACCGGGACCTGCCCATGTCTGCAATCTATTCATCACTGGCACATGTCCATTACTGAGACCTGCCCATCACCTGGACCTGCCCACTACTGGTACCTTCCCATCACTGGCACTGGGCTAAGGAGATGAGCAACAGTTTGTCAGAGTGCCTTCAGTTAGGAAGATCCTACATCACTGTCGCACTCAGTGCATGAAACATTGCAAAAGCAAGCTAAATTATTTCCAAAGCCATGCCTTAAGGTTTGCTGTGAATTCCTCTGAAGATTCACGAGATGAAGCTACTTTAGTGAAGCGAGGCAAGTTCTACTGGTATGAGCTGCTCAGAAAACGACAAAATCTGACAGCAGTGATCCATCCACGTGCACTGCTCCTGAGCTCTGATGGAGCTCTGGCTGCAGTTGGATGGGGCTGCCCAGGGAGTGGGGGGGTCACCGTCCCTGGAGGTGCTCCATAACCGTGGGGATGTGGCACTGAGGGATGTGGGCAGTGGCACCGTGGGGTGGGCTGGGGTTGAGTTGGGGATCTCAGGGGTCTTATCCAACCTGAATGGTTCTGTGATTCTGCGATTCACCCCCACGTCCCCATTCTGCCCCACACCACTCCCAAGTGGCCCCAGACAGGGAGATAGCCCACTGTGTCAAAACGAGGGGAAAACAACCGAAAAAACACAACAGCAGTGCTTAAAAATGTCTTGTATTGCTTTCCCGTGCAAGGGAAACTATTTAAACTGGCACAAAATAAATTTAAGGAGCATATTCTTGGAATTACATAGAAAAATACCCTGTATGCTTTGGCAGCAGCTAAACATATCCTTAATAGAATTCATATGGGGCCTGGAGTGATCACAATGTTTGGAGAGGAGCCAGATAGTAAGTAATTTAAACATCACAGGAAATTAAATTTTAGAATTCAATTTTGCATAAAGTTTTCTGTAATGAAAATGTCACACATAAATTATGAAGTCTGATTATATTCTTTTTTGAGTTTTTAATAAAATAATAGAGGCACTTGACAGTCAAGAACAAATGCATATTTTATGTGAGCAGCATTACGTGAAACTAACGTCCTCTGGAAATAATGGAACAGATGTTAACACTGCTATATCAGTTATCAGGTGCTCTGTTACACAGCTTCAAACACAAGTATTTATTAAAAACGCTAACGGGATTGTCTCTGAGGGTTATCTAATTGTAGGTTTAAGACGTAGATGTTTAATGTAATTAATTATATCTGCAGAATTATATACTTAGGCCATAATTTACGGTGCGTGTCCATATATAAATTACACAGCATTGTTCATGTTAGTTATCCCAGTACAGACACAGACAAGGACTTGGGTGGGAACTCAAACTCAACTAAAAGTGAAACCCGGGCCTTAGGGCCACTGCCTTCCAGCCCAAACCAACCTTCGGCTCCACGACCCCACACACTCTGAGCTTGATATGAGCAACCCTGCCCTGCTCACCAATCCCCAGCACATCCCAGTGCTCCCAGTGCCAAAAGGGACCTGGGCCACAGCTGGCACGTCCACATTTTGAGCACCTCCCAAAAACACGAGCTGTGTTTTCCTCAAGATGCAACAGCGTGAGCAGCTTGGAAAAATAAAGATGGAGTTGTTTTCTTGGATTTAAATTGGTAAATTATTTGAATTTCCCCACCCCTAGGTGAATGATTTAGATGGCCTTGACCCCAGTCTGACTGCAGGGATTAATGTGGTATAATGATTGCTGAGGCTATCATTGCAGCAGGCATCATTAATTATCCTTATTGATTGTAGCTTTCAAAGATAAAGCATTATGCTGACTGGAAAATACCCTCTTCCTGCAAGGTCAAGGCTAAAATAAGGCAGCTAAATAATTGCATTAACAAACAAAGAAATAAAAATAACCTCTTGGAGAGCTGTGTAATTAAGATCCAATTACAACAGTTGGCCCTGATAGCAGAGAGGCAGAATCTCGTCCTGCAGCAAGGGACAGGGACAGGGATGGGGATGGGGACAAGGTGATGGGGACGTGTTCGTGGGGGCACAGGGATCCCTAGCACGTCACTTTCTGCTACTACAGCACAAGGACCCAGCCCCAAAATAGCAAAACAAGAGATCTGGGTAGAGCAGGCCGTCATCAGCCTCAGATTCTTTTATATTTCTGCTGGGTCACATAGTGAAGCTTGAGGATGTCCTGGGGATGCTGCCTCTGGTGTTCCCCACCCCGGAGCTGTGGGACAGTGCTGGGCTCCCAGGCTCACCCCACACTGAGCAGCCCCCATAGCCCCTGTGCCCTGGGGCCTGGGTGCCCAGCCTTTGATGGGATGTGATGGCAGTACGTGACGTGTGTTCCAAACTGAAACATTTTCTTGACACCCGTTTAATTATAATTATTTTAATTAAAACATTTGTCATTGAGAGCTGGGTGATCCGGCACGCCAATTCACCAGTCCATGCGCTCTTCCTCATTAGAAATTTCAAAACTGACTTCAATAATTCACTCGAGAAATAAGATTGCTTCCGTGTAAGCTATTGTGAGGCACAGTTTCTGGCTAATGGGGTCACTGGGTGATGCCAGTGTGGGGCACGGGCACAGAGACTGGTGGGCATCACTGCCTGTGTGTCTGGAGGAGAGACCACTGCAGGAGCCCAATCCCAAACCCCAAATCTCTGTTTGCTCCCATTGCAAACACGATCCCGATGGACTCACAGATAGAGCCAAAGGGTTTTGTCCTCCAGCTGGTTTCCCCGTCAAGGTCCTGAAATGGATGGGAGGGGGTGGTGTGGGGATCATAGATTCATGGAACAGTTTGAGTTGGAAGGGACCTTTAAAGGCCATCTGGTCCCACACCCCGCAGTGAGCAGGCATCCTGCTCCTCTGCCCTGGCTGCATCGACCCTATGGGCTGAAGAAGTGCACAGACACTTTGCTGCATTGGAACCACAGTTTTGGATCAGCCCCTGACAGCTTCATTTGTGCGAGATGAATCTTTGCAGAGTTAGAGATGTCATGCTAGCTAATTAATAACGACCCATAGATATGCAGATTTCCCTGAGCTTTCTGTGCAGTGTAAACCAGTGCGATCGGGTTGTGAAAAATCTTTTGAAGAACGGTGCAATTCTTTGGGTTTATCACTCATAATAGAGCGCAAGACGAGCAAAACACGTGAAAAGGAAGCAATGGGAGCCAAAGGAGTTTGCATTATTGTTCTCACTGTGAAAAAGCAAGGTGCGGGATGTAAAGAGCCGGGGGAAAGCTGGCAACAATGGGCCCCATAGCAACAACAACTTCTAAGGGGGATGGTGAGCAGAGCCCCCTGCCCACGCCTTGATCTCAGCACCGCAGCCCCACAGCTGGCAGCCAGGCAGCCCAGGGGGACAAAGGCCCCCCACTGCCCCTGCACAAAGGCAGCTCACAATCACCGGGCACCTGGGGCACAGCCCTGCACTCCTACAACATAGCACCCCTGAACCTTGAATCCCTGCATTCTTACTGTTCTTTATCCTGGCACTCAGCATCCCTGCATCTCCATAGCTCTCTGCCCTTCCACCCTGAATCCTGGCACCCCTGTCACCCTGAAACCCTGTATTCCTCCATCCCTCCAATCCCGCATCCCAGCTCCTTGCATCCCTGCACCCCATGGGTCTCTGTTGTCAGCCCAAGCCATTAACTCACATATTCCAAGAAGGCAAAGGAAAACAAAGGCAAACACTGCAAGTGCTCCTCGAGGAGTGAGGAACCCAATCGGATCCCAGAGTGTAGGAAACGACATGATGAGAGGCACAGGGTCTGTGGTGAGCAGAACAGTGCTGTGCAATGGCAGGAGGGAGTGGAGACACTGTGGTCAGGAGGAGGATGAAGAAGGCTGGTGGGCATTGGGGCACAGCAAACCCCACCCAGGAACCCCAGCCACCAGTGCTGGCAGTGGGGACATCTGCAGCCCTGCATCAGCCGGAATAAATGCTCCTCTACTCTGACCCCAGGAAGCTATTTTCGGTTTTTGGGGGACCGCTGCTTCCTTTCCCTTCCTTTGTCATTGACTGCAAACCCCTCGCTTGGAACCACATTTCTCATTGCATTAGCGCAAGCAGAAGTCGTTCTGACTCAATTTTTACATGCAAAGGTCACCATTAAAAAGTCATAATTCAGCACCGTACCGAAGGCTGGGCCCTGCCGGCGCTGTCATTAGGACAGAATTTAAGGAGGTTCTGCCTGAAATGAGTCGGTATTTTTAGCTAACAGTATCAGCCAGAGGAGCGGGAGTGCCTGGGGAGATAACGGTATGGTTTAGATTTCTGCCTTTACGCTCACTGTCACATTAAAAAAATAAATCATAATTTTGATTTTCCATGTCCCTGAGGGAGAGATTGACAGGAGCATCCAGTCCCTGTAATTGGATCATTCCTCTGGGAAAGTTGGCTCCTCCGCTGAAATCCTTACATGCTCGGAGGAAAATTGCTCTCAACGTTATTGAAAATATTTTAGGAGGCTGAAGATTCTGGGACCTTTCCAATTCGAGTGCTCCAGTCAGTCATGCCAAAGGAAGACAATAATGGGAACCAAATCTGGAGAGCATTTCACATAATTGGAGAGCAGTCCTGGAAGCCGGGAATGCGTGCATTGCTGCAGACCAGCCTGTGTTAGGGGCTCACAGGATGGAGCTGCTAGGACACCTTCCGAAACAGACATCTGAAAAACATTATTTAGAGTGTTTATTGTCTTTGATAATGAAAACTCAAAGTGTTTGGACACGGGTGAGCACCACGGTGGTGCTGCCAGAGGCAACGGAGAAGCTTTATCCCTGCCATTATGGTGCTGTTCACCATGGAGAATTCTGGGGACGTTTTAGGGGCAGAGGTCCCCCCCAGAACAGGGCTCAGAGCTGGGAATCCACCTTCCACCAGCACACCTTGGGGCACCAAGTGCCTTGAGGGAGGTGCTGGGAATGGTCCTGTAGGAACAAGGGCCCCGTGGTGTGCTGGGCTCCGGGTTGTAGGTTGGGGGCAAAACAGGAGACTGCTGATGAGCTGCAGTCTCCCCTTCCCTCCACATAAATTAATTGTGCAACTTAATAAACTAACAGGTGGTTCCACTTCAGACAGAGCAGATGTGAGCCTGAACAAGCAGAGCCTGCTCTTGTCTTCCACTCATCCCCAGCTATCCCTTCCTTCATATCCTTCTCTTTCCCTCTTCCATTTTTCCTCTTCGCCCCAGTCTGATTTACGAGCAGCTACAAAATGAAATGTTTTGTCTGGCCTGTATGAATATTGATGGTGCAGAAACGTTGATTTTAGCTGAATTCATGGTTTTGGTGACCTTCCTGAAGTCTCTGCTCCCCGCAGGCATGGGGGATGCTGTGTGGAGCCGCGCTTCTCTCACGTCCGTATCTATTTCATGGGCACTCACATTTTGAGAAGGCAGCCCCATTTGTTAAGCCTGTGTCCTGTACACACATTTGTCTTTGATTATCTTCTAAAGAGAAGATAAGTACTTATACAAATCTATGAAGAAATTAAACTCACAAAACAAATGAGCCTGGTGTGTTTGCGTTTTTTAATTTCCAGGGATAACGCCCGGGGGGAAACACTTGCTCAACCACAGATGGGTTGGGAGCCCCAAGAGGACTGGGGCTGCCCTTGTTGGAGGAAAGCTCTCTCTCTCCTAATTCCCACTTGGAGAAAAAACGATAGCACTGCTAATGGCTGGGGTTGTGCAACACGCAGGAGGGAAGGAGGAGGTAGCTGGAGACGGGGAAAGACTGGGGAAAAAAAAAAAAAAAGTGGGAAATATTTTGATAAGAAGCGCTGTGGGCTTTTACAAATAGCCAAACACTTCTGGAGCCCATTTATCACTAGATTGAACCCAAATGATCTCGGCTGCTTGCAGGGTCTGGAATCTGCCTCCAAAAGGCCACACGGATGCTCAGGTCTCCAGGTTTAGCAGACCCATAGCACCACAGATCATGGACACAAGCATCCCCATTGGAGCTGATCCCACACCCATGAGACCCATCAATGCACATCCCTCCTCATGGTAAAGAGCAGGGCCTCAGGCCTTATGGACAAAGCACAGGGAACAATGCAAACAAGCAGCTTGAACCCACCAGCCCTCAGAGGGCAGCTTGGTACCCACCTCACATTGCCAGCAAGATCATAGTAACATCAGATCTCCTGCAGCTCAATGGCTGACCCCCACAGACCCAGCCGGGGCCATCCCAAATCCCCTATGGAGCATCTTGGGGCACCAAGATGCAAAGGGACGCTACTGCACCCCCGCTGCTTTGCTCCATGAGCCCCTTCCCTAGAAGGGCAGGCCATGGCCAGCACTTGGATGCACATCGCTTGGTCTTTATCAGCCCCATCCCTTGGCACAGTTTGCACAAAACATGTTAGCTGATCCAGCTCCTGGAGCGTCATGGCCATGCACACAGATAGCTGTCTGCATGGGACAAGTAACTCCCATCGAGCAGGAGTAATCTTCCAAGTTCTGCTGGTTGCTTGTTGGATGCCAGCACAGTTTTCCTTGCTGCCAATGGGACGCGAAAGAATTAACCAGAGTTGGAATGTTATTGTTTGTGTCAGACACTGTTAACCACGCTAAAACTATATGTAATGCTGCAATTTCCTATGTAAAAACTCTCCAAAGGGCAATACTCAGGAATCAAAGTCTTATGTAGCGGTTAATCTCCTGCACGGACAACGCCAAGTTTAAATCCAGTCCAAATGCCACTTCTCAGTCACAGCTTTAGAGGATTATAAATGATTATAATGGTATTTGTCTACTTGCCTGATACATAAGTTCACGTCAATGTTATCTCGGAAATTGACATTCGGTTTCATCTCCGAGGTGAGAGAATAAACTGTTGACTACCAGCTTCAGAGAGGAAAATGGATTAGCCATAATGTAATTAGGGCTCCATTCACAAATGATTATTTTCGTCCGCTGCACACAAGGCGTTGATAACACACACATCCAGCAGGAGCACGTTGGGAAGCACGCCTCTGGGATCTGCCTGGTGCTGCATCAGGCGATGCTCACATGTGCCGTTCCCATTGGAGGTACCCAAAATAGTTCCCCAAGTGCACAGCCCTGACTTTGGGATTTGCTCTGTGTTAAGGAAGGAACTCCAGATCGGATCCAACAGCCAGAGGAGGTCAACTTCTTCCTCTGTGCCCCAAACGACAGCAATCAGTGCTTCATAACGTTATCTGAACCTGTGCCTCTTCAGCTCTTAAACATACATGAAAGAGCAGGAGCAGCCCCCGAGGATGAAGGAGCCGTGAGAAGCGGTGATAATTGAACAAAAAATAAAGCCAGCCATATACACTGCTGCTAATAAAAGTGCTTTGTGAATGGCATGGAAGGTTCTGCCTTGTTTTCCTTTCTTTCGCGTTATGAACTCAATTCTACTTAAAGCTACGTGATAAATAGTGGCAAACTGAACTTTGTTATGTGTTAATGAAAGCAGTTAGGTACAACTGTTACCGCAGCTTAGGGATGCTCACCTGCAAGGAGGGGTTCCTCAACACCCAAATTCAGGGCTGGTGCCTGTGCTGCTGCTCTGCTATTCCCCAGCACTCAGTAACAAAGACAAGCCAGGGAGAGCCCATCAGAGCACAGAGAGGGGATTAATGCAGGAAGACAACGCCAGCTCAGAGGCGTGAATATCACTCTGGCACAACTCTGCACAAAGCCTTCTCCTTGGCAGCTCTTTAAGAGAAGGACGAGCCCCAGAAGCCTCCAAGTTGTCTTTCCCAAGGGTTTAGAAGTCCTGCTCCCACATCCCAAGCGTGAGGGCAGAACTGTGGCCGTATCCCCATGGCATCACTGTGTTCAGAGGGTCTCCATCTCCGTCAGTGCAGCAGGAACACTTCTGCACACAGTGCCCACAGGTGGAGGATGCTCAGTGCTCAAAGCCTCTGCAGCCTCAGAGTGATGCCTCCCACAGGGAAGACCTGTCAGAAAAAGAAACCCACTTCCATTTAAATAGTTTTTCCTCTTCTTTCTGAATACCTCTCAACTGTAGGATAATATCAAGTAGACAAATTAAAAATTACATTTGAGATAGAACACAGAGCCAGAGGTAGATTTAATCTCAGGCTCCAGCTCCAAAACTTCTTACAGTCAGAAGCTGCACTGTGATTTACTTCCCTGGACAATGCTATCCCACAGGTAGCAGCTCAGCAAAGAGGACATAACCCAGCCACAGACCAGAGAAAGAATAACTTTCCCTACAAGAACAACTCTTCAAAAGGAGCCACACAAAGCTAAACCTTGCAGCTACACATTATCTGCAGGAAAAAAAAGGCTCATTTATCCCCAGGATGGCCTTGGAGCCAGGTGCTGCTCATGGGCACCAACCTCTGTTAGGGCCTGGTAGCAGCTGGTGGTGACTGTGCTCACCTGGGGGAGGTGGGATGGGGTCCCTCCTGGGCAGCTCTGGGATCTTGTGCCCTTCGCCAGCATTGGGCCCTCATGTGAGCATGCCAGATCTCAACCTATAATGGGGATTTAACTATGGTGTCCTGTGAAAATGACATACCCACACATCAAGTAAAACATTCAGACCTATGCACAAGATCATCCTCTCTGAAGGCCCTTCACCAATACCCCACTACACCCCTATAGGTAGCTGCAAGAATACTTGAGGTGCAGGAGCTTCTTCTTCAGGTGCACTGAGGTCATCTCTGCTCACTGCATGTTGGTAGGGTGCACACAGGGTCCTGGGGTCAATGTGTGCCCAAGGATGGGGCACTGCTGCCACCCGAGGAGGAGGGCTGGCCAGGTTGTTTTATGGCAGGGCTGGGCTGCAAAGCCCCCAGCAAGGCTGGTGAGGGGGTCTGTGATGCCCTCACGAAGAGAAAAGTGGTACAGTGCCCAGCACTGTGCTCTTCGTGCTCCGTGACACAGCCCCACTGCTCCACATGGGCTCCTCTTGGTGTTGCTAATGCAAACATTTAATTTTGATGATTTATAGCACGGCTATTAAAAAAACTCTGGATTACACTTTGGAGTCAAGGTCTCAGCTCAAGAGCACATTTTTATAGAGTCAGCAACTCTGTTTTTAAATGTTATACTTCAATATTAAATATGACATTTTTTCAGCATGTCAATAAAATCCCTTTAGACCAGATAATAACCCCATTTCTTCCGGGCTGGCTATTGTTTCTATGACGGGTCATATCCTGCAGCCTACAACTCCGCCCTATTTCAGCCTCTGAGATTGGGATTTTTGCCTTGAGTCCCTCCCAGGAATGTGTCCAAGAGGCTCTGCAGTGCCAGCACAGACACATAGACCAACTCCTACAGTCCTTCTCTGCTCACACAGGCATTGCTTAAAGTCCTAAGAAAGCACTGAGGCCTGTGGCAGCGTTAGTTTTATCATACCTGTTCTTGGGATGCAAGGAGACCAATCTTTGATTTTTCTTATAATATGAGTCGTAGAGAGAGGCCAAGCTCATAAGTAACACTTACATATTTTGGTTACTTACATGAAGAAATCATATTATACTTCTTCCTACAGATCATTTTGTATCTCTCCATGTATTCCATATATTCCTGTCCCTGCCTCGCCCTCATAGAATCACTGAATCTTTAAGGCTGGAAAAGACCTCTGAGATCCCCAACCCCAGCCCACTCCTGCTATGCCCACTCACTGTGACCCTCAGTGCCACATCTCCAAGGTTCTGAGCGCCTCCAGAGATGGTGACTGCACCGCTGCCCTGGGCATCACATCCCCATTGTGCCCCCACACCTGGTGCACCCCTGTCCCACCCTCATCCCAGCTCACCCCTGATGCCATCCCCATGCCATTCCCTATGCAGCGGATCCGTGTCCCATCCCCCGTCCCATCACTGGGGCTCCTGCCAGACCTGCCCCAGTATCAGGGCCCATACATGAGGGATGGCTGAAATGGGGAAGTGCTGATGTTGCAGGAGGAGCTGATGGCATCAGGCTCACGGAACGCAATGCTGTGTCACAGCACAGATGCTGCTGCTATTAAAGTGCTGCACAATAGAGCACGACTTCAGCATTCAGAGGAATCACAGAATCACAGAATCACAAGGTTGGAAACGACCTGCAAGATCATCCAGTCCAACCACCCTCCCATTCCTATCAGTGCCACAAGCTACTAAACCATCTCTCATGTTTTTAGAGCTCGCAGAATTACCCTGTAATTGTATTTATTTTCTAATACGAATTTCTGTGGAAAGTGTATCATAAGATAAATAGAAATTAACTGATTATAAGGATTGTCATTCCTTAAGCTCATGTATATCAGACCATTGCGCATTCTGCTCTAATATCTTGACACAAGAGTGTCAAATTGAACACTAGCCAGATTATGATAATACCCAGCACTTTTTGTAGCTCTGCTATCTGATTTGAAAAGCTTTCGTCTTCACAAATGCACTTGAAGTTGGTGCTTTATGGGGTTTGATTGCATTCATCGCAGGGTTAATAAGCCTTCTCTGAACCATTTAACAAAATCTCTACAGTATCCAGCCCTTGAATAGACTCGGAATACCAAAGAGTGGTTTAATTAATTTGTCTAATTAATTGAGGCAAATTGAAGTTATTTCTCTTCTGCATATCGCTCCGTGTTCCCGGCGCCGATGTCAGTGCATTACAGGCACAAGCCAGGCTCCCACTGCAGGGTTATCTCACTGCTCTTTTAGCGGCACATGAAACCCGATGTCTGCAGCCGTGCGGGGCCGCCCGCCCATGCGATGCTATAATTACTTTTGCCACTTTGCTTTCGTGGAGTCATTCATTACGAGACTGTTCTTATCTTGTCATAGCTCCGTGTCATTAGCAATGTTGAAATGCATTAGTGACCAAAGGCAGGTTTAGCGGCAGCGATTAGCGCAGCAGGGCCGCCAGCAGGCTGAGTGATGTTTGAAATATTGGAATTGGTCTCTTAATTTCTATCAAAACTGATGGGTGAGGTATTGGTGTGCAGAACAAACACTGCTCTGGGGAACAGCATCCCACCCGGCCTGCTCTGCTGCCTTATCAAGGTATTCTCAGTTTTCCTCCACCAGCCCGGTCCCATGGTGCGCTCCCATGGCAGAAGGGAACCAGAGGTAGTGCAGAGCAGGATCCAGTCCTTGCAAAACCAGTGCTTGCTGATTCACCTGGGGGCTCTCAGCCCGTCCCAGGAAGACCCAAGTCGCACCCATAGATGTGAGCTGTCAGCTTCCAGCACTGTGTGAAGCCCTGCCCTGTGCTCCAACCTACCCAGGATCCAGCCCTCGGGCCTTTGTAGCACCTACAGCATTAGTCTTCCGACAACAAAGTTAACTCCATGATGGATCTCCATCCACAAGCTCTGAATTCTATTCTGTATCAAAAAGCACTCTTCATCCTCCCAAAGGCAAAGGTTAGAATACTTATCCGTGCTGAAAGGCAGTTAATTGCTGGCCAGGATGACACCATGCAGCATACGGCCATCTGATTAGGGACCAATATGGCATTTTCCAAAAGTACACAAAGTATTTCCCACACAGGCATGTATTTCCCATACAGACAGCCTTTATAAGCACGAGGCTGCTGAGCTCTGACAGCACAGCTGTTGTGCATTCATTTCCTGGAGAATGGCAGCAGATACCCCTTTGCCACGGAAGCAAACAGCATTAGGGGAGGAGAAGAGGGTTTTACTGCATGTGCTCCTGCAGATCTTCTGCTCCACATTCACCATAAGAGATGAGAATTTTCAAAGGGACTTTGAGTGGCTATGCCTTGTGGTGTCAATATATGAGAAATTACTGGCACAGCTTCGTCACTGCTGGATTTAAAAGCTGGATCTCATGGAGAAATATTCCTTTGATTGCTATAGTTTTTTTTTTGCCCTTACTATCACCAAGTGAACTCTCTTGCTCGTCACCTCACTGGATAGCACGGAGATTAAGCTCTGACTTTTTTGCTTTGTTTCTTTGCTACATTTAAAGCTGCTCTAGTATTTCCCTTTGGAACAGTCCCTGTGCCCCAAGACTTTGGCTCAGCCTGGGGGCCATGGGGGAGGAGGAGGTGGGAAGGGCTGTGCTCTGCAAAGAGACATTGCTGCCCCACAAACAATGAGCTGGGTGAGGGGTAATTAGTTCCAAAACTTAGTGCTTTGGGCGTGATGGTGATGGGTCAGCAGTTGGACTTGGTGATCTTGGAGGTCTCCTCCAACATTAAATATTCTCTGACTGAGTGGGCATGGTGGGGATGGGTGGACAGTTGGAGCTGATGGCTGCGGAAGTCTTTTCCAATGTAATCATTCTGTGATTCCAAGAATCCATTCTTCTGTTTCCCTAAATAATGAAAGCACTGCCCTGTGGCAGCCCCACAAACACAAGCATGGGACAGAGCTGGGCAGTGTAGGGAGGGCACTGCATCACTCGACTGCTGCCTGAGCAGGATTTTCTTCCCCCAGAGTCAGATTGAAATCCCTGAAGTAGAAACTGAACACTCCTTTCTGGCTCCTGCTGCAAATTAAGTCGAATGCTTGGACAATTAGTACGGTCAAGGGAACAGCCTCAAGATACAGCAAGCACACAGTGCACCGCGTGAATATTTGATATATCTGAAAAATCTTTACAGTCGGGATGTTTTACACTAAGCCACATTGATTTCCTGTCAATTTTTTATATCAGCGTGTGTAATCCCGGTTCAGCAAAAAAATACAATAAATGCAAGCAGTGATATATCTGAACAACACACAGCAGACATTTTGCAGTCACTCCATTCGCAGCCCAATAATAAATAAATCAAAATGAAAACAAAAGCCAGTGCATAAATCCCATGTACGGCCCACACCCTAACCGGGCTGGGATGGGGAGCACACAGCTATCCCTGCTTATCTGAGAATTTTCTTTTCTCCTTTCATTAAATTTTGCAAACATATTACAGCGTTCCATCTGTCAGCCCTAATACCGAAGGAGAACATTAGCCTACATATTACCTGGTTCCTGTATGCTGAAAACGTTGATAAGAGCAGGCAGGAATAGCTCCAAAAAGCCGTATAATCGTCGGCGCGATGAGAGCAGCTTTACGAGAGACACGGAAGGAGCAGGTTGGTGGGAGCCAGCTCTGAGAGCAGAGAGCAGCTCCTTGAGCTGTAGGACACCAATGGGCACGACCTCATGGTCTTTCAGATTGGTGCAGATGGAGCACTGAGGCTTGTGTAGACATCAGTTATATTGGAAGAGCACCGGGTTTCATTAGCAGCTGTGGTCAATACATCGGGTTTAGCCGAGCCCTGGGGAAGGATGATGTGTTACAGCACAATTAGCACCGTGGTGCTTGGCTCCCATGGACCAGGGGCTCTTCCTCAGCTCCCTCCCCGCCCACAGCCCCTGCTTTGCCTGTGCTTGGACAACCACACGATGCCCACCTGATGAGCAAGAATGCCTCTTTATCTATATTCTTAGTACAACAGAATTTTGAGATCTACACCTCGCTACACAATTTATCCCAGAGCAATATACTTTGGTCCAACCAGTTTAAAGATGCCGTTTTCACAGTTTTGTGTGATATCTTGCAATATTTAGAAGCTGCAGGTGCCTCCCTCCACACCACAGTTCCTACAATATTCCTCAGATGCTCATGGAGGTTCCTTCTTACCATTGATTTTTTAGTTAATTTGAAGCAGCAAGATAAACAGCCGATCCACTAAATTCAGTGTAAGTGTGCATACTTTTAAATGAGGTTAAAGCAATTTTAAGCAGAGATATTTCTTCAGTCTGGCTGCAAAAGAAAAGAAAATCAATCCTAACTTAATTGGAAGCTGCAAACCAAATTCCACGTTCACAGTTCCTGATAAAGAGCAGAGAAGGCTTTATTTACCAACAGGGTTTGCAGAGGAAAGCTGATGTGCCTGTTGCATTTCAAAGAATTTTAATTTTCCCTGCTTTCCTGAGCAGAGTCTGTGCTTCCCACCAATCCCCAGCCTCTGAGGGCATGATGGGGGGCTGGATTTCTCCCCTCTTTGGGAAAACCAAGCATCTTCTGTCTCAGTTCCAAATGTAGGAGGTTTCTCACAGCTCTGTGCATGCCTCAAGGACGGAGGCTTCATCCTGTATGCATCCTGCTGGTGCAGAGTCTGGTACTGAGGAACAGTGCAACACATGATGTCCATTGCCACTTTGTGCAAAGGAATTCACAGTGTGAGTGCAAAAGCCAACTGGACAGAAGGGAGAAAAAAAAAAAAAACCAATACTGAAAGAATTAAAGAAAAATCATATTAATGCTGCAAATTCCACTTCCAACTTTTCCTCCTGTACCAGAAGTTAGTCAATCTCCAAGCTGGTCTCAGTGCCACCGGACATGCTGAGCCCAAGTGCAGCATGGCATTGTGAGCTCTCAGAAGAGGGATGACTTCACCTTTTTCCACACTCTTTCTGTGTTATCTACAAGTAGGAAGCAGCACAGAAATACTCTCAATGAGATGCCAGGCTCCATCTACTCCAGTTGTATCCAATTAACTACAGCCACTGTTCTACAAAGCTGATCAATGAAGCAGGAGGTGCAGAAGCTGTTATTTCTAACAAAACACCTCTGGAGATGACTTTGCTTTTTCAGCATCTCACATGTGTGTGTGTGCAGCTTGGAGACAGGGAGGAAAGGGAAAGCTGCTCTGTCATGGCATCAGCTGGGCACCAGCAAGGAACCCCCAGGGCTGGCCATGGTGATAGGATAGAGGTGGGGCTGAAAGAGTCACCTAAGGCCAAAGCCCAGCAGAGTGAATGTCAACAACATCAAATTCAGCTCTAAATCTGAACAACCCTTCTTCCTGCTGTTCCTTCCTTATTCATCATCTCTAAATGGGAACTGGAAGGCGCAGGAGGATGTTGAAGCTGGGGAACCAGCTACAGCTACTGTTTGCCCTCCCCAGCTCCAAAGCTCCCAGCTGTGATGGCATCAGTGCAGCCACTGTGATTCCCTGAGGCATCTGCAGAACCTTGGGTGCCCTACAGGGGTCACAGGGCTGCCTTGCAGGTTCTACACTGCCTGGATCCCCACACCTCAGTGTCCTCTGGGTCAGAGCGTGCTGGTTTTTGGTTTGGATTGGTTCAGGTTTGGGTTTGGGCTTTGGTTTATGTTTGGTCAGGGTTGGAATTGGACTTGGGCTGCATTTGGGTTTGGGTTGGGCTGGATTTGGATTTGGGCTTGGGATGGACTGAATTCACATTTGGGATTGGGTTCAGATTCACATTCGAGGATGGATTCATTTTCAGGTTAAGGTCTGGACCTGGTTTTTGGGCTTGAATTCAAGTCTGGCTCAGGATTGTCCGCATTACAGTTTGTTTTCCTGCTCACTTTGGGATCTGGGTTCGGGTCCGGGCTCAGGTCAGATCTGGGGCAATCCCTGACCCTGTGCAGGGGGGTCCGAGGAGTGGGTGGCACACATCAAGAGGCTTATAATCCAGATCCTATAGGGTTGAAAGGTGTTTGCCATCGAAGGGGAGCTTCCCCAGGGTGCTTCTGAAGCAGTGCCTGTAGGAAGATGAGTTTTCTAAATGACTTTTCTAACTTCTTTTTTGGCTCACATTGGTCACTGGTTCATTTCCAGGTACTGGCAAGAATGTAAATATGGAATGAATCAACTTTTTCCACATTTTCTTTAGCAGCCCTTTTATGAAGAACAGATTTTCCACAGAGGAAATTAAAAAGTACATAAAACTGAGAAACCGTGGTGTTGTTGAGAACAGCATCAGCTTTCAATGTCACTTTATAACTGGCAGCACATACTGTATTCGAATGGCATTAATATAAAGTACAAAGTTTGTTTCAATTAGCTTCGTTTTTCTTTCAGAAGAGGAATTATCATAAATCCCTGAAATAACATTTGTCCAAAGGAGATGTGTATCATTACTTTAGAAATCTTTTATGTCTGTTTTTAAATTACACTTCCTTGTAAAAATGACTCTACGTTGATTTAATACGCACACTTGATTTGTGTATATCACTTAAATTAAAAAAAGACTCAACATAGCTCCGATTTCCTGTACAAGGCTGTCAAATAGTTTTTTCTGCAGTAAATTCAGTGAGATGGACCTTGCTGTTTTGTTCGGCACAGGGGTCTGTTAGTGAGGGAGAAAGGACTTCGTAAGCATTCGGTTCACCTTCCTTCTCTGGATTCTTTTGAACAATTTCTAAACTGATCCTTCTCGGAGCATCTGTAAACAGCTGAAAATGCAGCGTTTGGCAAAGGGCTGCCAATGGGTTGGGCTTGGGAATCTCAGAGGGCTTTTCCAGCCGTCGTGATTCTGTTCTATGATTAGGTTAGGGGAGATCAAACTCCTTTCCCTTACCCACTCATAAAGCCACGAGTGGCCCAAACTGCTGCCAGGCAGAAGCTCAGCTCACATTCCCAACTCCGCTCTTCCTCCTCCCACTGATTCTCTCCCCAGTTTGTTGTTGCAGCTATGGATCTCATTTCCACACTTGTAAAATAAACCTGTTCTTGTAGCTTGCATACAATTAGTGCTAAATCGTGCGGTTTATTCTCAATATCAGGATCCTCATAAGGCATCAAAAACACTTAGGATGCTGACTATCACAGCGCTTTATGACTCTGTCACTTACGGACTCGGAGCAACAAATATTTGATGTGACAGTAACATTAAAATACGGCTCAGCCACTGAAGAAGCATGTCCCACAATTTGCAATGCACGGTGCAACGATGAGCCGTCCATATTAACGATGGAGCAGCTTGTCTCACGCAGAGAGCCTTTGTTGTTGAGGCACGGAGATCCAAGGCGCGTGTCAGGCTGGCGAGGAAAGGACAAATATTTTTAGATGCTGATGTAAATAAACTGCTGGGATGAGCCTGGCTTCCAGCAACGTCGGTCAGGAGACGAGATGCCTTTATGGGTGTGCAGAGGTCTCATGTTAATTAAAATGTGTGGAGCGTCCCTGTGTGGGTCTACAGGACACCCCAGTTTTCTTATTGATCATTTGCTTTGCTGATGACTCTGGAAAACAGGGACAGGCAGAATAAGCATCAAATCCAATTAGAGCCAGCGTGGTGCCCATAGCCATCGCCCCAGCAGAGCGTGTGGGGTGCATGTGCTTGTGTCTATGTATAGATACAGGTAAAAATTTGTATGTGTACATACATATATACATGCCTACTCATTGCTTTCCTGTGCACCCAGTGTGGGTGCAGGCCTCTCTCAGCCCCACGTCCTAGCAGTGAAGCTGAGGAAGGATGCTAAGGGCTCAGAGCTGTGTTGCAGCGCATCTGCCTTTTGCCCACCTGCTCAAGCCCACGAGGTGAGCAAATGTATTTTTTCCCTTCTTAAAGCCTGCCTCATACACAGAAATCTATTGTGGATTATGGGTAATGCAGGGTGAAAAGCAAGCCCACTGTGTCCATCAAACCTTGCCCGGGCCCCCCCATCCCATGGTTCCTGCCACATTCCCAACTTGGTCTGCCCACTGCTGCTCTGCCAGCACAGGGGAAAGCACTGCATTATGTGCCAGATCACATCCCCCACTTTGGGGATTTTCTATTTTCCCCACTTAGTTCAAAGAAATTCTATGTTTTCACCCTGCCTGTTCTCACTGCTGTTCCTTTCGAGGGCTGAGATTTCATGGCCACAGTTTTACTCTCGGTAAATTCAGAATTTTTCCTGCTCTTTTGTTTGAATAAAGTCTCCTTCAGTCGGTATCCCAATTCCTGTGGGGATTTTAGGCCTTGTGAAATAACGCAGGGGGAAAAGATTCCTATCAGGGAAGCTTGAAAATGCGACATGATATCATGTTTAATGAACCCACTTGTATTGCAGTGTCACACATATGCCAGTGCCAGTGAAATGCTCAATGAATCAGTTTTGCATGGAGGGAAGCAGCTTTGCCTTTGCCAGAGGAAAGTAGGAGAGCAGGGAGATGTTCAGACAGTGAAAGAGACCCAATCAGCTGGCCAAATAAAAACGCACACTGCAGAGCAGTGCTGGGCGTGCTGGACCTGCTCCAAAGCCTGCTCAGCTCCCCTCTGCTGATGAGATACAGCATCTGTGTGCCCATAATGACTACTACCATGTGCATATCTATATTTACATCTACATCTATATCTACATCTACCTGTCTGCCTATCCATACAATCTGTCTGTTTGCCTGCATTGCTCCAACATCACTGCACCCAAAAAGCACAGAAGTGGCCCTATTGAGAAGAAATCCACCTTGCAATCTCAATCTTGTGATTTTTTATCGGCACTGCAATTGTAATAATCTCTTTTAACCAGACCACAAAATGGTGCCATGGGACAGCACCTTGCTGACGTGGGAGCTCAGTGGTCCCCCACTCCATTTCCCCTTTGTCCCCTGTGCCCAAAGTGCTGAGCTGCCCACAAGAAAAGACAGAGGGATGTGTGCTAGGAGTTATAAAGGACAGAGATCACTGTAGCACAGAGCAAATCAGTGGCATGGGATAATCTGGTTAGCAGATCATGATGAAAGCACACGAAGTGATTCTGGGCAATACAGTGCCCAGAAAACGGAAAGAAGTCAAATAAAATGGAATCTGGGAGAAACAGCTCTTGGTTTTTTTTCCTCTTTCTTTGCAATGCAGCAGGACAAACACCTCCCTCCACTGCTGCCTTTCAAAGGTCCTCTCATTAGAACACCCAGGGCACTTTTGGATGCTGTCGCAGGCGCAAGTGCTGGAGATCCTGTGTCTCACCTCCCTTGGGTCCCCTCAGTGCCCCAGTGGCTGCAGCAGCCCCACTGCCTCCCCTTGGCTCTCCATCGCCGTGCACCACACATCACCCACAGCCACAGCTCCAACTTCCATGGAGTTCTGAGCGCTTTATAATGCTGATATCCACCCGTGATGCGCCGCAGACAACAGCAGCAGCTGCGCCAGCAGTGCCGCGCGGCAGAGGCGGCCCTGTGCTAATGTATGCCTGTCCCTTAAATTCTGTGAGCAGTTGTAAGACAGCCGGATCCCACCCATGGGAGCGTGTGCCCTCATGAAGCACAATTACAATGAGAATATCTCATTATCTCATTGGCTTTAGCTTACTCTTCTGTTACCATGGTTTCAAATACACAGAGGAGCCTGAAACTAAGAGCGCCGCTAACAAAGAACATCTCCTTGTACAATGACATCAGATCGTGTCGGACAGAACAGACTTAATTAAATAGCCCCGACGTGGGCCAAAATACCAAAGTTGAGGATACTTGTCAAATCATTATGGTGTGGGGTTTGCGTGGCCGGAGGGCTCTGAGGCCACAGCAATTGGTGAAGGATCACGCTGGTGCAGGGGAGGCCAACAGCAGTGGCAGAGCCTTCCTCTCCCACCACCCCATCCCTCTGCCCCCAGCCCTGCACTGCCCCCATGGGATGCTGCCCACAGCCGGGTGCCACGCTCCCATCCCCGGCTCCGGGTTCTGAGCAGCAGCATTAAAAATTCCACAAATCATTTATTTACCCTGGAGTATATCCGGTGACATAATGTGACAATAATGACATCCCCAGTGGTGTTAATTGATTTTGTCTTGGTAGAGAGGGTAATTTGGCGTCCACAGCAGCTTCTAGATCACGGACTTACTGATTGTCTGCCTAGGTATTATTACTGTTAATGAAGAGAAAACACGCTTTCCTCTTTAAAAGACAGTATGCTAATTATGACAGACAATAGGGAGTCAGAGGTCATTTATTATTTTTAAACAGAGAGGTAATGCTAAATGACTGGCATAGAAGTGCAAAATGACTGTAAATTAATAAGTGCGATTCCTGGCTCATAAAATCCAATGTCACCATCAAATGAAAAGAGAGCGTTCATGAAACATTCTGACCGTCTTAGCACTTGAAGGTGTGAATAATTAACAGCCAGAAGTTAACATCCACCAGCTTGTAAAAGGTCTGATTAAAAGCAGTGTTCATCAACCACCAAACTATCGTAGCTCATTGGGTCAACATCTCCTAATTAATGGTTTCATATTAGAGGGATAAAGCATGTTTTCTCAGGACAATTATTTTCAAAAACAAGGACTGCTCCAGACACAATGTGAGGAATAATTAAGAATTACGTAGAGGCGATACGGGAAATGCCACCAAGGCAGAACCCAACTTGCAACCAACTGCCACCAGTGCCATGGCCACCTCGTACCTTGCCTGTCCCCATTCTCTGGTGGATGTGCAGCATGTCTTCCATTGCACTGCAACACGAGGCTCTGCTCCTCGGGGTCTGTGGGGTGAGAAGTGCTGTGGGAAGCAGCCAGTGAGGGCTCATTGCAAGGCAGGGCTGGAGGCACCCATCTGGGAGATGGCAGCAGTCATCCTCTGCTTCTGCTCTGTGCAAGCGGCCATCACAAACACTTCCTGAACACATCTGAAGGCTTCTGGAAAGCATGAGACTGAGTAATGCTGGGTTGGAGCAGGAGGAGAGATGAGGCAACACGGATTTCATCAGCAACTGCATGGACATGGATTTGTCTCTTTTGCGATACGCATGTGATTTCAATTGGTATTAATAAAGTATTAGCTGAATTCAGTGGAAGGGAGCTGACCTTTATGGCTCTTTGTTGGAAAACATTGAAAAATTCATTACAGGCCATCATCGAAGGTGTCACTCCAACCTCCATCTTGCTCTGCTTCTCCTGTTCCCCCTCGCCTTGCCTTATGCTTTATGTGCAAAGCCATAGCTCCAGTGCTGAAGAGCCAGCTGCCCCTCACCACCAGACTCATTTTCAGCTAACCTAGGCTGAAAACCAGGAGCTCCTTGTTTTTTATTTGAATTTCAGGCACGGTTTTTTACAATTTTACAACTTTTTCATCGCAATAAAATGCATTTTTGTTGATGTTGTTTTAACCTCAGCAGCTGAATTTGCGCATTAAGTTGGCTCCAAGAACTGGGACTTGTTGCACTCACTTCACCTGCAACAAAATTCGAAAGAACATAAAGAACTGGCATCACTTAAAACTCAGGATCACTGTTGAGGTGAACACCTCCGTTCCTCATGCTGCTACATTCATACGAATGATTTACTTCCAAAAACAATTTTGTTAATGGCTTCAGGAATGGGTTGAGTGTTTGGGACCTGCATTTAAGGACAGTGGTTATGACACTATACAGTATATCCTTGGTACACAAATAGCCCTCCATGCTTTATAAGATTCTTGTAAGCCTATAAAACCTAACTCAGAAAGAGAGATTTAGGCTGGTGCCAGCAGCTCCGTTTCCCCAGTGAGGGGGAGACATGGCTGAGGTTGTAAAGGTGCTGCAGGGGCAGCTGAAAAGAGGCTCGGTTATGGGCATGAATTATGGAGAAAGCTGGAGACACCCCAGACTGGTTAATCTAACAAAAGGGAGAGTAAAAGGGTAATCTCTGAGAGATACAGTGTCCTGAAAGGGAAGGAATTAATGTGGATGAGCTGTCGAAGATAGTTAATAATTTAACAGCTGTAGGTAATGGGCGGACAGCACTTTCTAAGGATAGATCAGATAGATATGGGCATCCTAGGAGCAGCCAGGGGCCGGGGGGGAGTTTGGCTCTCTTGTTGGCATTGCTTTGCTTCCTCATGCTGTAGGAGGTGCAAGTTGGTGGTAGAAGGAGGAATACCATCAGTAGATGTCAATAGATGGACAATAAAGGTGAGTAGTTGCCAGTGGAGGTCAATAGATGCCCATAGAGGTCAATAGGTGTCAATAGATGCCAGTAGATATCAATAGGTGTCCATAGATGTCAATAGATGACAATTGGTGTCAATAGGTGTCAATAGATGTCCATAGATGTCCTGCTGGATGTGACATCCATGAGGTTGTGCTGAGCCCTGGCTCCTCAGGATGGTCCCAGGGCATCAGTCATAAGGAGAAGAACTGCAGCAGCTGCAGCCCCACAGGGAAGAATGAGGGGCTGGTGGTGGCCATGGTGAGCCAGCAGCTGAGAGCTCCACTGGCAGCACAGTCCCTAAGGCTTGGGGCTTTTGTTTTTAATTTACTTTTTAAACACCACTCTCTAAGTGTTGACCTCCGTTAAAAGCACTCCCTGGCTCTGATTTGCATTTAAAGAAGAGAAGTTCAAGCTTTTAAATTCCAAATTCTGCAGGAAATGAGGGCTGATGAGCCAATATTTACACTAGATTCAATTTGGTGCCTAAATGGCATTTTAGCTGTCATTATAATGAGCGGGCACTGCGCATGCTGCGTGGCTGGTTTGGACTTGCTCTAATGATACGGGGGTGTGGTTATGCTTTAATGACATTCTTTAATAATTTATCAATAGAGTTTGTAAGTGCTAATTTGCACTTTTAGGTGCATATTCTCCTTTTGAAGCCATCACACAACCCCCCATTAATGTTAATGGGAATTGTGCTCACATTAAAAGGAGATTACACCCCTTAGGTGTTTAACATCTGACTTACCTAGGTCTTAAATTGCATTGCTGAATGTCACTTCTTTCATTTCCTGGGTTGGCTTCTTGCTACACTGCCACCAGACGCGTGCAGAGGCAAAGAACACGCATGTGAAACAAAAGTGGGGGCATGGGGAGGCAGAGCCCAGCCTTGTCCCATGGCTTCAGCCCAAATTCAGTGTGAGATACCACAGAGAAGTCAACTATGGGCATGACCACTGGGGAAATTCAGTGACAGCACCCAAGGCCAACGTTCTTGGATTGACGTCTCATTAACAGACAGTATGCTTGTTATGGCTCACGTTTGTCTCTTCACTCAGAATATCACTTGAGTTCAATTGAAATCCTATTTACTTTGCTAAGGTTAATCAGGTTAAATTACACATTTAAAGATCAATTTTCAACCCCTAGCCCTTTACTAAGCCCACGCCTACTCATATCTGGGGTTTCAGAAGAAAAACAGAACGGGAAACTGAGGTATTTGCACACAAGAGGTGCGTCTGATTTCTGGGAGTCTGCCCATGGGGAAGAGATGGGAGAGCTCCTGCAACTCACTAACCCCAGAAATAAGTGGTCAGGACCTGCCCTGGGCACAGCATTAGCCCAAGGCCACATCCTTTGGGACTCATTAAACGTGTTAACATTTTGGTGATGGATTAGTGTGGGTAGAGATGAGAACCAGAAAGTTTCCCTGGGAGTTTTCTGATTCTGAGAAAATGTCTTAGAAACACCAGATTCCCCAGCACTGCACTGCAGAGTCTGTGGGTTAAAACCCATTGGTGGTGCATTTGGTTCTTAGCTAGGAGCATCCTCAGGAGAGGAGAGCGCTGCAAGTCTTCCAGATGGAGAAGGGAGGTGGGAAGTCTGACTGTCTTACTTTGGCCCTAGGACAAATGAGGACTGTAGGACTGCAGTAAGTCTCAGGTGCTGGAAATAGGGTGGCTCATCCTGAGACACGCACCACGGACACCATAAGGAACTGACGTGCCTTCTTTGACCAAGTAAGGTTTAAGGGGGTTTTGGTGAGAAGGCAGTGAGATGGGTGGGGTGGCTCAGGCACTGGGATGCTGGGTGCAGGTCCTGGGGGTGCTGACCCTGTGTCATGGTAGTTGGCTGTGGAGCAGATCTTGTGCCGGGGTGGGATGATTTTACAGAGCTCAGGTGTTTGGTATTCATCTGCATAACTTTCTGTGCTCGTCTGTGCACCGGCTGAAAAATATAATGAATGCCTTACATGTTAATCATGAGAGAGACGGAGCAGTTGGAGTGTGCTAGGCGATGAATTATGCATTTGCCCCCACCTGGGAGTTAATATTTACCATATCTTGCTGAAATCCATTATGAAGAACAAACATTGTATTTATAGGACATGCTGCAATACTGTTCGCTGTGCGAGGCAGCAGGATGGGCGCTGCGGGGCTGTGCTGGGCTCTGGAGCAATGCAGTCTGTTTGTGCTGGAGTGGGGCTGAGCTGCTCAGCCTCCAGAACAACAGTCCCTGCACACACCTGGGGAGAACCAGGGCAACACACTGTGCTTGGTGGGCTGCTTGTCCCTGCCCAGAGCATGGCATCCAGCACTGGGATGTGCTCCCACTGCTCCCACTGCTCCCAGTGCCCCAGCAGATCTCAACTGGGCAATTGCTGAGTTTCATTCCTTTCCATCTATATTCTTGTATAAAGGTCTCACAATGGAAAGTGGATGCAAATTTACTGGAAGTCTGTCCAGCAAATCCTTCAGGTCTCCCAGTATTGGGGGTCATCTTGTCCCAGGTAACAGCAACAGGGTGAGAGGTGATGGCCTCATGTAGCACAAGGGAAGATTCAGGTTGGATATTAGGAAAGATTTCTTCACCAAAAGAGCAGTGATGCAGTGGCACAGCTGCCCAGGGAGCGCTGGGATTGCCATCCTGGGAGATGCTCCAGAACCATGGGAATGGGTCACTGAGGACGTGGGCAGTAGGCATGACGAGGTGAGTTGGGGATCCCAGAGGTTTTTTCTGTGATTCTATGTGCAAAAGCACCACCCCCTTTATTGCACACCTCCATTAATTTGCAGGGTCACAGAACTTGCATGAACCCTGAAAACGTTTACACAATAAGTGGAAAAAAATGGGCAACAAATAGCTCCAAAGCAGCCAGCAGCACCTCAGACCGTTGGAAGCCAGAAATGGGAGCTGAAATCTCACGGGTACATCCATGGGTTGTGATAAGTTGCATTGCTGGGTGGCATTCAGTGACACGGCATGGCCAGTGCACGTGGGTTTAATTTGTTCCCGATTGATCCCATAATTACAAAATTTGTTTAAAGCTGTTATATTATCTCCTTATTTGACACAATATGGCACAATTTTGTTATAGTATTGAAAACCAAATAAGACAACCGCAGTTGGTAGCATTTCAAAGGAAGATTCCCTTTAAGATGAAATCAATCCCGTTTCAAGTTTATTCCCTTGCTTTACGACTGGGGCTCTAGGGGTGCATTTTGCTGAAATACGTCTTTTTGATTTCGCAGAAGTTCTTTAGATTAATATGCAGCTGTCATTGCAAGGCAAATCCAGGCCCGCTTTCATGTGCCTCCCCTCTCCCCAGGCTGTGGGGGACGTCTCTGCCGGGTCCCAGCACAGCCCCCCCAGCCCCCCCAGCCCCTCACCCCTCTCCGGACCCTCTCCACCCACTCTTACAGCAGCACAAAGCAGGGCTCCAGGTACACCCAGCAGCACAAGAGGAGATTTGCTCTTTTCTACCTTCCTCGCAGCGCCCTTTGAAAAGTTGTTTGGCTTGCAGATCATGTCGGATAAACTTTCCAAGGGGATATTTTCCAGTAAATAGGCACTGAGGGCTGTAAGTTTCCATCCTGGTATAAATCTTTGAGCACCGATTCCTGCTGCGGTGTCCCTCAGGTGGGGTTACCAGCACATGGCTGGAGACAGCGGCTGCTCCCATGCAATGCATTCAATGCATTCCCATCTGCACGCTGATGGGAAGTCAGCTCCTGCACGGCTCTGTTCTGGTGAATTAAGGGGGGCACGGCTTGTGGCACCCAGATACCCTGAGAAATGCTCTGAGTGGTCACCCCAGGGACTGCTGTCTGTACCAAAACAACACTTCCGTGGCTGGGACTCTGGGGGCTGTGCAGCCTGGAGCAGAGGAGGTACCAGGAGAGCTGAGCACAGCTTTCCAGGGCCTGAAGGGGGCTGTTAGAAGGAAGGGGACAGGGTCTGCAGCAGGGTCTGTTGGCACAGGTTGCCCAGAAAGCTGGTGCTGCCCCATCCCTGCAGACACCTATGGATAGGGGATGGGCTCTGAGCATCCAATGGAGTTGTGAGTGTGCCCATGCATTGCAGCAAATGGGACCAGATGGCCCTTTGGGGTCCCTTCCAACTCAAACCACTCTGTGATTCTATGGTTCGAATGATTTATTATAAGCCTGTATATGATTTCAAGGCCAGATCCCATCTCCCACTCCAATGAGCCCTGCGCCATTGCTTCCACCACAGTGGCAAGGCCATAAAACCACATTAGTGAAATAAAAATACCACCAAGAATCCCTTTCTAGTGCTTCATGGAGATGACTTTTTAAATATATATGTTAACATATGATGTGGAAGCATGCACCTACAAGCAGGGGCTGCACAGGGCAGAGGGATAGGTGTAGGGCAGCGAGTTCAGGAAGAGGGAGAATGTACAAGGGGATGGAAACCCTGCATGGGTTTCCATGCAATTTCACCAAGATTAATAAAAATGACTATTTTGAAGATCTTTGCATGCGTTGTTTTCTTTCCTGATCTGGAGGGCTGCAAATCTGGCATTTCTATTGTTCCAAAGATTGAGAAGTGCTGTTGGGGAATGCTGCATTAATAGCTGAAGTGCTGCATGCAGTTGTTTCACGAAGGCTGCTTTGTGCCTGCTGAATATCTCCGTTGATCCCTCCGCTTTAACACACAATTTATATTAGAGCTGTCTCTCACAAGCATTCTCCACAGCTGGAAACATACAACGCATCGGAATATTTGAATATGGAGAACGCAGGAGCTGGAGTTCTGTGTGCTGAAGTGCTCATCTCTCCCAAAATTTGGCTTTTTTTTTTTTGTCTTTGTACTCTGCTTGAATTCCCCTTTTCCATATTTCTTTCATAGTTCCATTTTCCTTCAGGGCAACTGCAAAGAGCTGAGCTGGGATGGGCTTCTATCACGTGTCGGGAGCCCAAGCTTGGCACGGTTGGGATTTGCTGTTTCTGCAAACAAACAGCTACAGCACGCAAGACAAATGGGCTGAGATTTTTGGCACAGAATACTATCAGTATCCTGGCTCATGGCCCCAGAGCAGCCATGCCCCTACTGTGACACCCCACAGAGCAGGGCAAGTGCCACCTACCTCCATCCTCCACCTCTGTGGTTGCTGGTGACAGCTTGGGCACACAGTTGATGTATGTATCTGGAATTGGGTGACCTACAGGTGTATGGGACTGCAGGTACATATACGTATCTGGGAGTGTGCCCACAGCCTTCCACATTGCTCTGGTTGTACACCTGCCATGTTGGCATTACTGCCTGTCAGGGAGATGCCTTACAGAGCAATGGGAACATCTCGGTGTTCCAGCAAAGGACATTGTCTGCCCATATTTCTTTAGAAAGACCATGCATTATAATCACTGTATGCAGTGATCTCCATTCATTTTGTACAATAAGTACTGTGTCATTTAATTAATTTAGACTAAAGAGGAACGATCAGCATTCACCAACAACGTTTCCTTTGGGACTGGAAATGAAAAATTCTCTTTCTGTGCAGCCCCCAGAGCGGGAAGCGCTGCTGTAGATAAGGTTTGGGTTGGAGGGAAATGTGCTTCTGCTCCCTGTATATCCCCCAGCTCTGTAATGAACTTATTAAATGGACCTAAAGCAATGGTGGCAATGACACCCGCAGCGCTGTGCATACCTGGAACCAGCAGGAGGGCACCCACGGCTCTGCTCAGTGCCTCTGCCTTCCTCACCCCAGTACTGCCTTGGTGGTGTCAAACAAAGTATTACAGGAAAGTCATGTGTTTGGAGATGTTTGTGGTGCATGGAGCAACAGCGCAGCAACCGCCCGGAGCAGTAATGCCACGTTTTAGCATTCCCGTCCCTGCAGAATCCATTTTTATATTATGGAAATTTCTGCAGACCTTAGGCCATGAGTATTGAACGGCCCTCACCTCTCGCAGCTTTTCATTGACCTACAGTACAATACAGGCTTTTTTTGAACATAAAAGCAGCATTGACAACCCCTCTATTACTCCGAGAGCTTGTTTACCCATGCGACGGAGCGGACTTTCAAACTCGCCGCTAATTAGAAGCATGCTGCTGAGGACATGCCCTTGGCTCCTAATGCCCAACACAGGTGATATCCCATCCCACCACCATCTCAGCCCCAGGGCTGCCCCCCACTCCCTGCCCCACATCCTCCATCCCTTCCTAGTCATACGCCCAGCAGGCAGAAATCCCACAGTCACCGTGCCTCCAACCTCACCCTTGTTTTATCCCCGCCAATTTATAGCCCTGCACACTTACTGTAAGCACTATTTTCAGCATGCATTAGGAGGACTATTTTAATCACGGCTAGCAGAGCTTCTCCCCCCAAACAATTTCTCTTCTTGGGAGAGCTAATGCGCGCTGGGGACACAGGTTAGCCTCCAGCTGCTCCTTGGTGAATTAGCTGCGGAAAAGTCTCTCCCTGCAGCCTTCAGCAGTCGGAGTATTTAAATATAACCACACAGCTTTCATTTGATATAATAAAAGATTCTCATCTGTATTACCAGGTTCGATATAAGCGGTTTGCCTCTCAGATGTATTATAGTTCATTTCATATCTAGTGATACAGTAATAGCTCAAATTGCGCATTGAGGTCAAGGACAGGCATTGATCTCTTTAAGCAAATGCTGCTATTAATTAGAGGTGGGCTCACACTGCAGAACCCAGCCTGCATGGGTCCCTGCAAACCCCACAGCTCCGTGCCTGGGGCTCGCTATGGGGTTTGGCTCAGCACTGGCTTTGGTAACCCCAAGGACAACCCAAGGACGATGTTTCTGCCCCAGCATCTTCACTGCGTACCCATCGCTCCTCTTCCCACTTCCTTTTCTCCTTGCCTTTTTAAAGTCATCCCCTAGCCAACTCTTTCCAAGCAAGGAAGGTCTTGCAGTTTCATGAGCCACATCCCATGCCTATAAATGTTTTATTGCCCAAACAATGCAGCCAAAGCACCTGCTTGTCTCCTGCCCAAGATTTTCAGTGCAACACAACTCCCTTCCACGCTCACACTGAGAGCTCACGGACACATTTACTTCCCAGCTTTCACCAGATCATCTTAATGAAAACTACTGAACCAGAAATGAGGGAGTTTATGAGTACTGCTAAGCTGTCAGGAAAAGGCTTCTCATATTAGAGCAGTGATTTTATTAAAACCTTTCAACTAAAACCAAAGAACTCCAAGAGAAGGAGGGGAAAATGTCACAGAGATGGTGGGAAGCCCTGTGGCATCCTGGGCTCTGCTCTTGATCTGCGCATGGCCAAGAGCAAAGGCTCTGAAGGTTTGGCCACTCACAGCATCCCTTGCTCTGTGGCACACACACAAAGTCACTCAGGAATCACAACTTTCACCCAAACCAATTGCTGTCAATGTGGGGCTCAGGGGCTTCCTGTGGGTGTGCGGCTGTGCCCACTGTCTGTTTACAGCAATGGGAGGAGGGAATCATAGAATCATGGAGTGGCCTGGGTTGCAAAGGAGCACAGTGCTCATCCAGTTCCAACCCCCTGCTGTGTGCAGGTCACCAACCAGCAGCCCAGGCTGCCCAGAGCCACATCCAGCCTGGCCTTGAATGCCTGCAGGGATGGGGCATCCACAGCCTCCTTGGGCAACCTGTGCCAGTGCCTCACCACCCTCTGGGTGAAAAACTTCCTCCTAATATTCAACCTAAACCTTCTCTGTCTTAGGAGGGAGGCGATGCGAGAGCTGCAGAGCTGGTGTTTAAAAGCTGAGAGTAGCCCCAAGTGAAAAACCAGCCACAAACACAAAGAAGAGGCAGGATAAACAAAATCCACTATTGAGAAGTTGTGGAGGTTATCCATCATTGTCAAGGCTCTCTTTGCAGTGTGAGCCTTCATAGCAATTCAGAGAACCAGCAGCTATAGCTGTCCCTATATCTTAAGGATATCCTTTTTCAGGAGACATCAATAATAACAACAACAACAAAGAAAAACTCTTCTTTAAGTGCCTCATCACACTGAAAACTTGCTTGGATTTGTGACAGCACTTTTACACAAAAATAGAAGAATTCAGATCTTCCCCGTGATGCGGTACCAAAAAATCACATTAGCAAATAGTTGAGCAAGAAGATCAGCATTTAATATGCCCTCCTCATACACTCATTTTTAACTAAAAGAATGAAATACGGTATAAAAAGGGTTTTAAGTAAAACCCATCCTCTGAGCTGTGCTGGGGGCATCTCCACGCTGTGGCAGCGGCTGCAAGGATTGCGTTGCATCTGTTGGCTGCACTGGGCTTCGAAGCAACGACTGAAGTAATTTGTGTGATGTAGGCAGGAAGATTGCAATGATACACATTGGCACGGGGAAGATTAGGAGCTAAGATATGCTGTAAAGCTTCTCATCACACATCTGGAATGCATATTATAATCTGTTGTAAGCTAAATGCTGTGAGTGTGCAGCAATTGGAGCTGGCACCAATGGCCCTGGCGCAATGCAGACCCCCTCCCAAGCCCCTCTAACTCATCCCAGCTCTCAGCTGACCCAGACACGGTGTGCATTATGTCGCAGATGTACACCAGTGATAAGGGCTGAATGCAGCACGATTAGCAGTACAAGCCCTTTTGCAAGGGCTTTAAGCTGCACTTTGGGCACTGGGCACCACCAGAACGCAACGTTGGCTCACTGCAAACTGCTCTGTTGCATGGAAACAGCTTTGGAGCTTCTGGGCAGGGATGCAGGCAGATGAAAATGGTCCCACTGGAGGTTGGTGCTGTGCTGAACCTGTGCAGGACAGCAGGAACTGGAGCAGCCAACAGTCCATGCTCTGCCTGCTGCAATGCTCCCACAGCAGCGCTAGGAAACCAGCTTGGGAGTGTTATACAAACAAAAACAGGCAGGGTTAAGGCCATCAGCCCTTCCCAGGATGTTTTGTAGCACAGCATACAAGCACCTTACATCTTGCAGACACAGTACTACCAGGACACATCATGGCTCTGTCCTGTGCCAGCCAGCAGTGCTGCTCCCAGGCTGTGCTTTGCACAAACTCCTACAATTTCAGAGGCACAGATGGGCAGAAGAAGGCACCTTGCACACTGCCATCCCCTTGCACACTGCATTGCCTTGCATATTGCCATCCTGTTCCACCTGGAGAAGCACGAGGGAAAAGATCCACCAGGAGAGCGCACGAGGCATCTGCACCTGCGCAGGGTGAGAACGTAATAAATAACAAATGTGACTTGACTGGAGAACATAATATTACTTTCAATGCAAAAACGGCTTATGTCGCATGCAGTAATCGATCAAAACGTTACCATTCGCCGGCGCAGAGGCGGTCCTGAAGCCCCGAGCTCCGTCGTCCCGAGCACAGGCACTAAAGGACCTTCGAGAGGAAGAGGGCACCCGGCCGCGGCACACCGAGGGCCAAGCAGGGAAGCGGGGTGGATGAGGAACTGCTGTTTGTTTCAGCTGTTTGTTTCAGCTGCAGCACGGACTGAAGGAGCCCTGAGGTCGGCGACGGAACAGCTTCCCGCTCAGCGCATCGCAGCACCCCGTTGCCCTGAGCCCGGTTCCAACCCGACATCCCCGCGTGTCCGACCCGCACCTCCGGGCCACGCACACCGCGTCCATCCCAGAGCATCGCCGGAACGGCAACGGCCCCACCTGGCGGGCGGGTCCGAGGGCTGGGAGCGGGGCTCGGCGGCATCCCGAGACAACCCGCTGCCGGCTGCAGCCCCCCGGGAGCACCGCAGCCCCCTCCTGCCCCGCGGTGCTGCGCGATGCTGAGCTGGATGCGGACACGGCATCTCCCGGCCGCGGGGCCGCAGCACTCCGGAGCCGTTCTGCTGCAAAAAATCTGCAGGGAACTGAAGAAAAAGTTCTGAAATGTTCCTTGCTTGAGTGTTTGCATGCTCACAGCCCAAGGAGCGTGCTGAGCGGGGAGCTGCATCCCAGCACTCGTCTCCAAATGGATGCTCGTAGATGTGCTCAGACACCACCGACTCAATACGTTCGCCTGGGGCCGGCAGGAATGGTAAAAGAAAAAAGAAATTAATTGAATCAGCAACATGGATCACAAGGGCAGTGTGGGATGCGTTAGGGTGGGACTTGGGGATCTGAGAGGTCTTCACCAGCCTTTGTGACTCCGTATCTCCTGTGCAATGTAAAGCACACCCGGCCCCACTGCCCGGGGTGGGCAGCAAAAGGGTCAGGAGGTGAGAAGCTGTGGGGTTGGTGCTCCAGGAAACCATGGGAAGAGGCACACGGAGATGATGGAAAAACAGGGGAAGAAATACTCACTTTATTTCTAAGCTTGGCACATTTGTATCTCAGCCAATTGGCTTAACTACAACTTGCAGTCCTCATTTTGAAATATGGGCATTTCTCTGCTGGAAATGCTGTCCTCGAATATTTCCTTCGTCTGAAAGCTGCAAGGGTCAATACATCAGCACTAAAGTCTGCTGAGTGCCTCGAAATAGGGCGATATCATTTCCAAAAGTAAGTGACCACTAGGCTGCCGTTAGCCTGACATTGCAGAGGAGGAGATGGCTTTTTGCAACTTTGATTTACTGACAATTGTTGGAAAAGAAGCAAGCAAGAAATGAAAGCCCAATATTTCCATTACAGCTTACTTAACGAAAAAATATGGTAGGAAAGTCAGACATCATAAAATGCCTATCTTCTCACTATATTTACAGGCTTGTACAGCAGTGTGAGCCAGGGCAGGAATCAATGTGGAGCAGAGCTCAGAGTGCAGCAGCACTGCAGGGCAGGGCAGCCCGGTCCCAGCAGCAGTGCAGCATGGCTGTGGCCATTTGCCCCACAGAAACCAGTTGGAAGGCTCACAGTTTCTCCTCCAGGAAGCCTGCATTATCCCTTTTTGTCTGTTTATCTCCCCTGGACAAGGGGAATGCTTTGACCTCAGGCTCCGGTGCTATAGCCAATCTACTGGGCATCCATGGTGGATGCATCTGGATGTGTTTTGGACCTGGAAGATGTGCTTTGGGCAAAGAGCTGCCGGGGCTCCAGGCAGGAGCAGCAGACCTGAGGTCCATCAGCAAACCCGACAAAATTGCATAATGCTGCTGGGATGGGAGGATGCTGCTGTGAAAGCAAAGAGCCCCAGTGCCGGCGCCAGGCAGCGCTTCCTATGGCTCAGTCAATACTTTAATCTATTCTAATGATTATCATTACTGATGTTTAGTATAATCACCTTGTCTGATACAATTGCTAGGATCTGAAAGTCAACTAGATTTTAATGGTTCATCATTAGGAGCATTATTTAGTCGGATTAAACTGGTCTTAATTCCTCTGCAGCTATCATTTAAATCCATTCGGAGCACGGTATGGCAGCCCCCCTTGTCATGATATGAATCAATGCCCTGCCTGCACACCGTGTATTTCCAGCTGCATTTAGCAAGCAATGGCACAGATGGACACTGAGGTACTACAGCAATTAATATCCACGAGCTGCCCCTGTCACCATTAAAGTTTCTTTAAAAAGCACAGCAGCAGAGCGTGGATACACCGTGCTGCCCGTGGGCAACCAGAACCAGGAGCCCCAAACTCCTTAACCACAGAACTGGGATCTTCCACGTGCAAAACACTAACTTCCCAGCTTCCTGCCATTGAAAAACCAGGGAAAACATTGATGCTGCTGAGGCATTGTACTGGAAACCCTGAGGGACCATTTTTTGTTGCTTCCTTGATGTGCTGCAGAGCTTGAAGGCCAGTTAGTAGGGAAGTAACGTGACCACAGAGCAGCCAATGGCACCTATATGCTTTCCATTAGGAGAACAAAACTCGTTTCCCTGAGACTAATAATACATTTATCTGTCAGCCAGAATACAAATGTGAATTTAGAAAAAGTGCAGACTTACCCCTTCCTTCACAGGATAGAGGGGCTATTTAAGTTCATTTCTTTTTACTGAAACAAGTGAAACCCATCCTGTAATGGCCACAAGTAACTCTGCACTTGAAGAACCTCCTGCAGACTGCAGAACTCTATTAGGTAAGTTACTGGATGGCTCTGCTTAAAAATGAAACCCTCAAGACACGTTTGATGTTTCTTTTAGTTAATGAGATTTCCATGATAGCTACAAAAATAATATTAGGCAACAATGCCATTAATCCTGGATTACATGCAGCACGGGGGGAAGAATTAGTAGTATAAAGCAAGAAGATTAAGACACTTTGCTTTTCAACAAATAGCTGTGGTGTAAGTGCAGTACTGTCTTGCCTAACAGAGGTGGTGAGGAGCTGCCTTTTGGTCTCTGCTTTGTGCTGGCACAGCTCTCACCTCCCCTTCCGACATGGGGAGGTTGGATCTGGAAAAAGGGGCTGAGCAAAGTGATGGCAAAGAAACCTTACATCTTCAGAGGCAACAGGAAGCAGCAGTGACAGTGGGATGTACCTGCTGGGTGATGACATGAGTGGTTATTGCATGTCTAACTTATGCTGCACAGAACTGAGTTCACATCCCCACATCCAGCAGCAGGGATGGCACTGCCCCCACCCTCCCAAAAACACCCAACAGCAAGTTTGTTGGTAGGAAATAATTTTTTCCCCCCAGATACTCACTTAATCTATATGTGAAATATTATACATATGAACTGCCATAAATCAACAACTACTGCTGTGCATTTAGAAAGTTAAATTGTTTTCCATCGGAATTCTTAAATCTTATTAACTTCGTATATCCCGTATTTGGCTGTTTCAATGAACAGCAGGATGAAATAGGGATAAAAAGGCAACCCAAAATAGGATTACATGGAGCAACAGAAGGGGAAATAATCTTTGAAAAAATAATCTAAGACCAAATTCTAACTGCATTAGAAAGTAACAAGTCATGGTTTCAATCAGCAGCCAGGCAGGAGTTTGATAATCTCATGCGCACAGCATATAAATCTGCAAGTGAGACAAATTGCATTTTAATTTATGTACTGAAAAGGTTAACTTCTAATACCCTCTGCTTGCTTAAGAAAGTAGCAAAAATACATTCCCTCACAGCACACACAGCAATAAAGTAAGCAGTGTCACAGGGCTGGATCTTACACAGCCTCAGTGAGGCCACGCTGTGCAGAGCAGCAAAGCGTCGCAGCTCTACATGGCATTCACAAGGCTGCTTCTGAAGCCCCAGATTGCAGCCACTCACATGCATCATGGATAGTGAAGGACAAGGGGGAATGGTTTTACACTGAGACAGAGGAGGTTTAGGTTGGATATTAGGAGGAAGTTTTTCACTCAGAGGGTGGCGAGGCACTGGCACAGGTTGCCCAAGGAGGCTGTGGATGCCCCATCCCTGCAGGCATTCAAGGCCAGGCTGGATGTGGCTCTGGGCAGCCTGGGCTGCTGGTTGGCGACCTGCACACAGCAGGGGTTGGAACTGGATGAGCACTGTGCTCCTTTGCAACCCAGGCCATTCTAGGGTTCTATGATCACTCCTGGAACAGAAGTTACAAATCAGTTTGCATTTCCATACCCCACAGCAGGGCTGATGTTACCTCACCCCTCCAAACACAGCCAGGCCCCATCTCTTTCTTCAAAGGGAATGAGTTTCATGATGAGCCCAACAGCATGCCAACTCATATTGACTTTGAAGAAACAGCCTTTTTGGTCATAAACTTATTTTCTGAAGCGTGAATCATCACATACACATTCAATGAAATATTAACTTGAATTTATTCTCTTGGATCTTATTAAGGATTTCATTAAACACAACAGAGCACTGACAAAATCCCTCATGCTGAATAAGCAATGACAAGGTACAGTCTCTCTATGTTGTGGTATTGTTTTTTCCCTGTGTAGTACTTACCCTACCCAGCAGCTTGCAATGAAATGCAAGTCCTAAAAAACCATCATCTGCAGTGTATGACAACAAGCAGTAATTATGTTCCACAGAAGGCAAAGGCATTGGTATATAAAGTTTTAATTAAAACAACAAAATGCATAGTGACGCTCTTCAGTGTACATGGGGATCCAACTACCAGTTGGACAGTGACAGAACCAGGGGGAATGGCTTTAAACAGAGACAGGGGAGATTTAGGTTGGATATTAGGAGGAAGTTTTTCACTCAGAGGGTGGTGAGGCACTGGCACAGGTTGCCCAAGGAGGCTGTGGATGCCCCATCCCTGCAGGCATTCCAGGCCAGGCTGGATGTGGCTCTGGGCAGCCTGGGCTGCTGGTTGGTGACCTGCACACAGCAGGGGGTTGGAACTGGATGAGCACTGTGGTCTTTTTCAACCCAGGCCATGCTATGATTCTATGATCTCAAGAACTCACACCACAGTTCTGCTTTTACATCAGCAATGGGTCCTCTGCACTGACGGTTCTTAATTAAAGGACAATTTTCTTCCATGCAATGTGGCCAGACTGAGCAGTACAGAACTCCACGCTGAGTTCAAGGCACGGGGCTAGTTTTAAAACAGCCATATTACTGCTATCAAGATGTAGATTTTCATCTAAAAATTGTCACCTTGTCATATGCATGGCATCATCGTGTCAAATAAATACTCCCAAAGCACCCACTGCTGTGATTCCCATCACAGGGAGGAACAGTGAGAAAGGCAAGCATTCAGGAAAACAAAGACTTAATACAGTTCTGAAGCAACAGAATAAATATTTGCAAATGATGTGAAGATGAAAACGTTAAACAAGCAGTGACAAATTAATGACAAATAAATGAATACCAAAAATAAGTGTGGTTGCAAAGCTCCTGCAGTCTGACCCATCCAAGTCCCCAGGCGTGAGCAGGGCTGAGCACAGCACTATGCATCCTCCTCACCCACAAGCAGTGGCTCCACTTCCAGTGCCACCAAGGCATGTGATCTCTCCTTGTGCTGACCATACATAAGGAACTGCACAGTCACCTGTTATTTTGGGGTAAGGAAGTAATTAACCAGGATACAGAGGCAGCACTTGCTTCCAATCAAAGACGAAATAAGCTGTGCAGAAGAGCAGCCCTCCATTTAGTGCTGGCACAGACTCAGCGTACCAGAGTCTGCAGAGGAAAGCTTAGAACTTATTCACATAGTGTGGAGTATTACTAATTTATCTAATCCTAACTGTGGAAGGCTCTACATTAGCAGATAAACTTCTCCATATCTTTCTTAATTCTCATTTTCAATGTTGTATGGCAAAAAGTTCAGTCATTTTATCAATACTAAAAACAGGAAGATACAGGGGAAAAAAAATAAATAAAAATTCCAGATCCCCTTGGTTCTGTGGTTCAAACACAAGTGAAGACATCCTTTAGTATCTCTTGCTTGCATGGGTTCTAAGTATGAGACTAATTAGAAGTGGAAGAGGAACAATGTCCCCCATTGCCCTGTGCTCCTACAGCAAGGTGGGCAGGGAACCCCACTTCTGGATGATGGGAAGGAGGGGAAGCTGGTAAGACCTTCTTAGCAGCAGATCAGCAGGGCCTGATCAGAAAACAAGATGCTCGTTGTGCCCAAGGAGGCTGTGGATGCCCCATCCCTGCAGGCATTCAAGGCCAGGCTGGATGTGGCTCTGGGCAGCCTGGGCTGCTGGTTGGTGACCTGCACACAGCAGGGGGTTGGAACTGGATGAGCACTGTGCTCCTTTGCAACCCAGGCCATTCTGATTCTATGATGATTCTACGAGTCTCATCTCCCACAAAGTTCCACCTCATTTGGGATTTACAGGCACTGACAGCCTGACAACTCTAGGACTCAATATTTAATGCTGTTTTCAACACAGAATTGTGCAATTAGACGTGTTTATTTCTATTGTAAAACAGACCACTGGAAACGCTACTAATCTACAAAGAATTAACAAGCATGTACTTGGTCTTTTTCTTGATAGCTCCAGCTCTGAAACAACACTGCTGGCTTTCAGCAACCCAACCTTTAGATAAATGGGTATGTGCACCTGGAAAGGACGACAGGTCTCACTCCTTTTGCCAGATAGTTAAGCACCAACGTTGACACAAAACCCTTTGTTTTCTAATAGGGACATCATTTGTGAGATAAAGATAGAACACAAAGCTACCCAGCTATGTCTTTCCATAAGCGTTGGTGTTTTGTTTTTTAAAGGGAAATTGTCTTCAGAGAGGCCTGGAAAGAGGGGAAGTTGTCTACATCACAGGCAAAGCCCTAGTAATCGTCCTACTTTTTCCAAAGCTTTCCTGCATCCCACCTCTCTGGCCCCCCAGCTAAAGATTAGACAGGATTTCCTTCATAGACAGCAGATCAGCACTCTTTTTAAGTCTTTCTGTAGTTATTATTTGGGGAATCATCTTCTTAAGCTTAGCAAATTAGCTTTATAACATATATAGCTGCTGCTTACACTTACTGCTTCTTTCTTTTTCTTTTCTTCTTTCTTTCTTTTTGCAAGTAGGCCTTATTGTACTCACAGCACAGCATCTCCCCAAGTCTTAATAGCTGCACGGGTAAGAAAGGATGTGGTGAACAGGGGATCAAATTGCTGAAAACAGATGGTAGTCTGGGACAAGTCTGGACTGAAACACTATCACTGTTAGCCACCAAGCTGGCAACAGAGCTTTTAAGGAAGATAAGTTACAAACCAACCACGTGGAATTCACAAGAGTATTTCCAGAATCAGGCTTTTCTTTTTTAGCATATGCACTCATCTGCTCACGTTTTTAAAATAAATGCTGGATTTGTAAGACAGCTTAATATGGAAAAACAGTCACTGCTCAAGTCTTTGACTTCCTGGGGGAAACCATACGGGCTAAGCATGCAGACAGCACCAAGTGGAGGAGACAACCAAACGGACTCCTCAGAGCGATGGGGGCGATGGCCACTGGGCTATGGTGTCAAATCTGCTGCACAAAACCTAAAGACAACTGAATGACAACTCAAATAACCTAACTGCATTGAGACAAAACACACGAGTGCAGAGAAGTACGTTTGGCTGGGAAAGTCTTGCTGAGGTCGGACTTACATTCTATGCACTGTGTAATTAAATTACAAAGTGTGATGTTTTGTAGGAGCATATAATGGATTCCAAGTGGCTGCCCTGCAATTCACAAAAGGTGCAAGATAACAGTCTGTATACAGCAGCCTGGCTCTGGCTGAATATACTTGGGCTATTTAGTAACAACCCGGCTACACTTAATGAAAAGAAGCAGGTATGGAGGATTTGAACAGGGTTCTCTGACAATAGGATGCTGTCAAACAAACAAACAAACGCAAAAAACGTGGTAAAGGGCTTCACCTGAATCTAAGTACAAAGCAGAGTTGTTTGGTTCTGTTGGTAAAAAGGAAGAAGGACGTAGGGTAAAAGAAGATACTTACAGAAAAGGACCAAGTTTTCCAAAAACCTGCACTAAATTCAGTCCGCTGCTTTCAGCAGCAGGCAGCACTGAGTGCCAAAGGGCAGCCTGGTCTGCTGGTTGGTGACCCTGCACATAGCAGGGGGTTGGAACTTGATGATCATTGTGGTCCTTTTCAAACCGGGCCATTCTGTGATTTCAGAACTCAGTCCTTGCATATAAACAGACCATTAAGCACTCACGCACCTAAAGAGCTCTGATAAGGTCCAGCACAGACCCTAAGACAGGCACCCATGCACCCAGTGTGTCTCTTACAGACAAGGCGCCCATTAATAAGCACACATTTACACCCTGGGCTTCGTGGCCTCTTGAGAAACTCCAATCAACTTCCAGTACAAAGCAGCAGTTGGAAGGAGACAATCACTGGAACAGGAAATCACGTCCAATTTATAATTCAAATTCCTCATGTTACAAAACTCCTTTTAAAATTATAAAAATAAAAAAAAAAAAAGAGGACAATTCATACTTTACAAACAATTGGACATTTGCATTATTCACTGAAAATAACTGGCTTATTGTGCAACTCAACAAATCTAAGTTGGGATACCGAGGAAAAAGGATGACCACGTTATCCTGTTAAGCAAGCTGACACAACCCAGTGTAATCCTGTGCTAACCAACACTGCTCCTGCTGCCATCAGGAGTCCATTTCTTCCTAAAAATAGTCAACCCTGGCCACGTCAGATGGAAGCAGAAGAAAGAACACTGCAGCAGACACAGAGTAAGTGAACCCTTAATCCTCCCCTGGACCTTGAGAAATGAGGCCTTGCTCTCCACCTAATGAAACTCTGCACATTGTGAGAATAAACCCCACTAGAATTGGACAGTGTCAGGAACTACTTCTCAAAACAGAGACTGCTACACAAATGGTCAATTATGAAACACCTCTCTTGTAGAAATTACAACCTTTTCACTTAATCCCTCTGCTTCCCAAAAGCCAAGCATCCCTGGTCTTTCTTTTCTGGTCCAACATGAAACGGCATTCTGCTGGAATTTTGATTTTCTTCTTTGGCAAGAGACAGTAACGAAGCTCTCTTCTTTAAAAAGCGTTTACTTCCATACCTCAGGGGGTTCTCAAAGCTGGAGGTCTGCTCTTGTTTTCTCTTGATTACAAACACTTCATACATTTTGAACTAACACTACATACACGACCAGATTTCTATAAGCTCCTCAACCTGATTTGGAAGCATCTGCTTTCAATACAATCTGAACTGGAAGGCTATTAGCAAGATTGGATTCAGCCTCCAATCAAGACAGAACTGAGAAATGAATGTCATGTGCACACTGGCACTACAGTTGCAGGCTGGGCTCAGAGATGGGGGAGGTTTGTGGCCCACATAAAAGTTTCTTTTCAGAGTACGTCACAGAAAAGCATCTCCAAAAATGCACATAATGTACTGTAAGGGTTGTCCAGATCCAATTCTATTATTATTATTATTATTATTTTGTAAATAAACACAGGCAGTTTTGTGCTTCCATCTGGGAGTAGGGAGGGAGAAAAAGTAACTACCTCATGTATGGAACAAAAGGTCTGAGCACTCCAAGCAGCCACCTGGGCTAACAAGCAGCCCTGAATCCCTATTGTCTGTATTGTCTCTACAGAGAAAACTAAAAAAAAAATCCCAAAACAGGCTGCTAACCACCATTTAGTCACACAAGCATTGTGTTCCCACAACGCAAACCTTTTTTCTGTTTGAACTGCCCACTTAAACCATCGTGGCTGTAGATGCAAGAAGCACAGATGGCTGTTCTGAATGACAGTATGACTTCAGAGTCCACCCAAAGGGTCAGCTGTCCATCATTAGGCTAATTGGAGTGGCTTATGAAATTACTTTAATCAGGAAAAACAACCTCAGCGCCTGGGAATCCTAACTTCTTGAACTGCTCCAAGTCAATCTGGTGAAGAACTTCCTTTGAACATGGAACAGATTAACACAGCGTCCTTTAGCACCGCATGGTCTTGAAATTACTCTTCATTCTATCCCATTTCACACCTGGAGTTAACAGAGCTAAGAGCAAAGATGCTGAAAGACAGAACTTAACCTCTGCAATGCAGCTTTCCTGTATACCTTTCATATCATCAGTAAACACAGACAAGCCCAACCTGACAAACTCGAGCTCTAACAGGAAAAGGATACAAAAACGTCCAGGAACAAAACTCCAAAGCTCCCAAGGAGCCATGGAAGATGGTGTAAAAAGTAGAGGGCCCGGACAGATCCAGCAGCAGGCATCTTTAGGACAAGGCTGAGGCCATACGTGCAGTTTCCCAGCATGGCCAATGCAAACAGCAGGTAAGAGGTGCCTTCTGTTGACTTTCTCTGAAACTAAAGACAAGGAGGTTAATACAGAAACATGTTTTAAGATGCATCATAGTAAACATTTCTATATAACTCTGGCACTTTCTATTATCACACACTGAAAGATTTTTTTCAGTTGTTCCTCTCCATCTTTTCCTGAACCCTCACAGCTCAGTATTTTCAGCACACACCACTGAAAGCAACTGAAATTGTTACAGCTCTTAGAAGCAGCTCTGCTTAACGTAGTTTTTATGTAGGTGCAAAGCAGCAAGGATAATCTGCTTCCAAATGATATTTAGTTCTTAGGCAATCTGTTTCTCTATCAGTGTGCACAGTAGAGCCCTTTGAAAAGGTTGTTGTATTCCAGCTGGAATGGAAAAGGTAAGGAAAGGGGAATAGGAATAAGCTTGGAAATGAACCAAACCTTCTTATAACCAACTAAAAGATCCATATACATTTGATGATGTAAAACCTGCAGGATTTTTTCTTCTATAGCCTCTCATTTTTTATTTTTATTTTTTTTAATATGGGCATGTTAAAAAAAGTCAGTAATGATATCTTTGAAGGGAAAAAAGAAGGGCTAAAGCTTTAAACTACTTTTCCTGTGATTTCAGTTTTTGATCCTACAGTTGGTTTCTTAAAGTAGAATCGTTTGGGGAAAAAAATAAGGGAGGCATCAGTTGCTCATGAGAACAATCACACAAAGCACATTTCTGCTTATGTATCTCCTAAATCCAACTGTAAACCTTCCTCTTTCCTGCCCAATCAATACCCTTCTACTGATCAAAGACCATCATTTTCCTAAAATTCTCACCATCCTCTTTTGAAAGGGAAAAGAAAACCCTTCTTTAACGTTTTAGACTGTCACAAAAGCCAGGGAGGCTTTCACACTTTGAGGCCAAATCTCAAGCAACGCAGAGCATTTGGTAAAATATACAAGTATGCTCAGCCAAAAACAGACTTACGTTTTTATACAGCTGAGGAAATCTACTTCCCAAGTAAAACACACAAGATATATAGCCACAAACGAAGCCTGACATTTCAATCATATCGAGAGAGTTCTGAAAAATAAAGGGACATATATTTTGGCAAGAATGTTCTCAAGCATTTCAGAGACTTAAACTGAGAGCCCGCCGGCTGTTTTTTTGGACAGAACTTTCAAAGCAGCTCAAGGCTGCTCTTCAAATGACCAAAAAGGACGAGAAAGTGTTTCATCTTTATCTCACAACAATGCACAGTGCTGCGTCACGGCTGAGACCGAGATCAAAATCGGCACCAGGCTTCAGGACATAACACTCGTATCAATCCGGTTCTTCTGCTAAAAAAGCCTGGGCACAATAATTCAAGCCAAAACTAAAAACCCATCGCTAGGGCCACTAAATTGTTAGTTTTCTCATTCTAGCTGTATTTTGAAAATAAGCTGCTCTCCTGCTGGGCAATGTTGCTGGATTACAATTATTTTACCGGCATTAACACGAAGGCCATCAAATTGCTAGAACAGCCTGTGAACTTTGCTGGTAAAGTGACAGCAGCAGCAGCAGGTACAATTGTAATTCCCCACTTGTTATTGATTGCACTTTTCACTACACAGTCTCTCCATGGATGTCTGCAGTACCCAACACAGGCAGAAAGACAACACATGGACGTGTCATTTCACAAAGCAGCACATCCTAATAACCCAAGGGATAGAATGAGCCCGAAATACAGGGAGCTATTTTGCAGCTTATTTATTTTGGAATGTAGGGTACGTACTTAGAGATCCACACGGTGCCACATTTATGGCTTCTGAAGCATCGTTAAAAACATCACCCAAATTTCTTGAAAACTCAAAGCACACAATGTTTTCAAGACGCTGAATTTGTCAGCTTCGTTTCTTGGAATGGAAGCAGGTAAGCACTTACAATACTTCTTTCCATTGCTGAACTCTGGTCTTGCTTTCTGATAAACAGCTGGCAGGGTAAAACAACACACAGGGTTATGCACATCAAGATCCAGGTTATACAGAAATTCTTCAGCCTTCTGCTGCCTAGAATGATAAAAATAACAAGCAAATGAGTTGGAAAATAACACCTGCTGTTAAGGTTATTTTTCATCCACAATACAAACATGTAAACGTCTCACTTCAGCCTAAAGATTCCACCTCCTTGGGCTCTGTCCCCAGCCCTGCTCATCACACACAGTGTCTACTGAACCACTGCAGGAGCAGTGCAGGAGCATTCCTTTAACAGGCACTGCTCCTATGGTGACTGTCACCAGTGGAACAAACGGCTGTATGGTATCAGAAGCCTGCCCCATAGACCTGCAACCTGTATCACAGGGACAGGAATTACTACAGTGGTTTCACAGCCTGTGCTTGGATTGCGACCAACTCACAAAACTGACCAACTAGTCCATGGTCAGAGCTCTAGAACTGGGTATTGAGAGCTCTCTTGTATTGCTTTATTCACAAATACCATTCTTCCCTATCCAGCTATGCAGAGTTGAGCTGAAGCAGGCAGGGGCAGTTATAATGCACAAAATCCCATCTTTGTTTACAAGAGCAGGCAGTGGGAAGGAGGCATCTTCAGCACTGCCCTATCCTCAGCTTTATTATCAGTACCATATTGAAAGAATTGGATTTATCCTACTTAGTGTGCTGCGCAGGCATGTGCTTTCCTTCAGCTTTTTGTTACCCCCGCTACACCACGGGCTTCCTTTGCTTTTTTAAGACTGATGAGCTACTGTTTTTGATTGCATGCAATGTGCACAGAGCTTTCTGCCTTCTATTTCAATAGTCTGTTTGGTAGACTGAATAGTACAACTACTGCCAGTGATTACAAAGCAACTTGAGTAATTTCGTTCCTCTTGAATGCCTTTAAATTGTATGCATTGAAACAGAGTGCATGAAGATGTCAAGTTATCTGATGATGTAAGCAAATGAAGTCCTGTTTTAATCAGCACGGAAGAAACTAACTGAACCACACAAAAAATAACACTTAATTTCAACTTCTCTGTATATTTAGATCTCTGTAAGTAGACAGTAAAACCATGGAGCAAATATATAATATGGAGCAAATATATAATATATATAATATAATATGGGACCAGGTTCTGGCTTCATTTCCTGCCTATATAAACTGGCTGTACTACATAGAAAGTATTGACAGATATTGAGTGGTTAAGAGGAGGGGAGAAAGGCAGAAGAAAAGAATTTTCACAAAAGGCTGAGAGAATTGGAAGAAATAGGCCTAACAACTCCAGCTGGAATCTGCGTACCCCATTTTTAGATAGGCTTTATTTAAACTCTGCAGAAAACATCAAGGTGAAGAACCTGCATTAAGGAAAATGTTTTCACTGTTAAAAAGCCTCACCTTTCATCATCTTCCAATTCTTGAGCTTGCAATAGGCAAATTGTGAAATCAAAATGATATCCATGTTAACGTAGGAGATGGCAGTGATGGTCTGAAAGAGAAGATACATTTGCTTGTTCAGTACACATAGCACAAAATACCATCAGAACTAAGTTGTGCTTCTTAATAATAACGTGCACACCAAATAGAAAGCCAGTGCCAAAAGAAGGAAGAAAAGCATTCAGAGGAACAAGTTGGACAGCAGCAGATCGATGCAGCGTAAAGAGTAAGAAAATGGAAGAGCTGAAAATAAGAGCAGCAGATAAGAAAGCTTCAGACACAAATGACCTATCACTGACAACTACTGCTTCCTCCAGAGAAGCCCTCCCTTCACTGAAGAAACTGTAATTTTGGATTTGTAAGCGATTAACAGCTTCTTTGAACTGGTGTTTCTGTTATTAAACACTTCTCCTAAAATCAAATACACAAAAGGAAATTTTAAGAGTAGTTGCAGCACGGTAGCTTAATCTATCAGAAGCTGAACAGCACAACTTGCATCCAGCCCTGTTTGCTCTGCAAACTAACTTTGAAAGAAAAATTAACTGGGAGTTTCCCAGTTCATCCCAGTAAGTCTCTCGTAACGCTGACTGCAGAAGCGAAATGGTTCCTGCCACACATAATGGTATCAAAGTAAACATCTGAGAAATTCTGACCATTTTTTCTTTATGGATAGTAGATCAGTGAGCAGAATGTAAAACTATTTTCTGCCGTGGTGCCTACTGGACTGTGTATTATCACAGCATCCTAGAGTTTAAAGAGACATTCTGAAAAGGATATATCAGAAAGTAGAAATATTGACTGATTACCTGAATTGGCAGTTGATTTGTTAAATAGCAGCCTATCAGATTTGTGACATCTCCAGCCATCCAACACAGCAGAAAGCCCAAAGACAGCGCTTGGTCCACCTTTCCATCCCGACAGGCAACGTGAATTTGACTGGCACAAATTCCAGAATTGGGAGACACTGTTAGCCAAAAATGCCTGACAAGTTGCAACATACAATTTTCAAAGTCTGAGTAAGGAAAGAATAACAACAGAACTACAAGAGACCCATCAGAGCAACACCCACTGACACTCAGAAGGAAAACTCAGTGTCACTAGTGCTGACCGTGTCACATCTTCATTACTGCTTGCGTGAACTTGTGTGTGTGCTATGTGTGTGTCTTCTGCAGTGAAATATCAGTCTGGACACCAAAACTATGCCTTCATCGCTTCGCACTCATCAGCTGGAAATACCAGCCTTTGAAATCCTGAAACAGGAAATGCTTTTAACAGAAGGGCTAAGAACGAACAAAGCTTCTGTGAGAGCTGACAACAACACTTAAGCCTCGAAATTGAAGAACTGTTCTTCAAATTCACAATGGGAACAATGAAGCAATCCCAAATTTCAGTCCATTAGACACGTCTTGATGAATCACACAGTGGCTAACGTGACACTCTGAATGTAAAGCCTCCTTTCAACTCATATTTCAAAAGCTCTACAGCTTATTGAGCGTGTTCTGATTTTGATTTCCATCAGCCTTTCATTAGTTCAGTAAATTATATTCCTGTTATGAGGACAATCATATTTTGTTTTGGGCACTTTCACCTCCAAGCAGCATTCCTACTTTCCTTTTGCCATCTCCTACCTTCACATTGGAAATCCAAACCCAGTGCCAGTTCTCCCAACAGCAATTGGTTTTGCACTACCAAAGCAGTAACTCGTGTTCCTGACTTGGTCTTAGTCTGAATTTCACTGGCAGGACCCAGCTCAACAGCACTGGTGACATGGCATGTGGTTTACATACACAGTGAGCCAGTCTCTGCAGCAAGCATGCTGTGTGCACACATCTCAGGGTGGAGAAGATAAGGGAGAAGAGGTGATTTATTCTCATTTTCTCTAAGTGGCAGAGATTAGTGTCAAGTCAGTACAACAGAACAGTACATCAAGCTCATTTGTCAACCACCAAATATTGTTCTAAACATGAACAACATGCTTCTCTGGCATAATATATCTGTATTATGCAGAGAAACATATCCAAGATAAACTTAAAAAAAGGCAGCTTGTGAAAAAGGCTTCAGGCAAGATTACTCATGTTTCAATCTAAGGGCTGCCAAAGACTTGAAACTTACGGTAGTGCAGCAAACAGAAAGCAGACAATGGAAGTCAGTCCTACGACAACGCTGCAGTACTCCCATGCATTCTCCACACATTCTTCCAGAAGATGCCAAATCCACGGTGTGCCATTTATACACAGACTCCTATTCTCTACTGCAGAGATATTGAAAGCATATGCATGCAGCTGGGAAGCCATCACTTCTGGACTGAGGCTCAGTTTCAGAAGTTTATTTCTGCCTCCATTTTTACCCCATGCAAATCCGCAAATCCGTTTACCAAAGCTGAATATCTGCTGTGAAAACCCTCTGCATGCAGACGGATGCTTGAGATCACAGCTATTTCCAATCTCATAAACAAACCTGCCAAATTCAACGAAACAAATACAGCCAGTGTGAATATGATGTTAACCATAAGATGCTTGCTCTTATTTATTGCTTACAGAAAAGATGTCGGACTTCCAAGAAAGAAGAGATGCTTTGTGGTCCATCACATTCATTAATGCCTGACAACTATTTGCAACGCTCTGGATTTATACCACTGCACCACTTTAATCTGAGCTCACGTTAGGCAGAGATTGCCAGTTACGCTCAGGGCTCAGAAAACTGCTGCAGGGTAAAGTAAACAAAAAACAAGATTTGTACTTATATCAAAACTCTGATTTTCATGTTTAGCATTATTCCAGTGAAGTAAGGATGCTCTCTTTAATGAACACTCCACCCTCTCCTTGCCCAAGGAGGCTGTGGGTGCCCCATCCCTGCAGGCATTCAAGGCCAGGCTGGATGTGGCTCTGGGCAGCCTGGGCTGCTGGTTGGTGACCTGCACACAGCAGGGGTTGGAACTGGATGAGCACTGTGCTCCTTTGCAACCGAGGCCATTCCATGATTCTGTGATTCTATGATTCACATTTACAAAACACAAACGTGGTGTTGAGTTCCAGGTAATTCACTTCCAGCTAATGTTATGAAAAGGAAATCCCTTAATGCTCAGATTGCAGACAAGCTCTTATGCCTGCCTGCATCTAAGTAGCCCATCAGACCAGTCAGGGATCCAGTACCCTGTCAGACAGCTGAGGAAATTGGGAAAGTATTTACTATGTAAACATTCACAAAGTAAATAAAGGTAATCCCAGCCCAAACCCACCCCCAAAAAGTCCCCAAACAACAAGAAAATGAAAGGACTCACTTGGCTAGACAGTGAGAAATTGGCTTTTTTCCTTCTCTTTTCAGACTTCAGGTATCTGCAGCGCTCAGTGCTGGAACAAGTTTTCTGCAGAAGCTGGCTGCCTCTCAAGGGAACTATCATCATGGGACCTAAACCACACAGACAATAAAAACAAACACGTTTTCATACGCTGAGAATTCGCCTGTAGGAGATATTCAGCTCGTGCTGGTGAAGTCACTGGGCTTTGCAGTCATCTTTGCAAATGATTTTTAAAGTTAAAAATTATCTGTGAGCAGCACTGCAGGTAAGCTTCCCATTCTGGCACTCTGCAGCTGAACAGGGTGTCAGCATCCACTAAGAAGGCAGAAGCATCAGAGCACACATACTGCTGGGCAGGCCTTATGCCATGAACTGTCAACCATCTGTAAGCACTGAGACACAAACCACACATTTTATTAGATACCACTGCACTTCAACTTCATCCCAAGTGTCCATTTCAATATATCCAAAATATAGGAGACCAAAAACAAAAGAAAGAAAACCAAGGTTGAACGTGGTATTTAAAACTACACCTGAGTATCTTCATTCTAGTTTGATTAGTGCACACAAAAACTCAAAGAACATGGACTGTGGGCTAAGAAGAGCAATGTGGCAATTCGGGCTCAGTCACCTGAACTCCTGCTGCTCTCTGCTCCAAAACTCTGCAGCTAGGATAGGAAACAGAACGCTTTGAGAGGCAGTGGGAGCTGGGACTCAGCCAGGCCACCACTGCTTCCCAAATGGGCACTCCTTGCATCTCCCTTTTTGGCCTTATTAACACTAACTGCTTTATTTTTGGCTGTTGTTCTTAAAACTTCAGTGTCCCAAAAAGAGCCCTATCACCCAAACAAAGAATCCAACCCCAGCTCAGAACAACTGGATGCTGTAAACCTCAGTGTGTCTGACACAAACCTGAAGTCCTCCTCCTCTGCTGGAAGGGAAAGGCAATGTGGTCAGTATTGTTGGCAGCTCCAGTTAGTTTACATCTGGACTAGGCGTGCCAGACCAAGAGACCCACATCATTTGGAACTGACACACTGCATATCTATGCTCACAGTGCAAAAGTAGCACGGTGTTTGAGCAGAACCAATGCGAATGGATCCTCCTTCACTTCAGTTCTTCCTCAACATTTAAACAAGACCAACCACCTCTCTTCTGTCGCATGAAATGCTTTCCTCCTGCAAACAGAATGAGATTGGTACAATGTTTCTCTCCTTTCAGTTGATGAGAAAGGAAAACAACACAAAAGGGTGACTTATGTTTCTATAATAATTCTGGGCCTTAACAATCCCCTGCCTGCAACTTCACCCTAATACATAATGACTGGGAAGTGAAATCCCCCTCATTAAGTCCAGCCCCACAGCACCAAGAGGTCCAGCCATCCCTGGGGCCATGGCACAGCCAACTGCTGCAGGATCATAGGATCACAGAATGGCCTGGGTTGAAAAGGAGCACAATGTTCATCCAGTTCCAACGCCCTGCTGTGTGCAGGTCACCAACCAGCAGCCCAGGCTGCCCAGAGCCACATCCAGCCTGGCCTGGAATGCCTGCAGGGATGGGGCATCCACAGCCTCCTTGGGCAACCTGTGCCAGTGCCTCACCACCCTCAGGACGTCACACTGTGAGCAGTGCTGCAGACTCTGGGACAGCCTGGAACTCGGAGGGATGCTCATAGAATTGTGTGCACACAGTTGTGTGCTACTCATAGAATGGGTTGGGTTGGAACCTTCAGGATCGCGCAGCTCCAACCCGCTGCTGCAGGCAGGGACGCCTCCCCCTGCCCCAGGTTACTCACAGCCCCATCCAGCATGGCCTGGCTGTTTAATTATTCCTGGGAGATAAGAATTAGAACCAAGACGGAGCCCAGGGGGTACTTCCGAGCTCCTGGGAGCGCTCCCAGCCCGAAACCCTCCCGCTGCTCCCGGCTGCCAGCTGCTTTCCCACCTCGAACGCCTCCTCCCGAGGGCTGAGGACGGCCGGACCGCACCCAGCGCGGATCCCGAGAACGCCTCTCACTCACTGAAGAAAAGAAAACGAGAAGCAGATATCAAGAAGAGCCGTTCCAAAGAGGAGCCCGGCAGACGGCCACCTCCCAGCTCATCCAGCGCAGCTCCGTCCGGGGAGAGGGGCGGCGGGGGGAGCGGAGCTGCGCGGAGGGGCTGCCTGGCCATGGCGGCTCCCGCTCGGCACCGAGGAGGGAAGCGAGCACGCGAGCGCGGCACACACCGACCTGCCCTGAGCTGCTGCTGCTGGAGCTGCTGCTGCTGCTGCCGCTGCTGCTCCGCCGGCCCGAACCCTGCGGGGAAAAAGGGATGGAAATCCCCGCACCGCACTCCACCACCGCCCCGCGCCCTTACGGAGCCGCCCGCACGCCCCGCCCTCAGCGCCGCAGCGGTGGGAGCGGAGCGCCCTCTGCAGGCGGCACGGGGCGGCGCTGCGTGGTTCAAGCTGGGAAAGACCTCCGCCACCCCCGGGTCCCGGCCAGGCGCCCTGCCCTTTGACCGCGACCCTCTCGGAGCGGTCGCTCGAGAGCCGGGGGGTTGTTTGGGCTGTGCTCCTGTTTGTGCAGCGGCGCGGTGCGATGGGCTGAGCCCGTGTCGGAGCTCCTGGGCGTCTAAAAAATGGAGGAAATCCGCATTGGAGCCGCGGAAGTGCCGGCTGCAGGCCTGGCAGCAGCGCCCACTGCACGGCAGTAATTGTGGAATTGTAGGGGTTGGCGTGGACCTCTGGGGGTCATTCAGTCCACCAGATATGGCAGCAGAGCACAGCTGGAAGGGCCTGTATACCCCCCATTGAATTCCAAAATCTGGGCTTTTGGTGCCCAGGCTGTACATCCATTGGGCTTCTGACACAGATTTCCAGCTCTCACACCGTGCTGTTGAAAGCCCTGTGTGTGGATGTAAAAATGAGATTAAATAAATAACGATGACATTCATAATCCTAATAGATATGGCACCCAAAAAAAGGCTCCGTCAAGGGAAGAACAACTTTTTTTGGCTGATATCCATGTCAGCCCTTCTACTCCAAAGAATCTGTACAGCTGTATTAACCAGTAATATCTTTGCAGTGCCCCTGGACCTGCTGGTGCTGCCAGCACTGCCCGTTCACTTCATTGGTAACAGCAATTAAGGATCCAAGAAAGGAAGCAATCTAATGAACAGTCCTGGGGTCTTTGTGGGATATGTACTTTCAAGCATGAATATTTTAAAGTATTTTGATAGGAAGGAATGTTGTATAATTTACTGAATTTTTAATACAATTTTACTTCTATTCTCATTGTTTCTGTAGTTACTGCTGTCTAGCTAATTAACACAGGGTTGGGAGGATGATTAAAGCAAAGCTCAGTGTCTGCATTGTGCTGGTTTAATTGCTGCTCAAACCATGGCTCCGTGTTGGCTTTGGCAGCTGAGCAGTGCTTGCCTGGCACTGAGGAAGTCCCATTTGTGTCCATGAGGCTCATCTGCTGCTGAGTGGTGAAGGCGTGCAGCTTTGTGCATGTCTGCAGTAGGACATGGGCTTGGGGAAGAGATGGATTCTGTTCCACGCCTCAAAAGCATTTGGCTGAGATGCCCGCATGGCATTGGTTATGACAGGGTGGGATGGCCGGGGTCTGCTGTGCTTCACAGAATCGTTAAGGCTGGAAAAGAGCTCTAAGGTCAGCAAGTCCAACCCAACCTCACCGTGCCCACTGACCACATCCCTCCTTCGTGCTCCTCAGCCCACAGCTGGCTCTGAGAGGGCACAGGGAGCAGCAGGGCTCAGGCCTGGTGCCACCTGGGGAAAGGCATTCTCCGTGCAAGGAACCCACACAGCGTGTACCCCAAAAGCTGGGTGTGAGCCTGGGGCCGTGCAAGGGCAACGAGTGCAGAGATCACATGGGTGGATGGAGAGGGTAAAATAACAACACTGTGAGAGGAGCACGGCGCTGGGAAAGGTTTGTGCCAAGGTCCTGAGAGCACTAGCAGGCCTCGAGGGACCTGAGCAGTGAAAAAGTGAATAAAGATAGGACGATGTACTGATAGACAGGCAATTATCCCATAAATGTAAACTACGCAGAAGAGATATGTACAGCATTATATATTTATGGATACAATTTTGTTCTACTGACACATAACAAAATGAATAATACATTAGCCAGAGAACTTGTCATTAAGTGGATTTCTTTGTTGCCTTGCCATTAAAATAAAGTCTTTGGTCTGTATATGTGTGTGACATTAATCCCTTTCTCAGTGTACAGCCTGGCGTGAGTGAAGGTACTCCAAGACTGTAAATTTGAACTAGATCTTGTAATTTTTAAGGTGAAATGATTCTAATGAAATTGAAGATATTCAGGAAGGTTGCACAGATCTCTTCTGTTGATGAGATGTGAGAAACGAACTTTCAGTGTAACTGTACAAGACAAATGAGAACCCAGAGCTTCAGGAATGGGGGCAGGAAAAGCTGAGGCTGCTGAGCAGCTGCAGGGGGTGTTTGGTCCACCAGAGACATTTGAGAGAGCAAAAATCATAGAATCATAGAATCACCAAGGTTGGAAAAGACCTAAAAGATCATCCAGTCCAACCGTTCACCCATTTCCATCTCCCACTAAACCATGTCCCTCAACACAACATCCAAATCAGGCTGGGTAACAGAGCAGCAATCTTTTGTCATCTGTAATGGAATTGGAAGGAGTGTTTTGCTACCAGGCAGTTCCTAATTATGAGGTGTTGAAGCACTTCTCTCAGGGAAGCAAGAACAGAACAGAAAATATTGGATGTGCCTAGACCTGATGGCTCCTGCTCAACATAATGAGGTGGCTTACCTCACCTCTTGAGGCCTTTCCAACCCTACATGTACATGGTTTCATGCTCACTCCACACAGAGACATTCCTCTGCAAATCTGGCTAACAAAATTATGTTTGGGAAAGCAATTCACATAGGCATACCAGCGGTGGTATTAATTAATTTAAATAACCTCTCCCTTGAGGTTATTGTTGACTGGTTTCCCTGAGTTACAAAACAACTGTGACTGCTTAGCTCTGATGCCATTACTGCCATTAGAGCTCCTGATGGAAGCACTGTTCCATATGTCCCTGTTTTTCAAAGCACTGTGCTCATCTGTGAGGTATAGAATTAGCAGAGGTAAGCTTCTGAAGCACCCTGAGCAGATGTTTCAGTACTGTTTAAATACTGACTCTTACTGTGGCATCTGCCCAGTGCCAAGAGGAGGAGCTGCTCACAGGAAAAACAGGAGCTCCTTGCACCAAGGCATGCTGTGTTCCTTGAAGTTTAGCTTAAATGCCTGTAGTAACTTTAAATGTGCATCTATGGCACAGATGAGCTATCAGCCTGAGAGGATAATCACTGTTAGCTATAAGGTGAATGAGGGTTGTAAGGATGCTGTGCAGGTGCAGATCCATCTCGGTTCCAGGCGCTGTATCTCTGCAGCAGACATGCCCTGATCATGAGCTCTTAACTCGAGGCAGCTGAGGGCAGCATGTCCTCCTGCTTTCTTATCACTAATACCTTTACTGCCTGCTTCTAGGGCTCTTTTAAAGGCCTCTGGCTCTCTACCAGAAACGAAGCGTGAGTGCCTATTGAAACAGTCCATTGCAGTCAGGCAGAATTTCTTCTCTGTGGGAGCAGCTGCTTTTGCTCTCTTTAGGTAAGTTTTCCTGAACTTCTTCTCCAAGGGTTGCTTGGGCCACCATCAATAGTTTGATTCATTTTCTTGGCTACCTTTAGGAAGACCTTTGCTTAAGCCAACTGTAGATTTCCATCCTTTCAGGTGGGAAAGTAGGGAAAAGAATGTGGAAGTGAAAAATGCAGCAGCAGCAGAAGTGTTAAAGGACTTCTCAGCTTGCAGGGCTCATAGTGCAGTGGCACTGCTCCAGCACTGCATGTGCTGCCTGGTGCAGTGTATAAAACTCAGCAGTGGAATTATGTGGCTCAATTAACACGGTTCATAAACTGTGCAGCTCAATCAAGAAAGCCATGTACGTGGGAACAATGTGAGTGTAAATAGATGCCTGAAGTAGAAGATGCAGTTCAAGTGGAAAATGATGCAGGCAGGTAATGAAAGTACACTAATTGACTAGCAGAATGTGAATGTGGGAGGGTGAGTGCATGTATGTATGGATGGAATTTGATAGAAGTATTAGGTTGATGCCTACCTTTATTTAGCAGGAGAGTTTTCAACCCTGAACGTTCCACTTTGGTGTAATTGCCTCATTTTGTGCTCTGATTATTGGGCTGTAGTATTCAGTATGGCCCAGAAATACTTCTCATAAGCCAGTCCAGCTTACACCAACGATTGCTTCATAAATGCCTGCATCATTATTCACTCCTTTATCTGGGACAGCAAACAGGGAGAAGGAAACTTGAGGAAATACCTGCTGGGGAACAAAGGTATAAAATCTTCTAATAAGAGTTGCTTAGTTAAGGTCAGTATGCTTTTTATTGGCTCTTTCTTACTCCTGGGGAGAAATGTTTCTTCCTCAGAGGACATCTGTGGGGTTTTTTCCACGGGCCTTTTATGTCATTGGTTTGCTGGTGCGTGTGGATTTTTATGAATACTCTAAATTAAAGAGACTCCAGCTTGACTGTGAAATTAATAGAGCTATCAAAAAAACCACTGTCATTATACAACAATTGTTAATTATTTACAAGCAAACTTCTGCAAGAACAGTATTGTAGCTGTCAGCATCGTAGTTATTAAAATTAAACTGCTTTGTCTGAGTAGAAGATAGCATGACTCATTTAGGCTAAGTGCTATGAATACGAAATATTCTGTTTCTCTTCACCAATTAGTCAGGGGGAGAACAATAGCATCTTTCTTTCCTAACAAGAAGTTTATTTAAAGAAGTCTAGCAAAACACATTATTGTCAGGGCTTTGTTCAAAAAGGACACAAATTAATCACAGCTATTATGAGGGTTCAATGCAAGCTTTTTCTAGGATGGGAAGAACTCTTTTCATAAACTCAGTTCTTCTTTCCCAGATGGCGAAATGGACGTGAAAACTTCTTGCTTTATTGCAGCACATTGCTTAATATGTGCGTTATGTGCTTTGGAGTCGTGGGTTGCTCAGATGCTCTTTGCTGTCTCTAATTTCATCTGTCTTTCCAAGCATATTCTGGTTCAGTGGTAATTTGTGCTCTTTGTGTAGTGGGTTATTTGTTTTATAAACAGCAAGAGGGAAGTCAAGGAGCTTTCAAGAGGGCTGCAGTGGGTGGCTTGGGTCAGGATCCTGCTAGATTCCATTCTGTGCCATCTTGCATCAGCGAAAGTTTCCTCATCTTGGCGGTATTAATGGTGCATAGCAATGAGCCCATTAGTGGAAAAGGAGAAGAATTAAGGTATGAATGTGTCAGGGTTGTAAAGGGTGAGGTTAGCGTGGCAAAGCCCTGCAGCAAATAGACAGATTGGAAGGGATTGAAGCCCGTAGCTGGGGAAGTGCCACATCACTCTGTCTTTCCCCACAGTAACGCCATCAGTCTTCTTTTCAAAGCTCGTTTGGGTCTCTCACACTCGATCTTTCCTTTGCCTTGCATTCCCCAGCCTGCTGTCTTTGCTGGTTTTGTCTCTGCTGCAGATGATTCTGGGAGCAGAGAACAGTCACTGCAGAGGAAGATGTATTCTGTGCAGGACCCCTCACTGCCGTGCATCTCTCAACACTGAGAATGGATGGTCTGAGAAGAGGATCAACGCTCATCTTTTTCACATAAGCCTTCCTGGACTGTGATCAGTTGTGACTGCAGTTTGAGTAAGCATAAAACCTGTGCTTCTGCTTTCCTTCTGAATAAAAATTGAAGAGATTTTTCAATGCTGGGGGGTGTCTTACTTTGGTTGTTATGAGAATCATAGCATGGCCTGGGTTGAAAAGGACCACAGTGCTCACCCAGTTCCAACCCTCTGCTGTGTGCAGGTCACCAACCAGCAGCCCAGGCTGCCCAGAGCCACATCCAGCCTGGCCTTGAATGCCTGCAGGGATGGGGCATCCACAGCCTCCTTGGGCAACCTGTTCCAGTGCCTCACCACCCTCTGTATGGAAAAACTTTCTCCTAATATCCAACCTAAACCTCCCCTGTTGCAGTTTAAAGCCATTCCCCCTTGTCCTATCGCCATCCACCCTTGTAAATAGGTGTAATTCCTCCCATTTATACGTTCCTTTCAAATATTGAAATGCCACAATGAGATCTCCCCACAGCCTTCTCTTCTCCAAACTAAACAATCCCAGTTCTCTCAACCTTTCTTCATAGGAGAGGTGCTCCAGCCCTCTGAAGTTGAAAGTGGGTTTGCAGTGAGTGAAGGAATCAACCCATTAGTTCACACTGTGCTGAAACTTGAATTGAATTGGATGCAGAAGTAAAATCCAAGGTCCTCTTTTACACTCTTCTAGGCCTAGAGACAAGAAGAAATGTGCTTCATGTGCACGCTGGCTTAGAGGGAAGATGTGGAGAATATGCAATCACATTCTTCTACATAATCTCTTAGCATTGTTAAAGGCATGTTGTGTTCAGCCACCATTAAGTTTTGATTTGGTTGTGGAGATAATGCTGGAACGATCTGGAGGGGGAAAAAAAAGCTATTCTGAGCACATTTACTGTTAAAATTGAAAACTTCTATGACTGAATGCTTCTTCTGTGGAAAAGAGTTCTTTTATCTATGATTTCTAAATTCTCACTGTGCTGTAAAGGGACAAAAGCCCTAAGAAGAATGGTGCAAGAGTGCCTCCTCCTTCTGTTTGGGCAGGCTGTCTCTTTTCTTCCAGTAGCTGGCTAGGAGTGCCTGACCTTACCCTTTGCTGCACCAAGTTGGCTCATTTCTTACTGCTTTGGCTGTTATTAGAATAATGTCAGTGCTGGGACAACCCAGTGTGGGTTTGCTCCTGTGTTCTGCCAGGGGAGGGCATCGCCCTGCGTTGGTTCTGCGCTACGTGTAGGGTAGGATTTAGTTACTGCTGATTTGTTGGAAATCTGAAATTTACTTATTGAGAGAAGGTTAAGGGGAAGAGTATCTAGATATGCTTAAAGTGGAGGGAAAGCACGTTTTCTTGCGTACAAAATGCTGCCGGAGTGATTTAGATGTGATTCCTCCAGAGCAGCTGGCAAGCTGTAGAGGTACTTGGGTAGGTCCTGGGCACTGCTCTCACATGGGGGGCTTTGTCTGCAGTGCTGGGGGTGGGTGTGATGCACCCAGTGCCACCTGAAGGGATGCATTTCCTACCAGGTGCCCTGCTTCTTCCCGAATTTTCTTTGGTTGGTGTCCTTCCAAAGACACCAAACAAGGCCGACCTTCCCACTGGCTCCTGACAAGAGGCCCCGTAACTTACATTAACTTCTGCAATTTCCTCGTTGCTCTTAGCAGGTTATTAATTAACTGAATGTAACCACTGGCTGTTGATAAATCCTCCTAACTAATTCCAATTCCGTATCAAAGCTCCGAGCATTTTTACTCAAGCTGCTGCAGCAGTTAATCTTTGTGAAGAATTTGTTCTGATCTGTTTTTGAGTTCTGGAGTTGGGGAAAACGGAGAGAAGATATTTGTTTGCTTGATTCCACATGACAACTCCAGGGTAACTGAATAGACTGTACGGTTGGTTTGACAAGGCTGCGCCCGCGCCAGCAACCTCACATACCAGAGACCGGGGGATGGAAGGGGAACTGACAGCCCTAATGGATTTTATCAGAATTTCTCTAAAGACCGACAATTTGCCTTCAATTATTAATGTTTTTCCGAGGTTTCTCTTCTGAGAGGTATGAATAACTAACTTGAATATGCATTCATGAAACGTTTTCAATAATGAATAAATTGCTGCGTGGAAAGAAGTTGAGCAGCACATCCAAATATTAAATAATGGAAGAGATGTCTGAGAGTTTATGAAATGTGGTATTTAATAGTGCGGCTGTTACTGGGATTTCTGTGAATGCAGAGCTGTGGTTATTGCGTGCATAACTGTATTGCAGTAATGTTTGTGCAAAACAGGTTGTAAGTGAGCTTAGAGTTTCCTCGAGAGAGGAAAAAGCAGTGCCTGCGTGTCGCGGTGTGCCATGGTCTGTGTGTTAGTCCTACAGGGACAGTGGTTCATTTTGGGCTGTGAATGTGTTTTGCTTTCCCCCTCACTCTCAGAAGGCATTCTGCCTCTGTTATTGCCTCACATTGGGGAACTTTGGGAATGCAGATGGGGAAAGGTGCTGGCCGCGTAGATTCACGCACTGAAGAGAAATCAGAGTGGATTGCCCTGTGCCTGGGAGGAACTTCAGGGCAGGTGGTGGTTGTTCAGTGACTGCAGGAGAGCTTAAGGGACAGGGATTGTGAATCCCTTCCTTGCTCTGCTCCTGCTTTCATTTCCAGAAGGGAATTCAGAGAGCCTTGAGCTGCTGCCTCCCTCAGATGCAGAAAATTGTCTCAATGGTGCATAAGTTACCAAGTAGACATCTAACAAGAAGTGTAGGTGTTTTTGTGGAGTTAGCAAGTGTTTGCACAAGTCTGAGTTAATGAGCATGTAGGTGCATTCTTTCCACTCTGCATCAGTTTTGTTCTTGCACCCAAAGTTTCGTCCAAGATCTGTGAGGTCTGGCTTGCTGAAAGCAGCACCTGACCAATAAATAAATCCTCCCTGTTCAGTCTGTTTATCACAGGAGAGAATATGCGCATGCCTAGGAGAGCTGCACGAGGATGGGCTGCTGCCCAACAGCTGCTCTGTTAGAAGAGATGCATCTCAAAGCATGCTGCCTCCCCTTCTTTTACAGTTGCTTCCTTTTTCATTAAAGCTGGATGCCTGGGACAACTCACAGCTCCCCAGCCTGCAACAAGGCAGGAAAAAAGAAATCAAGCATAGTGTAATTAGTAGACTTTGTGATTCCTTGTTTCATCATCTGGTGCAGCTCAGCCTCCACAGGATTTCCATGCGGCATGAAGTGTGGAAACCTGTCATGGCAGCAAAAAGCAGAGGGGCTTCCAGCAAACAATGGTGGTCTTGTGGAAAGAGTTTAAATGCATGCAGCCGACCCCATGGGAACTGCCGTGCTCTGTTCACCCTGTGTGGAAATGATGCTCTTTCAAAATCATCTTTAATCCTTCTCTTTCACTGAAAAATGTGAGAACTTTATTTAAAGTTTGAGTGCTTTTTTTTTTTTTTTAGGAAGTTCAATGTGTTTCCAACACAAAAATAAACTGAATTATTGGTGTAGCGCACAGGGGAGAGGAGTTGTCCGAAATATCTTGCAATATTCTGTCCCTAAATTATGTGTGTGAATATTCTTGGAAAAGTTTCAGGCCAAAAATTAACAGGAAATGTATCCAGGCCTTATTTTTTTTTTTTCCTGCATGGATGCACGTGGAGAAGGAAATATCCATCAGTCCTGGAAGTAGTGGTTCTGTAACTGAGACATACAGGAAAAATCTATTCTGTGGAATTAGGAGTGAGCTGGGGAGAAGAATTTCAAGAGAAGGGAATGCTGTTGTACATACTTTTATTCTAATATAAGAATATTATTAATAAATATATAATATTTAATATAATACATATAATAATATTATTCTATAAATATTATAATAAATATTATTCTAAATATTTAGAATATTAGAATAAATATTATAATAAATAAATACAATAATAGATATAAATATTTAATATAATAATTATAAATTAATAAAAATATAAGAATATTATAAATAAATAGAATAAATATTCTGCTTTGACAGTGACTGCAGTCCACCTCCTGTTCACAGAGAAGTGAAATAAAACGAAATATGCCCTAGTTGAAATCATTTGTCCCCACCCCCAGAGAGAATGGAATTAGAAACCTCTCTTTGTTCCATCCGTGTGTGTGAACAACATCAAACTCCTGCAGAGTTCACTAGATCTGTGGTCCCATCTGTGTGGACTTTGGGTTTTGCTTCATATTTATTTCTTAAAAGTAAGACCATATCCTAAATACTAACCCCAGTGAGTCTTACTCCTGGTGGTATCATGCAGAATATATCTTACTGTCTGCACACAGACTGCTGAAAAGGCACTGAGTTACTGATACTGGTTTGCTTTTGCATCTTCCATCCAAGGCATCCCAAGCACTTCGTGCCATCCAGTCTGCAGAGCGTGGCAGCACATCTGTGAGGTAAGGGCATCAATTCTATCGATGTATTTCTTTATATTTAATGGATAGAATAGGTGAAGCATTAGGTTGTGATGTGCCTGGGATTGCTATGGGCCAGCAAGGCTGCTGGCCTCCCAGCCCTGTGATGGATGTCCCTTTCTTCAGGGAAAATTCTGAGAGCACCTTCCTCTCGTGTATGGTGCTTAGTGTACAGTGAATCAAAAATACCACAGCACAATTCTTGCCCTTTTATTTTTAGTGGAATAGCACAGTTTAATTGTATTTTGTCCTTCTAATGTCCTTCTGCGAAACCCAAATTTCTGATGAAATTCAAGGCTCAGCTTTTTTGCATAGAGTTCAATTGGCTCTCGGATGCCCTTGGGTCCAAATGTCATTTCATGTGGAATTTTTGTTGTTAATCTTCTATTATTGGGTGAATTATTTTGCAAACAGACCGATTCAATTGCTTTAAGCTCTGAACCTGTCAGGCTAGCTTTTATTCTGAATGCTTCTGATAAGGAACTTTGGTAAGAATGCTGTGCCTCCAGCAAGTTACCAGGCTCACCTTGGTGGGGAGCAGCTTCAAGGTCCCTGGGAACTCTCAGTTTATTAAGAAAAGAGAATCTAGGTGCAGAAAAATATCCTTCCAAGTTTTGCTTTTGATGTGGGAGTGCACCCCAAATGAGTGGAATGCCCTGTATTATGTGCTGAGTCTCACTTTTTGCATAGTGATGACCTGAAGGTTGCGATGAGAGCCAAAGTCAGCGCTTTGTTCCCATGTTGTGACCACACGAAGGGGCAGATCCCTGCTGCTAACCCTGCAGACTCTGAGCTGATGGGATCTGTATGGGAGTCGGGAACTTTGGCAGCATCTTCGACCTGTTTCCTCTTGATGGAGTGCGTGGTGCCCGTCTCAGATGCTGCCCTGACAGAGATGTCTGTCCGTCTGAACAAGATGATGCTGATAGGTGATGGGAAGTCAAACTGATGAGGCACCTCACAAACCATGCTCTCAGTTTAGTAGTCCAACAGGCCTCTTTCTTAGAACCCAAACGAAACAACAAAATGCTTTACAAGACGTGTTGTGTGTATAACAGCAGCAGGTAAGGTGTCATCTGCAGAAGGCCAAGGAGGGGCGGCCGTGTTTCAGTGTTGCAGCTCAAAGAAAAGATTCAATGGGTCTCCATTCCTGAATTTTAATAATTCTGCGAGCAGATTTTGTTGTGCTACTTCTGAATGCAGCGTTAGAAGCCAAAGCAAACTTCAGACCCTCTTTTATATTCACGGGAAGTGTTATAGAATGACAGCATTTTTTCTTTGGAAAGACAATCTCCTGTGCAGCAAAGGAAAAGAACAAGTGAACAAACGGTGCGAGCTTACCGAGGGCTTTTTTACCTTCTTCCCAGGCAAGGATAGCTTTCCACTAACACAGAGAGTTCTGTTTTCTCTATTAAAAACAACTGCACTCAAGTGGAATAGGCTTTGTATTTTGTCCCAGAAACAGAGTTTCATTCAAAGATAAGGCCCCTCTCCGTTATGGTGCCTGTAGTCACCTGATGGGGCCGCTGGTAACTTTTAGGCTGCTTTAGTCTGCATTCCTGAGATGCTTTACTCCTGGCACTGCAATTAACAGCTTCGGGTTCACTGCCTGCCACCAGAATCCCTGCTTGCCACCCGTGCCCTTGAATGTTGCCCACGGTCGCAGGAGAGCAAAGCAAATAGGCTTTGTTTCAAAGAATGCAAACTTTGCACCCATAGACATCGCTGAGGATGCCGTTGTGGAGTTGTGAGCAGGTAAAAAATAATAATAATAATAATAATTAAAAAAAAGTTTGTAGCCTTTTGATGTTTTATTTTTAAAGTTGAGAATTGCTGAGTATGACTACGATGGGCCCAGTCTCCCAGTCTGGAAGCATGCTTGGAGAATCTCTTGCTATCCTTGAAATCAAGAAATACTTTTTGCGAATAAATGAAGAAAGAGGGGATTGTTGCCTTTTTGGCAAAATGTTTGTGTTCTAGTGCATGGTCTCGAGTTTGGCAGTGCCTGGCTGATGAATGTGTGTGCCCAGAGCTGCCTGGTGGTTCTTGACACCTCCAGCAGGTTCATCTAGTGCAAACCTGAGTGAAAAAGGAGGTCATACTGATGGGGCCTTTTCTAAAGCTTAGACACAGACTGTTTGTTGTACTTGGGAAGAGTGTTGTTGCTTTTGTCTGTAGTGAAAGTTCAGGAATTTGGTGGAAAAAGGTTGTTTTACTTACTTAAAAATTGCATGGTGTTGGTGGGAAAGGATAGGAGAATGCACTGCAGACTGGAGCTGAGGGACCACCCTTGTCCTGCTCCCACCAGTAGAGCTGTCATGCAGCCTCTTGAAGGCTCAAGGACAGGTATTCTCTGCGTGCAAACATTTGGACCTGTCTTTGCAATGTCCACACAAGGCGTTCTGGGCCCAAGGGACTCTGTCCCTTCCTTGGAACAGGAGTCTGAGGTTGGCCATGAAAACTCTTGCTTTGAGGATGGATGAGCAGAGGGTCCCGTCCACATGAAGCAAGACCTGGCAGCCCTCAAATAGCAAACAACACTTCTGAAATGGCAGTCAAATCAACAAACCTCTCCTGTAATTAAGTCAAACGTCCCCTCTAAGGAAGCTTTAATCACCACAGTTCTGGGACATGAGTGCAGGACTGTTGTCCTTTGTGAGCGCCTGCTGAGCCTGGCCCTGCTTGGCTTGTCTTCTGTTGCATTCCCCAGCCAAAGAGATGTCCATAGCTCCAACTCAGCCAAATGTTTGTTTTACATGAGCCAGAAAGTTTGCGGGGATCGTTTTGACATCAAAAGTGACTGTTTTTTCTAAACAAAAGTCATTAGCTTGAGCTCACAAATGGCATATTTCTTGAGTCAGGACACAAACCCAGAAAACCAAGCAGCTCAGCACGCCTGCTCCAGCTCCACTCTACTGCTGACCGTAGAAAGGAGGTCAGCTCTATGTTTCAGTTAGCCCAGTCAACCTTTTTTTGTTTCCTGGTGATACGCATTGAGAGGACAAACTTTTTTTTTTATTTAATAAAAGCCGTGTCGTTTAGCTAGTTAGCATTTCAGGGCAAAAGTCCTTCAGCATGCAGTTCATGGTAGGTGCTTAAGGACATCTCTAGGTCAGGGGGTTCTGCATGCTGACTCTACGTGCCATTTAAAAATCTTCACTAAACTGGATGGTAGTGAGTACATCAACTACTTCTTCCTCCTTGTTTTTCTCCCCCTTTTAGATTATGGCTGAGGAATGAAGTCTTGAAATATGCTGCAGATTTATTCTTCGTGTTGAATGGATGTCTGATGGACAGGATTGTTTCCGTTTTGCCCTCATCTAACTCCTTTGAGCACATGGTGTGTGCAGAGGCCTGGCTGAGTGGCAGCAAGTGCCACCATGCACCATTTATTTGGGCTGGTTTTGGCACAAAGGGACCTTTCACGTGCAGGGGATCTTTTCTCCTTGGAGGATGCTGAAATTGAAGGAAGCCTCTCTGAAGCTCTTGAACAAATAAGGACAATTAGTTCATCTGCTGTAAGTGAAACGCTGTCCTGTAATTAGTGAGATTAAATGTATTGTATTAACAAAGTGTTAAAGATGGGGACGTGCACAATTTAAGATTTTAAATTCAAGAATGCCAAGCAAAATATAAGATAAACGTTCTGCTTCCTTTCCTTTGTCTGGGACTGGCTCCAGGCTTGGGGGCTGCTGCCAGGGCACTGGTTAAAATAGAATAGAATTGCTCAGGTTGAAAAAGATCTTACAGATCATCAAGTCCAACCACAACCTAACCAAACTACCCTAACTAACAGCCCTCTGCTAAATCGTGTCCCTGAGCACCACATCCAAACAGTTGTTAAACACATCCAGGGGTGGTGACTCAACCAGCTCCCTGGGCAGCCCATTGCAGTGCTTACACCAGTGCTCCACTGGCTCCATTGTGGAGAAGCGTGAAGTTACACAGTGGTTGGTGAGCTCCTGAAGGGCAGTAGTCCATTGCCAGAGCCCAACCCCTTGTATCTTGTCCCCGTGCCATCCCTCATCTTTGTGTTTTGCCTTTAACTCGTGTCTGGTTACAGAACAAGTTGCATCCAGTTTAATGATCAGCCCATCCATTCCTTGATTATCCTTTATGGGAGACTTGAATCAGAGCCTCAAACCCCTCAAATGCACTTCTGGCTAGGGTATGTGCCAGCCTGTGGGAGGAAGAGGAAGTATCTGAGTGCTCAGATACTCAGCAAGCAACATGATCATATTGCAACAACTGCAATTTTCTGGCATGACGTTGGTCCACCTTTCATCTTTATTAATTTTCAGGGTGGAACAGCATGGGTGAGACTGAGGGATGGTGATGTTGTGTCTGGGTATCGCTCTTCCCAGCAGCCTTTCAAGTTGCTAAGTGCTACCGTTCTCTAGCCATGTGGGATGTGCCCCAGTAATTATGGGGGATCACACAGTTTTGTGATGAAGTTTATTTACTTGTTTCTTATTCCTATTATGTTAACACTAATTGAAGCTAACTGTGCTTACATCAGGCAGAATGATGGGAAGTATTTGGACCCAGCATTTATGTGACTATGTGGATATAACTGTTTTGGTTTGATATTTTATGGTGTTCATGGGAGAAAAATCCCATGCAAGTGGTTGTAAAGCATGTAGCTCAATCTCTTGTAGAATCATGGAATTGCTCAGGTTGGAAAAGATCTTACAGATCATCAAGTCTAACCACAACCTAACCACACTACCCTAATTCTAACAGCCCTCTGCTAAATCATGTCCCTGAGCACCACATCCAAATGGTTTTTAAACACATCCAGGGGTGGTGACTCAACCACCTCCCTGGGCAGCCCATTGCAGTGCTTAACAACCCTTTTTGTAAAGAAGTTTTTCCTGATATCCAACCTAAATCTCCTCTGGTGCAACTTGAGGCCATCAAGAAGGGCAGCCTATTAAGAATCATGTCATAGCATAATCCTTATCTTAGCAGTAATGAACATTAGCACTTGGAACAGCATATTGTCTATGACATGTGTGATCAGTGTTCAATCAAGATAAGCATCCACTGTAAAGGTGGAAGCAAGCGAACAGTGGGCAGCCCCAAAACCTTTATGCCTTCTGGTTAATGCAGTGGGGTCTGCTCCCAGATGTGCTTGGCACACGTCTCTTTATTTCAACCAGGACTACCAAACCAATGACAACGACCAGGCCGTTGTGGAAATCTGCATCACTCGCATCACCACTGCCATCAGGGAGACGGAGTCCATAGAGAAGCATGGGAAAGCCCTGGTGTCTCTCTGGGAGTCGTGTCTGGAGCACAATCTGAAGCCTTCTGGCAAAGACGAGGACACGCCGCATGCGAAAATTGCATCTGATATCATGAGCTGCATCTTGCAGGTGAGAGGGAGCTGAAGGCGAGGGAGTGCCATGCATTCCTCAGCTATTCAGCTTTATCTCCTAAAAGATAGCAGCACTTTGTGTTATCTGAGGGTGAGAGTGGCTGCATGTCTTTAAAACCAAGAATTTGACCCCCAGTGCTAATGTATATTATTATGTGACAACCATTTGAGCGAATCAAATCTGTTGCAGCTTCCTTATCTTTAGAAATGTTGCACCTGCCTAGTGCCAGGTCTCAGTATCTTAATGCTCCTTTAATTCTTACTATTTGCATTACATGTAAGAGTTGCAGGGGGAGCCACAGGACCATCATTTGGAGAAACAATTGCTTTGGAGTGCATTGCTATGGGTTTTAGGAAGAAAACAGCAGCAAGTAGCTGGGTTTGGACACCAGCTAGGGCACAGCTTAAACTTTCCAGACTGGAGACATATCTTGTTTTCGTAGTACCTTAAAAACCATACTGAGGCATGCAGTGGCTTGTCCTCACTTTCGGTCTGCGCTGTCGACAGCTGTGTTCCCTTATCCAAATGTTTTAGGGATTGCTCTGTTACAGATTGCTTTGAGAAAGGAGTTCACTCAAATGAGATGAGAAAGTCATAAAAGCATTTACTGCTCTCTGAAACAGAGCTGCTATCAGCAAGTTCCTTTGCATGAAAGAAAACACAAAGGCAGGCATGAACTGAGTTTTGAATGCGGTACGCGAGGGTTAGTTGAAGTTGTAATGAATATCTGACAGCTGGGTTGAATCTCACAGCGTGTTTCTGTTGATATTAGCAGCAGGGAGGTCCCCTAGGTTTGCAAACAGTACTATATCATATTATTAAAATCTGTTTTTCATTGTCACCCTCACAATTTCCTAAGTGTGCTGTCATGCCCTGATACTTACAGTGGAACAAATGAAACCTTTCTTCTGTTGGAATTAAAGCCTTTTCTTATCTAAGTATTTTATCTTTATTATAGGAAAAAAAATATCCCATTCTTTAGAATTTTTAGATCTGTTTAAGCACTCATCACAGGGCCAAGCCTTATCCTCTCATTCTTTCTGCACGCGCACGCGTGTAACTTGGAGGCAGAATTTGGCTCCTACTTGCTATCTCTCATCCAAAATGTAACAAGGCATTACGTTGATTTAAACACGCTGCTGCATATGGATCTCTTCGTTTTGAAGGCTTTTCTCACTGAAACACAGTTTTGGTCACACAGCAGTTGCCACAGGAGGCTGCCTCAACGCCAGGAGTTGCTGCAGCCCAATCTTACACAGGGGCTGATGGAAAGGGGCTGTAGCAGTCCCTGTAGTCCTCGTAGCCTCTTAAATTCGCTTTTCTGTTCTTGTTGAGCAGCAAGCTGTAGCCTTCATTAGGGTCAGTCCTGCTCTTCTGAGGCTGATGGCCAGGGCAGATCCCTCTCACAGAGGTAGAGTTGGCTATATGTACAACAGAGTTGCTTTTCCTTGGGTTGAAATGTATTTTTTTCAGGGCTGCTCCAGAACGAGCACGTGTTCAGTCTGGACTACCCCTGTTGTTCACTATTTTGTTGCTTTCTGTAACATCTGGGGCCCACTGGTTGCCTGTGATTTCAGATTCTAGTTAAATATAGTCATATTGTGGGATTCTTTTCAAAATCGCTGCATTCTGGTTTCAAAAAGATGCTCAAAAGTGAGGGAAGATGAGAGAAAAGCACTGATTAAGGAGGTTTCAGAAAGGATGTAGGTCCTCAGCTCATATATACAAATATGTCCTGCTTGCTTCAAGGGCAGCTATGTACAGAAGCTTAATGGGCAATAGACATATGCAGTCCACGCATGCTATTTCACATATAGCTGCAGAAAATCCTTTCACACTCTGATCTCAAAACTCAGCTGTATGTGCATGTAGCCCTAGGATTGCTGAAGCTTGGTGCCGTTCTCATAAAATCATTAGGGTTGGAAAAGACCTTCAAGATCATCCAGTCTAACCATCCACCTGCCACCAGTGTTTCCCCACCAAACCATATCCCTGAGTATAACATCTAAACACTTCTTGAACACCTCCAGAGACAGTGCCCCCACTGGTCTCTGACCAATCTTTGGGAGAATAAATTTTTCCTATATCCAACCTGACTCTCCCTGGCGCAACTTGGTGCCATTTTCTTTTGTCCTATCACCTATTGCATGGGAGAAGAGACTGACCTCCACCTCACCAGTGTGAGGCCAGAAGATAGCTTTCTTCAGCACCACACATATGAACAATTTCTGCTGACCCCGGTGTTCAGGGAAATTGGCTGCAATTTAAGAAAGGAAGTCTTAATTATCAGAGGAAAATTGATGGTTAGCCTGTGAGCAAGCCTACCAGCGCATCCACTCATGTGTGCTCTTCTTCATTTGACGGGTATGCTTTAGATTTCAGAGTCCATCAGTTATTTTTCACCTCTCCCCTGCCCTTCAAAAAAAAAGGCTTTTCTGTTTTCACTCACTTCACAAGCACGTCACAGGACTGCAGTTTGAGCAGAGCGTGGTGACTGATGCTGGAGGGCTGTGGGCTGTCACCACATGTGGCTGCCGTATTCACGCCTTGCTGTAAGTTCTTAGAAGCACAACAACGGATGAGAAGCACAGAAATAACCACTGCTGGGCCCAATGCAAGGAAGACCTGTGCTCCTGTGCGTTTATCCAGCATGCTGATGTCCTGTTTTGCAGTGAATGTAGTTGGATATGGTCAAGTTTTCCCCAGCTGGGGTTGGAGAGCTGGGCAAGGGAACGGGGTAGGGAAGACGAAGGGCAGAAAGCTGAGCTCTCAGCAGCAGGCACACACTGCCTGCACTCTGCAGGGCTGGCTGCTGGGCTGAGCTCTGCTGGCACAGTGAGCAGCATGAGTGGGTCCCAGCAGGAGGAATTGCTCCGAGGGGTTTGCTGTGCGTTGGGGTGAAAGCAGCCTGTTCTGTTTGGATTGGTGGACATGGCTTCTGCTGTCTTCTCTGATGGACTAAACACAAAATGAATTGGTCATAATGTTGCAGCAGTTGATGTGTATATTGTGTACTAAACATCATGTTTTCTCCTCTTGCAAAGTACAGAAATGTGTGTACAATCATCTCCCGCTGCAGCAGTTTTAGATTTCCTTCCTTGCTGTTTCTTTGAAGCCTGCTGTCAGTGCTGCCACCAAAGCATAAGCTTTCTTGACCCCTTGTTTTGCTTTTCCTGTCCCCCCCTCGTCGTTCTGATCTTTATTTTTCAATTCCTATCAGCAGGAGATGCCTTATTTCACTTCAGCCGCTTATTTTTCAGAGCTTCTTCATGTTTTTGCAGAATTACAGCCGCCCTTCGGTGATGGCCCTGGCCGTCCCAGTGGCGGTGAAATTCCTTCAGAGGGGCAATAAGGAGCTGTGCAGAAACATGTCGAGTTACCTCTCCCTGGCTGCCATTGCTGAAGCAGAGCTGCTGGCTGATCACACAGATGCCATTGTCAAAAGTGTCCTTCAAGGTACGAACGTGGATCCAACCGATAGGGTTGGGAGGGACCTCAAGGATCACGAAGCTCCAACCCCGCACCATAGGCAGGGCCACCAACCTCCACATTTAATACTAGATCGCCGAGCCCACCCTGTGACGTGTGTGTATGGAGCATACAAACGTTCATAAACGTGTGATTGAGTGAGTAAGGCAATCTAAATGAACAGAAATTAACCAAGGAACACCTCTCGGGAATATGTGAACTTAATGAACCCTTTGGACTATGGGAGATTCGTTGTAGATTAGGTGACCCCCAGGGCAGGAAATCTCTCTGTAGCTGTTAGTGCACTGTGCTAATGGAGTGCAAGTAAGGAGCTGTGATAGGAGGCTGCAGTTACTGGGCTCTTCTCCTTTCTATTAGTGTCGCTGGCAATACTCCAAAATAGAAATGAGGATGAAATGGATCCCACCCTGTGTCAGATGTAAAAGCCTTATGGTGATGCTGCACTCTCGCCTACATCAGTAGCTTCAGATGGTTCTGCTGCTAAACTCTTTACATTTTACTTCTGTGGTTTAAAAAGGAACCAGAACTATTCAGAGCTCTAAAAAAGGAATTCCAATCTGGCCAACGTTGTCAATTTCACAGTTGCAATACAGTGCTGTTGTAGGAGAAAAATCAGTTTGTTTTTCCGAGCACAGGTAATAGTAAGAATTGCCAACAGCTGTCTGATTATTCCATGAATATCGTTGTGAAAATGTTAAGCCCTTGAATTCATTAATTTTGTGCTTTTTTTTTTTAATGGGCTTTTTTTTTTTTTTTTTTTTTTTTTTAATTTGGAGAGATACCCTGAGCTAGAAAGTAATGTGGTGCTTAAGATGGTACAAATTAGTCTAATTGGTTTAAAGACAAATGCAATCAATAAGTATGAGCTGTGGGATAGTACAAACTGACTGGTCCAGGAGCAGGATATCCCTGTGGCTTTGTGGGTTGGTAGTGATCATTCTTTTAGGGCTTGTGGCATTGGATTTATGTTGTGTATTACCACTGGGGATGAATGGAAACATGGAGCGTGATGAGTTTTACAGTACAGTCATGAATGTAGAAGAGTGGCAAACATCCACAGCTGACTGCTGGCCTTCCTGTATGTATGATATTCCACCAGCAGATGTTGCTGTGGATAATCAGAGAGGGGAGCTGCAGGTTGCAGGAGGGCACTCTGCATTGATAATGCTGGCAAAATGCTCTCCCAGATACTTTTATTTTGTGTTTTCCAAGCAGGCAAAGGGCCTGTTCAGATACAGCTCAGCCAGGGCAGGAGGGGATGGGTGCTGATGGAGGTAGCTGCTAGCTGATGGGGGAGCTGTGCTGATCCACAGTTGCTGCAAAGCAATAGGGGTTGGAAAGCATTCCAGCTGAGTCAGTGGGAATGACTGGGTTGTGTTTGGTAATGGGCCAAAGCAGTGCGGAGATAGCAAAAGGCTTCCCAAAAACCAAAGCATCCCAGGTATGAGGAATGGCAAGAAAAGCAGCCAGGAACCACTGCTGGTAATCTGTGAGGATTTTGCTGGTTCTGCTACATCCCAGGGACATTTGTTTTCACTTAATGGAGGGCAGCCGAAAAGGGGCTTGAGAGTGCTTCATTGCTTGCACAATGTTGGGAACTTGAGTGTTCCTCTGAAGTCAGCACATGAACAGAGGTAACCTTTCACTCTCCCATAATTCAGGTTATTTGCACATCTTATTTTGTAAGAACTTTCAGTTGTGCTCATTGCTGAGTGTTTAGGTAACTCCTATTGCGGTGGAAATTGCAGCTCTCTGAGCATTTCTTTTTCCCTTAAATGTACAGTGTGGCTGGAATGCTGAAGCAGAACACGTGGCTTTAGGCACAAGGCACAACTCCCCCCCCAAATGGCATAGTAAAGTGGAAATGCCATCGTCATCACTTTTATTTCTTACTACTTCTGTATTGTGGAAGGAAGGGTTGGATAGCAGTGTTGTATTCAGCAGTGAGTGGGGCAACAAATGTCAAGAAACTTCTCAGACTGCAGTGTTAGGCACTGCCTCTGGCTGGTGTTGGCCTGCAGCTCACCGAGGGGCTCTCCATCTCTACCAGACTTGATATTTGTTTCTTCTCTATTAGCTATTAAAATGGAGCACTTAAAAACATGGGGAAAATCCAGTTTTCTATTTATTTAGAGCTTCGGTTGATGAAAACCATGAATCACAGAATCACAGGAAGGCCTTCATTTAGTAAAGTATCTTTATTTACAAAACAACTTTACAAAAATAATCTCAATAAAATTACGACAAAGTCAATTTACAGTATAATACAGCTGCACTTTCTCGAAATGTAACATCAGATTATGATGGTGAATATTACTCCTATGTGTCGGGTCAGTCGGTGGCACTAAAAATGCTTTAAACAAGAAGCTAGTTCTATTTGTAGCCTACAAATCACTAACAACACTTAATAAACAACACGCTTCTTGGCTGATGGGGCTTCTCTTGTACAGCTTATGCCAGAGGGTGAGCAGCAATAGCCAGGGAAGGCTGGGAGGTGTGCAGACCCTGCTTGGCATTGCCAGGTCTGGGCAGGAGCCCCGGGCGGCACTGCGGTGCCCACAGTTGCACTCAGCTTTCAGCATAAGTTAGAGAGGCGGTGATTGTCTGACCTCAGGAATGGCTTATCCAATGTCAAGTCTGGATGTGGTATTTTCAGCGTTCTGCCTAAAGAGCAGGCGGAGATCAAATCCCACCCCCACAGCATCTCACTGCGTGAATTTGCGGTGCTAATCTGCCTTGGGAGCTGGGGAGATACAGGCTTCTTCAGCTCCGTTCCTTGTACGTACACTGGTGTTCTGCTCTTAATGGAACGTGCTCTGCTTCAGAAACTGCTTTACTGGAGCTTAAGAAACATACTGAGCTCCTCCGTAAGGCAGAACCTCCGTGACTCCCCAGCCCACAATGTTGCCCCGGGAGCTGCACGCATCCTCTCCGCCCTGCGCTGCTATCTCCTCAGTGCTGAGCACTCTGTCCCACAGGTTCAACCCTGTTAACTTTCCCGAGAAGGCCAAAGCTTCATCAAACCCCCCTCCAACACAGCAGCCGTTCTTCTCTTGGCCGATCTGCAGAATTCCTCCATCAGGAACAACATGAGTGTCAGCAATGCCCACAGCTGTGGCCGTTTGCGCTCCGTCCACCCACAGCGATGCGGTCCCGTTATCTGAGCTCCAGGTGCCACACAGATGGATCCACCTCCCAGGAACCACCACATTCCTGGCAGCCAGCTTGTGCTGGGCATTACCTACGGTGAGCACTGCAGACTGCTGGCTGAGGTACAGCTGAATCTCATAGGGATTGAGTTTTGTTCCATAGGAGAAGACGATGGTTTTGTCCAAAACCTCCGTTGCTTTGACCCAGATGCAAATGGTGAAGGAGGAGAGGGTCATCGCAGCTGTTGGATGAACACTCCCAAAGATCTTTCTGGAGCGCATGGGGAACAGAATTGCTGTTTCATAGCCTGAAAAAGTTGATTAGGGAGAGGACATTAAGTACAAGTTGTTAGTACATGCACAGGTAGGACCCTTGGCTCACACTCGCTTTGGGCTTTTCAGAGGCCTGTGAGCTCAGCTCATCCCATGGAATGGAGGAACCCACCTGCAGGATGCTTTGAAGAAGCTGTCAGATCTGATGGATGAGTTTGCTGCATAGTTTTTATGGCAGTGAGCCTAGGGGCTAGTCGTGCTGCTTGAGCAAGGCTCAGCTTTCCCTTCTCCACAGAAGCACATTCCTGCCCTGTACACATCATACAGATGGGTTAGCTGCCTGCCTGTCCTGCTGCATTGCCCCTGCAGTCTGCATGGGTCACCAATAGAGATGGGTGCTGTCTGTGATGAGAGGTGAATGGAGCAACAGCTCTGTCTCACAGAGGTCATTTTTTAGCCTCTGTGCCCTCTTTCATCATGACGTGATTGGGAACAACGACGTTACAGTAAGTAGATGGGTTTGCTGCTCTGTCTCTCTGGAAGTCTGAGATATTTGGTGTTCCTGGGATAGCAGCATGGAGCTGCTGGATCTCCGTATCAGGAGCAGCTGCAGAGCAACCTGCAGGGCTGGATGCCACCGACAGCTTCTGAGCAGCAGGGCTGGGAGCATCCCTTCTGTGCAATGCAACGCGCTGGGGCAGGAGCCAAACCTGGAGCCAAACCCAGAGCAGTGCTGTATAGGAGAAGGGAGTGCTGGCAGATGCGTGATGAGTTTGGTTTCTTTTAGGTGTCTCTTTTGTGACCCTGTCTGTAGGGCCATCAGGAACTGTGCACTGGTTAAGCACTAAGAATATGAACGTTTTAAAGCAGTTCCTCTCCCATCACCAATCAGCCATATGTTACAATAGAAACTAGATAATTTAAGCTGCTCTCAGGAGTTCATGAAGCTTAGAGAATGATGATTACTGAGCACAAGACATCCTTGGTGTCCTATATGCTGTTCCCTGGTCCTTAAATACAAGTGGGCATTCTAAGTTACATAGGGAAAAAGCAGCCCCCCCCCAAGTAAGTTTCCTCTTTAGCTTAGAGCATCTGGAAGTTCTGTATGTATGGAAACTTCTGCTTTAGTGAATGAAGGCCTCTCTGTGTCCTTCAGGGCTGTGCTGCTGTGTTATTTCAGACTGCTTCCTCAAACCTGGGGCAGATTTTAGAATGTGAGAAGTCCCATCTGAACATGAGAAAGAACTTTCTTCCCATGAGAGAGACAGAACCCTGGACAGGCTGCCCAGGGAGGTGGTAGGATCTCCAGAGGAGGGTTCAGAACCCACCTGGATACTTTTCTGCATAACCTCCTGCAGGAGACCTGCTCTGGGGGGTTGGGGTCTGCAGAGGTCCCTTCCAACCCATACGGTTCTGGGATTCTCTTTTTTTGGGGAGACTTGGGGGGCAACTGCTGGGGATTCTCTTTAAGATGCTGTGAAGGAACTCTTTCACAGAGCAGCTTTTAGTTAGCAAGCTTTCTGGCTTTGTTATCAGGGGCTAAACAAAATTAAATCCAGCCTCGCTGAAGAACAAAAAGTGTGATTAGGAAATCCCTCAAGAGATGTCTGGCAGCAGTTCAAGATTAAAGTCAGTTGCTAAAAATTCCCTTGAAAAAGAACTTCCAGGCAGAGAGACACACTGGAATTGCTTAAAAGGTGTATTTTAAAGTAAAAAGTAAGAATGCTTTCTATAACATCATGTTGCAACTAGTGGAAATACTCCGAGTTTCTAGCGTTGAGGCTGAGGTCTCTAATGCTGATCAGGATTTGGCTCTCCTACAGTGCACAATAAATGGTGCAAGGCTGGCTGTGCTACGGGGGGAGATAAGGAATGAGCTCATGCCTTCTGGAAGGCAAGATCCATGTGCTTGGGATGGGGGTAAGGGATATGCTGGAAGGTCTGCTCCCAGGACATGCAGTTTACTAAAATGCTGCAGCATATAAATGGGTGAAAGCAACGTATTCATAAGACTGCATTCATGTTCCCCATTAAAATACAGCTTTGTATCCTTGCTCAGCTGTGTGAGAGCTGATGGCATTGCTAAGTGGTCGCTGACAGTGCTGGGACTGCATTCCTCCTTCCTGTTGGCACACGTGCAGGACCATGCAAGTGTAGGTTTGTGGTGTTTTTCTTTGTTTTTTTAAAGTACAGGAACTTTTATTTGTGGTAAAATGTAGTCATTAAAGATATGGCAGCACTGAGAAATATGCAGCCATAGTCACCTGGCTGGCAGAGCTGCACAGTCCTGTGCACACAACAGTGTGTGCCCATGCTTTCTGCAGCTGGGGCTCTGCTCTGCCATACCCTGCTCTACTGCTGCTGCTGCTGCAAGTCTTGTCTTGCACAGGGGACCCCAAGGAAATCTGAGCAGTGAGCCCATCATTCTACAGGCACCTCGCTTGCTCACTGATATTCCAGAGGGAAAAAAGTGAATGTAGTGGTAGCAGGGTGTCAGCAGGTCTGTGCCCTGCTGCAGTGTCCTCTGAGCTGCAAGGAGGGGGAGGAAGGAGCAGGAATATGCTCCAGGGGGACAGGAGGGCTCAGTGAGTGAGTGAGTGAGGGGGCTACCAGCTGAGGGAGAAGGGGAGGATAGTTTTGGTGTGTTTGGCTGCTCTTTGGCAGCCCTTTGGATCCAGGAGAGCTGCTGGAGGTGGGCTGGTGGCTGGGTGGCTGCTTTGCCCTGCGTGAAGGTTTTGATTAAATCTTTCTTTGATCCCATGTTTGGGAAGCTCAGAACTGCTTTCTCAGGAATGCCTACTGAATTGCTCCCTTGTATCTACAGCCTGCTCAGAGCCTCTGGGCTGCCCACGAGGCTGCTATGGAGCCCTACGAGGAGGAAAGCATTCACAGGACATCTGCTTGGGCCCGCAAAGAGCCCTCTGGGAAGCGCCCCACACTGCACTCACCTGCTGGCAGTAGGTGCTGGGCAGCCCACTTCTGAGATACCTTCAGTTCAGCTCTGGTCTGCTGCAGCTCTTTCCATAAGGTGTTCAAGAGAAGGTTGTCCTCTCTGTTGAGGCTGAGCTTGTCCTGCTGGAGCTGGAAAGCTGTTTCTTGGGCCTCCCCCTCTGCCCATCTCAGCCAGGAGCTTTCCAGCTGGCCCAGCCTGGCAGACACGTTGTGGCTCAGCTGCAGGACCTGCTCCAGAACCTTGCCCTGCTGGAACTCACAGAACCTCTCAGCATCCTCAGGTTGGTCTCCTTTCCTCTGCAGTGCCTGCTCCAGCTGGGCCAAGGCGTGAGAGGTGAGCTGCTGCACCACAGAGCTGAAGGTGCCGGTGAGGCCAACGGTGAGTTGGCTCAGCTCTGCTCTGATTGCCTGCACGTCTGCCTTTAGCCCATCCTCCAGCGCCTGCAGCATCATATTCTCCTTCATCTGTGAGTTCTCCAGCATGATGAAGAGCTTGTCCCACTCCGTGTGCTCCCGCTGGCAGTCACACGAGGCAGCTGCAAGGCAAGACACGGATGTAGGTTTAAATAGAAGGGGTGTTTCCCGAAATCTGCCTCTGTGCAAGGCTTCAGCCTGCCCCTGCATTTATGTCTGTATCAAAGCAGAAGGCAAAGCAGTGCTCAGTACAGCAATCCTAAAACCAAGTGGCATCCGCCGTCCGTTGCAGGAAAACAGAAAAGTAGTGCGCAGCAAACTGCAGCACGCCTTCCCAGTACCCGAGCATTGCCGTCTGCAGTAACCCACTGCTACAAGCACATGGTTCCTCTTAAAATAATGCTTGTGGTTGTTACGAGAGCTAAGCAACAAAGAACGCGGCGCTGCGCTGTAGATGGTATCTACTTACATTCCTCAGTGCCCAGAACCGGACCTTCGATTTCGTTATCCAGATTCACATACATGAGATCGTAGTCGTCGTCTTCATCCAGCACAGAAGCAGAAGCCCTGAAAACACAGAACAGCATGAGCAGAGAAAGCACTCCTCCAGGCAGCATTCTGCAGCTGCTTCCTGCAAATAGCCAGGCTGGGGCTGGGCTGGAGTGGGACTGCAGCAGGGACTGCGAGGAGCCACGGGCAGCCTCTAATAAATGCTCCGAGTGTCTCAGCTTGAATGAATGAGCGCTGCGAGTGCCAGCGCTGTAATAGGAGCACTTCTGGTTGTTGGTTTTGGCAGTGAGGAGCAGGGGGCGTGCAGCTTGCTTAATGTCAGCCCCCAGGTCTGCATGTGGGGGGGGGGGAGGATGGGGAGAGCTGCTCTGCACGCTGCTGCTTCCCCTGGAGCAGAGTGCCAGAAATGCGCAGCGTTGGGTGGGAGCTGGGAGAGGGACTGCTGCCTGAGCTGCATCACTTGGGCTGCTCTGTGCTCTTTGTGCAAACTCCGTTGGCAGTTGGTATGTGCTGTGGTTACGGAGGGGGCTGGCAGGAAAACACAGCTACCTGGAGCTGGTTTGGGTGCGTGTGTCTGGTGTAACCTATATGCTGTGGCTTTGGGGGCTGTTTTCTTTAGAAGCTGCTGCTGCGCTGGTAGTTTGAGCAACACAGGCAGAGCTTGCAAAATAAAGGCAGCTTGTTGGGTTTTTACTTTTCTAGCCCAAATTAGCAATAGCAACTTTGTATCCATTCGGGTAATGTGTTCCGTCTAGTTTCTTCGGGAGCCTACAGGTTAGCAGCTGCACGATTAGGATTGTGTCTGTTAACATGGAGAAAAACAAAATGAGAGACTGTGGGGTTAGGTGTTAATCTGGTGCCAAATCCTACTGTTGTTGCTGTTGATCACTTTTAAGTGCTGGAGAGTGTATCAGTTTAATGAGCCTCGGGTTACTCCAGCATTGAGATTAAGGGTAGCACTCTGATGGTACAAATTATATATCGGCCACAAAATATTCAGAGAACAGGATACAAAAGCAAACAGAGCTGCATCTCATTTGCAATCAGTTGTTCCCTTTCTGGTTAGACTCTCTAGGAGAGGCCGGTGCTTCCCTTAGTGCTTGCCAGCCCTGCTCCTCCAGCACGCAGCCGATAGCACGGGAGTGGGACAAGTGTCTGTGGGAGGGTTAGCAGAGGTGCATGCGGCCTCAGCAGTTGTCCCTTGGGTTTGGAAGGCTGGAACTAACTGATCTTTGAGGTCCCTTCCAACCCAAGCCGTTCTGTCATTCTATGACCAAGTGCTGCTGTACTGCTCTGCTCACAACGTACCCACAGAGTGCTATGGGAGTCGTTCTCCTACAAGCTCTGTGCTGCTGGGCTGGGCCACGGAAGGGGCAGAGCAGAGGCAGCACACAGAGCCTTTCATAGAATCATCGTGGTTGGCTCTTTTGGAGAAGAAATCTTTCTTAATATCCAACCTCTGTGGCTCTTTGAACATGCAGGTACATTGGTTGTGAGCATGCAGCATGGCCCTGGGCTGCAGGGCTGTGTTTTGCCTTTTGGTGCCTCTGCCCCACCTGACTTGCAGCCAGCAGCGCTCAGCCATCGGATGTCCCCAACTGTACATTGCTTTGTACTGAAATTGCCTAATTCCCAGTGTGTGGTCTGCCCGGAACGCCTGGAAAAGTCTGATCTGGAAAGCATTGGGGATAATGGTAGCAGGGGAGGAAGAGGGAGAGAAGATGATTAAGGAGTGGAGTATTGCATTTTTCCATTCTCAGACAGCAAATGTACGTTTCAGGCTCTTCGTTTAGGCTGAGCTGCTTGGGAATGGGCAGGGTGTCACCTCCAAGCTCTGAGCAGGCAGAAGGTTGGTGGTGGCTGCGTGTGGGTGAATCATATGGAAGCTGGAAAGGGCTGGCAGCTGTTGAGGTGTGCTGGGAGCTGACAGGAAACACGCAGACATGAAAATGTGGGGGATGGAGCTGTGCTTCGTGACCCTTCTGGAGTTATACAAAGAGCAGACACAAATTATGGTTTCTGCTTGGGTTGTTTACAGGTTTGTATATACAGGTTATCCAATTAAAAAGAATTCCATATCAGTGAGGTCACTGAAATACGGCTTCAATGCAGTGGGGTTGCCTGCAGTTTGCCCTTGCCTTTCATTCATCCTGCTTTGTGACTGCGAACCCAGTAACGTTTCTTGTACGGTGACTGGACAAGATGCCCAATTTACTTTTGTTCCAAGTATTTTAGTACAAGTGGCTGCAATCCAGCACGTTGTGTCATGCTGAGTTATGTCCCCCTTCTGATGCATCCGATAAATTGGTGCTAAATTTAAATTGGTGCTTTTCTCAAATTGAATAGTTAGTCTCAGTTTCCAGGTGTCCATGATGTCCCAGCACAGGCAATAGCACATCTCAGATGCTACTTCTTGTCTGTCTCTGAAGAATTTCCCTCCATGCTCTTACAGTTGAGAACTTTGCTTGTCCAGGGCAGAGGGAATTTCATCTTTTGCTGAGATGTGAGTGAAGCTTAAGGCATCTGCTCTACGTGGACAGAAAACCTCCAGTGGAAGCTAAGCACGTGCAAGTGCCAAAAAGGCTTAATTCTGCAAACACATTATCCAGAGAAGGAAATAATTTTCAGTATATTTGATTATAAAACTGTTCAATTTCAAACTCAAATGAGAAACTAGAAAACCTTAATTTGAACTTTGGGCAAATTGGTGCTTTGCTGGTTACTTTTGGTTACTTTTGGTTGCTTTTGGTTAGTTTGGGTTACTTTTTCTGGTTAGTTTAAAAAAAAAAAACAAAACAAAACGATCAAATCTTTGCTGAATATACAAATTAAAAAGGCACTTTCAAAAGAACCTCTGTGACACAGGAGTGTTGATCCCATGGTAAAACAGTGGTACTCGTGCCCCTTAATTACTGTGCAGTCCCACTTGTAGCATGGGGGAGGTGTGGGTAGAGCAGCCAGAACTGAACTGCTGCTGACCTGCCTGGGGTAACCATCAGCAAATCTCCTTCATTTGCAGCTGGCTTTGTGCTCCGTTCATGGAGCAGGACAGGAATTGCCCATGGCCCCGGGGACAGAGGTGGGGCTGGAGCTGTGGTGGTTGTGTGCAAGGCCCTGGGAGAAGCCAGCAACTCTAGGAGCAGCAAAGTGCTTTGGGGTCAGATGCAGAGAGCGGCTGAGCAGTGCAGAAGTGCTCCCAGGGCTGAGGTACTCTGAAGGGCTCTAGCCAGGTGCTTTTGGAGCCTACAATGAATTGCATTTCAGCTACTTGGCTCAGAGGTGGTGTTGCAAAGCTTGGGTTGCTCTTCATGTATCTGGCTTGAGCGTGGTGTGGTCAGGTCTGACACATAGGTCCTCTTTCTGCCACCTGGGAACTGAGCTGCTTCTCTTGCAAAATTATAGGGCTTGGGTTTAAGTGGGAGAAAAAGCAGCAGGCCAGAGTGCTAGTTCCTATTGGAAACCAAATTCAAGGAGACCTTAAGGACTTGTACAAAAAGAAGCCATGCTACATTGCAATAGGCAGATGTTTTCCATATGTTGTTCGAGTGAGACTTAAATATATTTGAAGCAGGCATGTACAGCGATGTGAAGTTATATATTTTGGTATGAGCCTGGGCTTCAAACTGAATTATGCGCAGACATCTTAAGAAAATGTGTGAGAGAGGGTTTTGCATATCTGAGTCTGTCTACAGTTGACTTTCTCTGGCTCCTTTCTATTCCTGGAAATGGCATCCTTAACTATTTATATTCAAATTTACTGTCATGCACATTTAGCTCTCTTAATAACCAATTATTCTTTCCATATGCTGCTTATTTAATTTGAAAGTCTGAATCTCAGAGAAGGAAAAATACAGCTTTTATGTGCTTTCTAGCCTTCTTTGTTTTTTGTTTTTTTAAATCCATTTAAATCACAAGTGTTGAGTGTAGGACTCAATGGAGTATGATCCAAATCTGAAAGCTTGCAAGCAACCTTCTCCTGGTATTGTGTTGGGAATGAAAATCATAATGAATAGGAAATAACTTTATATGCATTGTTATACCTGCTGTGATCTGCTCTATTTGGGCCATGTACTGGGCTCCTTGGGCCAGCCCACAGAAATCAGAAACTCAGGGAGTGGTTGCACTGGAACAGGTTGCCCAAGGAGGCTGTGGATGCCCCATCCCTGCAGGCATTCAAGGCCAGGCTGGATGTGGCTCTGGGCAGCCTGGGCTGCTGGTTGGTGACTCTGCATATAGCAGAGGGTTGGAACCAGATGAGCATTGTGGTCCTTTGCAACCCAGGCCATTCTATGATTCCTCCCGTGTATTCTACACTGCCCGATTTGTGCCGATGACTGGTCCTGCTGCTTCCAGGTGGATGCAGATGGTCCAGGCTGCTCCCCAGCCACGCAGCACTGCTGTGCAGTAATGCTCTCCTCTGCTCTGTTGGCAGGGAACTCGCTGCTGCTGCGTGTCCTGCCTGCCCTATATGAGAAGCAGCCACAGCCAATGGTGCACCGCCTGCCCGAGCTTCTGGCACTGATGGGCCACCTGCAGCCATCCGAGCAGCAGCACCTCCTGCGGCTGCTCCAGCTCATGGCACGGAGGAAAGAGCTCGGGGTAAGGCTGTGAGTGGATGAGCTGCTCGGCGCTGCACCTCCTTCTGGGGGGTTTATCTCTTTCAGATGGCTTGGTGAGCTCTGACTGCTGGTGGCTGTCTCAGTTGGAGTCCACAACAGAGCTTTCCTGTGGTTTGCCATAGAGTTTCATTAATTCCATTCTTTAATTCTATTCCAAATTCTCCATCCGGTCATAAAGAACATAAACGTTGTGGTCCAGCAGTAGTCGTTTTTACAAACCAGGACTGTGTTCTACTTTTTTGGCTCTTCCTCTATCAGTTGGATTGCAATTCCCATCATTGCACTTCTGTTAGAATTGCATGAACATATCAAGGAAAGCTAGAATAAGTTAGGAACCGATTAAGAGTGAGCTGAAGATTAATTAAGGCACTATGTGTCACGCTCTCAGAATGGCACAACATTCACAGCACATTTGAATAAGACAAAGCTTTGCTAATTTATTAAGTCTATAAAACCTTTCTAAAAGAAGAATCAGCAGTGGTTAATGCCTCCCTCCAAATAGCTGAGGAAGCTTTATCATAACGTGCTGTCACAGATGAAATAGAGCTGCCTTTGGAAGCAAGAGACCAAAGAGCCCCATGTGGCCATGGAGGGGCTCTGCTGGAGCCAATGTGCCTGAGGTCACCGTGTGCCATTGCTGTGTCCTGGCTGGGAACACCCTGGCTGCCCCACTGGGACGTTGGTATCTGAGCTGAGAGATGCACAAGGGAGGATATGGAACCCAATGCCATGCCATGGGAAGTTGGTGGAAGGTCTCACCAGTCTGTTCTGAAACGCATTTATGCACATCCCTCAGTTTCCCTGACCCAGAGGTGTGTTAGTAGACATTTAGTAGCACAGGTATAAAAGAATACTTTAGTAGGAAGTGGAACATGCTCCGTCCTGCCTGTGAGATGTTTGAAGGTCTAAACCCTTGGCCTCTTGAAAACTGTGTTGTTCTAAGCAATGCCAGCTTGCCCGTGGCATTTTCTGTGCAGCAAGGAGCTAGCCTTTATTTTTAGCTCTGTGCCCACTGTTAACCTTGTCAGGTTGTTTAGTTCCTGGAGGACACAAAATATTTTTTTACCAGTACTTTAATTTACTGTACTGCTAGGGATGACTAAGACCTATGCTGTTTTAATCCTGTAAGTATAGAACCTAAAGCAAGAGAAATGTTGGTGAGGGGGCTGAAGGTTTTTTTGGGCCTTTTTTTTCTTAACAATGGAGTATTTTCTTACTCATATATGCATAACTGTAATATTTCAAGGCTGCAGCTTACCCTTCTTCCATATGTTGAGCTGAACTTCTGTTGACCTCAGCAAATAGCTATGTGCAGAGGTCAGTGAGGGTGAAAAGCTATTCCACTGAATCAAAGTCTCACGGTTTGCTTCTAGCCCTCCAATGTACAGCGCCTCTTTTTGTTGTATATATTCACCATTCACAAATACGTCCACAGCTTTCTTCTTTTTTTCTTTTTTTCTTTTTAAATAGGTGCTGAAAGAATGTCTTCTGTGTCTGTTGGGGCTTGTGAGAGACCCCAACCACAGTGACATTATCCTAAACATACTGACAGAAGTATCTGGCTATGACCCAACGGCCTTGGCTGCGTTTCTTCCAGAGCTAAAAGAAATTGGTGAGAGTTTCCCACATTTGATTGGGCAAACAGCGAAGATCTTTGGGGCTGTTGGACGCGTTGATGAGGTAATTGGGAAACTAAAGGGATGGGCTGGTTGGTTCAGCACACGTGTTTTCTTGTTTGTCTGCTTCTTTTGTTAAACCTTATACTAAATATTCTGGAGTAACCAGAGAGCATCCTACCAGAAATGTCTCCATGGTTTGTAAGGTGGCAGTATGCCTAGAATGTGGTATCATTATTACTAGAGTGTAGTCTCTTTATTACTGCTCCTAATTAACAGTGCATCTGTTCTCTGTGTGAATACGTTCTATTTCTATCATCTTGTTTGGATGGGTCTACTAAAGGTCCTACTTGATAAATGCACACGGCTGTCGTTATCCCAGCAGCTTAGCTCAGATTGCAGTGTCTACAGTAAGAGAAATGAAAGGCAAGGAAAAGGAAAAGAAATATTTTGCAGCCCCTTGGTATGATATTGAATTTTAAGTGCATATAGCCTTCAGGAATGTTGTAAGCATGTGATGAAATATGAACTTCCTAATATCATGTAATCCAGCTATTTTGGATTTGTAGCCAGAGTTAATTGAATACTTCTGACAAATGTCTGTATAATGGAAGTGCCCAGAGGCGGTGCTGGGCTCAACCTCAACATGGGAACATCTTCACGTTAATTCAGCTTGGGGTCTGACCTTGTGGGAGCCCTGTGCTGTACAATGATGTACAGTGGCAAACTCCTAAAAGCTGTTTCACGACCTTTAGGACAGAGGTACGAATTTGCAGTGGGCTTCTTGCTTCCATCGTAAGTATGCAGTGCGGAGATGGAATGATGTTCACCAGAGCCACGTGTTGCAAACAGGCTCGGAGTGTGGTCAGCACTGCTGGGCAGCCTGGGCCCAGTGTCTGAACTATTGGGTGTCCCAGGGCACCACGCTGTCCTGTCTTATATCTGACATACCCTGATTTATAATGAGATTTGGGTTTCCATTCCCAGATACAAGCTTACTGTCTTTCCTTGCTAGCAATAGATGTTTTCCTTCTGCCTCAAATCAGTTCTATGAAGGCAAAACTAATGCTCTGAAATCACAGAGTTTTGGCTAAATAAGTCAGGCTTTTATGGCTGTGATAAAACTTGGCTGCCCAGGCAGAAAATGAGTAGTATGTCGTAAGTTGGACCATTTGTGGAGTGTGACACTGAAGCCTGCCACACAGTGACATGGATAATTAATTTCTGTGGAGCTGAATTCCACCAGCCCCTGGACTTTGTGATCCTTGTGCCAAATCAAGGGAGATTTTTCCCCACATAGGCTGGAGAACACAGTCCTGTGTATATAGACAGGGCTCAGTCCCTCTCTTCAAGGTTTTAAAGACTCCAAGAGCTGCAGTGGGCCATGTTTATTTCTGCATTCAGCAGAATATTTCATAGAATGGCCTGGGTTGAAAAGGACCACAGCGATCATTGAGTTTCAACCCCTTGTTATGTGCAGAGTCACTAACCACCAGACCAGGCTGCCCAGAAGAGTACGTCTCTCCTATTTTAATCCATTGCTTGGTGCAGTTGCACGTAGCTTCCCATGGCCAAACCTGCATGGGATAACTGTCTCTGGGCACTGCTGTGCAGATCAGGCACCTTAAAAGTAGGGAAAAAGCCTTTGAGACTGAATTCACTGATCTACTGAGCATCGCTCACTGCAGCACAGGCGCTCAGCCTGCAATTAGATAAGCAGAAACACATCTGGCATCACGAAAGCTGGACCAGCCTTAAAGGTTCAGCTGATAAAAATGAGTGCACCACAAGAAAGTATTGAAGTTCTACTCTGACTTAAGTGGAACTACTGTGTTCCAGGCATCCCTGCTGCCAGCTAGCTTACGTAGGTCGGGTCCAGCAGGGTGTGTGAGCAGCAGAGCAGTCCCAGAGGGCTGTTCCCTAAGCCAGACACCATGGAAGTGCCTTTTGGAACTCCTCTGCTGCTCCCCTCATCCTGCCCCAGTGCTGGGGCTATGGACGTGAGCCCCCACCTGCAGCCCCTTTCTGGCCAAGCAAAGTGAGTGAGAAATGAACAGTAATGGTAGGGTTGGAATTTTATTTGTTGATATTTGATTTCACTGGGAGGTTCACTTGGCAAAAAGAAGTGGCAAGGATTGAGGGTTGGCACTTTAGAGCATAGGCTGCAAACACGAGCAGAGGGTCCAGTGGGCGAAACTGAAATCAGACCCTGTTCATTGGCTGTAAATTAGCGCAAAGCAAAGCCCCACCTCGGGGCACAGCTGGGTATTTCAGATTCATTCCTCCAATAAGTGTGTGTTTTGAACCAACTGGAAACTGGAGCTCCTTCTGCCTCCCTGTCATCTCTTTGGTAGTCTCCCGAGCCCAGATTTCAGGTACAGCACAGTGCTTGGCCACACCTCACCAAATGGCTTGGATCCTCACCTCCCAGCAGACAGTGCCAGAAAACGTGAGAGATATCTGCAATATCTGCAAGACACACAAAATCAGAAAACTCCCAACAACAATGGGTTCTGTATGTCCAAATGGGCTTTTTTTTTTTTTTTTTTTTTCTTTTTTTGGATAAAAAATTGCGACGGAGATAATAACGGCTTTCATGTCAAGCTGTTTTGCCGTGACTCTGTTTTGTTTAACAGTTACACATGACATGGCTGGCGGGGTTTATTGTTCTTTCAGCTCGCTCCAGGCGAGCAGCAGCGTTGCAGCGGGCTGGAGGAGCTCCAGCTGGATCAAAGCGACACGGCAACGCTCAGAACTTCTCTTTCAGTTACGTCTGCTGCGCAGTTTGTTTAGGAAACAGAAATGTGTTTTAAATGTTAATTGAGCCCGTGTTTATCTCTAGGAGGGAGGAATGTCTTCCAAATAAGCTAGGGAATATTTACCCAACAGCCAGCCTCCTTTGAGCCATTGAGAAAAAGGCTCCGCCGCAGCTCCCAGCCCACCCCACAGTACCTGCACTGGTTCTGCATGGGGCTGAAGGGCTTTTGACTGCTGCACCGTTCCTCTGTGCCATGACATAGGGCAGCCATTTGCCTTTAGTTTGGGACAAGTTGACTTTTTTCACACAACACGTCTCTCGCAGCTCTCAGGTGATGTCCTGCCAAAGTCTCCCATGTGCTTTTATGGGCCTACTGCGCTTGGAAGCCAACCTTCAGTAGTGTTTTCTCTCCTGTTACATGATTCTAGAGGAATTTGGAGTTTCTTCTGAAATCCAAGGCAATACTGCTCTTGCCCTGCAGCATAGGGAGGTTGCATGTGATGCGCTGCTTCCCCTCCTTACCTGCTAATGCTTGGTAAGATGAGAAGCCTTTATTTTCCTAAAGTGCCTTTGCATGCATTTTGGCACAGGTTCTAATAGCAAAGTTTCTCCCAGTTTCTGTAAGGATCTGCTGGGCTGGAAGGTGTTTGCCCCGACCCAAGCCCTGCTGTCCCGCTGGAGGATCCAATATGAGCTGCTGAGCTACTGGCTTCTCCTTCTGCTGCTTCTGCCACTTAGGTGTTTTCAGCACATTGGAACCCAAACTGCTTAGGACAATTATAATAAAACACAGAAACCCCCCATGCATTTCTTTATCTTTAGGGCTTGTGTTTTAGTATGAGAATTTGCACATGTGCACACAGAAATAGTTGGAATTGGATTTGTGTGCACTTGCCAAGCGGAGATAAGGTATCTTTGTTAGAAAATATCTGTGCTTTTTTAGATTAGGATCTGAAACAGCCCCTTTCATTCTAGTTGGCAGGGAATGTGGTCTTGTGGGTAAATTGCTCCATAGAGCTTTGCCTACAAAGGGCATATCAGACTGCAGTGTGTGGCATGACTGATAGGGCTGCCAGGCAGAAGCTCACCACCAGTGGTGAGATCTTATGATGAAATCTCATGTTAAACTCCTCTTTGCTGCAGTGTTAGTCTCATCTGAGTGTTGCACTGCAGTGCAAGGAGAGCTGTTGTGATATACATATGTGATATACAGGATGCTTGAACTCCTCACCATCAGCCCACGTCTGGGGGGCTGCAGTGGTACCCAGGACACTGCAGTGCCGAGCTTTGCTGGGAGTACTGCTAAAGGCTGGTCCTGGGGGCAATGCTACGTGCAGCAGTGGATCCAGAAGGGAAGTCGCAGTCAGGAAACATATTTGTGCACTGGAAAAAGAGGTATTGGCTGCTGGCTGTGTGCTCATCACAGCTGGGGGCATGCATGGAGCTGGTTGTAACTGCCTGGTTGCTCTAGAGTGCCTGCAGCTGCAAAGGGCAATGTGGGCAAGGCAGTGACCTGGATACATGCCCATTCATGCAGTGGAGCCACAACGAAGACTCCAAGATGGAACCAGCAATGAACTGTGCAGCACAGCCCTGAGCACAGGGTCTGCTCCCCGCTGAGCTGGGGGCACATGAGCACAGCATGGTATGTGCCTGCATTTGGCCTCGAGGGGTACCACCCTTCCCTAATGACAGTGCTTTCATTAGCAGCATGCACATATGCCCATGTGTGCCCAACGTGCACACAACCTACCTTGCATGAGCAAACATTGCATTTGTTTGTTTAGAGTTGTTTCTTTTTATCTCCTTGTGTTGTCCAGGAGCAAGCCAGGAAGTGCCTGATGTATTTGGTGAACCAGCTGGCCAACATGGAGCACTCTTTTCACCACATCCTTTTGCTGGAAATTAAGAGTCTCACTGACATGTTCTCTGGCATCTTGGGCACCCAGAGCAGAGACATCTACCGCATGAGCAACAGCTTCACTGCCATAGCCAAGCTCCTGGTCAGGCAGCTGGAGAACAGCAGCTCAGCATCAGCCAGGTAGAGCCGGTGGGTGTGACAGGGCTGTGTGAGCCACTAGGAGCTCCTGGGAGCTGTCATGTTGCTATTTGCAAATTGATCTCGATTATCCCTTGTGTTTTGTTGTAGTTGATGCACATTCAGCTGTTGGATTGCATTGGTTATAGGTCTGTGTGCAAGCTCACCCTTACACATAATGGACAGCACCTCTGTCTGTAGAAGCAACTTAAGGCTGTAGGGATGATCCCCAGGTGCCTGCAATGCCAGGTGCTTCTGCACATCACATGGCAGCAGCTGTGTCATTGGCACTGGAGAACAAAGAAGCTGTTCAAGTCTGAGCATTTCCAAAAGCACAGAAAGGAAGCCGTGTCCCACATCAGCAGACATGGGCAATCTGCAAGGCTTCCTTTAAAAATAAACCAGTGAAGTCAGGCTGTGCAACTATCATTGGGTTTACTCTAGAAGATAACCACTGAGGCTGAGAAGAACAATGGCTGGCACAGCTCTGTGACATGGGTTTACTTAAAGAGCTCTGAGTAAATATCCTGAACTTGTACCCAACTGCTGTAGCAATCAGCTTCTCCAAATCTCTGTCCTAAGATTAAAGCATGGGGAGCAATGCTGTGGTTGTCGCAATAAGGATGTAGGTGTCACTTAGATAGCTGGTAGCAGTCACTTTTAATTAGGGAGAGACTTATCATTGGCATTGTGTACACTGATGTAGGTCAGGAGGGCACAAAGGGGATACTAATGCTGTGATATAAAACATAACAGATGTCAGAAAACTCATAACCATGAAGGACAGCCTTGGAGACAGACGTAGGGCCGGAGCCAAAACATGGAGGTCATCTGAGAAACAACTAATTGGTATCCTGGAGGGTTAGAAATGAGAGAGGAGAGGAGCCCTGCTGGAGCCACTCGTTTTGCAGGGCTGGGAGAAACACGCAAAGCACAAGGATTGTGCCTGCTGCCCAGGACTGGCCATTTGATTTGCAGTAGAAAAATGATGCTATTTGCTAATATGCTGTGGTTTTCCTATGCCTTGTTATGTTCTGCATCTATCATTTATCCAAAGCACAGGAAAAGGCTTTTGTTAAAGTGTTATTGTCCCATTTCTCTATAAAACACCCCTTAGTTAAGGACTTGCTTTGCTGAAAAGTAGAAGCTACTTGGTGTGTGTGTGTGTGTGTGTGGATGCAGATGCAAAATACTGCACTGTGTGTGGAGCTGGGGGATGAGAGGGCAGGGCAGAGCTGTGTCTGCTGTGGAAGGAAATTAAAATACCATTTCAGGCCTATATCAAGCATAGCATCAGCTAACCCAGACAGAAGCAAGTACTGAGCAGCAAATTCAGGCTAAAATGAAGGACCTCCACTGATTTACAAAGAGCTGCTTCTGATTTGTGCTGATGTTCAGTGGGAACGACCCAGAGGCTGACATGGCAAGCTGTGCTGGCTGCAGTGCTGCTGCCATTTCTGCTGCAGTGCTTCAAGGAGCAGCAAACCAGAGCAGTTGTGTTGTGGAAGGAATATAAAAGTTTTAAAATGTGTGGCTGGATTGCAACCATTCCTTCCAGAATGGTATGTTTACATAAGAAGAAACTTATTTCTTTGGAATGACGGCTCGCTTGGAGTTGTTTGACACTGGGAATTTTACATGCATTTAGCAGAGAGTGTAATTAAAACCATGTGATGCTCTACTGCAAGTTGTTCCATCTCAGAGGGGCTTTTGAAGAACACATACAGAGTCTTAACGGGCAGATCCAACCAACAAGTGTAGCACAGTCAATTAAAAGTAGGCAGGAAAAGGTAGGAAGAAAAATTAATGTTTCCAAGCCATCATTCTGGGTAAGGACTGGGGGGTAAGAGATGGCAGCAGTGCTGCTCAGGTTAGCAGCAGCTGGAGGTACCTTTCCTTCCTCGAGCACATGGTGTCGTTTTAGCATTCATTTACTTTTCAGTTGCCTTTCATTTTCTGCAAGGTTATTGGCTTCTGGCAATATTTGGAAGCTCCTGATAGCTTCCTCCCCATGAGTGGAGGCAGGTTCTGAGCTGCAGCCTCTCCCTGACTGCCCCATGCCATCCCACCATGCCTTGAAAGCTGTGCATTAATGCATCACCAGGACCTGTGCTCCATCCATCCACACTGCTTCCCAGCAGAGCTGCATCTGGAAGCCATCCCATCCCGCTGTGTTTTCAGTAATTTTTATTTGTGGGCACTCTTCTGCCCACTTGAAGCACAAGATGGATGATGCTGATATTGGTGACAGTCCAGACAAACGCTCTTTAAATTAATATATCACTCTTGATTGCTGAGTTAGATGGCTTTCTAAAGTTCTCTAAAGAGAGCCTGACAGCAATGGAACAATGAGGAGCACAACAGCACTGAGGGTTTTGCAAGCAAGGTTCCTTGTGACCCATGATAGGTCTGTGCATCCTTTCCCTCTTGAAACCAGTCCGAGCTTTGGTGTAAGCTGATCCCACTCCAGCAACCTCAGCAATGTACCGAATGCCTTTTGCCAAGATTTCAAACAATAGTTTATTTTACTGTTGCTGCAAGGGGAGGCCGGCAGGAAGGGCTGCCAGCATCCTGTTGGGCACAGGGCAGGGGCTTTGCTGCACTCTTCTGAGGTGCTTTTGTCTTCCTGGGTGCTGAGCTGGTATGTGTGAGAGAGCAAGTGGTTGCTGGAGGTCCTGGTATCAGCCAGGTCAGTGCTAAGGTGGGGTGCAAGGTCTGGTGATGAGCTCTGTATTTATTAACATATTGCTTTGTTGATGTCTTTCTTTAGCGGATGCGTTCTCTTGTGTTTCCTTTGCAAAGCCATCAGGGCTCAACTGGAGAACGCTGGAAAAGAATCATAGAATCATTTGTGAATCATGGAATCACAGAATGGCCTGGGTTGAAAAAGACCACAATGCTCATCCAGGTCCAACCCCCTGCTGTGTGCAGGTCACCAACCAGCAGACCAGGCTGCCCAGAGCCACATCCAGCCTGGCCTTGAATACCTGCAGGGATGGGGCATCCACAGCCTCCTTGGGCAACCTGTTCCAGTGCCTCACCACCCTCTGGGTGAAAAACTTCCTCCTAATATCTAACCTAAACCTCCCCTGTCTCAGTTGAAGACCATTCCCCCTTGTTCTGACACTAGAAGAAAGGTGCTGGTATGAAAGTCCACTCTTACTTCCAGCCACCATCACGGTTTGCTGGCTTGGCTCCATCGTTCACAAAGCCATCAGCTCATCCATCCCCACTTGGGGCTTTATATACATACATGTATGTGCAAGAAGCTTGCCTTAGCACTCATCAGCAACAGTGAGAGCAATGTTGAGAGAGCTGCTGGGCTGGCAGCTTTCAAATGAACAAAATCTTAGAGTCATAGAATTTGTTGAGTTGGAAGGGACCTTACAAAGTCATCTAATTGGCTGCGGGGTGACCTCACTGCAGGCATCCAGTACCTAAAAGGAGCCTACAAACAGGAGGGAGTCAGCTCTGAAAGGGTAGATAACTGCAGGACAAGGGGAGATGGTTTGAAGTTGAAGGAGAGGAGATTAAAGTTAGATATCAGGGGGAAGTTCTTTACAGAGAGAGTGGTGAGGTGCTGGGAACAGGCTGCCCAGAGAGTTTGTGTTCAACCTTGAGGTATTCAGGGCCAAGTTGGATGGGGCCCTTGGCAGCCTGGTCTAGTACCAGATCTGGAGGTTGGCAGCCCTGCCTGTGGAAGGGAGGCTGGAGCTTGGTGATCCTTGAGGTCTCTTCCAGCCCAGGCCATTCTATGACTCTATGACTCTGATCCAACTCCCAGTCCTGTCCCACGTCTCCAGAAGGATTTCTTAGCAAAGGTCATAGTACAGTTCCTTACTAGAATACTTCTTTCAGAAACGCTCTGCAGTGTTAATGTGTTATTGCCTGAATCAAAAACCAAACAGGACAAAACTTGCTGAGTCCCCCGAGAGGAATCCTGAGCTGCCTTTATCGAGACAAACAGCGCGCTCTGTGATGCAGTGCTCACAGTTGCTTTCTTTCCACAACTGCTGATTTGCAGTGTTTGAGACTTGTTGAGGGGCTTCCCAGCTGTGAGCACGACTTGCTGAGATGCAATTGCTTTGAAGACGGTGTGTTAAAATCCTTGTTTGTGGCTTTTCTATACCCGTGTTTCACGGATTGCACCACTGCAATGTTTGCTCCTAAGGTGGAGAAGGAAGCCAAGGGGACCAGAAGCAACACCAGCTTGTTTCAGAACTCTGGGTGGAATTATTGAGAACTTCTCCTGATCCCATTTCTTTCCATGTGTTGAGTTCCAAAACATGTTTTTCTTACTCAGAGTACATTAAGTTAGTACCAACTGCATGTGCTTTTGTCAAATTGTTAAAACCACAGCCCTCTATAAACCCTGCAATTAGCTCTACTTTTGGTTTATGAAAATAATGTAAGAAGTCACTGCTTAGCAAGCTTGGAGGAATGGTTTAAGTTCAGCTGAAAAACTTTTCCCAGTGGGACTATCAGGAAAAGAGGTTTTCTGCTTGTGCAGATACAGCACACGCAGTTTCTAATCCAACATTGTCAGAGATGTTCAGTATTTCTGATCCATCTGACAGAGATGTTGATCTGGAAGATGTTTCTGAAAATGATTAATCAACCTCTAGGTAAATCTGTGCTGAAACAGAATTATTTCCCCAGGCGCGTGACGTGGGTCAGCGGTGGAAATGCAGAATCAGCATCATGAGGAGCAAAGTGTGCTGGAGCTAAATCTCTGCTTTCTGCTTCCCCAGGACAGAAAATGATACAGACACGGTATCCCCTGTGCCACTGGGCAATTTAAAATCTGTTGTGAATGGAAATGAAGAAGATGAAAAACTTCAAGAGAAAATACAGGCTTTTGAAGAAAAAATAAATATTGACACCAGTACCCCTGGCTCAGTGAGAAGATACAGCTTAGGCCAGGTTTCTAAAGAAGAAAGGAAGGATATGAGATTTAACAGGTATGGTTCCATTAAATGCACAAGTGGTTTTCAGGAATATCAATTTCATAATGAAACGTTATCCAAATATTGAGAAATGGTTCTGTGATACCTCTGGGCATTGTAAGGAGTTTGAACCAACTTCATATCCATGAATTTAAAGGTTGGCAAAAAAATTCCAAGTTATTTATTGAATCTGTTCTGCACTCTGAAACAGCAGGGAGGATGGAAAATGTTCGCAGATGACTGTGGAAAGGAAGATACGGACATGCATCAGCTCTGCGCCTGCTTCCAGGCACTTCCCTTCCAGCCTCCTGTTCTAATGGAGACCTTTGTTCTGTGCTGAGTGTAGGTGTGGGTAACGCAGAACTGCAGGCTGAGTCGTGGTGCAGCTGAATGGCTGTTGGATGGCATCTTTATGACGTGATCAATAAAGCGTACGCTGCAGGGCTGGGGCTATAAGTTTCTCACAGATAGGATGATTGGCTCCTTCTATGTCATGCAGATGTTGTGATATATGTTTAGGACTCAGTTTCATTTGCTTATTAAAACTGGCTTGCATTTGCTTTTGAAATGCGTATTTGTGGAAGGTTTTTCCCTTGGCTAAGCTAGCCTTGTGCTCAACTCTCAGAGCTGGCTGCACAGTGCTAACTCTGAAGAGCAAATGTCCAAATGAGTCCTTTCTCACTGCTCACCACACTGTGCTCTGCCGTACCTCCATTCCAAAGCACTTTTCCCTAATTGCATTCCAGGTCCAAGAGCCTGGCTTTGCATGCAGTCCGCATGAAGGGGGTGAACACAGACAGCGGGCGAGACGAGGAGAATGGGGATGTAACAGCTGGGATCTCCTTCACCGAGATCTACGACAGCCAAGAAAATGACAAGTTGCCTTTCAGTGTCGATGCTGAAGAAATGCAACTGGGAAATTCCTTGGTTTCACACCAGAGTATTGATTGTACAGAATCAGAAGGTTCTCCAGCACCTGCTGGAGGAGAGGCCCAGGAAGGAAGCATGGTGCTGGGGAAGGGTCCTGCGGAGTGCCACGACAAGCTCTACCTGCACTTGAAGGAAAACCTGGGTAAAGTGAAAGCATACGTCATGGAGATGGGGAGGAGGATTCCCGTCCCTGACCATTGTGTTATTGAAGGTAAGAGGTCTGAGCCTTTCTGGTTACAGCAGCTTTAACACAAGTGTTATTGCAGGACCTGGGCAAATGGGCAGCAAATGCAACAGGAGCAGGGCTGCACTGGAACAGGTTGCCCAGAGAGGTTGTGGATGTTCCATCCCCGGAAGCACACAAGGCTAGGCTGGATGGGGCTGGGAGCAACCTGGTCTACTGAGAGGCATCCCTATAGCGGGGGTCAGAACTCGATGATCTAAAAGGTCCCTTCCAACCCAAACCATTCTATGATCCAGTGAGAAGCACACACCTGAACAAGCATATGGGCTGTGACAACACAAGCTGCGGAGCTGGGCCACCACGTTCCTCAAAAAATGCTGCTTGAAAGCGACTGCATAAGGTCCTGGTGCTCCAGTTTAGGCTGGATCCTACTTCACCACACCCCTTTAATGATTCCTGCTTTCATCAAGGGAGGATATTTGTCTTGAAGTGTGAGAGAGCTGCTTTTGTGAGGCCCATGGAGGTGGGGCTGGATTGCGGTGTGCTGCCAAACACATCCTTGATGCTCCTTGAAGGAAAATGATGGAGGTTGGGCTGTAAGCCTCCTGCTCGCACTGAGCAGCTGTTGGTTACTGGGACACAAGGAGATGTGTGCATCAAACCACCTGCTGCTGCCTGTGAGTACTTTGCATTCCAGCCCTTCGTGGCTTGTGTTGATTACAGAGAGTAACTCAAATTAATTTCAAGTCTCTTACATCAAACCAGATTTTAATTTCCATCACATATCTCTCTGCCTGTTTGCTTACTTTTTTATGGTCAATGAGTTAACATGTCTCCACTCATAAAAGAGACATAACTATTTATTATTAAAGCTCATATTTCTGCAGGAATTTCTAAAGAAGGACAAAAATGTCAGGTCTGCTATTTGAAATTGTTATTATTATTGATGGAACTTTTGTTCCATAGAGTCACAGTGGAAACATGTGAGGGAGCAATCTGGCTGGAAGTGCTGAAGGCTGCAATCTTGTGTTAATCAATATTTTTAAATACATTGCTCCATTTGCTTTCTGAAGTACCTATTATGATATGTTCTGAGCATGTGACTATTTCAAAATTCATTCCAACTATTGTAATTTCCTGGAAATCCACATCTAGCATTCTTGGGGAAATTCCTTGAGCAGGGGCACATGTGCAGAACAGGAGATTTATGTGACTCATTCTAAATATGCTCAAAGAAATGTCTGCCTCCTTACACGGGGGACAGCTTTGTTCATATTTCAGATATTACACAAACCACTCCATCAAAAACCTGGCAGCTGATGGGCTTATATGATCCCCGCACACTATAAAGGCTCATTCAAACTTACCTGCTTCACTTTCTAAGTAAAACGTTCAGAAAATATTAACGTGTTTCTAAATGCGCACAGTCGGCCATGTGGGAACTTGTTGAATTGGAAATGTAGTATATCAAAGAGAGGGAATGCACACTATAGGCAGTTCAGAGCAGTCATAATTAACGACAGGCCAAGTGCTGTTCACTTCAGCAGGATTCAGAACCATGCTTGTGCTTCTAGTGCAGGTGTCCCACCTGTCTGCTGAGTTCCTCAGCTCTCAACCTGGATGCCATCCCCCAAAGCATTGCCTGGGCATGCTGCCTTGGGCAGGAGACACTTGTGTGCTTTTGGAAAGGCACAGAATTGGTGTTTGGAGCCCCTGCCAGGTATGGGACACCAGTACCAAGGGCATCGCTTCCAAGAGTTGGGAGATATTGAAGATTTTCCAGATGTGGTGCAACTGAACGTTCTCTGCGGGCTGGAAAGCAAACGGAGCAAAGAAGAATTACGAAGAAAAACAGATATGTCATGATGACATCATTAAGTGATTGTCTACATTGATTACAGTCTGAATCCTGAATGACAAAGCAGACCTGTGGGAGGAGTGCAAAGATCATCAGAGCCCCTAAATGCAGGAGACTGAACTGACCTGGGACTGCACAGTCCAGAAAGAGCCAGCTGGCAGGGCTCTGTAAATCAGAGATGACAGAAGATTCGCTGGGAGTGGTGGCTCACTGTCTGTCCTGTTATGCATATGGGAGAAGATGTAATGAAGTTGTCAGGAAGCAAACTCAACACATGCAAAATAGGAGCCTCTCACCACGTAATTAGCCGCATGTAATTTCATGGCAGAACTGATTGCTACAGTGCATTAATTATACTGAAAATTATACTGTACCTGCTTTCACAAGTGATTAGGTAAATTCCAGGCTAAGAGCCTTTCAGCCAGGCAAGTATCTGCCTTAAAAGAGCAGAGACCAGGGAGACCCAATGCATCATCCAGTTCTTAGGCACTGAAGCTGAATTCAATGAACAGCATCTCAGCCCCTCAGTATCATGCTCTGCTCCTGGTCCCGTGGTGCTCTGCCATGGGCACACATGTTCTGTGGCTTAGAGACAGAGTGCTGATAAAGGAGGAGGTGGCAGAGAAGCAGGTTGCAGCTGTCCTGAATCTGGTTGTTGTTAAGCACTCCGTTGTGCCGAGGGGTAATTGGTACCATACAGCGGAGGTGATGGAAAAGCTCACAGCTCCCCTGCAGTGCTCACCTCCGCCACAGCCCGGTGCTTCTGCACTGATTGGAAGCAGCTGTGGCCCTGATGGGGCCATGGAGCGTTGGGTGCTGCCAGGGCTCTGCTCTGCTGTGCCAGGGATATACCAGTAGGGATTTTATCCCGCAGAGCTGCTATGAGTGCTTGGATTTGACCCAAAGGCACAGGATGGTCCTTGTGCTCACAGGATCTGCAGAGATGTCCCCAGGGCAGGGGGCAGTTCAGCAGGAAGGTGGATGTGCTCATGGCCACATGGACCTCTCCAGACGCCATTTATCTGGAGGTAGCAGCCTCCCACTGCAGTTTGCTATTCCACACTGCAGAAGCCAGGGGCCATGGCCATAGGAGTGGCACCATCTTGACCTCATGCAGTGGTGAGCAGCCCTCGGTGCTGGTGCTGAGCAGAGGGACGCCCTCCCAGGTGCATCATAATCCCGACAGTGAAGGGCGAAGGAAGGCAGGCTAGGTTAGGTTAGGAAGGCAGAGAACAGTAATGAAGTTGAGCCAATCTGTGTGCTCCCAAATGTGGCCTTTGCCACTCAGATTTGAGCTCTGTTCTGATGGTGCTGCAGGAGCCGCCCAGTGCCCGTCAGCATCATGCCATCTGTGTGACAACATGCGTGCCCTGCACTGAGCCATGTGCATGCATGGCTGGTGGTGCTCCAAGAGGTGATCATTTCCTGAAGCTGACTGCTCCAATCGTTACCCTTTTCTCCTACAGTTATTCTTTGCATCCCTATCTATAACCCAAACTGAAGGGAAACTGAGGAAACAGAAAATGGTTGAAAACCGCCGTTATAAAAGTCATATTCATTTCCTCTTCTCCAGCTCCGTGTCTATGGGTGGGTTTGATTCCAGATGGGAAGCTGATAAGCATACCTCCTCTCCTATTAACAGGCTTCACTTAATGGTACAAGATTACCACTGTAATTCAAATAATGCATGGATTGTTCCCAAGCAGTGGGTTACCTACCTGTACCTAGAAAGCTGGAGCAGCTCTGCTGACACACACTCGTGCTCACATTCATTAACCTGGGCACTGTGTGCACCAGAGCCATCCCCAGGCATGGCAGTGCCCAGCTAGGGGCAGCTATACCTCTGGTATGCGTCTGACTTTCATATTCTTTCTACTTACTTTCAGATACCGTGAGAAGCTGTGTAGCAAAGCTGTTCTTCAGCTGTCCCCTGAAGGGCCATTACTGCCTCTACAGCAAATCCAGCTTCACGCTGCTCAGCCCTCAGCCTCCACTGTGGATCCACATCATGTTCCTCTTCCAGCAGGTGTGTGCAGGGCAATGGTGGGGCACATCTCTGATGTTGTGCTTGGAACAATGTTTTAGGGGTTAATCTGTCGGGATGCACTCCTAATCAGCTGGGTGAGCTTTTGTGACTCGAGTGATTGCTCACCTCTGAGGTTACATCATGGCAGATTGAGGTGGTTTTGCAGTTTGTAAGGATTTCTCTTAATTGGTACACTGTTCAAGATGAACTTATTGTAAAACAACTGGGTCCTAAATTGTTTTTTAACCTAAATAGATTTGATCACTGTCATTCACCCTACCCTAGTGCACCCTCCGAAATGCAAAGGGTTTATCCGGAATGTGGAGCTGATACACAGTGAATGATGCTGTGAAGTCGGCAGGTCAGGTCACTCCTCCCTCTGTTCCTAGAAATGAGTATAGAAATGGTTGGAAAAAACAATAATGCAGTATGGCTGTGATGCCTATTTCACAATTTCTGCAGATTTCCACACTGGTCACCGTGTTTCTGTTCACTGATTGTTGCTCACACTATGTTCTCTTGGACTCCGCAGCAGTAGAAGCAAGAAATACTTTTTCTCTATGGTCTCCAGAGCAGACCCTCAATTTCAAGGCTCTGCTTTTTATTGAATTTCAGAAATTTTAATGGGTAGCTGTCTCGTGTTTCAAACATCTCAGATGGAAGTTGTGAAACTCATGTACTGCTGTTTTCTTGGCTGGGCAGCTCTCGGTCAGAAGGAAGGCAGCTCATTTCAGTGCAGAGCTGATTGTCAGACAGAAGAGTGATAATTAACAAGAGGAAGAAAATGAGAATATGAGTACCTGACACAGGAGGTGCTCTTGGATTCGGTCATTAAAATCATGCTGTACCACCATAAGACTCGGGGTTGGTTTCCCCCATTGGTGTGCAGTGCCCAGCACTCCCCCTCAGTTGGTCTAAGCCCCAGCTAACAGGCTGCAGGCTCCTCATGCCCAGCGGCAGCCCCAGGCACTTTTTTTCTCAGCTCTAATTCAGGCAGAGCAATCCAGCTGGGTTGCACGTGTTGTGCAATCCAGCATTAGAAGTACGGAACATTGGATTTGCTTGTGTGCTCTTAACTTGGCTCCAGCATGCAAATGCATTTTCTATTTACAAGATCATGTTGTAGATATAGTAGAGGAATAACGCTAAGCTCTCTTAGCCACTCTTTTAATATTGGCTTTGTATGCAGTTCATATGGTGAAGAAACTACCAGCACTGCAACAGTAGAGTATTTCAAGGCAGCTGGTTGCATCCCAGACCACTGAGGCAGGAGGTCTTGGAGGTGACAGCCCTTTCAGCTCAGTGCAAAGCCCCAGGAGCAGGTGAAACCTGTGGGCATTCATCTAACATTGTGCATGTACATCCATCATCACTTCTGAAAGAGAGATGAACTAGTTGCTTGTTACCTGCGTGGCTGCCGTGGTATGAAAAGGAACAAGATGCTCTTGGTTAATGGCTGAGCCAAAAATGCTCCAAATGCACTTTCCAACATTTTTTTTTCAGAGCCTGTTTGCTGAACCTTTGTCAATGCAGAGTAGTTCAGTGCAAGTCCTCAAGGCCCTATGGGAGAAGACACAGCTCAAGGGGACGCACAGTTTTGAAACTGCCATGATCCAGTCTACATTCCCACACCAAAAGGTAAGTATGCTTTTCCTCTGAGAGAAAAAAAAAAACTTTTAAAATAGCTGTAACGAGTGTTTGCTGTGCTCTCATTGTGAAAAACAAGCCCTTTTCCCTTCCTTCTTCCCTTCCCATCCATCAGAAGTTCTGCAGATTAGGAAGTCCAGGGAGGTGGTGGAGTCACCATCCCTGGAGGCGTTGAAGGGATGTATAGATGTTGTACCGAGGGACATGGTTTAGTGGGAAATATTGTGATAGGTGGATGGTGGATGGTTGGACTGGATGATCTTAGAGCTCTTTTCCAGCCTTGGTCATCCTATGATTCTAAGTCTGCTTCTGAGTCACGCAGCTGCTGGGAAATTTGCCTCCTTAAACACAGACTTGACTGTTATGAAGATGATCATTTGCACACTCACCATTGCTTGCCCCCACCAGTTAAAAAGATTACTCTTTCAAAGCTGTTTACTGTCTCCAGGATTTCAGAGAATGCCATTTCAAAGCTGTTAATCGGGCTTCTTGGAAAAGGACGCTATAGGATTGTGAAACAAATATCTGTTCATCCCCGAACATCTCCATCCAGCGAAATGGGATGAAATGCACTGTCAAACACGGTTTTAAAACACTGTCTCTCAGGACATTGGAGGCATAAACATGTTTGGCTGAATAAGATTAATTTACAAAAGTTGTGGGCAGTTTGAAAACAGGAGTTTTATTAGAGACAGCATCTGAACCCCCAAGCTTGCATTGGACAGAGCAGGGAGCTGCTGCCGCAGTGTGAGAGCAGTGGGTCACAGCTTATGGGCCACTGGACATAGGCTCGGCAGAGTCCCCATCCGGGCTGTTATCTGCATGGAAATCCCAGCTGGAGTCATCCAGAGACATGAGGGATGTCTCTGTTTGCACAGTGCCATTTAACTTGGATCCTTGTCATTGGTCAGGTCAGAACTGGTGGAGCACAGAAGGGTTTGGGGTGAATAAAGGGTTTGGAAAAGAACGTGCTTTCATGAGGCTTAGCTATAGTGCCCTGTGTGTTCCCATTCTGAAAAATGCCTCGAAATGTCATCAGTCCCCAGCGCGTTGGTTGCACAATCCTGCTGCCGTCAGAGAGGCATTCAGCCTGTTTGGGGAACTCCTGGCACTGCCCAACAGGAAGAGCATCTCCCAGTTCCTGAAGTAGTGGGGCTGAAAAATGAGATGCTGATCATTTGTGATGGAATGGATGGGCAGAGGGAGCTCCAGGAGATGCTGGTTATGGGAAGAGATCCGGAGGCCAAGGACTGTTGGACTGATGTGATGCACCTGAGAGGGGAATGGCTTTGGCGGTGCTCCCCGCAGCGTGCTGCTGCAACTACTTCCTCCATTTTTGTTTTGCATGTAACATAGAATCTGAATTTGGGTTCCGTGATGTTTCTGTTGAGCAACTGTGTGAAGTTTGATGGAGCTCTCATGGACGGGGACCTGGGCCTGCTGGGTGGAAGGAGGGTTCCTTTACCTTTCCCTGCCAAAACCTGATGGGAACACTCATGGTGTGACCCAGCCATCGCTCTGCCCAGCAGGCTGTGCTTCCCAAAAACCTAATGCTTTGGTGTCCAAAGTCTTCCTGTCACCAATGGACTCCAAAATAGCGAATGATTTGACAAAACAATTGCTGCTGTTAATCCCGCTCCTCTTCTAATAGCACAGAAAGCAGATTTCTGGATGTTTTCCTTTAAAATGTTTTGAAATCTCTTGATGACGTTTGGAATACGCTGAGAATGAACACCGTGTTCTCTACCCAAGTCTACCCACCCCGTGTTACAGCACTGTCTGAATGGCTGTGCCAGAACTGGGGATGCTGATGATGATGTGGGAGCATGCAGGGAACACTGCAGGCTGGCAGCCAGCAGGCACCCAGCAAAGCCAATGCTGTGACCTCTGCTCCATTATAAATCAATGCAGACGTTTCCTTGATGCGTATTTGAAAGGGTGTTGCAAACCAGCAGGAAAAGCTATTGCACTAGTGATTTATCCCAAAGTAAATTCTGAGCAGTATTTCCAGCTTCACCTCGCTGTCGGAATTCAGAACTGGGCCAACCAGTGCATGCAAGGAATTGCAGCAGATGCCTTGCAGTGAGAATGCCCGTATTGCTGGGCAGTGCTGTCCCAAAAGCCAAATGGACAACGGAATCGTGCCACAAAAAATATTGATTCAACGCAGCTCAAAACGTGCCGGGAGTAAAGTGCTTCCAGATGTGCATCCCTACAGATCTCCATTCCGTTGCCTCACTGCTCTCTACCCAGGCGTACGAAGGTTGTGCTGGTTGCAGCTGTGCAGAGTGTGTTGTGTTGCATCGTGGTGTGTCAGAGAAGACATTTGGTTCCCTCTGAGTGCCTCTTGCTGAGCAGCTTTGCAGGAGAATTGTTCACATTTTTAAGCCACTGTTGGCTCTGTCCTTCTCTGCTCTTTGTCTGCCTTCTCCCTCTGTGCAGCAGAATGAGGTGCTGCGTTCTCACAGTGCGGTCACTGACGTTTCCCAGATGATGGAGGGCAGGATGAGATGCATCTCTCCTCTCCAGTGAGTCATTTTCCCCATGCTTCATCTCCCAGAATCAGCTCCTTGTTTTGGCATACAAGGAATACAGAGTGAAAAAGGACAATGGCTGCCTCAGTATTTCCCCAGCATTTGCCTTTCACGTGGCTCATTGCAGACGTTGGAAGGTTTCCCTCAGGATCCCAGGCTTCTTGTTCAGCTCCATCCTCACAGTGCCCTGCACAGACCCACTGGGAGCAGTGCCCCATGTGCTTTGTCCACCTCACAGCCCCCAGGTGGGTGGGAGGATGGTAGGGGAGGCTGTGCACCTCTCCCATTGCACAGCACAGCAGCCAGACATGCTCCTGAGCTGCATGCAGTTCCTCTTCAGGGGGCAGTAAGCACCTCAGCAATGCAGACAGAGCAGTGCAACCACATTGTGCTGTGTTGTGCAGTGCCCTGGGGCAGGGCACGCAGCCCTTCCTGCCCCAGCAGATAGAAAAGGTGAGAATGGCACAGCTGCCCTTTGCTCAGTGGGGTGAGCCCATATCCCTGGCAGCACAGGGTTTTGTTCCCATCTACTGCATGAATTCTTGTTTTCTTCGGGCTGTGCTGCAGACTGGTGATGCTCCTGAGGAAAACAAGCAGGAATGTTTTCTGAGCCTTCCTGCCTGCTCCTTCTGCACAGAGAGCATTGTGGTTGTTGTTATCTGAAGTCCATTTAAATGTGAGGTCATCATCTTTATAAAAATTAAATGGTGGGTTTTAAATGACAACAAATTACACCATGTTTTAATGGCCTCAGACAGAGCATCTCCTGGCTCCTTCTGGGAGCTGCAGCTGAGCTTTCTGCAGGCCTTTCATAGAGTCAGGCATCACCTTGGCTTTTTGGCCCAGCCCTCACTTTGCTGCCTGCTCTCAGTGGAAGGATAGCATCACGTGTACCTGGATGTGTTTTGTGCAGGATAAATCCATCCTGTTGTTGCTTCATTTCTGGAAACATTCACATTGACATTTTAAAATGTTATTATTATAGTGCTTCTTCTATGGGGCGTGGGTTCAGAACTTTCTTCTTTATAAACAACAACAACAAAAAGAGAACAGAAAAAGGGAAAGAGCAGCCGCTCCCTCTGGCTGCACTGGGAACCCATGGACAGATCTGACCTGCTGTCAGACAGGAGGTCCCCAGCATGTGGAACCACTGCCCTGGGGGTCCTGGTGAACACTGAGGGCTGGAGGAAAGGAGGGGCTCAGCTGTGGGCTCTGGTGGAAGGGAGGTGGAAAGCACTCAGCCCCACGATTTGCTTCTAGAGAGCTGTTGCAGTGGGTGCTGCCAATGGCAGAGAGAAATGTCCTGCTCAGCAATATACCTGGGCATAAAAACAGCCTGGGCAGGCTGTTTTTCAGCATGAGACCAGTGAGAGAGGGCACTTGTCAGCTCCTGCTGTGATGCAGGGTCCTGAAGCATAAGGGGGTTTGGTTTCTCTTCCTTATTGGCCCAGGATCTGGACCACGTGCAGATGCACCTGGAAGAAGTGAGGTTCTTTGATTTATTTGGCTACAGCGAGGAAGCGGGAGCCTGGCAGTGCTTCATGTGCAACAACCCTGAGAAGGCAACAGGTGAGTGCTCTGCTGGCGGGCTGCAGCCAGGGGTGCATAGCAGTGTGGTTCTGCACTGTGCAGGAGTGCTGCTGGTGGTGGTGGTTGTGCAAAAGCAAAGCTAGCTTTCCAGAGTAGCAGAGATGCTGTCTGTTTCCATTGGAACTCTCCATGAAATTCATCTCAGCGTTCCTGGTGAGATTTGGAATGTAAACCCACAGCTGTGCATGATTGCTAATGCGTGGGGAGGGCTCTGTGCCCATCCTGCAGCACACAGATAATGGGGCTGCCTCTGCCTGGCTGCATCCCATATGCCATCCCTTAGGGGCCATCAGCACTGATATTGCACCTGACCTCTGTCCTCTGTCAGGGCATCCCAGGGAGGTTGTCCAGGGACTCCACTTCCTTTAACATCATTGTGTCTGTAGGGCACATCTTAAGAGCAATGCAGCACTTAGGAACAGCCTTGATACTTCAACTACGTTAGAAAATAAGGTAAGGAGAAATGAACTTTGTCCCAGGTAAAAGATTCTGGTTCAGGATGGCTTTTTCTTGGACGATTTTGCCACAAGTTGACTGCATGCACAATTCTGGCTGAGAACTATGAATAATTTGGCCAAGCCTTTGAATAGCTTGCTGATTCAGCTATCTGCTTGAGCAGCTGTCCTCATTCCGTGGGGCATTTCCCACTCTTCCTCCTTCTGTAGCTCTCATATGGGACTCATCTATCGCAGGAGAAGTCATGCTCTGAGCTGTAAGTCAGTCCAGTGGCCTTACTGTGCTTTGTCCATCACATCAGAATGAGATGGATGTCAAGCCATGAGGAAAATGAGCCCATCTTGTTTAAAACACCAAATCTTATTGGAGCTCGCTCCTCAGTTTTTAATGCCCTGAGAAGTCCAAGTGAATGAAACTGCTTAGTGGTAATACAGCTCAGATGCACGAGAGGGAGGAAGATAGTGCTTAGTGGATGAAAACCTGCAGGTAAACGTTCCTGAAATGGGGGTGTGGAGGTATGGGAAGAGTGGTGCCAGAGTGGGAGACACTCGGAGCTCATTGGGGGGGGGTTATAAGACAGAAGAAAGGGATCCAAGGTCTCCTGGAGTGGGATAGAAATGTAAAGGCTGCGACACATCTTTTATCCTGTTCCACAGTGGGACAGAGCCTTTGGAAATCCCAAGTACTTTTGAAAGACAAGAAAGTCATTCCTCCCTCTCAGCAATGCTGTTTAGCAACCCAGTCCTTCAAGAAGGAATTCAGAAGCAAATTCTTTTTCCATTATTTTCATTTGTTTTCTGCTAATGTTGGGTTTTTGTGACATTTTTTCGATACCGTGTTGCAAGATGCCATTTATCCTGGGGACTTAGGGAAGGATTATGCCCTGAAGCCTGGATCTTGCTGTGCTCTGTGGTGCTGTTTGCAGATGCAGTTGTGCTTCAGCAATGCAGTGGATGAACCCAAGGCAGCAATCAGCGCAGAGAAAGTTTGACCATTTCACATGCATTCTTCTCACTTGAAAGCATTACTTAGACAACCACATTCTTCCAGAAGTGCTGCTAAATCATCCTGAGTTGTTTTGCTCCTGCTCCCCCTGAGCCAAGGAGGGAGAAAGCATTCCTGCAAGCCCGACTCATCTGCCCACATCCACGCACGCTGGCTCTGCTGCTGGTCCCAGAGCTGGGAAGACCAAACTGCACCATTTTCTATTTTTGTTTTTTTATAACAATAACCATTCAAGTGTGGATGTAAGGCTTTAGAAGCGTTAGTCAGCACTGCGTGCCTCTCGTTGGGAAAAGCTGGCTTTTAGGAGCTGTGTTTCAACATAACCTCCCGCGCTGACAGTTGACTTGCAAGCCTTTGCACACCAAAAATTCAGTAAAACCACTTGATAGCCTGCGAGGGAATTGCAGTGCATGCCTTGTTCTGGAAGCTTACAAAGAAATCGCAGTAATCCCCGTGGGCTGCAGAGGAGACATCGTGCCCATGGGCAATGATTCGGGTAAAACGGAGGGCTTTTTATGAATTCCTCCTTCAAAAAGCAATTCGCTCAGAAGAGCCCACGCCGTGTTAACTTGGGGATGCATTTATCTTTTGCTAGCAGTGGTGATTATCTGGTGAACCGAAATATCCCCGCTGTAATGCTTGCTTGAAAATCATAAAAAGTGGCATTCAGCAACGTGTCCTTTCCAGGTTTTCAACAGAACCAAATGCGATGATTAATGAAGGAGAGCCAATCCATATTCCCTTAGGTTAATTGCATTTATCTTCTGCCTGCCACCCACACATTCCATTCTTTCAAGTTAAGAGGGGCTTATTATCATTGAGATCATTCATGATGGGACTGAATTTTTGTGGATGGCTTCGTTTCATCAAACAGAAGATTTAATGCTTTGCTTTTTTCTTGAGTTCATCTTGGAAGGGTGTCAGGTTTTGTTTTGTTTTTGTTACTTTTGTTCAGTACCCAAACAACTCAGAGCTTGGCGCACTGTAATTCTGCAAAGAAAACAAGATACAGGCAATACACAATAATTCCAGCTTACATCATGGTGGACACTTACATCAGTGGGAATTATTTGGGGTTGAATTGATTTTGGAGTTAGTCTTCCTCCACTGCAATTGTTTAAAAAGCAACGGATATTATGTAGGAAAAAAAACATCGTTTTTATTTTTAGGGTACTATTTAGTATAGACCCAGTCCAATAATGCTTACGTGGAGAAAATCTCTCCCCTTTGATCAGTATCACGCCAGCATACTTCTCTAAAGATGCCTAAACCTGTTCTTTAAAAGTAAGTGAAGGACAACTCAGGAGTTGTTGCTTAGGTAAATCGACCTCCTGCTAAAATGTGGGATTATTTCTGCCTTGTTGCTGAGCTCTGGATCTCAAGGTGCCCTTCCCTGTTCTGAGGAAAATTGCTCTATGTAGACTTTATCACGTCACATCTAGACCTGTGCTTGAGAAACTGGAGAGAATGACTTTCTCAGTTTCCCATGACATGAATGGTCGGATAGCAGATCAGCCATTTTTGTATCGCTCTTCTGGAGCCTTCTCAGTTTGCCTAGAGCTGAGCAAATCAAAACTGGACACGATATTCTGGTGATTAGTATGTGTATAGAGAAAGTGCACGTTCCACCTGCCAGCTGATGGCACTTTTTTAATCCTTCTAACTGCATTAAAAATGCGGATGCTTCTTCCACATAACGATGCTCTGTGTGGTAAGCCACGGGTCAGCAGGAACTGAGCTTGGTTCTGGCAAGAGTTCACAGTGATTCTCTGCCTTCCTGGGGCAGTGTGGGTCCACTCCCGATGCCCTGTGCCTGCACGGCCCCATGCATGGATTCCTACTTTGCACACACCGTGCATTCAATGGTGGCCAAGTAAAATCCCAGTAAGGACTGGGGTGGGCAGCCCTGGGAGCTTTGGGGAAGTTCAGATCAGCTGCAAAGGGAAGTTTTCCCACTGCAGGGATGGTCAGTCATTGGGGCAGCTTGACTGGAAGTGTCGCTGAGATTTTCACATCCCAAATCATTAAATCTTTGAGCAGCCTGGCCTGACCCCAGAGCCAACCTTGCTCTGAGCAGGAGGTGGGATGACCAACCCCTCGAGCTCCCTTCCAGCTGAATTATTCTGCCTCTCTGTGAAGTTAACTGCAATCAAAACAAGCAAAAAGGACTTAGAAAAAAAGATTGGAAAAGAGCTTCATTCTTATCTTTCATGAATCTTTTTCTTCTAATCAGACCCTCAGACATACTGGCATCTGCTTCATTATCACAACTTTGGAAGCTGACATCAGAATTCCCCATGGACCTCTTAGTGGATGTAGGCGAGAAGCGCTCTGTTATCATTGGTTCCAGCCCCGAGTGCTTAAAGACAGACCAGCATTTCTCCAGTAAATCCCGTTTGTGAAAGACTTTGGCCATGAAAATCCAGTTTAGGCCAAAATTGCACGTTAACTTCCTTTCCCATGTTGCTTTCCTGACCACCAACCATCTCAGTGCCCAAACGTTTTGTGCCTTAAAGCTTCTTAGTTTGGCTTAAAACATATTCCTACTGCCCTGGAATCAGTACTGCTTCACAAAGCCTAAGTTGCTGATTGAGCAACTGATTGAGCAACTGTCTTTCCATATCAAATCTTTCTATAGCTCCATCCAGATGACATCAAGGTCTGAAAGTTACTGTGCACGTAATGAGTCATTTAGAGTGTTCATTCAGAAAAAAGATTCTTTCCACCAAGAGGCTGCTCACGTGAATGGCAAATGATGGGAATGATGGAGGTGTGGGGCTGCGAGGAGTGCAGAATGACCTCTCTTTATCACAGGAATCACCGGCACGGTTCCCTATTGTGTCTAAAACTTGGCCACCCCATTTTCATTCAGTGTATCTCCTTCCAGAGACGGAAATATTTACAGTCTTTCATGAGGAAATTGAAGCAGTACACACTGAAGACCCCCAAAGCGTGTGTTACTGCCAATGTAAACAGTGCTGGGGAAAAAAACCACATTCCTGATCTAAACCTGCTGCATCTGTCACCGCCTTCTGCCCCAGCTGTAGGAGCACCACAGTGCAGCTGGGGGGAGCAGAAGCTGTTGTGTCTCCCTCTCTTCCTCCTGGCTGACCTGGGCAGATCTTTCATTTAACACACGCTCCATACCGATGGCACTCACCCATGCATTGCACAAGTCCTGTTTTTGCTGTTGCCACCCAGGGAAGCAGAAAGGCGGTGGTGTTGGTTGATGATAAGTAAGTGAATTTTGCTGCAACAGGCTCAGGGGAGGTTTAGGTTGGATATCAGGGAAAACAACTTTACAGAAAGGGTTGTTAAGCAATGGGCTGCCCCATGGTTGAGTCACCACCCCCGGACGTGCTTAAAAACCGCTTGGATGTGGTGCTCAGGGACACGATTCAGCAGAGGGCTGTTAGAGTGGTATGGATAGGTTGGGGTTGGACTTGATGATCTTTAAGGTCTTTTCCTACCTGAGAAATTCTATGATTCTATGAAAAATGTGGGTGTGCAGCTGGAAGCACAGGCAAGCCATGCTGGTGGGCACACAGCAGTGAGTGGGGAGCGAGATAACCTGTCCATAGCACTGCAGAGCAGGAGCAGAACTCTGTGCTGAACTCTGCAGCGTGGCGTGAAGCCATACAGATAACATAAGTGCTGGCCTCCAGTTGTACAGAGTAATAAATTCTTGCAGGGCTGAGGAACAATTGGGAGGCGTGATGCTGAGGATAAGTATGTGATGAACGAGGGACTGAAGGAAGAATTGCAGCCTGCTGCAGCTGCCAGGCCTCCCAGGCAATGTATGACTAAGGCTGGGCGCTGGGGTCAGGAGGAATACAGGCAGAGCTGTCAGCCAAACTGTGGATATTCAGCACTCTGTGGAGATAACCCCTGCTCTGTGATCTCCCCCACAGAAGTGAACCAGGACGGGCAGCCGCTGATGGAAGGCAAGCTGAAGGAGAAGCAGGTCCGCTGGAAGTTCATCAAGAGGTGGAAAACTCGCTACTTCACCCTTGCTGGAAACCAGCTGCTCTTTCGGAAAGGAAAATCCGTAAGTGTGGAACACATCAGCTCACCTTCTGTGTTTATCTCCTCTGCATCACCATTCCCAGGGGCTCCACCACATGGCTTTTGCCACGGACCTCACGCTCCACCCAGCCGCCTCCAGCTGAGCCTTTGCTCCCGGCGCCTGCTGGAGAAACCAGTTCTATCCCAGCTGACACCAGGGTGCTCCAGCACCACGAGTGCATCCACCACCAATGGAACGGTGATGTAAATCTGGCTGTCCATCCTGCCTAGCAATTATTACACTGCATAAACACCACTTCAATAAACTCCGCTTAGATAAATATATTTTCCCCCTTGCAGAGTGTTCCCATAACAGGCATTGTTTGTGCAGGAAGTGCAGGTTTGTTTAAGGCAAGGTGATGCCAAAGCGCTCCTCTCCCAAAGGAGCCCAGTGTTGTCTTTCACTTCTTGCCCTCATCTAAATTCAGGGCAACTCTGCTGAAATTTCTGTGAAATCATTTGTAAGTGACACCAGTGTGACTCAGAGTCAAGTTCATTGCTGGGCATGGATGAGCAGGTAATTAAATCCAGTCCTCATTAGTTCTTACTTGCCCATTAGTAGAAACTAACTATCCTCAGCTGTTCACAATGAGGATTATCAAACATGGCGCAAAAAAAGGCCTTTTATTTTTCTTGCAACAGCACTCTCTTTGGTAATCCAAAAGTAGCAGCATCCTCCAGCTGCAGCCAAGCCTTAATATTTCTGGTAAATAATCTTTTTCATTGCAGAAACCCAGCAAAGCTCTTTAAGCCTCTGAAATGGCTTCCTGAGCCCCTTCCTCTGAGGACTGCAGCAGGGAGGGCATTGGCCCTTGCAAACAGAACAGCTTTTTCTTTACTTTCTGGTGACTTATTCTGATGAATTGAGATTTTGAAGACATTTCAATCCATATAGAGCCTCAGCTTCTGCTCAGGACTGGCCGAGGTTCACTTTTTGTAGTGCTGGAGTAGTTGTCATTTCTTTTAGCGTGGTGGTTGGCTGAAGGAAATGCATTTAACGGAATGGATTTAATTAGCTGTGCAAACAAGGCAGGCAAAAGTCACACTGAACACCTTGATTCCCCCGGGATGCTATTGGCGTGGAGCAGTCGCCCCAGCACTGTGCTCTCAGGGCTCTCCAGGTTGATGTGAGGAGATGGTCAGACAGCAGAGTTTGCTAAATGGCAGAACTCATGTGGGTTAACTTTCCTTTCTTAGCTGTCAGATCCAAGCCTCTTTGTTTCCTCTGGAGCTGCACACAAATATCTGGCTCCTCGAGGAGCAGACTGGCATCCAGCCCCCAGGGACTGAGGTGGTTGTGCCTGGGCAATCAGTCCTCCAACTGCTGCCTTATATCCTGTTACCACTACATTTTTTGCTTAAATTAGAGAGTTGAGATGTTAACCATTGCCTGGGCTGCAGCACGGGAGCCCCCATGCCCTGCAGCAGCCTGCGTTGTATGCAGACCTGGGTTTGACTGTTGCACACACCAGCAGAGGGGCTTCCCTGGCTGTGCATCGTGCTCTGTCTTGCTTCATGTCTGCATCTGGTGGGAAGGGGCAGTTTGCTCTCAGTGCCACAAGGTCTGTCCAGCATTGGACTGTGAGCAGACAGCGAGATGCTGTGCTGGGGCAGCAAGCAGCAGCAGGGAGGTCCCACCAGCAACAGGAATGGCTACAGGACACACCAATAGCACTGCAGCCACGAGGGCTGGTAAATAACTCTGTATTTAGAAAAGAAAGAGGTTCTGCCTCATCTGGTGCTCATTGCAGGGCTGAGTGGGACAGCTCTGCTCCAGCTGCACAGAAGATCCGGCACTGCTGCTGAGGGATGGGCACATGTGGGTGCTGGGACTGTCACACTGCTTGCCTGGAAGCCCAAAGCAGCACAGAGGAGGCACGGCAGGGCGGCCAGCTGGCTGTGAGTGCCTCTTTCCCACCGCAAACCTTTCCTCTGCAGATGTACCCACGTGGATGCTCTTTGCTCTGAGTAAGCAGTGGGATTGCCAGCGGGTGAAGGGAGGCAGGAGAAAACCAAAACAGAAGAGGTTCAAAATGAGCCACATCCCATAGTCCTGGAAAATTGTGGTAAACAGTATTCACAGAAATGTGCCATGGGTACAATCAGCTTTCTTGAGCAGCTTTCAGCAGTGTGTACACGACATCCCATCAAGGGAGCATAGTGGTTTTGCCCAGTACCTGTTGGCAGGTTTTCCCCCTGAGCTTGTTGTTGTTTTGCATTTGCTGTGATAAAATTCTCACTGTTTAACGCGGGTCTGATTTCAGTGCAGAGCTACTTATTGCTGTCATAGAATCCTAGAATGGCCTGGGTTGAAAAGAACCTCAACCCCTGCTGTGTGCAGGTCGCCAACCAGCAGACCAGGCTGCCCAGAGCCACATCCAGCCTGGCCTTGAATGCCTGCAGGGATGGGGCATCCACAGCCTCCTTGGGCAACCATAGAGCCTGAACTGGTGTTGGTGTTGTGTCCATGCATGGGGAATCCATGTGGTTGGAGCAGAAAGCTTTTGGAAAACCTGCCTTACTCCTCTTGCTAAAAAGCCTAAGAATCTCAACAGGAGAAGCATAGATAGCGTTGGGGGATTGGGGCTCACATGTCTCATCTGGAGACCGCAGCTCGTGTCTGTTTGGTGAGCTCACAGATCTCCCACAGGAAACTTCTGTGACTCTTTGCAGCCATCTCTGCTGCTCCCTGCATCCCATCCCCACTCTTACAGTGGCGCTGAGGTTTCACAGATGTGCTGCTCTCTGTTTTCAAACCACAGCACGACTGAGCTGTGCCATGCTCTCCATTCCCAATGAAAACCGCCGTGGCTTCCTTTGCATTCCCGACTCAGGCACGAAATACCTCTCCTGTTTTCCAAACCAGCACAAGGAGTGGCTGCTTCCCTTTTGGTAGAAGCCCCAGCATGCGAACTTGGTCCTGTTTATCTTCCCCACCCTGTGTTTCAGAAAGACGATCCCGAAGACTGCCCCATTGAGCTCAGCAAGGTGCAGAGTGTCAAAGTGGTGGCCAAGAAGCGCCGGGACCGCAGCCTGCCCCGGGCCTTCGAGATCTTCACCGACAGCAAGAGCTACGTCTTCAAGGCCAAGGATGAGAAGAGCACGGAGGAGTGGCTGCAGTGCATCAACGTTGCTATAGCACAGGCCAAGGAGAGGGAGAGCAGAGAGGCCACCACGTACCTGTAGGGCTGCAGTGCTGAGCATCCCACCGCTCTGCACCCTCCATGAGCTGCCCGGGGTGGTGGGCAGCTGCTGGGACATGGGAGGCTGTGGGGTGGCTGTAATGCTGCCAGAAGACCCAGTGCTGCCATCCGTGTGCAGGTAGAGACGGAGCTGCCACGTCCACATGCAAAGTACAGCTTTTCCTTCAGGCTGGTCGCCTCCAAGCTGGGAGATGTGGCTGGAAAGCAGCCCAGCTCCAATCCTACGGCTCAGGTGTCCATGGCCTTGGCACTGCTGGGAGCACCCCACGTCCCCGGGCTGCCTGCATTCCTCCATCTGCAAAACGATCGTCCTCCTCCTTATTTAACCTCAATGCCTCTTACCTTTTTCCTGTCCCTATGAATAAAAATCACAGTTGCTTCTCCCTTCAGGTCAGAGATGGGGCGATTTTAAAGATTTAACAGTGCAAAAGAACAAATTTAAATATTTAAGTGTTTTGGTTTCTTGCCACCTTCTCCCACTTTGCCCCCATCTGTAACCAACACAATTTTTAAAAACTGTTTTCCTTTTTATTTTTTTAATTACTTGCCTTCACTGTAAGCTTTCAGAATGGCTCTAAAAATGGATCGTTTCAAGATCTGGGCTGTTGGGGTGTTTGGTTTTTTTTTGGGGGGGGGAGGGGGGGGGTTCTTACTCTCAAATGATTCCAAAGTGAAGGAAATGGTGCAGAAAAAAAATGAAAGCAGAAGAGAAAAAGTGGGGAAAAGTGAGTGGGAAATCTGTGGATGAAAAAATTAACCTGCAGGCCAAGATGGGGTAGATATAAAATTTAATGTTTTCCAATTTGACTAAAACCTCTAAAACAGTATTTTAGGAATCTGCTATTTCAGTACTTACAACTTCTATGATGCTTCGTGCCTCAAAATCAAGAAATCAGATCCAAGCCTGAGGGACAGAGTGAGGATTTCCAGGGGAAGGGAGCTGTCAGCCATTGGACTGCAAATACTGGGACCAGCAAACCCTTCCTTTACCCACACAGGATGCACCATTGAGTTGAATGGGAATGAAGTTAATTCATGGGTGTACGTTTGTGGTCTTCATGTCTGGAGTTACATTGGCACAGCTGCTCGGGGAGCAGTGGGGTCACCATGCATGGAGGTGTTCAGCACCGTGGGGCACTGAGGGATGTGGTTGTGGGTATGGTGGTGTGGGTTGGGGTTGGGTTGGGGATCTCAGATGTCTTTTCCAACCTACTTTAGCGATCCAGAGATCAGAACCTGTTTCACTACCACCAGATTTCCATGTCCAAGTGCAGAACCTGGGCATGGGCCGGGCTGTGACTGTGTCACATAGAAGAATCATGGTCAGCTGTTGGGCTGTGGCTGTCACTGGCCATGCCATGGCTCACCACTGCCACCACTGCCACCACCCCACGCCCTGCCCTGCGACCCGTTGGAGCAATGCGACCCATTAGGGTCATTAGTGCCCTGCTTTGTGCCAAGAAATGATTACACAGAATGAGAAGCTTCGCCACACTTCTCCTGTCTTAAATTAAAACTTGGAGTGAAATAAAAGAGAAATTCGGCTGGCAGCTTATCCTAGTCAACCTCCCAAAAGGAGAAACACAGAAATCATCAATCCAGCTATGATGAGAGCAGGGAGATTTAAAAATAAATATGAAGGAAAAAAAAAGAAGTGCAAATTGCACTGTGGCAAATGTTCTTCTTGAGCAAACGTATAAATAGTTCTTCCTGTTTCTTTTTTTTGAAACGATGTGCATTGGAGTTTTCTAAATATGAGTAGTGCTGTGCTCTGAGTGGGGAGCTTGGGGCACTCCTCACTTTGTGACTGTGCAATGTCCCCAGCAAGAGCCATCCTGGGATGGGGACAGGGATGGGGATGGGAAGACAGAAATGGGGTCAGGGAGAGGGAGAGGGATGGGGAATGGATCAGGAATGGTGACAGGGATGGGGAAACGGAGACAGAAATGGGGACAAGGTCAGGGATAGGGATGGGGAATGAGTCAGGGTGGGGATGGGGATAGGGATGGGGATAGGGACAAAGACAAGCTTCTGGTGCCTGTGGTCACATTCCTGCAGGCTGCAAGGGAACCCATCACCTTCCATTTGTACCTTGCGTGGTGCCACAATGCTCATCCAGTTCCAACCCCCTGCTGTGTGCAGGTCACCAACCAGCAGACCAGGCTGCCCAGAACCACATCCAGCCTGGCCTTGAATGCCTGCAGGGATGGGGCATCCACAGCCTCCTTGGGCAACCTGTGCCAGTGCCTCACCACCCTTTGAGTGAAAAACTTCCTCCTAATATCCAACCTAAACCTCCCCTGTCTCAGTTTAAAACCATGATGGGGACAGATAAGACCCCTGGGCTGGGCTCAGCTCCCAAGGTTGGCAGAACAGCAGAGCTCTTCCAACACATCCCTACAAGACCCCATTCCCCCCGCAGGGCTGTACTCAAAGGCAGAAATCACAGCTGCGGACACTGGGCTGCATCCCCAGGCTCCAAGCAGTGCCCTGTGCTCCAGTGGCCCCACGCACAGCATTTCCCAGAAACGTGAGCTGCCTGCCCAGGCTTTGTTTACAGAGCTGAGCGCAGCCCTGGGAGCATTTCCAGGGAAAGTTTACCCCACGATTCGCCCCTGAATCCTTGAAAAAGAAGTTCTCCAGCACGGTTAAAAGGAACAGAATAAAACAGGGGGTGAGTGCATAGGTATTGCACACAGCACTGCGGGTAGAAGCGGAACAATCTGGATCTTTGACTCACTCTCAGAGCTTCCAGCTTTTCTGATCCTGCAGGGACCCCCATGCCTGCCAGCTGCTGCCAGCTCAGCCAACCCATCCCAGTGCAGACAATCAGCGCTTCGAGGATAAAATCTGGGGACCTCAGAGGTCTTCTGCAGCCATTATGGTTCTGTGATTCTCAGTGCCCTCTCCACCTTCTGTGGACACAAAGCATTCTAAAGGTAATCCTAGCATGCGATGAAGCATGACTTTCAGTCCATCTGAGGTCACGGTGTTTCAGGACAGAAGAGCTGTTCCATTGATAGCTGTTGGTTCAGGGCCAGCTCTGCCTGCTGCTCTCTGCCCTCTACCTTTGCCCTCCACTTCTTCTGCCTTTTCCCCAGCAGGGGAACCACATGGAGGCACACGTCCTGTGTGTTCTGTGGGCAAAGCATGAGGAAATTGGAACGGGGGGCAGGAGGCATCACAAATCAAACAATGCCTTTTGTTACCAGCAATGAGCATATCCAGCTCTCTTCCAATAGAGTGAAAAACAAAAAACACTGATCTGGGAGCCCTCCAGGTTTCAGCCTGGAGCTCACATCAACATCCCCACAGACTGCTCAGTAACAGGAACACCATAACATCTTCAGGTCATGAGCAAAAAAAAACCCATTTGCTGGTTCCTGGCAGTAGCATGTGGAAAAACTGTGAGTGTCTGTAAGAGGGCTCTTTGTTTTGTTCTTTTCTGTGACAAGATAACTTTGCATAAGCAGGTAACACTCATCAGTGGGTACACATGTGTATCTGATGGGGTGAATTTGTCCAAGAGCACACAGCACTAGGAGGCCATGTGTCACAAGGCGCCGCACGGATCCGTAACCGAAGATCTGATGTTGGTTGTGGCGTGGGGCTCCAGCCCAAGTGAAAACACTCGTGATGAGTGCTGTTGTTTTCCCTTTGAAGAGTGTGAGTGTGACAATCCTTTGCTTTGGTGCAGGTGGTGTTTAGGCAACAGCAGAGGATGTTTTTCCAGCTGTCCATGGCTGTGCCTGAGCTCTGACACTGCCCCAGACACACTCCGAGTCCACACTCGGGTTGGGGTCAGGGTTAGGGATAGGATGTAGGCTGCTGAACATGGGCAGAGCTCAGAAGACCTGCTTTGGGAAGATGGATGTTATTTGAGAAGTGAAGCTGTGTGAGCACACTGTTCTCCAGCAGCCCTCCAGCAATCAGTCTGATTGCTCTTCGGATGGGACTGGGACCACAGGAGCTGGGGCCGTGTGGGACATGGGACATCAGGTGCCCAGCCCCCTCCCACCAGGATTGCTCCCAAGCAGCAGAGCTGAGTGCTGTGCCTTCAGCAGAGCTCGCTGTGCAGCGTGCAGGAGCGCTGCTGGGTTAACGCCGAGGTTGGGGCTGTGTCCCATTGCCCTCCATAAGGTAACGACACAACTCTGGAGAACACCTTTCTGCCCTCTGCGTGGGAGCTCCAGGAGAGGCCTTGGGACCATGGCTTCACCTCACTGCATCAGCCAAAGCCACCTGAGTGACCAAGCACAGGTGTGGGGTAGAAATTGCCGACGGATCTCTGCAGAGCAGCTGCAGCTGCCTCGTAACCTTCGTGGATAATCGACTTGAAATTGCTCACTTTGCCTCACAGGCCATTGGCCTTTTCTGCTTCCCAACAGAGCAAGTCAAGTTTACAGGCAGGAAAAAAGAGATAGTAAATGTTGGCCAGGGAGGACCATTTGTCTTGTGTAAAGTTACTCCAGCCTGAATTCATCAGTGGCTTGGTAAGCACCTTGCAGCCCTCCAGAGAGCTTTCTTTTTTAGCCAAACAAAAAGCAGTGAACGGAATGGAAGCTGAGCACTCAGAACTATTTTTGCAAATGGTTTCGGCTGTGTTGAGTGCATCACATCTGGTTACATCCCGGCCCATTTAATCACTAAGGAGAGCACAAGTGAAAAGCAGCTGCCCTCTTCAGCAAGCTGAGCTCAGTTCGGGCTCCCCTTCTGCTCCCTATTAGCTCCCCACCCCTTCAGTCACCTCCAACACAAGCAGTGCAGTGGAACAGGAAGGATGATGGGGAACACGATGGTTTTATCTGCAGTCTGTTGTACACACTATGATGAAAGGAGAAATAAAAGCCATGTGTCAGATATCAGTGTTGGTACTGAGCTCTAAAGCCCTCAAGGCTGTTGGGAGGGGCTGTGCTGGGGAGGATGCTGCGTTTAACAGCAGGATGTCGCCCAACCCTTTTAGCTGAAAGTTGTAGCTAAGCGTTGCAATGCAACAAATTCATAGAATGAGAGACTCCCAGAATGGATTGGGTTGGAAGCGACCTTTAGGTTCGTCAAAAGGCTCTCAGGACTTTCTTTCATCCATTCTTCTGACTCCTTCAGACAGAGTGAGCAGCACAGACCCCCAAACCACCTGCTGTAATACCCATATGGAGCACAAGCCTGATAAGAAAGGAATAAAAGTATTTTCTCTCATCCTGAAGGAGATAGAGGGCCTCCTGAACTTTTACAGCTCCCTGCCTTTACTTCCACAGCTCTAATATCTATACAGCATGACCTGTATTTGTCACTTTCTCTACTCCACTTCTCTTTCATTTATTCTTTAAAAAGTTTAGCCCTTGCCTTCCCACCTAGGAGATTGCGGGATGGCTGCAAGGGCACTGGCAGTGAGCAGTGTCACACAGTGCCAGCAGCCCTGCGTGCAGCACCAGGCTGCTGGAGCACCCACGGAGCAGAGTCTGGGTGGCCTGCAGGTAGCAGTGCTCCCCAGGAGTTGATATTGGGCTCAGTCTTGTTCAATTTCTACATCAGTGACCTGGATGAAGGGATAGAGTTCAAGTTTGTTGGTGATATGAAGCTGGCAGGGCTGTGTGGCCCCTTCAGCTTGCTGAAGGCTGTGTGGCCATTCAGCAAGGCATGGACAGGTGGGAGAGTTTGGTGGAGAAGAATCTGATGAGCTTCAACAAGGGCAAGAGTAGAGTACTACAGCTGGGGAGGAATAATAACACACCAGTACAGGTTGGGGGCTGAACTGTTGGAAAGGAGCTCTATGGAGAAGAACCTGGGGGTCCTGGTTGACCAATGGTTGACCATGAGCCAGCTATGTGCCCTTGTAGCCAAGGCCAATGGTATCCTGGGTGCTTTACAAAGAGTGTGGTCAGCAGGTGAGGATGTTCTTCTCTCCCTTGATCTGTGCTGGTGTGGCCACGTCTGGGGCACGGGGCCCAGTTCTGAGCTCCCCAGTTCAAGGCAGGCAGGGAACTGTTGCAGAGAGTCCATTGGAGGGTGCAGAGATGGAGATGCCTGGGGGCCTGACCACCTCCTGATGAGGAAAGGCTGAGAGCACTGGTGCTGTTCAGCCTGGGAAAGAGAAGTCTGAGAAATGGATCATATCAATACCTGTATGTATACAAAGAGCAGGAGCCAGGTGGATGGGGCCAGGCTCTTTTCAGCCCTGGCCAGTAACAGGACCAAGGGCAACAGGCACAAACTGGAACTTTGGATCTGTGATTCTGTGAAATACAGAATGGAGAGGGGAGGGAAGGAAGATCTGCCATGGATCTTCATGTTATTCCCGCACACCAGTGCAGACGGTGCGTGAAGGGCCTGCTGCAGAACTCCAGCACTGCGGGTGCCTGCATTTCCCACAGGAGCCATTCATTTTAGGATGGATCCAGCTGCGTGCCTGTTGTTTTGGCTCTGCCAGTTTGACTTAACAAACACATCTTGATGGGAAGTCCCAAAGTGCCAGGAACGCCCCTTGTTCACCAGCGGGTTTCAGCAGCCTGCTGAATGTTAAAGGGCTGCTCAGACAGGCTGAGATGTGACTGGCCAGGGATGGCCCACTGGGGACACCCTTCCTTTATTTGGCCTGACACATGAGCTAACGCAATGCACTCCCCATTCATCATATCTACATCCCAAATGGTGACTTGGTTAAAAAAAAAAAAGCATTGCAAAGAGGTCAGAGGGACTTCGTCAAAACTTTCCTGAAATTTCCAGTTAATAACAGAGCAAAATAGCATTTCCCAGCTCTCCAGAAGCAGCCTGACTCAGAGTAGGTACAAGGAGTGAGAGCCTGAGCCAATGGAGGGATCTGGCTAACGAGATGCAGCTGGCTGAGCTACCAAAGCTGCAGCTGGAGGCATGGGCAGTGGGTTGGGTTTGTTTGGGGTTGTTGGCTCTCCTTATGTGGTATTCTGGAAGATGAACCTGCATGTGGGCTTAAAAACTGGAAATGTCCAACAGGTAAAGCTCCCCTCAACATAAGGTTGTTAAGTCTAGGCTGGGAAGGGTATGTTGGCTGAGAGCTGGGCAATCACTGCACGGCCCCTGAGCTCTTTGAAAACACACCATGAGTGGAGGTGGGCTGCTGGGGGCACTGAGGCTGCACTAAAATGGGGGGCTGTGCTTGGGACAATGTGACCAGAACCTGCATGAAGGAAGTATGTATTTTATATATATATATATATATATGTAATAGTGTACACAAAGAGGTTTAAAAGAAGATAATTTGCCATGCTGATCACTTCCATGGATTACGCTGTAACACTGAAGCAAAAATCTGGTGCACTTTGAAGCGGCACAGAGCTGATGAGCTCTGCTCTGTCTCAGAGTGAAGTCAAAAAGTCTTTTTTCCAGTCCTAATGACAACACTTCTATGTTTGAAGCTAAAAGCTTTGCACAGCTGCTGAGACAGGCTGTGTAATCAGCAAAATGTTCCCAATTTTGGTTGTGGGGTTTTGGGTTATTTTTTTTTTTTTGTAACAAAGTGCTGCCTCCTGCTGGGTGAAAGGGTCTGTGATAAAGCTTGTCTTCAGTAGGTTATTATTAAGTGGTTTTAACTTGAAGTTTGGGGAGAAGCGTGGCAGAGCTGCTCCCACCCACCTGGAGCCCTCCTGGCCCGGGGTCCTGCACTGCTGTGTGTTGCTGTGCTGCTGCTAGCCCACTAGCAAGCACTGTGGGCTGATGGATAAAAGCTCTGGACGGGGTTCCTTGCCTGAATTGCATGCCCAAGTAGTATGAAATGAATGGCAAGTGAATAATTGCAAAAATCTGCATGGTTGGTTGGTTTTCCTTTTTTAATCTGTTTAGAGAAATATTAGCCAATGGTATTGTGGGTCTTCCCAGAACCTAAGTGAGGTTTTGAGCATCTTTAAGAATCTTGTAGTTCAGACCATGGTCCATTCCAGAAATAACAGAATTATCCTTCTGTGCTGATAAAATGAATTACATGAAGCATAATCCTGACTCTTGCTGCACTGTACAGTATGAGGGATCTATAAAAGCAAAAATCCCTATTCATGTCTGTTATGGAAAAAAAGAGTGTAACTCACAAATTACCTGCTAACGTGACTTTCAGATCTCCCTTTGTTTCTAGCTAACTGTTACTGGAAATAGTCATGGGTACCGATATGCTATATCCCTTATTCCCATTGCGCACCCTGCTCGCATTTGTGTTGGTTTTCTCAGCGCTGCAGGGACAGACGGCTCGTTGCTGGCAGCTCCTTTTCTTTGTAAGTACCTCGTGATCAATCAGAGGTGGTGTCTGTTGGCTATCTCAGTAAAACAAAACATCCTGCCCGTACGCTAGCACTTCAATTCGCTGTCCCGCGGCTGGCCACGCTCCGCGGCACCGTACCCTCCCCGCAGTGCGGCTCCAGCCCGCTAGGTGGCGCACTGCCCCTTCGGAAAGGAGCGCTCCCATGCAAACAGGCAGCTGCGGGTCAGGAGGGTGCGCAGCGCTCGGAATTGCCCTGGTGCACGCAGCCCCTCCTGGCCCAATTCTGATACGCAAATGGACAAAGCAGTGACAGATTTGCTTGATTTAGCTGAGATGAAGCATCTCAGCGCTGGCTGCATCTGTCTGTAGAGGAAAAAACTTGGCAAAGCTGCTCATCGATTGCACTGAAGATGTTTTCAAGCTGGTGCAGTGAGTCTATCAGATATTGCTCAGGATGTGGTTCTGTTGTGGCTCCCAGCACGGCACGGAGCCTTGCTGGGCTCACAGCACCCAGCTGCACGGCCTCACCCTGCCTGGTGTGTGGCTGCAGAACACAGCGCTGGCAGCAGTAGGAGGGAATCACCTCTCCTGCTGTGCAGCAAGGTGACTGCAGGGCTGGGTGTCCTGTCACAGCTGGGGCCACAGGGACTGAGAAAACAAGACAGTCTTTTTGGATCTCCAGGCTGTTTTATTGAGAAATGCTCTGTTGGGCTCAGCCTGCAGGCACGCTGCTGTGTGCGTGGCCCAGGGTAAGGACAGCACGTGTGATGTCAGGGTTTGCTGACTGCTGGTGTCACAGCTAGCAGCAATAAAAGCAGGCATTGTACTTCTAGTAGCACATGGTGTCTCGTATGTACCGACACATTCCTCAGCTTCCCAGGGCTGCAAGTGCTCTGAGAGAGCAGGATAAGCCCTCACTGGACAAGTTGATCTTTCTTTCACTGTCCTTTAAAGCTGCAGGCTCATGATGCATCCACTAAAAATAATTTAGGCCTGTCCTCGCGGCGACAAACATCCTCCTGGCTGAACAAGAGCTAAATCTGTCTTGCTGAGGTCTGCCTGTCAGGACACAGCCTGTTCTTTTCCATCTCCCCTGCTGCTTGTTTCTGCTCACACTCCGTGCTAGGGGCTCACTCTGATTTATTCCAGGCTGGAGCTTTGATCCTTTGCCTTTTTGCTCGCGTGCCTGCAGATACAAATTGCTCAGTGGTGATAATCTGTGAGAAGTACATCTGCACTGGCTCTGGAGAGGTGTGCGATGTAAAGAACAAACTGCTCAGGTCTGCCCTTCTGCTGATGGCACTGGGTGTAAGAGCCTCTCGCCAAAGCACAGGGCCGTGCTGTGAGCTCAGGGCACCTCTCCCAAGCTCAATGTCACTTAATTCCATTTGACATTAACCCAGTTTTTTACTTCCAGATGAAAATGCTATCAGTGATGGTAATGTTCCCAGGACAGAGCCGAGGCAGGTGTGTGTGCCAGCACACGTGCAGAGCATAATGCTTTTTAAAAGCATGTTGTGATTGCTTGGTGTGGATAACACCAAGCCTGGTTGCTCATTTCTCCACTCCAAATGCTGGTAGGTGGCACTGCTGGACCATGGAGGGGGCTGAGACAGAGCCAGATCACAACAAAAACTGCTTCTCAGTCCCAACTTGTGTCCTGTGTCTTTACTCAGAGGAAAGACAGAGAGCAGCCAGAGCTGTATGAGCAAACAGCAGTGATGGTGCTGCCACCAGCCCTGCCCTTCCTCTGAAGCTGCCTGCTGCAGTTCAAAGGTTGGTGCATTAACTGCCAGGGTTGGTATCAGCTGGACATGTTTAATGCCACTTCTCAAACCAGTTCACTCAATCACATAACATGCACGCAGACAAAACGTGCTCTGTGATCTGCATCTGAATGTCTGCTGCCTCCTCGGCGTTATCTGATGATGGTAAGACCTGATAAATTCCACTTGCTTTGTCTTGATGCCACTCAACGGGAGAAACAAGTGTGAGTTTTGAATGTGCTGGAACACAGACTGGAACCAAAAGGACGTTAAGCATGATGTCCAATTTGAAAATGCACCCAACTACTGTTCAGCAATACATGGTCAGATGGCAGGAAAGGCTCACTGATTTGAATCTTTTCTTGGTAAAGCCTTCAATGACTTTAAGCTTCAGTGGCTTCACTGGCAAGAGTTGAGGAATGCACTGAAACCAACAAAATGAGAATGGAAGGTAAAGAGTTGGTTAATGTGAAACAGACAGACAGACAGACACTTGTATGAAGGGCTGTGCTCACACTCGTGCTTTTGGTTTTGTACCAAGTTATTCCAAGCAGGATGTAACTACTGAATTGCTCTTTTCTCCTTCAAAACCACAAAGAGTTGAATGTAACCACCCTCTGGGAACCATTTCAAATATCCCTCGTTTCTCAGAGCTGTTAATTTAGAGTCCACACTTGCAGTCTCTGTAAATCTTTTATAGAAGTCGCCTACCTAATTCTTCTTTAAGTCTTAATTTGACTGAGTAAAGCTTTCTTTCTCCAGACTGAGTAAATTGCATTGCCACAACTTTTAGTGCCAAGCTCTTCCATACCATTGCCAACCTGGTATGTGATCCACACTGCAAGTGTTCCTGCAATCAGGTTCTATAATATAGGTTCTGTCTATAATTCTTACAGATTCTTCACTAGTTTATCAGATTCAAGTTGAAGAATAGAAACAGATCTCCTAAAAATTTGATTTAAAAAAAATCCCAAATCTTTGAAATAAAAAATTGATTGACTGACTTAATTCAGTAACATTCCCTGTTCTCTTAAACTGATCTACTTGATACGACAGCAGAAACTTTCGGGTATCACCTAATGTCACAACATTTTACTGCTTAATAGCCTGTCACGTTATCTTATACATTGACCTCATTCTCCAAGGAAATGTTTCTGCCATCACAGTCTCACTTTTCTGAACAAACCCCTTCTATTCTGTGAAGGGATCTGCATGTTGAAATTTGCAGTTCTTTGCCTAAAACCTGCTCTTCTATTTCCTTTAGTGAAACATTTGCTGACAAACCTGTAAAATCCTCAGCGGATGTTTGGGATGGAGGTGGTTCACTTACCCACTAGGATGGAGGTTTCTGGATACCCTACAGCTCCTTTCCCACCGGGTTTACTTGGAAACTGGTGTTACCTTCATTTCATCTTTGCCCATCCTCTGCTTCCCAGTTCACTGCTCAGCTTTGGAGTCTGCACCTGCAATCAGAAGTAGGGAAAAATGCAGCAGCATTGCAAGGTGCTGCAATGGTGTAGATACCAAAGGAGTGCAGGACAGACACCGGAGATTTAGGAGCTGCCATACGCTGCTACACCATCCCAGGACTATCTGCTTTGCTCAGCTGAGCTGGGGACTCGTTCTGCCCCAAAGCCACGGCCAGCAATGGGGCTGGTGGGGACCCTGACAATGCCTCCTGGCACCCTGTGCTCAGCACTGGTGTTGCAAACACTCCATGTGATTTCAGCCCGTTGCACGAATTCTTGAAACCAAAGATGAGTATTTTAGTGTTCGTTTTGATGCCGGTAGTTATGTCCACGTAGTCAACTTAAAGAGCTCCCAGATATGACTCGGGGCCGAAGGGCACATCAGACTCATTAATGTACTCACATCCATGATTCAGCCAGCAGTTATGGGCTGCCTTCATTTTCCAGCAACACGCTGGTTCCTGGCAAAAAAGCATGAACTTATTAACTGCTGTGCTGATGGGTTTAAGTTGTCTACAGTGCGCATTGGGGTACGGTTCTGGGGAGGTGACAACACAGGCTTTCCCTCCTGTGGGTGGTGTTACAAAATAAAGCGTTAGATTTAATTGGAAGTTAGGAAGCAATTCTTTTCTCAGAGGGCAGCGAGGCCACAGAGCAGTGGGTGCCCCATCCCTGGGGGTGCTCAAAGCCAGGCTGGATGGGGCTCTGGGCTGCCAGCCCATGGCAGGGGAATTGGAGCTAGATTATCTTGAACATATCTTCTGACCTAAGACATTCTATGATTTATTAATGTAGCTCCACTGTATCATCCTGGAGACATCAGGTACTAGCTCATCAGATGCTACAGACTTTGTTTTTTGTTGTTTTGGTTTTTTTTATATGCTATCACTAAACTTTATGGCTCTGCTAAGACTTGTAATTGTATAACTGCTACGGGGACAACACATTGCTGAACTTTACTGAATTGAAAAACATATGCCTCCATGAGAACCAGTGCAAACCTGGGGTTTCTTTACCCAGCTCCCCTTTATTATTTCTTTAACCTGCAGTACTTTCAGTGACCTGTAAATTGCTTTTGCCACTGCAGAGATGCTTAGCACGAGCTCTGTGTGCTCACTGGCTGCGCAATGCACCCAAGAGGGCTGCTGGAGGTTTCTAAAAGAAAAGATCTCCAGTCCCCCAGGTTGGTGGTAGGTTTCTTAAATCTATGTAAAATTGTTTTGAAAATCTCAGTGACTGCACAGTATGAGGCTCAGGGAAGGAAGTTGTGAAAGGGCCAGGAAATGGGATGGGTACAGAACCCCTCCAGCCAACCAAACCCCTGCTGAGCCACAAACTGCAGCACCACCCAGCACTGGGGGAAAAGCAATTAAATCCTTCTGAAAAAGCACTATTCCAGTGATAGTTACAGGGCTCTCAAACCCCAAATACAAACAGGGAAGGGAAGACTGACAAACAAGCACTGTGAACTGTGAACTCTGAAAGCCTTGTTTGTAAAGCCTCACCCTGACCATGACACAGAGCCCAGTGCCTCACCCAGCTGCTCCACACCTCCTCGGCCGCCCTTGCTGGCAGCCAGGCCTTGTGCACCTCCAGCTCACTGCCACAGCCTGGCAGCACCGCCCTGATCAAACTGATTGATCAGCATCTCGCATTTGTATCTCCCCACAAAGGCTCCTTACCACCCGTCTCAGCACACAGAGCAGCATGGACTGCTGGCTCTTTGCTCAGTGAATCACAGAATCACAGAACGGCCGGGGTTGGAAGGGACCTCAAGGATCATGAATCTCCAACCCCCTGCCACATGCAGGGCCACCAACCTCCACATTTCATAGCAGCCCAGGCTGCCCATGGCCCCATTCAACCTGGCCTTGAACACCTCCAGGGATGGACGGGGCATCACAGCCTCTATGGGCAGCTGTTCCAGCACCTCACCGCTCTCATAGTAAAGAACTTAAGGATGATGCTACAATTCAGCCCTGCTGCTCGGAGCCTGGGCACGCTGCGAGCCCTCAGGTTTGCTGTTTGAATGGCAAACAGCAACTTCGCAGGGCTGGGCACGCCTGGCTGACAGGGCCGCCACACGGCACTGCTGTGGACCTGCCTTGCTGCACGAGTCCCTGCCGCAGCACGGCTTTCTGCTGCTCACCCCGTGGCGGTGGGTGAGGAGCGAGGCGGTGGCTCAGAGCCGTGCCACGGGAGAGGGCTCCGGGCCCTGAGGGAACCCGACCCGAGCGGTCCCCTGCCCACGGCACGAGGTGCCGTCTCTCCACGTGAAGCCCCCAGCCCCGCTTTCCGCACCGAAGCGCCGTCCCGCCGCCCTCGCAGCCCGCCGTGACCGCGGAGCCCCGCGGCGACCCGTGGGGCCACGCGAGGACGCGGCGCCCCCGCACAACATGGCGGACGGCTGACGACACCGGGCGGCGTCAATCAAGCCGAGGGAGCCAATCAGATCCCGGAGCTGCCCGCCAGGGCGGGGCTCGTCCGCCAGCCGCGGGTTGGTAGTCCCGGCCGCGTGGCGCAGCGATACGGGCGCGGTGCGCCGTTCCGAGAAGTGATGCGAGCGGGCGGAATTTCCCCGGCGTCGCGATTGCGACAGAGCTGTGTCGTGTCCTTCCCCGGTGGGGCGGAGGGAGGGGAGCGGTCGCCGCGACTGCGGAGCTCTGCCGAGGCGGAGCGGCGGTTGTAAATAAGGCCTGGTGCCGTGCCGGTGCTCCCCGTCCGCCGGTCGTACCGAACGAGAGAAGAACGTCTGTACGAGAGCAGGCGACGACGCACGCGTCGACGTGGAGCCGCGATTTCCTCGCGTCTCGGAGCGATTTCTCCACATCGCTCAGAATGGCTTAAAGAGGACGGCCTTTGAGCGTCCAGCGATCTGAACGGCTGGGTCCCTCCCCGCTCCGCCCGCACGGCCGTAAAGCCGACGGCAGCGCAGGACGCACGGACCGCGCAGCCCGGCGCCGCCCGCCGTTCCCTCAGCCGCTCAGGGCGGGGCTGAAGCGGGCGGACTCTTTTTTCCCGCCGCGCCGCGCGGTGCCGCCGAGTGCTGCGTCACAGCGCCGGGCCGCGCCAGTCCGTGCGTGGCTGCGGAGCGGAGCGGCCGCCATCATGGCCTCCGCCGCCGCGCACCCGGCCCCCCCGCCCGCCGCCGCCCCGGCTGTCGCCGCCGCCTCCTCGTCCGCCGCCCCGCCGCCGCCGCCGCCGCCCCCCGCCGCTCCGGGCATCCTGATCGGCGACCGGCTGTACTCGGAGGTGTCGCTCACCATCGACCACTCGCTCATCCCCGAAGAGCGGCTCTCGCCCACCCCTTCCATGCAGGACGGCCTGGACCTGCAGTGCGAGACCGACCTGCGCATCCTGGGCTGCGAGCTGATCCAGGCGGCCGGCATCCTGCTGCGCCTTCCGCAGGTGGGGCCGGCCGGGGGGGCGCCATTGTGGCGGGGGGCGGCGGCGCTCGCACAAAATGGCGGCGGGCGCGCGCGCTGACGGCCGCCTCCTCTCTGCCCTCACAGGTGGCGATGGCGACCGGGCAGGTGCTGTTCCACCGCTTCTTCTACTCCAAGTCCTTCGTCAAGCACAGCTTCGAGGTGAGCGGGGCCGGGGGAGGCGCGGGCGGCGCTCGGCGCGCGTCGGTTCGGGGTTTCCGAAGGGTCTGACGGAGCCGGCCTTCCCCGCAGATCGTCGCCATGGCCTGCATTAACCTCGCGTCTAAAATCGAAGAGGCGCCGCGGCGGATCAGGGACGTGATCAACGTGTTCCATCACCTGAGGCAGCTCAGAGCCAAAAGGTAAGGCCGTGTGCCGCCCCCGGCTCCCTGTCACCGCATCGCCCCGGCCCGGCCTGCCGGCTGGCAGCTCGCTGAAGGCAGCTTTAGGCACCGCCGGCCGACGAGCCTTCAAACCAGAGCGCCCCCCATGCCTTCCTCGTGCCTCAGTTTGCAGAGGGGGAAGGCTGAGCTCCTAGCGGTAGTGGCGTTGTTCTGTAGAAACGGTGGTTTTTGGAAGGAATCTGAAGAGAGAGGCTTGGCTGACAGTGTGTACGGCTGTAATGACAGCACCTCGACAAGGAGGAAGTGCGATTGAGCCTTGGAAGATGGAGGTGTCTCAGATTGCAAAAAGTGAGGCTTCTGGTCTTCTGTGGTACTGTGTGCTCGTGTAAGTCCTTGGAGATGGAGTGTAAGCTCACCTGATCCGTGTGCAGCTCTGTAGCTGTGGGCTGTTGTCAGCTGTGAGTGCCTAATTCCGCTTTTTTGTGTGGAAAGCAGTGTCTGTTTTCATGTGGAAAGCAGATCGTGTGTTGAAGAAGAAAAAGGAATGGGAAGGAGAGTTACCATTAAATTTACCAATTTCCTTAAATATGTTGTGCAGCAGCGTTACAGACCGAGCTGGGAGACTTCAGCTTTGGTGAAGTGGCTTTAATTCTAGAATGTGATTACTTCAGATAATCCATAGCTCTAAAGGCAGGGTTTTCAGCTAGGTTTTTAAGTTCACGCTTTCGTGTATGGGTTTGTATCGCCAGGTTACAGCAGGAGTTCAAACTAAGCCTTGTGTTGCCTTCTTGAAAGAGTAGAAATCTGTTAGGGAAGCCAGCTGTTCCTTGGGACACTTATCCCAGCTGTGGTTCTGCTGTGGCATCTAGAACATCTGCCTTCTACTCGTGTCTTCGGAGTTAGCTTCAGATAAAAGAACAATTCAGTGTTAAAGTTCACATGGAACTTAGTTTTGTTGTGGGTTTTTTTTTTCCATTTCCATCTTGTTGTTGTCCATGATGGCTCAGAGGGAGTTTTGTGAAGTTACGCAGAACGTGGATTCTGTGGTGGTTTCTTTTATGACGAGGAGATCTGGCTTATTGGGTTATTGGAATCACTTCATCAGCTTCTAATGTTTTGGCCTTGATCTGGATGTGGAAGCCTGGTTACTTGTATGCAGTGCTTTTTTTTTTTTTGCTTTTTTTTTTTTTTTTTTTGTAAGGAGAACACAAATAAGTAGTTTCTGTGCTATACGCAGGATCAGAAGCTGAGCTTAACCTGCGAACTTAAGACTTTCCAGCTAGCCTGTTCCAAATCAGAATGTCACTTACAGATGTTACGTACTGACTTAAATGCATCATGACAAGAAGTCATGCACTTCTGCCCTGTTATTATCTGGAAAAATGGGTATTGTTGGTCTGAGATTCTGAGTGAATCTGCATGAAATCAATCTTAAAATGCTGAAGTCTGACATTCAGGCTTGCTTTTTTTTTTTTAAACAGGATGTAAACGTTTTTCTGTACTTTTTACAAGATGACATGTACATGATCTGTACACGTTATTAACTTCAACTCTTTTTTCCCTTGCAACCGACTATACAGCGACCAGCTACATTTACCAAAGCCTGGGTGATGTGGAGTGGTACATAAAGATGAAGCTGTCGTCATGGCAACAGTGAGTGAAGTATCGAAAATCCCCAAGGAGAAGCCAGTGCTCTGAGAATAGGTCACTGGAATCGGGGGACTAACAGGTTGGCCGATGGTGAACCATTTGGAAGAACTCCTGTATCTTGTTATAAGCTTTTTTCTTTGCTGTCCAGGTTTTTAGAATACTAGCTTAATCTTCTTTTATCTGAAGCTAACACTTAGGCTGTAGCTAGTTTCTCACACCCGACCCAGAACTGAGATGAATGGTTAGGCTGCTTACTTTCTTTCTGCCTGTAGTTTAGTTTTTCCATTAACCGAAGCTCTTAACCCACGTGACATTTGAGTAGACTTGCTTTCTTAAACAGTTTGGGGTTCTTTGGTCCACTTGGTGGGTCTGTGTAAGTGCAGTTTGAGTTTGTAGTAAAACACGCCTTCATCACAAGGGTGCAGAAGTCTTTAAATTTGTAAAGCTCTTCATATAAACGATTTGTAAGCAGTCCTTATGTGTTTGTTTGCAGAAGTGGGAATATAGCAATTGGGATTTCCTTTTGTAAGTCATGTAGTCAACTGAGTTACTGCTAGGTGGTATTTCTAATGCTGGGAAATAAGAAAAAGCTTTAAAAGAAGTGTTTTGGACAAGCACCTTGACTTTTGAATCTCTCACAAGCATATGTCATGTAGTATTGCATGTGAAATGTTTGTGTGCATGAAGAAAAGTCGTATTATGAAAAATACTGCTTTTGAAAAAACATGTGCTGAAATATCTCTGTTCTCAGTCAAGTATAACTCGTGTTTAATGTGCAGAATGTAGTTTGAAGTTGATTTTACTTCTCTTAAATGTGCCTGAATGCTGCAGGTCTTTATGAGGCTTCAACCGAATGCGACTGCTGTCATTTGTAACCTCACAAGTGCTGCTCTGAGATGCTTGGTTGGCTGTTCTCACTTCTGTTGCAGCAGTCCCGCAGTCCCACACCTGTGCTCAGGTGGCCTGCATTAATTCACCGGTGTTCTTAACTGCTCTGTGAACCCGCAGTGCTTGTATTTACGATGCTGGGGACAAATGTAGAACTCTCTTTCTTTTGGAATTGGCTACCATAAGAGAGGTGTGCTCTTTGAAATGAGATGCTGATGCCACGCTGCACTGATCAGAAGTACGTGTTGCATTTTAAACAAAAGCACACGCAGGGTGCTTCTCCTCCAGCTTACCACGTGTTCCAGAGGTATCAAACGTTCATACTGCATCTCGTGAAGCTGTAACTATGTCAAACAAACCGATCCTGTTTGCCAGAGGGATTTCAAAAAAGCATGTTTAATTTATCCTGTTACGGGCATGTTGGAGTGTGCTTATCTCCAGAGTCTCCAATCCAGATTGTGTTTTGTGGCTGTTGGACTGATTCACCAACATGGGCACTGTGTGCTGCTCTTAAGTAAGAAGTCTTGCCTGGAGTGCTACTTCTGGTTTGTAACAACAGATTGGAAGTAGGAAATCGTAATACTGCTTTGCTGTATGGGGTTTGAAGCTTAGTTTTCTATAGAAGCTTTTAAATTATTTCCCTGACTTTTACATGGACCCAAAACTGATTATTTCCCAGTTCTGAGAAGCAAGGGCAGCAAATGCAGCATCCAGTTCCTCTCCTTGCCTTTCAGTGGGAATGCTAACAGTTTCACACAGGGAGATCTCTGAAGGCCACAGCTCCTGAATAACAACATCCCCACACTGTGGAGCTGCTGGCAAAAGTGCTAAGCTGAGAAATCTGACAGTGGGGAACTTTGCTGCTGCCTGCAATGAGATGCAGTGCAGCCGTATGCAGACTTCTGGTTTTGGAGAAGTAGATGAAAGGCTGTTTGTTCCATCTGGACATACCGTCCGCATAAACTGATGCTTTCGTGGCTTCCTTAGGCCTGTAGATCTCTGGAACTTGTCTCACAGGTGACAGAGCAGGTAACTGGGGGCACACAGTAAGGCACACTTGCTGCTGTGCAGTAAGGCTAAGCTTTCCATCACTCAGCTGTCAAACACAGTGTTTGCAGCGATCTGCACTGCAGAATGCCAGTGAGACTTGACATGCAGTATGGCTGGCAGCCTTTCCTCTTGCACCATTAGCTCACTGCTTTTGTTTTCCTGACTTAGAAATGGCTTTTACAGAGAGCAGACCCAAATGGGAGGAAGTGATCCCACTGCAGGATGTGAAATGACCCTGTGTAGCCGTACGTCCTTCCTTTTGAGCTCTGAGACAGTAAATCAGAGCTGCTCGAGCCGTTTCCTCTAGACTTGGCTCCCCTGAAGCATTCTGCTAATGAACCTGAACTCGTTCCTGCTCTCAGTGATACCATCCAGATAAAATTGCATCAAGTAATGCTGTTATGAAACTCACCAATTGGAAGTGAATTGGCTTCAGCTGATTGAACTTGTAGTTGGTTCTTCCAAGCAGTCCTCCCACTCCAGAGCATTACTTCAGACTGCCCCTGCAGTGCTTGCTGGTGATACCCTAACTTCTCTATGGAACTGTTCACCTTAAACTTCAAGTCCTCCTTCTCCAGTTACTTTGTGAAAAATGACATACTTTGAGTTACATGTGAACTATCTGTAATCACAAACCTCGGGGACTCTGAGAGTTGATGAGAGAGGTGCCATTGCATGGCATGGAGAATGCTGACAGCAGCAGTACTGCTCCTGCTTGAGCTGCAGAGCCTTCCTGGCGTTGCAGAGCTGCTGGGAGCCATTCCTGGGCCCCTTGAGGGCTGGGGAGCTCGTGCTTCAGGTGCATGGAGACACAGCACAGTGTTTCCATTGGTGAAGCGCATGGCTGCTTGTATCCCTTGGCACAAGCTCCCAGTCATCCTTCCAGGTGGCTGCAGGAAATGCACCTATCTTAAAGCCAGCTTTGCTGCAGCTGGGGAGCTTTCTGGTTACTGTTGTAATTCAGTTGAGCCTTCCTTTCTGGGCTGGGAACCGAGGAGGCTTGGGGTGTTGTTTCCACTCTGATTGGGGAAAAAGCAGCGTGAGCAATTTGTGGAACTCTCACTGACTCAGGAAAATACTGAAGTCGGTAGCGAAATATGAAATATTTTGAATCTACTTTGCATTACTGTTTTCTATTCAGGGTAAAATAATTGTGCCATTAGTACTGGGGTGAACTGGAGTTGTGGGTTAAACAGCTGTGGTTGACTGGAGTGTAAGTAGTTGCTGCACTACTCTTCTGCACTGGAAGGCATTGGGATGTGTCAGGCACCTTGCAAAAGGGAAAGGATCTTTGGGGGCAGTGTGGGGAGTGATGACAGATGAAGTCCAAGCACAGACAAAGGGAAGAGCACAGCTGGGGCACGATGCTTGTGCCTAACATGGCAGGTTAGTTCAGCTGAAAAGTAAAACACCAAAAAGCTTTGAAGAGTTCAGGTTTGGGATTTGGAAGGAATGGGGATTTGGATTGATAGCACCAGGCTTTGGAATTTTGCCTTGCCAAATGGGTGATCGCTCTGCAGATACTGATGGATGGCTGCAATGCACAGAGCCACAGAGTTGTAAAGTTTAAATGCTTTGCTGTGTTAGACCTGTACATCACAGGAGGGCTGTCTTTCTGTCAGTATTGGAATAGTTTTGTCTTCTGGTGCACAGGAAACTGCAACTTGCAAAGCACGAGCTTGCTACATTAACATCAGTAAAACCCTTCTGAAAGCTGTTGTAGCTTTTGTTCTGCAGTCCTGCCCTGCAAAGGTAACAGCATCGTGCTCCTCCTCCATTGTGAAGTACAGAGGTTCTCTGAGGTCTTTGCTGTAAAGCTGACTCCATTCCAGTAGCCAGGGCAGCGTGGTTTGCGTACACAGCAGGGAAGGATTTTTTTCTCTTGGCCATCTAATCCATAGGCAGTCAAACGCAGGAACTAAACTAGTTGATCTAAACTTGGACAGCACAAGATTAATGCTTAAACTTGCTTGCAGGAGTTGAAAACCGTTTTCTGTTGCCATTAGTTGGTTGGAAGGGAAAACAGAGTTGCTGCTATTTTTTTGGATATGCAAAACAGTTTTGATTTTATTTCTTGCAAACTATAGGACTCCAAGCCCCCTGATACTTGATCAGAACTACATAAACACCAAAAATCAAGTAATCAAAGCAGAAAGGAGGGTACTGAAGGAGTTGGGATTTTGTGTTCATGTCAAGCATCCACACAAGGTGAGTTACCAGTGATAATGTAACTTGTAAAGAGTGTCCTACCCTGAAGGTGTCACCGTGGGCTGTGGGACAGCAGGCGCAGATGTGAAAACAATCAGACTTCATCTGCTGGTTCCTCTGCTGTTGTCAGCAGTGCTTTTGCACAAGTGCTTTGCAGATAGCCGTGCTGAGCTGTGGTAGCAGTGAGCTCCCTGGGACACGTTACAGGTGGTTGCTTTTGAAAATCACAGCCTGGGGGCAGAGTGCTGTCTGGATGTGGCTACTGGTGTGTGGGCTTAGAGCACGTAGCCAGGAAAGGAAGAGACCCCAGTGTTTTGCAGTGCTGTTTGGCTGTAGGCAGTTGTTTCTTTACTGTTCCTTTATATGTTAAAACTGAGTCTTTTTTTTTTTTCTTTCCTTCCCCTCAGATCATTGTGATGTATTTACAAGTCTTAGAGTGTGAACGTAATCAAACCCTGGTACAGACAGCCTGGTAAGTGATTTTCTGTTCTCTTCCTAGCCAGGAAAATAGTAGCAGAAATAATAAGCCTGATGATCCATATGCAAAGCAATGAGATGTAAGTCATTACATAATTATTTACTTTCAAAACATTATAGTGCTTGTTTCTGCTTACTATTTTCATGGCTTGATTCCACTCTGTAATGGAGAACTCAATTTAACTTTGTTCTTTTTTCTACTCTTTAATTAAAGGGTAGTCCCTGATGGTAAGTCATAGAGCTCTGCCCTCGCACCTCAGCCCATGACCTGGGGATGGCCTGTTTGGCTGCCCTTCTCTCCAGCCAACCCAGTGCAAGCTCTCATCCGAGATTCACTGAAGTGGTCCATATCCATCGGGCAACATCTTCTAGTTCTGTCTGGGTGTCAAAAGGATTTGTATATTTGCTTTGAGAAGTACCTGTTAAAAATGTTTCTAAATGTATTTGTTGCCTAGCTACTGTATACTGCAGTTTATTTAGAGGGCCCATGGACACATTGGGGAGATCTTCTGCCAACGTGAATTAGTTGATTTTGCACTTGGCTAGACTCAAGGGTTGGTTTTTTGTTTTCCATACTAAAGTAGTGCATGAAGCATGTTCACTCATGTCTGTTCTGTACAGTCAATACTTGCTGACTGCTGTTCGTTTCTCTCCCGTAGCTCAGAAACTTTAAAAATCATGGAGATCTCTGCTGTTAAACTCTTGGCATGTGTTGCTTGGCAGTGCCACCATGCTGGAAGAGAAGTAGCCTAGTGAAGCAGGAGATCTGGTGCTAACTTGCTGACTTGTAGCTCTTTTTTAACACGGAGGTTTTAAACACAGCGAGCAAATCGGAGGCTTCTCCCTTGGGATGAAGTTGGTGTTAATCAGAGCACACATAAGGTCTAAATGCAATGTTGTGTGAACTTTATAGGTTGCATCTAGCCTCTGGAAAATGGTAGGTTAAAAACATGCTGTATTTTTATGCTTGCATTTGAGTCTTGAGCAGATTGATTTTTGAAATACGAGAACGTTGGTGTTTAAAGCAAACAGCTGCAGGGATGAGAAGCACTTGCTGGTTTGCTGCTCAGTGGACACTTCACAGTGCAACGTAACTTAGAAGCTGTTAAGTGGTGTTACTTGCATTGGCTTTTCAAAGCAATGGGAATGGTGCAGACTTCTTTAACAGAAGTAAGAACTGTAAACATCAAATGCAGTAACTGAAGAAACCAAATGATTTAATATAATAACAGGAAAAAATAATAAAGTCAATTGAGTCTCCAGTATTGTTGTGCTCTAAAGATGCAAACCTGAGATCCAACCTTGCCTGAATTCTGTCTTTTAGGAATTACATGAATGACAGCCTGCGAACAAACGTGTTTGTTCGCTTTCAGCCAGAGACTATAGCATGTGCTTGCATTTATCTTGCTGCTAGAGCTCTGCAGGTGAGTGCTGTTCTGCCTTTCTGCAGACTTCAGTTGCTGGAAGTTCAGTTTCAGGAGGCGGTGGCAGTGCGTGCAGTTGATCCCTGGTCTCCAATGCAGCTGTGTTCCTTCCTTGCAGATCCCGCTGCCCACCCGCCCGCACTGGTTCTTGCTCTTCGGCACCACGGAAGAGGAGATCCAGGAGATTTGCCTCACAACTCTGAAGCTCTACACCAGAAAGAAGGTACCTCCGTGCTGTGTTTGTGTTCTGGGCAGCGTCGTGGGCGGTCGCAGAGCTGCCTGGGAGCGCTGGGTGCATCTCTGTAGAAGCAGTTGTGCAGCTGCGAAGGCTCTGCTGTGTGGCAGCTGCTGCCCAGGGAGGGGGTGAGATCAGATGGCAGAAGCTCAGAAATGAGTTGCCTTGCTGGGCAGGGGATTGTGAGAGCCGTGTTGGGAGAAATGGGATGGAAACAAGATTGCTGAAGTTTAGCTTTGTGCCTCTTGTTACTTGAATAGCCCAATTACGAGTTGCTGGATAAAGAAGTGGAAAAAAGGAAAATGGCACTACAGGAAGCTAAACTGAAGGCAAAAGGCTTAAATCCGGATGGAACTCCAGCACTTTCGACACTGGGTGGCTTTTCTCCTGCATCCAAACCATGTAAGCTGGTTTTCTTGTACAGGAACTTGCGTGATGCTATCTGAGACTATGTGAGGATTTTAAAACTGTACTGTTTTATTTGTTTTAAAAATAAGTTTGCATGTTGAGCTGCAGGACAACATGGACTTTCTGAGCGAGCTAAGAAGCGAGAGACATTTTTCCAGTTACCAATAAGTGAAATAGCAAATTAGGGGGGAAGTAGAGCTGCTTTGCTCTCCCTATCTTCTGTACTTCCACAGGAGGGACAGGGGCATACTAATGACATGTTCCCTTCTGATTATTGAAAGTGTCCACACCAGGTATGCTGTACATTACTGGGTTACAAAGAGTTGGGATGTGATGTGTTGCAGGGCCCTAATAAGTTCAGGGCTCCTTTTGTAGCAGGTGTGCCTGCAAGCTGCTTTTCTGAAGTACCTTTGAGGCAGGCTGTGGTCAGGAAGCAGAAGGGGAAGTCACAGCAATGGTGCTGTTGTGGTGTCACAGTAAAACCCTGTAGTGCATGTCTTCAATCAGGCAGTGGAAAAAGCTGTCTGAACTCAAAAGAACAGACAGTTTTGTTTGCTCCATCTTACCTCTTGATGGCCCTCTTTCCACAGGTACTCATCAGGAGCTTAAGAATGTGTTCTGAGAAAGCAGAGTTGCTTTGTAACCATCATTTCTCTTGAAGACTGAACATCACTGAGTTAGCAAGGGCACGTTTCTCACTAAAAAACAAAAGGGCTTCCCTGTATTTGGGAAGCCGGAATTTGGCTTAGAAGAACTTGAGTGAAGGCAGGGCCTGCGGTGGGCGTTCAGCATCCTGCTGACTGGCAGCTCGGGGGCAGCTGCTGGCAAAGCTTTGCTTCCTGTGCTTTGTCAGTAAACCTGTGAGCCCCCTGTCTGTAGGGCAGCTGGCAGTGTGTGGCCCTTAGTGGCGGTGTTTTGCACGGCATTTATCAGTTCCCCATCCGCAGGGCTGGATGGGTTTGTAGCACACTTAGCCAAGCCAATGGCAATGTTTCCAATGGAAGGAGCCTGCGATCTTTGGCAGGGGATCTCAGTGTGGATTTTGAACTGAAGTTCTGTTCTTCTATTTGTTAGATTTGTACTAAGCACCTAAAAATGAAATCTGTCACTTTGCTGAGCAGTCTTGTTTCTGTTAGCTGCCATCGTAGCAATTGAACACGCCTGTCTCTGTCTGCCTGTGGGCATCTCCATCACTGTGCTGTTCTCAGGGGAAGAAGGAAATAGAATTGTACAGTCATAAAGGTTGGAAAAGACCTCTAAGATCTAACAGTCCGACCATCCACCTCCCACCAGCATAACCCTCTAAGTCCCATCCCTCACTACCACATCTGCCCTTAAACGCCACCAGGGATGACAAATAGCAGCTCTTGAGTTCCTGTTTGCCCTTTCTACAAGCACCAGGGATGGTATATATAAAAAAGTACAGTATGCTTATGGCGAATTCCAGGTAAAACATCTAATCTTGAATTTAAATCTGCAGCTTCTCCAAGAGAAGTGAAAACTGAAGAGAAGAGTCCGGTACCTTTGAACACCAAAACCATTAAAAAAGAGCCAGAAGAAAGGCAGCAAGCTTCCAAGAGCCCTTACAATGGGTAGGTGGAAAAACTCCTGTTCCAAGAGACTTTGCTCTCTTCGACTGAATTACTTCTGAGTTGATCAATGAAAGTGATGAACACCTCAGAACACCTCACCTGTTTCTTTCTTCCCCATTCCAGCATGAGAAAAGAAAGCAAGAGAAGTAGGAGCAGCAGAAGTGCCAGTCGGTCCAGGTCCAGGACAAAGTCCCGCTCTCGCTCTCATACTCCCAGGCGGCAGTAAGTGGTGCTTTCTGTTGGGGTGCTGGGGGCTGGGGCTGGTTGTTGTACTGTGCCTGCCGCTCTTTGAGGAGGGCGGTGATCTTTTGTCATTGTTCCCTGTGTTTTGTGGGATCAGAGGGGAGCGGGCGAGGCAGAGTAGGCTGATGGCGGATCTGATGGCATGATCTGCTTTTAGACTTCATGCTGATATTTGGGGTGGAAACAGCGAACTTATTTAAATGTCAATAAAGTGTTCCCCAGGGGTTGCTGATTTGGTTACTGCCTTTGTCCCTCTAACCTGATGTTGAGGGTTTGTGACAAGGTAGAATCGCAAAATACATTCTGTCCCATTATGGTGTTCTGAGAACGCCACTCGCCCATCAGTTAGCCCCTCTGCACAGGGATTTCTCCCAGTAAGCTGGAAGCTTCTGAACAGGAAAATAAGCTTTTGTGTGTATGTGAATGACACGTTTTAACCTTGTGCCGCTTCTGAAAGCTACAATAACAGGCGCAGTCTGTCTGGCACGTACAGCTCGAGGTCGAGAAGCAGATCCCGCAGCCACAGCGGCAGCCCTCGCAGGCACCACAACCACGGCTCTCCGCACCTGAAGGCCAAGCACGGCAGGGAGGAGCTGAAGAGTGCAAACAGACACGGCCACAAAAGGAAAAAGTCTCGTTCGCGGTCGCAGAGCAAATCCAGGGATCATTCTGATGCTGCCAAGAAACACAGGCATGAGAGGGGGCACCACAGAGACAGGCGTGAGAGATCCCGCTCCTTCGAGAGGTCCCACAAAGGGAAACATCACAGCAGCAGCCGCTCGGGGCACAGCAGGCACAGGCGCTGAGCAGGGAGCCTGGCTGGGTTCCGGCAGAGCCTGTACATAACACACAGAATGGACTCGGTGGAGAGCAAGGGAATCGATTAGCATTTGATTAATTTAAACCCAGTATCTGATTTTTCTAAAACAAGTAGAGCGTTTTTCTTTTGGGAAAGAAACTGTTACCAACTTTTGCACATAATACCTTAGCAGTATCAGACGGATGGAGAACAGCGATCAGGTTGAACTGTATGTATTAGAGTTGTGTATTGTTTATTGATATGAGAACTGGAGAATGGATTTCTGTACAAAAGCGAAATGTACCTTATTTTTATACAAGTCAATTGCAGACACTTATATTTAAGTATAGTTATTTGTTTAAACGATGGTGGATACTTTCTTACACTGGTTTTAGTCTGCATGTGTTAAAAGATTTTTACAAGAAATAAAATCTAAGGCTTTTTCTACTGCCTATTGGATGTCAAATAGTGAAGCTACTAAAAGGATTTTAATGTGGTGCTTTGAAGGTTGGATGGGAATGGGATGCTGGGCATTTGGGCATGCTTCTGCTGTGGTCAAAGGGCTGGGAGTAGCTTAAAGGGAACCCTGGAACGTGTCAGAAGTTTGTGTGCTGCTTAGCGGGGTCATAAGGAGGGCGGGCAGCAGTTGGAGCACAGGAGCACGGTGTAAGTGTGCAAAGCTCAGGGACAGAGCAGTGGGTGGGAGCAGGCAGAAAGGCGGAGAAGGAAAGGGGCTGCATTTCAGAGAACGCTGAGTGCCAGCATCCTGCCCAGCTGGGCCGTGCCCTGTACCTCCCTCAGCTGCTGCAGCCAGGAGTTCGTGTCTCGCTGTCTGCTGCTCCTGCTTCCTCTGCTTGGTGGAGCTGGCAGAACAAAGCAGGGCAAGAGGCGGTTCAGGGTTTTCTTCCCTGTTTTCAGTACTGGTGGCCGGGTGGTTGCAGGGAAGGGAGGAGTTGTGTACGTGCAGAAGGATCGGAGTTAAAATGCTTATAAACAGCTGCAGTGAATGTGCCAGAAGTGCCCGTAGGTTTGTGACTTTCTTCCTCTCCCTGCATCCCATCTTTGTGGACACAAAGAACTGCATGTGCTGCAATGCTGCTCCCAGTTGAAGGTCCGCAGTGTGCTTCACGTGGCTGCAGTGTGCAGGTGGACAAAGCCTGAGGCCATGGGAGCTGACAGAGCACCTGGGTGCTTCCAGGAGCAGGTCGTGGTATGGCCAGGAATTCTGCAGAGCTCAGAAGAGATGAGGGGGAAGGTGACAGAGCAAAGGCTTCTTTGGAGCTGCTGTTCCTGCAGCAGGATGGCAGGCAGCTGCCTGCACCCCAGCTGCATCTATCTGCTAGAAATTCAGAAAGCGATGAAATCTTTGTTCCAACTTTGGACAGATAAACGTGTTCCTTTATTTCTTGGTTACCTCTTTAAAACACATGTATATGTATTTGCAGTAACTTGGTTTGTACTTAGAACTTCCTGAAAGCAGCAGTGTTATGTTACTATGGAAATGAAGGTAACTTTTCCATAGATACGAGTATGGAGCCCTGGGCAGCCATAACAGCCTGGCTTCCAGGCAGCACAGTTAGCTCAGGCTCCCCTGGGTGTCAGAAGTTTGTGTCTTGTGGTGAAACTTTAAGGAAGAATCAGCCTCGGTGTTGGTGTCTGTGTGTAAGCACTGATTGCCCTTCTGTGCTCCCAGTGCCCTCGCTCCAGAGCTGAAGAGCAGGAGTTGTCTTCTGTGTAAAGCTGGAACATCTGGTGATGGGGAACATCTGGGCACCATCTGCTGCAGATTGCTTACACTGTGAGCTCGCAGGCAGCGAGCAGGGGTTCAGTGCTTGTCTCTTCTTTCCTGGGGAAAAAAGATGTGTTCAGTCAGCTTTACTGATGGCAGCCTTAACCAAGTAATGACTGCCAAAAATGGACCCTAAAATAAATGATTTTGGTTAATGAAACAACAGGAGCTGATCTGACTCAAAGCACTACTAAACGAGGGTCAGCATTGTGCAGTGGCATCACCACTGAGGGAGTGAGCAAAGTCTGAGCCCTGGGTCCACTGCACTAACAAATCAATGCATGGTAAGTCACAGCCTTGTTTACGGGTGGCCCTGCCTTATTTTTTTACCACTAGACGTCATTAGGTGGTACTGAAGTCCAAATCACAAAAGCCAAAGGTTGGAGGATACTGTTACATGCACTCTTAATCTCTCTCCTGCTTTTAGGGCCTGCTCACAGCACGTGGCCGTACAGCATCAGCAGGAGTTCAGGGAGTGGAGCCTCTGCTCCCAGTCAACAGCAGCCTCTGTCCCTCTTCTGCAATTGCTGTGTGCTCTGTGCTCTGCAGCGCCCTATGGAACACGCAGTGAAACCACGTCTAAAGGTTCAGCCCCAGAGTGGAAATGCTTTTATGGTTTAAAAAAAAAAACAAGAACAAAATACCTACCATACTCTGCGACACTCCACTGCAAGAGTAGTTTCCCTCTTCCCCATCCCCAGCTTGACTCACCATGCTTTCTCTTGCCAGGATGGATGAGAGCAGGACCCACTTGGCCTCAGTGCTGCAGCATCCAGCTGAAGCACAACGAAGCGCATTGCTGTCCTCCCTCTCTGCCTCCTTGGTACTTCCAGCAATTGCAGCCCCCGGTGCAGTGGCTGCAGTCAGGAAGGTTGCTCGGTTGGCTCTTTGCTGAGCAGATGGGCAGCAGCAGCCCCGCGTTCGCTTTGTGCTGGGCAGCAGATGGCAGCCAGAGGGAGCAGGAAGGCACACGGCGCTGTGCTTCTGGCAAGAAATTGTTCCAACAGCAAAGTGCTGCAAGAGCATAAAGCTGTGCAATCAGAGCTGCAATTCAGAGCAAGAGGAGACCAGGCAAAGGCTGCGGCCCAGCAGATGGAGGTGCTGGGATGGGGCCGGCAGGGAGGAGCTCACGCACGGGGAAACAGCTGCCAGCATCGCAGGCAAAGCACGGGGTGCTGCCTTGAGGGCCTCTCCTTGGGAAATGCAGAGTGCTTCTGTACAGCTGCTGCTGTGAGGGCACTGTGAGTGCAGGGAGGTGCACTGCCCTGCCTCAAACTTGCTTTCCCTCAGGAAGTTCCCACGGGCTCATGCTGCACTCCCAGCCCGTGCCCATGGCTCGCATTATCACTGCGGGGCTCCAGTGGCTGCACCCTGCTGAGGAAAAAACACTTCTGTGAAGGAAGCAGCTTCCCCTTCCCAGCTCCTGCCTGGCTGTGAACCAGCAGGGTCTTTGGAAAGCAGTAACATTAAAAAAAGCTGTTGTGGGAAAAAAAAAATCTTTATATTCCAATGGTAAGAAAAAAATTGCCAAAAACGTACCATTTTTGTCCCAAAAAACAAAACTCCTTGTTAAGGCTGAGCTGCTCCCAGGGCCATCAGCTGCTCTGCTGCCATTCTGGGTTTTATTCTGTAGGTGGAAGTGTTGCAAAGCAGACATGAGCAGCCTGTGCATGCATGTACTCACGCAGCACTCCATGCACGCAGGGCGCTGCCACAAGGCACAGTGCTGCCCAACCTGAAGCTGCTCTGAGCAGCAGGCAGTAGCTGGGGGTCACTTTAAGCCCCGCAGGATCAGATGCTGCCCCAAGGTTGCAGAAGCAGCCTGGGGCTGCTCCAAGCTCTCAGCTGCCCCTTCTAGCACGTGGCTCCTGTGTGCTGGAAAGGCTGCCACTTCCCAAGGGGAATGGCACCTCGTGCTTCCACCTGAGTTTGAGGAGGGCATAGGGCACAGCTCCATAGCCAAAAAACAGCTTCGGGCAGGCAGGGTGGGGAGAATGATTTAATGAGGGACTGCTGGTCAAAACATCACTTCCAAGCCCAGGCAGGTCATGCTGCTACATCCAGAGTGTGTGACAGCCTGCACGCCACTGCATCCCTTCCAGCCCCTGCCAGACCCAAACCAGCTCTCCATTCTATTTCCAGTTTCCATCTGTGGTGAGTTTGTAACTGAACTGGACACTCGGGGGTTATAGCACAGTAGTTTGCCATCAAGGAAACCGCAAGCAAGAAAGATGCTATCTCTACCATATGGTTCTTATTTGAGGAGATCTGTCAGGTTACATGAGCTGACACAACACAGCTTGGGGCTGGGTGTTGTTTTACGCTCACATGGGCTCCCAACATGGCAGAGCCCTGAACACAGCCCAGATCACAGCCCAGATCACAGCAGTGCTGGCAATGGAGCACCCATCCTGCATGAGGGGCTTCAGAGCAGGTCCCAGCTGTGCCCCACAGCCAGCAGTGGCTCTATTTCTAAAACCTCACCCAGGTAAGGTACCAGGGAAGGCAGATGAAGGGGGATGCCAACAGCAAATCCAAATAGAGCACCCAAATCCAGGTGTGTGACCTTTTCCCTCCTTCAATGGCAAAACCCAGCAGCAGGACACAAGTGAGACCTCTCCAGGAGGCAGAGCTCAGCCTGGATCCCCACCACAGTAACCAGGCTGAAAAGAGGATGGAGTAAAGCAGCACGAGTGGGGCCAGGGCTGCTTTTAGTGACATACACGTGGTGCGACAACATGAAACAGCAGCAGCTGCTAGTGTGATGGAGCAAGGGAAGGGTTGCAAGTAATTCCACAGCACCTAAACAAAAGCAAAGATAAAGGGTGAGAAAGCATCTCACTGTTAGCACCAGGACCGTGGTCCCCCAGGACAGCTGCATACCTGCTAGGTGTGCTGCGTGTGCCAACAGAATCCTCAGTGCCATCCCCTGGTACAGTGGTGCTTCCTTCCATGAGGAGCACGGCAGGAGTGGAATATCCTCACCCTCTTGAATTTCTGTGGGCTCTTCAGATGCAACTTTTGCTTCTTTCGCTTTATAGCACAGGAATTACAAAGCCCAGCCATCCCTGTGTGGCTTTAGCATATGAATTACAGTCTCCTCTGAGCTCCAGCAGCTGCCTCAGTAACCCTGCGAGGAGGTGCTGCTGCTATTTTTAGCAGGAATCTGCAAAAACAAAACCCAAAAAAGACATCAGCAAACATAATTAAGTTGGCAACCAGCAACCTATAAAAGCAGTGAGGCAATGCTGCTACTTGGTTACACCCACAGCGGCCATAAATCATCCCCCCATCTGACCTCTTTCTGCACACTTCTGGGGGTTGCTGGTGTTCCTTTTTTGAGGTACTCTTCCCAAAATGCACATGTGGTTCTTTGTTCAGATCTTCACGATGATTAAAGTGACCACCCTGTCCTGGTAACTTGAAACACTCCTACAGCTCTCACAATGCACCACATACACAGGAAACAGCTGCAGAAATGGATGCCTAAATGGATTCCCATCAAAGCCAGTGATTCACAACAGGCAGCGCTCAGAAAGCAGCATCAGCCTCGGATTCCTGTGAGGAGAGGCAGCCCGCCCTCCTCAGCACTTTGTGCGCCGTTATCCTTCATCACGTGCAGTTCTGGCGGATTTGCAGGACTTTCCAAACACCCTTCTGGGGGTATCTCCATCCCCACACCGCGCCGCTGACTCAGTGCCTCTCAGCTGACCTGGATATGGAGAAAAAGCAGCAACTCTTGAGGTAAGAGAGGGCACCCCTGCCCCACTTGGGTTGTCTCGTTTCTCAGGGATATGCAAGCAGTGCCACTGCAGGGACATGTGGGCAGCACAGAGATGCGACCCCCAGCCCGAACCAGCAACAATGGGGAAGTGCTGCTCCTGCTCCTTACCCCAAGCTCTGCATCTCCCTCCCCTCTAGGTACTACTCATTAGAGGAAAGCAAAGTTAAGCAAAATAAATCACTTTCCACTTCACATAAACTGGGAGTCGGAAAATCCCATGTAGGTCACAGGCTGCTGCCAGCAGGGCTGCTCCTGACTGCCCATTTTCCATGGCTCTTTCCTGCCCACCCCCGTGACTCAGACCATGGGGCTCTTCCCATCCCCCTGAGGGCCAGCACAGCCTCAGGACATTTTCCTTTGCGCTGTGCAGAAACTTTCCTCTGCTAAATGTCATCACCCCATGACTCCCAGCCGGGACCACCCCACACTATTCCACAATTTCTCTGCTATTTACTCCTTCAGTGAGTGAAAACTACAGCAGAATTGGCTGCAGCTGCTGCTGACCACAAGACACCCACCAAAACTGAGCCATCCCTCAGGACAACCCATGCTGCTGAGAGAGGGGCCACCCAATTTCGGATTTGGGTCTCCATGCTTCCTCCAGCCCAAAGCCTCCACTTTGGCCCTGAAATGATGGGGGTGGGGTGAGCTGCTAGGAAAGCTGCATCTCAGGAAGCAGCAGGAGGGGATAGGGCAAGGGACAGGAAGTGTGGACCTTGGCTTTGAACACGTGTTCTACTCTTACCTTTGCCATAAAAAAAAGCCACGTTTCCCAGATTTACCATAACTGCTCCCATGTGGAAAAGGATGCCATGCTCCTCTTGCTCTCATCTGCCCAGGTGTCCTCAGCCAGCTTCAAGCAGAAGGGCATATTGAGCCATCTGTATGCAGAAATGTGGAACTGAGAGCCAGCCCACAGTTTCAGTGCACAAGGCTTGGCAGGATGCACAACAGATCTGCCAGGGACAGGACAGGCACCCTGGCTTTCACAGAGAGGCTTTGAGAAATATCATTTTGCATGTGAAATCTATGCTGAAGGTACCAGTCACCTGATGGCACTCAGATTGAAACGGCTGCTAAGAATATTGCCCAAAGTCACCAAACAGCACAAAGACTACAGTAAGCCAAAAAACTAGAAAACCACACGGGACAAGAGGCAACGGCTACAAGTTGTGCCAAGGGAGCTTCAGGTTGGAAATCAGGAAAAACTTCTTCTCTGAAAGAGTGGTCAGACACTGGTACAGCTGCTCAGGGAGCAGCGGGGTCCAAACTGTGAGGATATGGCACGGAGGGATGTGGGCCCTGTGCATGGTGGGCTGGGGATCTCCGAGGTCTTTTCCAACCTTAATGATTCTGTGATTCTAAAGCACAGACAGCTCCAGCTCCCTCTCATGCCATTTCAGCAAAAGGCAGTGGCCCTCAAGTTGCCCATGGTTGTAGCTGTGCTGAGAGCAAGCTGCTTCCACAATCGACCTGAAGAAACCCCTTAAAAGTGCACCCCTGCCCCATCTTGTGACCGACGTGCTTCACTGTCTCCTTTTGTACTTTGTTCAGAGGTTGTTTGCAGCATTACAGACCTTCCACACGCCTCAGATCGCAGATGGTTTCTTTGCATCCACCGCAGTCAGGCACTGATGCTCCCGTTGTGAGCTCCTCCGAATGCTGAGCAGCAGCACACAGCCCACCACACCCTGCAGCCAGCAAGAAATGGAAAGTGAAATGCTCCGAGTCTGCTGCATGCAGCTGTGCCTTCTGCTCAGCACGCCGCCTGGATTCCAAACTGTCACTGCTGCCAATCCGAATCTCTGTCAGAACTGGAATAAAAGCAACTCTAACAAATTGGCATTCAGTGGTGTGCAAACAGGAAATTTCAAACGCAATGAATGTTTGGAAATAACAGGTTCCTCTAAAGGAACCAGTTCCTGTACATTTATGGGATTGAGGAACCAGCAACGACAGGTTTTACAGGCTAAAATGGATCTGTGTCGTCGTTTAAGTTCCTGACATTCAGAAATTAATGGATTCTGGGGAGATACTGAAATCTACGCCGCTTCCAAAGCAGCTGGCAGTGCTCAACACCATTGGTGTTCAAAGCACAAGTGCAGCACAGGAGCAAAGAAGAGTCTCCACGCTACGACCTGGCTCTGCTCCCAAAAGGTGACAGCTCACCTGAGGCTGTACTGCAGCTTGGAGTGAGTGCTCAGACCTGAGCTGGTGCCACTTCCTCGTGCCTTCAGACAGGCTTCATGCCCAGAACCTCCTGCATCAACACATCCATTCGGTTCTGAATTCTACTGAGTGCATGGCAGAGAACACAGAGCAGGCATCTGATCAGCATGTCTGTCTGTTCATGATTCCTGCTATTTCACAAGCAGACCAACTGCTGCACAGGAACCAGACGAACACCTTTTGTTGCTCAGCATTTGCCCTGTTTGAAAGCTGCCCTGCACACAGATCAGGGCTGAATTTCAACCTGTCACTTACTTGGCCTGCAGTGCAAGGAGCAAAGCACGTGGTGTGACAAGGCAACAGCACAAAGCCTGCCACACACAGAGGGAGGTACAGTGAAGGCCTTCAGTACGAAGGCAAAGAACAAATACAGTGCATGCAACACAACCCATGGCTTACAAAGTCTGACAGTGGCATCATTTTCCCAGCACGATGTGCACCCATCACAGCCTGCATTGCTCACTGCACTGCAGCACGCTGCTCACCCCAAGCTCCTCTCTGCCAAGCACCTCTAATTGGTATTTTCCTCACTTTTCCACGTGAAGCACATTGTGAAGGACTGTAGGACTGTTAGTGTAAGGCAAATCACAGCCAGCTGGTATGATCTGTGTATTGTAAGTTAACTTCTAACCACACATGCTTGCTTTTGCCAGAAGAACTGATGGAATTGGACTGGGTTTAGCCGAATGGCTGCAGTGAGATCTAGCCACACGTTACAGAAATAAGTGTTACTTCTGCAGGCTCCCCAGCCACTGTCCCTTGGCTTACTGGCAAGCAGCACAGCCACATCCCAGCACTGACCTTAACTCAGCAGCAATTCAAGGCTCCAGATGGAAAACTGCAGCTTGGGAAGATTTGTGGCTCGCTCCTGTCAGAAGATAGGAAGTGTCTCTTGAGATAGAGAGGAGCAAAAACACCCTGCTGGATCTGGCCACACTTGCTCGGAAGCGGTTTCTTTTCATTATCTGGGAACAGTTCACAGTGCAATGCCAGATGCCCATGTTTTCCATCACACAAATTGTATTTCCGGTGTTAAAACCTCTTCAGCATTAATCTTTTACAGCATCCTTTTTATTATCCTATCAAAATTAATTTTGTACTATGCTTTGAGGATGAAAAAAGCCACATAAGTGCTAAGCATGTTTGATTCCATTACTTCACAGCACTGCACTTGCATATGGTTTATCCTTTCATTAGCAGAATAAACTCAAATAACAGCAATTAAAGGCACAACCTCACATCAACTTTTCATTCTGTAAATAAGTTTTTAAACAACTGAAAATAAAGACACGCAGCTTTTGTTTGAGACAGGAAATTTCCCTGATTCCATTCCTACACTTTTTCTTTTGCATTAAGGGCAGGCAGTGCTTTCTGCAGCACGCTGCAGGCTATAAAGGGAACCATAAAACACCAGGAGCCCAAACAAGAATTCAAAGTGAAGAACATCGCACAGCACAACCACTTCTTCAAACAAATGCATTTCCTTCTGATGAATACATTTTGCTGACCTATGGCACTGGGTCCAGCTATTTCCACACACTTTCAAGGCTGCTACGACACCACAGTGATTTTTTCCTAAGTCTGCTTTCTTCCTTTGCAGAACCACCCCACGTGCCAGCCCTGGGCTGCACTGCCAGGTGTTGCTCTGAGCTGGGCTCCCAGTCCTGCTGCACACCCTGGCCTCCTATCCTGCTATGCAGCACAGCAGCTACTAACTCAGTCAGTGCTGTAAGGACAGATTCAGGATTCCACTCCCAACCAGGCAACATCAGCTCTGCCAAGGAACAACGGAGCAGCCTTTGCACGAGTCAAACAGCCACAGGCCACTTTCCTGCAACCTTGAGGAGTGAGAGGGTGGCTGCTTCCTGCAGGCAGCTCAGGAGCCACAGAGGCTGATTTGTTCCAACTTTGTGGTTTCCAGTATTCCCTGGTGCCGTGAGTCCTAGAGTGCAAGGTCCAGCGTAAGAAAAACCCATTCATAAATGACACAGCTTCTACAAAACGCACGGCCTCCAGGAAGCTGCATTTCCTGAAATGTGGGGAGGGAATGAGCTGCCTGCCTTCTCCATGGCACTCTGCTGCTCTGCTTCACCCCACTGCGAGAAATGCTTTGTAAACTTTCCTTGACTTTGTGAGGTTACTTTGCAAAAGCTGGTGAACAAGGTTTCCTGATATTAATCCACTTTGGTTATTGCTTAGCAGCACGAGCTCTGGGCTTCTGCAAGCTATGGGAATGAGGGAAATCTTGGCTCCTGACTCAGTGGGGGTTCATGATTTATGCTTCCCCTCACGCTACAAACATTATTTCTGTGACTGCTCTCTTTATTCCACATGCTACTCCTTTCCCAGGATTTATGAACGTACAGCCTTCCTTAGGGAGGTGTTGCAGGACACAACCAGCAGCCAGGAGCCCAGCTCTCAGCCCTGCAGCACTGGACAAGATGGGCCAGCACCATGCAGAGCTGGGCATTCTGTGCACAGGAACAGAGCCAGGGTGGCTGCCAGCCCAGCTCTGCTCTCTGCTTTAAGCACAGAGGCATTACTGCATGCATCTCACTTCTTCAGTACAAAAAACCCAGCATTAAACTCTCTATTATATCAACTGTCACAAGCGTTCACCCTCATGTCTGTTCCACAGTGGTCTGAGCAAGTAAAATAAAAATTAATGTACTGCATAATTTAAATGTTCTCTAAGTCAGTAAAATAAAAGCGAAGTTCATCTCAGAGTTTTATTCAAGATTGACACACCAGTGCTCTGGAACTCACCATTTTAAGAGCTGCCTCAACCAAGGTCTGCTCCTTCAGCACAGGAAGGCTGCAGGTGGGGTAACAGAGTAACACTTTTCAAGCTCAAAGAAGTCAGGATTTCTCCTAAGCAACAACAATAAAACTAATCATTCTCAACAAGCTCAGAAGGGAACACCCAATCTTTCTTCGTGCCTCTGTGGAATGGCTGAAAAACGGATTTCATGCAGCTGTGTTTCAGTGGAATTACTTCCACATCTTTCAGACTGCCATTTTTTAAACACCTTTAAGAAAAAAAACAAAACAAAACAAAACACAAAGTAGTGACCAAAGCCACTTACCTGTGACTTTGCTTCCAGGTATCTCCGCTGTGCCTACGATTGATTGTTGCCACTGAATTCCTGCTGCTTTCTGAATTTGGGAGTAGGGGATTTCTGAGCTTTTGGATGCACTCTGCTACCACTGAGGTTAAAGTTCAGTAATGGAAAGGGTCAGTAAAGGTTCGGTGGGAACAGAAGCTGAGTAAGACAAAGTGCACCTCAAAATCGAGCCCAGGATGCCAAATCTGCAATGGTTGCTTCTCCCACTAGCTTTATTATGTGACATGTATTCCCTGCTATGCCCACTGGATTCAGCAAAGCAATTCTAACTTACTCCAGCACCACAGTGACACGTGGTCACTTTGGCACAGACAGGGCCATCTCACCACTTGGAAATGATATAGTCAAGGTTCACGGTGCAAGTACAAACGTATTTGTGCTTACAAGCATCCTGCAAACCAGCAACTCCATGTTTCCAAATGCAGAAAGAGCCCGGTCCTAAAACCCAACTAGGAGCAGGCAGCCTCAGTGATCCTGCTGCTCTGACAATCCCCAGGGTGCTCCCTTCCAACTTCTCCCCAGCTGAGTAGCTCAGGTCCGTGCTGGCACTGTTGGGAAGATGGCTGCAGTGTCTGGGGGAGGCTGCCCAGCAACGGCTGCACGCTGCTCCATGAAACGATGGCATAAGTCTGGTTCTAACCAAACAAATTGCATTTTTACACCAGAAACGCACAATGAAGTTACAAGGGACAACACAACATACAAAATGGGAAAATTCCAACAAAGTGCTTTAGGGAGAACAGCCTTTGAAGTTGGTAATTATTTTAATTACGCTTCTTGAATACGTGCACCTTTTTGAGAGGCAATTATTTTTTCATTCTTTTCCCATCTCGGAACGTAGATAGCATTTCATTACACTGATGCGCAACGGACAAATCAACATTGTTGCATCAAAAACATCTCAGGACGTAACTTCATTCTCAGCTGTAGAATCGCACCAAGTTCATCATCAACACCTGATGCCCAGGGCCCACGGCTGACACCGCAGGGCTCCCCCACGTGTCACAGTTGGCTCCGCTGCCTTCTCCTGGCCGCGCTCTCCCGGCCTCTGAGAGCTGGCAAAGTCCCGCTGCTGGGCCTGCCAGCGGGTGCCTGCACAGCTCGGGGAATACCGACCTGCCCGGAGGGATGGACGGCCCCCCCTGGGCCGGGGCGGCTGCTGCGCCCGTAATCAGCACGCAGGGCAGGGGAGGAGGTTAGGCTGCCCCGAGCCAGGGAACGCGGCGATAACGGCAAGTTTCCACTGAGCTTTCTGAGTTGCAGCACTTGTTCCCTGGCTTGAGTCAAAGCTGCAGTCAGCTCATAGCGTTCCTCGCACTCTCTGCGCACCGTTTCCTGGAGAAGAGTGTTCTGCAAACAGAAACAAACCCTCACTCTGCAAAATGCCATTAGCGAAAGCACGCGTCTGTTAAATTCCATCGGTTCGAGGCAGGGTGCCTGCAGGGCACTGAGGCACGGAAAGCCTGCAGTGCTTCCTAGCACTTTGTTTTCTCTGGAAGTTGCTCTGATGACATACGTTGGTATTTACACACACGTCCTTATCTCGGGAGACAGTGGAAAATATGAGGTAAGTCCTGAGGAGCTCCTCCTGGTCTCCTGCCCACCCTCCAAGCGCAGGGAAGCCAGGAACTCTGCTCCTGGAAGCAGCGAGGCACAGGGTCCAAGCACTGCTATGGCACTGCACTGCAATACGATGCCTCCAGTATTTCAGCAGTGGTGAACGGCCTATTTTGGTGACTGATCATTAGTTCCCAAGTGACTGAGATAAATGAGTATTCACCTAGTATTTTTCATGAACTTTTCACTGTGATTACCAACACCCAAACGATAAGCAACCAGCAGTGGTCCTTGAGCAGACAAGCGTTAGACAAGCCCCCAGGCTGGTATATGACACAGAACTTACTTGTGACGCTGACTTTTCTGGTTTCCAGTTGAAATCAAAAGTCAATGAATGACAAAGAGCAACACGACTAAGTCAGTTCACACAAGTCAGAAGCACTGACTGCACTGATGCAAACAGAAAACGGCCACTTCCCTAATTTTGCTCTGCTAAGGAAGCAATTGCTGCTGACTGAACGGAGCAGGACAATGGAAGGTGAGCTACCAGGACATGGAGCAACGATGAGCAACTCAGAAAGAGAACATTCTCAGCCTCAACACCTGCACAAACATTTTGAGTAAACCTCTAGTGCTGAAAGCCTGAGCTGCACGAGTCTGACCACACACCACACCCAGGAGAGAACAAACGAGTGTCTGAAATGCTCTGCCCATCGTTATGGCAGCAGGCACAGAGAAGGAAGATCCTTGAACAACGCTCAGTGCTCACTGTGAGCCCTTCCCCCAGCAACAGGACAGAGCAGCTGCCAGCATCTCTGTAATCCACGAACACAGTGCTCCCAAACCAAGACCTAATTCATTTTGAAGTTTCATTTTCATTGTTTATCCTTTTTTTTTTTTTCCTGCCACTAATTACTTTGGACATTCCAGTCTAATCTTATCTGCAGCCCCTGACTTCACCGTTTTCACGTTTCTCATGCAGCAGTATGGCTCTCTCCCCACCCTTCCCATCATATTCCAAACATTCAGCAAATGCTTGTGGTAAGAATATGTAGCAGTCACATTTCTCTTCATATAATGATTCACTTGTATGCATTCCTGTGCTACAGAAAGAGGGTTTACTTGTGACAAGTGGGACAAAGGCCCGTTAGCACAGCATGATGTGGGCAATGTCCTCCCACCACAGAAGAGGAACCTCTGCCCCACACAGAGGCACCCTACCATGTGGCACAGGGCAGCATCCACTCATTCCTATGGACTGCATGAAGATTTTTCTTACTTATTTAGGAAATATTGGACTTCATTGTGGCCTTCCAATACTTGAAGGGAGCATAAAAACAGGGGGGAACAGCTATTTACAAGGGTGGATTGTGATAGGACAAGGGGGAATGGTTTTAAACTGAGGAATTTTTTAACCAGAGGGTGGTGAGGCGCTGGAACAGGCTGCCCAAGGAGGCTGTGGATGCCCCATCCCTGCAGGCATTCAAGGCCAGGCTGGATGTGGCTCTGGGCAGCCTGGGCTGCTGGTTGGTGACCTGCACACAGCAGGGGATTGGAACTGGATGAGCACTGTGCTCCTTTGCAACCCAGGCCATTCTAGGATTCTATGATTCTAATTTTAAAGATATTTTTTTCTTACAACAGCACAGACCAAGATCTGAAATAAGCATTCTTCGAATGATTCCTGCAATCACGTGTCAAATCAAAGCAGAAAGAGCATGGAAGGCACTTCCTTGGCCACGTTCTTACCTCCTCTTGCACTTGACTCAAACTGTGAATCAGCTGCGTCCTCTCCTGGGTTAATTCTTCCAGTTCATCTGACTTGTGTTTAATTTCTTTCCTCAGATTACCCAGTAATGATTCGTTATTGTTCTGTTCCACCTTCAGCTGAAATTCAAGTTCAGTGACCAGCCTTTTAAGGCTCTGAATTTCTTTTTCTTTCTCTTGATCTTTCTCTGCAAGTTCGATCTGGACATCTTGTAGCTTCTTTTCAAGAATTTCTGCCTCCATCCGTAAGCTGTTGGTGGCACTGGATATCAATTCAGGTATCTGCATGACAAATACTGTGTTAGTCTAAATTCAGTGTTTATCCTTAGATAGATAAAATGAAGTATCAAACAAATACCTTCAAGAAAAATCACAAATCCAAGCACACAAGTCTTCAGAGACAAACAAACAAACAAACAAACAACAAACAACCTGTGATAAATTGTTATTTTCAGCTCATTAAAAATAGTACGATGTCATGAATTTAAAACAACAATGTATTTTCATCACATTTCTTTGGCTTTTCTATGTCAAATCTTTTAAGACACTCTAAAAGCTAAGGTTATAGGTACATTTTCAATTTCTAAGTAAAAAAAGTTCAAAACCTCTAGATCTGGGCTGCTACATTGACCTTAACCCATCAGTGACAGGTCGATGGGAAGGGAAGAAGCAGTGCAGATGGCTCTGTGACAGCCCATCATGGTCTCTAACAGCCCAAAGGCTTTCAAATCTGACACCATTAGTTTAATCATAATTAGCAATTGCAGTCTGTGGGCATAGATAAACCATGGAGAGAGAAAATCTGAGGAAAGCAAGAACTTCCACAGCTACACGTGGTACATATGAACCCGTTCTGTTTTCCAAACTTTCCATCGGATGCTACAGACTGAGATTGGAAAAAATCAATGCCTCTTCAAGATGCAGGACTGCACACAGATTTTATTCCTTCACGTACTGCTTCCCAAAGTTCACATCACCTACTGCCACACAACATTGCTCTCAAGCATTACACACCTTCTTCTGGAGCTCTTCCTGATCTCTCTGGTATTTTGTGATTAGTTCTTGCTGCTTTTGCCTTTCAGAGTCCAGTTCCACTCTGGCTTCTTCTCTGACTTTGAGAATTGCTTCTTTGTGTCGTGCTTCACCTTTGGCCAGATCCATCTCCACCTAGAGGACAAGTGCCTGTTGCCTCCCAGTGAACCCAGGGAAGGTGGGGAAGGAGCACACCCAAGAACGTCCCCAGCTCCAAAGCCTGAATGCCAACACTGTATTTCTGCAGGCTGAATTCTAATGGACTCAATTGCAGCATGTAAGGAATTCAAAAGGCACATTAAACAAGCACGGAGCTATCCTAATTACTTAGAATTATTAAAAGCTCAAAATGAGCTTAATTATAACCATCTAATTTCCTACAGCAATTATGATCAGAAATGTAACAAATTCCCCTCACGCTTTTTGGGGAAAAGATAAACTGTAATATTGTCATTATTTTTAACATCAGAATCTGCCCAACCATGGCATGGGGCAGGCACTCAGAGACCTGGCTTACAACACATGCATCTGTGAGACCTCAGAACTGAGCACTGCTACTATAATACACACAGATGTACCTCCTACATTACTGTATGGGAGTTTGGACTCTAACTGCAGTGATAAATACAACAGTACATATTGCTATCAAAGCAGGTCGTATGTCGGAGGCTACTTAATTACTAAGAGTAGAGCAATATGCATAGTATGGAAAATGGACTCATTTGGAAACTTACCCAGGCACTTTTCATACTTAATACTTGATAGTACAGCTGATAACCACAGCAGGAAAACAAATGGCAGCTGATCTGCAGGGAATGACTACTAATTGCTTTAAAGCTACTTCTGGGCTCCTCATTAACCACTTATAAAAAACCTCACAAACATTTACATCCACTTCCCTGTTTTTCATAAAACATTTTTTTTTACCCATTACAATTCAAAGTTCATCTGTATTTCAAATACAAGACTGGAACACTCTAAACTGTGTGCAATGGCACCCTGACCCAAGGAACGATAACTCTGCCACACTTCTGACTTCTGTCTGACGAGAACATCTTTAGAGCACTTGGCACTCACTGCATTTTAATGGCTGTGATACCAAAGATGTAATTGCTCTCTCCCACCAGCAGCAGCCTTTATCTTGTACTAATGTCAAGTTGAACAATACGTTGTGATTATGCAGACAGTGTGACCTCATTCTAAAATTATATCCTGCCACGGAGAAGGTAAGAACTTTTTAAAGAGGTGTAACAGATCTTAATTGCTGGTAGTCCAAAAATTTTCTTGAGACTAAATAAAGCTTTCAGACACTTATCACATACTGCACACACACACAAAAATACATTAGTTTTAGCTACCAATTATGTAAGGCTTAAAACAGAAAGGTGAATTATTGTTCAATAGTATTTGTGCATTTTTCCTTCACGGTCTCTTCAAGCAATTTCTTCTATTGCTTTTTTGGAAAGGTGGCAGGTTACCCCAAAGCCAACATGCTCACAGCTGCCCGTGGTAAGCAGCTGATCCATCCCACTGTGAGACCCTGACACTGCAGCTAGGTTAGCACGGTGCTCTGCACACAGCTGGGAAACCATCTGCCATCACACACTGTGGCCACACGTATCTATTTTTTAAATCAGTGGAGAATATTTTTTGACAGAAGACCTCTAACCCAAGCACACATAAAAGATGACTGAGAAATGACAACTCAGGCATGCAGAGCGCAGTAATACACACTGAAGACAAGGCTAGGCTTGTGATAAACTTCCAGTAAGAAGATACCCATCAAGAGGCATTTCTGCTTGCACTCCTGATCTGTTGCTCTGATTTGAATGCAAGGCAAGTAAAGTACATTTTTCTCACCTGCTTATTACTGCATAGAATCATTACGGTTGGAAAAGACCTCTAAGACCATCAAGTCCAACCAAGCTATCCCACCATGCCCACCAACCCATGTCTGCAAGTGCAGCATCTCCACGTTTCTTACCCTAATTGTCTGAGCTGAACCTTCCCAGTGTGACTCGAGGCTACCAGCTCTCATCCCAACACATAGATCTGTTTTACAGACCTATACCTTCAGTTTTGGTTCAGCTCACCTGCAAGTAGGAAGGCTCTGTGTTCTCCCCACCTCATCAACAGTGCACATGCTTGGTTTTACTGTGAAACACCTTCCACACGTATTTTTCTAAGCAGATTGGTCTGGACAGAAATCCCCAGCAACACGCTCTCCTGCAGATCAGGGTTTGCAGGTGGCTGTGGCACACAGCTGGGGTGGACTGTTGGTGTTCACCCCTGGGAGTTTGCACCTGGGATCTCAATGTCTGCACTGGTGACACGGGCTCTGCACTAATACCCAACAGTTGGAAAGTCTGGACCAAACCTGGCCATCCCCCAAGACCACAAACACTAAATATTTCTTACATTCTGATCCAGCCTATGTAGAGAGATCACCCATTGTGCAGAAAGGACCTGCTGACATGTTTGCATTTAAGGAGGCAGGCATCTGGCTGACTGTGCAGGTTCGTGACAGATGACTAGGGCTGAAAAAAAAGACACTGAAATTGTGCCAACTACACAGCCAGCATTACCTTCTCCCTCCAGTTATCTTCATTCCGCATCTTCTGCCTTAATGTTTCCTGCAGCTGTTCTGTTCTGTTCTGATGAGAAATCAGCATTAACTCCCTAGAAACCACAAAAACTTGTATGTAAATATGTGCTCTGCCCAGATTGGTGGTGTGCCATTTTCTTGCAATTAAGTCCTTTGTGGCAAGGGCTCCTCTTTTTCTTTGTTTAGTATTCTGTGCAGTAAGCCCAGAGGCACAACAGTAATCACTACTTAGCATTTGCATGCTGCTGTCACACATTTAATGAATGTTATATGTTGAAGAAAATACTGCAGTTAATCATTCTTCTGCATACACACATGCAAGCCTCAACTATTTTTTAAATTTTCAAGTCAAATTAAGAACGCTGAATAACTTTTATAATACTCTAAACAAATTGTTGTAGTTGACGAACCCAGAGCATTACTACAAGTAATTTTTAAAAGTGTAATAGCTTCTGAATTAAAACCACTAAGTGAAGTGGTTGCTATTGTTGTAGTTACTGTTTGTTATGTGAGGCTTGTAGAGCAAAAGCCCTGGAGAGTTCAAATCCTTCTAACTTACATTATCAGCAATGTACCAACTGGAACAAGTCACGTCGCTGGGGTTTAAGTAGAAGGAAAATATCCTCAAATTAACACACAGTATCTTTTCATGCACTACATATGCACATACAGAGCATATTCAAACTCCTTAGCTATAAAAATAGCTTACTGCCTCCTGGTGTACCATCACCAACGCAGAAAATCCTTATCTTCTCCAAAAGCCACTGTTCCCAACATATTTTTCAAGTCAAACAAAGAATATTCTGCCACATTTCAAGCAGGAGGCAGCACTTGATTTTGCCAATAAAAGATAAGTTAATGTATCAGTAACTGAAAATGTATTAGCAGGATGCTTTCAAATAGCAGAGACAAGCCTGTGAACGTTCAGAATAAAATGAATATGTAGATTATACTGAAAGCAAATAAAATAATGTGGATTTAGGTTGATAAGTGGAGGTCTAAAAGAAAGGCACTCAGATACCATTCCAGGAAACAATGAGCCTCAGTAGCTCAGTGCTTCATTTTCCACATCTGAAAAATAATTATAGGGAAAAGGTTAGCTTTGTTGATAGCTGAGAACCTTTGGAATAAGATTAGATTGGTGGGGTGTTGTCTACACGTTTCACTGAATAGTAGATCACATCCAAAACCTGGCATATTGTAGTATTTATAGCATTGTTACTGTTTGCAAGTTGCTAATAACATAAGTTACAGGAATTTGAATTCTTCAGGGCTTTTTCTCTGCAAGCCTCATATAACAAATAGCAGCTATAACAACAGCAATAAATAGGTGTTTTGATTAAACTCGAGCTGGGTTGCCCTGGGTTGCATAGCAGAGGGTTGGTGTGTTGGGCTTTTCTTCCCCCTTTTTTTCCCCTTTTCAAAGGCATGTTTTGTTCTACTCAGCTTTTTGTCTATCCTGCCATAATTTTAAAGTCCATCCAATGAATTCCAGAGTTCCAGAACACAGGCTCAGTGCTGTCTGAGTTCTGCCTATAGGTGCAGGCAATGACTGAAGGCAAGGGCAGGCCACAGCTGGGCACAGTGCCTCTCTCCCAGTCTGCCCAGTAGCAGAGCCAAGCTCCAGCACCTGTTGGAGAGGTGAGGATCTGGCAGAGAAGGAACACACTCTATTTACAGATTTCCAAGAAGAAAACCTGGGCTGAACACAGCAATTATCTGTGGTGACTCAGCTCTGGTTACCTTTCTTGCTTCAACATCACCACCTCTTCCTCTGTTTGTGTGAGAAGAGCTTTAAGCGTTTCCAGTTCACTTTCGGATTGACTGGTTCTTCTTCTCAGATCTCCTTCTTTCCTCTCCTTCTCAGCCACCTCTTCCTGCAAACGTTTGCATACTTGTTGGCAAATCAGTAGAGATTCTTCCTTTTCCTTGAGCTCTTTTGCAAGTCTACAGAGGAAATGAAAAGCAACATCAGAGTTATCCTCAATCACAAACAGAAACTGAACAGATGGAAGTAAATTGTACCTGGGAAAGAAAATAGTATACAAAAAAAGTATATGTTCTTCATGAAGTTAAATCTAGTGACTTGAACACAAAAATAGAAACTGAAAATAGAAAAAGAATAACAGCATAAAGCAGTACAACAGCTGCATTAAAGCCATAAATAACATTTTTGCTCTCCTTGCTTATGAATACATTTATGCTATAAAACACAACTTCAGCATTTACCTTGACTCAGAAATTCCATTTTCATGTTTCATTTTTTTCATTTCATTTTGACACACATCAAGTTCTGCTGATTTCACCCTAAGAAAATGAAAAACAAAGTGTATTTGTCCAAAGCAATGACAGCCTTTACTCACACAACGACCCAAACACTTTTATTAATCCACTGTCTAACTTGCACTTTCTAGTTTAGTTAAAAGGCAGATAAATAAAACACTCCATTACTTCTTGCTAACACTTTTCAGCAGCATATTCATTCTTGCAGTGTAAATTCAGCCTAACCAGGATCACAAAAATTGAATTGCTGCAAACAAGAAAGTGTGATCTTGCAGCACCAATGAATGTTTTGGGTGGGCAATGAATACAAAGGAACAGATAACAATTTAATATGGTAGAGGTCTGGAAGATGCAAAGGTTTCCTGTAATTTCATCATCATTTCACCAACTAATAACGATGGTTAAGCCTCCTATTTGTACTCAAACAAATAGAGAATGTGTCATTTTATGAAATTGCACCCACATTACATTGAAATTTTAATATTACACTGAGAAACACTGTACTGTTTATTTAACTCTGTTCATGAAGTCTTTTTTTTTCATGCTCAATACTTGTATTATCATTAAAATACTTTGTTGCTAAGCATTCCAAATATTTGCAACCGTGTTTTGATCAGCCCCTCTGAATATAGGAACTGAAAACAGAAAGTATGCATCATGAAAGAATCCTCCCTAGAATTTCAGGAAAACATAGAAAACAACTGATAATATTTGGTCTCGAGGTTGGTTGCACTTTTGCATTGCCCTCCAGCTTCGTATCTGAAACTAACATTTATTTTCACTAGTGTACTACGCAGGGTGATGTTATTTCTGAATTGCACTGTGGACTTGCAATGCAGGAAAGCACTCAGAGCCCCAATCCCACAGCCCTTAGAAGTGCTGACAGCTCCCACCAAGCCCCACGTGCTGCCAAAGCACAGACCAGCTGCTTGGAGGGGACCCTGGGCTCCCAGGCTGCTGCTCGGGGCAGTGAGACAGGAGCAGAATGCTCTGTGCCACAACAACATTAACAAGCGTTGCCTATTTTTCCTTGTTTCCTCAGCCTTGTGGCCTCCCATCACCCAGGAGTGGCAGCAGCCTCAGCACGGGCACTGCTGCAGGCACTGCTGCTTTCCATGCTCTGGGGCCACCAGTTGTGCATTGAGGACCCTCTTTGAGACCCGACAGGGCTTTGATGGCATTTTCTTTACTCCATATTAATTTGGGCTTCATATTCTAACCACGCAACACGGTAAAATTACAAACTGTAGTAACATACCAGTGCATGGGGAATACCAGCAGTAAATTCACATTTACAGTCCAGAAGTTGTGTGGGTTTCACACAATTTCTCCCACGCTTAGCATTAAATGAAGAGCCAAATTGAGCTGCACCATGAGACAGCTGAGGAAGGCAAGCCCTGCTTCCACAGGCAGACATGTTCACTCAGTTGGTTAGGAATACAGGCTGATTAATATAACACACATCTTCTGCTGGTCAACACCTTCACAAACCACCCTGACAAGCAGTGGTGCAATTCTCTTTGAAAACAGCGTTATGCACAGCGGCAAAACAAACAAGCAAACAGAAACCTTACATTAGCAGCTTTCTGTAGTGATCCATCTCAGCTGTTACCTTCTGCAGCTTGTGCTCAGTGGTCTCGACTTGATTAGTTAAATCTGAAACCAAAAACACAGTGTTTATGGCACTCCCTGCAATGCACACCGCAGACCCACGGCTCCCAGCTGCCACACACAGGGGCTCAGCACCTCCAGCCACCCCCTCACAAAGCAGCTTTGTCATTTGTGACACTTGGTTTCCCTCTGAAATATAAAAGAAAATTCTATGTATACTGATAATTTTGCCTAAAGACCATAATGCTGCTATTAAAAACACCATAATTACAAAAAAACAGCTCAAGATTCCTCCTGTACATATATTTTGTTGCAATGCCTATTTGACTCACATGAAATAAGTTCCTTATGTTTGAATGGAGGGAACACTCACTGTCGTTTCACGTGGATGTTATTCACCCTAGATGTTCACAAACCCATTGCACAGAGTCACACAAAAGGTAAAACTTCTCTCCAAGTCAGGGCTTCCTAGAAATATCTTACACTATTGGCTTTCTAATATTTTCTGGCATCTGTTGTTCAAGCTGATGTATTTTAGAGGGCTTGGAGCAGGGAAGGGTGTTGATGGAGCATTTCCAGGTGAATCACTGCCATCCCACTTCTTTGGCATTCCTCATAAAACCATCAGCAGAGCAAAGGATCTCGATGCACCCAATGGGTGTGGAAGCTTTCCCACTCTCAGCAATGCTGCCCCAGTACATGGCCTTTCTATGAGTTATTAGCAGCCTTCACACTTTTGCCAAACTCCATGCAACCCAGAATTTCTTTTTCCCATTTCATAAAATATGTAAGTAGGAAATAATTTATATTAAACCTTCACTATCTGTAATTCAGCAACCAGAGATACCTACCATTCACATTACACTTTCAGAAGCTCACAGAATCCAAGGGAGCAGTTTGGTACATTCCTACTTGAACCCACACTATCTTGGCACTCAGACTACAAGGAGGTCTCAGAAATCCATGGAGACTGACCCTCCTCACGATATATGAAGAGAACAGTTTCAACTCTGTGATGAGGTCTGCTTTCCTCGACAGTATTGAAAAGAAGTGGAAAGTGAAAAGGTCTGGCAACAGTTAAATTCAGCCCCACCAATAAATCAAGCTAAGGGCTGGCAAAAGTTAACCTGAACTCCATTTGCACTGTGCTCCAAACAGCACGCATCACCTCTGCAGCCATTCTCTGCCCCATTTCTGTAGAAAAGCAGGTTCTGTATAGGCACAGCACAGAGAACAGCAAGCACTCGGCTGGCTGAGGGGAAGCCAGAAGCTCTCAGAACGCTGTATGTATGCTACCAAAGCTCTGCTCCCAGCAGCTGCACACACACAGCACGTTCACACCATAAAACACAGCTACAGCCCAGCTAGGGGTGGCTCAAGGTGAAGAGGAAAGTCAGGCACCTCTCTGAAGGCATTCCTCAAACATCACTTCAGCAAGTATGGCTAACCGCTCAGCAGCAGCACTTGAAAACAACAGTTTATAACCTCTCAATGCTCTCCTGCTGTCTCATCTGTCTGACTGGAAGGTCAGCCACATTTTCCCTCTGATCCCCAGTAAAGAGCCCTGGAGCATCCAAGCTTGCTGCCAAACAGCACCAAAGGCGATGAATCAATGACAACTTACAACTATTTAAAATCTGTGTTTGTGTGAGGGTTCTTGTCAAAACTTCTGCTAGGTGGGTTTCAAAAACCTCCATGACAAACCCACAGTCCTGCAGTCACTGAGTTATCTGAGCTCTGCTATCTGCATCAAAAAGCTGCGTAGCATTCACCAGGCCAGGCTGAAGTGTTTCTGTTCAGAGCTGGCACCTTCCTTCCTCCAGGAACGGGAAGTCATGGCCAAGAACACCAAGGATAGATCAGACCACCTGCAGTTACTTTCGTTTACTTCTGTGTCTTCAATGAAGCATTCTTCTGTAATGTATTGTTCTGCACGCTTTTCCAAAGAGACATAATTCAACTTTAATTTCCTGTCATTCATCTTAACATTGGCTTATGAAATAAATGGCTCTGAATGCCTACAGAGAAAGGGGAAAGATTGGCTTCAAACACTAAGCAGATGTTAGACAGAACATGTGGGAACAATCCAACATTGACAACAACAAGCTCTGCTGCAATGTGACTGCTTTGTTAGAACAGATTAAGTGAAGATCGAATTGCTGTGGAGCAACAAGACAAGGGGAGCCCTTTGCACGGGATTGGCTGCTACAGACCAGCTTTTCAAAGATTTGAATTTAACAATTTTTTCTTCTAAGTCTGTAATTACAGAAGATGCCTAGCAATTAGGAACAACTATGTCTTTTTCCCCCCTGTTTCTAGATGTGAGAGGGTGGACACAAGTTGACGAAAAAGGGCTAATTTGGTTCTAGTGCTTTGGGTGGTCTCTCAGCTGTTTCTTCTTGTAGTCAATTTGTTTTGAGAAGTTTTTGTGATGACTGAGCATTGGATGGGAGCTTTTCACAGGGGAGTAGATGGATTCAATTATACAGCTGGATTCTGCAAGTCTTCTCAAGAGAGAGTTCCCACCAAAGTCAATAGGAGCTGCACAGCAGCAAGTCGGAGGGATCAGACCTACCCACAGAGCCTACACAACAGTTCTGCACCGAGTTTGAGGGGCACAGCAGAACTGAGGGCACTAGTGAGAACGGTAATGCAAATGCTTTGTAACTGAAACTCATTTACAGTTTTAAGTGCCACCCCATTTTAAAGGCTCTTCAGACCAAATACATCTCAATATTGCTCATACTGCTCCTGTTCACTCTTATTTATTATATTACACCAATCTTCATTATAACTTACCACAGACATTAACCTTCTTCCTAGAGTGATCTTTCATAGCTCCAGAAGCAGTTTGTTGCTATAATCCCTAGGATATTTTCAACACATTCCTGACACTGGCCAGCTTGTTTCAGGCAGCAAGCAAGAAAAGACAGCTTTTACTGGATAGTAGGTAGAACCTTAGAAAATGGTTTGATTGTTCTTCATGTCCTTAGTCCATTCTTTTCAAGATGGTTGGTTTTGTTCAACATATTTTTTTTACTGGTCATTATAGGAGGAACGTATTTATCAACTGTATCAGAGAAAAAACAGCCTTTTAACAACACTTGAAAGAAATAGACGTTTCTTTCAAAAATGTAGAAAATAGAGATTTTCTTTAGTGACCGGTCACCCATTTTACGACATATCAGAGCAAGGGAAGTTCTCTGAGACTCATCTTTGAGGCCTACCTGGAACACAGGAACTTTATCATCCTGGGATAGCTGAGGTTTTTGGTCAGGCTTCCAGGCAGCACACACACTCAGCTCTGCCTTCAAGGAGTGCCAAACCGTGGCTAAGAGGCACCACACTCACACCTTTGTGTGTCAGCACTGTCCTGCTCTCCAGCAGGCACAGCACAGATGCACAAAGAAAAGGCATGCTGAAGAACCACAGCTGGTCATCATTTTCCTCCTAACTGGGTGAATTCCCATACATGCAGTCCAGAGTGCTGAGAGCAGCAAGTCTGCCTGGAAATGGCTTTCAGGAACTCAGCCACCCAGTTTGTGGCCTTTCCAGATGCCCTGCCAATGGCACGGTGTTCAGGGAAGGTTCCAGTTTCTGCTTTGTAAATAGCAAAAACTGGTAAAGTTTTCAGTGGAAGAAAAAAACAACAACAAAACAGACCCACCCCAGTGTGAACTACATTCACATTGGGTAAACAGCCACTCTCAAAGCCATCAATTTCCCAGATAATTTGTAACAGATTCACAGTGATATCAGTTCAGAAGCACGCATGGTGAAGCTCTGTAATTTTCTACTCTTCCTGCAAATCCTACCAAAAAAAAAAAAAAAAAGCTAAAAAAAAACACCACAAAAAACCCACCAAGATGCTTTCTGAGAACTTTGGTCTCACCTAAACAAAAGCTCAGTGTTTCGTCCATGTACACAAAAAGGAAGACTACTTGCCAGTAATTAAGAGTTTCTGGAGAATTTCATAAGCACAGCTCAAACTCATACTGCCACCGAAGCCTTGCAGACCCCAGTCATTGCTGGAGACCCTCCTGCCTTAGCAGGACCTGCTCACTGCTGTTGCACAGAAACTCCTCAGCTTAGCTGTGGTCACGGTATGAATCTACCCTGTATCACTGAATCTCGGGTCTAAGATGACTGTGCCTAGCTGAAAATAAATGCACTCCAACAAAGTTTCTCTGCACCCAATTTCAGAAATGTGGGCCACCTCCTGCTATCTGGCTAGAGATACCAAGCAAATGCACTCACTGGTTTTTAGCACATGGCTAAAATCAGTGCAGGGAGAAAGCAGTTTCATTTTCCCTTCACATAAGCACGCTTTGGGGAAAAACTGGGAGGTATTCTGCTTCAAGGACAACATGCTGTGACTCACTACCTGGTCACTGATGAGCAAGCCCTGCTGGGGCAGCCCCCTCCAAGCACCCTCAGAGGTGGGAGGGCTGCGTAAGCCCCACACGCTGTCCTAGAGGAGCACTGGCCAGAAATACCCCCACACACACCAGCACAAGGGGCAGGTAGAGACAGCTATTTGCACAGCAATCTCAGACTGAAGTGGTTTGGACCTCATCACGAGGCTCTCTTAGTGACTCAGCCAGGCACAGCCTCCCAGAGCGGCTATAAGGGGCCCCTGGCAGCTGCCCAGCTCAGCGCTCTGCTCACCACCAACCAGATGAGATCACCTGGGGTTGTTCTGCCAGTTCCTGCAGAGCTCCCCCACCCTCAGGGCAGCCTCTGCCCACGCTGCACCACATTCTGCTGGAAAAACTCCTCCCGATGACCAGCCTGAAGCTCCCAGCTATGGCCAATGGCCCTTGCCTTGCCACTCGCCCCTTCCCAGAACAACTTGCACCCACCACCATCATCGTGTTTGCCCTACAAACAGCTGCCCAGGCAGAGATGGAGTCACCATGCCCGAAGCTGTTCCAGAACCATGGAGATGTGGCAGTGAGGGACGTGGTTGTGACGGGTTCATGGTTGAACTTGATGATCTCAGAGCTCTTTTCCAACCTTTATGATTCTACGATAACATTTGTCAGACTAATTTGCATCTCTTTCTATTTTTCAAGGAGACCAAAGAAGTGAACTAAACACCCAAAGTCCTTGCCTGCACAGAACAGAACTATGTCTTTATTTAGAATATTTCATGTACTATGTTCTCTGGGATAAACTATTTTTGCATACGCAGGAAAGTACTTCTTTCTATTTGAGACTCACAAGCACAAGCATGCCTGGAAGCAGCCCAGAGCTGGGCCTCAGCCATATGCATTGATGTCCCTTCTGGAGACTTGAGCAGTACCACCAGGATGGCTCTAAAGCACTGAGAGCTGCCAGGAACTGGGAGGATGTGCCAAGCTCTTATCTCTCCTAAGCACATGATGCTGCTCACTGCCAGGTCTGGGCCTTCTGCACCTCTGCTCTGAACTACCACGCTACTTCTTTCATGTTTGCATATCAAACAAGCATAGAGAAAGCAGGAGAAGGGACCAGATTCTCATTTTTGTTTCGATGGTACCAGTCTAGAATCCCTGCATTCTCAAAAGAACAAACCAGCAACTGCATACCCCACACCAGCAGGACGGCAGTCTCTTACAATACCTTAACATGTGCTTACTTCCAGAAACAACGCTATCTCAACTATTCCTGCTCCCTGCTGCCCAGATTAACCGGTGACTTTTGGAGTCAGAAAGATACGGCCCTTAAGCCTGAGCTTTCTCCATATATTCCTGCCTTTTCAAAGCCAAGGTTGTTGGGATACAAGTCAGAATTGTTCCTACAGACCTTCTTCTCCTGTGTGCTAAAACTGAGTCAAAATGCTGTCACTTACCTATTGGCTAGGAAACCTGGAGGTAAGAGTGTTCTGACCATAACTTCCTGGGAGACAATTTTTCTTTTTGGTCACAGAGCTTAGTCTGAACAGATAAAATGTGATTGATACACTTCCTTGAGTGAAGAATCCAGCTTTTCCGAAAGCAGAAGTGAAGAGAGACCTTCCTCCCTTAAGGAAATCGCATTCCAGCACAGCACTGCCCCAGCACATAACTGAAGAGAACAAGGACGGTGTTCCTTTCATTCCTTTCATGTATTTCCTCTTCCATTTCAAGAGGCTGCTGAAAAGCACTAATGAGCCTTTGCTTGGTCTAACCCATTTGTCAGTCTCTTCAAACACCAAAATGCATTCCCCAGCTCTCACCCTTCAAATTCTTAGCATCGCAGCTGGAATTAATAGCAAAATATTTCAACAGTACTTGCAGCATGAATAGTGGATACTTGAACTGCAGCCTCCCTAGAACTACAGGAAACCATTCTCTGTTTGGATTTTCAAAGCAGTCTTTAAAGTGCCCTTACAGACACTTCATGTACATGAAAATACTGCTCCTTCTTCCTGTGAAGTGTGCTAACATTCCCCACTTCAGCTTCCCAGCTACTCCTACAGCTGCCTGCACTTTTGTATCATCGCTCATTAGTCTCATTATGTCAGCAGACCACCGCTAAGCTTATATTTAGTAACTTAAATAGACCTTGAGGCAGGAGCATCAAAAACCTTAGAAGGCAGATTACACGTGCACAGCCAGCAATTTAAATCCATACAGAGGGAAATCTGCACCCATGAGGGCAGCTAGAGAAACGCTGCCACGAATGCGTGAAGAAAAGTTATTCTGAAACTATGATTAAGGCAAGGCAAGGATTTGGCTGGTAATAAAAGTGAAAGCAGGGATATTAGAACCTATCTTTTAGCAGCACATGCTATTGCACTTCCTCCATTGCTGCCAACCACAAGAATATAGACAACACCATCACAACGCACTATTGGGTTTTGGGGTGCTTTGAAGCCTATTTGATCAGACAACTGCTCACCAGGCTTTGCTTGGAGCTCAGCATTTTGCAAGACCTGTCAACTCTCGCTAACCAATGATGCACCGTGACTCTGCTAAGTGGTATGAAATCACACATCAAATCACACCTCCAGCAAAATGTAACTCATTCAGGTGATTTTCATAAAGGTCACGAGAACCACGAAACAAGGGGAGAAACTACGAGCTGGTTTCGGTTCTTGCAAATGACTGCCACCACATGAAATATGCAGTATTTTAAGATTTAACACAAATAGACAAAGCAGGAATTTTCAAAGCGTTGTTTGCAGAAATGAGAATCCTTTCAAAACATGCAAACAACACATCCTGCTGGGTTGGCTTTCCGTGTGTTTCTTTGTTTGTTTGGAGCACTGAACTATTTCAGTACAGAGCCAAAACCAGAATATCAGCATCAACAGCTTGTGGAGAAAAGGAAGTTAGAGGAAAAAAGAAAAGCAGGAGACTCAGACACTGCAGATCTGACTGATTTCTGACACACTGATGCAGTACACACCTACTAGCTAGAAGTAACTTGCACTAAGATCAAGCATGGCAATAAAAACGTGCTGCTTATTCCTATCAAGTTATTAATACAATGGAAAGATGTCTGGTGGTTGTTTCACAATTAAAAACATGTTTTCTGTTTCAAAAAAGCAAACTGATTTTTGCCATCGTGTTACCCCGCTTTATTATCCCTACCTTACAATGTGTTCCATGGGGACAGACCTCTGCCTGCTGATGGATTTGTGCTCTACCAATCAATTTGAGAAGGACAGAACAAAAATGTGCGCGCAAGCAGGTTTTTTGCCTTGAAAACTTCTGGATATCCACATTTTATTTCCTATTAATAGTGGATTCATTATGAAACAACTGATACCTTTTTGTTATTAACAGAAAAGAACGCCTCGCTTAATGCATTGACGTTCATTGCTGAGATTTTAACTCTGCAATAATATTTTTCAGAGCCCTACTGCTCTTTGAACTCCATACACCACGTATTCAGGTTTTCTCCACAAAACGTCTGCTACTTCGAACTTGTACTACACGCAGTTTGAAAACAAAACCTGACACAGGGAAACAACAACCACGGAGGGGAGCAGCACAGCATTCTGAGCAGCGGTCACAGTGACCCTTCTGCTCAGCATTCTGCTGCCCAGATGCTGGAAGATCCAGTCACACCAACCTCTGAGATAACTTCGGAGTGAACCCATTACGCACACTGTTTTTGTTTCTTTTTTTCTAAAAACCCTTCATGTCTGGAAACATCTTTACAAACAGCATGAGAGGAGAGGCTGTGGACGGTGCACTTCCTGGGAGAGGCAGCAGCCCTGAGCAACACGATGCTTTCCGTCGCCATATAAACAGAAACAGCTTCCAAAATATTCCTTTGGAATGCACATCAACAAACAACACCAAAACAACAGTTGCTTTTTTTTTTTTTTTTTAAATAACAAAACCACAGATGTCAGCTCATGGTTACGTCTCCTATTAATGCTAACAGGGGAAAAGGTTTAACAAACACGGATAAAATCTTGTCACAATATTCCAATGATTCAGGCCTTTTCCTCCAAGGGTCACGTCCTCACTTTCAGTTAGATTACATCAAAATGACAAGCAGTAATTTAGTTCAATAAATCCCAGTTTGTTTCTTGTCAAACCCAGAGATCTATAGCTGTCTACATTAATGCCAAATTCCATGAGCACCACAACTGCCCTCCTCAACTCATGGGCAAACGAGGAATAGAAACTGAACTCTGAAGCCCCTGAGAAGACGTGGGAGCTGTTGCTCAGCTAAGGATACACAGTGCAACAGAACACCACGAAGGATCAGCTGGAGCCAGGCCAGAGGGAGAAGGGAAACACAGTGTTTGGCAGCCATCCCCCCTTGCCCAGCACGATGCCCAGGAGCAGCACTGTGCCTGCAGTACAGATGAGGATGCTGCCCACAGCCACCCATGCGTTGGCTTTCTCAACACACGCAGCTGTGAGCACCCTCCTCCCAGCTACCACGCAGCACAGCTGTCTTACTCAGAGTTATTGCTTTCAGCACATAGCCCCCACCCCCTCAGCGAGCCCTATATTACCATGCCATGCTGCTTCCCTCCCCCCACAGGATGAAGAAACCCCAGCTACTCAAGGCTCACATCTCCCTGCTCAGTGTGAGCTTATTTACAGACAGCCACAGGGACACTTGAACAAACAGTGCATGGGAAAGCACTGCTCAGCCCAGTGCTCTGCAGCCAGAACATCAAACAGAGCTTGGCCACCACAGTAACAAATTGGTATTTAATGTTTCCAGAGGCTTGAACACGAGTTTAACTTGGTCCTCTATGTCAAGAACACTTTAAAACCTCCCAGTCCCAAAGTCCTTTCTCAGAGAACAGAAAGTTCATGCATTTTTCAACAAAGTTTGCATAATAAAACATGAAATCCAGTAACTTTCCCACCTGTCTTGGTCTCGTGAAAGCTATGTCCATTTTTATTAGAAAAACAATAAGTTTGGCAATATTCAAAGCCACTGAAAACCACATCCTTTTAATAGGAAATGCTGAGCAATCGTGGGAGACTCACACAAGAATACATGGGAAGATCCAAAGAGCAGAGCTGGGCCACTACATCAGAAGCTTCACTGCAAGCTTAAAGATGCACTCTTTTTGAGCACAAAGTTGCTATGCTGTGCACGAACTAGTCTGAACCTGCTCAGGATGTGGCACTTCTACACTACAGTTAGTGCACTATGTTATGCATAAAGAACTAGAAAGTAAATATCACTGCTTGGAGTAATGTTCCAGTGCAGAGCAGAAACTTAAGGAACTATACTGGGTTTTGAGAATACAGGCTGCAGCACCGTGCAAACACCACAAAATAAAAGAAGTTGACTGTGACCAACCTCCTCTCATCTTCTAACATAAAACAAAGCAATTCTGCATAGAGTTAAAAAAAAAAAAATGAGGAAAAAGCAGAAGATTTATCTTCACAATGCATCTAAACATGAAACCAACATGAAACAGGAATTTCTGAAGCAAACAGCTTTACAAAACTGAAGAGGGTACTCCAGTTGTAACACCGGGTAGTTCTCATGCCAGTATAAACGTGGCAATACAAATATCTTACGTAAGGATATTAAGCCACATATTTCAAGGCTTAACAGACTGTCCTATTAGGCCCGAGGATGTCCTGGATCAGGATGAGACATGTAAGGAAGACAGACTGTCCTGTAATTGCTGCTGGAGTTCCTGCGCCGTGCTTTGAACCGTGCCATCTTTCAGCAGTGAAGCCAAGACTTCAAACTGACCGGACTTCAGACTTTAGCAGCAGTGAGTGCCAACATTCCAGCTCCCAAGAATGCATGTGAACAACGACTGAGATCACTGAAACTCTCACGTGCCCACATACAGCCACTTCACCCAGCAATGAGCAAGATCATCTTAGATTTATTGAACGTGGCACCTCACAACAGGAAAAATCTTCAGTCCTGAACACCGCAAACACAGCTGTTCTCAGTGCTTGCTTAAGGAAGGAACTGCAACAGGCTGCACGGCAGCAGTGGAAGTTTAACTTGTGCCACCCACGAGTTTCTTCCTTTGTGTGAAAAATTAAAAGGCATTTCAACACAAAGGGAATGTCAGAGTGCGCCTGAGAAGGAGCTTTTCCTGCACTGAGATTGTTTTATTTCTACTAATTTTTGTACTAGAAAAACACATGTCAAATGCAATCATGTTTTCCCCATGGCAGTCAGGTTGTACACCCACTCAGATTTCTAGACAAAGACCAATAATAAATGGCCTAACTGCTTGACATCTTACCACTATTTGAGCTTATTTATACAAAGTTAGAGCATACAATATTCCTAAAAAGAAAGTGAAAATAATCTTTTTGGCTATAAATAACAGAGAAGTCAGGTATCAGGGCAAAAGGAGTAACAATACGATCAAAACACGCCACTATGCAACCAAGTCACAAGCAGGTACCAAAGCACTGCTGCATGGGTTCTGTTCAGAGAACCTGGGACAGTCACCTCAGATAACTTGTAAATAACTGCCATTTATCAGCACTTCCAGTGGAACATCCAGGTTGCTGTACTAAAGAACTTTAGGACGCTTTCTTCTAATGGCACAAGAAAAACATCAAACTTTCCTTCTATAAATGCTACCCTTCTAGCAGAGAAAGGAAAGCTTAATTAACTGCAATAAATGATTGCTGTAGGTTACACTGCAGGATCTGCAACTCTGGTGCTGGTTTTGAGCCAGTCACCTTGACTGTTTTCTGACTGATTCTGCCTGCTTGAGCAATTTTCAGTACAGTGAGAGCCTGTACCACAAAAAGGCAATAAGGTGAAGGCTGTAAAGTTATCTGCTCATATCTGGCATTCAAATCCACCCCTGCTGGAGCTTTCCTAACAGCATTGTTATACAGTGACAGAAATAAAACCTGCCCGTGGCAGTCTGTGTCGATAGCTATTTGGATGAGTCTTCCACAGTCACTGCAGTCTTCCACTCCTCAGTCTCACGTTGGATATTATCACTGCTACTGAAGGATCAGTGAAATTCCTTCATCATGACTAGCACGGAGAGCCACTGCTTTAGATGTGAAATCACACACTGTGCATGAGGGGGCATGGTAATCACAGTCCCAATTTGATGGCTCAAAGCCATGCCTGGAACAGCACCACCTCTATGCATTCCAAATGCCTTAAAACGCCTCTGAGTCAGCACCACAAATACTATGCTGCTTTCTAAAGAAACCGGGTTCAAGAAATACTAACCTAAATACATAACAGTGCTTTATTAGAGCCTGAGTTCAGCTGTTGAGTACAGTCACAGTAATGGTCAGAACCCTACATTTCATTTTATTTGCTTAGAATCTCAAAATTCTCTTACCTAATGTTTCCTTTTGTAGCTCACGGCATCTGCTTTGTAGCTCACTCCCTTGCTGAAGAGAAGTTTGAAGCTGTTGAGTCTTCAGCTCAACCGTATCAGCCACCAGAGTCAGATGTTTTACCTTTTCCTGAAGGCACTCATTCTCCCTCTGGGATTTTGCTAACTTTTGATTCAGTTTGGGTATTTCTGAGGAGAAAAAGCACATAGCCTGCTGTCAAATTTACCTCCTTCATTAAAAAGCATCTCACCTGATGTACCCCCGGGGATTGCTAGGTCAGGGCCTGAACCAATGGCTGAGCAGCAGGTGAGAAGCTGTGGCTTACACAAAGCATACAAGTGCAAGGCGACCCTTCTTCACTCTCTTTTAAAGGAGAAGGATCTTTATTTGGAGACTGCCTCTTCAGGAGGCTTCAATGACTTCTGGAAAGGGTAAGCTGCTTCCCTGTATTGTCTTCTGAGCTATATATTGACAAATACCTTTACAAGCATGTTTATATCCTGATAGAAGGCAATATCATCACTTTCCCTTGCTCCACGCCTGATTCACAGCTTCAGGACTTCAGCATTCCATAGCCTTACTCCACAATTACATCAATTTATTGTTAGACTAAACAGTGTAAATGGCAAAAGGTTTTAAGTCTTTTGCCTGTGTTTACTTGCCATTAAGTAACCAAGGTTTAATGATGTACATACATAATGGGTTTCACAATTTCTTTTTTCAGACAAAGGCATAAGGAGTAGCAATTCATTAACATTTCTTCACTTGCAGTTTCTTGTAAAAAACAAGCTCTGAAAATCTTGTTGCAAAATACAGTAAGACAAAATAAAACAATCATATGTCACCAAATGTTAACTCATAAAACAGAGCATAAGGGCTTCTGAACATCACTCAGAAGGGGAAAAAAAGATGCATGACTACCTTGCTTAGCAATGTTATGAAACTCCTTGAACCTGAATGTGTCTGCAGAAAAGCATGTACACATCCTCCTGATTAGCTAGAAAGAACACAGAGAACACAGGAGGAGAGGAATTCTTAGGAACACACAATACTTTCTGTGCTCAGTCTAATTAGGAGATGAAGTCATGAACCAAAGTGCAAGACACTGACATTTCCCTTGGTTGTTGCTACAACAAGGGATGCCACAGAGCGATTTCTGTGTGCAGGCTTTGCAGACAGGACCTTCCTGACCAGTTCTGTGCTAGGTGATGTCAGCTTACCAGCACTTTGCAACCTTATAATCCTGATACACTTAGACTCCAGACCAAATACTGGTTTATCTACTGATACACACTAAAAAAGCTGCAAGAATTTGAATACAAAGATGCAAAGTGTGACCAAAGGCATTAAAGTTGCAAGAGCCAACACACAGCTTCTTTGGATCCTTTGGATGGTGCAATTTGCCACTACACTATTTTTTTTTTTTTTTTCCAGCAAAACTCCTCTCTGAGCTGAGGCAGAATTGTTATTCAAGCCTAAATTTGAGTTTTCAAACTCGCTGCCTGCCAGCACACAACAACATAATTTACCTGTCAAAGCTTCTTTGCTAACAGTTCTTATTTGTTGAAAAATTTCTTCTTTCAGGGCAGCCCAGCTCTCCAGGTTACTGGACACAACTTCCTTAATACTTTCTAGTTCTCTTCTGATGAAAGGAAACAGAGATACAGCCCTGCTCAGAGTTGAGCAATGGTGTTCCAGTGTACTTCTGCAAAGCAGAAAAACAACAGCAGCTATGAGAAAATACCTTACTTGTAAGCCTGATAACTACTTTTCTGTTACATCGTATTTTATAATATATTGGGTTACAATTCAGTATGAAATATGTTGGATGAAATTTACTATAAATTCAATGTTCTTCTAAACACTGATTTTTAAACTCACATGTAAAAATGAAACAGTTACTTTTTATTGAGAAATCAGAGCAACAGTGCTTAAAGAACTGCCTCTGCAGGCTCATGCTGAACTGTTGCAAACAGTTTGTAAGCAGTCTGTATCCCCACTGTATAAAAAGAGGTACCCACTTCCTTCTAAGTGTTCTTTAATGCTTTTTAAGTTGTGAAAAAGCTAGCCTGCTGCTAAGAATATCAGCACTCACATGTTCTGGTTACCCCTGCTAGCAGTACAGCATCTCGTATATCCTGGATAAGCAAAACCAGGAGATGGTTCCAAACTCTTCTCACTCACAGCATTCCTTGCATCTGAAAAAAATCCTTTCAGCTGACCACTTGCCACAGGCATTGCCAAGAGCAAAGCTTTTTAGGTCCTCACCTGAGCACCTGGGATTGCTTATGGGCAGCTTCCTTTTCTTCCTGGAAATACCGCAAATCTTCTTTCATGTTTTTCAGTTCATCTTGTTTGGTTTTTAACTCCATTGTTAGGCTTGTTATCCTATAAATGTAAATAAAGTGAGGTATTACTCAACTTTAAAACAAGAATATACTGAGGTCTTTCCAGTGATGATATCTGCCTTTTTCAGGCTGACATATCAACCTTCAAGTGGAAGAAGCAAAGGAGCATGTCTTATCAGGACCCTTCTTCCTATTAAAAATACAAATTAAAATTTGTCCCATCTATGCTTCAGTTACAGTCATGTACCTGAGATTATGAGATGTATGGCACAAAGTGGCAAAACCCCATTTTCTCATGGCTGCTGCAGCACCCAGCTGAGGAGAGGGGCTGCACTGCATCCCACCTCAAAGGAGTAGGACTGAAACCAGACAGCTGATCAGACGGTGCAGTGTGCTGAGCGAGACGGGCCTTTCCCTGCCTGTGGGCTTTCCCAGCCTCACCTCTTGCCAGCCAGACCAGCCCGGGGCACAGCCCAGCTCAAACCCAGGGCAGGCAGAGCACGTGCTGCATTGGGCACATCTCACACAACACCCTGACAATGTGCCGAGATGCCTGCTGCGGATGGCTGCTGAGTGCATTTGCTAACACTGGCACGTGGCTTCTTCATAATCGTTACTTGGTAATCATAGAGCAACCTCCACATGTCCTCATGTGACTTGCTTTAAGTTCTGTCTATATATTCTGAAACAAAATGGCCCCGTGATGACACATGGGACAAGAAACCCAGCATGTCTTTTCCACTAGCACCTGCTTGCATGAGGAGGATGGGCCCTGGGGCGCAATGGGGAGCTTTCCATCCCACCACAGCCCTGCTGCACACACAGGCCACATCCCATAATTGCCATGCTGTCCACAGGGCTTGGTAGCTCATCTGTACTTTTCTCTTGGAATCTAAAAAAATGACCTTTTGAACATTCTCATCCCAGCAGTGGTTCTGATCTGTTTAACTTTCAAGCACAGCTATAGCAGCGTTAACTATCTAATCGAAAACATTGTTCTTTCAACAACTCCTGAGTTATTCCCACAATTGTAATGAAATGAATGGAAGTGCACAGAACAAACAGCTGAGCCAACTTGTGGAAGTCAAGTAAATAAATGATCTATTTGTCTACGAGTGACTCACTGTCACTAGCAAATAAATACTTGAATCCACAAGTACTTCACGAAACCAAAGGATGGCAGAGGTATTACCCCAGCATTTCCTCCAATTTTAGAAATAAAGAGAAAACAAGAATGATTTGTAGCAAGAAGTTAAGCCTTAATATTCATGTGTGTTAGCTAATGTTATCAGATGGATCATCTATAATGCATCTGCATGAAAATGCAAATCTAACAAGCAGCAGTCCTGCTAGAGAAACCTGGGTCTGCAGAGCTCAGCCAAATCCATAACCGAACATCTGGTACTTAAGAAGCAAGTTGTTGGGGCCCAACTGTGACACTGAAAGGAAAATATATATACAGATATTTTTAATTTTGGCATTACCTTCCTAGGAAAAATTCCCCCTACCTGCCTGTAAATGCCTTTGCATTTTAGTTTTAAAATGCAACTCGCAAGTCATAGCAGACATTTGCTTTCCCTTTCCATTCCAAGATTTGGTATAATGAGGTCAGCATGGAATTGCACCCTCGGTTGCAAAGTGACATTATCAATCTTTTTTCATCATTCACACACAAAAGAACAGGTAGACAAGGCAAGACATTTGCACTCTGTTTACTCTCATTCCCATAAGGAGGACAAAATAAGCATGTTATTTGGGTGATATTTAGCACAAAGTTCAGAGTTCAGTAGATCACTCAGTGACTTAATTATAAGAGAAGTATGAGAACACAGTGATCTTGCATTAATTGTTATCTTTATTACCTCAAAAGAAATAAAGCCTATTGTGAGGGCAGTCTGGATTATCTGCATTCAAGCAAAGGTAAAGCTGCACATCAGCCTGGCAAACGATGACAAAGATGGCTGCCTCATCACAACCAGCTCAAAACCCATCTCTGAAGAAAGCCAATATTTTATTTCCCAGTGCTACCTATCTGGCTACCAATTTCAGCTCCAGTAATTACAACCTACTGAATCTCTGCCCTCACAGCTTCACTCAGGAATCGCTTCTAAGGGAGTGGAGTTATCTGAATGGACAGACTGAAAAAGGAGGTTGTAGTTACAAGCAATTTGATAACTGCATAGAAAAGAAATGATGTTAAGGCATGGCAATAATCAGCAGTTAACTCCTCCTGCTTGATTTGTAAGAAGTGTTTTCAGGAATACAGTTACAAGGGATCTTAGACAAGCCTTACTTGGTGATATCCATATACTTCTTCAGGTCTCTATACATCATAAGATGCTTTTGCTTCTTCTCACATCCATGTTGCTCAGCACTATCATCTTTAAAAAGCATATTTAAGCCTATTTTATATTTTTTAGATTGCTAGTTAGAAAAATGATCAGGCTGTGGGTGATACATGCACGTGAGTCCTGCAAATAGAGGGTACCCATGTGCAGTGAGGTCAGTAAGTTCAGCCCCAGGGAGCACAGGGCTCCCATGCAGAGGGGCTCAATTCCAGCACACCTACACCTCCAGGAAGATGGGATGGTAAGCCTGTGACAATTCCCCTTCTGAGCAAGTCCCAGAAGGGCAGGGGACCAAGTTCCACAAGAGCTGAAGTTCCCAGGCGGCTTTCAAGGTTAACCACAGGTACAGACAATAGCAACACAGGAACCAGAAAGGAATATAAAAATGAAACCGGCTGCATCTAACAAGAAAGATTAAATCTCTTGGTCTACCAGAGATGAAAAAGGGTGTATTTGGTTTCTGATTAAAACTTGCAGTTTGGGAAGAGAGATTTGTCAACAAGAACCAGGAAGAAGCTAATATGCCGAGCAGTCAGCTTGTGCCAGCGGCCCAAGGTAACACGGCAGACCCGGGACAGTACAAAGGAGATAAGGAATATTTAGACAGCTGATTTAACAAGGCACAATAGTTGATTTATGGTCTGAATGAAAGCCTACTGAAAGTACTCCGCTTCATTTCAGCAGGTTTTAAATCAAATCAAGCCTTAGGGGGGAAAACGCAGAGATAAAGTTTTCATTAACTCTTCCAGCTTTGCTACAAAAAGTCAGCTAAACGAGAATGTAATTCCTGCTCTGGCAAATGGTCCTCATCAGGAACACACTGTCACCTACCTGCTAACACACAGAGTGCTGTTGCTGCTACAGTTGCCACCCAGAGCCCTGGGAGGAACAAGGAGCAACGCACTTCAGAAACATGCTGTCAAACCAAAGAAACATTGACAACTCGGGGGGGAGGCAGTTCAGCTCCAACGAAAAAGTGTTGAAATACAGTTATGAGCAGGGTGAGGCACAAAATGTGTGTCTTATTCAAGCTTGTGTGAACTTGTGTGTTCAAATGAATGTTTCATTTGCTACATTACCAAATGCTGTCCTAAACAGAAGCCATTAACAGCCACGTCCAAGTGCTACAGTATTTGAGTGATTCACAAAACAAAGTGAAAAAGTAAATGGGTGAGAGCACTTCAGCTACAAACAATCCATAGCTGTTTCTCCTCCAGGGTTCCCAGTGTCCTAGGAGAGCACCTACATACGCCAAAAGCTTTGTATTTTCAGGCTTAGGTCCATTGCTGCTAGCTGTAAGTCAGTCACACGAGGAATGGCAGCCCTTAGAACCAGAAGGACTGACCCATATTCAAGCTTCTGACAGCGTGATTCAGATGAGCAAGGAATTACCAACAAGTTTCTGCTTCCTCTGCTCGTACCACACTGTTCTAACTGTTGTTCCACTTGAACACAAAGACATTTTGCAGTACTGGAATTCTGGAGAATACAAAAGACCCCTCTGAACTAGGAGGACCTTTGCAACAGTAAAGCAGTAAGCGTTTGCAGGCTCCTACTTCAGAGGAGCACAGCCACGAGCAGCCCCCAAGACATTCAGAACTGTTCAGAATTGATTTAGTGCTCTGTATCATCATTTGCTTTTCTATATCATCATACAGATAGCAAACTGCGAGCTTCTCAGGGCACAAACGCTGATGTCTAGTGTTACTGTGAGACAGTAAGTGCAAACTTCAGAATGGTGAAACTCCTGGGCTGTGGGATTTCTTCAGAAGTATTACAAATGTTTTGATGACAAAATGATAAGATGAAATATTTGATCATTTTCACTTGGACTGGCACGGGGGGGGGGGGGGGGAGGAAATACCCCCAAACTGCCTTCCAGCCTTTCTTCTCCTTTAAGTACGTTGACTGTTTTTGAACCACTATAGAATTCAAAACGCATGTCTAGAGAACGCCACAAAGTGTGATTTAAATATTACAGTATATTTGTTGTATCTGATTAAAAAAAAGATAAAACTTACTAGTAGTTTTCACTTCTTTGGAATGACGTGACCTAATACATACACATGAGAAAAAACATCACACTGGACAACATGCTCTGACCTTTCTGTTTTGGATTTCCCATCAGCTCGGCAGCGCTCAAGGTCTTGGTAAAGGGACTGCAGTTCTTCTTGAAGTCCCTTTTCCCGTTCTAGACTTCCTTCATAAAACTTAATCTCCTTTTCCATTGCTTTTATTTTTTCTTCCATCACCTTAAACTCATGCAGTATCAAATAGCTGACGCCACAGTACTTGCACACCGTCTGGTCCCGAGACATCTAGGGAGAGAGGAAACTGTTAGAGTGCTGCAGGAAACTAGCTGAATGCAGTGACAAAGTCAGAGCCACTGACGTGATCTAAATGCAGTTTAAACTCTGTAACACTTTGGAACGTTTATGATCAGATTGTACTTTTGCTCACCAGAATCTTCACAGGATAATCAGCTATGCAGTTTACTATGCAGGAGCTTCCTCCAGAACTCTACACTGAAATATTTCTGAGCTATGTTTAATACATTAATTTTAAATAAGATGAAGCCTTGTGTGTTTTGCTAAGTTTACTCTTTAATGAAATCTCCTCTTGCATGAGCCAGAAAAATGTTAATTACTGTGGTTTTTTTTTTTTTTTTTTGACAACTCACACCCAGCTGAGAAGGCAAAAGGAAAAATAAGTAGTGTAATGTAATGTAATTCAGTCATCTACAGAAATAACCCAAGTAAGGGTCCTGCCACTGTGATACAGTGCAAACGGCACTTGAATGTGGTGGAAAGTGTAAGCAGTTTGCTAGGTATGAAATTTCATCATTGGTAAAGTACCTAAAAACATTAATTGAAACACCACCTATTAAAGTGGGAAACATGCTTTTGTAAGCAATGAAATCGCTGAGCTCTGCAGTAAGTGACACGTCACAGAAATGACCAGACTGCTCGGACTTTGATTCACCCTTGCGACTCAGGGTATCAGTTATCCCTGTGTATTGTAACCACTTTCATTTCCAGGAAACAAAAAGCAAAACCACTCAGCTTACAGTGACACAGGACCAAACCTGCCCAAGAAAGGCATACAGACTGACTGTGCCAGCCAGAACCACGCAGCAGTGTGACACCACACGTGGGACATGCAAGCACTGAGCGGGACACAAACAGGCAGGATCCCATTCCCTGTCCCTTCTGGCTCCCTCTGTGACCAAGGGTTGTGCTGAGGGATCTCCTCAGGCTCCTTCCATCCTGGGTTGCTCTCATTCTGCCACTCTGGAACACGTCCCATTCTTGGATAGCAGCACAGATGCGTTTGGGAGGAAACAGTCAGAAATGTGACTGGAGCAGAGGACACTCGTTGCACAGCTGAAGGACAACTTCCAAGCAACAGAAAGTTATGGGCAAGCTTTGAGGTACGGCAGTTGGAAACTGATGGCAGCCAGAGCTGTAGTTGTTTGTCTAATAAGCATTTAGAGCAGCCTTCAACCTATCATGCAGTTATCAACAGTTACAAGTTTTATAACAAAATGCCTTACAAAAAGTAAAAAAAAAAAATGAAAGACTGCAAACAGTTTAAGAGAAATGAGTAAAATGTAAGAATTCCTTGTGCTCTAGAAAATTAAAATAAGGACATCTTGAAACACTGGGATAAATGGAAATAAGCAATGCTTAGAGGCAGGAAAACAGCTCTCAAAAACAAACTATGAGGAGATCAATTACCCCACAATTTAGATACAGCATGAGAAAAAACAGTATTTCAGGCTGACCTGGAATCTCCAGACCAAACTTTATTTTCCAATTTCTAAGTTTTGCCCCTGTTTAAAACTCTCCTCATTACAGTTGCTCTGAATGAACTGAAAACCCAAGCTTGTTTTTCCTGGCAGCTGCAAACCGTGCTCGGAAATATGAAACTGTTACTCGGGATAAACATCGTTAGGTTCCAGAGCACTAAAATTACTCTATTGAAAAGGGACAAAATGAGCTGTTATAAGGAGGACAGAGAGGGGGCTCTTATCCCCCAAAGAACATCGTGCTCTCCTGCAGCACTTCTGCCTTTCAAACAAACAGCTATAGGAATTTCACTGGGTACCAGGATTGAAAAACACCACCATAACACCAGCTCACTGAGCTCTCCTCAGTTTTCATTGCCAGCATCAAACCAGAGCTCTCCTCACTGCCACCCGAAGCATCTCCTGGAGCACCGTACAGAGGAGCACTGCTGTGCTGCAGGTGCTGATCTCCACCAACACAACGACAAAGCCATCTTGCAGCTCCACTGATTCAAAGGCTGAAGCCAGAGAGCATTAGCACGCCTTCAAAAAGACTTGCAAATGAGTTGGATTTGGGCTTTGCACAGTTTTCCAGAGAAATAAGACTGCTTTGTTTGTGCATGTAATTCTCTGTGGTCATCCTTCAGTCACTGTGAACCAGGATGTTTGGTCATTTATCAGTGACCCTGGCACTGAAGGCATGAGTACTGTGCTCTACAGGTGTCACACAGCCAGGTGGGCACGAAGGGCTTGATCCCTTCCTAAGGAATGCCCTGGAGCACGGCTCAGTCCCATTACCCTGCGCAGGTAATGCATGCAGGGAGAACATTATGCAGGTCTGTGCAGGAGAAGATCCCACTTGAGATTGTTCCTGGTACCCAAGGCACCAAGGCTCATCAGCCACTATGCACCAGCACATAGGAAGCACCTCTTCATTAGTTCTTTTGCTTACAGAGCTGCCTCTTCTGGGAGGGGATTATCACCGAGTAACCACTAGGAGATCTGTGCTGATTCCCTATTTTCCTATTTACATTTGACCAAAGGATTGTTGTCATCATCTTTTTCCTGTTTGCATTTGAGATAAGAGGGAAAAAAAAAAAAATCCAGTTTGGAAAGAACAGAAAATGAAAAAAAAAAATCAGAAGTGCAACAGAAAAGAGACTGTGAGGATAAGCAGTGAACAGAAAAAGAAATCAGATTTTTTAAAACCTGAAGGTGATTCAATATTGTGGTTTTGGTCAACCTGAACAGGGATACTGAGGGCAAATAGGACATAAAAAGATAACAGAGGGATACCAAAACCAACCCTGATATTTGATTTAGCAGAGCAGTACTGTGTGCTCACAGCAAAAGGAGAAACAAAGAAACTCGCTGAGGACAAAACGCTGAAACAAGGAAGGTTTTGAGCTACAGCTCTGACATACGTTACACCAGATGCTCTAAAGGATGAGAGCTACGTCCAGAACAAACCACATCACGAGGCAGCACCCCGAGCTGTGCCACTCCAGCAGCTGTTCCACTACAGCATCCGTGGGAGTAGTTCCGACCGAGAGCTGTGTTCAGTGTTGGAAGAACTTCTGTTACTCCATGGTTACATGGATCTCGGCTCCCAGGAGCAGTGGAGATGGGTAGTCACATCTGTCTGACTCAACACTGCGAGCATACAGACAGCATAAGTTATAAGGGGAAAAAAAGACTGGTGGTCTGGCCCATTTTTAGCCCTTTGAATAACAAGCTTCTTTTCAAGCTTCTGAAGTAGCAGGATGGGAATTTGCATCATTTCTGCTTGACCAAAACGCTACAGGGGGCGTTGACTTGGCCACTGTGCTCTCTTCTGCTTGTATTTCCAATTCCACTGACAACAAACACTAAAGACCTAAGCTCTCATTAAAGGAAAAGCATCTCCTTAGGGACTCAGCAGCACCTGGGCATTAATGGCCCAGAATATGGCCACCGATGCTGGAAACAGGCAATAGAAGGAAACTGAGAAATAGCTGTGACACCTAAAAGCGAGACCTTAAGTCCTCAGGCAGGGAGATTATCTAAGAAGTCTGGAGTACGTCCGTGTGGCCCATGAAATGAAAGCACAGGGCCAGGAGCACTGATGCACCACACTTACGTACTCCTGCAGCGCAGGGAGGCAGATCTTTGGGGGATGGCAGCACTCCGTGCCCCTGGGACACAATGCTGCACTAATTGCCCCATCTGCCCCAGCAAGCTGAGGCTGCTGAAGCAAGAACTGGCCCAGACAAGCAGACAAAACCAACACTACACTGCATTTGTCTGAGCTGCCCTCGTCCCACAGCAACACACAGAACTCCAGAAAACAGAACTGCATTACGTTGCAGTTGGGCACTCTTAAATTATTCCTGTATACTGGTCGTTTTATTCTGCCTGTTTGATTTGACCTGATTATGTGAATGCACTTTCTTCTCATTTGAATCCCCTCTGCCACGCTACTTTCATTTCTCTCACTCTATTTTCCCTCTCCTAGCATGCTACCCGGGATCTGTCACACAAAAAGAAATGGTTACAGCAGCCACACAAAAAATACTCTAGGAAGACAGTGGAGACTTCTGCTCCATGTGCAAAGAGTTACCTGATAGAAATTATCTACTTTTTCATTGAAGGATTCTAAGAGTCCCTGTTGAAATTTCACTTCTTTAAAAACACAGTTTTCTGTGAGCAGTCTGCAGCCAGCATCAAGTCTGAAAGCGTTCCATGCTCCAATGCTGAGCCACTGCAGGTTGCAATGCTAAGCCATGCTGCCTACATAATTATTTTCTCAACATCCATAAAAGCAGCAGATGCAAAATACAAGCCACAGTACTTGCCTCGAATACATATAAATACCACTAAGGATTGCAGTAAAAACAGAATGCCCCAGTCCCAAACATTTCATTCAAAATATGCCCCGAGATAATTAGTTTGCCACAACAGGAAATAATACTCATATTTCAGGTAGCTTTAATGGTTTCCTGCTTGCGTTTAAAGCAGACTAATGAATCATAAAGATGTACAGCACTGCAAGTAACAGCAGAGCCCCACACGAGCACTGCTAACACCGACCACATGCCCACGGTGCCGCGCTGCTCATGAGGCAAGGGCTCCTGTAATCCCTGCAGCTCCCAGCAACGTGCTTGGATGCTGGCTCAGGACAGGACGCAGGAACACTTGAGCACAGCGAGTACAGCCCCAGTCCTGTATGACTTGCTGTGTGAATACAGCAAGAGATCAAAACACCTCACGGTGAGTCCAGAACTCTCAGAACTGAAGATCATTATCCACATTCAGAACTGCTCCTACAAATCCTCCAGTACCCCAACAAACACTGGTAACATAGCAGGTTGCTAATCCGGTTAGGCCAAAGCAACCACAGCCCCACAGCTCAGCCAGCAGAGCCGCACATCTCTGTACGCTGCAATACGTGGCTTTTAGCAAAAACAAGCAGAAATTTGCTATCTTTTCCAAAGCACGTTACAGCCACTGAGAACATTGACATTGCGTCACTGTGCTCATCCAGAGGGCGTGAACAGAAACAGTGTTGCTTCTAAACTGCTGTTGGTATCAACACTGCTTCAAGTATTACACACACAGCTACACTGTACGCCACATCTACAAAGTCAGTCCCAATGGACAGGACAGCTTTGACTCTTCAGCTAATTAACACAGCTGGAACTGTGTAAGAACCTATGGAAAGAAAAATAATCCCAGGTTCAAAGGGAGCAAAGAAAAGTAAGGAAAGATGTGCTCATAAAGATGCCATAGTGCACTCAATCTATAGCACATGTGGCCAATCTAATCAGTAACCACTTGCTGCTAGCAATGCACATGATGTTTTGTGGAGAGTCAAATACCATGGAACATCCTGTACTGGTGTACAACACAGCTTCAAAGCTCCTGTTTCGTTCACTTTCTTAAGCTCCCAGGATGAGAACTACTAATACCTAAGGATATCTCGTGCCCAATTAATTTTGCTATTGGTATTAAGTAAGGATCACCTATTTGCCAAGATATAAAATGAGATGTAACTTTGTTTGCTGCTTTGATGACTCAGGGTGTCACTTGACCCTCTTCTGTAGGTGGCTGCAGTTTTGCTTCCCGCTTCACTGAGATGAAAAACTGGCAATCTACTCACATTGAAAGGACACGTGGATGCTCACTTACCTGCTGGGTTTTTCCCCCCAGTTTAGCACTCATGTTGCAATGTGTATGGCACAAGAGCTCACGAAGGCAGTAGAAGGGGGAGACAGAGAACCAGGGCCATCTAAAGTTCTTACATGATTTTCAAAGCCAAAGATTCCTCAAGTTCTTATCAACTAAGTCCCTCCTCATCTATAATTTAATAATAAAATGTCAAGAAGCTTCTTCCTCTCTAGATTAAAACCTTTAAAGTTTTAATAAATGTAGTGGTCAACACCTGTTGGGCCCAGCCTGCCAATTTATTTCAGCTTCTGCTACAGCATCCATGGCTTCACTGCAACAGGTCTTCCTCCCCAGGCAGACTCTGGCAACTGAGCTGCCTGCAGGATAGGCTGTATTCCTATCCCTCAGCACCACATCCTCCAGAAGAGCATTGTTTTGGAGGCAGTGATATGGCTGCTCAAAGTGCTGACAACTCACAAAGCTCCATGCACCCACAGCATGGAAGAGAGAAACGATGACAGCTCTGCATCCCTTACTCTGATCTGCTCTGAGCACTGCAATATCACAAGCTGAGCAAGCCAACCCAAACCAGCACCCAGCCTTGAGCATTCTTGATTCTGCAGCAGAAATTGCAGTGCTTAACGTGCTCCCTCTGGATACACATGTTCCACTGGCCAGTTAGCTGCATGTTGGGAGCATGTGCTCTGTCAGGCACAATGAGCTACAGCTGGCACAAGTCCTACTTATGCTAGGAGCAAACTGAAAGATTCCAAAAGAGATGCTATAAAATCTCAGAAGCAGAGAATGTGAAGGGAATAAGAATGTGTACATAAAAGGTAAAAAAATACATATACAGGAAATTGTGAGGGCGAGGTAACCAAGCCCCTACCTTGTAACTACAACTGAGTGAAGAAACTGAGCAGCAGCAGAGGATGTGTAAAACCACGGCTCTTAACTGATCCCAAAATCTTGGCCTGTCATTGCCTTAGAACTCATGTATCTCACACTGAGGTGACTGGGTGGGATGGGACAGGAACTTGAGAATACTCGTGTTCCTATTTAGAAGCACCAACGTACCTTCTGCACAGAGGTGTTTTTGTTAACAGGACACCACAGAGCTGAAACAGAGCTCTTGAGCTCTGTGCTCCACTCCAAAGCAAAAATTGGCTTTATTTGCCCTCTGCAGCAGCACAGGAAGAATTCCACAGCTTCCCTGGGTGAGCTGCTCCAGTGCTCACTACCCCAATTTCTGGAGTTCCTCTCATTCAACTAAAGCATGTCTAGAACAGTGAAGATTAATTTGTATCTGAGGTGGAAGACAGCCACTGCCTTCCTACACATGTGAATACTGTTACTGTGCCCTCAAGCATCTTCTATAATAAGCAAATCTAGTTTTATTGCCAATTACTAGCAGAACAGAGCTTTTAAGCTCTTTGCCACTTTTGCTCTTTCTAGATCCCACCAGCAGTGTTCAAGACTCTTCAAGTCTGCAGTTCAGAACCAACACCTCAGCAGCTCTGATGAGAAGATAATTGAGGCCAAGTTTCACACGCAATTCCTGTATTAATGCCTTCCTGATGCTGCATATTTTGTATTAATGCATCTGACCCATTTGTTCTAAATATGCCCTGTTCTTACTAAGATATTCTTAATGCTGCAGACGAAGCACTCACAATCCCTCCTAGATTGGCACCAGTGTGTTCCTTACTGTAAGCTAAAACCCAGGTCAACAAAAACCAGCAAACACTGACAATCCCACTGGATGAAATAAGGTCACCTACTTCCTGCCCAGTTTGTGCCTGCTCTCACACCTGCCTCCTCCTCATGTGAGCACATGCACAGCACTCTGATTGGGAACTAGATCAGGAACCAAGCCAAGAGAAAGACAGGTGGCTGAAGGGCCACCAGCTACAGCTTCAAGTCATGGGAAAGCACAGAGCAGTACTGGATCTGGAACAATCCTCCACTGAACCTCATCTCTTAGCTTGGCATGCTTATTTGGTTGAGAAACTTGCACTGATTTTTCCTAACCGGCTTATCCCACTGATGCTTGCAAAGTGATTTCCAAATAAACAAAAAGTGATTTCCTGCTGCCAAGAAAGTTGCTGGTGGCTCTATAAGTTTCCCAGGTTCAACCCTTACCTAAGTACTTTCATTCTCTTGCTTTGCCTATCTTACCCAATCTCTGAATTTTCTGCAATCATCACTGATGGTTCAGAAACTGTCTCAATGGTATTCTTGACTATTCCAGGAAGAATTTATCCAGACTCTGCTAGCCTAAGCAGAAAAAATGCTTAGATTACTTGTTGATTAGTAGATACACATAATTAATTAATTAAATAAATAAAGAAATAGAGGACAGCTGGGTGTTTCAGTGTCAAAGTGAAAGCTTCAGAGTGTAACAAGAAGTGAGTTGTGTTCCACTCGTGTGCATCATCACGTGCACACAGCCTGCCCACTGGATACCCCCTACAAACAACAGCTTTATTACTTCGGTAGGAATCAGTTTCCCAAAAAAAAACACCCTCACACACAGTGAGAAGATACAGAGAGAGGATTAGGCAGAATGTTCCATTCCTAATTGCATTTGCACTTCTTCAGAACGATTACATGTAGGCATTCACAGAATCACAGAACGCCCCAGGTTGGAAGGGACCTCAAGGATCATGAATCTCCACCCCTCCTGCCACACACAGGGCCACCAACCTCCCTATTTAATACCAGCCCAGGCTGCCCATGGCCCCATCCAACCTGGCCTTGAACACCTCCAGGGATGGACGGGGCATCACAGCCTCTCTGGGCAGCTGTTCCAGCACCTCACCACTCTCATAGTGTAGAACTTCCCCCTGACATCCAACCTAAATCTTCCCTCCCTCAACTTAAAATCATTTCCCCTCATCCTGCAGATACCGACCCTTTCCAAGAGTTGATTCCCCTCCTGTCTGTAGGCTCCCTTTAGGTACAGAAAGGCTGCACTGAGGTCACCCCACAGCCTTCTTTTCTCCATGCTGAACAAGCCCAGCTCCCTCAGCCTGCCTTCACAGTGGAGGTGCTGCAGCCCCTGATCATCTCTGTGGCTCCTCTGGACCCTCTCCAACAGCTCTCTGTCTTTCTTGTACTGGGGGCTCCAGACCTGGACGCAGCACTGCAGATGGGGACAATCACCTCCCTGTCCCTGCTGGCCAACCGTCTGCTGATGGATTCCAAACTTAGGGCACAGAACACGCTGTCTGGGACAAAGCTGGAGCCTCACCTGCTATCGACAGCAGCACATACAGTGAATGCGTTCCTGTGAGCACACCTGCAGAATCACATCTAGCACTACTGCCCGTAACCACACTCCATATGTGACAAAACCAACCCTACCCAGAACCAAGCCACGCTCTGTGGTTCCCGACGCTCTGAGGCCAACAGAACACTCCTGCAGGTCCCGACCCCACAAGGTTCGCCGCTCCTTCCCGTTCCGTACCTTCTGAATCGCCTCGGGCAAGGCGTGCACAGGGACGTGCCGCTGCATGGCCGGGGAACCGACAGAGCTCGGGCAGTCAGAGCGCGCTCTGCCTGAGGAAGGCCAGGAGAAGGGAGATGAAGGGAGGGAATGGAGGGAGGCACGGCCTGTGAGCCCGCACACACAGCCGCACCGCAAGGGAGAGGCCGAGGCCCGGCAAGGCGCGGGCGCTGGGGGCGGCCATTTCCCGGCCCCAACGGCTTCCTCCGTCACCACGGCAACGGCGCGTGCGTGCGTGCGTGCGTGCGTCACGTGACAGCGGCGCGCACCCGCGAAGGGAACGTGGGGCGCGCGGGAACGCACTCAGTGACCTCAGCCCCTCAGTGACGTCATTCACCTGAACCCCCCCCTCCGGTTAGCTCAGTCGTACAGTGACGTCATTCATTCACCTGAGCCCCCCCGTTATCTCAGTCGTACAGTGACGTCATCACCTGAGCCCCCCCCCGTTATCTCAGTCGTACAGTGACGTCATCACCTGAGCCCCCCCCCGTTATCTCAGTCGTACAGTGACGTCATTCATTCACCGGAGCCCCCCGGTTAAGTTACCGGCCCCCCATCGTGCCGGCTCTGCCCCCGCGCTCCCCGAGCGCCGCACACGGCCGCGCTGTGCCCGCAAAGCCCGCGAACCGTCTGGCTGTGTTTTCCCCCCGGCCCGGGTCAGCGGCGTGTCAGAACGCGAGCCATCTGCTCAACCTCTGCGTGAACCGGCTCCGGGCCAAACCAGCCGAGCTTACAGCAAAGCGACCAAAACGGCGTCAATCGGGAAAAGACGCGAGCATCAGAAAAGGCACGGACGCGGCGGGACGGCCGCCCGGCGGGGTTCTTTCTCCCCGGGGCCGCCGCCGCCTCGCGTGTGCCCCGCCGTGACCCGCTCCCGCTTTGCGTGCCGGCCCCGGGCGGCGCGGCGCAGTTAATCCCCGGCTTGGCAGCCCCGGGTCGGCTCCCCGCGCCGCTCCGCGAGGCGGGGGATAAGGAGCTTGCGTCCCCTCCCCGGAGCCGTCACCCCAAGTTAACGAAGTAATCGCGCGGTCGCACGCAGAGGGAACAGATGTCCAAAGGTCAGGAGAAAGAGAGCGAGCGAGCAAGAAAGAATAAATAAATAAATAAGGGCTGGAGGTATTTCATGAGGAGCGGTGCGAAAAGCCAAGCGCGAGGCTTTGATCGGCGCCTTCGCAGCAGCTGTTCGCCCTGCGTGCTGCCGGAGCGGCGGGGCGGGGGGCGGGGAAGCGGCTCGCACGCGATGGCCGCCCGTACCGTGCGGGGAAGCGCTGCCGTGCGGCGCGGCGATGAGATCAGCGCGGCGCGGCTGTCGGGAAAGCGGCGGGGCGGCACGCGGCGCTCCGTGCCCGGCCCCGCGTGGCCCCTGGCCGGGGGATGCCGTGCGGCTCTTAGGGACGCGGGGCTGTGACCGACGTGGGGCTGAGGGGACGCGTGTGGGGGTCGGGGTGATCCGTGCGGGGGCTGCGCTGCCACGGGGCAGAGGGGACCGCCGTAGGGGCTGCGAGAGAGCTGAGGGGTGGCTGAGGGGATGGACAGGGGGCTGCGATTGACCTGGGGGGCTGCGATTGACCTGGGGCTGAGCGGATTGAAGTGGGGTCGGAGGGATGGATTTGGGGGCCGTTAGAGATGTGGGGCTGCAAGGGTCTGCCATGAGGCTGGGGAGGCTGAGATGGGGTGGGGTTGAGGGGATGGATGTGAGAGCTGGGAGGACGGCATCGTGGGGACCGGGGGGAGTGGGGGTGGGGGGCCGGGTGGAGGAGGTGAGTATGGACAGAGGGCCGTGAGGGGCTGATATGGATGGGCTGTGGGAAGAATGTCCAAGTACTAAAGGGAGTATTGTGGGGAGCCATGAGGGGGTTGCCGAGGGGCTGACGTGGTGGCTGAGGGGACTGAGATGGGGGGCTGTGAGGGGACTGTCACGGGGGCTGAAGGGTCCAAGCATTCAGCTCAGGGCTCTCCTCGCTGCACTCAAGATCTGGGGGTCCCCAGGGGAAACATCACACAGGACAGGCAGCTCACGCCTTGCTCTCAGCAACCACTCCCTGCAAGAAGCCCACTGCCAGTCCTGTGTCTGCAGCAGGGCTGTGGCTGTGCTTTGGGGGCACCTCAGCATCCCCTGCCCACAGACGGCAGGGCGGGAGCTGGCCCTGCTCCCTACGTGGCGCAGCTGCGGGCCAATGTGCGTGCCAGCCCCAATCACCACGGCCGCTCCTGACCGGGTTCCAGGCGGCGTGAGCAGCTCCAAGGACAAACCAACAGGCGAGAAACGAGTGCGTGACACGCAGCAGTCATAAGCCAGCTATTTCCATTGTTTTCCTGCAGGCTTTGTACCTTCTCAAACACACGTGGAAAGCCTCCCGTCGCTTGCAAATCCCAGCCCGGAGGAGCAAAGTCCACGCCAGGGGGCAGCTAGGGAAAAGGGCTAATAAACACAAACACCCTCTTCACACAACACAGGAGCAGCCACGGGGCACAAGGGTGAATCCTTGTCTGCAGTATTATTCTAGGTTAAAGGAAAATATCGTATTTTTATACCAGCCCTGTTGTTCCAGGCTGCCCTTCCATGCGTGGAAGCGCAGTGAGGCAGTTTTGCAGCACTAAGAACCCCCCGGGGGGCTGCGGCATGGCGGGGCTGCAGGTACGGGGCTGTGAGAGCAGCGGCCGACAGAGCGAGGAGAGATGGCAGGAGACGTGCAGGGGAGGGGTCAGGGGAAGGACAGGGTTTGTGCTGCGTACGGCAGCGAGGTTATTTCTGGTGCTGCGTGCACATCGTGTTAGTTCCTGTTTTCGAGTCATATTGTTTGCTAGGTTTGGTTGGTTTGCTCCCCCCTCCCCCCCCTCCTCACCTTACCAATGTCACAAGAACGAGATCCTCCTGGGAGAGTGGAAGCGTGTTTGGAGGGGGGATCTGAGGGCTGCCTGGGAACCAAGGTCAGGCAGGTCATCCCGTGCAAAGCAATAGCAGAGCAACAGCAGCTCTGCAAAGCAGCGTGAAAACGATAAAATCAGGGGGAGCATAAAGGAGCATGGCACTGGCAGTGGGGCGGAAAGGCAGAGGCAGGGGACGCAGGAGGTGGCACGTCGCCAGCCCAAATAGCTGAGTGAAATAGGAGCGTGCTAATGACGGGGCATGCGGGGCGAGAATCGGATAATGAGGGAGGGCATCCCAGCGCTCCCGTTGTGACATTGCCAAATCAAAGACAAGCTGCTGGCTGCAAGAGCACATGAGGTGAATCAGAGGAGGAATCTGTATGATTAAGCAGCAGCTGAGTGCCAGGAGTGAAGATCTGTCAAGGATTATATCAATAGTGTATGCGTAGAGGACAGTGGGTTTATTTGCCATGATAGAAAAGGAATTGAAAGGGAAGACAAGAAGCTCGTACTGACTCCGAGCTGGCAGCGAGAGAACTTGGGAAGGGTGCCAGGAAAAGCGTCCCAGATACAAGGCTGAAGTGAGAACGAAAAAGGGAGCGCAGAGGCTGCTGAGCAGCCAGCAGGTTAGGAACAGGCACGAAAGGCACGAGGCAAGGCCAGCCAGCAGGACGTGCTCAGGGGAGGAAATGACCGAGCAGGAGCCGGGGAGATGGCTGCAGGAGGGTTCAAGGTTTTGTTTGTTAAGGCAGCATATCTGAAAGATCGCCCGGAGCTCTGGGACAGCGACAACGGTGGCACTTCTGATGGCTCCTCCTGTGAAATAGAAGCTTCGCATATGGGTGAGGTTCAACTCTGCGGGGCTCAGCAGATTCCCAGGGGCCCGCTAGGAAACTCCCACGGGAATTCAGAAGCACCATAAATCTTTCCCCTCCCCCTGTCCGCAGGCAGCCTGATCTGCTTTCTCCTAATTTAAACACACAATCTGCAGGGAGGAGACCGTTTATACTGCTGGCTTAAAAAAAAAAAAAAAAAATCCTGCCAAAATGAAAACTGCTCTGCACACACAGCCCTCCCCACTGAACGAATGTGAGAACGGATGAAACAAGACAGATGTTACTTGCAGCCCTTGTGAGCTACTGGAAGAAATGTATCTCATGCAATGAAGAGGAAGCTACGGAGTAACTGTGAAACAGAGAAAGAAAAAAACAGATGCGGGAAGCCTGGATGTTCAGAGGAATGGGAAAACCAAAGAATGGTGACATTGACTTGAATGTGGGAGGCACGTCCTGCATGCCCACGTCCATCATTCTGAGATCCAGCATGCAAAACCAACGCCGCAGTCCCTCAGCGATTAAGCAAATGGGCTCGTTCATAGGAAGGAGGATTACTGAGGACAGCCAGGGTTTGCGAGCACAGAAATTATATTATCTGCTGCTGAAACAGTTGGGGAGCTTCTCTAGGGCCCTACCTCATCTCCCGGTGCTGTGTGTGCCCTTTCGAAATGCTTAATAACAGCAAGTCATTCGCAGCAGATTAGGCTGCTCCTTCCCTCTTCGCCTTATTACCTCATGATTTGTGATTGCAGTGTAACGTCCTGGCACATCCTGATAGGAAAATGCAAATGTTGCATTTCCATGGCACGGCCTGACAATTTAAATTTATGCCCCACAAAGAAATAGCCCCAAGTGTATGCTGATTGCATGCCATAGCTACAACACTGTGATTAACATCCAGCCACATCCTTATGCCTTTGTATGTGAATCTTGGGTGAGATATGAAACAGTAAGAATTTTCCTGCTCTGTTTTAGAGCCTGGCCTACTTCCTCTTACATTCACTGACTTTAAATGAGATTAAGAATCCGAAGCGGGCTCCTGTGATTTTGTTGCCTGAACTATAGGGACAGAAGTACAAACAATATTTTTTCTCTTTCCTGTAACCTGAAGATAGGGGGAGGTGACAGCCAAGTGAGCTCGGCTTGATTCTGCTGTGCACCACCAGCACGAACAGCACGGCCATCACAGTGCACAGAGCAGAGCCAGCCCTGCAGTCACTGTGGCCATGGGAGGTGACCTGCACTGCACGGCTGCTCTGCTGCCAGCTGAGCTGACAGCCAGGAGAGCTGCTGTACACAAATGAGCTGTGGCAGGCATCACCATCATCATGCAAACCGGTTTATGAGCGAACTGGAACAGAAGCCAACACAGAAAGCTCCAGCATGGTTGCTTCAGGTCTCCTACAGCACTTACAAAGAACACAGTGACCTGCCCAGCACTGTGATTTGTTCCATCCCTTTAGCTGTCGTTTCTGTAAGTTATCTGTCAGCAAGTCGTGATTTACATAATCTGTTTACTACTTGCAATTATCTCAAGTGGTTTAAGACTGGAAATTTTAGACAAAACATTTGCTTTTAGGTTTCTTTGTCACCCGTCTTGAAGGATTTGGCACAGTGGTCAGTAAAAGGCCCAGAAACCGTTGAGATGTTTGGGAGCACGAGTGGAGCCTGAAGTGTGTTATCAGGACTACGCACAAAGGAGCGTTTGTAGCCCTGCTAAGAGCATATCTGGTGCCAGGCGGGTTTGGGATGCAGGCTTCCACCAGCAGCGCGTCCCTCTGCCAAGCTCCAAGAGAGTGCCAGCCCGTGGGATGGCTTCTGTTTGGATTTCTGCACTGCTTCCCTCCCGGATAAGGCTCATGACAAGCTAACGGCCAGCTGTTTGCCAGCACTCAGTGCTCACAGGATGTGTTTTAGCTGCCTAGCAGCTGTCTCTGGGGAGCAGCGGGGGTCAGGAGAGCAGGGGCTGCCCATGTTGTGGGCTGAGTGCTGTGCGGGGCTGCAGCCAGCTTGTCTCACTCACCTGACAGCAGGAGAGACAGCGAGCAGAACTAGATCCTCAATTGGAGAGAGATAATTGTGAAATTGGACAGCATTTGCCTGTCACTATGGAGTCACTAAGGGAACAGGCATATTTTCTTCCTGTTTACATAATATTTCACCAGTATCTTTGCACCAGTGAACTGTAGCCACAGCTTTGAGCTACATGGATACACCATGGCACTATGACTTGCCAGAGGTATTGGTGCAGATAGCAAGGTACAGCCATTTGTCATGGTGGAACGTGCCAGAGTCCCTGGTGCACCAGTAAGAGCAGCAGGCTGCAAGCACGGGGCTGTCACAGGGGATTAGTCATGTCCTTAGCCACAGGAAAGCTGAAGAGAAGAGCAAATCTCATATCCTCCAGCTTAAGAGCTCCTTTCACAATGTTTTTCATCCTTACAGAACAGAAAACACATACAAATATCAGCTTCCTGACCTTTTACTGTGGATTTTTTCTCCAAATACGGGAGAAAAGGCCGTGATTTAGTTCTGCAAGGTGTGCAGGAAGCCCTCTCTAGCCAAAGGCACCGGCTGCCTGCCATACGTGCGTGCCACTGCTGTGAGCGAACCACGGCAGCAGGGCTCCCGAGGCTCCCCAGCATGGAACGTGTGGGGCCGGGGAGCTCTGCAGTGCTCCGTGTGCTGAACTGGGATCGATGCCTGCAGAATCAAAGTGCTCCCATGTTTGCTCTTGGTGCAATACACGTTTCAGTACACTCTGCGGTACCTCAGCAGATCCTGTGGCAGATACTCAGCGTTAGATCTTAAAATACAGTATCAGCACAGTCACACACACAGAGGATCAGCACTTCCCATGGGGGATTCGAGTGACATTCCCCACCCCACGACTAAAGGCACATTAAATATTTATGCAGCTGTCACGCCTTGAGGCCCCAGCAGGATTAAGGTCCACAGCGCCTGGTGCTCTGAAAACGTGATAAGAGCCAGTCCCTGCCCAAAAGAATGCAGTCCCAGCACGGCTGCACCACGGCCCTGCAGTGGGGCTGTTTGCCTGCGCCGTGCCTGTTCCATAAACCTGTTTGCTGAAAGACCTGTTGTGTTATCAAGGTGCCGGAGGGCGGAGGGCTCCGTGTCAGCGCCAAGTCCCGGCTCTTGTTTGCTTTACAGACGGGGACCCTCTGCTAACAGTGAGTGAAAGCAATCCCTCGAGCGGGCAGGATGGGAGCGAGCAAGCTAGGAGAAAAACCACCAGCACAGGTGACGCTTTCTGCATTGAGAGATAGCTCTACTCCTGAAACAACTTTTTTTTTTTTTTTTTTTTTTTTTTTCCCATTACAAGAAGAGGGTTTCTGGCAGTTATGAGCACAGTCCCTTGCCGTGCGAGGTCTGCATTCAATTCTTATTCATCAGACACTCTGGGACAGTGACTCAGCTCCTGTCTTGTGCAACTCTTCTGCTAGCAAGTATTGCTGCTCCTCACCAGGGTGTTGCAGGCATTAAAAGGAGACGAGGCCGTGTTGGGGCAGTGGTGCACACACGGCAGCGGGATGGGGCTGCTTGATCACCACTGGCTCGCCTGTGGCTTTCACAGCAGCGTGCAGCCTCCACAGCAGGAAGCGGGGCTGTGGCTGGAAGTGAGTAATGCCGGGAGTGAGCAGCAGCTCCCGGTCAGAGCCCGACAGCAGAGGAAATCCTGGAAGCAGGTGCCCTGGAGGAAGTGCAGGGCTGGGACAGCGGTGGCATCAACCAGACTTGTCTCCTATACAAGTTTGCTTATGGAAATATGCTCTGCTGGTAAATCATAGCAAGGACACAGGAGGTGAAGAACACACATGATGTGCCCCTAACTACTGCCTTTCTCCATGTCTGGGAAATAATTGAGTCTTCCTCTAGCAACTCAAGGCACTTGCTGCCTGCAGCGCTCGCGGTTTCAGAAGGCAGCACGGCAGGTGAGGCAGAGCTCAGCATCATCCCCAGCATGACCCCCAGAGGCAGGGCAGGGGCTGCTGGCCGGTGTCCCCTTCAAGAGGCTCTCAGCCAAACCGCCCCTCCAGGCAGCCACCCGGGTGGGCGTGAGCTCGTAGGAATCAGCGTTACACCAGGGAGCCCCCGGAGACATCGCCGCCGGCCGAGCCACGGAGAAGTGAACCAAGGACAGCCCCACTGCTCCGCCGCCTTTGTGCCTCCCCGCGTTGTGCCGCTGCTGCCCGTGACCTGCTTCTTCACACGCACATCCCTGGGCACTGCCACGCTGCAGGGCGGTGCAGCGGGAGCGGCACGCGGGCGCTTGTGCCAGCGCATTCGCTGGGGCTCCGTTCGCCTCCAGGGATCGGCTCATGAGACAAATGTAGGTCTGTCATCATCTGCTCGCCGGCTGCCGCCTCGCGCTCCGTGCTCGTTTCCAGCACGCACGGCCGGGGCCGCCTCGCATTCCCGGCTCACCCAGAGACAGCAGCACCGCGGGGTGTCTGCAGAGCTGTCCCTGAGGAGCGCGGAGCTGCTGCTGCTGCCGAACTCGTTCCTGAGCACCGGGGTCGTGCCCTGCTGGCCCCGCTGCCAGAGCACATCTGCACAAGCTGCGCCGCGTCCGCTCCAGCTTCCCCGTGAATGTCAAAGCGCCCGGAGCTGCCGTGCCGTTTATTTTGAGGACAGCAATGACTAACATCGAGGTATCGCCTTTCAGGACTCTTAAAAATAGAAGCTAAAATTTGCTTCACGTAATCCTTGCCACATAATGCCTTCCTGGCTGGGAGGAAGAGAGCAGCCAGGCAGCAACAGGACGTGAGTGGTGTGGAATTCGCTTTGACCCAGAGAAGCCTAATTGCGCTGTTTGCACAGAGCCTCTCCCTGCTCAGGCTGCACCAGGTGGATGGATGGAATTATCAGGTCACTCGCTCAGTGGCAGAGCTGGAGCAGGACCCAGAGCCCTGCATCCTTCATTTGGTTTCAGCCTCCCTGATGGCAACTTCCTTGCCTTGTAGCAGATGTGTGGTCCATCAAAGGCGGTTCTATCGAGGTGCCAAAGGCGGATGGTCAAACAGGAGCCATCGTTTATGTCTTCAGCCATTTAAAGCACCAGCTGCCTTCTGCCAGCTCTTCTTCATAAGGATGAGAAAGCAATCCCTTCCCTGGGTTCCTGCAGACCAGCATTTCCCACTGGTGTGCACCATCAAACAGAGACCGACCCGAGCGGCCACGCTGGGCCCATTGCGCTGCATGGCACTACATCACCCAACAAGAAAGCAGCACAGCTCACTGCAGCAAAGGGAAATGAAAACAAATGCACACTTATGAAAGAAGGCTTCTTTTTGGCACCCGGCATGGGTTTCCTGGCTGACTGCTGACACTGAAGCAAAGGGAAATCCCAGCAGTTCACGCAAAGGCATTAAAATACAGGATTCTAAAAATAACGTTGAAAAAGCTGGACTGCAAATGACAAGAAGAAAAAGATGAGCTTTTGAAAATAAGAATGTTACGTTCAACCCCAAGAGCCAACTGCCAAAGGACAAGGCCTGAAAACTGCAGTTAGTTCAAGTAGCCCAGGAACCAGGTGGCCAGGCAGGGAGAGGCTGATGGAGAGCAAAAGCCATCCCCGACCCTTTCTCACTGGATGCTCCTGTGGAGCCCACAGCTCCTGGCAGCATGGCTCTCCCCTTCCTCTGCACACTCTGGTGCATGCAGAGGCTTTGCTGGCTCTCTCTGCCTGGGACTCCCTGAGCTCAGTGCTGGTACACCAGGCTCCCAGCTGGAGCTTTTACCACTGCCTACAGAAGAAAATGCAAGTGAGCCTCAAAAAGCACAGGGCACAACTTAAGGTAACTGGATGCCTAAAGTAAATTAAGGAAATGAGAGCAGTTTTCTCATGGCCAGTGTTTGGTCTGTGTGCTGTCTGAACAGTAAGTCATGTCCTGTCCCACTGAGCCTGGAGAGACCCGGCCAGCATGGAGCAGAGATGCAAGCAAAGATAAGAGGCTGCTCAGGGTGAGAGCCAGGAGAAAATAGTGGCCAGTGAGAGATGCATCATCAATACAGCATGGCTTTTAAAGCTCAACATTTTACTGATGTGTCTCATTGGAGGAGCACAAATCTTCATACGGAAACATTTAAATGTCAAATAATCAATTTAAGAAAGAAAAGTATTCTGTGGAGGGACAGAAAAAAAACAGAGAAACTCTGGAAGATGAGACTGCAGGGGAGGAAAGAAAGCAGCTAGACGGCATCCTCAGGCATTCTGGGCCTCGCTGTGGTCTTTTCAAATCCCACTGGGAGACCATATATGAAACACATCTAGTGTTATTCCTTCACAACGTGGGAAAACCCAGCACCCATAGGGTAGAGAAGTGATGTCAGAGGATGCAGGATCTCATGGCTGTCCTTAAAAATACCAGTTCATTTTGTCATGGGACAGGGACCCAGTCTTTTCTTGGAGATGAGTGACCCCAGCAGCTCTGTGGCCCCATGGAGACCCTCTTGGTGCTCCCCTGTGCATGAATCCCTTGCAATCCTCTCTTTGGCAGGATGGGAAAGCAAAGTTTATGACAATCACTGGCGCTTCTCCCTTGGAAACAGTAACTAAGGAAGTTACACTGTGTGATGGAAGAGGTCAAGGCCATGTGGTGGGATATGTGCACAGCTGCTGGCAGAGCGCCTCGTATGGTTTTTCCAGAGGTCCAGTTACAGACACACCAATTCATTCCCAGAACCAGACTCATCAGAATTCGTTAAGAAAGTACTTCAGCATGGCAACAGCCAGGATTGCTTTTCCACATTTTTCAGCATTCTTGTTAATCCACCAAACTGAGCAACGCCACATGTAAACCACAGTCAGAAGGAGCCAACAAAGTCCTCCTGCGAGGGATTGCTCTGCTCTGGGCTGGCACATGCCACTTTTGTTGATGCTAATGGGCCTGAGAGCATAAGGAAAATGCACCCAGGGGACCAAGAGCTGTCACTGCAGCCCCTCACCTCGCACCCCTGGCTCTGCAGGGCTGTTCTTTTATGATGAGGGCAGTGAGGCACTCTCACAGGCCCTTCCCCAGCCCCATGCACAGCGTGCAGCAGGCTGTGGCAGGGCTTTCAACAAAACCCTGATGGCAGCAGCACAAGCTCCTGCATAACCCTGCGTTGTTCAGGACTGCTCTGAAGGAGATCCTGCCTCTTAGACATCTGGGCATGGTTTGCCGTGGCGTGCAAAACAAATGAAAACCTGCAGAGCATGGAAATATCAGTGCGATACCAGGCTTGATGCTTTCCATGAAAAGAATTTAAATGCCTCACAAACTGTGACTTCATTCCCAACAGACTCACAGCTGCTTAAGCCCTCACCCAGCATATGTGACACAGTGCAGAGAGGGTCTGTGGGGTTCTGCAGGAAGCAGACGGAGCCAGGCTGCCAGCACTGCCTCCTGGGGGAGGAAATGTGTGGGAAAATGATAACTTTCAGGAATATGGAAGAGCAGGAGAAGCATGCAGGGTAGGCAGGGCACAGCAAGACCCAGCTCGCAGCACACAGCCCTCAGGCAGGTCTTGCTGCCCTCTTGCTCACGCACTAGGGCACATCCCCCAGATTGCAGATGCGTAGGCTGTAATTTAAGGGGATGGGCAGCACACCTACCTTATGTGCGTGCATCTCAGTGTGGGAGCTGTGTGACAGCTGTTTGATAACACCCTGCCGTGGTCGTGCCCCAGGCTTCAGCAGGGACTGCTGGGGATGAGCACACGGCACGTCGTGGGCAGCACGAGCACAGCCACAGCCCCACAGCACCTCCCACGTCCCGCAGGGCACCACTGGCACCCTCCAGCCCTATACAGCAGGAGCTGACCCAGCCCCCGACCTGCCAGCTCACCCCAAGCAACGTGCTCCTGTTGCTGCATAGGAAAGGTGCTGCTGGGCATGGTGAGGCATGTGGAGCAGTCATACCCTGATAAATCACAGTGTGCTTTCCTAAAAAGCCATTTCTAGTTTTACTCTATGGAAAAATATCAGCAGGAGCCACTCCAGGCAGTGGAACCATGGTTTCCACTTCCTCTTGCACAAGGCCTCCTCCCAAAGAAACAGGGATGAAGATATCTGAGGATATCAGCAGCCTTTGGTTTCAGAGTTGTACAGAGCTCCCTCCTTCCACTGGGATGGTGTGCAGATACCCAAGGAAGCAATGAAGAGCACAGAGGCCATAAAACCTCTTGGTACAAGAAAGCATCCCCTGGTTTTGCAGCCTCCCACTCACGATGGAACACAGCAGCTGCCCCTGGGCTGGGTTTCTGTACTTTCTGCACGCTCATTGTTTTCTGGCCATTGATTTCCAGTCACCAGCACCTTCCTTCCCATTTCCTGAAGCTTCTTCTGTCCTGCTCTCATTTTCTATTTGTGCTTCTACCCTAGCATTTTTCCAATGGACATTTCCTTGAGCTCTCCATACCCTCCCTTCCCTGTTTCTGTTCCTACTCCTTTTGCTCTCCCTTCCTCCTCCTCACAAGAAACCAGTTCTCACTTTTCTTAAATCATTTCCTCATTTCTTTTTGCACTTCATCCTCACCTCACCAGCACTGCCAGCAGCCTCACATCCCCTTCAACCCAGTGCAGGTCCTGGCAGGCTTTGTGTGCTGAAGAGATGGAAGGGCTGTGCATGTTCTTTCCTTTCCAGCTAGATGTTCCATGGGGCATCTGCCCTTGGAATGGGACGGCCTTCAAGGTCTCTTCCAACCCAAACCATAGAACCGTATGGTTCTATGATCCCACCCCTAAAAGGGGGCCCTGGTGAAAGGACATGTAGCAGCCACATTGGGAACTTGGTGGCTCACCACCCAACACTGGCTCTGAACTTCCTTCTTCCTTGTGTTTCACAAGCTGAGGGAGAAAACAAAAAGGCAGCCCACGAAGGAGGAAGATGTCTTGTTGGGCCCTTGCTGGGACAGTGCTGCTGTTCTTGGTCTGCACAGTGTGGCTCAATGAGAAGTGCAAAGAGCAGTCCTGGCAGTGGGAGCATCTGGCTAGATGTGGCTCAGAGGGGTCCTGCTGGGCAGCAAGTAGAACACAAACCAACCTAGATGCTGCAGGGCCCAGAGCATTGCTGCTGTGAGGAGAGCTGAGAGCTGGGGCTGCTCGGCCTGGAGGAGGCTCAGAAGATCCCATCCATGCCCATCAATTGTTGCTGGTGCTGGGCTCAGGGACTCACCTCAGCTGCCCTATGATAGCCGTGGGTGTGATTCAGCCCCGGGGAGCAGAGGCAGCCCGGCAGGTCCCTCCCTGCAGGCGGCCCAGCTGCACCTGCTGGACCAGCACAGCCAGCTGCACACAGCGCAGAGGGGATGCATCCCTAACAGCAACAGGGCCTGGCTGAGTCACAGAGTGCAGGCTGCATGCCAGCGGGGCATGGGGACACATGAGGACACATCACCTGTGGTGCCCAGGGGGTTCTGTGTGCCAATGTGGGAAACCAAGCGTGGTCCAGCCCCAATTCCATCACCAAACACCAGCGGTGCCACCTGCACGGCAGTCACAGAGGGGCCACCAGTCCTCCTGGGACCTGCAGGGTGGGATGCTGGCAGCAAAGGTCACAGCGAGGTGGGGGTTGGCCTCTGCTGCCAAGTAGCAGCAATAGGACAAGAGGCGATAGCCTCACGGTGCGCTGGGGAGGTTTAGGTTGGTTATTAGGAAACATTTCTTCTCCAGAAGAGCGGTGAGGCATTGGAACAGGCTGCCCAGGGAGTGGTGGGGTCACCATCTCTGGAGATGTGGATGTTCCGTGGAGATGTTGCACTGAGGGTTAGAAGGCATGGTGGGTGTGGGCCAGGGCTGGACTCAGAGATCTTGGAGGTCTTTTCCAACCTGAGTGATTCTGCGATTCTATGATTCCAAGGCCTCTTCCATCCAGTAGGATGCACTCAGCCAGGCTGTGCCATGCCAAGGGCACATTTGTGCACCCACACAGGGCAGCCTCTTCCTCTCCAGCATCCAGAAGCGAGAAGGGAGGGGATGGGCACTGCTGGGTGCAGAAGTTCCACCACGCAGCTGGTTTGGAATTCAGCCTCACAGCACTGCAGGCCCTTGAGTCTTCCAGACCAAGGCCAGGGGCAGCCTCCTCCACATTCTGCAACATGGACCGTGTCCTTCTGGGGACTGCTCCAGGCTCCAGCCACCCACTGTGGAACAGCCTCTGCTCCTGGAGGAGGCACAGCTTCACTCCTGCTGAGGTCTGGGAAACCCTTCTGCACTGGGCAGAGTCAGAGGTGAGAAGATTGCACCAAATCCAACAGCAAGATGAAACAAAACCAAGCGTGTATCAATACACAAGAACTCATTCCTTGTGGAAGGGGAGAAAAGCAGATGATGATTTATAGTTATAAAAGCATGCTCAAAACAGTTTGTACCCCTCTAGCAGGGGAAAAAAGGAGCTCAGCATCCATTAGGAAAGAACGATCCTGAGGTCAATCTGACATTGCAATCCAACAGTGCAGTCACAGCCATTAGAGAATTGAGAGGGTTTTTTGTTTGCTGCATTAGCATGGAGGTGATACTGCTGACTGCTGCTGGCAGAGAAGCCCCAGTGGAAGAGATGTTCTCCAGCCAAGCTCCCAGTTCTCAGTGCCGAGTGAGAACCTCAGATTTCCACTTAAGGCTGGAAATTACAGCAAATAGTTGCAGTATATTGTGAATGATTGCCCCAGGAGCTGGGGTACATAATCCCAGATTTCTTGGCACACGCCACGATCAAAAGTAGCACCAGAAAATGCAATCATTTGCTTACGCTGTGGAAAAAACAGAACCAACGCAGCAGCCACAGCCCAGCACTGTGCAGCATGGACACAGAGGAGACAAAGCCTGCTCAGCAACCTCAGTGCTGGTACAGGCAAAGCTCAAGTCATAACAACAGCAAGGGGAAGTGAGCAGGGTGGGAAATGCAGTAACGAGCATTTTGATACTCCACCTGTGCTCACCAGCAGGAGTTTCAAGTCACTTGTATTCGTGTATGGCATTTTTACACGTGTACATACACATATATGCAGTCACACATGAACGCACAGAGGGAGAACTGCAGCAGTCCCCTAGCTCCCAAGCCAGCAGGGGCACTCCCATTTGCAAGGCCTGAATCATGCCCGTGCTCTCCCAATTCTCCTTACAAGAGATCACCAAACTGCTCTTTAGCCAGGAAATCCTGATGGTCATCAGAAAGAAGCAAGACAGCAGACTGAGTAGCTTTTAAAAGCCAACAACCTAGGCTATATCACCAACCCCACCTCCCTGCCCCACAGCCCACCTTACCTTCCTGATGTCTTCTCTCCAGGATGCCCATCGCACCAACACAGCCCTCCTTCCCCAAGGCAAACACCCCCTACACTGCCGAGAGCAGAGGATGGGAGCTAACTGGAACCAGCTGCCTGAGTTCTGCCCCTCCTCCACCTACAGGTGGTTTGACCGCTGCAGATATGAGCAGGGTTAAGATAGGTGGCACTGAGAAGAGCTTGTCCTCCTGGGCAGTGTGTAGGGCTCTGAACCACTGACCTGTCCTCTGCACTCCTCCTGGCTGGGGCCACGTGCAACCAGCAGTCACTACTTTCTACTTCTTGTCCATATCACAGCTAAAGATACTGAGGAGCACCGAGCCAAGCAGAGATGCCTAGAAAACACAACAAAGGCCCTGATTAAATGAGTATTATGTGTTGACTATTACTTTAATATATCATTTTTTAACTCATTATCAGCTTAATTAATTGCAAAAGTAACATTAGCAAGAACTTTCATTCTTGACCAAATTCGAAACCTCATCCAAGAGAGGGTTTCTTTGAGGTTTCTTTTCCAATAAATACATTCTGCAGAGCTGCCCTCCTTCAGCTCGGGGCACCTGATAGCAGTGGGAATTTGTTTAGTAATCCAGACTATGAGCAACATATTAGTTTGGCAATGTCTCCCAGTCCTCTTGAAATAAAGCAGTAAAAGGAATGGATATGAGCATCTCTCATGTAGTAGACCCAGGATGAAAATTATCTAGTTTGGATTATCTAGGGTGCAAGGAAACAGCCTCAAGACACACCAGAGAAGGTTTACATTGGACATTAGGAAGAATTTCTTTGCAGAGAGGTGGCTGAGCACTGAAACAGGCTACCCAGGGCACTGCTGGATCCTCATGCCTGGCAGTGCTTGAGGGATGTGTGGCCATGGCACTGAGGAACACGGCCCAGTGCTGGCACTCGGTGGGCCAGGTTGGACTTTGTGATCTGGAAGGTCCTGCCCAGCCTGGATGACTCCATCTAGAAATGCCCATCCGTAAGACTTCAAGACCAGAGCACAATTTTCTAGACACTGCAATATGCACAGAACACAACTGAAATTAATGCACACAAACACAATTTTAAACATGAACGTTTACTAACATAAATAAACAGTGTTTTATAACAAAAGGCACAGATTTTCAACTATAAACAATGGAAAAATATTTACAGTTTGCACATACATAATCAAACAGCAAATGCACAGTTGGTCACTTCAGATCTTCCTTCTACATTTTTAGAGTCACCTCCTTGCAAACAAGTAATTTTATTCAATTCTGTAATGTTGTTTTTTTTTTCCCTCACAAAAACTGCTACAAATGTCAATAAGAGTAATTCAGCAGCACAAGTTTTCAAATGGAGACAGTGTTGCTAACTTCTTCATACTGGATAATAAAATAAGGGTAGCTCTGATCATCATTAAAAATGACAAAAATCTGAGGCTCAAAGTAATTGTCCACACAAGAGTCATAGAGGTCACTGGTGATGCTGCCCGGGTTGACAGGCGGAGGTCTCCTCATGGTGTGATTGCCCACAGTGTATCTCCCCGTCAGTACTTTAGCCAGGAACATGTAATGAACTCCTTTGGGTGACCTTTTGGAAAAATTGTGAGAGTAGCTTGCCTTTCTGGCAAAGTAACTGCCCTGTCCAAACATGGTGGCATGCTTCCCGCAGACACGCGGGTCGAAGTTGTGCTTGCAGATACCATCCACCACATCCTGGGAGGTGCCGTGGAACAAATGCCTTTCGTTCATTATCCTGTCAAGCCCAGTCATTTTCTTGGACATATATTCCTTTTTCCTGGAATAGAAGATGGAAACTGAAAATGAGAATTCATCGTAGATCTGCAAGCAAAGAGCAGTTTTCGCTACAGCTCTTCAAGCAAAGGGCATGGGCATTACGCTCTGGAACATTAGGTGTAAGAGGAGACACGAGGACAGGGTGCCTGCACCATCTTACCTTTTATATTTCTCCCAAAGAAACTGATTTTGCACTCTGAGAATTTTCAAAATTTTATATTTGGTCTCTGGCACAGTCTTGTGAAACAGGTTATAAATGGTTCTGTAGCTTTTATCTTCTTTCAAAACAGGCACTTGGATGAAGTCCTGAGACGGATCCATACTAATCCAGGTTTCAGGATAGAAGTTTGGAGAGGTAACAGCAGTTGGAGATAAGACATGTGAGGAAAGCGGTTCGGCTGACGGAGAGGGTACTGGAGAACTGCCACCTAGAGTCCTGGTTTGGGAAGAAGAACAAATTTGCAACTGAACATTCACAGGCTGAACAGCTTCTCATCACAGTTACTTGGTCACCAATGTTTCTTAACAATCACTGCTCTTTGATTCTGTAACCATTTACATCACCGTAATGCTCATTTAAAACAATTATGTCAGCTATTTCTTCTGTGTTAATAACTCCTGCATCCATCCAAACTAATAATAAAATCTTGAGTTTCCAGCATGCAGTTCCACTTGGGAAAATATTACCAGCTGGTGGTGATTTAAAAGCCTGTTACAATCTTTATTGTTCAGATTCTAGGGTGGAGGGGTGGTTATAAACTACATAAGAGGCAGAATGTATCAAACACAAACCTTTTATAAGCTGGTTGTAAACTATTACTTATTTTAACATGTAGAGTAAGATACAGAATCAGAGGAGAAGAATAATTTGGCAACATTTGACCTAATTTCCCTAGACTACAACACAAGGAGCAGAAACAGTTTCTTGCACAGTATAATGAATATCCATGATCAATAATATTTACAGGCAAAAGCTGCATATATTTCACTACATTATCTAGAAGAAGGGATTATGTTTGCAGTGCTACCCAGGATCGTACTGCTTTGGTTTGCACAGGCCAGATGTTGATTTGCATTTGCAGTTCCTTATTTCCATGTGTGAGAGCAGCCTCTCCTTTTGGGTGTGCTGCCAGGGAAGAGGTCAGCAGTGGCAGAAGGAAGGCAACCACTGCCTCTATTGCTTATGACAGAAAAGCACCACGTGCACCAGAAAAGGGCCACACCTTGGCAAAATCAAGTTGCCAAGGCAAGATTGCACTCTTAATACCCTCACTGCTGTGGAATTGTTCATGCTTTTGAACCCACTAAATTTAGATAAAGGGTATGGCAGTTGTGGCTTATATTCACCTGATTATAATCTGAACATGCAAGCTCTGCTCAGCTGAATAATCCTTACTTAATGGAGTTCTCCCACTTACGTCAATGCAAATACTTTGAATATGTAAAGCTAGCAGGTTCAGGCTCTGGTTTTCTGTCCGTAAGCATATATATCTTCAGCTCATGAGGCTGGTGAGGTTGCCTCTAAGCTGCAGGAATACACTGAACTCTCTCAGACTTAAGCAGATGAAGACATTGCTCAAGTGTTCTCACAGAAAAGGTTGCTACCGACTCCAGGATCAACCAAAAGTGGTGACAAGCAGGTGAAGAGCAGTGAGAAGCAGCCACCTCTTGTTAGGGAAGCTTACAAAAGTGGCAGGAGGTTTCTGCTGTCTGACTCGAGAGACACAGGGCAAGCCCTGTCTCCAAACAGCACAGCTCATTTTACCCGTGCTCATGAGATTTCTCAGGTCACTTGTTTTCTCATGAAACATCACGGCCAAATCATAAGATTCGTTCTGCCTAGGGGGCAAGAGGGAGGGAATTTCATGCATTCACCTTGGGCGAGCTGAGGTTTGACAACACCCAAGGCCAAATCCTGCCTCCCTGCGTATACGCAATTGCATTTAGTGCACAGGAACAACAGGCAAACAAGACTCCCTGTCCTCTCTTTGTAAAAGGAAGTTTACTGGGGAGCAAACTCACAGCTCTGCTAAAGGCAAAGTTATTTCCACAGAGCGAATCTTCAAGAACCAGTCATCTTCTGTTCAAGTGCAATTCAGGCTGAAAAGCCCATTTGTTCCCAAGGTATACAAAAAACAGAGCAACATCTGATTGCCCATGCTTGTTAGCCTGCTTTCTCTGCAGAGCAAACATAATTATCTAGATAAATAACAATTTACTGCTATTTACATCTTAGCTACGGAAATGCCAATTAAGGTCACCTCTTAGAATATTTGATCTCCGATACATGAGCCTGAAAGAACCTCATGTGAGTTTCTGTGTGACCCAGAAATAATTCTATGTGAATTTCTGATTGCCTTTGAGCTCTTCAGGACTACAGGAACAACGGGGTGTGTGTGTCTGCTTCCAAACAGATTCACTTGATCTCCAAACCAGGTTAGCTGTAACACCGTTCGCACTGCTCAAAGCAGGAATACTCTACAAAACTGTTCACATGGCTGCCACTGGCTGCTCAAAACTGAACAGAGATTTCAGCTCATTTGCATGGATTTGACTGAACTCAAACTTCTTACTGTTCATTAACAGCTTAAAGAGACCCAGAAGACGGCCTTTTCTAAGAGTGATTATTAAAACAGCAACCTGCGATATTCCACTGTGGTTTTATTTAGTTCGCTCTTCTCATCCTAAAGTCAACTGAGAACCTCGCTCACACTTGGGCTGAAGGAGCAAGAGCAAAACAACAGGAAGCTGCGGATTAATGAGTAAGTCAGCAGCACAATAAAAACCCTGCATCCTTGGGTGTACTTTGTTCATCTATTCTGAGTAATGTAACTTATGTGTAAGCATGTATTGTACGAGGGAAAACAGTAAAAAGTCAGCATTTGTTCACTACTGTCACACCATCACCACTGTTTCTATTCCAGCACTCTTTCGAAACGTTGTAACTGCCACAAGCAGCTGGGAAACCCCGCAGGTGGGGAGCACTGTGTGATATGTGGAGGCAAACAATGGCTTTTTAAAGACGTCTCCTGCTAATATTCAAAACACTCTTCTGGTCTCTATTGACAGTTGCTGGATTTTTAAGTCAGAATCACGAGGACTTTGGATAAAAAGTGAAAAGAATGAGGTTTGTGGCAGAACAACATAAATTTCAGAGCTGCAATTTAGATTTGGTAGCTATGGTCAGACCCTCATGGGTGTAGAACCCTCAACGGCCCACTAAACTTACTGGGAGTTGCATAATTTTAGCATCTCTCAAAACCATAGACTTAAACTGTAATAAAATCATCACTGTTAGTAAAATGCCAGGGAAATAACCTCAATCCTTATTCTTCATTAAGATCAGAACCATAACTGCTATACCCAGAAAGTCCATGTTTGCTCATTTCATTTGCATCCTCCAAGTATCTCTTCAATTATTTTTGGTTTTCCAGAAACCACATCTAAAAACGTGTCTAGCAGCCACTTGTTTTCAGGCTCTGACCAAATTCACTTTCACCTCGCAATTAGATGCTCTAACAACCCAGCAAGCTAACGAGCATTCTAGCCCTAATGCAGCAGTTAAATCTCCTTTGATTGGCCCAGCATGCCAAGCTTCCAGTCAGACTAATGACTTCCACCCCTTTGCTAACAGGACAATATGTTCCTAACTACTGAACTCCGACAATAATGTTTCCAGCTGTGCTGGTGAGATCACAAAAATGGCATTTTTATGAATTGTAATCAAAAAATGACTACAATGCAACACTTTCCTCACTGCCTTTGATGGTAAACATGTTCACCCCCCTTGAGATGACAATAAAAACAAGGAATGCTTTAATTGTGCTTGAAAATTATAGAATGTTTTTGAACACTCATTTTTATGGGACCTAGAAGTGATGGCCTGGCAGTCACCATAGTAGGTGAAAGGCTGCAAGCTGGACAACAGTTTGGCAAGAATAAAGCACATCTGGGCTTCTGATGTCTGAGATCCAAAAGGTATATTAGAGTCTATAAATAACAGAGACCAGCAGCGAGGACTTCCTCAGATAACAATTGCCTTGAGAAGTATTAAGTGAGTAGTTGCCAATGTGGCCAAGCATTTTCCTACCAAAGATACCCGTCTCCTTGTCACATCCTAATGAACACAAATCTCACGGACAGAACACCGTGAAAAACAAACAGCTTCCATTCTGCTGGGATACGTACTGCAAGAACGGCATCAGCACAACGCAGGAGCGAAGAAGAGGCCTTCTCTTGATTTCTCTTCTGAAACACGCGTTCTGCTGGAAGCCATCTTTGATGTTTAAGATATACTGGTTATGCCAGGTGACAAAGCGGACCTCCTTCAGACCTCGGCAGCTGGCTTCTTCTATCAGCCGTACAACGGGCTGTTCCGAGAAAATAGAAAACGTACACATGATAAACCATGGGTTCAAAGTGAGTATTTCTGCCAGGCACCTCTCGAAGTCCCTCTATCCAATCCCTTCTCCTCCCCTCTTTCCCTTGCTCTGAACCCACAAGCCACTGAAAAGTGTTTCTTCTGGACCCTCTCCAGCTCTTGCACGATTCTATTTGCAAAGGCTGTATGCAGTGCTCTGCTCTAAGATTCCTGGCATGATATAAAGTCAGCATGATGCAGGAAAAAAGGCGAACAAGATGCATTTTATACTGGTGGAGATCTTTCTAGCACTGCCAAAGCTTTAAGACACTGATCATACAATATTTTGTACAGCTCTGGTTAGCCACAGGTGAGCCCTTAACAACCACAGGTATCTAAAAGGCTTGGTGGAGAGCAAACAGAAATTTTGCTTTGCTTTGGTTTTGTCTCACACAATTGTGTTTAACAGTGGATGCAGGTTATGTGTCCATAATAGGGGTTAAAGAGCTGGAAGACAGAAGGCTTATTTAAAACCTGATACAGAAAGCTACGTCCACTAAAGAGTGAAGAATAATGGTAACTTTTCAAATTGTTCAAAGAGAAAACAGACTGAAAGTGGGCATACTGCTTATAGCACATAGTGCACAGATAGGTCTGTGCTACAGCCCAAGAGCAGGACTCTGGAAGATGCTAAATACCTCAGAGTATTCTCTCCAGACGAAATGATCCCTGCAGAAGTACTTCCAGACCGTGTAGTAGTTGGAGCTGGAGTTGGGACAGGATGGTGTGGACAGCCTCCGCATTTGGTCAAACTCCACAGTTTCGTATAGTTTCATAACATTTAAATCCACCCAAAATTCGTGTCCTCTGGAAAGCACAAGAGAAATGAAGAACTGTCACTTTCTGTAATCCATTACAATTATCTGACATAGCACAGGACGGAGCCCCAGCTCACAGAGTGTTCCCCAGAGCCTGGATGTGCCCACATCCCACAGCCAGACCCACGACCAGAGAGTTGCTCCACATGGAATGTATGCCAGGACAAAACAGGGCCAATTCACTCTTCACAAGGTTCTGCGGGCAGCAGTACCAACCACGATCAGCAGCAGAGAACAGTCCAAACCCAAACCCACCAGTCCTCCTGACCCAGCAGCATTTATTCCACACACATGAATCCTGCACAAAGCAATACACGTATCCTTGACATTTTGAACATACTTCCTGAGTAAATGCATCACACGACTGCATTGGAAGAAGCAACTACACACTATTCAAAAGGTTATTCTTGTGAAAGTTAGTGCTCCAGGGAAGAAAAGAAAATGCAAACGTCTCCAGATGAGGAGCATCTGCTGCCAACCCACCAGGGAGCTCAAGTATCTTTCACTACGTGCAACAAAACAGAACCAGTGCAATATGAAAAGGAGACAAGAGTTTGCTATTACACAGTTGATGCTGAGGAATATCAGCTATTTTTGAGTACACATATTGCTGCTACAAAAACCAATGCTAATGTGCAACTGCAGCGAAGTGACTGGAGCTTTCAAAAGGACACAGAACACAATGGTGCTGTGGATGAAGAACCAGAGTGTGCCTTTTATCTAAAGGAAACTTCAACTGCCTCTCCTTTGCACTTCACGATGAATGACTGCAGAGCGGCTCAGCAAACAGTTTCTAATGTTGGTTTATGAGTTGGTGTTGAAAGATGCATCAAATTAAAACAAAAATCTCCAATTGCTGGCTTAGCAGCAAACAGGAACTTAGAACACAGAATGTAAAGAAGCTGAAAGATATGACAGTAATAGCACTCACTCCCTACAAAAGTATTTTTTTAGAACTTATTTTAGACATGAATGCATTTCCAAAATAATACAGCTTACATAATTAGTCTTCTACTTTTATAATCTCTACAGGTTGTCAGCTTACTGCTATTCATTCACAGCTACTAATTGCTTCTATTGGGAAATACAGCTTTTGAGACTATATAAAGTACTTTCTTAGCAGCAAACATAAAGCTGAGACCTGAAATCTACAGCTTATTTTAAAACCTTGGATGACATTTTTTCTCAAGACAACGCTCTGTTGTGTACCATCCATGAGGAGCTCCCAGCTTGTTCCCTGTGTGTGCCAAAGGCATGCAGAGATGCATTTATTCGGGAGGAAAACCAGCAGCAATCAAAATAAACGCCCAGGGTGAAGGGACTGAAGTGACACGTTGCGCTTACAAAAAGCCCCACGTGCTTTTGGTAGTGAAACAAAAAAGATCTACCAGGAAAGTCAGCCCACCTTCCTGGTATGGAGTCATTTTGTTCTGCAACAGCAGGCTGCAATCTACCCTATTAGAAGACAATGTGTGAAACCATGAGGAAACAATCTGTGTGTGATACTGAGCTGCACTCCTGGCCAGCAGGAGCACGACAGGAGTTTGTGAGTGAAGTTCTTTGCAACTGGATTTTTAACGCTGCTTTAGGGACATATGCTCTATCTTAGCAAAATATACATCCCCTGGCTGTATTCTGAATTTCACTGATCAGTAAAACCGTCAGTTTTGAGAAAAGCAAGTTTCAACTGGTGCTGCATTACCATTTGGAGTGAAGAGATGGACTCGGTGCCAGGCCCTGACTCAGGACCCCCAAACACAGCCGCCTGCTTTACAAAGCAAATGCACAGCCAGGTATTCCTCAGTACAAAAGCTCATTGCTCAAGCATCCATTCCCACTTCCCTCTGTTTTCAAGTCAAACAACACAATGGGGTTCCCCTGCTCCAAATATCTGTGGCCTCCAAAAAGCACCAACAAACAGACGGACTTGTCTCTACAGATGTTATTTTCTCTTAAAGACAGTAACCCAAAGTTTAAGTGAAGCTGTTACAGTTTTGTGCGTTGCATGTGGTATCGTCAGATCAGACAGTGAGAAAATGCTTGGAGTGGTTTTGTATTGATGCAGTGCAAAGAGAAAGGATGTAGTTCTTTACTATGACAGTGATGAGATGCTGGAACAGCTGCCCAGAGAGGCTGTGGATTCCCCATCTCTGGAGGTGTTCAAGGCCAGGTTGGATGGGCAGCCTGGTCCAGTATTACATATGGAGGTTGGTGGCCCTACATGTGGCAGTGGGGTTGGAGTTTTTGATCCTTGAGGTCCCTTCCAACCCAAGCCATTCTGTGATTCTACCTATGAACATCAGTCAAATCTTTAGTTTTGAAGACTGGAAAACAAATTGTGCAGGCACTTGAAGACACGGGTGGCTGCTGGTACATCAGCAGGGCATCTAAAGTGTGCTCAGCTCTGCTACAACACAACTCCAGCAGGCACTCAGAGCTGAGAGGCACAGCAGAGAAAATTCGAGCAATGCAGCGAGGGAACCCAGTGGGAGGACAAACACTGGTTGAGATGAAGGCAGCGTGGGCTGCTTTTCCTGCTGCTTTTCCTGCAGAGCAAACAGATCTCTGGGACAAACTCCCCAAGCCTCTGGCTTGATGGCGCATATGCAAAATATTTTGTGCATGCATTTTCTAGCTGCAAAGCAATTGAGGAACTGTAGGGTTTGTGCAGCATTCTTCCAGAAATATGAAAACCTCACATACCATTCCAGTAAAATGCATTGCTGTCAACTCTTTTCCTACATGAACAAAACCTACAGGCAGTTGAGGTTCAGTTTGAGAGTGACACGGCGGGCAGCTAGCGAGGGCCTGCACAGAAAATAGTTTCTCTGGAAGCTGAGTGTTTTTCTGTGGAACCTGCATAGAACTTGCCAGATTGCTTCTCTCGTTACCAACAAATGCAACGATTCTCTCTGCTGTTTGGAATTTTTTACATTTTTGCAGCTCACTGTTTCTGCCTCTCCTCTATCAGAGGAACCTCCCTGTAAGCAAGCTGAGGAACTGGCAGTTCCTGCTGACCAGTGCTCACAATTCACTGCAACACAAACCGGGGCACCATGCACCCAACCAGCTCCCTGCACACCCCTGCTGACCACATGTATGATCTGAATTGGAATTCAACACAGTAACTCCTCTTGTTTCCTCATCTTGAAAGAGCAATGTTCAGCCCATTGGACCATAAGGGTCAGAGCCACCTACAGCACAAAGAGCATCCTCCGGCTGCAGGGCACCCAGGGCTGCCTTTTTGCTGCCCCACTTAGCCCCAGCTGCAAGGAGCTCACCTGCAGGAAGTGACAGATGAGAACCCAGGAGGCTCTAATTAGTTCTTGAAGAAAAAATGCCATCAAGCAATTTCTGAGATGCTTACAACATAAACACTGCTGTGGTGGTCTCTGTCCACTGCCCTCCGCTGGGAGCAGGGAAAGGCTCTGCCATTTTTTTTCATGACGTAAACTTAGCCCAGTTTTACTGAAACTCAAACTTCCATTAAAAGGGGAATGCTCCAAAATAGCTATTTTTATTTGTAAAGCTAGTGAAGGGTTTGGATTGCTGCTTCCCATTGATTTTAATGGAAAATTGAGCATATGGATTCTCTGACATCTGCACAATCTGCTTTATTTTTTCATGAATACTTTAACTACAAACTTATAAATTCCCCACATTTTCTACCTAACATCTGTTAGAATAACACTATTTTATACAGCTGAAAATCTTAGATAAAAGTATATTTAAACAACTGCATCAGAGAAACGTACTGCCTGTCAAACAGCCACCTGCTCTTTTTTTTGCAGCTAAAATATTGACAATAAGAATAGATGTTCTTTTGCTAAAAATCCTAATTCACATAAAATACATATTATCTCAATATTTATTTGCACTCTAGCAGTTTCCATCTCCACGCAGGGATATGAACTTTCCAAATGACAACAGAGTGGCACTCATGCTCTGAAATCCTAAAATATATTTAGCAAAGATGCTTAATAATAGCTCTTTGGTTAAAGCACTTCCTCTGCATATTAAAAAGCCTATTACCAGCTTACATAATGCAAAGCCACGGCAGAAAAATGAACTGTGATTACAGCGGGCGTTGCGTGATTCCATCCCTGCGTGCGGCTTTAAGACACCGGTGATGAAAGCAGAAGCGACAACCGCACTTCTGGGCTGCCCAAGGCCCAAACGCAGGACACAGACCCCAAACTCGGGGCTCAAGAAAAGCCTGCTGGATGCTCAAGGTTACGCCTGATACGTTCTTTAACATAACATCGCTTTCTCTTCAGTGCTGAGAGATGGGTTACTGCTTCTGAGGCACGGCATACGCACCAAGCAGCAGGCAGAGATCTAAGGGGAAGGATGGAACAGGACAGCCTGAAGCCAGTAATAAAGCAGTGTTCTTTCTCCAGTGTTTCCCAGCTGAAGAATTATTACATTTCTCTGCAAACACCACAAAATTTCCTGCTGCTGAAGCAGAGAATTGCCACCCCCATTTCACCCCAAGGGAGACTTCAACAGCTTCCCAAAGCCACACAGATCTGCGTGAGGTGGGAATGGAGACTGCTAACAACGCCTCTCCAACAATAGGCCTCGTAAATGGCTCTCTTCATGAAATAACCCACTTCAGTGGAGCTATCCTCACTGAGGAGTAAGCATTTGAACCCTATTCAGAATGCAGCACGCAGAGAAAACCAAATTTGGCGCTGTGTAACAGCAACAGCTCGAAATAAACTTCCACAAGGGCCCTCAAAAGCAGAACCCAGCTCCTGAGAAGCTCAGTCTTTGCTGCAACTGATCTGTAAGAGCCAACACAGTGGCAAAATCTCTTACAGACACAGAGCTGGCCAAGCACCCAGCAGCAGCACTGCAGGCTGCTGGGCAACAAAGGGCCACTGAAACACAGGTGCTCGGGCTCAGCTTTGCTGGCATTCTTCTGAAGAACCTCAGCCTCATGTGAACTCTGCGTGCTCTTTCCACAGAAGTTCTGTAATTCTTATATACAAATAGGTGACTAGGAGAAACAGCCTTTGCAAGTGCTATGAAAACGCATGTGGTTTCAAACTCTCCCAAGTACAGTTACATGTCATGCACCTTACCGCAAGCACAGCTCACAGAAAAACAAAACACAGCCATCAACAAAGGGCTGTGCAGGAAATGAAACTTGGTTCCCATCAGAACAGCTGTGACACTGAGAGCCAAACACTATTAGATGATGAAACTGCCCATTTTCTCTCTGACTAAGCTGGTTCCTCTCCGTGCCAGCAACGGCCTGAAAGCCACTCAAGGGAGCAAACAAACCTAAAGGATCCAAGCAGGTACAGAGAGCTCTGTAGGTAAGTATGCAATGCTCAAACCCAACTCTGCTCCTATGGGAGCTTCAAGTCAAGCTGGTACATGGCATGCTGAGCCCACATTGGTTGTACTTCACAAGCACAGGCAGCCAGCAATTGTTTGGAGCTGCCAGCCGTAGTCCAGCTCCAGTTGGGGGATCAGGTGTGTTAGAGCAAGAAACTGCACATCTCCTGCGGCGTGGTGCCTTAGTAAGAACTCTGTTTTAAGCATAGCTACATCAGTTGCAGCCAAAATTTGCTCCATTCAAACCCCAAACTGATTCAACCGCAAACAGCAGCAGTGAAAGCCTGACTAACACCCAAGGGTGGGCACAACCTCACAGAGCAGCAACAGAAACGCAGGCAGATCCCTCCCAGCTGCTTGGAGGAGTGTGCCTGAGAAGAGAAGAGAACACGGCACCTTCCTGCACCGAGCAGCACCACAGCAGGGCAGCATGAACACGAGCTGGTAAACATGAGCCCTTGGTCTCGGTCTTGATCTTATCAGCATCTCTGTGTTCTGACACTGAACCAAGAGGGGCAGCAGGTGACAAGGCAGGAAATTAGCTCGGTGTTTTACTTAATTGGTCGCCTCCTCACATGGCAATACTTCTCTCAGCTGTAAGAAAAGAAAGGTGCTACAGAAAGAGCTACAACTCAAGGCTCCATCGTAAGGGGAGAAAAACCAAACCACATAGATCACCTTTTTACTATTACTACAGCAACTTCACTGCTTTTCCTATCCCTTACCAAAACTACTGGGTCTTCAGAAAGGCAGGCTTTCCTACCTGGGCTGCCCACGTTGCACTGTTAGCTGACTTTCATGGCAAGAGGGTCCACCTGACCGAGATCCACAACTCTGGAACATACTGGGCCCAACACTGCTGAGCTGAGGGCCTGGCCCCAGACCAAGGCCTGTGCAGGTCCCTGCACACACAGCCACGCACCCCCAGGAGCTCACTGATGGCTGCTGTTGGCAGCCAGGGAGGCACTGGGTTAAAATGCTCCTTCTTGGGAGCTGCGGTTCCATCTACCATTCTGTAGCAGTGATGTCAAACACATTCACATCTTCCCATGATTTCCAGGACTCCTGCATGCACCAACATCACGATGTGAATGCCAGTCCTCTCTTCTCCACAGCAGAGAAGCATGGATGTCCTTGCCTGGGGTGGCCTGCTGCTTTCAGAGCTCTCCTCCCTGCACAGAGGGGGATGTGTTTCACAGAAGGTTGTTTTGTTCAAATTTTTTCTGTCACTGCAATGACAGAAAGCAGCCACAAAAGCCATCAGCTGAGCTTGCTGCTGACCCGGGCACTGTGATGGTTGGAGCCCTACAACTCCAAGCTTTTACTTACAAAACACATTTTCACAGATTGGAAGACAGTAGTCAAAAACACCAGAAATTCTCCATGTGTAGCAAAATGAACAGAATTTCTGACTACAGTTCTAATGGCTTTTACTCCACCTTTGAGGAGCAAATTTGAAAATGTAATGAATAGAAGATGCTGTTGTTCTTTATTTGGATATTTGTCGGGGTCAGGAGTTCGCAGTGTTTGTTCTGGAGACAGCAGAGCACAGCCCAGAGCACCAACAGAGCTAGGAGAAAAGTATTTGCTTTCACAGAGCTGCACTGCCACCTCCTCCTAAAGGCACTCAGATTGAGCCTACAGCCTTTTTCCAAAACCTTCTGCATGCACACAGCTGCTGATTTGCTCAGAATTTTACCCAATCTCAGGAGTTAGCTACTGAGAAAGACCTCTGAGACTATGACAAATAACAAAGCTGCATCCATTTCCTCAATGCTGTCCATAAGCGCCCATACAAAGCCAAGCCTCACGCTCACTAGTGACCATCAAGTCCACACATCTCAGCCCCCAAACGCCCCATGCAGACGTTTCACGTCCCATGCTGCACAAGCACCCCCAGCTGCACTTCTTTGTGCATTTCACTACAAGGAGCACGCTTTGTCATTACTGCTCAAATTCCTACTGGGTTCAACAAAGCCTTGCACCAACCAGGAAGGAACTCCATCATCGCTGCTCTCGCTAAGCAAATAATTCTAACAGCCTCTTTCTGTCCCTCAGCCCAACGCAGTGGCAGGCAGACAATGCTGCAGCACTGTGACTGCTGGATTACCTGTAAGCAACTCCTCTGGGCAATCTGTTTCAACAGCTATAAATCTTTCTTTCAGAAAGGACTGTTTTATTAATGTAAGTACACACGGAACAGACTGACCTCAACCTGAAGCCAGGTGACAGCTGTTTCCAAAACTGCAATCTGTTTATTGACATGAAACAAGAAAAGGGATATAAACGACTGCTGATGCCTGCGAGGGCTCAACGTGACACTTGGAACTTCCCTGTTCGAAGCCAATTAGTTTTATTTCATATGCAAATGGTGCTATAAAGTGGGGCAAAAATCAATTCACTGAAATATTCTGGCATAAAGCAGAAAGCAAACACACTTCCAAAATCTCTTCACATGCTTTTAGTTGGAGTCCTTGTCTTGCATTCCTTCTAGCAGGGAATTAGAAGTTCAGAACCACTCAGCTGTGTCTATTCAAGAAACACCACACCAAGTCACATGGCACGGTGAATTTCAGATGTTTTCTCATCTCCGGTGCTATCAGTAACACATGAGTTATCTCACACTGTGGCAGCTGGGCAGATCAGAAAGAGAACTTCCCAATTTAGCTATTCAATAGGTCACGCTGTGAGCATAAGTCCTCAAACAACTGCCGTGCTTACACTGTGCTCTGTAGCGCTTTAAAGGTGGGTAAGAATGTTCTCACAGAATCACAGGAGCACACTGCAAACAAGAGCAGAGCAAAACCAATCTCCTGCACATTTCTTTCTGTCCTTACCTTTCCTTCCCAGGTCCCTCCACGCACTCACAGACAGTCCTGGTGGGGAACACCTATTCCTTACTCTGTGTGCAAGAACCATTATTAGCCAGCTGCCTACAGGCAGAACATACACCACTGAGCTCCATCTGCCTCTCCCTGGCTGGAGCCACGCACACACCTTTGTCTTCCAGCTCTCAGGACTGATTTCATACAACTCACACCAACATAATGACACTGGAGAGTCCTAATCCTGTGATGAAGCCGGACTGCAATTGGACAGTGGGGCTTATGGTTTACTTAGAGCAAAGGCAGACGTAGGTGGGGGCAAAAGGACAACACATCAGCATCAGATTTCAGACAGACAGACTGAAAAGCTGCTGTTTCATGTGAGTTGGGACATGCCAGGTGCATGTGTTTGAACAGAGGCCATGATTCCCACGGCACGCAGGGACAACTCCTCTGCCAAGAGGGGGGAGGAATTCCCAGCCAAAGAGGGGGATCTGATGGGTCAGGAACCACACAGTTGTTTTAAACAAATCCTCATGTAATCAGTTAGGAGGCTGCTTATTTTGCAAAGCAGCACATGCATGATTAGACAGGTGTATGTGCATAGGGAAGACCTGCTGAGTTCTGCACCAAGCGTTTCCCCTTCCTCAAGAGCATCTTAAAATATCACAGCTGGGATATTCTCATGCTGAAAAGCAGCACTTGGCATTGTTCTCTCAAATACTTGGCTGCATGCTGGAACTTCTCCAGGGCCACTCCTCACACACATGAAGAAAAGAGTGCTTGGAAGTATTTTAACCTGCTGAAGTTCATATATACTGTGTACATAGCTCGCTGTTTGGCTATAAATACTTGGTAAGACTTAAGAGAGCAAAACTACAAACAGTTTATCATAAAGTTATACATTCAGTCTGCGGTCAAATGCAGTGAGTGAGTATCCAAGGCAGTTGAGTTATAAAGAAGCAACTGAGTAAGGTTCCCCATTTTCCTGCTTTAGGATCACATCCCCCTTAGGTGAAAGGCACTATCTGAATGTTTACGTTATTCACCTCAAAACACTGGACATGAAGAAAAAATATAAATAGCTCCTTAGAGAACATCATACTTGAATTTGGAGCTTACTGTCCCACAACACTTTCAGCACAACTTGATCAGAGCAGCAGGCTGTGATGATATTAGGCACGCAGACAGCAATAACTACTTACTGTGCCATACAAAACCTATTTAAAACAACTATCACCCACTGGCTATTAGCAGTTGGCTTCTGCATGGCCTTTCTTGGACATGCAAACTGCTGAACAGACATTTCCTCGTCGCATGCAATCTGTACAGATAGGCCTGTAAAGCTAGTCTGACCACAGGAGATTAATAGCGTTAGCCAAATAATGTGGTAACCATGTGAACGATGAGCTGTCCCAGCATGTTTGCAAGTCTCCCAGCAAGGTTCAACAGGCTCTATCTGCATCTTGTTGCCATGAGACACAACATGGCCCTGAACAAAGCAAAGCCAGGTTGCACTGACCACCAGCCAGCAACAGCAGGAGCCACGCAGCACTTGACCCTCTGTGCCCAAGAGGTGAGCAGGGTCTTCAGGCAGGAGCTGATTTGTGTTGTCTCTTGCACAAGAGCACTTCTTGCCACAAGGCACAGGAAAGCACTTCCCCTCAGCTCAAAACCTAGTTTGAAACCACACTAAGTCTTAAGGCATATCTGCTTCAGTGTCTGAAGCAAGCAGCTCTGCTCTTAAAAAAAAAAAAAGTGTCACTTCCCGGTTCTCTCTGATGCTTACCGAGAAACACGCAGCTCTCTGAAGGGATGGAACATGCAAGAGTTACAGAACTGGTCTATTTATCATTCCACGAGAGGATATTTTAAGTTTGCAACAATGTTCCTGTGTTGCAGCAGGACACGGTGTTACAGCACGGACTTAAGCAAGGATCTTCGCAACGTCTCCTGAGAGCAGGAAGAAGAAAGAGCAGGAGGCACTTCTGCTCAGGGCGCTGCAGTGCGGGAAGGAGCTGCCCCTGCCTCACAGCACACCCCAGGCTGGCTGCAGCTCAGCAGCTGTGCCCTTATCCAGCACACCTGCCATGCCCGAGACCGTGCTGTTTCTCTGACTTCATCCGTGGTAACAGAACGTTACGTGTCTGCCAACAACTCTGAGTTTCTTCCTGACCAGTTCAGACAGAAACTCGGTGTACCGAGAGGCCAAACTACTCACCAGCCTGGAAACCTGCAAAAGAAGTGTGAAGGAGGACAGCATGGCTCAGCCAGCTTCACAAGCTGCCATCCGATGACTAAGCAATTACGAAGCATTGTTCCTTCTAAGATTAATCATTCGGGACTCCAACACTGAGAACAGGCAGATTGTGGGGACAGCAATGGATTCTGTGGACATATGCTAAAAAACAGGCTAACAAAAAAAAAAAAAAAAAAAAAAAAACCAACAATTCTGCTCATCTGTGCAAAGCTCAAATTTAAACTGCTTGCAGGAGCTTATCTTAGTCCTTTGTTCGATGTTTTCTGTTTACAGAAACCTTTTAAAATAATTGGAAAAAAAAATGGAAGCATACATTGTAAAATATGGTGAATTTTATCTGCTAGACAGTTACAAGATTTATTCTATGCTTAATTAGATGGGCATATTTTTCCAGGACAAACAGGATGAATTTGCTAGTTGACAGAGCCTGAACTGTGGTATCTAACCCAACGTCCAGTCAGGTAAAGGCTCACGGACACCTGGTGCATTACACTGGGTCTCTGACGCCCAACTGGACATCTCTACATAGTAAATGCAAATCAAATAATCCTGCCCTAACACACCGAGGAAGAAGGGATCCTCCTGTGGTGGTGCAAGGAAGAAGAGGCAACAAGAACAAATCCACAAGAACACGGATGGCAAAGACAAATCTGACACTTCTGCTACAAAGCTATGGAAGCATCACTTTGAATTTCAACTGCTGCTGGAATAAGTTGCACGGAGCTTACAGAGTGCAGCAGGGGGAGGTGAGGGTGAGAACTGCGTGTTGTTATTTCCCCTAGAAAAAGAAAGTATTCAGAAGTCCATACCCTGAACTCACGTAACATAGACCTGATGAACTCGCAAATGTCAGCACTCCCTACTACTATTCAAAAGGAAACCTGTGTTATAAAAGATTAAGTAGTTTTGGTTTTGATCTCAGGGTGCAGGATTGAGTCTAAATCGATAGCAAACACCTTCTATGTTTCCCTGGTTATCTACTCCCTTCCCAAGATTAGAAAATGGTACTATGTGCAGAGGAAACAAGAACTAATACAGTTCAACATTCCTGGATCACAACACTTAACTGGATCAGCATTTCTGGATGTGCTCCTTATGTGGTTCTTACTGAATCAGCTGAAACCTCACTATGTTATCAGCCACACAGAAGTCTCACAAAGAATCACAGAACGGATTGGGTTGGAAGGGACCCCAAGGATCATCAAGTTCCAACCCTCCTGCCACAGAAACTTAACGCAGTACCAATGTAAGTTCAGTTACTTAGCACATCATTATGAAGACTGTTCAGAGTGCATGGCCTGGAGTCACTGTGACAGAAAGCACTGCAGCACCACTCCTGTTTCAATCGCTGCAAAGGCTCATTCACACCCCTACTTCTTCTAATATAGAGAAGAGACTAACTAGAAATGTAAAGAACAAGTACAATGTTCACAACAGCCTCTGCCAAAACGAAGTTTCCTTATTTCTTCTGCACTTCCCACTTGCTAAACATCAGTTTTAGCAGGCATTAAATCATTTTCTGTCTGTGACAAACTTCTTAAATATCAAGGCAACATCAGGACAGGGTTTGGAAAACCCTTGTACACAAAACACCAGAACAAAGAACCCACATTCTGTCATATTTCTGCACCACTGCTTGGATTTGCAAATAAGTAACCTAATCCATCACCTACCGATACTTCACTTTGATCCTATCGTTGTCAGGGTTGCAGTAGAGTCTTTCCAGATGCTCCTGGGAATCATTGCTCACGCTCTGCCAACTCTGGGTTGCTGTCCTTCTCACCTGCCAATGATAGGGCAACACTGTGTGATGTTTTGGACAATCATTGCCATAAACACAAGCGCCCTGGAGAAAATCAACACAGATTTCTATTCCATCTTCCTGATGGGTGTGATATTGCAGCTGGTTCAAGAGCTCAAATACCAGATCAAGTGAAGCTTCCTCACTTTTATCCTGGAATATTCCAGCACTGAATTTATTGCTTGAGTTTAGAGTGTATTGCATCGGACAGCTATTCTCTTGGAATAGGCCAGCTGTGTAGCTTTCCAGAAGCTTGCTTGGGAACAAAGGACATGCAGCACCATCGCTAGAAGATGGGTGCAAAGGGCGATCCTGGAACGATTCATTACTAGTGTCAGCAGCAGTTCCAGGAGCAGTTTCTGATGAGAAGCTTTGCTCTCCTGACTGCACCTCCTGCTCAGGATGCCCAGGTACAGGATGAGCTCCCAGCAATTGACTCTGCATGTCTGGAGCTGTTGGAACCAGCACAGTCACATTACTTTCTGGCTGGGGACAAGTAGTACCGAGTTCCAGAGCCTTTTTCACAGCAGGTTCACACAAATCACTATGATCCCCTCCTTGTCCTCGAGGCACAAAAACTCTATCCAAGGTCCCAGATCCCAGCAAACTGGTAAAGATTGGCCGCAAAGCCCGGAGAGTTTGTGTGTCCAGTCTCTTCTGCACTTGCTGTTTCTTCTTGAAGCAAGGCTTCACCGGTGGAATCTTTTCAGACAGTCTTATCTGAGGAGGAAAGTCCTCTGAAGGAGGGCACTTCATTCCTGGGCAGTGAGTCTGCGGCGCAATACACGCCGGCTTTGCTTCGGTGTCCATCACAGACTTTGCTCTCCAAATCACTTTCAAATGTCCCAGAGCCTCACCAGGATCAATCTAGGGCAGAAAGGAAAACAAGACAGTTAATCTCTCTAATTGCTCATGGTTGACATGAACAAGATCACCCCTGGAGAGGATTTCAAGCCAGCAACGGCAAACTCCTCCCCTCTCTGTGACTGCGGGTAGCCCCTAGGCACGTAAAGCATGAAACCAGCTAAACTCAGGCTAATTAATCCCAAACACACACTCATCGTCTTCTCACATGAAATCTCAGAGACACTCAGGCACGCACACACAGTCCCCAGAGGGGGGGCAGGAAAGGGGGATGGTCTGATTCTTTCCTTCCTGCGACGATGCTTAATAACAAACAGCACTTCAGCTCATCATGCTGCACAAAAGTGAGCTCTGTGTTGCTCGGTTTCACGTCTCCTCACTCGCACACCTGAGAACTGCCCAGGAACGGCCGCTCCCCCCACACACACGCCCGGCTCCTGACTCACAGCACACTGCACCCGGTCACCCTGCAGTGACACACCGCTCCCCTCCCACCTCGCCAAGCAGAGCTCAGGCTGGGCAGGGACAGAAACTAAGGCTGATGCTTACTCACCAGAGACAAATTCAATTAGCCCTAAGATGAAAACTAAATTTTTTCCTCACGTATAAATGAGTGGCATGTCTCTTAAGTCACCAGAAAGCAAGCTGTGTGCCTTTTAATCAGCAATCTAGCAATATTTGATTACATTTAATTAAACCCTCTCCCACCTCCGTGCCCGTCACCTCAGAGCTTGGAGTGGAACCCATTAGGGATTACTTCATGGTAAATGCATTCCAAGCAAAGTCACTTCTCATTTCAAACCAAAATCTCAGAAAACAGATAAGATCTGGCCATCATTTCTTACTACCAAGGATCACTCTGGAAAGTCTCTCACCAAGTCTTCCTTATTTTGGAACGTTCATCTAAGAGGCTTTTGCATTACCCTGGGAAACAGCACTGCCAAGACCGCCAGGAAAAAGAAAGCAGTTGGACTACTCACTCCTATTTTTAAGTTTAAAGCAATCGGTGCATTTGTCTGCCAGGAAAAGCAAGCTTGCAAATTACTGGGACCTCTCTTACTGCTCCCCAGCTACAACAGGCTTCCTAAGCCACCAGCAGTACCCTCAGCCTTCATGTAACCCCAAGCCCTGCCCCGCACGGCAGCCCCTGCTGTGCGAGGTAAGAGCCTGGGCAGCTCTCCAGTTCTATCTCTGTGCTGCTCCTGTACTGTTGGCGCTCAGTTGATTACTTTGCTGTTCACGTTTCACCCTTACGGAACTGCCTGGCTGTACAGAGCAGAATCCCCCAGCAGCTCCAAAAATAGAAAGCAGTGGGCATACTGAACAGCAGAACTCACTGCCGTTTCTATTTCAGCATTTTTACATCGTTCATTCGATGTTATTTAGAAACAACCTCAGCAACCGCCAGGCGCAATGCTATATTTGCACAACGTATTTCAACAGAAAAAGATCTCCCGGTGTGAGATTTCAGCCCTAAGCGCTGCCACGAGCCGCACCCCCAACTCCCCTCGCTGAAGAAAGCCAACACGAAGCTGAATCAAGATTCCCCAGAATCAAGGGACCGACCCCAGCACACTGCACACCGAGCTGCTCCCCAACCTACCGACCAACCGCAGCTCCCGTGTGTGCAACCAGCCTGCTGCAGGGGCAAGGAAAAAAATAAGAACGGTAAAAATTAAAAAAAGAAAAAGAAAAAAAAAAAAGCAGGCTGCTACGGCCGGCCGCTGTTAACAGCGTTCCCAGCCACAGAGCGACCGCTCGGAGCAGCAGCAGGCCGGCGGCGGGCCGTGCAGGCGGCGAGCCGTGCAGCGGAGCGGGCCCCGGGCAGGCGCATGGCAATCCCGGCAGCGCTCCGCAGCTCCGCTCCGCTCCTCTGCCCCGCGCCCGCTCGGCCCGCACATTTAAATAGCGCTTCCCGAGGGCAGCTGCGCGGGGCGGAGCCGGGCACCGCCTGTGTCGGGAAGGGGCCCGCCCCGGGCGGCTCGGCGCGGCTCCGGAACGGAACTACCGGCCTCTGCCAGCCCCCCCGTTACCGCTTCGGAGCAAACAGCCTGCACTACAACCAACGACAGCACCGGAGCTCCCGACCTTACCCAACTTCCTAATCTGGGTTGCTCTAGGAGCGCTCCTTCGTGACGACGTGCACCGTACCCCCATCCCGAGTGTAACTCCGCACCGCTCCAGCACGGAGCTGCAGCACCCGGGCCCGGCCCACCCACCGCTTCAAGGGACGTGCTGCAAAGGCGATCGTAATAAACTGGAGCGAGTTCCCGTCTATTTACACAGCATAGCGTAGAGATGGAAGGCGTTACGAGCGTAGCTAACTTTCCTTTGTCCAAAAGCCAGCAGCATGCTGTCATCTTCCGGCAGGCGGCTGTGCGTGTGTGAGCGCACGAGGCAGCCCAGCTGTGTGGGTGCTGCAGGCTGAGGCAGCCCGTGCTGCTTGCTGCACGGCAGCAGAATGCGTCCTGTGCTCGTACAGCCTGACAGCTCCTCAGCACCACTGACCTGACCACAGAGCTACCTACAGCGGGGGAAAGGCAGCTCAAGTGGATGGCGATGGAACGCCTATCACGGTGTTTGCTGCGGTGCTGTTCTCTTCAACAAAGCCAGGCCTCCATTCCCTTTGTACATACATGCTCAACAACTTTATAGCATTAGGTATCCAAAGAATACAGGCATCTGGAAAGAAGCTGTCAGCTCACAAGGTGACATCAGGAATTAAGTGCATTTGGAAAATGCTGCACGGATGCATTTATAATGCGCCAGCGCTACAAAGAAATTACAGCACTCAGCTCTATGCAGTCAAAGCCAACTGCTTACTGAGTGACACAACAGAGGCTGAGGAAAGCAGGCATCTGCACCTACAGGAGCCGAAAACAAATTTTCAGCCCTAATTGAGCCCTGAGTGCCTGAAACATCAGGCAGGCACAGCCCTGCGCTGTCAGGGCACAGGGAGAGTTTAGTAAGCACAGTGACCGGCGATGCGTCACACCCTCACCCCGCGAGAGAGAACTGGATGCACGCTTGCTTCTTGTTTTCTATTACAGGGGCAGAAATTATCTGTTTGGAATGGCTGATTTCATGCATGAGATATAAATAACGCACCCGGCTGAACAACACGCCACGATACGCACAACTCCCACTGCGGAGGGCGGGAGGATGGCACCAAGACAGGAGGAGGCTGCAATCTTTCTCCATGCAAATGTATAATTAAAGGAAACAGATCACGGCACGGCAGCAGATCACGAAGCTGTTTCTGAGGCTATCCCACCCAAATGCAAAAAGCAAGCAACCACGACCGCCAGGAAAGCGTGACCTCATTTTTAAATACATGTTCAAGTTTTAAGCAAAAGCTTTCATTATTTCTTTCAAATGGCAGAGTGCACTGAAGTGAATGCAGTCATTTACAGCCGTGACTTGCAGATAACGTAGCTGTCAGCAGGCACACATCACCTATTTGCTGAGAAAAGAAGCAAAATATCTTCACTCAGAGGTTCACAAAGTGGCTTTCAGCCCACTGAAAAAAAACAAGGCCTCCTTTTCAACCCGAGTCCTTGCACAATGGACATTTTTAACTTCATAAGAACATACTGCCTTACATCAATTGCCCGTTTCTCATGCTTAACGTGAAGTCAGCACACGTTGATGGGAATGAAGGATGCTGCAGAACAAGGCCCACAGAAGCTGTGCTGTACCTTCTCAGTTCCTCAGAAGCCACACATCCCAAGGACATCTCGCTTACTCAGTTGCTTTGTGCATTTCAAAGTACTGAGAGCAGAAGGGGGAGGAATAGGCACTGCCACAAGCTCTTTAAGTTTTAGCTCAATGTAGGAGCAAAGAAGAAAGCTGTCATATTCTGTTCTGCTTTCCCTCCATGCCAGCAAGTTTAGGAGTGGCACATCCCACTGCTTCAAATCAGACAAGGGCTCCCACATAACCCAATTACTGGAGAGGCCCAGCAATCCAAGCCTGAGCTCTCACCACTCACTGTATTCCACACGTCCTCGGATGCCTCCACATCATAAACCGGCCGTTCATGACCTTGGTTAGGCTGCTCTAACCGAGTGCTCCCCTAAAGGTGTGTGGTATGGAAGAACTGCTGAGAAACAACTGGATGTGGCTCTGGGCAGCCTGGTCTGCTGGTTGGAGGTCCTGCACATAGCAGGGGGGTTGGAACTGGATGAACGTTGTGGTCCTTTGCAACCCAGGTCACGCTATGATTCTGTGACTCTTCAAATAGCTTCTCATAGGAAATTAAAAGCTTTTGAAGCAATGGTTAAAAAAAAAAAAATATATATATATATATATATATATATATATATATATATATATGCATGGGAGCAAAACCAATGTATGGTGCAACATATTTTACAATCTTTAAAACCAGCAAAAAGTGAATGCAAAATGTGAAGTTACTTCCCTGCCTGAACTACATATCTAATTCAGTCATCTGTCCAAAAAGTTTCCAACACGCTTACACTTTTGTTTTTTCCACTGTGGTGCAGGTGATCACTGAAACTACTGGAAAGAGAAGTAGTTACGTGGTGCTGCAGGGCACACACCTTCCTGGAGCCCCCAGCACAGCTTTTTGGAAAGTAAGGCAGCCGGTTCCAGAAAAGGTGAATCGAGGTCATCGTGCAAAACAGTCAGTGCTGCAAGATCTCTTTTCACTGATAGCACGATAACTCAGCACTCACAAAACCACTGCTATCGTGCTGAGATCTTTGCTACTCACAGACTTCTCAAGACTGAAATTCAAGTTTACAGAAAGGTGAGTTGTCTGGAAGTCACCTTATTTTAAGATTACTTACAATACTGTGCTTAGGTGGCCCTCATGAATTTCAAGGCATTAAGAAACAAGTCTCCTGAGCAAGATGCTCAGCAATACCATCCTGTATTCTGCATGTGCACAATACAAGCAATCCACTCTGCTTTACACAACAAATCGAGAAAAGAATCAGGTTGACTTCAGAGGTGCCCAATTTCCTCCAACTTCTCGATCTTTTCTCCTACATAACCAACCACTGTATGAATTTCTACACTAAAAATGGTTTACAACGCTAGATTTTCCATTACCTACAGGTAAAGAAGTCAGTTATGTACTAATAAATAAAATACTGAGATCTGTTGTTCTGGGCTTTTTCATTAATATTACAGAATAATTATCTGCTCTAACAGCTAAGCAAAAGTACAAAATGAATCACAGCCAAGTTAAGCAACAAGTTACTGACGAGGGGAGGACACAGGTTCCTTGTCTCATACTGCAGCACCTGACATACTGGATGAGCCATTCAGCACTCCAATGTCCAAGCAAGCATAGCAGTGCATACACTCCTTTCTTTGCTATGCAGCAGCACGTACAAATGTTGAAAATAAGAAACAGGATGAAAGAACTGTCCTTAAACTACCAAATCATTGGTATTTGCATACAAAATCGACTGCAGTTAGCATACCTTTATGTTAGTAGAATCAGTAGATTTCTGCCTTTATGCAGCTAAATTGATGCCAATCTATTAATGCTTCATGGCACGCAGTGAAAGATGTACATTTATTATATGAAAATCAGTACGAAACTCAATTCAACTGTTCAGCTACTTTTTATTGTAATGCCTAAAAAAATACCCAAATAGACAGCTCCTTCCCATACCAGTGCTTGAGGAAATCTGCTAATTGCCTTCAAACTAAATCTCAAGCCTACTCTTGTTCTTCATAGACATGTGCCAGTAAGTCAGGTTATTCAAGTACCAAGGAAAAAGAAATGTCAGTGATGCAGATGTTTCTCTGCCAACAGACTCAGGCTACGAGAGGCAGATGCCTTTGTTCTTTCTTACAAGTTGTACAAACAAGGCATTTTGACTTTGAGTACATGTCTATTGACCCTGTTAATTCCAGAACCAGTTATTATAATCACGGGGCTTTTTGGGTTTGCTTTTTTTTTTTTTTTTTTTTTTTTTTTAGAACTACAAAGTGTACTCAGTGTGTTTATATGAAGGTGAAATAATGCAAGCCAGCTCTCACTGAAAAAGAATGAAAAAGAGGGTGGCAAAGGTTCAGCATAAGGTTCAAGCTACGCCAGGGGAAATTCAGGCTGGACATGAGGAAGTATTACTTTTCAGAAAGGGTGGTCAGGCACTGGAATGGACTGCCCAGGGAGGTGGTGGAATCACCGACCCTGGGGGTGTTCAAGGAAAGACTGGATGTTGCGTTGAGGGACATGGTTTAGTAGGAGCTATTGGGAGTAGGTGAACGGTTGGACTGGGTGATCTTTTAGGTCTTTTCCAACCTTAGTGATTCTATGATTCTATGACCTGTAACCCAGTAGCCTTTGTTGGAGTGACACCTAGTGGCTGCAGCTCACCGAAACAGAGAGAAGTAGATCGCGAAGTCCAAACACGTTGAGATGAAACGCCCTATTAATTAAAGCCTTTCTCTGCTAGAAATGCTCAGCAACGACCAAAGGTTGGCCGGGTCGATGTGTGCATTGCTCCACATCAGATGGAGAACCTTCTGGGAGCAGCAAATGCTTCACCCTGCAGCCCAGAGCAGCAGCTGGGACCCAACTTTGCTCAGAGCTGCCAGGGCTGTGCACTCACCACAGTGGTTCACATTCATTACTATAAGTGACATATTTTGCATCTAAGCCCAACTTTCGTATTTGCAGGTAGCAACAATAAATACATACATATATATTTGACTCTTACTTAATAGAGGCTGCAAGTTTGGTAAAACCAGCTTTGCACAGGGGAAAAGAATGCTGTAAAGCGCATATGAACATCACCATACTTTCAGTTGTTCTGCTGACCATCAGATAAAAATCACCTCAAGAAGGGATGATTCATACACTTAGACTGTGCAATTCAAAAAAAAAAAAAAAAAAAAAGGGTCATTTTCCTGGTAAGTGTCTCGCAGTTAATCATTCCTGAAGAGATATCTTATCTCAGCACTGCAGCCTCAAAGGAAGGGATACAGCACTTTGGCCTACACATCCAGCAAAACATTTTAGCATGCTTAAGATGTACTAAAAATAAGTTTTGTTAAGAGTTCCTGTCTATATCACAAAACAACAAATAATTTTAGCACAAAATAGGAACAGGTATCAGCTGCACTCAAGTCAAGAGTCTGCCATGAAGTTGTCCTTGATGGAGGCTTTTTTCTGCAGCTCTATTACCTGAAGCTGTACCAGTTTGAAAAAGCAAATTAATGATGCTTCAAAACTTAAACAGCCCTCATTCTTGAATGGCATGTAGTGAACATTTGTAGGAAACTGTCCCTGAATTAATAACATGCAAGACTTTTGAGTATGCTGAAAAGAAAACAAGGATATAAATAGCATTTGGTGACTGGAACCTAAAGACAGCTTTTCATGAGCATAAACAGCACTCCTTGGAAACGTGCCCTTAGTGCCTAGTTAAACTTCCTGACTCGCTTACCCACAAAGAAAAAGGTATCCATTCATGTTACAGGCTGGGGAGACAAACTGGGACATTCAACTGGAGAAAGCATTCATTCAATTTTGAACCTGATTTAGATACATGAATTAATACAGAAAATGACAGAAAATGCAATGGGGATCCTCTCGTTGGGTCTCCATACATGGTTGAATTGGTGCACCCTCTTGTGGAAGTCTCCTGGATCAGTACAACCATCCCACATTAAAAAGTGGGTGGCAGGGCTTTGATTCTTCCTCAGGCCTAACTCCAGTTCAAACCAAGGACAATCAAAACGCTCCTTTATAATCCAGTGTTGGCCAATTAACATTTCAACACTTCCAAAATTAAAGCTACTTCCACCAGAAATATGTAGGCAGCTTACTATCTACACATCAATAGCAGCCATTCTTCAACCAAAAGTTCAGCAAACCGTAAAGGCACACCTGGAAAGCAGCAACACAAACATCACCTCACATCTGGCAAAACCAGACAGCACTTCACTTTGCACAGACCACTGCAGTGCAGCAGGGATTACTGCGATGAGTCTGAGACGCACAAGGCTACTGTGTGCTACATGCAACTGCAATAACCACCCTGCGGTGGAGTAGACATAAATAGCCCCTTTTATTCACACACCCAAACATGAGTGCTTTAGGAGCCGTCAGCACACGGGTGGCCAGCTTTGCAGCTATACTTTATAGGCTGAGATCCGCAACGGGAAACCCCAGAGATAACTCACAGGAGGGAAGTGGCACCAACCACCACGAGCCCCTCCTTTGCTGCTGAAGGATGAAGGAGCAGTGGGTGTGTGACACACATCTAACACCCAGAAATCCCACCTGACCAACTTCCTCCCACTAACTGGGCTTCAGAGTGCTGAACTAGACCAGCAAAACCCCACTGCAGATCACCCAACACGCTCCTTATGTGGGGAATCCATCTGACTGCTTGCAGTCTGCACCCAGTTAGAGACACAAGATGACCACCCCATATTTAAGTGGCTGTCCCTGGTCGCCTAGCACCCTTCACACAAAACACACAATACAGAAGCAGCAACTAAAGGGACGGTTACAGATGTTGCTACGTAGCCTGCAACAAACCTGGGCCCTGGGCCAGTGCTCCACTGCCTCAGTCACACCTTTCACTCATTTTGCTCTCCCCTAAGGCATGCCAGTTGCCTTCCACACACGAAGCACAGTTTGATAGGTCTGCCTCTATTAAAGGCTCATTCCTGCAACTCTCTCAGCCTCCCCCAGTGCAGCTCTAGTGCCAAAGCATTAACAACACAGCTCACAGGCTTAATTTCATCCTGCAATCCCACCACCCATACAAAAGCCTCCAGCACCTCCACGAGCAGAGACACTCACAGCTGCATGTCTGGAAGAGTCTTTCTGAGTGAAAGTTACACACCCCAGTGCACACTGAGTGACTGCCCATGCTAGGGTCACATTTGGCTGGAGTACATTCATGTGCAGCATCAAGCTGCACAGCCTCCAGAGCAACCAAAACAGGGGATTTTGTACTCAATCAGAATACAAGTTCAGGATATGCTAAAGGATTAAGTAAGATACTGTGATTTTCTATTTCCTGCTTTCTAAAAGCTCTCACTCGGATTACATGCAGGACATACCTCCTGATCTCAAAGCAACATGGAAAACAGATCATGATGTTAGAGAAATAGATGCCCTACATATTGAATGTTAGGTTAATTCTTACCTGTATAACTTAGTTATTTGTCAAATACTGCATTGAATATTGCTCTTCCAAGGTGTCAGCTCCATGAAGTATCTGAGGAAAATGTTGACTAAACAAACCCCCCCCCCAAGAACCTACTTACAGACATTATTTCATTCATCTGGTCTACATGCAGAAAAGTCTACCAACCAAAGCTTGAAAGACATTTTAAGGAAGAAACTAGAACAGATGAGATCATTTCAATATGCCAAAAATGGGTCAGTGCTACACTGAGCTCCCTTCAGTTACAGAAGGGCCCCAGACATTCTGCAGGTTTTGAGCTGCAAGTTCAGGACTGCACCTCCAGCTGTGCAACAGCTGTGCTGGTTTGGGGGCTGTGCTCTGAACCATACCCTGGAATTGATCTGCCTAAAAAGTAATACAGCCAAGTTAGAGGCTCAATTTTAAACCTCTGATTTTACAAAAAGCTATAAAAAAAAAAAAAAGCATAGCACAGAGAACAAAAATGCTTCTCATCCACCTGTACCACAGACAGCAGAACTGCTCGGTTCACGCTCATCACACATGTTTAATTTAGATACCAATTAACAAGCACTGAGGAGGAAAGAAACACAAAGAAATCTGTCCAGATTTCTTCTGGCCAGAATGAGGAGAATACACTATTGAGAAGTGCAATAAAGAGCTGCAGGCTGGCACAGACCTTTTAGTCCACATACTGCAAAAAAGGGCTCTTAACTTGAGGAAGACAGACGCCCTCCCCAAATGTAACAACGTGCACCACTCGTGCCTTAAAAAGAACACAAACAACCTCCAAATGTGCAAGCATCAGGGGACAACAGAAAAGAAATAAGGCTCTTCTAGAAGATAGCTGCATACATTTCTGCCTCACATTCTGTAACTGGCTGAAACAACCAACCCTAAAACATCAGGTATTTCTGCACATTTACTCTGATAAAGACATGTTATAAAAGCAAGGAACAGAGAGTGTGTATCAAAGTCCCTGCTGAGAAGCTTTGCTGTTCCAGGTTTTTGTTTAGGGTGTGCACTGTAATTGCACACGATGTTCTGTTACTTTCACAAATGCAAGTTGTACAACAACACAGAGATCAAGCTATAATCACTAACAGGGTGATGTATTTAACCATAAGCACTACTTTGTGGCTCTCAGAGAAGATTATTGCCAGTATCTCTTTTTTGATACCACCATTATCGCTGGGAGGTGAGAGCAGTCAGTATCCAGAAAGAGATACGCCTTTGTCTGAAGGGTTTTCAGAGTTCTTCTATTACACAGGTTGTCAGCTACCATGGCAACTAACAACAGAGCAATTCACTGAACCATAAATACTGGAATGTCCTAGTAGTAACACTGGAAGACAGCAAAACTGGTCCTATTTGGTCTGTTCATACATTATGTATTAATCTCAAGGGAATTTTTCCACAGGTTTTGTTACCTAAAAAACACTGTTACTGAGAGCCTTTAAATTAGATTAGAAGGACTGCATAATGCATCAAGCTGTAAAAGCCTGTAATCTTTTCAGCAGAGCTATGCCAAAAAGAACCATCACTCAAAGCAATACAGAATTTTCCATAAGCTTGAGAACTCTTATTTACAATAACCTGTTACTTGCAGAAACAACTTCTGTGTGTTCCCAAGGATTTAGGTAGGCAGAGCTGGAAAACCACGACCAGAGTTTGACAGAAAGGTCACTTCACACCACATGAACACAGCACGCACAGTTCAAAAGAACTCTGACACAAGATTCTGTAACAAGCAAATCTGACGGAATGCAGAATTGTTCCCCCTTGTAAAACAATTTAACAACAACAATTTAAGTAACACATTGAGAACACTGCTTTCATTTCCCTTAATACAGATATGCCCTCAGACAGAGGGCGTTGGATATGGCAGCACAGCTAAAGGACCTCTGCTATCAGCCCACACAACGATGACACCCTAGGTATTCAGGCACTGAGCTCTGGCCAGAACACCACCACTTCACTGTAGCTGAACCCCCTACTGACTAGAAAGGCTTCTGCAAGGACCTTACAGCCCTTCAGCCCTAGGGCATCTATTTCTAGCACTGCTGTAGTGACGGAAAGGGCCCCAGCAAAAGCTTTCTGGCTCTGCTCTTTACCCACCTCAGGTTGTTCTGTGCTGTCTCACAGGAATTTCCCCTTCCGCACCTTCAGGATTTTCTTAGGATTCTGGCACCTAAAGGAAGAGATGACAAATTCATCAACAGAGAAAAAGCCTAAAAATACATCATGGATTTGTTAGCGCTGCTGTCTCCTTTTCTCCTCATGCTACCTAAGCAAGCACACTATCAGAACCTAATAAATACATGCTTTTTTAGATGTACAGTGACCAACAGAGCCTTGCTAAGAGCAGGCTTATTTACTATTTATCACCTGCCTTGAGGAGTCTGCTTTCCAATCTGACACAAACATGTTTTTGAGTTTATACTTTGCACAGATCAGTAGAGGCAAAATAGGCAGAACAAATCCTGCTGGGAAATGCCACTGCACTCATTTCAAGCTGTCAGCTTGGTCCAGCTCAGAGTTTAAGAGAAACCATGAGAAAAGCAAAGATAGACCTTGTATTTCCACAATACTTACCACTATTTCTGTTTCATTATGAAATTTGGTAAGACGTAAGTTAAAGAGTTCACAGAATTAATATAAGAAGAGGTTTTGCTCCTAGGTGAAGAAGCCATTTTTGCTCTGGTGTGAAGCCTTATGAGCCCAATGGCCTCTGAATGAGGGCTCAGACAGAACGCAGTAAGCACAACGCAGATTCAGGCACTTAAAAACCGAGTTGTTTTGACAGAAGTCTGCATACCAATTTATTTCTGGGGAGGCAAGTACAACGTACTCAGATTGAATATGAAGCTTCAGTGACAGTTTCATGGGACGCAGCGTTCTGCCCAAAGCTACAGCCTGCCAGTGCCAAGGCTTTAAAACAAAAAAATTTCTTCAAGAAAACCTTTCAGCATTCTACTGCTCAAAACAATGTCATACTTCATCTTAACGTAGAGACAGATGATCATCCGGCAGACTTTGTTCTAAAATGATTGCATACTTCCCACGTAAACCCAACCTTGGAACAAAAAGACTTAATAACATTCCACCACAACACAAATTTACGCAGAAGAGGGAAAGAGAAAACTGTGCAAGAACATAGGCAACAAACTGGAGCCTTAAAACAATCTCACACTTTGTCTTTCTTATGGTTTCCAACTACTTTAAGCAATCCTAACAAAGGTACTTCAATAAGGAAATTCTTATGACTTGTAACACTTGTAATAGTGGTGCTACCTAGTATGCATTTAGCTTCCAACCTTTTTACAATGTAAACAAGATTGAACTCCACTCCCAAAGACCCAGGGCATTCCAAACATAGACATAAAAGGGTTACCAAAAAATAAGGTACCCACTTATTTCACGTAACAGATTCTTGTAGCAATCGACAGATCAATGCCATGGGAAAGGCATCACAACAAAGGTGAGAGAACGGAAGGACCAGCACGATAGAAAGGTGCTACAAAGAAAGAGAAGAAGATTGCTCACCCGTGTCAGAACATTCCAGGGTGACAAGGGAAAGTTTCACCAAGGAGGGATCTCCAGAAAGAGCTCCTTCCCCAGTGGCAGTCAGCCCTTAAATAGGATCTAAGAGCGGTGCAGCCAGGCTCCACCCCTCCTGGTCACACCACTGAACTGCCTTCACCTGTGCTCCCAGGGCTCACCGGGTCCTTTCCCCAGGTGCTCTATCAGTGGTTCAGGCTGTGACTCAACAGTTACCACACAACACACATCTAAAATAAAGAAATCCATGAAAGTCAGGTACATTTGCAAGTCCAATTAAATATATACATGCAGATTTAAATGCTTAAAGACCTTGAAGCAACAATCCACTAAAATATCTCGACCCATATAAATTCCACAGAGACAATTATTTCATTAGAAGTCTGAATTCCTCTTCATTATTTTTAAATGCATTTCATATTTTTCCCATTCTTAGATAGCCACAGAAATACTTATAAATTAAAGAGATACAGCTGAAATAGTATTATAATCCGATCAGGTGTAAGAGCAATCACCAATCGTTCAACAGCATGCAAAGCACCTAAGAAGAACAGTGACTAAAGACAGTGCCCACACAGTGCTCTACATGGTGGCCACATGCAGCAACAGGGAGATGCCCCACTCATGAGTCCTACAGGCCACAGCTCCAGGAAACAGAATACACATAGCTGTTATGTGACCCGTGACACAGGGCTGTCTGCGAGTTCCTCCTCTGGCAAGAGCTAGCAGGTAAAAAGCTGGCCGTGGGCAGTTCCTCCTCCTCGGGGGATGGAAAGCCATCTGGAGAAACCTAAATAGGATGAGCAATAGGTTCAGGGGAACCTCATGGAGCTCGACAAAGCCAAGTGCAAGGTCTCACACCTGAATCATGGCAACTCCCATTACACATACAAGCCGGGAGAAAAAAGGATAGAGCGCAGCCCTGCCAAAAAGGACCTGGGGGTACTTGGCAAGCTGGCAATGAGCCGGCAGTGTCCTTTCACAGGCCAGAAAGCCAACTGTACCCTGGACTCCATGGCAGGAAACACGGCCAACAGGTCAGGAAGGTGATCCTGCCACTCTGCTCTGTGCTGAGACCTCACCTGGATTACTGAGTCCAGACATGGAGTCCTCAGCACAGGAGAGGTTGACCTGCTAGAGTGTGTCCTGAAGAGGGCCACAGAAATGATCCCAGGCATGGAACACCTCTGCTATGAGGACAGGCTGAGAGCTGAGGCTGTGCAGCCTGGAGAGAAGGCTCCAGGAGGACTGAGAGTACCTAAAGGGGCTGTAAGAAAGAGCCTGGAGATACCCCCATTCATTGCAGGGGAAGTTGGACTGACAGCTTTAAAGGGGCTCCAACTCAAATGACTCTATGACAGCAAGGGGATAAATGAAAAGGCAACACTGGCCCATGCACAGAGCAGGGGGGTCAGGCCCAGCACTGCTGCACTCACACAGCACTCACCCGCAGTTTCTGCTGGCACTCAGAGCCCCATGCAGCCTGCTATGCTGTCAGCCTGGAGATCTCTGCTGCAGGTGCATTTCCATGCCACACAGGACGGCCTCACCATCAGCAGAATCGCTCCCAGCACTGCCTGTAGGCAACACAAAATCAGCGACACCATTCTATCAGCACTATGTTCAATATGCTGCATGCATTATGAAACCCAGGTTTGGTCTCAGACATTCATCACAAGATCAAACAGCAGAGCCCTACTACTCTTACGTATTTTATCAACCTCTTTTCAGTCGTAACATACAATGATTTTTTGACAATATAAAATTGCACACCCAGCTAGCACTCCCTCAACACGTGCTGCATCTCCTATTCTTTCTTGCTGGCAAAGCACACTGACGGGGATGCAAAACTGGAAGAAGTGGCTTAGTTAAACTTTACAAAGACGGACGCTTCAATAACGCCTCGTCGTTTTCATGTGAGAAACACAAACCCGGGGAGGCAGAGCGTGGCAGTGCCCAGGGCTGGGTTAAGGCCCGGGGGTCTGCAGGGCACTCCGCCTGCCAAGCCGGTGCGTGTGAGGGGAGAAACGGCCGGATATTTCCAGAAAAATTAAAAACAAAGGCTTTGAACAAACTAGATATGAAATAACCTGGGTTTTGTTTTTTGTTTTTGGTTTTTTTTTTGTTTTGTTTTTGTTGGTTTTTTTTTTTTTTTTTTTTTTTGCTGTTGCTTGTTTTTTATAAAGCAACGTCACCGTACGCCAGCACTGCACCGCTTCGCCGGAGCTGACCGGCCCCACACGCGGCTTCCGTACTCACTTGCAACCGGGCCAAGGACCCTGAGCAGCGCCGGCTTCCGCCGCGTCCCGCGGAGGCGGCTCCAGGCCCGGCTGCGGGCCGCGCGGCGGCTCCCGGCGGCGGCTGAGAGACGAGCAGACAACATCGCCTCAGCGAGAACGGCGGGAACAGCCACCACCCCCCACCACCGGAAGTGGCGCCTCGCGCGCCGGAAGTAGCACCCAACACACCGGAAGTAGCTCCCAACGCACCGGAAGCGGTGCCCCGTCTTCGGCAGTGCTGACTGTACCCAGGCATGGCGCCCAAAGGCGGTCCCGGCGGGCGGCAGCAGTCGGAGGAGGATCTGCTGCTGCAGGATTTCAGCCGCAACCTCTCGGCCAAGTCCTCCGCTCTCTTCTTCGGCAACGCCTTCATCGTCTCTGCCATCCCCATCTGTAAGCGGCGGGAGCCAGCCGGGGGTCGGCGGGGATCGGGGCCTCCCTCGGGGGGTGGGTGGGCAACGCTGAGGGCATCGGGCTCTCCTGATGGGAGAAGGAGCACCGAGCGCAGCCCTCCCGCGCCTCGGGCCCCTTCCGTGCAGCCGCGGATCCGGGCCCCGCTGGCGACGTGGCAGCCCCGACCCTTGGTGGGGTTGGAGCGATCTGGCGGCGCGCTGCTGCGTGGCGGCACTCAGCGCTCACAGCGCGTTGCGGTTCTACCCTTAAGGGCTCTACTGGAGGATATGGCACATGGATCTGGTTCAGTCCGCCGTGCTGTACAGCGTGATGACTCTCATCAGTACCTACCTCGTGGCGTTTGCCTATAAGAACGTCAAGTTCGTCCTCAAGCACAAGTGAGTTTGGTGACTGTCTGGTGTATGCCTTAGTTTGTAATAATTCAGCAAAAGCCTAGTCAACATTTTTATGAAGATGTGGAATGTTACACTGTAGAACCCTTGTGCTTGAATCAACAGATGTAAGCCAGGCTGCCTCAGTGTTTACTGTCATTGAGTCTCACTGTATCAGTTGATGAATTGCATTAGGTTGTGAGGACAGTATACATGCTGAGTTGTGAGCTTTGAGAGTGTGAAATTTCACAACTCAAATGTTAAGTGATCAGATTTGCTTCTTGACTGCTCTTCCATTGAAAGTCCTTGACCACAATGCAAGATGTGACACAAAAGCATCCACTGCATGCTTTTCTGATTGCTGTTACCTGATCACAGAATCACAGAATTGTAGGGGTTGGAAGGGACCTCTAGAGATCATCGAGTCCAACCCCAATGATACCTTGGGATCATTATCTTCAGTATGGAGTAAAAAGGTGTTTGGACTGAGCATGTATTTCATAGGTTTCTTTGGTGTCAGTAACTTCTGATTGCATCTGTCACATCTCCTGTAGAACAGACTTGTCTTGTCTGCTGGGAGAGTGATGAAACAGCAAAGCAACCCTTGTTCTCAGAGGGTATTGCCATAAACTGCATTTGACAAGTACTTCTCATAATTTGATTACTGCTAATCGTCCCTTCAGCTTGGCAAAACTGTTTGGTATCTGGCTAACTTTTGTTTTTCCCTGTGTAATACATCTTCCTATAGTCCTTCCCCCCCCCCTATTTTTCACCTTTACCTTGAATGGTGTTTCTTATAGGGTTGCACAGAAGAGAGAAGATGCTGTTTCCAAAGAAGTTACTCGCAAGCTTTCTGAGGCAGACAACAGGAAGATGTCTCGGAAGGAGAAGGATGAAAGGTAATCCTCCTTGTGCTCTTTTGTTTTTCCCTTGTTTTAATACTATTTATACTATCAGCCTTTTGTCCATCTGTAAATCCTCTTTTTAGTTATTGGTGAATGGTCTCAAATGTTGAAACCTTTATCTATAAAGGCAGCCTCTCCATTCTTGATGTGTAAAGGAAGACAACTTTGTGTATAGGGCTGCTAATAGCTGATGAGTAACAATCATAGCTACCTCTAGAGTTAAGATAAATCCATTTCTTTAAGAACAGACTCATGTAATGTACTTTGCTTAGTGGAATGCAAGCTCCTGTATAGCATTCCCTTCTACTGCTCTACTGTGCTACTCATGAGTAGTTGCACTTTTTACCCACTGGTTATAACTGTCAAAGCAAGTATGCAGATTTCCAATTCAATAACTTGCTGATATCCAGGATATGCCTGGATAAATATTGCTCCTTGTTAGGTGTCTGTTAAGACCATACAAGGTGAATTATCTTCTCTTTGGAGCAAAAGAACCGCATCTTTTTTTCTAACTGCCAGGCATGCTGTTGGCACGTAGCAGATACAAACTTGCACAGACTGCTGTTTACGTAGCCCTAGGTTTGACCTGCAGGGTGGAAAAACAATTGTAAATCACTTAGATACACAAGTGCAGAGTAGATACAGGCTTTCCTTTGGCTGCTGAGTTGACTGGTAGTTTTTGCAGTGCTCTGTCTTTTAGAAGCTGGCTGTAACAGGGCTGTGGTTTGCTTCCCCACTGGATAGAAGTCTCTTCTTAACTGTGAATGTGTCAGGACATGCATTGACTTAAGTACATTTTGAATTGTTTTTACTTGTTCCTAGGATTCTGTGGAAGAAAAATGAAGTTGCAGATTATGAAGCAACAACCTTTTCCATCTTCTACAACAATACTCTCTTTCTGGTCCTGGTCATCATTGCTTCGTTTTTTGTGCTGAAGAATTTCAACCCCACTGTGTATCCTTTATTACCACACCTAAAACAACTGAAGTCCTACTCCCATTGGTTGCCATTCATAGATACATGTGTTATCTGTGTAGCACCTTCACCCTGCTGAGGTGTGCAATTTGTTGTGGTTTTTCAACTCAGAAACACACAATACAAAAAAAAAAAAACCAAACAAACAAACAAAAAAAACCCAAAAAAACCAAAACCAACCAAACCCAACACTTCCAAACCATACAAATGTTGATCATCTGCCGTTGGCTCTCACAGAAATCTTCTGACTTTCCCCATTTCATTTGTAATTCTGCAGTCAGGAGGCGGCTTGTGTTTACAGAAAAACTACAGTGGTGTTGTCAAATGCTGTAAAGTTGTAGGATTGTTTGGTTTGGGTAACTTCACATATAAATATTTTTGTTACTTAAATGTTGCTGATGTACTGTATACATAAGAGACCTGCCTTATTTATAAGCACTTTGACAAGAACAGGCCAACCTGTAGAGGCATCTTTATTTTAAGGTTAAATACATCGTAAACAGAACAACTGGTTCATAACCTTGGTTGAAAGCTATATTTCAAGTTAGCGTTTGTAATGTGATGGAAAACACAGCAGTGATAGCAGAATACCAAGGTCTCAGGCTGCAGCAAGTAAGGATTTGCTCAAACACAACAGCTGTGGGCACAGAAATAAAGGAAAGAAACTACTTGCCTTCAGAAGGCCTCAGGTACACAGGAATCTCCAACAGGATACCCTCGCCTCCACTGCCAACCCTTAAATGAAGTCTGGGGAGACGTGCAGCCTGGCTCTACTCCTTCCATCGTTGAGGTACATTGCCTGCACCTGAGCTCCCCTGGGTTGGCCCTGCCTTCCCACCACGTGCTCAGTCATGGTTTCAAGCCCTGGCTTAGCATTTCTGCTGCACTGCTGCAGTGCCAATTTAAAGCTTTACAGAGGAAAACCTTTTTGATTCATTTTTTTTGGCAAAACTTTTACCAAGTTCTGTAAAAGCAGAAGTGGTACCTACCCATGTATGCTTCCTTAACTTTCTTCTTACAGAAACTATATCCTTTCCATAAGTGCTTCGTCTGGACTGATTGCCCTGCTGTCTACAGGATCCAAGTAGACCAAAGAAAAAGCAATTTGTTTTTGTGGGAGGGTTCAACTTCTGCTTGAAGGTGGAATAAAAATAGTATTTTTTTTATAATGGGACTGCCTGAGGGCTTGGGGGGAGGTTTTCAATTGAAAGTTCATTTACCTTTGGTATCTTTATATGGTATTACTCAATAACCGAATCTAATATTTACTTGGTATTGAAAGTAAATGGCATGTGAGTTGTTATCAAACAACTTTCCTGAAGCATTTCATAGATGTGATGTTACTGCAGACCATTAGACAGTATGAGTCGACCACAAGGGACTGCTGCACAGCAGCACACAACAGCTATAGTCAGACCCCAGAGTGGAATTCCCCTGTAAACTATTAGGAGAGCTGCAGTCTGTAATCATCAAAATTGACAATCTATCCCTTTTCATTGTAACATGCAAAGTTTTAATAAAAAGGAGACTTTCTGTCATTAAACACCTTATATTTCCTTTCTCAGTTCCTGAAAGCGGGTATCTCTCTGGGTGAGCAATGTGTGTAGGTTTGTCAACTCTCCTCTACCATAAGAGGAGTCTCCTGCAAGTCAGTGTGGGATTGCTTTCATTGGAAATACTCCTCATTTTCAATAACTTTGAGATAAAAACCTGAACAGTGAAATTTTCCTAGGAAAATGTTCTTTAACTGGTTTTCATCTCAAGTCATAAATAAAAAAAAAAGGAACCAGTTTTTCTGGCACAATTGAACTAAAAGGCCCTGGCTGGCTCGCTGTAATGACTTTATCAGGCAGTCCTTTTGCTTTCTTTCTGGCTATCAGTGAGGCAGCTGTTGTGTGAAATGCTTAACTCTACTGCTATTAATGGAGTTATACTTGGAAGTTATGGATACTGCTGTTACATAGCAATCCCAAACAAGGAAGAGAAATCTTATAATCAGATTTAATGTAAAAATTACTTTGCTAATCTTTGTGCTTCTATGAGATTTGTATTTATGTATAGTTCAGTAAAACAAAGGTTTGAAACTTCAGGAGATACTCCAAGGCAACCCAGGTAGCATTTGCTCAATGTGAGTCCTCTGTAGGAATTTGAAACAGGTTTTTCTATGCTAAGTTGTCAGATTTTCAGCTTTTGTAGTTTTCTGGCCTGCCTTGCAGCTCTGGTGCAAGGGCTAGTGATGGAGGAGCAGAGCTGAGAGCTGGATTAAAACAATATTGTGACCACAGCAAGAATGGGTAAGAAACATATTTCTAATACTGGTTTGGATGGGTACAGTGCCAGTACAAATATGAAGCAGTATCAGCCTTATTACTACTAAGTCTTTAGCACATGTGAAACAGCATCTGACTTGCAGTCATTACACGATGTGAGGCCTGTTCTGTTTCACTGCTCGGCAGCGGGCTCCTGCTGGCAGCACATGGCATTTGGATTCAGTGCCACAGACAGGCAGTGCCAGTTCTCGAGTTAGCTGTCAGCGTTTGCAGGGATGAAGGCTGCCCTATCAGAAACTTCGCAGGTGTATTTTTCATGAAATCTGCCATCTAGAGAACAGTGATTTGAAGCAGCCCTTTCTTCTGCTATTACTGTCAGCCTGCTGAGTCTTTTATCAGCAGCTTTGCGTCTCACCTTGTTTTTTTGCCATTGCCACTTCCCGAGGCCTGGAGCACATTATGTGTCAGCTTTTCTGAAGAGCGAATGCTGCAGTGCTGACAGCCCGAAACAAGTGTTTTTCATGGGCGTTCTCATGTGTTGGTTTTGCATTTTTCCTTCAGTTCTTTTTCTGGACTTCTTCACAGAAAAGCATTGGGATTTGTTGTTTTAGGGTCAGGATGGCTTTGTTTTCTTTAATGTCCAGTACAAGCTGCACACTGCTGCTGAATTGTGATGCTGCAGGTTAGCCCAGAGCTGGACCCTGCAGGGGTAAAGCTACAGGGCAGCACTTCCCCACACCATGCTCCATGTCTGTGCTTCACCACAGTCACTGTCACTGTCAGTAAAGGGTCTCTAAGTATAAAATTAGTTGCACAGAATGCTTTTATTTTGTCCAAGCAGAAGTCAAAGTCAAATTGCATTTCTTGCTATACAGCAGCTAAGTTCATTTACATAGACCATAGCTTGTTAGAATAAATACAGGAGGAAACAAATCAAGTATTCCCATCTGTTCACGTGAGCACTGCGCACACGCAGCAGAGATCCTGAAGGTTGGGGGTAGAATACAGGGGTCCTACAAATACTGTACAGAGCTGTACCCTCTAGGAAGCGTGTTCCTAAAGTGTGTGATTCAGTACCAGTGCAAAGGGTTTACTGAAATCAGAGGTGCACTTTACAAAGCAAACTTATGGTAAAATATGATATGGTTCTCAAGATGGGAAATTAATTGGTAAACGTTTACTATCAACTCCTGTAGAGGGACGAAATGCTCACAAAAGAACGACCTGTTTAAAACGTGTCCTAAAAACACTATGCATTTACTTATGCCCGATTCCAGAACAAGTTAAAGCAAATGTGGCCTTCCAGTGATGTACACACCTGATTTTGTCTGGCATTTTTCAGCAGCTATATGTTTTATATATAAATATCTACATCCTCAGAAGCTCAAGAGTATTAAGATTTGCAATAGCTATGTCTACAAGCAGGCAAAAGTAGAGGCAGGTTTCTATAAAACACACACACAAAAACAAGGTTTCACCATGGCTTTCTTGGTTTGAAGTTTATGCAGAATTAAACCACTGCAGACAGCAGGTGTTGGTGTTAACCTGACATGCACTCCGGGGCTTTCTAACTGTGCTCTTCTGCTTTGTACTCAGAGATACTGCCGAAGAGCACTCCACAGCTGAAACAATTGTTTAGTTAGGAGTTGAGCCATGTAACTTCTAATCAGTTCTCCGACTTAAGTCCGTTATTCAGTTACAAACAGAAATCTATGCTGTGTTTTCAGCATAAAAAAGCGAGTGGAAAATTTGAACTTACCCATTCTGCCTCTCAACCTGGCTGAAGAAACTCTGTGTTTGAGATTTCCCAAATGTGGTTTTATTAAAACCTTAAGTTGTATCTGGCTTTTCTTCATTGAAAAAATATATCTGTACATCCTTCTTTAATTACCGAGTACCTGAAGGTTACAAATTCTTTTTTGCTTTACGTCTGTTTTTCACAGCACAAGCATGAAGTGCTAAGAGAAAAGTAAAAATTAATGAAGTCGGTCGAAGGTAAGAAAATGCAAGATTATTCTTGCTTGTAAAGGAGATCGACTGTGCTTTTAGATTTCACTGCGGATTGGTAGCAATGGTGGCACACCTGGAAGGAGCCGGCACTGAGCAGCAAGCTGCTGAATGATTCTAATAACCCGACAGTAACTCAGGACTTCTGTACAGAGCACTTATCAAACCATGCAGTCCAGGTGATTCATGCATTGCATTATGATCTGTAGTCCTTCTTGCTGTAGGGCTTATTCCCCAAGATGTTATCTATTTCATTTACAATATGTGATGTCATCTTTGGAAGAACCTAGGGGTAGAAGAAAACTGACATTTAATTTCCACTGAAGATAGCCATGGATTGTTTCCAAATCTACATCTGGATTTTATCAAATAATGTTTCCTCTGTTGTTTCTCTTTCTTCATGCATATGTGACATACTTAAGCATTTATTTGATACCTTTCTCCCTCAAAGAAATGACTTTGCCCTGTGAGACAATCACAGAAACCATTGTCCTGAACTCCATATGCACTCAACTGCAGCAGAAACAAAGCTGGTGGCAGGAATGCCCTTATCTGTGAAAAGCAACAGAGAGTAATTAAGGGCCAAGGCAATGACATAGGCCTGTGCTTTTCTTAGTAGCACTTAAGATCTGGTGTGGAATATAGCATCATGTGTGTTGACATCAGTTCACTTGCTTAAGTGAGCCTGTAGACAAAGAGTGAAGCAACACGTTGAAGTGCTGAACATGGATGCAACCACTGCAGATGGTTGTAAGTCACAGCGAGGTGCCCTAGGTTTGCCTGAGGTGTGCAACTGGGGCTGAAGCAACATACCACGGGTTGGGATTCAGTTAGGAAAATGAGGGCAGTGTTGTCAATGTGGATGTAACGCAGCGGGCGCTGGGCAGGAGCTGCCCCACCTCTGGCACTTGCCTGTATGGCTCCGAGGTTCTCAATCAGCTGCTCTGGATTGGAAGATCCTAGAAGGACAGAGCTCACCCCCTCGTTCCTCAGACACCACGCTGCAAACAAAGGCACGGAACAGTCAGGAACAAAGGGCTCCCCTCACTGTGCTGCTGCCCATCCAGTATTTGTCAGAGCTTCTCTCTTTATTTGAAGAAGAGCACTATCATTTTTGGAAGCCGTCATTTTCCAGGTCACTTCTGAGTCATTTCTAATCCCATTAAGCAGGATGGTTATGCATCATGTCGATATCTCCCTTTTCCATTTTTAAATGTGCTGTCTCTCATTCATCGGATTGTTCTTGTTCCCACTAAACAAGGGCTGGGAATGCCTGCTTTGCTGCATCTGCATCATTCGTCATTTTATGGTTTGGTCTTCTTCCTGATCTGGCTCCTCTCTCAGCTAAATAATTCAGGAATACTTGATCCAAGGTAAACATGCCCCTAATATTTTCCCTTATCAGCCCTTTCCTGGTTGCCTTGTCCTTTTCTGATTGCTAAATAACACTACTGCTTGCTCAAAAAAGAAAGTATTTTTGACTGAGAACAGAGCAGTTGTTCCTCAAAGGCAATAGATGGCATTTTCATATAATAAAATAATAGAATTATAGATAGAACCATGGAACAGCTTGGGTTGGAAGGGACCCCAAGGATCAGAAAGTTCCAGCCCCCTGCCACGGCAGGGCCTTCAACCTCCATATCTTACACTGGTCTTGGTCCCTTCTGTTACTGCATCCCTAGAAATGTGTTACCCTTCCTGAATTACTGCTGCAGTTCACATCATCAGTCTCTCCACATTCCTGCCATTTTGTTCCATAATTCCTCATGTCATTCCTCATTCCTCATTCAAGTGTTATAACTGAAAAACACATCTACAGATACATCTGAAGAGAAAGCTGCCCTCTGTCCTGTTTGAAAGGCAACACAGCTTTTTCAGTTTCTATTTACGTCAGCATTACTGACTCCAAAGCAAACACCTGGAGCTCAGAATACCTGCAGCCTCCCAGGTTTGAGTAGGAGTTCATCTGCGCTCCTCTTTCAGCCGCAATGAAGGCACTGAATCTTCAGCTCAGAGTATTTCCCTTTTTACCAGCAAGATGGGAGCTAAGTGTGCATTTCTGGCAAAGAGCAAAGAGCAAAGGCATTCAGGTGCTAATGACAGCGCCCCTGCCCCCCTTACCGACTGCTAGCTGAGGTAGTGTGCAGCCAAGGCGCTCTGCAATGGGCGAGAGATCCTTCAGCTTCGTCTGCTGCTTCCTTCCCTCCTCGCTTATGATTTTTTCTTTCAGCCACTGGTAGCACTGGAGGGGAATTACACTGCAGTCAGATGTTGACTTTAACCTTCCCGAGCTGAAAGGTTGGTGCGAATAGAAACATCTCTGAAAATCCCCATGATGCAGTGATATGCAGGGCTGGGCAGGATGTCCCCTCCTGCTGCCTGCTGTTGTAGAGCTATGCCTTTATGAGCTTCACCTGAAGTTCTGACTCTGAAGTGTCACATTTGGATCACTGGACCCAATGGCAATTGGAAAATGGTGAAATATTGGTCAGCTTGACACGCCTCCTTCCTCCCCCCAGAAAAGTGAGAGGACATCTGATCTTGTTCAAGGTTTACCAGTGCCTTTCAAGATTAGAAAGCTAATGAGAAGGAGCTGAGATTTCAGTTTATATTCAGACTTGACATTTGATTCTCTTTCATTCCCACCAATGTAATTCAGGTCCCTCTGGGAAATGCTGCCTTCTGAGCTAGCTTGCAGTAAATTGCCCAGACTTTGTCTTGAAATGTAGCCTTCGTGTTGAAAATAAATTACAAATGCTATGAAATACCCCAATTGAAAATCATATCCCTTTGTAAGCAAATCAGTGCAGGCTGCACCTTTCTTTTCAGCTCATTCCCTGAAGCCCTTCAGCAGTGGGGATGGATTCCTGGTGCTGTTTGCCAGCCCTCAGCACTGCAGCGCATCCCCTTTTCCCAGACCAACAAATACCTTCAGGGCAGCCCTTGAGCTTTCGGGGACGCCGTTGCCGTATTTCCCTGAGATGATCCCGCAGGCGAGGGGAGACCACGTCATGGCACCCACCCCTGCAGAGAGTGGACAGAGAGCCATGGAACCAGGAGACCTCTGGGTTGTACCGGAACCCGTGCACTCAGCCCAGAGAGCAGCGACTGCTGCCTGTTGGTAAGGCACTGCCAGGGCTCCTCAGCCCCTTGGAGGGCACTGGGAGCATCGTCCTGGCAGATGCAGCCATACTTCCTCCTTTCCTCACACAGGGTGCCCTGGGTGCTCACACAAAGCCCCGCATGAGCCCTGTTTAGATAGGTCGGTGCCCACTGGTCCCTGAAGGCAAAATGCAGACATGGCAATTAACACCTCTTGCTATCAGAGATACAGCAAGCCAGGCTTTCTGCTAGGCCATGGACTGGGCTCCTGGCTCTTGCATTCTCCCTGTGCAGCGGTGGGGAAGGATGGGAAATCACTCTTCCCCTCCAGAGGCTCAGGTGTGGCCCTCCCTTATTTCTCTCTCTAAATAAAATAGACAAAGTGCTCAGCAGCAGATTTACCTATTTTGTGGTACAGTTCTGGCAGCTGAACCTCCACTTTCTCCCTTTGGAAGAGGTGGTACTCAGCCTGCTCACACACGGGCGGTATCATGTTGAACTGCCGGGCCACCGAGTAGGCTTCCTGGGGAGAGACCACGCAGGGAGCACATCATTCACGTACAGGGAGACACATACGGCCTGCAGAGCAGCCCTGGGGGCTGGAAATGTGCATCCTGGTGCCAGCTTATGGCTTTGCTTTACCATGATCTCCATAGCACTCCAGCGTGACGTTCCCCAGTACATGGCCATGCCCTGGTTGATGACGTGTGTCATTGCTCGGACAATTTCTGAGGGAAAAAGACAAACATAAGAGAACTCCGTGTCAACCCCGTGCTGCTCCTGCATGCTGGAGTGCTACCATCACATCTGGGGGCTGCCAGAACAGTGTGGCACTGCAGGATCCAACCACCATCTCCGGATGTGGATTTGGGGCCGGTCCCACAGCTGAAGGTGCTGCAGCCAGAGCAGCTCCAACCCACGGCAGCAAGGAGCAAAGCTTGGTGGGTCACTGCACCATGCAGCAAAGTGGGGAAAAGCACAAATAGGCTTATCTCACAGCTTTAAGGAACTTTTACCAGCTGGTTGTTGTCTAAGTATCATCCCACAATAATATTCCTCCTAAAATTTATCACTAGAGGGCAGTAGGGCCGAAAAATAAACCAAAAGACAAAAGAAAAAAAAAAAAAAAAAGAATCATTTTGTATTTTGTTCACTACGAGCATATATTAGCACCTGCTTCTTCGCACTACGGCCACTGAGATGCTGCTGAGAAATGAAGCAACTGGAGAACACAGCAGCTTCTTCTGGGCACCTTGCTCTGCATGCAGCTTCTTCTGGGCGCCTTGCTCTGCATGCAGCTTCAACCTGCTGACATCCACTTTGGGAGGACCTCCTGCCCCTTCCTGCTCCCCAAGGTTCTTCTGCTCCTGCCACTCCTGAGCAGACACTCCTGGTGATCAGGGCCATGAGCATGGGTTCACAGTGGATGGGAACCAGCCCGGTCAGCAAGGGTGGGCCTGGCATGCAGGGCACCTCCAGATCTATTTGCTGCTTTGTTTTCATGAGGCTCCACCAACTTGAAAATCAATTTCTTCCCTCTGGGATGGTTCCAAAAGTAAGAGGAGCAGATAGCAGATGCATGGGGAAGAAGAGATCCCACACAAGGATGCAGGATGAGCCTTCCTCCCACCCCACGTACATCTTCCTCCTTTGGCACAATACACTCGCACCTCCTCCACTTCCCCCCTTCCTGCCAAGCCACGGCTGGATGGGTTCTTGTTGAGTAATCCAATCCTCCCAGCAACAAAACAGCACTGAAAAATGGCCCTGAAAAATATTTACCCTCATGGATGATGTGAGCCACGAACAGTGCATCACTCAGACTGACAAAAATACACTGAGCGGATCTGGGAAGCAGAAGAAAACAGTCCTTAGTCACTGGTACGGGTAACGCACAAGGCAGCCCGCGCTCAGCAGCACTGCCAGATTGCAGAGTGCCCTTTCCTGGGAGAGCTGTGAGAGGCAGCCCAGGCAGTGCTGCACTTCCCAGCCCGCTCAGCACCGCTGAGGCTGTCTGTATGTCTGTCTGTGTGCAAAGCACTTGCTCGGGCTGAGGATGCTGAAATGATGCTGGCCATCACTGCCTTGAGATTGAGAGGAGCTGCCTTTTATACCATGAGAGTTCTCATCCTATTTATGGGGGAAAAAAACAGCTTGGCAGAGAGTCGCTTACAGTGCCAATCTGGAGGTTATTGTGAGATTTCTCCTGCAGGCAGCGACAAGCAGCTAAACACGGCAAAGTCTCCATTTATAACCCTCGGAGGACTCTAAAAGTGACAGTGTGCCTCTTCCGTGGCTCTCTGTACCCAAAAGGCAGAACTCCCGACGGCAGCACTGATCTTTCCCCTGGTGAAGAGCAGCTCTCAGATGCCAGATATTGTTCTCCCATTTTGTGCTCTCCCCCAGATCTGCCTTTTTCTCCATTCCTGGGCCATCCTGGTTGGGGCAGGCACAGCCCACCGAGCGCAGTCACAGCCCAAGCACCCACGCACTGGGGTGAAGGTGTGGGGTGAAGCTGTGGGGTTTCCACAGAGCAATCCTGTTATGGGGATTCCTCCATCCCCCCACAGCACCCGCTTCTCACTGCTGTTGGTTTTCTATTTCTGCCATACGATCATTTTGGAATTTTTAGGGGTGTTCCATCACACCTCTTACACACTTTGGCCCGTGGTTGTTTGCGTTTCTCCCACCTCTGTTCCCTTCAAAAGAATGACAGCCAACCTAGGATATTTATAACGGCTCTTGTTTACCAGATCCTTCCCCCATGGGCACGCCTCTGGATGGTCTGAGGCAGCACCCATTTGGGCAGCTCACTGGATGGCAGAAATGTCATCGCTTCGAGGGGGAGTTCTCAGAAGAAAGCACACGAATGTTCCCAAACCCTGTGGCCAGGCAGTACCGACCCGAGCCAGCTCTGTGCCCTGATGTGGAGCACGGCACCCGGTGTGGGGCTGCCCACTGTGCTGCCTTCTGCTCAGCTGCACGCATTGCCCAGAGTGAGGGAAACATCTGCGACGCAGCCTGGGATTGCATCTCTGCAGGACTAATGTAGCGTGAGGGCATGGGGAGAGGAGCGCCGTCTGAGCAGATTGCAGATATCTCCTTTGATCAGAAAGGGGATATTTTCCGAGAGAAGCTTTTAATGCCCAGAACTGACAGCTCATCAGGAGAGAGAGAAGCACAGCAGCACCAGAGGGCTGAGCTTGTCTGCATTCCAGCCGAGTTACAGAACTGAAAGGCCCAGCCTGGCACTCAGTGGCAGTGCACCATGCCCTGAGCTCAGGCCAGGACAGTTTCCCCTTCCAACCTCACCTACTTGCATGCACAAGCATGGAAATAACATGACAATAATTTACAGCTCTTCCTCTAATTCCTCCAGTTGCATTTCATATCCCACAGCCTCACTGCCCACTCGAGCGAGTTTACCATGATTTGACACTGTCCATAACCAGCAACCACATCAAGGTGACCTACAGACAGCTCACCCTCAGGATGAGAGCTGCATCCCGTGGTGAGGATCCCAGCTGCACAGCACACAGAGGGAACTCCTGTCCTTCCCAAAGCATTCTGTGGCTTTGAGCCACACTTGTGGCTGCATTACCTTCAGCCACCCGCATCCCTGCAGCTGCACACAGGGGATGCAGCATGTGTTGCACACCCAGGACACGGCTTCCAGCAGAGCTGGGAGCAGCTCTTTGCTCATAGGGAAAGCATGGCCACGTAAGGACACAGAGCATAGCTGGGATTGTGCCTCATGAAGGTAGCTTAGCACTTAGTGCGCGTGCCAGATATTGCTGAACCGACAGATGGCCCAGCAGATGCTCTGGGATAGAAGTGGCTTAGTAGGTGAACCATAAAAAAAGCATGAAGTACATGGAAAGAATAAACACCGCGCCATTCATAATGCAAGCGTCCCTTTTCTCACCCTGCTGAAAACCTCACCAAGTCCCACAGTTTATACTCTGCTGCCAAGCCCCAGCCTGGGAGCACTGTGCAGAGCTGCTTAAACACCATCAGCATCAGAGCTCAGCTGTGCTGTGTGTGGGAAGGAGCACCCCAATCCCCAGCACAGCACAGCCCCTCCAATGGCCATCGCCAAGCAGAGCGGGCACTGCTGCCTGCACCCAGCTATCTGCTGATGCTGCTCTGTGCAGTGAGTGCAGCCAGTGGGGAGCAAGCAGATGTGGGATACCAAGTGATGCCAAAGGCATGTTGAGGGGTTCCCTGACCCCCCAGCTGGCTGCAGGGGGCCAGGTCAGCTGGCGCAGTGGCTTCCTAAATGCAAACACACTCATTTCAACCTCATCTGTGTGGATCGGAGAGGAAAGTACAGGGAGGAATGTTAAAACCACCATTGGGATTTAAAGGGAACGCCTATTTCCATTAAAGACGTACAAATTCATTTAAGTGTAAATATATAGGACTCCGGGATGTCATGAAAGAACCATTTCATATTTAAGCTGCCCCGCCTGAATATTTAATAAAGATTTGTTCTTCATTTCCTACCATTGGAGGCATAAGCCTGTAAGCCAGGATCAGTCGCAGGAAAACCTTCAATTACAGCTGCACTGACCTTCCATGGGGGTGTTGTTGTCCGGGCGGTTGGCAAAGACCACATCCACGTATTCCAGCTGCAGGCGCTGCAGGGAGGCCCTCAGCCCTGCGGGGCAAAGCAGAGAGCAATGCAGGGTCAGCAGCAACACAAGAGGTGCAATGCAAGAGAGAATCACAGCTGGAAAAGACTCCTCAAGTCCCCAAACCTGCAGTGGGCCCATGCAGCCCTCCCTCGTGGGCTCTGCGAGGAGCTGGTGGCAGTGGGTGCCAAAAGCCCACATACATGTGTGTGTGTGACGGGGAGATGTCCTAACAGTTATTTTCTACGAATCTTCCCAGGAACAAAATGTTTTTTATGAATGTTCATGAAGAAGAAGCCAAAATAGAGCCGTCTGAAAAACATTTGCTGAAGTTAGAGATGCAAGAAATGGCTGTTTTCACCAAGTGTGTTGAAGAGAATAGCTAACATTGACCTTAACACTGTTCGGTACTTCTGTGAAATTCTTTCATCTGCTGCCAGTGCTCCTCTGTCCTTTTGCAAAGCAGTTTCTCACTGAGTGGCAGAGGGGTTTTGGGGTGGCCACGATCCCTCCTGCACCACCAGGCTGCCCACAGTCGGACACATCACTTACCCACGCCCCACAGAATGCTGCTCACAACGTTATCCAGTGCAGCCTTAGTGGTAAAGTCATATGCTAATGTCACTGAGTTCTGCACATGCAACACGAGGAATGCTTTCTAGGGCAACGGCCCCACTCTATGGATGCCCCCCATTCAGCTCTGCTCGCCAAGAGTGCTGGTGGTGATGCTGATCCCTGGCACACCATGAGAACCGGGCTGCGGCGGGGCAGTGCCAAAAGGCCATGAGAGGTGTGGGTGCAGACCTCACAGCTCAGCATCACTGAGAGGTATTTACCCTTTGGCAGCACAGGGCAAGCAGCAGCAGGGCCCAATGCTGGGTGCTGCTCTGTGGGGTTGGCTGATTCCCCACACGCATCCCCTGTGTGTGGGGATGGCACAGCCTCCCAGGCTGACGTGTTCTCACCATAATAAGCTCACAGTTCATGCTGCTGATCCTTAATATGACAAAAACTTGTCTTTTCATGGGCACTGCTCTATTTGTGCCCCACCGGCAAAACACTGCTGTGCAGGCACGGATCCAGCCTGCAGCAGCCCTGACCCCCAGTTCCATAGACACACAATGCACTGCAGGATGGATGCAGAAGTGTGGGACTGTGCCCACTGTACCAGCAACCACCACCAGCCCTACAGGGAGCCTGGCAGCAAACTCAGAGTTCTGGCACAGGAAAGTGCCTGAGGCGCAGCACCCACCTTCAATGATGTGCTTCCTTGAGAGCCCTCTCTCTGTTTCAGCCCTGCAAACACAAAGCATACAGTTAGGGGGCTGAGGTGCCAGCCAGCAGCAGGCAGAGATGAGGTCCCACGTCCCAGCCAGGCGCAGAGCAAGGGGTGGCAGCCCTAAGCCTCAGGCAACAAGGCATCACTGAACTTACTTTCCGCCCCAGTACAGCTTTGTTGTGATGACCAGACTGGAGCGCCTAGGAGCAGAACAGAAAAACTGTTGTTGTTAAATAAAATGATCCCAGAAGAGCCCAGGCAGGAGACCACCTGGCTCCGAGGCAGTGCCCTCCTCCCCAAAGGCACCACCACACTCACAGCATCCATGGGCAGCAGCACGGCTCGCAGTAAAGGAATGCTCCCTCAGGCATTAAAACCCCAGGAAAAATACATTTGCTGAATTAATCTAGAGACTCCACTGTGATAGCAGATCAAATATTTATCATCATCAAACTATTTTGCTGCAAAATTGTTTGAGTGTAACAATTTGCCAGGGTTTTGCTTGGCTTGACTTCTTTCTGCCACAGGATGTGGAACATTTCCCAGTGAGCATCCATCCTCCAGAACAGGGGCACTGGTTTCAGTGAGAACACCACTGGGACTGCTCTTTGGTTGCAGGCGATGACACACAGGGGAGAGCCTTAAAGATTATGTAAATGCTCTTAAAATGACACCACATATGCTAATGTGCTTCATTTACATGAGGTATCATCTCCTACCAGGCGGCCGAGATGAAGGCCCATCACAGCTTTGCATTCTTAATACACAGCCTTACGTGTGTGCGCAGACCTGCCGCACAGATAATCTGCCTCTGCTCTGTGTGCGGAAATGGGGATGAAAGTGCAGAGATCAGGGACTCACGGAATGGTTTGGGTTGGAAGGGACCCCTAATGGCCATCAGCCCTACTCCCTGCAGTGCAGAGACTCCCACAGCTCCAGCAGGTGCCCAGAGCCAGCTCCTAACCAAGCCTCCACCTGCTAGCAGCAGAGATGAGGAGCAGTTAGGAGGGCTGGCTGCTGATGGAGATGCCCAGAGCCCAGTGCTTCCCACAGCACCTCCTGAGCCCCACACCAACTCTGGCTGGCCAATGCTCAGCATCTGTAAGGTCTTGGAGGTCTCCCCACTCCCATTGTCCCTGCTGCCCCAGTACGGTACCTCCAGCCCTTCTTCTTGAGGATGTTCCCCAAGATGACCTCAGCCCTGCAGAAGAGAGAAAATCCATGTGAGAGGCACCAGAGGATGCTCAGGGCAAGCAGATCTCCACATTGCAGCCAGCCCCAGCCCTGGGGTCCTGCACTGGACACTACGCCCCAAAATCTGGGGATGGACTTTTTCCCTTTTCTTAGCTCAGCAATGATACTGAAAGCGTGAGCTGTGCTGGAGCTGCTCCTTGCTCGCAGAGTTTTCAGAGCTGTCACCATCATGGACTATTCATCACCACTGAGACAGGCATTGACTTGTCATTTATTCAGGATGTTTCCCAGTAAGTGCTTGAGGCGGCACCAGTGATGCATTTCAGCTGGGTGCAGTGTTGGCCTTTTTTTAAAGTGTGCTCCAGAAATGACCAAGTTTCATAGGAGATTTCCTAAGCAAAATCATGCCCGGAGCCACAGGGAAGGAACTCAGTGCAGCTGGGACCCCTCGTGCCCAACCAGCACCCAACCAGGACTCACTTGCCCGCCGCATACACCTCAGCCGTGTCGAAGAGGTTGACACCACTCTCGTAGGCGATGGTCATCAGCTGCTCGGCCACCTGCAGGATGGACATGGGGCTGAGTGAGGCAGCACTGCTGGATGGTGGGTCACCCTGTGCCATCACATGGACCTGAGAGGGGACTTGGAGCTGCACAGCCCCCCGGGGCTGATCCTGGGAGGAACTGAGGGAAAAGCCCTGCGCTTTCCAATGGGAAAGCAGCCAAGAATTTAACAAGGTTACAGAAATCGCTCTGCAGATCTATGAGGTTGAGTGCAGGAATACATTTGTCTTCTTGTTCTGAGCATTGCCTTTTTGCAGTGACTTATTATAAACAAGGGGAGCCGGGAAGCTAAATTTGTCATTGAAACAACTCTTTTTGCTTGAGACCACAATACCCAGAATCAGGAATAAATGCAGCTCCGTGATGTGCAGCGATCAGAAATACCAGCAAAGGTCGAATCACTTACAAAGAAAGAAAAACGTTTGAAAGCAGAATGCTGGGCCTCTTGCCTGCTGCAGAAGTTATTTTGGGATTTCTGCTGTGGCACCACACGGAGGGCTGCTGGAGCCTTCTCCCTTGTTACGAGCAGCCCTGGTACACCCAGCCAGCAGTGAGCCCCAGCCAGTAGGAGGGGAACACAAGCACCTTTCCTTTTGCTTCATCTTATTAGGGAAAAATAACAAAATAAACGGAAATAAAACCACCACCGTGAGACACCACGCTGCTGCTAGCGATGACTGCCGCTCATTACACACAGTCTGCAGAAATAGAGTTTTCCAAATTCTCCTCCAGGAGCAGAACTGCTGCCAATGGTACAGCACGGAAATACCGCTCCACGCAGCAGAGGGAAGGTTGTTTCAAGGGGGAGATGCTTTCATTAAAGCTGATCTTGGAAAATGTCAGATTCGTTAAGATATTTTGCGGCAGAAGCGTTTGCTTTGCATGCCAACGCTCTGCCATTTGCTGTCACCACGCCCCACTCCCGTGTGCTGGCCATGCTTTCATCTGTAAGCACTGCCCTTAGTTTTGCTTCGTGCGTGATACTGAATGCAAAGATCACTTACCTCATCTGAGATTTGACCTCCAAAAGTCACCCACGTCCCTACAAAGACCAAAACAACCGGTTATCATGGGAAAGGCTCCTGTGCCAATGTCTGTGTGTTCAGACCCACCGGCAACAATTGGGAACGGAGAAATGTTCTGGAGATGCTGAAACACATCAGTGGGACAGCGAGACTTCCCAAATCCCTGCTTCAGTGCTCAAAGCCCCAGGCAGGAAGAGCTCAGAGGTGCTGAAGCACTGAAACACGTGCAGAGTAACTCCCCCTGAGCTGGAGCTCAGCATTCACACTCACCCTTGGCCAAGAACTACAGCAAAGGCCCTGCTCTGCCCACAGAGCTTTGCTTTTTCCCTCGCTAACAACCTTTCTACGTACCAGCTTCCTTTGCATATATGCAAAGTTAATTCTGAAGATGTGTTCACAAGGAAACTCTGGATTTCCTGCAGAACCGCAGTGCAGGAAAGGCCCTACCTTTCCAGTCTGTAAAAGCTGAGCACATTGCTGCTGCTGGAACAGAAAAGAGACTTCTTTAAAGAGCACAGGTATTCCTGGCTCACATTGCATTGCCCCACCATGGGAAGCGAGCAGCTCCCTGCCAGGACCCACCGCCAACACCACGGCCCCAGCAGTGCAGAGAAGGGCCCTCCTCCTTCCTGCCACATTCATTGCATTTCAAAGCCTTTGGAAAAAGTATTTTTCTTATCACGAAATGCTCTGGTGCCACATAATAACGATAAGAATGAAAATAGGCTTCATTTTATCATTAAGCTTCTTTGTGCAAGTGAAAAATCCGGCTAAGACTGATTTCCATGTTAAAGCTTCAGAAGAGTTATTTTTGTAAGAATACATTAAAATGCATCTTTACTGAAGGAAGAAAAAAAAAAAAAAAAAAGCATTGAGACTGTTTACCACGAAGTGATTCTTAAACACATATGGAGGTGGTGAGCGACGGGCAGGAGGAGCCCCCAGTTCAGCACGGGGCTGAGACACACAGACACCAGGGACAGACAGAAGGGATGGCAGCACGGCTGGGTTGGAAGGGTCCTGGGAGATCACCCAGCTCCAACGCCCGCCGTGGGCTGGTTCCACCCACCAGCTCAGCGTCACGCATTGACTGATTAGAAATGAGCCTTCGGGTGCCTAAGCCACATGAGAACAACGAGCTCTTTCTCTCTTTAAATATAAATAGTAAATATATGCAGAACTGGGTACACCTTCACTCCATGTACCCGCCTTCCCCATGCTGCCCGTGGGGTGCGTGCTAAGGAGCTCAGGCTCATGATCATCATCCAAATGTTAGGAATGCCACTGGTCAAGAGCCCCGGAGAAATCATTGCCTTGGTGGCTGCAGGCCAAGCCAGCAGGATGCTGAGTCCATGCTTAGCAAGACAACCCCCAGAGCATCAGGAAACTGCAATGCTCTGCTCGATGCAGGGCTGGAAGCAGCCTGAGGGACATAGTATGTGCAGGAGAAGGTGCCAGGCCAAGAGCAGGATAGACAGATATGCCAAGAGCAGAAGGACAGCCACGCAAGTGGCCAAAAGCATTGACAAGGGTACAGCTGGGACACATGGGAGCTGCACAGGGCCGTGGTGCCATGCCCAGAAAGGCTGCGGTTCCCAAAATTCCCTTCCAGAAAGCACAAGACTCCTTTGGCATTTCCAGCAGTGGCTGAGGATGATTCACAGCCCAACAGGAGCAGCTCTGAAGGAAGAGATACAGCGGAAAAAAAATAATAAAGCATAACCCTTCCTTGTCCCCGCACCAAGCAGCTGCGTGCCCTTTGCCTGTCCCCATTAGCGGTGTGAGCACAGCCCCAGTGTCCTCAGCCCCACGGGGACACCAGCACAGCCACAGAGCGTTTCGGGGCCCTTGACCTTTTGTGATCCTTTCTCTATTGTGTAAAAGGGAGCACTGCCATGAGAGGAGATGTCTCGGAATTACGAGAGCGCTGAGACTATCAGGAGGAGGAGTGAAGAGCAAGCTTGAAGCTGGGGACGCAGTAGGAACACAGAAGAATGCCAAGGACATTTCTCCCGTGTGGGGTGTGTAGTGGAGCACAGCTCCAAGGCACAGCAGCTCCTCAGCCGTGCTTGCCCCACACTGGAAAGCTGCTTTCCAGCCAGATACCTGAGCTCCAAGGGAGGAATTTCTACACCGAAGCAGGATTCAGCTCCGTTCCCATCACAACTCCCAGCCTGGCACATTGTGACTATTTCTGGGTTATTTGCTGAATGCAAAATTCACCGCTTGATAATTCCACTGCTGGCAGATGTGTCACCTTTCAGGAGAGCAGAGATCCTGGCTGGAAGACAGGGCTCAGCCTCCCCCGAGGACGGATCCCCCCCCGCTGCAGTGAGGCAGTGCTGCACGAGCTCCCGGCTGCCACATCAGTCCCTGCTCTACTGATGTCTGGGTGCCTTCAGCTGTGGGCTCTGCAAAAGCTTTGCCCCAAAGCAAAGCCACCAAGGTGTGAGGGAAAGGCCTGGCTCCTTTTTGCACCACAAGCTGCTGGGTCTGCACCATGGGGATGGCTCTGCCACGTGGCGGTGGGTACTGCTCTGCAGCTGCGGGAACCTCTTGTACTGCGAGTTTTCTCCTGGGCTTCTTTATGAGGAATTGGATTTTCTGGATTTGGATTTTTGGATTTGGGGTGGCTGCTTTCATCCTGCTGCTCCTTCCATCGCAGCTCCTTGCCTTGCTGGAGGCCGTCCCCGCGTTTGCTGAACACCAGCAGCCCATCTTCACAGGCTGACTTTGCTTTGAGTTAACCACCAGGAAACATGACCTTATTTCTTCCTGCATCCCAAACACGAACCTTCCACAGCCCATGCACTTGCCCAGGGCGGGACTCTGATATTCCCATTTGAAATTCTCACCTTGGGCTCACCGACACAATGCAAAGATGTGCCCACGCAGTGAGATTTCAGATTTGTGAGGCAGATTGCTGAGCTGGCAGGAAGTTGGGTACAACTTCAATTGGATTTGCATGCTGCAGGGGCTTAGGGACACAAATGCATCTCCCAGGGAGCTGCGCAGGGAGCTCATAGAGCAGCTACCCAAGCGGGCAGTGGGGCAGACACTGACAGACATGAAGTGCGAGAGGACTGAGCTGTGCTCTGGAGGAGCTGTGCATTGCAGCAATGACTGCTGAACCCAGGGCTCCCTGCTCCCCAGCACACCCTGGGCTCCAGAGACTCAGGAACAGCATGAGAACACCACGGTGTCGCCACCCCATGGCCCAACCCCACACCTGCCCAGCTGCCAGCACCCAACCCTGCAGCTGTGTTCCCAAGGGTGATCTATAGGGACATGGCCCCACGTGTCTGCAATTAAAGAAAAGCTCTGCAAGGCATTTTTCTGCCACCACTTCCTCTCACACAACAACATTTGCTCTTGGTGAAACTGCAAGTGTGAAAGAAAACTCTACACCAGCTCGTAAGTCCTTTAAAAGCCCAGCATCTATTTTGGTCAGAAGAGCTCTTCTTGCCGGAATAGAACTTATTTTTGTGACTTGCAATAGAGGGTGACTTGCATATCCCCCTCTATTTTAAACTCAACTCTCAAAACATTTTGAGGGAAAAAAAAAACGCATTTTAAAGCATTGCTCACGTTGGGTGATACAACTGCTGGCAAGGGAGCTGATGGGGCCAGGGACCCCACATCCCCTACCACACCATACCACACCACTGCCCTCGGTGCCATTTCTGAGCACCTCCAAGAACGGTGACCCTGCTGCTCCCTGGGCAGCTGTGCCAACGCCTGGGCTGCTCTTTGGAGGAAAAATATTTCCTAGTATCCAACCCGATCCAGCACTTCTGGAATAAAGCCCTGTTCTTCCCTATAGCTCTTGAGGAGGAAAGGTTTGCCCAGAAGCCATGGGGCTCAGGCCACGCACTCACCCAGGCCGAGGCACGAAACACGCAGTCCAGACTTGCCAAGGTTCCTAGGAAAAAAGAAATAAAACAGTGTTAGACCCATGAAGGACACTGGTTGGGTAAAGCAACTGGAGAATGCTGCTTTTCGTAGAATGGTTGGAGTTGGAAGGGACCTCTAAATGCCCCCAGTCCCATCCCTGCAGTACAGGGGCACCCACAGCTCCATCAGGTGCTCTCAGCCCATCCCCTGACTGTGGCTGCTGGTCTGGATGCCCACCTCTCTGGGCAACCTGAGCCACTGCCTCAGCACCCTTATTGCAGAGCTTTTTCTTTATATCCAATCTCAATCTGCCCTTTTTGGTTTGAAGCCGTGTGTAGGAAGGCTGATAGCAGCACTCACACCCCCAGTGCTGCTCCCTGTGTCAGAGCTCTCACCCAGCACAGCCGCAGGTTCCACCCCTACCTAACATAAAGCTGTAACACAAAAACCCTCTAATTACAGCCTCCTGCTTTAGCCTTCACATCACAGCCAGATCTGTGCAACTTCTTTGCCAGCCCGAGGTGTAACACGGGGCCACCTCTGTAGTTCCACTGCAGAGCTCTGCAAACAATTACTACACTTTGTTTCTGCTCTCCATGAATTATTTAGAGCCCAAAGAAAGGACAGGACAACCCTCCCACTCTCCCAAAAGCCAGCTCAGTGGTGATCCCGCACCATTTGGGTGCTTTCACCTCCCCATGGCCCTCAGCTGACACGGGCCAAACCCGCTGCAGGGCACAGCTCCAAACTGGGGGCTGGCATTTAGATGCTGGAGCTGCACCACCTGCCCCAGGCTCACAGCAGGCTTGAAGCTGGCACCGACCCCATTCCTTTTGCCCTTTTGCATGAGAACACCGCTGGATCCCCATATAACAAATGGATGCAGACAGCACCAGCAGTGCCAACCTACACACGACAGTTGCCCGTGCCCCCAGCAGGGCAGCACTGCCTCTGGCAGCTCACGGCAGCAGGGCTGTGGGTCACATCATCCCAACAGAGGTGGTGTTTCCAGTACGCATCTGCCATTGGAAACTGCTTTCTGCTGGTTGAGCTGCAGGCGGCTCCTCACAGAGCCTTCTCTGCTAATGGATCTGGGCAGTAACACCGTGTTTGGCTTCCCAAACGCTGTCCTTGCCATGTGCTTTGTGTGCACGTGGCCGGGGTGCTGGAAAAATTTATGTCTATTGGAAAGAGCCGATGCTGAAATTGCCAAATCCTTTTAGTGCAAATGGAACCCAGTGGCTGCTCAGCTTGCGAGAGGGCATCCAGCACACGGTGCACAAAGGAGGAATCTAGCTCTAATTGAATTCGCTTTATGTAGAAGCAGAGAAGGTCACTTTGTGCATTCTCCATAAGGTTTGGCACCAAAAGAGTGAGGCACGCAGAGCTCAATGGGGCCAGCAGCCCACAGATGCCCCAAGTGCCTCACAACCCCCCTTGTGGGCATGGCCCCTCCATTCATGTGCTCCAATTAGCAGGAAGGTTGCACACAGAGCGAGCAGAATCAACACCTGCCTGGGGCACCTCGCCTCCAGCACAGCCCTCACACTGCTCAGAAGCACGTGAGCATTGATTTGGGGACCATTCCTGGGGCAGATAGATGCTTTGAGCAAACAAAAGCCTTCCAGAGCTGGCTGCTCTCAGCCCCTTAAAAGAAGCCATGTGTGTACATGCACAAAATAAAGCAGAAAAAAAATACATGTACATACCAACTTGCATCTTCCAAGTGTGCGCATATGTGCGGATACATTGGATGCAGATACATTATCTGCACGCGTTCATTTATGCACACACATACATGCATGTATACCTGGAAACTGCAAAATCACCAAGTGAAATCAATGGTTTGTTTCCAAATAACTGGAGGGTGGAAGCTGCAGCAGTGCCAGGCAGTGCCCAGCCCCATGGCTCCCAGCACAACCCCCAGCACCGAGCATTGCTCTGTACGGAGCAGCAGAGCATCCCCAGCCAGCAGGAACTGCCCAAACTGCTCATATCACAGTGCTTTGCCCCGGGACGTGGATGAGAAAAGCTCTTCCCTGCACGTAGGACAGGGACTGAGTGCACAGCGTGGCACAGGCATGGCAATCCCATAACTGCTGCCCCGCAGTGTGAACTCATGGCCTTGTGGCACTGCGACAGCTGCTAGGCTTGCACTGATGCTGCTGAATCGCTCCTGTAGGGCATTGCACTTTGGGAGCCCACGCTGCAGGGGGAGATGCCATGAAACAGAGCACCTGCAGGGTCCGTGTGCCAGCCCCAGCAGCTCAGGTCCATCCTTCACTCACATGCTCACCTCTCCTTGCTGCTCCCACCTCTGCCATCCTGTCTCTGCACTGCGTGGGATCAGAGCACCATCATCAGGAGCTGAGATGCATTCCACACCACATCCCTGGTTACAGAAAACAAAGCCTAAAGCCAAGCAGCTTCAGTTTCAGAAAAAGCAAACAAAAACCTCTCCGAGAACCCCACATGCCTGAACAGCACCTGCCCTGAGCCAGTCCCATGCCAGAGCTGAAGATGCTGGGGACCAGCATGAGGAGAGGGTGGGACACAGCAGTCAGCTTGGACCCCGAGTGCCACAGCCCCAGGAGCAGAGGGACATCCATCACTGCACCACAGTCCATGAGAGAGGACACTCCAGGCTGAAGTGTTTGTTCATCTTTTTCCCTCCTAAACTTCGCAAGATTTTTATCTGGGCAGAGTTGGAAAGATGCAATCTTGCAAGATACGGTCAAGTTTATGGAGCTTGCAGGAAAAAAAGCAGGGGTATTTTGTCACCATGTGGTCAGCAGGATTTTGCATCAGTGAGCACCTGGCACCTTGGAAAGTCTCTGCAGCCCTTTAAACACACGAAATTGTGCTCATCAAAGAGAATTTGGTTCCGGACCTGGCTGTGATGCTGAATAAGCAGAGCCTTTTATTTCCACAGAACTGGGGGAAAAAGTGTTTTGCTTGTTGGGCATTTCGCTGGGAGCAAATCTATGAGCAGAGCCATACAAATATTGGGTGGAAAGGTGCAACAGAGCTGAAGAACGTGCAGGAGGATTTTATGGTGTGGCTGCAGCCACAGTGGTATGTCCACAAGAAGGGCAACAATGGAGGCTTCCAAGCACAGGGATGATGGGTTCAGTGATGGAAGTGGAAAAGAGGGGGAACAATGCATTGCACAGGAAATGCAGAACAGAGGATAACGAGAGGCATCTGAGATAAAGACTGACTGTAAGAATTCAAGGAGAGGGGGAAAAAAAAGCTTATTTTCAGGAATCTCAGAACAAAGGCTGAAACCCATCCCCAGGGGATGCTTCTTTGTGATGTGGCACCGTAGGAAGATCAGATTATGTCTGAAATAAAAGTTAATTTTAGTTAAAAAGACAAAAAGGCTTAAAACCAAGATGAATATTTGGCAACGAGAAGTGAGACTAATCACAGTGCTTAGCAGCTCCCTGAGGCCATTTAACTTCTTCTCTGGAAGAGATCTGATGAGAACAATGTCCAGTGGCACCTCAGGCTGCCTGCAGCCCACAGGAACCCTGTGCACAGGAGGAGGGCATCCATGTGGGTTGTAAAGCTTTCCTCCAGTTCTGGGTTTGCTTTTCACTCTTCCTTTACAACTTTCTCCTAATGAAGGTGCCTCTGTCAGCACCCACAGCCACTGCATCGGCCCAGGGCTACCACCATCCATCCTGCAGCACAGGTGCACACACAGCAGCAGTGTAAGGGGGAGTAAATTTAGCATGCAGTGCCTTAGGAAACCCAGAGCAAACCTCACGGCAGGGAAAAAAGAAAAGGGAAAAAGGAGCAGAAGGCTGCTGTGGGCAGTGATGGGTGCTGCAGCTCAGTGCTCTCCCCGCTCCCAGGGGCTGGGGTTGCCCCGGTGGCTCTCAGCATCCTTCCACAGCACTTAGCCTGAGTGCTTTATCTTCTCATTCCCACTCCATTACTCCTTCAAGAAGGTCCTCTCTCTGCAGTAGCTGCATGCAAGCTCCTTCCCCATCTCTGCTATAGACAAGTTGTTAAGTAACACCATATAATTTCTCGCTCAAAAAACGTCCTTCCCTGTGATGCCCTGTCCCAATTAACTCAGGGGTGCACAGGGCAGCCAATTATAAATCCTGCTCATTGAAGCTCCCCTCACCCAAGCTCACAAAAACCCTTTCAGGTGAAACCAGCCAGGTGTGAGGAGTGCTCAGCACGGCACAGCAACAAACCCACTCAGCACAGACCCCAGGCACAGCCCCTCTTTGTGCCCAAGGTCAGCCGATGCCTCCCCTGGGTGTCTCACGGTCACTTTGAGTTTGATTATTTCCTCTAAAGAGTAAATGCTGACAGTGCACTCAGGGCTGAGCAGGACCAAAAGGAATATACAATTTATTTCTGCTTTATGGTTGGGGTGAGGGCCACAGTGGGACCTGGAGTGCTCGGCCACATCCCAGGGACACTCAGAGCTAACAGCATCCTTAATTAAAGGGAAAGGGGAAAAAGCATACCCAAGAAGCAGCCCATGCCATATGGCAAGAGTGGTGCTTGTCTCCTGTGGCACAGGGCAGAAAGCAATTGTAATTAACCGCTTTTAATTAACTCTAGTGCAGGGGAATGCGTAGGAGAGCCCAACGATAGCTGCAGTGCTGGAGGCAGCAGTACTGCAGGGAGCATCCCTGCGCCAAGCATCACCACAACCTGCATCACTGCAATCCCAAGCCCTAAGCTCCCCAAGTCCCAGGCCCTCCTAGCCTCTCTGTACCCCCATAGGAGGAAGCACTCACCCCAGCACCCTGCTGCAGACCTGACCTGCTGTTCTTCATGCCCCTGGTCCTGCCCCAGCCCCCACACACCTCTCAGGCAGCACCTGATGCACACCCTGTGATTCCATATGGGGAGCATGGTCATACAGCCAAAACCTACAGCCCTCCTGGTAGTGATTTATGGCCTGTGCCTCCTCTGCTGCTTAATCAGCTAATTAGCTGACAGCTGCTGCCTGCTACAATGATAGGACAAAGCAATCGGGAACAAACACACCTGGTTATTCAGAAACATCTCAGTGCAGCCCCACAAACACCCCCTGCCATCCCAACTGCTGCATGGTGCATCTTCAGAAGCTGCCCCCATTGCAGGTGTCCCAAACCAACCTGTGCAGGAGAGGCAGAAAAAGAGTAAGACTTTGTGTCACTAAGCAAGGGCTGAGCTGCTCAGAGCCTGCAGCTTTGCTTGTCTCTGCTTGGCTGAGAGAACCTTGTTTAAGGCTTCGTGACCTCCAACAGTGCCATGGAAGCAGTAAGATGAAGGTATCCCACTTGTGTGTCTGCCCACCCGTCTATCTACCTATCCACCCCTCCATATATCCAGCTATCCATCCATCTGTTCATCCACTGGTCCACCCATAGAATCACAGAATCATTGAGGTTGGACAAGACTACTAAGACCACCAAGTCCAATTGTCAGCCCATTGCCACCAAGCCCTCCGAGCCACGTCCCATCTATCCATCCATCTCCCCATCCATCTCTCTATTCACCCATCCATTTCACTACCTATCTATCAGAAATGAGACAAACATGTTGTTTTTTAAGAAAGAAGTTTTAAATAAAATCTATGCAGCACCACACACACTGACTAAAGCATTTCAGACTCCACACCCACAGAAGAATAATCAGGCTCAGAAGAGCTCCAGTAACGCCGTTCCTCCCTTTCCACCCCCAGTTTCCTTACTCTGTGTTGATGCCACTGCCCACAGCAGCTGGCCTTTACCAGTAACACCAGACCAAGGGGATGCATCCCACATGAGTTCTCAATCCCTGTGGCAGCTGGCCACAAGGACAAGGACTCCACATCCCCAGGGCTGCCCTGAGCTCCTTTGGTACCCTAGCAGCCCACATCCCACCTTATAAGCAAAGCTGGGAAAGAAGGAGTAGGCTTTCTTGTGGATCATCTGCAGGCAGTTTGGTTTATTGTTACCAAAATGCACAAAAATGTCACCATTCCTGAGCCTTGCAGGGGGAAAACAACGTTGCTTGGAAACATCCCCATTATTGCTTTGGAACAGCTTCTTTTTGAACAGAAAATGAATAAAATATGCAATTTGCTCCCTGCAAACAGGCTGCTTCACATAGCAGTGAGGCCCAGCAAAGCTCCTGGGCTGAGCTCCTGCAGGAGCCTGGCAGCAGGGCAGTGACCCACAACTTTCCCTCTGAGTGCAAGCAGGCGGGAGGGAGAAAGGTGGGTGCAGAGCTCCCTGCTGCTGGCACTGCTCAGCCACTGCCCCCAGAGGCCCAGCACCCAGCGGACTTTGCTGTGCTGCTCTTGCTGTTCTGAGCTGGTGACAGGATGCACACTTTGCACTGCTGGAGCATGACAGTACACCGATGGGTTTGCATGCAAAGTTTGCAGTACAAGTGCTGTCCCAGATCATGCTGGCCGGCTGCTCACAGCATTCAGGGTGAAGCTGTGGCTCTGGGGCCCAGTGCAGTGCTGGAGCACGGAGCTGCTCCTCAAAGCACTCCTGAGCAGCACAGCCCCATTGCTCACGGCTCTCGCAGTAGTTGGCAGTGCAGGGCTGCAGGTGTTGGGGTGCAGCTGTGCCCTGTCCCCTGCTCTCTTCACACTTTCCAAACCATCCCCGCCACACACGCAACCACAGGCATGGAGGCAGCTGTCTGAGCTGAAATTCCCTGCAGTTTTCTTGGCTGCATCCTTCAGAAAGTTGCCGATGACGCATTGAAATGCAGATCAGTGGAAGTGCATGGGCTGCAGCCAAGTGCAGGGTTTGCAGTGAGCGCCGCTGCTGTCCCACATGCACCGAAGTTCCCCGTGCTCTGCGCTCAGCAGGGAGTGCAGTGCTGGCACCCAGCTTTGTTCCCTGCAGCGTGGGAAGCACTGCATGCACAGAGGTGGAGGCTCAGCTCTCCGAAAGCCCGCGGAGCTCTGCAGGGCCCCACAGTGAGCACTGCACAGGGCCATGCATCCTCTGAGCACTGAGCACTGCCCTGTCCCACTCTTGGTGAATGCCTCACAGCTCTATGCTGTAGCAATAGTCTGAAATAAAAGATATTCTATTCCAAATTCCAACTGGACTCTGCAGAAGTGGCCATGCTAGAACAATTCTTTTTAAATGCCTTAAACTGCGCACTTCACTGGCAATTAATTTAGCAGTGTATCTACATCACATCCTTTCTTTCACCCATTTAGGCATTAGATTAATGTTGTCATGCAGTGTTTAAATGGAAAAAAAACCAACACAGGAGCAGCCCGGGAGTGGATGTGGCATCCATCCATGCCGGCAGCCCAGATGCTTGCAGCCTGCTGCCCGGCAGCTCCCTGCCACCCACAGCCACAGCGCATGGCACTGCCATCACACTGCATCTCACAGTTCCAGAGCTCATCGCCTCCCAGTGCCGCCCAGTGCCACTGTCCCATGGCACCAGTGCCAGCACCCCATGCCAGCACTCCTCTCACCCACAGTCATGTCCCATCCAATGGTGACAGTGGCAGACCCTGCACACAGCTCTGAGGCACAGCTGCCACCCACAGGCTCTGCTTCAAAGCTTCACCTCAAACCCCTTTGTGCAGATGGAACCTGGAGGAGGAGAGGCGGCTCCTTTGGATCCATTAAATCTGCAGTCCTGAGGGCAAATGCATTGTGAATGTAAGGGCAAACCCTTCCTGCTCACTGGAGCGGTCTTACAGCAATAAAGTGAAGCTCAGGCTATGAGCCATAAAAAAAATCCCGGAGAGCTATTGAAATGATACGTAACCTTGTGGCAGAATAATTGGGCTATTGCCTGACAGTGCTTAAAGCTACCCATAACTGCAGCAAAAGCTATGAATTCCTGACCACACGAGGCAGCCATCTGCCTGACGTCCACAGCAGCAGGCAGGGACAGGGAGGACCCGAGCCCCAGGATACCACAAGCAGATCCTCGCTCACCACAGGGCACGGCAGCAGGGAGCTCACCCAACTCATGCACAGTGCACTTCCACTGCCTGGCATCTGCCCACAAAGCTTTGCCAATGCAGCGCTGGCATTCCTAACGCAATGCGTCTGTATGGGAAATCCATACCTTGCTGACAGCGCTGCAACGTTTCTTGTGGCCCACGGTGCGTGCAGGAGGAGTGGAGGAGGAAGCTTGAGGCCGAGGCGTGAGGGGAGGGTGCAGCACTGTGCAGAGGGAACAATGGGACCACAATGGGGGTTTGTCCTCATTGCGTGCACCAATTGTGTTTGCCACCAGAGGCTGATCTGGGTGGGGAAGCAGGATGTTCCGGCACCCCATTTGTCACGGTTTCCCTGGCAGAGCACGGGACGTCTGGTGCGTGGCTCTGCCCGTGGCACAGAGCTGTGGGGGGCAGGGAGGTGGCAGCCCCACACCCATCATAGCACCCACCTGTGCCTGCACTTTGCTCCCAGTACAGCAGATTGCAGCCCTGCAGCCGCAACGCCCTCCAGGCAAAGAGGAAGAACGCTGCACCCCCCCAGACAGGACCAGATGCACCCAGCCAGACACCCCCCCCTCTTGCCCCATGGTGATGCAGCTGCCACAAGTAGTGACATGGGGAAGCCCCATCTGATGGTTCCATGGCACGGCTGCACGTGGGCTCATGGCACGTGGCAGCTCGCTTCCTGCAGCCGTGCACTGCTTGCTTTGTGCTGCTTGATGCCTGGGTGATGCCACAATTAGACGTGAAGGAAACGAAGTGAGATGGAACAAATGAAACGTGAGCATGGAAACACATCTGGATCCTAATATTTGCAGACATTCCTAAAAGAATGCCTTTATTCCAGTGAGCTTTGTATTTTATGTTCCAATATCATCTGGAGCAAAGACAGAAATGAGCCATGTCACAAAAAGCCCCAGTGCCAGCTCTGCTCCCCACAGCCCCAACACTCTCCATCACCATCTCCCTGCACACAAACAGCAAGACAAGGACCACTCTCAAAAACGGCTTGCCGTCCACGGCACCAGGCTCCCTGCAATGCTGTGCCCATGGCAGTGCTCCATGGCAGTGCCATAATGCCATACCCCGAGGCGATGCCCCATGGTGATGCTGTGCCCCATGGCAATGTCCTATGGCAATGACACAGATCCTCTCCAAGCACAGCATCCGCATGTTCAGTGCAGGTACTCAGCAGTGCTGGAGTGCTGTATTTTTAGCATAAAACAAAAGGCATCCTAAGTAGCACGTCACTTCAGGCAGCACACATTGTAAAGCTTGTCAGCAGTGACATAATGCAAGCAGAAAATGAACTGGGAAGGACTTCAGCCTGAAATACAAGGGAGCTGAGGACTTTACAGCATTACTACTGCAGCTGTTGGGGAAAGCCTTGGGCTTCTCCAGGCACGGAATTTCCCTTGGATTGAGGAACCAGAGATGAACACGAAACACCAGCTCTGTCACTGCTGGAAAGCCTCTTCCCTAACTAAAGGTTACCTCAATCCAGCAGCAGCACCAGGGCAGAGCCGGGAGCTTTGTGCAGCTCTTCCTCTCATTTCCCCCATGCTGCTTCTCTTGGGGAAGAAATCTCCCCTAGGTATGGAGAGATTTGGGAGCAGAACCAGGGATTAGTCACAAGGATAAAGCCTCAGCCCCATCACAGCTGCGATGCTATTCCTGCTGCAGTCCCCCAGGCTGCCCGCAGCCGGGAGCCGGTGGAGCTGTGCCAGCTGCCAGCTGGAGCAGAGCTCAGCCCTCACTGGAGAAACCTTCCCCAGAACTAAACCCGGGATGAGTTATAGAGCCCCAACACTGCACGGCAGCAGAAAGCACAGCCACCTCATGCGTTGGTCATTGTGGAAGCCCCAGGAAATCAGCAGGAATAACTGCTGACAATCAGCACATGGTCCACGATACTAACGAGCAGAAGCTGTGACTTGGTGATGGGTTACATCTGTAGTGCTCCGTGCTTGTGCACACAGCAGTGCAGGGCAGCAGGCACGGCCCTGGGAAGTCACTGGGGCCAAACCCACAATGCACAGCAAACAGCAGCGAGCATCCCACCCGCCCGTGTCTGTGCACCCTGCTCTGTCTGTGCCACTCGCTGTGCTGCTATTGCCTCTTTGTAACAGCAGTGCTACGTGGAGTGAGCCCGTGCTGCACACACCCGGTGCCTAGCAGCAGCCCGGCACAGGGCACAGTGCCCGCCCCACGGCCAGAGCTGCACAGCCTGAGCCCCACGGGAGCCCCTCAGTCAGGATCTGTCCCCCAGCAGCTGATGAGGGGACATCCCAACCAAAAATAGCAAAGTGACAAAGCTAGGAGAGCCCTCTTTTTTCAACTGAAGGTGTGGCAGAGAAGCCTGTCAGCTGGAGCATCTCAGAACAAAGGAGCAGCCTTGTACTGGTTTTCCAGACTATGAGCAATCTGTGCAAAACATTCTATAGGAATGCTCGTGATTTCCTTCTGCATCAGCCCTGCCCCGGCTGAAGTCTGATGGAGCTGCACCGAGGGCAGCTGCTCCCCTTTGCCCCGTGCACGCCGCAAATGAACTTTTCCTGTCCAGCCTCTAACGTGCTTTGCTAATTGATTCTGCTCATTAACATCAGCGTAAGTTATGTCAAGCACTTCATGGGAACCATCTTAACAGCGGTGCCATAAATTCACAAGTATCCCTCACAGCCCACACGGTGTTCTTTGTGCAAAATCACAGGCACGCACGCTGGCAGAAGCCTTAGCACTTTGGTTATGCAGAGGTTTAAAGATCCCCTAAATCTCAGCAGCTCTCTCTTCTGACACCGGAGGCATCCGGAGAGGAAATCCTATAGAGCTGCAAAGCAAAGAACCATCACACACCGCAACCGAGCAACGGGCGCCGCGACCGTACCTATATTTCATGCCAGTTTGTTTGGCGGTGGATTCCTTGAGCGAGATGTGATGCTGGGGGGTGAAGGTCCCCAGGCTGCGGGCGATAATCGCCACGGTCCGGAATTTGGCCCTGGCTGCGTTCACCACGTTGGGCGCGGCGGCGTTCTGCTTGCTGATGAGCCGCTCTTCCCCATTGCGACTCTTCAGGTTGTGCTCCGTGCAGGCGATGGACACCTGCATCTCGCCCCGCGCCCCGGGGGGGCCGGTGCCTGGGACACGTCGCCGGGCAGAAGCCCCCAACCCAAGCTCGGCTCGCGGTCACACCTCCCCCGGCGACGGCCGCGGTGGGTCGGGGAGCGGCATCCGCCTTTAGTCGGGCGCTCGGGGGAACATGGAGCTGCCCCCGGTGCTCGCAGGCTTCGCCGCCGCCGCGTTACATCGGTGCGGGAGCGCCTCGAGCCCAGCCGGGAGCCCGGAGCCCCCCCAGAGCCGCTGCTCCCCCGGGAGAGGAGCTGCCTTTTGTACGGACACAAAGGCGCCGGTGGAAGAAGCAGCGGGGAGAGCAGCGCTCGGAGCGGCTTGACGTTGAAAATGGGCTAATCATGGGGAAAAAAAGGAAGAAAAAAAAAAAAAAGAGGGGGAGGGCGAGAACAAGCGCTGTGCTCTGGAGTGCCGCTGGGTTAACTCCTTCCTGCCCCACGCTCCCCGCACGGCCGCAGCGAACATCCTCCGCTTCGGCTTCGGCAGGGGGCTGGGGGCGGACCTGTGGGTGTGGGGAGTGGAGGATGGGATGCAGGGGTGGCTTTGGGGCGAGCGTCTAAAAGCTGGGCTAACTGAGCTCGTAGCACTGGGAGTCACCACCACACAACGTTTGGCGTCAGGTTACTGCAAGATCATCAATAAATGCATGCTACCCATCTCAAATTAACATTGCTACGCATCCAGTGAGTGTGGAACTGAGGGTCGCTGACACAGCTGCCCGCACTATGCTGTGCAGAGGGACCCCAAGGAGAGAATCATAGAATCACAGACTCGTTAAGATTGGAAAAGACCTCCAAGATCATTGAATGCCTTAGGCTGGAAGGAAGCTTAAAGATCATCGAGTGCCAACCCCTGGCCTAGCACTAGATCAGGCTGCCCAGGGCTAGGGTTAGGATCCCCAAGCTCGACCACAACCCACCCCACCATGACCACTGCCAGCATCCCTCAGATCCACATCTCCATTGTTCTGAACCCCTCCAGGGAAGTTGAGCTCACTACTCCCTGGGCAGCTGTGGCAGTGCCCGACTGCTCTTCCACAGAATAAATTTCACTTAATATCCAACATGAATCTCTCCTGGCATGGCATGAGGCCATCACTCGTCCTCCTGTCACTGTTACCTGGGAGCAGAGGCTGACCGCCCTCACCACAACCTCCTCTCAGGGAGTTGGAAAGCCATAATGTGTTCCCTCCACCTCCTCTTCCCCATGCTGAGCCGTCCCATTCCCTCAGCCACTCTCTCTAGTGCATGTGCTCCAGGCCCCTCCCAGCTCAGTGTCTTTCTTGCAGTGACACAGGCCGCAGTGCCATTGGCATTCTTGGCCACCCGGGCACACTGCTGGCTCATGTCAACCAGCATCCCCAGATCCTTTTCCACAGCACAGTTTTCCAGCCACTCAGCCCCAAAAGCAACAACTCCTGGTGAGACTGTTCTTGCACTTAAAATGTGGGATACCTCTTTTGGTGTAAAGTCACCAGCTTTAGTTTTAAAAAACCTCAAAGCAGTGCCCTCTTCCCCCTGTAGCTCCACACAGACATGAAGTGTTGCACGTTAACCAAGAAAATGGAAATGTTATGCTGTTATGCTTTTAATCGTTATGCAAACACGCTGAGCAGCCTAACACAGCTTTTAAAGCACAACCCAATGTATTTTGGGCCTGAGGTGGGCTCTCAGGACGGCTGCTGTCAGAGCTCAGCTGGCTGCTGGCTGCAGGAACCCAGAGCTGTGCAGACCCAATCCAGGTCACCGATAACAATGCCACCTCAGCTGCTTTAAGTGCTTTAGCCGAAACCCTTCACTGCCAGGAGAAGGCAGTGACATGGAGGAGACCGGCCCCACCAATGGCACATGAGCCCCTCGGCAAAGTTTCTCTGCTCATAGCCTCTTCAACAAGACAGGAAGTTATTCCCAGTTTAGCTATATTTTATTGAAGTTGTGCCTGCGTGTCTATCATATGGGAGGGGAGAGCAACTCCTCGCTCGTTACCACCCTGCGCTGCAGGCACCGAGCTTCTATTTCACAGCCCGGGCGATCAGTGTGCCACAGCTCGGTGCTGCACAGCTGCATAGCTCTGTGCGACATTACAGGGGAAATCGGAGCTGCTTTTCTGCTCGCTCCCAAGCAGCCTTTTTTTTTCCCCTCTGCTTTCCCCTGGTTCCCCCAGCTCTGCTTGGATAGCTCCTGCACTGCGCACAGCGCCTGGGCAGCTCCAGAGCAGCTTTGGAGAGCTGCTCGGCCGCAGCAGTGCTCTGCATAGAGGCAGAGCCAGCATCCAGCCTTTCTACTCGGCACAGAGCAGCCCTTAAGCTCCTCACGCTGCTCTGCTCTGTGACCATCGCCACTGCTACGTTTGCAGCTTTCCTTCTGCTGCTGGCAGGGAAAAGGCATCCGGTGAGCTCGGCTGCCCAGCACCACAGGGCTTCTGCAGCACACAGGCTGCAGATCAGGCAGCACCACTGAGAAGAAAGCAGCAAGCAACAGAGAGGAGGAACCTGGCAGGGATTAACCTCAGAAAGATCTGCAGGACAGACGTTCCCCCACCACTGCCATATAGGCACAGTCCTGTCCCAAGGCACAACTGCGGGAGCTGCAGAGCCCACCCAACCTGTGCCCCATCCCGGTGCCAGCTGGGGCTCACTGCAGACCCCGCTGCCTCCGTGGAGCCATCCCCACACACCACTCAAACCTCAGCATCGGGGCTGCAGCAGGTAATGTGCCCTGAGCCCAGCTGGACACCCTTGGTGAATCCTCACTGCACATCCCAACATAAGTTGTGCCTCAGAAGCTTTGGCTATGAACACAGTGTGTGCAGTTCTGCTCTATCTCAGTGCAGAAAACAACCAGGCTTCCTGCTGGGCTGCCTGCTGATGGAGAAGCTTCATTACACCTCCCTGCATCACTCCTATGCAAGCATGGCGAGGTAGCAGGACAGCAGTGGGAATTGGGCTGACCCTACAGGGATGTACCACAGCAAACGCAACACCAAGGAGGGGAGATGACAAATGTTGTGTCACAGGGACTAGCCCAAGCTTGAGTTATCATTCCCCTGCGGTGGGAACAAGCAATAAACATATCAAAACTATCATGAAAATAGAGTATTTGGGGTTATTCTAATCAGAGCAGAGCAGGATGCCAGCAGGATGCCCAGCTGTGTAAGTTCACCCTATAGAACAGACTTTAAGTATCACGGAAGGGGAACAGCTGCCCGTTCTCAACCCTCTCCCAGCCTGGGCCCAGCCCAATGCTGACTGCAGCACCACTCCATCCAAGGGCAGGTCAGGGTTTCCCCCATTATGAGCTCAGAGGATGCTTGCACCCCTCAATCTCAGTGCTGTTGTAGTGTGCAACAACACAGGCAGGGTGAGGAAGGGAGCACGAGGCCAGCAGCGTGCACCAAGCAGTGTGCACCGAGCAACGTGCACTGAGCCAACACTTCTCTGTTATGCCACACACTGCACCGCGCAGACAACGCAGTCTTCCCAAGGTTCCTTGCATAGTGATTAATACATTTATTCCAAATGCAGCTCAGCCCAAGCTGTGTATTTCCAGCTTGTCTCTGCTTATTGAATAGTAAATTTAGGCAATTACGTACATTATTCTGCTATCCATACACGTCAAACACCGCCCGACTGCAGTTTGTAGCGGCTCATTTCTCTAAATAAAGTTCTGTAAAGAAATATGTTCTAAGATGTGAGGCTTGGATGCTGAAAGCAGCTTCCTGCATGGCAGCAGGTGGGAGACAGCCCAGAGCATGCTGCCCAGCACCAGCCCACAGGGCATCCCCTGTGGGAGCCGCAGCACTGCTGGAGCTGCACCCTTCACGTTCCACCTGCGGCAATTTTGCTTAAACCAATAACGTATAGTAAGCACTGCTAAAATATGTCCTTCCCAAAGAGAGATTTTTCCCAGCTTTCATGTTTCTCCTGCCATCCCACGAAGCAGGCTGAGGGACTCTGCCCCACAGCCCTCGTGCTGCCTGACAGAGATGGAGCACTGCAACTGAGAGAAAGCACTCCCAAAGTACCGGGGGCATCTGCTGTAGTCAGTACGTGGAACTGGTGCAGCAGCGGGGTGACTGGCACTCCTATCTCCCCCCTCCTGCCATGAAGGTCCTTTGGGAAGAATATTTCCTTTTTCTTGCAGAGCATCCTACAAAGGTACTTCACATTTTTGGACCTTGAACCGAGGACAGCCCTCGAGGTGCTGCAGTGTCACCCAGCAAGGAGTGCAGGGCTCCCCTGCAGAGCACAGTGCCTGCATGGCTGCAGCTACCCAGGTCTCTCCAGAATGGGGATGGAGCCAAGCGACAATGAAACCAGCACAGAAAATTCAGCAGAGCTTATCAGGAGGCAGCAGGCACCGGAGCTGCAGGAGGGAACCAAATCCCCTTTGCAGCCTTTGGCCCAAGCACCAGCACCACAGCACAGGGAGAAACAAGGAATAAAAAGTGCATTTTCACGGGGTGCAGAGCATCCCTGCTCAGCTCCATCGCTGCTGCGTTCCCCCAGCATGCGGACCCTGCAGCCATCTGCCAATGCCTGTAGGTTTAGGAGCGATGCTTTTTGTCACGGACATTTTGCCTGGCATCCTATTCCCCATCACATCTCCTCCTCACATCTCCCCGGGACATCACACACCCTGCTCAGGAATCCAGGGCTGATCATTCACTGATAATGATCGGAGGCTCACAGACTGGAATCGATTATGAGGAAACATCCCTGTGCGCAAAGTGGGTCACAGAGCTGCATTCTGGGGGCTGGAAAGGGGCATTTAAAACACACTGGGAGCTCTGCAAATGGTCCCACTCTCTGCCAGCACCACGGCACAGTGCTGGAGATGCCGTGTGCTCTGAGAGCAGAAGCAGGTGAGCAAATGGCTTTGCTACCAATGATGGGAACAGATGTGCTTGCTGAGGGGAGCTCAGAGGCTTCAGAGTAGATTACTTCACAGGAAACTATGTGTGCACACGTGTACAAGAGCATGGGTGTGCATTTGGCAACTTGCTGGGAACAGGAGATCCCTGCCCTGCTGTGCTGGGAGGAGGCCCCACACCGTGCACACCAGGGGTCCCCTGACCACCGAGCTGCACACAGCTGCTCTTTGCCCACCTCCATCCATTCGTGCAGAAAGCTGTACAAAAATAACGTGAACCATAAGCAGCGAGAGGAAAGAGAAATCATTTGGAAAATGGCTGGGCATGGAATACCTGCCTTGCACTAGAGAGCCATAGTTCAGAAGAAGAAATCACTTAACAGAAAGGACAGCTGGCAGTGAACAAAGGGCACAGCTAGGCACGGGCACAGCCATCGGTCTGCACCAGGGTGGGGAAGATGTCAGCACTGTGAGGTACATCCAGTGAGCACAACATAGCTGTACTCTGAAGCCAGCAGCAGCCATGCTCCATCTGAGAGCAGTGCTGCTATTGCCTGAGAGCAATGCTGCTGGTGCCAGCAACAAAGCCATGAGATGCACTGCTGCTCTGCCTGTTGTTCTGTAACAGGCTGAACTAAGCTGCGTTTGCTGAAGCAATGAAAGGGAAAGGAACTAATCACCCTATAAACAAACCGGCTTATGAGCATTTAGGCAGCGTTTCTTATTAGCAGTTCTTTTGTTTATCACAATTAATTAAATAGCTCTTCATTAAAAAGTTTTTCTTTTTTTTTTTTTTTAATCATGCTGTCTTTAGATCAGAGCTACAGATACGGGACAAAACTTCGGGAGGTGACTGAGCCATGCTGGGAAAGAGAAGCGTTTACACAATGGGCCTTGGCCCAAAGCGGGACAGAAATCTTTAGAAAATAAGCATCAGAAGACCCACATAACAACAAGAACCACCACAGCATATGCCAGAGGTTCTACATGGTCCTGCAGAACATTCCTTCTTCTGGGGCTGGGCTGTGTGAAGTGCAACATATCGTGGCTGCTTCTGTCAGCCGTGAAAAATGCATGGACTCGGGAGAATGGATTTGCTGGAATCCATCATCTTCAGCAGAAATTAACTGTATTGTAGTGCTTTATTCCATCTCGTTAAAGGCTGAAGATGGATGAAGAGCAGCCCATAAGCCAAGCAGCCAAGGTGCACACAGGGTGACAGAGCCAGAGCTGAGAGCAGAACCCCAGGCGTGGGGCAGCTCAGGCTGCTCAGGACCCCCTCCAGCCCAGCCCGAGCACCCGCAGGGATTAAAGCCATCCCCATGCACTCGCCATTGCTCAGGGCCATGCAAACTTCTAGCAGCATTCAAACAGCGCAGAGAACGGCCACTGCAGCATCTCTTGGGTCTCAGCAACCCGCCCACAGAGGCTCTAGGACGCAGGCAGCCCCTGCCCACAGCTCGGCCAGCCCCACCACGCGGACTCTGCCCATACCTGTACACCATCCCCGCCTGCGCCTGGACGCTCTCGTGCAGTGACAGCCCATGGAGGTGGAGGAACCTCTCCAGCTGCCTCCGCTCGCTGGCCCCACTCGCTCTCCCTGCCCCAGCTGTAGGATGGTCTCTGGGGGCCACGCTCGGCTTTTTGCCCCGCAGCGGCGCTTCGCTGGCTTTCTGCAGGGCCGGCTTGTGGGTTGGGATGTCAGCACAGGAGGGCTTGTACAAGTGCATGGCCCCACACCGTGCAGCAGCACTTGCCTTTGTGTTGTTGCAAGGGGAGCGCTCCAACTCAAGTGGGCTCCGGCTGGGAGCGCAGTGCTGTCTGCCAATAACGGGAGAGCGCTCCGAGGGGCGAGGGCTGCCAGTGGGAACGGAGTGCCGACCCTGTTTCCCAGGTCTTATATTTAGAGAATGAGAAATATTTGTTTGGGATTCCACCCAAGGCCAACAAACGTCAAAAAGAATATTCTCACAGGGTTTATTTGAGGCCTTGGTTGGAGAGATGAGTGCTGCAAGCGTCTCCCACATGGCTCCTTCAAACCTGATGGGCTCACCTACCTTGATGTAAAATGTCACAACCCAGGTTAAGTGCTCTGTAACTTCCACTGCTACGTTTCAAAGGTCCAAAAGGATGCCGTGTATAAGCAGATGCAGGGGAACAAGGCAGCCAAAGCCCCACAGAGACAAATAACCCAAGCAGACAGGGGAAATACTGAGCCTGTGTTGAGTGCTGCATTATCCTCTGACCCAACACACAGGCTTTAAGGCTGGGATCTGAGTTCCCAGAGCCTGCAGCTGTTTCTCTTAAGTGCATGTAGTACAGAAACATCCTGCATCCCCAGGGGGAAGGGAGAAACAGTGCAAGGCTTGGGGGCACCAGCAGAGCCTCCAGGTCAGAGCAGATCCAGCAATGCCTTGGTCAGGGAAGCTGCTCAGGATGCAGCACAGGATGCAGGTTTCCTGGGCTCTTACATTTTAAACACTCAGCCCACCTCCTGGCTCTCCTCTCAATCCCAAATACATCTGGAAACAAATACATCTGAAATATCAGTTAAATAATCAAGTGATGGATATATCATGCACTCAGCTAATCCTTAAAGCTTTCAAAGCAGATAAACAAGGGCTGAGCTAAAAAAGAAAACATATTTTAAAAGATTATAATTCAATGTCACAGAGAGGAGTTGTGCATGGAAATGTGGGTTACCCGTCCTCCCCTCCCCACACCACAATGCCAGGGCATGTAGGAATCCATCCTTCCACCCCATCCAAGCTCCTACATCAAACCTGTCAGTTTTACCTCCTGTTGGATCCAGCTCTCTGCTCATCTCTAAAGCAAGACGAACCAAAAGCAAAGAAATATTCCCACAAGCCACCCTGCTGTTTTCAGACATCACAGTTTCTCTGGTTTAGGGCCACAGAGGCCAGCACAACTCAGTATCATGAGGAATTCACCTTTCCCAGAAGTTACCCCCATGCCTGTGACCTTATGGTGCCACAGAGCAGCCACCACCACCACTTGGTCTCAGCCCTCAGAGATGTTTGGTCTTCCTTTGCAAGTGGTTTGATAGCTTCACACTGAATTGCTGCTTTCTCCACCTCTCGTGGTTATATACCACTTTCCTTTTGTGTTCCCCTGTTACCCACACCATCTCACACACCTGCTTCCGAGCCCCACTCAGATGCAACCACAGCCACCTGGAAACAGCAGCTACCAGAAAAGGGCCCAAATTATCATAGGTGGGTTTGGACGAGGAACCTGGGAGCTGGGAAAGGAGGCTGTGAAAAGGTCACCAATTTCAGTTCACCACGATCCAGGGATAACAAGCCCCCAACAGTTGGAAATGTCAGAATCACGGAGCCAAAACCCTTCTATTCTTATCATAGTTGACATAAGCGTTGCTATGGCTATAGCAGCCGTTATCAGTATCGCCACGGCCGCGGCTATCGCTGCGATGTTGGTGCGGCTATCGCTGCCGTGGGCTCCCATCGCAGCTGCTATCAGCAGCACGGCTGTCGCACTGCGAGCTGCCCTACCTGTGTGGCATGCCGGTGATGTAGGCGACGGTGTGCTCGTGTGAGAGCTCGCAGCCACGCAGGTACCAGCTCATCTCCAGCTCCCGCAGCAGTGCCAGCCGCCGTGCCCGCTGCTGCGCCGCCAGCTTCGCCCGCGCCTCCTTGGTGCCCTCGGTGCTGCCACGCGAGGCTCGCTCCCTGCTGCCCAGGGACAGCACCGACTGCTTCCTCAGCTTCAGCGCTTCCTCCGCGCTCTTGTTGCCCACGGTGCCCGTGCGTGCCGCCAGCATCGCCGCGTCCGGCCCTGAGCGCAGTTGCTGCCCTCAAATCATTTAAACTGATTTGCGGCACGCACCGTCCTCCCTCTATAACCCTCTGCCAGCTCAGAGCCGTAATTAGATACGTGGCCGCAGAGCTTAACCCGAAAGGGGAGCTGCGACCTCTGCGTGGAAACATCTGTATGGCGTCCTGCAGGGGCTGAAAGGCACACCGTTGTGCCCATGGGCTGCACGGCACAGTGTGGTCCTCGCCCCAAAGCGGCCTCCATCCGTGCGGCCGTGGCTGCCCTGCACAGGAGAGCAAAACTGGGGCTCTCACCAATTGATTTGTTTGTGCAGGGAGTGGTGCTTGAAGAAGATCTGCTCAGGAAGGGATGCTCGAGCTGAACATGCTTTCTTCTGCCTTGAAATAAAGGGTCATGGAACAAACCACATCGGGCATGCAGGAACACAACCAGCCCTGTGTTTGGAGAAAGAGGGAGGCCAAAAGCACTCTAAGGGCACTTAGGATGTTAAATATGTTGCAGTTCTACAGTGCTATCCCACGTCAGTACATTTCATAGCATTTCCCAAAAAGGCAGAAGCTTCCAGCAGCTCCAGGAGCCTCTAAGCCAGCCCCGAGCCACTCAGGCAGTACACACTCCTTGCACAGATGTCTTCCAGGCTTCATACAATTGTTTGAGTTCTTCCACCTGGGAGCTGCCTACCAAAATCCAGCTTTGCTCAGGGGGGTGGGTGCCCCGTCCCTGCAGACAGCCATGGTTAGGCCACGGGGCTCTGAGCACCTGACGGAGCTGTGGGTGTCCCTGTGCATGGCAGGGGGCTGGACTGATGGGCACCAGAAGTCCTTCCAACACAAACCATTCTGTGGTTCTATGATAGATTCTATGAAAAGCAAAACGAAGTTCTGAAATATTTGCATAACACACAGTGAGCTCAACCAGCTTTTTGTGTTTACCACTCACCCAACCACAGCACCACGCAGCTGTTCCCAAACAAAGGCCCTGAGCAGGGATCAGTCAGCACAGAGGTAACCACATTAAAGCACCTGCTCGCTATTTGTTCCTCCCTAACGGAGCATTGTTTGTCTCACAGCAGACCTGTGACAGTGCACGTCCCACCACGTGCCACGGGTCGGTAATGCCACCGGAGCTGCCCACTTGCCCTATAAAACATGCAGCAGGATCGCTTGCCTGCAAGCCAAGCCGCTCAGCTGCCATTAAACATTGATGGGCACTGGGAGCTGAGCTGGGTGAGCCTCCTGTGCCAGCATCACGCAGTCACTCTGACACAGGTTAACACTGCTGGTGCTGTTTGCCCAGTGCTGGGCTGCACGGCTGTGAGCCTGGCATGGGCTGCAGTGCAGCAAGGTCCAGGCACTCATTGGTGAAGCAAGTGGTCCCATGCTGGGGTGCAGGATGGCCAGTAGGAACAAGCAGTGTGCTGCTAGTCTGAAAGCAGAACGTTCCCCTGACACCCCTTGTCCACCTGGCAGGTGCACAGCAGTAATTTTTAAGAGTTGTGAGGGCTGGAAATGACCTCCAAGATCCCCATCCCATCCTCAGCTCACCCCCCTGCCCACATCCATCAGTGCCGCGTCCCTGCAGCTCTGGAGCACCTCCTGGGACTGTGACTGCAGTGTTCCCCGGGCGGCTGTGCCGCTGCATCACTGCTCTTTCAGAGAATATTATTTTCCTAACACCCAACCTGCATTTTCCTCTGGCTCAGACACCACTTTACTCATCCCTAGTACTTTTCAGATGTAAATAAGAGAATCATTTCTAACAGACTCCAATAGATGCTTTCTGCTCAGAAGAGCATTAGGTTTCCATGGTGAATTAATGCACTCCACACGGTTTGCATTTAGAAGTGTTTTCCTTTTCGTTTTGCTTTTTGTATCTCTCGAACCATTCTGTGCCAGCCTGGGCTGCTCAGCCCCACCTGCACGTCCCCTCACAAGAGATCTCTTTTGCCCCATTCCAAAACACAGGAATGCAAATTCTGATCTACCAATTCTCCAGCAGTTCCAGCAAAATTTGCTTTAAGTTCACCCACTTAAAACTCTCTTAAAATGAATCCCTGCATTTCAGACCCCACGCTACGTTCACTACCAGCACTGCCCCAGATTGTCCAGGTAGGTGCACGTCCCCAGGACATCCCTGAATACAGGGATATCCCAAGCAGGACACATGGGCAGCACTTACTGCAAGGTCCTGCCTAGAGGTTTTTAGCAGAAAAACTCAAGCCTTGCACAGGCACAGGTTGAGCTGGAAAATATCTGTAAGTGATAGCTAAGTAACATATAGATTTCATCCCATAGGAGCTAAGTAATTTTCAAATGCAGGATCCAATTAGCAAAAGCCTAAGTGATAGCCTTTAGGCTAACAGCAATCTCTCTTCACCTTATCCTCTACCTAAGGTAATTAGAAACCCATCAGGGAAAGATTCATCAGGTGCTTAATTGGTCGAGTGCCTCCCCTGTGCAACCAGCAGCAGTTCAGCAGGCCCTGCGCCCAGCCCAGGAGCACAGCATCCCCAGCCCAGGTTGCACCCAGCTCTCTGGAGAACAAGGCAGACATGCCAGAGAATTCCTGTTTGTGCTGCCCATTGTAGGCCCAGAAAGAGCTGCATGGCCGTGTTTGAGTCTTAATACTACACTGGAGGTACATCTTTCAGTTTGGATATTAGAAAACATTCCTTATCTAAGGACAAGGTGGGCACTGGCACAGGCACTGGTGGGGTGACAGTCCCTGGTGGCACTCAAAGATGTGGGCAGTGAGCAGGCGGGGGTGGGGAACTGTTCTTTCCAGCCTCAATGCTTCTGTGATTAGCACAGGCTGTCACACGTGGGCCAAAGGCAGTGCAATTAGTGCAATTAGAAGCAGCAGAGGCTAACGGGTGCTGTTGTTCATCACCCACCTGGCATGGCTGCACACTGCACACATCCAGCACTGACGCTCCTCTCTCAGCGAGTCCGTCTGCTGCAATTAACCTGATGAGGAAGCAGCTCCCTGCAGTCTTTTATCTTCTCGTGGAATTTTTAGCAGTCAGCCCAGAGCCAAACATCGCACCCGAGCACAAAGAAATGCAGGTGATGTTAATTAATGCCTTTTTCACCTGGCAGTCCTCAAGCGGGATCACTGAGCGCCAGGAGCAGCCAGCAATTAAGGAATGTATCACCAGAATGGGGACAGCCCCGAAAGCAAAGGGCCAAGCGACTGAATGGCCTGCATCGCGTTCAAATTGGCCACAAAATGCAGCGTGGCCCAACGGGCTGCAATGCAGCAGCAGCCCAGGGGTGGCAGCTCCCAGAGCCCCCCAGCAGCAGCAGGCACAGCCCAGCAGTGCTCCCACCAGGACTGTGGGTGCTGGAGCACAGCTCGGCCATCTGGCACAGATACAAGCAGCACACATCCACACTCCTGCAAAGAAGGGCAGCTCTGCACAGCCTCAGACTGCACTGCTCTATTTCCACAATTGCCTTTTTCTTTGTAGAGCAGGAACCTACACACACCCTCGAATCCCATGCATCTTGGGAATGAGTTACCTCTATCCCAGCACCAACGCAAGCAGGAGGCAGCAGCACAGAGCCTCGTGGGGATGCAGAAGGGACAGCCATGGACACCACCTCACCCGCACAAAGGGCTGCAGCCCAGAAGGGATGGGCCCCGAGCAGCCCTAGGAAACACATCACACCGGTGTTCAAACATAATATTTTTATTTGTGGATAAAAATTAAGGCTCACAGTACTTTATCATTTCACAAGCAGAAAAAATGTTAAAAATTGAGAATGGTGGGGAATGCCCCCGATACAAATTCCTCTAACTGCTGACATGTTTTACTGAAGACTTGAGGTGAACAACTGTACAGGGCAGCTACAGGTATTAGATTGTAAACTATGTGCTAAATGTAGGATTTTAAGAAAGTGAACAGAGTATTTACGTTCCTCTCCACTTCTGACTGTCCTATACACACAGAACTGCTGGGATAACACCACTGACCTTCCTAAGAACAACCCACTCCTACAATGCATGGCACAGGTGTCAACAGGGGAAGATAGCGAAAGATCACAAATTTCGTTTCCGTAAGACCTTTCGATTATAGTGCAATAGTTTATGCCTCGACGTTTCAATATTCACCTTTCTGGTTTAAAAAACAAAGAGAAACAAGTAAGAAGATTTCTAAAAGAGCACAGGAATTGCTGCCAAGCTCCATTTCACAGACCAACATGATGAGAAGATGTTTAAAGTGGATGCCCAACTTCAGCATACACACAGTGTGCAGGAACAGCTTACACCTCCAGTGCAGATGGAAGATGGAAGCACTTCCCAGTCCACAGCATACAGCAAACACAAGATTCCCATCCCGGTGTGCTGGGGACACATCACGAGGCACCAACACACCAATCCTGATGCACATCGTGGCCGTCGTCACCCACACCTCACCAGCTGCTTTGTAACCACACTGCAGTTTGTTTCCAGGAGACCAGCTAGAAGTGTCTCACTCAAAACTGGGGAGGTTTGGGATATGAGAAATGCTCAATATTCCCTACTTTTTAGTGATTCCTTCTGTTTTGTCTATTTGCTGTCAAGGTAACTGACAACGTAGCAGTGGCAGCAAGAGCAAGCCTACTAATAACAAGCAACTGCTACAGCATTCAGAGGCTGAAGTACTTCTGCAGCACACCAGGGAGATTTTATTGTCATCTCACCATTTACCTAAGAGATACCAACGCAACAATGAAAACTATCCTCAGATCTTTCAGACTAAAAATTGAAGTGTACTCTAAGGCTGTCAGTTTATCAGGGAGCTGTTGTTTGAAATATGATACACTAAAAAATTAGGTTTGCTTTCAACAGAACCCACGCTGTAGCAATAGATTCTGCCACAGCAACCACTGATACACAGCCCTGTGATCACCAGCTTGTACAGATCACAGCCCAGTAGCAAAAGAGCATGAGTTAACATGTGTAACTGCGTCCACATAGCATAAAGCTCACCGAGGTGACGATGAGTGCAGTTACAAGTACTACACCAGCTTGGAAGGAGGCAGCTGAGATGCACAGCAGTTAGGATCTGTTCACCCAAGCCCCATGCGAGCTGCAAGTGCAGGGCAGCTCATGGCCACTGCAGCAGGAGTGGCCTCAGAGTGCAGGGGCTGCTGCATGCCACCTCCAGAGGAAATGCAGCTGCTCAGGAATACAGGCAAAAATCAGAAGTTTACATATTAGCCACGTCCTGAAAGCTGGAGTTAAACTAAATTTCCATAATGCATAGGCAGTAAATGCAGAAATAATAGGAACACACGATGTGCAACCAAACAAAACAGAACACTTTCAACCATTATTCCAGTTCATTGATCTGTGTAAGCAGAAACATAAGTAGCTACAGCCATGAAACATGCCATGCTCCTGAACAGTTGAGAGCAACTGTTTTGCCCACATAGAACTTGAACAGTTGCCTTCCATTCAGCTGCAAGAAATGGATGGCAGGGCTGACTGGGAGCACACAGCAGCAGTTCCATGGGCAGTTATCCAGCAAAGCTGCTCAGCTCAGAGCTGCTACAGAACCTGCAATTCCACAGACAGCATCTGCAGGACATGCTCAGCACTCTCAGGTGGATGGAGACAGCTCTGCCTTGATGTATCAGGAAAGCACAGGTGTCCAAGATAAACACCTCTTAAATTATTGCTTAACTACAGAAACAGCAGAGTATACACGATGGAAATAATCTATACTGGTTGGGTAAGCCACTCCAATACTGTGACTCCACACTAATGACTATAAGGATTTTAAAAAACAAGCTGAATACATTACATCAAAAAAAAAAAAAAACCTGTGAAAGCTAATGTGAAGAAAACAAACTATCATCAAGTATAACGTAAGCACATGGGCAGCAGCAGGCTGTGAAGGGACTATTGCATAAGGGTTGGAGACCAGAACCAGGATTCGGCCATCCTGGAGCTCTGGTGCCACAGCTTTCAGAGCTGCACTCCTGCTTTTACTCCTCTCCGAGGCCCCAGAAGCACACAGACACCTCGCAGGGACGTGACAATTCCACAAACACAGCGTGTGATGGGGACATGCCTGTCACCAACCAACACACCTGCCAGGCGATGCAAGAGGGAGTGAGGACAGACAGGCAGGCAGGCAGAAGGTCATCTCATAACACTTCAGCATTGCTCTTTTGGGACTCAATGTTATTGCCACGGGCTTACAGGTCAAACAATCTAGAACAGGCCTAACAGCACACAACAGATACACGTTAATTCCACAACTCAGCAGTACCCACTACTCCATTTGGCAAAATATTTATTTATAATAAATTTGTTCAAAAGCAGTTGGTCACAAAGAGTTCATTTTACATTTTTAGGCTGTAACAATGCTTTTGGTAGAAGTAAATAAGCTGTCTCTTTTTACACAGTGTACAAAACCAAAGACAAGTTGAAATGACAGTTAACAACTGGAACACGTGGGAATGGGAAGAATCAGTAAGACAAAGGCCAAAGCAATGGGAATCTGTCTGCACACAGGCAACGCCGCCATCATTTACCCGTACAAATCCTCAGCCCCACTCTGTTATCCCTGCACTGCTCGTCACCGCCGCTCTGCGCTCCAGGAGAGGAGTCAGATGGGATGTAGCAGCTCCAGTCACTCTTTCACAGTACTGCATGTCAACACTGGGAATGGTTTCTGATATGATTTAGACTGCACACAGTACTTCAATAAAAAAAAGTTATTTACTCCCACTCCGTAGTTCCTGGTGGCTTTGATGTCAAGTCATACATCACCCGAGAAATGCCAGGAATCTTCTTTATCTCTGCCACCATTTTTAATACAACCTGTAGGGGGGAAATAAACAGATCTGTAAAAAGCACGTAGAACAGACGTGATGAAAACTACCCTAAGAAAAAGTTATACAAGGAAAACACTGTTCATTCTGTTCTATAAACAGGAGAGAAAAATCCTACAGCTCCTAGCATATTACTACCAATTAAGAAGTAAAAACAACAAAGGAAAACTCCCAGCTTCTCAATATTTGCAGCTGTATTTGGAACCTGCTGATTTCTGGCACTGGCAATAGAACTGAGCAGCAATTGCAGCACACTTCCCTTAAGGCAGCAGCTCTTCAGCTTCAGATTGATTTTTTTAGAGGTTACGTTTTACTGTGTGCTGCTCTGCTCTGCTGTCAATCACTTGCAGACATCTCAGACCAACACCTCCAGCTGACCCACAATCAAACAGAAAGCAGCAGCCTGATAGAAATGATGAACTTTTCAAACAAGAAAAGGGAGCTGTGAAGGTTAAAAAATAGCAGAAGGAAGCATCTAATGGAAAGACTTCCCATTGGCAGCTGTTCTCCAGAGTAATCAATTAATGTTAGCTCCATCAGAGACAAAGCACTCCAGGCTGGACACCGATGAAGCTTCCTAGAAAACGTGCCTGAAACATCTTCCAGTGACCCAATCTGGAAACAGCATGTTTTGAGATGTTAAGCAGCAGCTTCCAGTAAAATAAAAAGTGGGAAGCAAAGCAATTCCAGAAAGCATTGGTAACTTCCAATTACCAATGCAGGCAAAAGCTTCAAAATCTCTGCTATTTTGACAGGAAATCTTCTAAGTTTGTCATTCCCATTGAAACCACTGTCAGCTTCTCTTTGTTACTGTTTTTTTCCAAAGCAACACAACAGTACGTTGTGCCTAACCGAGAGCAGGAAAAAAAGCGAGAGTGAAGAAAGTTAGAACAAGCCACCTACAACACAAGCTCTGAAAAGGAACTTGAAGGTCCGTATTACCTCTTCTGGAACCTCATTACCAGGAGTTGCTGCAATCCCAGTCATGAAGTCGCTCGTAATAAACGTTCGGATGACCACGGATCTCTGGCAGGACGGCTGTTTCTGCAGCGGGTCCCGATCGAAATGCAGCGGGGTCAGGATTATTGGCATCTGGCTAATTTTTCCAGCATAACCTTCAGGAAAACAGCAGCACCAAGTGCTTTAGCTTGATTTTGAAGTACAAGCACGACTGAAGTTTTACAGGATTGCCTACACATATTTCAGATGTGATTCCTCCACTTACATGGAAAGAAACACCGCAGTTCTGGGACTTCACCACCAGGCCTCAGAAGATCACACTGATTATCCAATTATGTAATTAGCAGTGCATACACTAAAACTACTCAAATTGTCACTTGAAATAATCTTCAAGGCCTGCAGGCATGCAGAACAGAACTGGATAATCTGTTAACTCTGCAACTGACTGCACTTGCAACTTAAGATCTCCTTCCTACCCACAAAACATAAGCTTTCAATTTTGTCTGTTCCAACATTCGCTGTAATGAAGAGCAATTCTCAGAAAGAGAAATTCAAAAAACCTTACATTTTGAGATACTATCAGCCATTACCAATGAAATCTAGATAACACCAAATAGAGGGTAGGGTGATTTAACAGTTAGCTCCCTTCCTTCCATAACCAAGCATGATTTCAAAACCACGCCAAGTCTCTCTACACAGTTCACCTACTTCAGGCAGATACTGATAACTGAGATCAGCAGCAACAAGTAATTTGACTTTCTGCTGGCTAATAGTGGCTCTTGTAGGAGTTCACACTGCAGCGAAGTATCATGCCTCTGAGCTGTGCAATGTGTCTGAAGCAAATCCCACTCCTACCAGAAGAATGGTCCCAGCCACAGTCCCACGTGTGACAACAGGCAGCAGATGAGGCAGCAGCACCCAGCTGTGAGGTTTATCTCCAGCTGCCATATGAAGAATGAAAAAGCTGCAACCCTACCTCTAATTCTGCTAGCAGAAGGCCCAGCAGTTCCTGCCTTTCAGCTCTCCACCTCCAGACCTTTAAGAAAAGGCAGTAGCCTGTCATCTCATTCAGCAATAAATTTTGGACGTAATCAAGAAGCCCATGGGACTGTGCATTATGTAACCACACCTATAGGGATGGGTGCACGGGGATCTTGAAACAACAGCTTCATCTATGGGACAAGGCTAAATACCTACCAGACTCCCTGAGAATGTTGTGAGCCTCAAAGTCAGCTTGACGTAAAGTGCTGAGGACTCCTGTTGTCAGGAATGTGGGTGTGACATCAGTGGGAGGCTCTTTGACTGGTGGACCAAACACATACACAACCCTGGAAAACAAACCAGATGGTAGGAAAACACGTTTTCTGGAAGTGGAATGTAACAGACTGCCTAAAGACTACATCTTTAGCATTGCAGAAAAAATAACTGAACCAAAAAAATACCCAATATTTGGCTTCGCTCCTTAGCCACCAACTAGGACTTGTTATAATTTAATGGATATATTCAGTAAAGGCAACACGTGTGCTAGCTTTGCAAGTCAGGTGTACTAATTCACCACTAACTCACTGGTATTACAGAAGACTTTTTTTTTCTTTTCAACTTTACTTTGATGTGAGTAAAAGTTAAGATTATTCAAAGAAAGCTACTTATGTGCTTAAAATGTCTATCTTGAGTCCCATTAGGAAACCACCATATCACTGACAGGAAACCTTCTTTGTTAAGGAATAGCTGTTTTCAAAATGGGGCACTAACACTGCTGTTTACAAATCTATTTCACTGCATTTCTAATAAAGTATCTTCCGAATTCAAACCAATCACATCAGCTTTATCTTTTTAATCTCACCATTATACGTGCTGCAGAACAAAAAGCAATATTGTCCAGCTGGCCTCACACAAGGATTTACTGTGTATCATGAATGCACGCAAGTTATTTGAGTTTGTAGATACAAAGTAAGAACACTTGTCAAAAATCCAAAGCAGGGCAGGACCCATGCTTGACATTCTGTGTCTCTGTTTGTAGTCAAAGCATGCAAGCTGGGCAGACACCAACTGCCCCCAGCACACTCCTCCAGCTGCTGCTTCCCCAGCTCCCCATCAACATCGACCCAAAGCTCTCAGAAACACAACCTGGTATAGCAGAACTCCTGGGGTGGGAGTATATTCAGGAGGGGAGTATTACAGCCAGAGCAGCTTAAAGACAGCAATGCTGTACATCCAGCACACGCTTGGAAATTGCACACGCTGCCCTGAATTCATGCCTTCTTTTATTTGCTCTGCACATAGTTTAGAAGAATATCTTGTAATTCAACATGTCTCCAAGTACAGTAGCTCTTCCAGTGGGTGTCACTTCAGTGACAAAATTAAGTCTTGCTATAAGCAATTATAAGCAGCTTTGTCAAAGTCTACAGCTGAGCAAAGATACATATTTTCTAGAACCGACTTAATCTCTGAGCAACTTGAGAAGAAAACATATATTCACAAGAGACCTCAATTAAGATAAAACCACCCAGCTTTGGAACTCTTCCCTGCAGCACTAGAGCTGACAGTCGTGCAAATCCCCTTCTTGACACAACGCGCGATCCCACAGCTCAGCAGCAGGCTCAGAACTCTTCAGAAAACATTTAAGTTACGTTGGAAGTTGTCTAATTGAGTGATTAAAATGAGGAGATAAACTATCCATTACTTCAAGTTGGTATTTCCAGAAATAAACCCAAGCTTGGATTTATCATTTGTAACCCCCATATAATACACATTTGTTCATAAGAAGTTACACCATAGATTCAGCAGGGCACTAAGCTTCCACGCATTAGTAATCAGAAACAAGAGCAGCTTGGCACTGAGCAGAGAACACTCACCTGTTGATGTTGTGGCACATGCGAGGTATGAGCCTGGCGAGAAACATGAGGGACTCCCAGTGTGGGGCATCCTTACTGGAGATCCCACACACGTAGCTGTACGAGCGGCAGTCACCCTGGCAATTAATGGAATATGAATTTCACTACCAAAATATTTCACGCCACTTTTCCATGTAAGTTACAGGACCAGCCTTTGTGCCAACATTCAGCAGACACAAACCTGTCGAAATCAGAATGCTCAGAGATATCAAGTAAATGGAGAAAACACCAAAGTGAGACAGGTCTCTTGGGAGCTGGCAAGAGCACATAAAAGGAAGGGGTTCAGAATTCATAAGGTGACCACAACACTAGGACTTGATTACATGTTGATATTTTGAGGGCACCATCTGAGGAAGGCTTGTGATGAGGTACAGAAGTCTGCTGATGATATTGCCATTGCAAGTAATAACAAAAGCTGACTGCAAGGACTTACAGAAGAGACATGCAAGGTTAAGCAGCCAGTAATAAAAGTAAAGGTGTAATTCAATAATGATAATGCAAAGAAAGACTGCTCAGCCTTGAAAGGAGCAACAGGAGTACAACAGGAATCTATAAGGCTATAAACATCAAGAAGAAATTGCCTGTGCAAGCAACCAGCATTATTCAACCTTAATGACATCCTCAAATATGACACCTGGCATTTACCCATGTATCTATTCAGGTCTCTCAACACCTGCACTCTACCAGAGCTGACACAAGACACAGCAGTCACAGCCTTTTGAAGTTGATTTCTAGAGTTCTTAGCAACATCACAGTAGCAATCCTTACAGTTCCTAGCAGCCTGCCAACTGCTAGGAAGCAGCTTTAAGAATATTCCTGGAATGTATTCATTTACCTGCACTCCCACAGTTTTGATGGGTAACAAGAAGGCATTCAGTGAATGTAGGCTTGTAATCTGCATCAGTTTCTCCTGGTCTTCTTCAGTCGTGCACGCTTTGACCCTTTGCAACAAAGTATGTGGCTGTGCAATGATGCAGAAAAATAACTTTTAACTAATTAAAGCCCCCACACATTCAGACACAACATAAATAAAATTAAGTAGCTGGTTGGCTAAATACAGTCCACATTTACCCTTGGGAACTGATTACAGAATACCTTTTGTGTAACAACTAAGTTTCAGTGAAAGCAACTGTGTGCATTTTACGCTGAAGCCCTCCCAAGACCATAGGTGAAACTGCTTTTCTGCACTCATTCTCTCTCCCAAAGCTGAATTTTTCATGCCTGTTTATTTCAGCACAGAACAAAGCAATGCTGTGTTACCTTACACTGCAACACAACACGCATTCAAGAAGAGCACTTACAGATGCTTTTCCTTTGGTGTTCCTTCAAAAAAGCTCTGGAAGTTGTTCTGGACACGGCACTTCCTGCTGCTCTCTACTGGTGGCTTTTCAGCCCCCTGCAGCTCAGTTTGGAGCTCAGGAGTCAGTTTGAGAAACCAGGAAGGTCCCAACAGTTCAAGGATTGAGAGCTTACATGTCATTGACCAATCACTTCAGGATTCTGTTTGGGACATCCAGCAAATGCTGGCTCCTCACTCTCGCACCCTCAATTCAGGCACTCGGTGGCTGTTAGTACACACCATCCTAGAAAATTACAACTATTCCAAATAGGGAAAATCTTTTTTCTGACACTATGAAATTCAAATCATCTTCTGAAATCCTCATCTCCACAAATTTTGACTAAAAGAGGATTTACTTGCTATCTGAAAGGTACATAAGCTTCCAATTTACAGAAGTCACTCAACACTTGCCATAGCCAGGACTTGAAAAATTCTACTGTACCATACCAAATGGCTTTGAGCAAGTTGGACTGGAATGCATTATGCCCAAAGAACACAAACCAGTCATTTTTAAATTTTAGCAACTTAATCTTCACAGCAATGCACTACAGAATGATCACACTACTTCTATACACGTTAGAACCTAACAGTTTTGATACCTTCTTAACACTCGCAGAAAAATCCGCAACTATTTTCAAGATGTTGTTTGTTTCAGGGAAGTCTTTGCACACATAAGGCTCCTCAGCACATATCACTCTGATTGCCAGACCTGGACCTGCAACGTAAAATTGAAAAATACATCACACTAAATAACATGAAAAGTTGACTTTCAACTCAAGAAGCAACAGCACTGAACACCAGGTCAGTCACTAAGTAGACTATGCTTTGCCACCACACCTCCACTTACACTGTCTTGACACTCAACAAAACAAGCCAAAGAAATAAGCCAGCAGTTTATTCTGGAACAGTATTTCTGGTCAGTACATTTAAGCACTAGTTACTGACATTTTGCATTGGCTGCTTGTGTAAGGCAGCATTAGTGATGATGAAGCGTGCTGGATGGCAAGCCAAAGCAAACAGTAACCTCCTCCTTCCCTTTGCTAGGCAGCCTGGATGGCAGAGTTGGTTATAACATACAGTTGAATCTGCACTGTTTTTTAAAGAGATCCCTGGAGGCTATTTGGCCTGCTAACTACTTGACACAAAAGTTCTCAGCAAATTACAGATGTACATCTCAACAGTGTCGTTAACCTCATGCAGTGCTGGTGCATTAACAGAGCAGCCTAGGCATTCTGACTGTGACTACTACACACCCTGCAGGACAACTTCAGAAACACAAAGAGCACATCCCTTAAAAAGATGGACTTTGTTATTACATTACATAGTTTGACGTTTTCTGGTTGAGAACCGTTGTTATTCACCATGCAATCGTTTTCAAAACAGCAACAGTCACTTAGAAAGGCAGGCAGACAATGGCCATTATTTCATGCAAGATATATTTGACAGCTGAGACAGCATTCAGCTGCACTTCACTGATAATTCTTGCTTTGGCTTACAAAATTAAGAAGAAACAAATACAGCTCTATGATAACTCAATTATAAATCTGTTATTTTAAGCACTGTGCATAAAATCAAGCTGCTCTCAATTACTCAGTTCCTCAAAAAGAAAATCCTGTGCTTAAACTAAAGCCTCAGAAAATCCACCACATTAGTTCTGTGTTCAGAGGTAAGTTCCATTCTCCAACACAAATTTATTCTGCACATTAAGTATCTTCCAAACAACACTGATGCACACAGCCCTTCACTAAGCAGCATGGATTCTGGTACCTGGGAAGGGATGCCTTGAAACCAGCTCTTCGGGAAGTCCAAGCTCTCTTCCTAGCACTCGAACTTCATCTTTGTGAAAGTCTTTTAGTGGTTCTATAACTTTACCCTTAAAGAAAAACGAACAAAAGAAAAACCACAGTGATTTACACTCTAGCTTACATATTCAAACAAAAAGCCTCAAATGTTTAGGTAACAGGCAGTCAGAGTGGCCTGCTTTTCACAGCATCCGCTGCCAACACTTGCATAAACACTGGAAAGAAAAGTACATGTGAATGTGGGCTTTGCAGAACAGTTACAGGAGAGGGGAAAGACAAAGTTTGTTTGTGCCAAAAGTATCAATGGCTTAAGCAGTGCAAATACAACTGTAGGCCAGTCCGGTTCTGACTGTCTTCCAAAATTCATACCGATCAAGAAGCTTCGAAAATACCTCAGAGAACTGTGAATAGGTTTGTTTAAGCTAACCAACCAAGGGTACAATAAAAAAGACAAGGCTCTGCTGCATCTTCAGAGTGTCTTCTGTCACCAGTTCAACCTCCTGTGTTTGTACCATTTCTAAACTCCCAGTCTTTATCCACAGGTGTCCACAGCAGGATATTCCAAAAAGATCTGTGGGTTCTTAAGTTGACAAATGGTAAACAGATTGTGCACCACCAGCACACTGCTGGCAGACAGCCGACCAGGCCATTGACTTGATGCACAAGCCATGAAACAGCACAGAGAACGGATCCTCAGATCAGAGCCTGACAGATCTACTCCTAGTTCTCAAGTCACTAAAACATATTCACAGAATCATGAAGGTTGGAAAAGACCACTAAGGTGGTCCAGTCCAAACATTAACCCACCCCAATGAACTATGTCCCCAAGTGCCACATTTCTACCATTCCTGAATTCTTGACTCCCCCACTTGCAGTACCTGGCCATTCCCTCTGATGAGAATTTTTTCCAAATTCTTACTCTCTTCCAAAGGAGAATACTATGTCTGTAGTGGTCTGTGCTACTGAGAAGACTTGCAGTCATGTCTCTCAACAGGAACTAATGATCATTTCACCTAAAAGCACATCGCTGCTGTTGCCTGAATTCATATCATGTGCAATCTGAGCTATCAATGCCATTACAAAACATTGCATACTGATGTTCAGAATGAGACACAAAGGGAGAAGTAAGCAATCCATTACATTACGAATTCCACCTGAATCAGACTAAAGTTGTCTGAAAAGCCTTTCAGCAGTCATCTGCTATAGGTGTTTGGTATTGGTTTTGCTTCCATACACAGTTCTCATAGGTTTAAGTGTTAAAAGACAAAAGAGCAATGAAATCGTTTTCAGGTAACAATTGTGAGCAGCACTGTTCACACTGCAATGGCTTCAATCTGTTGACATTTTCACTAATATTCTACGCTGGACAATACTGAAGCCATTCTGATCACTTTGAGAACATGGCAACCAGAGAGAAGTGTAATAAGTTGCAATATTGAAACAGAACTTAAAGGGCCTCACAAGCATCACGAGATGCATCAACACAGGCCAGTTATATCAGCAAAACATAAGTTGCTCATCTTTTACATTCAGCATCATCACATTTGTGATAACCAGAAGGACACACCAGTATCCAAATTTTCATTTACCTCTTCTCTTAACTTTCGAATCAGCTCTGTGTCATTGTGATGAGTTTTGATTACTTCAGCTTTGCCACTTGCAACAAGGGAAGCGCTTTCAATGAGATCAGGTCTGAGGGTACCCTGAGCAAGAAAAACCTCTTCAGGTTTCAGATTCATTTCTCCAATAACTTCATTGGCAATCTGTAAGATGGAAAAGAAAACTTTTCAGTGTCCAAAGGTCTCAATGGATTGCCAATGGATTAGGTCATCCATAGCCTGCACAACACCGTGCTTCCGAGTGCACAGTGCTTCAGAATGAAGCAGTCCGAGATAGAAAACATTTATAATTCTTTTTTTCCACATGAATTCTAGATACATTACCTTAACAAACGTGTCACCAATAATCTTTCTTTTTTCTTCAGGACTTGTAGTCATATTTAAGGTCTTGCTAATTCTTTTACGTGGAGTTCTGTCTTCATCAGAGATTGGCAGAGTTGTTGTACCGTTATAGAAAGAATGAGCTGCATTCACCACTGTATGAAATTACAGGAATTGGTTGGCAAAGCCAATACAGATTTATATGTAAGATTACAAAGAATAAGAACGACTATTGTTCTTAGGAATACTGCAGTCATTTAAGTGCTGATGGTACTAAATAGGCCTGTTTGATACCTCAAGAATGAACTGCTGCAAAAGCACGTTACTTCTTTTATCAACATGCTCTAGAAGGTTACTTCTTAAATACCACGAGGCTAGGAAGCAAGTTCAGTTCATGTCTCCCCTCTTAGATTACAACTTACTTGCTCCATTTAAATAGCTACAGGATGGTTATTAAGCTAAGGCCTTACTGCAACCAAAATTACACAACGCTCTGTTTCCTCACGGTGCATCATATCTCTTAATTTAGAGAGGCTCTCGATACAGAGATCAGCTAGGAGGTTCTCTGGCATCTTCTACCAGCACTGAACTCCATGACTGACAGAAGGCACATTTCCCATAAAGGGATTCCCTTATTTGTCATAGCCCAGACTTTTTCAGTCTGGGGAATGCAAGGATAAGGCACAGCATTCCTCTGAAACAAAATAAAACACCACAACAAAAAAAATCCTGCACTGCTGTGTGTAGAACAAACTCTGGCCTTCACCATATTGGCCATATTGCTTGAAGTCATGAGACTGCTTCTCAATAAACTACTCCACAAACAACACACTCCCATAAAACAGGAGAGGGAAAAAAGCCTTGAGGAAGAACTTTGGCTCCAACAGCATTCAATCACCCAAATGAGCTCAGTTTCTGAAGACAGACATATAGAACAAGAAGTGAAGCTCCACTGGAGGACTCTTAACCACACTACAGACAGGACTGCAATTAAATGAGCTTTGCCGCAGCTCAGTGGTACCTTTAACCTGAATCCCAAGTTTTTTCAGTGCCTCCTCCACAGACTGACTTTCTCTTTTGCGCATAAATCCGTTGTCTATATGTACAGCTATCACCTGATCCCGGTTTAAAGCACGATTCAGGAGAGCAGTGCAAACAGTTGAGTCCACACCTCCACTGAGTAAAACCTGAGGATGAGGAAAAAAAGGGAAAACAGACTTGCAGAGCTGTCGAGGGAGAAAGTATTAACTACTAATTCAGATACAGCTGCAACGATGAAAGCAGAGTATTGATTTCTCATTTTCCTCCAAGTCACCACTGGGAAGTCAAACAACACATTGACCCAATTGTGCAATGCACAAAAGCTTTCTCAAACCTGCTTAATGTATTACCCAAATCATGACAATTCTGCACTTTTCCATTTACCCAGACTAAATGCACGAGTGTTTTTCCTCAGATTTTTGCAAATGATCTTTTGACTTCAGCTCCAGATGCTTACCAGAACTTTTGATGAGCCCACTTTCTCTTTGATATTTTGAATGCACTGAAGTTCTCTGTTTTCCACTGTAAAGGTCCCGCTGCATCCCGCGATATCATACAGAAAATTCTTCAGGATCATTTTTCCATTCACCGTAAGGCTAACTTCAGGGTGGAACTGTGCTCCATAGAGTTTTTTAGACTCATTTGCTATACCTTCATTAGTGCAAAGAAATGAACGGAGGAAAATAATTGGATGTGAAATGTGCACACACAGCAAAATGAACATTTGCTCCAAATGCACTACGCTTTATTTTTAAAGCTGCACGTTCTTTTCAGAAGGTTAAAATACAAAAGGCAAGTTGAAGCATCACAGAATTTCACCAGGAAGTCATTCAAAAAGGTGCAATTCATTTATTTTCAAGAAATAACGAGTAACATCAGCATCTGTAGCAGATCTCTGCTCCCTCAGTATTACTGAACCTCCCAGGAAGTTGAGAAAATCTGATATTATTAAGCCATCCATGCTTCTCATTGCCACTCCTGGTTACCAGAGCCTCATTTCTTTCAGAAGCAAAGAAGTTGCCATTTTAACGTCATTAATCCAAAAAGTCAATTTATACAATTCACAGACATTGTCCAGAATTTCTCTAATTAGTTACTGGTCTGATTTAAGAGCAGGATGTAAAACATTGCTGACTCTTTATTTTTTAATGAAAGATTTTCATTAAGCCACATGAACAGCTTGAAATCTTACTAAGTGTTTGAGTAAACTCCAGACTCTTCCATATCTTCCACCTACCAGGAAAGGCTCTCAAGGAGGCTGCCTGGTATTCAGAACTTTGAGTAGTTGACAAAAAACAGAATTTTCCCGTGACATCCTGGAGGTAACTTTTAAGTCTTGTAACAAAGACTATCAAAAAACCCAATTTCAGTTAAAACAAATACCTGCTATAATGTTCCCAGACTGTGCAACCACTTTGAATCCATCAGCAACCTTATCCACACTGTCCCCATGAGTGAGGAGCACAAGCTCTTCCTTCTGAAGGCCCCTAGACAAAGATCAAAGTCTAGAATCAATAACAATAAGATGGCCAGATTTAAAGACAGTGCCATACATTGCAGTGTAAATGTGACAGAAGTCACACATCAAGCTTTCACAGTGCTCTCACTTACAGAGCCCACACACACACAAATCAGCTACCTGCAACACCAATCCTCAAATACTTTACCTCGTGCTAACGACACAATGTGGGTGATTTGTTGGGATTTTTTCTTTCCCCCTGGAGATGTGCTCCAAAAACAACCAGGCCCCTTTGAAATACATGCAGGATTTCCTTCCCAGAAGCACTCACCTCCAACTGGGACTCCTTCATTGGAAGCTGCCAAAGCTCCCATGCAATGCATTCATCACAAAAAGAGGAGTGTATCTCAACTCAGAAGGTTTTTGCTAATTTGATGGGGGTTGTTTGTTTTTGCTGTTTTTAAAATAACTCAACATTGAAATATGCCTTCTCTGACACGTACAGCCCTCTACTGCCAGTCAGGATATCTGGATTCCTGCTTTTTATTCCAATTAAGTGAAGTTTCCTTGGTCAAATCTGAATGTCCTCACAACAATTCTGGGCATTCTAGACACGAGGTGGGATATAAAGTCCTACAATAGCTCTACAGGGAAGAAGTCAATAAAGTTGCATCTCTGGGCACAACTAAACTGTTAGGATTACTGCAAGGAACTTGTGAGGCACTGACAAACTACTAAGAAATCTAATTCTGATTTTATAAAACATCACAAAGCAATTTTGAAGGAATGTAGAACACATGTGGTTTCAAAATTACTGTTAATACCTTTCAGAAACTGGATGGGTGCCAGCTAACATAAAGCAATGCACTGTCAAGGAGAACACAAGAGCTTTACGCAGACTTTTGTGCAGCAGTACTTGACAGCAACTCAATTAAGACAATTTACTTTGAAATAAAAGGGTTTATATAAAATTCTAAACAAACATACCTACATTTCAAAAGTCAACTGAGAAGTTATTCCTGAATATTTGTTTACATACATAACTTGCCTACTTGTGAACACAGTTGTAATGGGTTATTAGAAATTGTAAGAGCCTGGATGCAATTTCACTGTCTTCTGAAAAACACCCTTCCTCTCACTCAGTCACCAGTTTCCAGACCAGTTCCATTCCCTTCCCAATACTGTTCTCCTCACTCAAAGCATCCACGTACCTGAACAGTGAACACGTGTTATCCAGAGTAATGTTGAACACTCCATCTTCTCTGACGCTCTTCTTGTGCACTGTACCTCCAAACACCTTGTTCATCATCTGCCAAAACACAAAGACGACATGAAAAAAGCATAACAATTAAGTACTGCTTTAATCTTTGTACTTCAGCCTGTGACCAACAAATAGTTCTAGTCCTCGGACACACAGAAAGACAGATTGTCATGACTATCCTCATTTTAAATAGCACTTGGCAAAACCACATGAATTCTTTTCAAAAAGGAGCACTGGGCTCATTCTCTTCCTCTGGCCTTTTGTCAGCATAGCTGGGGACTACTGCTACACACACTGAGTAACAGAAATACACAGCAGCAGGCTAGGGGCAAAGATGCACAAGACAACACATATTCAGTACTGTAAATCAATGTGTGCTTCTAAATGATTGGTCTGCATATCAGTGGAGTATGTGAGGCCAGTTGCCACAAAGACGATAAGCTGCTAAACAAAAACCTGACAGCCAGCCCTCAGAGAAGGGCCCTCACATAGGCTTAACCTTCTTGAGATCTGTCTGATCATCTCTGGAGAACCAGGCAAAAACTTTAGTCTGATTTTTGTGACCACGGAGACTCTTCTTAGCCCTTGTTAGGTAGGAGTAACACAAATCTCACCTGATTATTTCTTTCTAAAATTCAACTTCAAAAGGCAAGATGAGGCATTCTGCATTTCACACTTCAGAAGTCTCAGATTTTCTCATTCAGATATGACTGGTAACAAACACACACACTTTAGATTTTCACCTCCTAACTACATTGATTCAGAGATTTAAGTTATTTTAGATTTAGTTTGAGATTTCACTGGCTGTGCTAGTCTGATTCCAATCTATTCTAATAAAAATAGTGGTGTGTTAACACAGACACTTGATTCAGTTCTGTAAAGTCAGCCTTGAGGAACGCCCCTGCTTTAGGCTAGCTAACATGGTTTTTAATTTGCTTGACATTTTAAGGCACTTCCACTTTATTACAACACACATTTCCCTTTAGAACAGGGAGTGCCAGCATTGTTTCCATAATTACCAGCCCTTCTTGAGTAGTTTTTCCAGCCATATTCTGCAGCTCTGAAGGCTTTATAAACTGCTAACCTTGTGAAAAAACAAGATGCACGTGCAGAGGTCATGCATCTGATCTGTCCTTTGTCCCCATGGGAGTGTTTCTTCACTCCATTTGGATCACTAGATCACTGCAGGGTCACCAAAGCACGCTCATGAGCTATAATAGAAAGATTCCACACTTGAAAATCAAAGGGAAAAACTACTTCACGTGTTTACGATGGACACGTTCCCTAATATCAACCAGATGGAATTAGTTAATGACTGTCAGGGTGCATTTATTATGACAAAAAATTGAGCACAGAACTCAGTTCACAGTAGCAAAGCAAGAAGAAAAGCATTTATGCTGCTGGTAACACAGCATGCTCAGTTTACCAATTAGCACCTTAAAAATATCTTTTGCATTCATGGCACACAACACTGCTTATTTTGGAAAGCTGGTCCTGTAACACTTAACTCTGGCTAATTGCAGAAACAAGGCTTTCACAGGCAAACGTCTCTCCCTCCACCATACCTGCATGCCATAGCAGATCCCAAGAACTGGTTTTCCTATTGTAAATATCGCTGGGTCGAACCATGGTGCATCTTCAGCATACACAGAATTTGGTCCTCCAGATATGATGATAGCTCTGCAGACAAGAGATAATCAAATTATCTCACATTTAACAACTTCATTTGAACACCGACATTGCCTTATAATGCTCATAACTCTGTATATTCTGAATTAAATGCTAATACAGATATTCCAGCAGGCAGTTTAGGTTTGCTAGGCTACAGCTAGCAAAAACAGTTTACAAGAGAAGTATTTCATCAGGTTAAACAAAGTCAAACATAAGCCAGCTTAAAACAGGGCTGCATTTCACATTCCCAGCCAAATGCTGACTACAAGAGAAGCAAGATGGCGAGAATCAAGCACAGAGCATTAGCGTTGCAACACAAACACACTGCGCATTGCCTGTGCCATCTGGAGGAGAGCCACGCTCAAAAAGAGTCTCCTGTGTTTCTGGAGCTGTGAGAGCAGCACTGCTGGGCTGGAGCTGCACAAGGAGCAAGGAGGGCTGGGGTGCTGCTGGGGATGTGCAGGAGTGGCTGGGAGCAGCCCAGGGGCTGGGCTGCAGAGAGCCGGGGTGACCCACCTCAGCCACCCCACAACTGTGCAGAGCATCTGCTCAGAGCCATGCATGTGGAGCACCAAGTAATATAGAAAAAGGAAAACGTAGCTACACCTATAGACTAAGTGTTTTTTAATGAGAAGTCAATTAGCTACTGCCTTGTTTAAAAAAGAGAATTACAGGCTTCAAGTCTGCTTCTCTTACTTGCCAATTAAGAACTCAAGAACACAGAAAGATTTCCTGTATCTGAACCCTTAAAATACAAAATGAATTGGGAGATGAGAGAGGAAAACAGGAAGAAAGCCAGTGCCAGTCATGACCCGCATCTTCTCAGCTGTCCTCACATTCCTGCAGCACAAGATGCAGAATCTGAACGTTCCATTGCACCACCATGTAATTTGTGATGTTCCCTCTTGCTCTGCTACAGAGATACCTTGCTCTGGTTTAGCTTAAACCACTTCCAAAGCGGCCTATTCAGGTTTCAGAAAGCCTGTTTATAATGGGCTACAATCCCACAGGAGCCACAGCAAAACACCAGAAATAAAACACAGCCATTGCTCCCCAGCCCTCAGGTCCCAGAGGTCAGAAATGCTGCCAAGCCTACAAACTAATGCCCCCAGACACAACACAGTACGTCCTTACAGGACCAGGCACCCTGTGCCAGTGTTCTGCACCTGCAGGAGCTGCAGAGATGCCTTTGTAAATGCAACACGCAAATAAAACTAGACAGCGCTTTCCATCTCTCTGCCTATCTCAGACCTCAGCACAGCTCCCAGGGCTACTCAATTTTCATCATTGATGCCATGCACTGTGATATGGAAACCAGACTGTTCCCATGGCACGTGGAGTTTCATCAAAACCCTGCAGTAAAACCATGAGCTTCTTTTTACAACGGTCACTGCAGAGAGGCACCCAGCAGCTAAACTCAGTGTTTGTAGAGCTCTCCAGGATGCAAATGATTGACCAGCAGTGGGGACATTTATTGACTGATGGGTGCGACTGATAAGCTGGAATCACTGCCTCAGCCTTGAGGAGCAACCTGTTGAGTGGAGAGCCCAAATTTAAAGAGCAATTATCTGGAAAGACAAATCCAACAGCTCTAATCAGGATAAGCACAATTTTCAACTCAGAACAGAAAGGGATAAAAAAAGCTCTCTCACTGCAAACGTGCAGCAGCAGAGTGCAGCTCTGAGCCCCTCACTGTCAGCACTGCCATCCACACCTGGAAGCAAGCAATGAGGTGCAGGGATGCTTTTTAAAGTGGTAGTTAGGTACATCCTCTGCTCCAACAGCTTGCCTGCTGGGGAATCATTAACTAAATCTGACACAATGTATTTCAGAGCATTTCTAAAAGAAATTCTTCATAGAAAGGCTGCCTGACAGGTGCAGCAGCTCCTGGGTTCTCCGTTCAGTTTGCAGAAGAGATCAGTGAGTTCCCATCTGACTTTCTAAAACACACTGCCTATTGAGTCACTAATTATCATCGATTAGAAAAACAGTTCTGCAACACAGCACCTCCTTATCTCCTGAATGGCTCTAGCAAAAACACTCAAAGCACCTCCGAATTTTAACCTGACAAGTAAAGTCCTTGATGACTTGCAGACCTCAGCCAATTTATTTTCCCCACACAAAAAGAGGCTTACTCTGGCAAGCATCATAAAACAAGAACTGTGCAAAGTTCTACACAACTGAGATGGTTTCTTGCTGCTAACAATGCATGGCACTTCCAATGAGGTTTTTTTTTCCAGTTACTTCCCAGAAATGGTTTGGCATCATTTACGACAATTTGTTCAATACTCAAGTTGCAGTTAAATAGGTTGGTTTTTTTTCATAATTATACAATAACTATCTTGGTTTAACAGGTTAAGGAACAATGTCATCTAATTTTCTGCAGATACATAATTAAAATGCAGCCACTTAAGTTATATTAACAAAGAAAAATTATTGAAGTGACATTTTACAACACCGCAATGAGCAGCAAATAGACAACAGTAACGCTGCTGCACAGGTTTTACCTAGAGAAACCCAGGAGGATGAGCTGAGGATCCAACAGCACAGCACAACCCCAGGGAAAGGCACAGCACAGCACCAGCAGGCAGCTGCCCTACCAGCACCTACCGAAAGCCCTGCTCCCTGATGGCGAAGGCGGGCGTCTCCAGGGGGAAGATCTCGGACTGGACGAAGAGCTCACGCACCCGGCGGTCGATGACCTTCCCATACTGTGCACCAGCATCCAGGATGACGACAGCTCCTTCGTAGTGGTGCTGCCCGTCCTTCAGCTCTCCTCCAGTGTTCTCTGGCTGTGAACACGGCTCAGTCAGCGCTCTGTGGGACACTGCGGCCTTATGGCACACATCCCACAGCTGCAGGGCTGCGAGGGGTGCCTGCACCTTAGCTCCTGGCTAAATAATACAGACTAAAGGCAAGACTTGTAAATGGAAGAACCCACAAGTTTACAAAGCCCAGTGTGTCCACGAGCTTGCTACACTGACACAACACCTCCCTCCCACGCAACAACGACGTCCCCATCCCCAAATCCAAGCACAGCACAAACTACATCAGTCTTTCCCCTTCGTGATGGGACAGCCTCCCACAGACAAGCAGCACCGTGCCCTGTTCACCAGCACAGCTCCATCCTCTGCCACATTACAGTTCTGCATGCAGCCCAGCACACCATATGATAATGAAGAGCATGTGCCTCATTCCTCAAGCAAAGCAGCGCTATGCAAAGCTAGGGGAAAAATATGTTTCCCCATTGCATCTCCTCGTACTCTGAGCTTTCACTTGTCATTACATCCAGGGGGGAGCAGGGAGTAGAAATTGAAAACAAATGTTTCTGCTTCAATTTATGAAAGACAAACTTTTGAATGCAGTATTCAAGCAGTCCCTGCAGTCTGCACACTAGGCTGCTTGAGCTGGATGGCCAGCTTCAGCCAAACCTGGCAGAGGGCAAGAAAACACATGGATGGGTTCCTTTTTCTCTAAGGAGAACGAGTGCTCTGTGGAAACACCCTCACCAAGGGGTCTTTGAGGAAGAACGTGAATTCCACCATGCTAAGATGCCAGGAAATTCATGCAGAAAAAACTGTTGCTCCTGAAATCACTCACTTTGGAGTTTTATTCTCCATAACTTAGAACTTAACACTGTTTCCTTGCCAGTGTAATTTGATGAAGGAAAACCTAGGAAGGGTTTTACTTTGGTAAATGCTACCTTAGCAGACATTTTGAAGCTCTCCCAAATGCAAAGGCTGCCCTAGAGCTGCCTTGCTCAGCCCCAGAGGGACAGTGCTCCACCAGCAGCTGCCCTGGGCCAGCTGCAGATAGCAAGCACCCAGGGAACTTCCAGAGCTCACAGCAACCAGGAAATGTTTTGTCCATCTAAATTAAAGGATGTAAAAAAAAAAAAAAACAGTACTAAATCCTTCAAAAGCCTAAATCCAGGTTAGAGTCTTTATTAATTTCTTTGCTTCAGCTGATAACTGATGAGAAGCTCTTAATGACTTCTCAGTGCTGAGCCAGGCAGCACGAGGAGCTCCTGCTCAAGCAGAGACTGGGGCAAGCTACTGCTCCAAAGTGCTGCTGGGCATGCCCACCTAGCAAGTCATAAATTAACAGCTCCCGTAGTAACAACCAATGTCCTTATTCTTACCATCTTGTGGCAAACACAACTCTTTCTAGAGCTGAGATCTTACGAATAGTCCTGAACCATATGGCTTCAGAGCATGCTGCAGGGACAGAGGCTTTATCTTTAAGGTTCCTTCCAGCCCAGCCACGCTGTGATTCAATGGCAAGCAGGTCTGTGCTTTGCCTGAAACTGTACCTTTCTTCAGCTCTCCACAGCAAGAGCAGCGCATTGAGGCATACCCTCAACGTGCCTGGGATGAAGGCCTTACAGCTCTTCTGGATGCCAGCTGCCTGACTCCTGCACAAGGCACAGCACCACATGTGCAACAACAGGGGAGAGGCACCTTCACAGACAACTGTACCCACACTGGGAGTGCTGCACCACCTGCGTGGCTCACAAGGCAGGAAGTCAAAACAAGATCTGCCTTCATTTACTTGAAGGCACAGAACCAAGATTTGGAATCCAAATTTAACATGGCAAACACCATTTAGTGGCATCAAAAATGAAGCAGATGCTGTTAACGTGCAGCCAACATGGCAGTCCACCTTACACACGTGCATATCACATGCGTGCCAGGAGGATGCTGAGGAGGAGGAGCTCAGCTGCTATAGGAATGGGCACATGAAGCCTGTTGGGCAGCACTGCCCTTGTGGGCACTTCTAGTTTCTGACCCAAGCTCTTTTCCCCTCAGCAGGGTTATAACCAGAGCTGGTCTGTTTCCAAAACAAATCCCTAGAAACGGCTGTTTGGGAGAATGCCTCTTAAACCTGGTTGGACAAGCAAGCAAGATGGTTCAAGGCACAGAACACAGCTGCACCTGCTCTGACATGCGGGAGAGCAAGGCTAGGGCAGCAGAACAGAAGTTACACTTCCTAAGAGAAAAACGGGGGGAAAAAAGGCTATAGTGAGCTATAGTGAGTCACGAGACTCCTGCTGAAAACCATACCAGATCACAGAACATCCCTACTGCCACCCACACCTGAAGAACCAATAACCCAATAAACCCCAGACCAGTGGCCGGCCCATCGCTGCAGTTCTATCACCCCATAACTCCGGAAGGAGAAGGTGCTGCCGCTGGCTTTCAGCATTAGAAAACACAGCGTCGGTTCTATAAGAATAACGCCAATCCCACGAGCAGCTCCAGCACGGATCCTGCCTTCAGGTGCCCGATGAAGGACGCAACCCGCCTCGCCCCCGGTGCCCGCACACGGGGCGCTAAGCAGAGCCCCGCAGCCAGCCCTGCAGTGCCCGCACACCCACGGACCTCCATCACGGCCCTGCGAGGCCGCGGCACAGCCGGCACCGCAACGAGCCGCAGCCAGGAGCTCGCTCCGGCGCTCCCAAGGTTTTACGAGATTAATCGCTCCCCTGCGATACGAGAATTAAGCAGCCGTAAGGACGCGTCCTCCTCTTTCTCTCGACGCGCGGCAGAGAAGCGCCTGCTTCCCGCAAAGGAAACCCCACAACGGGCAGGAAACCCCCGGCCCCAACCCGGCTCCGGAGGCCGCACGGCCGGGCCGGAGAGCGCGGTGCCCTGTCGAGGAGCAGCCCCGGGCCGCTCACCGGACGCTCCCGGAGCGCGGTTCGGTTCCGGCGGCCCGCGGCGCAGCTCCGGGGCCGGGCCGAGGGGCTCCGCGGCGGGCAGCCTCCGCAGCCCTTTGTTCGGGCCTGGGGCCGGGCCGCCCCCCAGCGCTCCGCACGGCGCCCACCCGCACCACCGAGCCAACGGGGAACCGCCGCGGGGCCGCCCGAGCCGCCGCCGGCCCCGGGCCCGGCCGTTCCGAGCGGGGCCGGAGCACGGCAGGGGCCAGGCCGCGCCATGTGCCCGCCGCCCCCGGCACAAAGCGGCCCGAGCCGAGCGCAGAGCCTCGCACCGACCTTGGCGTCTCCGTTGCACAGCGCCATAGGGACGGCCGCGGGAGCCGAGCGGAGAAAGAACCGAGCCAAACCAAGGCCGCCCGTGTGCGCCTCCGCCGCGGGGAGGAACCGCCTCCAGCACCCCGCGCCGGGCAGCGCCGCCCCGGCAGGAAGAGGCGGAGCTCGGAGCCGGGGAGGGGCGTGGGCAGCGGTACTGCTGGCCGGGCGGGGCGGGGCTGTCCTATCTACGGACTGTCCCGACCCTGGGCTGTCCCGTCTTGGCGGTGCTCGGGACGGGCTGGCCGGGCCCTGCGCACCCCGGGGTGCAGCCGGCTGACGGCAGGGCGGGGGGCTGCGAGGTCCCTTCCAACCCAACTGTCCTACGATTCTGTTACGGATCGCGGTATAACGTGTGCTTTTACTAAATGTCTACGTTTTACATTGGCACAGAAACACCTACAGCTCAGCGGTTCACGCTGCTCCAAAAGTAACGCCTCCTATTTTACGTTGTCCCACGGCACTAAAGGCAGGTGCTGAGGTTGAACCTTCCCCCCTTCCTTTACGTTTTGTAGGGGAATAAAAGGCGCCCATTGGCACTCATCGCTGCGCGCTGAACGCTCGTGGACATCGAACAGCGGATCTCAGGACAGCGCGCGATGCGTGGTGCGTTTCAGCAGCGATAGCGATCAGCAGCGCAAGGGGCAAAAAAAACACCGGGGTAAAGCAGTGCTGACTCAGCTCGGTCCTTACAGACCCGCGCTGCAGGCATGGACTCGCTCCGCACCGTCCGCCCGCCGCTGGCTCCAGCTCAGGGCTCTGCAGCCAGCCCTGCAGCGGTCCGGTCTCTCGGCCGCCAGCGGGAAGGCGGAACCAATCGCGGCCGAACCGAAATAAACGTCGTCCGGCGTCCTCGGGCGGCACGGGCTGCTGCCGGAAGTGACTCCGCCACGTACCAATGGGACGCGGCCACGCCTGCCCGCTGCCGCCGCGTGACCGGAAGGGGCGGGACGTACCGGCGCGGCGGAGCCGGCGCGCGGCTTCTCCACAGCGGAGGGTGGTGGCGCGGCCTCCGCTCCCGTCTGGGGTCGCCGCGCAGCGCCTGGTCCGGCACCATGTCGCCCGCCATCGCGGCCAAGGTGGGCGGCCGGCAGCGCCGACCTGGCAGCCACCATCACTGCCTGGACGTAAGGAGTGAGGTGCCGCCCGCGCTGACGCTCTGCGGGGACGGCCCGGCGGGCGGTGAGGCCGAGGCGCTGCTCCCGCCGGAGCCGGAGACGCTGACGGCGAGGGGCCCGCGGGGCTGCCGGGCGGAGCTGGGCAGCGTGCTGCTGCTGCTGGCGCTGTACGTGTTGCAGGGCATCCCGCTGGGGCTGGCGGGCAGCGTGCCGCTCATCCTGCAGAGCAAGAACGCCAGCTACACTGAGCAGGCCTTCTTCAGCTTCGTCTTCTGGCCCTTCAGTCTCAAGCTGCTCTGGGCCCCCCTGGTGGACGCCGTTTACCTGCGGCGCTTCGGCCGCCGCAAGTCGTGGCTGGTGCCCACGCAATACGTGCTGGGGCTCTTCATGATCTACTTGTCCACGCAGGTGGACGTGCTGCTGGGCGACGGGCAGGGCCACGGCCCCGACGTGGTAGCCCTCACCGTGACTTTCTTCATCTTCGAGTTCCTGGCGGCCACTCAGGACATTGCTGTGGATGGCTGGGCCCTCACCATGCTGTCCCGGGAGAACGTGGGCTACGCCTCCACCTGCAACTCGGTGGGACAGACGGCTGGCTACTTCCTGGGCAACGTGCTCTTCCTGGCCCTTGAGTCAGCCTCCTTCTGCAACAAGTACCTGCGCTTCCAGCCCCAGCCACGAGGCATCGTCACCCTCTCAGGTACTGCCTGGGTGCCAGTGTGCACACCGGTGTAGGGAGGGTGATGCTTCCTCCCTGAGCCCGGAGCACAGCGTGGTTCAAAGCAAGTCTTATGGAGTGTAGGAAGCTGGCAGAGCTTGTGGCTTGAAGAACTGAGGAAGCTGGGCTTTTCCAGCCTGGAGAAAAGCCCTTTTCTCCAGGAAGATCTGGTGAGACCTCAGTGTGACCTTCCAACACTTGAAGGGAGCTTATAAACAGGAGGGAGAGCAACTTTTTACGTGGCAGATATTCATAGGACAAGGGCAATGGCTTTAAACTAAAAGAGGAGTGATCTAGGTCAGATGTTAAGAGGAAATTCTTTATTTAGAGAGTGGTGAAGCCCTGGTACTGCTGCTCAGAGAGCTGGGGATGCTTAAAGCTGGGCTGGATGGGGCCCTGGGCAGCCTGAATTGGGAGGAGGTGTCCCTGCCTGTGGCAGAGGTTAAGGTGGACTGGGCTGTAAGATCCCTTCCAACCCGACCATTCTGTGATTCTGTGATTGAGCTCCCAAGTTTCCCTGGACTGAGTGAGGGAAATCTGCCCCGTCATGGACAGGCTGAGCTCAGCACTTCAGAAACTTGGTTGCTTTAACTTCTCTTAGTGTAACAACTGTGGAATAGATTACTGTTTAAAAAAGACACCAGAGTTTTGTCTCATTAAGGAGGCATTGTGGGAACGTGTTCTGGAATAAAGGCAGTATCTTCTTCCAAAATGATGGTGTTTGCAGGAGTAGAAGTGATGAGGGTTTAGTCTTTACCTTATTTCCAGACTGCAAAGGGAGATCACCTTTAAGTTGATTCAGGGGGATTTTTTTTCCTTAATTAAACAGAATCTGATAATGCATCCTTATTTAATTGTTAGTTACGGATGTTTGTTTGTCCTGTGTCTTGTCCATATGTCAGCAAGCACAGAGTACTCCTCAAAGTTGTCCCTGCTGGATCTTTGTCCTTCTTGCTGTGCAGTTCAGCAGTGCTGGCATCTTTTCCCTCTTGCTGCAGCAGCAGACTGACGTCTTTCACTGCTGATGCAACTTGGAAATTACTTGTGTACTCAGAGCTTCCTTTGTCTTTGCTTACCTTTGCTCTCCAGGGTGTGTTGTTGCTGTCTTTTCTTTTTAGTTCTGCTTTTATAAAGGTTTTCTTACAAACATGCTGCCTTTAAAAAAAAAAAAAAACAAACAACACTAAAATCAAAGCACCTATAGAACCTGTCTGACTTGTACTGGAGAATTAATCTGGGTGGAGAAAAAAAAGCAAGTATGTCTGACATTGTAGTTGCAGGATATGTTGTTTCAGGGGAGCAAAACTGTCTTGAAGAAGTCTCTGTTCTCTCCTCTGTGTGACTGTGCCTCTCAGCTCACCGTGTCCATGCTTGTCCTGTAGCAACTGTAGCAGCCAGCCCTGAAAGCACAGGTGTGGCTCTGATCCCAGTGCCGGTTGTCTCAGGGCTGGAGGAGAGCTGCGGGGAACTTCACAGTGCACGAAGGTGACTGGTTTTCTGCCAGTTCAGCTCACTGAACGCTGCTGTTCACTGAGTGCTCTTAGGGAAAGAACAAGCCAGTGCCTCACGAGCCTGAGTCAGCCTCAAGCTGCTGAGGGGCAAAAGCATTCGTTGTGCTGTGAACTGTGGGAAATAACACGAGACAGTGTAGTACCACACATCAAAACAAACAATGAAGTTCTGGAGAAAAAAAGTGAGGAACGTGTTTCCGTGTTCCTGTTGTTTGTGCTAGCGTGCATACGACTTTGGTGCTTTGCTGTTCAAATGACTTCAAAATTACTTCAGAAGCTCACTGGCTGGGTTTGTTGATTCCTGAGCAGTTTGTTACACGAATACTTGCTGTAGTTTAAAGGAAGAGATGTAGTGCAGGAAGAAGGAGCCTCTCCAAGGCAGCCTGGGTTTATTTTGGCTCATGACTGGGATGTGCTTTCTGCTGGGAGATGTATAGCTGTGGTATTTCTAAAGCTGCTGTGATGGAACGACTGTCCTATCCCACACCTCGCTGATATTTTTACAGCCTGCTCTATCCCTGGTTTGAAGTTTGATTGTACCCTAACAGAATGGATTGTTTTCCCAATGATAGTGTGCAGGCAGAGATGAAGCAGGAATGGGGACAGGCAGCACTGGTGGCACCAAAAATGCTAGAAAACATCTACAGTTAAAAAAATGTGGTTTTTTTTTCCTCATGGCTCCTGTATGTGGCCTTGTAGCTAGTCCAGCTGTTGCTGTGAAGCACCCGGCAGGGCTGACCTGATCAGGAATCTGCATGTGTTGATGCTCACAGCTGTTTCCATTCCCACGCTGCAGTGGTAACACTGCTGTCATTAGAGCCATGTCCTGGGTGTCCCGTGTACGTGGCAGCTGTGAGCAGCGTGGCTGTGAGTGCTCATGTTTACTCAGAAAATACTTCCAGGGTATTTGAAACAACAACAAACCAACCCCAACAATAGAGGAGGGAGCAATCTGGCAGTATGAGGTCTTCTCTCCTTCGAGATATTTTTGAAGAGGGAAAAATAAGTGATGTGGAAGCAGCAGATGTTAGTTTGAAATGCCATTTTTAATTTTAAACTGAAAATGCTTGGGTGCAGCTGGAGCAGCCTTTCCATGCCTGCTTCCATGCCTGTCCTGCCAATGATGAGCAGCTAATGATTGACAAAACCTTGGCCCCGTCTTTGCCCTTTCACCATCTCTTCCTTTCAGTTAACTTGAGGCTTCTGGAGTGACTTCTGATCAGAAAGATGAAAGGTTACTTCTCTTATACCCTCTGCACGTGATTGAGTTCTTTCTTGCCTCTTTCACAGAGGTGGAGGGTGGAACTACCTTGTATGATCTTCTCACCAACTCAAGGCACTTGTCTTAAGATGCTGATGTGCTTCACTACTGTTCCCTGCAAATCCACTGTTTAACAAATATAACATCTGCTTAGAACAACGTGCTTAAGAGGTAGCAAATGCCACATGCTCTTAAACATCTCTCCGAGTGACGTGATGATTGTAGAGGAACTTTGGTCAGAGTGCCCTTATGCTCGTTCGATATGGATCTGTTTCCTTTAGATGGTAGATATTAAATGGAGTGCAGAATTAGGGTGAAAAATGGTAGTGTGACTACACAGTGAATTAACTGGAGAGTGGTGGAACAACGCTGATGGTTTTTCTCATCATCATGTAATTATTCAGTGTGTTTTTTTCTTCCTTTGTTCACTTCTGGTGGTTTTATGTGCAGCTCCTCAAAATGTTCCCGTTTCTGTTCTCCATCATGCTCACTGTGCTATTGCACAGAACTTGAGCAAAGTGCCTTCGTTTGCTGCTGTGTCAGAGTCTCCAGCAGACGTAGCTCTGCACTGAGCAGAGAAGAGCTGTGCCTGCTGCTGTCTGCACTACATGCTTGTGCTTTGGTGCTTGTTTTTACATGGGTCCATGAGTAATGCCTCTATTCAACTTTTTATTACCAGTTGTCCTTTATATTGTTGCAAAATAACTGTATTTCTGCTACTTAATACATTTTTAATCAAGTGTTTGTAGCAGCTGTCTCTTTTCTTTATTTTAGATTTCCTGTTTTTCTGGGGAGCTGTCTTTTTAATTACCACTACACTTGTGGCCCTTTTCAAAAAAGAAAACAAGGAATTAACACCAACAAAAGAAGAAACAAAAGGCATCACTGATACATACAAGCTGCTCTTCTCAATAATCAAGATGCCAGCGGTTTTTACGTTCTGTCTCTTGATTCTCACAGCAAAGGTAAGGAAACACGTTTATGAGCCATGAGATGCCAACACAGTGAGAGGTTCCTGTGATTCCTCAGTCCCTGTGATGTCACTTGTACCTTAGCTTTGCTGTCAGCAGTTCCAAATTCTCACATGGGGTTTGGAAACACAACTGCTTGCACAACAGAAAACGTTTGTTTTAACATTTAAGTGTTTACCCACGTATTGAGGAGAAGTCTGATTGCAGTCTTCTGTTGCAGTAGTTTATTTTTAAGTGTGCCTCTTTACAGTTAGGCTCTTTGTGTAGTGTTCAGTTAAAAGGACAGAAAATGTTTATTTTAACCCAAATCGTATTCCTAGAATCTGCAGCTCTGTATAAAGTAGGTTTCCATGGCATCCCCCTGGCAGCTCTGGATACCAGCAGGCCTTTAAGGTATGGGCATGAACACTGTTGCTGTGCTTAACGTTCCTGCTACAGTTTTGGCATTTATGATGAGAATAGCGTGCAAGTAGAGAATGTGTTTCAGAACCAATTTGGAAATCAATTGACTTTTGTTTCCAATTTGTACTCTGTCACATTTCTGTGTGTATTTGATACCATGTGAACTGCATTTCTAGCCACACAATGTCTGCTTTCCCTGGTTTATTTTGTCAAATTTATGTTGCAGGTTGGATTTTCAGCAGCAGATGCTGTAACAGGACTCAAATTGGTGGAAGAGGGAGTACCTAAGGAGCATCTAGCCCTGCTGGCAGTTCCAATGGTTCCTTTACAGATAATACTGCCTCTGATTATCAGCAAATACACAGCAGGCCCCCAGCCGCTGAACACGTTTTACAAAGCTATGCCTTTTAGGTAAAAACACAAACAAAACCTGATTTATGGAAACATGGTGACTTGTGTGTTCAGATCAAGTGTTCTCATTGCCTTGTAACTCTGACTTCCAGACAGAAGAAAAAGCATGTCAGAATTTTCCTAGTAAGTTGAGCTCTGTTTTGTGCCTTGAAGGTGATGTATGTGACCTGAGGGAGCGCAGTGTCCTCACCACGTGTATACAGTAGCGTTAGAGCAGTGCTTTCCTGCTCTTAGTGTCAATAGTTCCCTGTTCATGGACTGTTCTGACTGGATTTGGGACCTCATGTAATTATGAGGTGATGTAAGAGAGGCTCCATGTGTTGGTGAGTCATTGGGAGCACCTGGAAATGTGTGCTTCACTGAGATCTCCGAGAATGAAAGGTGAATGAAGTGGGTACAGGCTGAGGAGGTGTCGTTTGCATTGAGTGGCTTACATGGGAGTTTGCTCGTGGAATTCTGCAGGAGTTTCAGTTCTGGAGCAAGCCAAGGAATCCAGCAAGTTACTCAATGCTTTTATCCAGTAGATCGATGTTTGGTCTGTAACGTTCAATACTTGACTATGCTCCAGTGCAATTTATGTGTGTTTTCATTTAAAAAAAGAATAAATAAATAACATTTAGTTGTATATCCTGTGTTGCTTCCTACATAAAATTTCTGTGTGAGGGACGGGGGAGGAGGTCTGGCAGTGTCACAGTTGTAGGGGAGAGAGAATTGTTGAGGTTTAGAGTGTTTATGGCTCCAATGTTAAATTGATTGTTAAATATTAAATATGTAATTATATACAAGATAGCTCTAACTAGAAATAAACTATTTCTATTTTAATGTTGTACACACAAGTGTGTGACAGTTGCTTTGTGTCAAGGTACAGAAACATGGGCAGAATCATTTGAATTGCACATTATCTATCTCATTCCTGCAGGTTACTTCTTGGACTGGAATTTGCTTTTCTGGTATGGTGGACTCCTAGAGTAAGACATGAAGGAGGATTTCCTATCTACTACTATGCTGTAGTACTGCTGAGCTATGCTTTACATCAGGTAAGGGACAGGAGGGTACTCCATATCTAGAGGACTACAAGTGCCATGAGCAGCTGCTGTTCACTGGGAGCCATCTGTTGTGCTGTACAACTTCAGTTTTGTAAATATCATTTCTCCCCATTCAGTTGGGCATCTTCTGCAGAGCCACTTCCAGTTCACCAGACCTGCTTTTGTTTCCAAGGCTTTTTCCCCAAATGCAGAAGCTCAGAAGCTTGGTACCATTAGAAATACCAGCATTCTGACTGAGCTTTGTAAGCACGGTGGTGATTGTGCCTGTTGTGCAGCTCCATAAAGCTTTGTCACTGCTCTGTTGTTCTGCAGAAACAGCAGAATGGATCCAATCTGTAGGCCTGGTGCAAACTGGTCTTTGGATCAGAGCAAGCGAAAGTGTTATTTTTATATGCTGTTTTATTTGTCCTTGTGATAACTTCAGTTGGATTACCTGAGTAACTCGACTGCCTGTGAGACTGGATCCATTTCTGTGACTCGATGAGAGCATCACAGCAACTTGATGTTAGCAGGGAAACTGCAGGACTAATTTCTGTTGTACAACTTTAAACCTGTTGGGATTATTTTTGCCTCAACGTTGCTAACTTCCAGTAATCACTCAGAACAGAGTTTATGTTAGGGCTTTTGTTGTCACTGCCTGTGACTGGGGAGACCTTACTGTCCCGTGGGTTTCCATCCTGTAGATCTCGCTGTATAGCATGTATGTTGCAGTCATGGCTTTCAATGCCAGAGTCAGCGACCCGCTGATCGGAGGGACCTACATGACGCTGCTCAACACTGTGTCCAACCTGGGAGGGAACTGGCCGTCCACCGTCGCGCTGTGGCTCGTTGATCCGCTCACGGTTAAAGAGTGCACAGGAGCCCAGCAACAGGCCTGTGGAAGTGCACTTGAGGCAGAGGTAAGTTTGCAGGCTGTGAAGGTCTCTGTTCAACTATTTCTTGGTAAAATGGCTTCTCTGAGTATGTTTTGTTCACCTTGGAAAGCCTGTGCAGTGCATAGTTTACACTTAAAAATTCTCTCTCTGAGAACTGATTTTCGTGTCTGGTAAATTTGGTCTGTTTTTATCTGTGCACTCTTCAGAGTTAAAATCTTCACCAAAAATTTCCACTTGCAGAGTAGTTGTTCCTTTCTGTCTTAACTGGAGAGAAAAGCTGATGGTGGAAGCAGCAGATCAGTGCTGCATCCTCTCCAGTATGTGGAGGCTGTAGCTGCTGAGTAAACTTTGCTCAGCCTGGAGCTGTGTAAGTATGCACTCTGTGCTTGGCAGGCTGTCTGTCTCCAAGTCACCGCAGCTTTGTGGCAGGTTTTAGTTCTGTCTGTCTGGAGGCTTCCTGGCTTCATACCTCGATTCCTTCTACCGTGATGTTACTTTGCTGTCTTTGATCTCTGCTTTCCACATGGAGCTGAGCAGTGTGACTGGCTGCCTTCCCAGTTCTGGGGAGCCCTGTGGAAGAGGACAGAGATCATACTGTGCTGCTGTGCATGGATCAAACAACTGCATGCACAGCTGGCTGGGAAGCTGGATTTTGCATTCGCCTCCTTGTGGGCAAATGACAAATTTTAATGCAACTGTCTGGAGGAGTGGAAGTGCTGGGGGGGTTGTATTGCATGTTTTTTTTCCTTACTTGTAATCGAGATTTTAGTCTTCAGTGCCTTCCTGTGTTTACAGGACTCTGGGATGTGAGGTCCTCTAAGCACACAGTGTTCAGACAAGTCACATTTGACTTCTACCAGTGGAGCTGCAGTTCTGAGTGGTTGCAGAGGAGAAGCTGCTCCTGCAGTGCCTTTTCAGCACGCGTCTCAGCTTGCTGCTAACTTGGTCCCCTGTGCCCTGGCATCTGTTGCTCAGGGCCCTGCTCTTTCAGCTCACCCCTCCAGTGTTTTTCTGCATCCTTCCACTTGGCAGTGTTCCCCCACCACACCTCCCTTCTTCCTCCTAATCTGATTCTGACACATCTTGGAATCACACACATGCTGGCAGAAACCTCTGTTTATGGGATTGCTTTATCTTGGGATCATAGCAGCACTGAGAGATAAACAATAGCAGAAACAGTCGTGTACCAAACACCTTCCCCCTCAATGTGTTTTTATCTTTCAGTTCTGTAATTAAAAAGCATCCCTGGCATGTTTTCCTCAGACATAACTGCAGGCTGCTCGCTTTGTGCTGTCTGTTTGTGGGTTCCCTGTGTGACATGCAGGGCTGTAATTTCTGAAAAAAGCAATTTGGATAGAATTTTTCTCCCCCCTCACAAAATTAAGAATAATCATTGCACCTCTTTAGTAGCATTAACTCCTTTGGCCAAATATCTCCATCTCCCACATGTTTTATAACAAAGCTTTGTTGTTTCTCACACCAACTGTGAGCTCAAAAACCTCACATCATTTCTGTAAGAAAAAGAGCAAGGTTTATTTAGTTAGAATCTTGAAACAGCAATTAAACTGTAATATCCAGTGCCTGCTGCTAACAAGTCTTGTGTTTCAGTATCTCCCAGGCAATACTTCACGCCTCTACCTTTGCTTCTGCCTTCCAGCTCTGCACAAAAGCTGGTGGTTCCTGTGTCACCACCCTGGATGGTTACTACGTGGAATCTGTCATCTGTGTCATTCTGGGGTTTGGCTGGTGGTTCCTGCTTGGGCCAAAGTTCAAAAAGCTGCAGGATGAAGGACAGTCTTCGTGGAAGTGCAAGAGGACCAACTGATGCGGTTTGAATACTGGATGGACTCGAGGTCGTTTTAGTTTTATTACAGAGACGTATCCCATAATCAATAAACAGGAATATAGGTATTTTTACATGCCAACTTGCTGGAACAGTGGTATGTGTGAATGTGATACCACTTGCCTTCCCAGTGTGAAAATTCAAGTTCAGAATGTGAGGATGAGAAAATGGCACTTATGTACTGCATAGAGATCCCCATGCTCTAGCTTCAGAGTCATGGCTTCTGATAGAATCAACACCTGAATTTTCCATATAGTAAGTATGGAAAAGCTGAACAGCAGCTTGGTTAGCTGAGTTCCAGTTCTTAATTTTCAAACCAATGATGTGGTGCAGGCAGTGGACCAGGGGAAGGACGTGGAAGGTGTTTTGACTTGGAGGTTAAGCACATTGTACTACAGAGTTCATCGTGGGAAGAGAAATGTAACTTGTCTTTGGGCTTTGTTTCTTCTCACTTTCTGGACTGTAACCACACCTCAGAGGACGAATTAATGTTTCAGAGATTCTTTTAAATGTATTTTCTGGCTTTTTTAAGCTTTAAAGATTTATAAGAAAGTATTTTTATAAACAAAGTTACATTTGTTTAATTTATTTCCTCTGTTTCAAAGCATTTTGATTTCTTGATGAAAAGTTGAAGGGAAGTAGGACTTGGGTAACGCACAATACACCAAGCCTGCAGCCCTGCTGGCACAAACTGCACGGCGTGGGGTTAGCACATAAAACACAGGCTTCAAAGGAGAGGGTGTGCAGCCCTTGTGGAGGCAGTTGTTCCGGTGGGATTAACTGATCACGTCGGTTCCTTTGGTGCTGAAATTTGAAGGTATTCTAAATCGGGGAGCAAACACGTCTCTCTTCCCAGCTAGGGGCAGGAACAGAAGATGGTGCCTTTGGAAGTGAGTTGGTGATGACAAACTTGCCAAATTGCTGGGCAGTGGCATCCAGCCTGCTCGTGTGTAAAGCCAACAGGGTACATCGTGTGGTCGAGTGCTGCAGGAATTGTACTGATCTTAACAGCAGAAATCTCCTGGTGCATTAATGAAGAATGACTTCTCTCTTGAGTGCCTTAGTGATGTACAGCAGGTCTACTGTACTGCTGGAGACAGGGCACTTGTGACGTGATGGATGTATATGGTACATCATTTAAAACGATTAAAAATACCTCTGAAAGGTACACGATTTGTTTTTCCGTGCTCTGTTTCTTGCCCTGTCAGTACTGGAAGTATTGCACTGTGAGCTTCATGCTCTGAGCTCCTGGGAGGGCACGGCCTGTGCACCTTTTGTTCCTGTATGCTCCAGAAAAAAGCCAAGTTGACAGCAGCTTTGGACTGACTGGGGAGGCATAGGGGTGTGCATCAAGTGCGTGCATGACGGTGCCAGAGGAGGACAGTGACCAAGTGCTCCCTTGGGTACAGAGCCCATTCTTCCACTTGTCAGAGCAGCACCCCTGAGGGCTGGCAGTGTGCCTGGGCTGCACACCCTGTGCGTCTGTGCTCCATTCCATCTGTTCCAACTACTAAACAACAAAGTAAACATCAGCACGTTTTACTCCCTAAACCAGGTCTTCCAGTTTCACCTCTGCATAAGCACAGCAAGAGTGTTAGAATATACTGGAGATTTGTAGCCAAAGGATATATTTTTCAGCTGCAGCCGCATGAGTGCTACTGGGTTAGGTACATATGGGCTGCTTATTTTAGCAGCAGCTTGTCTGTGCTGGCAGGATTTTTTTCCCAGCTCCTCTGCAGTTGAGAGAAAAATCTTTTGGGGGAAAAAAAAATCCTCTGGAAATTGTTTACACAGAGGGTGGTGAGGTGCTGGAACAGCTGCTCAGAGAGGCTGTGATGCCCCATCCACCCCTGGAGGTGTTCAAGGCCATTGGATGGGGCCCTGGGCAGCCTGGGCTGCTATGAAATGTGGAGGTTGGTGGCCCTGCCTGTGGCAGGGGGTTGGAGATTTGTGATCCTTGAGTTGGAATGCCCCTTCCAACCCGGGGCATTCTGTGATTCTATGATCCTGAACTGCAGGATGTGGGAAATCAAATCCATCGATGTCTTATAGTTAACTTCTACTGTGCATTTTTGATGCACTGTTCCTGGAGGTGCTGATGTAGCCTGCTAGTAATGAAGATACGCTGGGAATTGCTGGAGTGACACGTTAGCTGAACTCCTCGTCAAAACTGAGCTCCGCATCGGGGCTGTACGCGGTGTGACAGAAGTCGTTCTGTTCCTCTTCCAACCCGGGCGGCGGTTTGCGCTGCGCTCGCTCAGCCTTCGGGCGCTGCCGGCAGCTGACGGAGGCGGAGCGGCGGTGAGGCCGTGCGATGCCAGAGGCTGAAGCTCTGTCCGTCTGCGTTACGCTTTCGCTGAGAACGAGGTTTCTGCGCGGTTCCCATACGCAGAGGCAAGCCGACACCGCTCCGCTCGGTACGGAGAGGCGCGTCCGTGGAGGCGGAGCGCCCTCCGCCCGGGGGCGGCGCTGCGGGGCGGGGCGGCGGCCATGGCGGAGCGGCGCAGCGCAGCAGCCGAGGGTTTGGGCCGCTTCTCCGAGTGGGCGGACGCGCACCTCAGCCTCGTGCGGGTAACGGGGCGGCGGGGCCGGGAGCTGGGAGCGGTGCCGGTGTCGGTGCGGCCCGGAGTGGCTGAACGTCGTTTCTATCTCATCTCCCCGCAGAGTCTCAGTGCCGGAGTGGCGGTAGCCGGGCTGCTGGTGCTGGCCAGGAGCGTGCGCCTGGTGAGTGCGGCGGGGCGGGGCTGCGGAGCGCCGGGACCCCCGTTCCCCCACTTCCCCCCAGCCCCGCAACGACGCCGGGCTCCCCAGGGCCGCCCCCAGCTCCGCTGCGCTGCGCAGAGCCCCGTGCCGCTGCTCCTGCCGGAATGGCGCCCCCTGCCGGCACCGCCCGCCCTGCGCTGCTGCGGCGCTCGGGGCCATTTTCCCTGTCCCCCCCTCTCGGCTCCGGTGCGTCGTGACCCGGCTCGCGTTCCGGGTGGCGAGGCCGGTTCTTGCTCTTGTATTCCCTATCACCTTATTTCTGGATTTTATTTTTTAAATTATCGTCTTGTTTTCCCCGATTCCTCCTCTCCAGCTCCATCTCCCCGTTGCACAGCTGTGTGTGTGGCCCAGGGACCAAGTCCTCTCATGTTTGTGCTTCAGTTGACGTAGAGTTGGTTCCTCGTGTCTTTTTCCACACCTCTACAAGCAGAACGACGTTTCTAACAGTTCTCAGCATAAACCTGAATCTTCCCACACTGACCAGGCTGGTGGGGTTTTTTCAGAGCTGTTAAGACCAGATTTGAACCACTTCTGCTCTTTAGACTTTAGGTCCTAACAGTCTGTGTCACCACTGAGAGACCTCGTCCCACGGAGGTGGTCGGGGGGAGCAGCTCAGGGCAGTCACTGCAGGGCGGTGGAGCTCTGCAGAAACAGCTCAGTTTATAGAACCCTAGAATGGCCTGGGTTGCAAAGGAGCACAGTGCTCATCCAGTTCCAACCCCCTGCTGTGTGCAGGTCACCAACCAGCAGCCCAGGCTGCCCAGAGCCACATCCAGCCTGGCCTTGAATGCCTGCAGGGATGGGGCATCCACAGCCTCCTTGGGCAACCTGTGCCAGTGCCTCACCAGTTCTTCCCATCGGTGTGTCGATGATGTGTGTCAGTCCTCTGCAAAGGGTTTCCTGCAGTGAGAGCTCTGCAAGTTAATTAAGATTCTTCATTCTGAGCTCTGTGCCATCCCAGTGCATCTTTTCCCTCTGTCCTCTCACAGAGCAGCAGCTTTGTTCCTGTACTGCAGCTTTGTTAAGCTTTGTTTCCTTGTGTGATCATATAACTCTCCTTTGAATCCTGTTGTGAACAGAATGTAGTATCGAATTCACTCATCTTGTGATCTCTGCATGGGTGCACACCTGCTTTTGTCCCTCTCCTATTTACTCCCTTATCAAAGGCTGTGTTGTTCCCTCTGTCCTCCACTCTGCCTTTGTTGTTGCTGTGTCTGTTCTTTGCTGGTGTCTTCAAACACTTTTTTGCTTCCTCTCCCCCATTCTAGCACCATCCGGACCATTTCTAACCCTTCTTTTCTTGGTGAATCAAGTTGACTTCAACATGTATTGCTCAAACCCATCTGTTTCTGTTTTTCTCCAAGCTTTCGTGCCCGTGCCTCGTGCTGCATGCCCTGCAGAATGGGGAGCGTTCCTGAGTGTGAAGGCTGCTGTGTGTCTGCAGCTCACTGCTGTCTAACAAAAAGCAGTTCCTCGTGCTGTTTGACAGCACGGCTGTGATTCACCAGATATTTGTAGAAGTTGGACTATTTGTAGAAGTTGGATTTGACTGTCGCTGCTCTGTGGCTGTCCTTTTTTTAACACTTGTTCTTCTTCCTATCAACAGACAACAAAGTTTACAAATGCTTTGGATATACCTGCAGGGTTTATAGAAAAGAATGTGAAATTGCGAGGAAAAGTGCATCGTGTCACTGAGAAGGGTCTGGAAGTCGAGCACATTCCCATCAGCGTTCCTTTCATTACCTCCATACAGAGAAAGTGTGAGTAAAAGTACATGGAGAGAAATGCAATGCACGCAGAAATAGGTCAGGAGTTTTTAAATCCTATTCTTGGAAACAGGTGGGTGTGAATCGATGGGATGCGAGGTGCTGTGTCTGTACAGAAATCGGTGCTGGGACAGAGGTGAAGTTGTGGTCTGGCTTTGCCCTTTGGTCTTCCCCTGCTGTACAGATGGGAAACTGAGGAATGGGAAGGAGCGAGGAGAGCTCTGTAGGAAGAGCTTGCTGACACTTTAATAGCAGTAGCAGCACTGCGATATATTTCTGGCAGCAAAACTCAAGTGTCTGGGCGGTTCATTTGTTTGCATGGCTCCTCTCATTCCAGGGGGAAAAAACCCTAGAACTGATTTATTTGTTATAATGTCTGTGGGAATAGACTCATTAACAACAGCTGAGGCCGTGTGCAAAGCGTGACAGCTAACTTGTCTGCTGTGTTTGGTAAAGGAGTGCTGTGTCTGTGCGCAGGGCAGCCCGAGGGGCTCTTGCTGGTGAGACTGGCCGGCGTGGAGCTGACCCCCGAGGGCACGGCGTGGCTTCAGAGGGAGCTGAAACCCCTACAAGTGATCTGGTTCCAGCTTCTCGGGAGGGAGCACTTGGCACTCGAGTGCCTTGTTTTAGTAAATAAGGTAAATGCGGTGGTAAGAATGACTTAAAACTGTGGGGTTTGGCTGCGATCGGGCAGTTATCTCAGTACATCAGAATGTTATCGATGCCATTTCATAGAATCATGGAGTGGCCTGGGTTGAAAAGGATCACCATGCTCATCTAGTTTCAACCTCCCTGCCACAGGCAGGGTCACCAACCACCAGACCAGGCTGCCCAGAGCCACATCCAGCCTGGATTTATATTTACATGAATCTTAAGTAATGTATTTTTAAACCAGATTCTGAGATGAGTGTATCTGTGGACCAACCTGGCTGCACCGGGCAGTTCTGGTGGGCTTAATGTTCAAGCCATGCAATGCCTTCTCACAGCTCTCTTGCACAAGTACCATTTTAAAAGTCAGCTGAATTTCGTTGAACTCAGCTAAATGAGTTAAAAAGTGAAAAAGCTTTGAAAGTTGAAAGTTTCTCTCTGCATGAGCACAGATTCAATGAGAAGTACAGCCTGTACCTCCGAGGCAGCACACACATCTGCATGCATGCTCTCTGTAAGGGATAAGGGGACGTGACATTCCCCACGCTGTTCTGTAGGGCCGATTTTCCAGCGTGTGCTTAAATGAAGAGGTCCTGAGAGAAGGGCTTGGAAGAGCTGCGAGCATAGAAGGACTGCAGCACGATTCTCACCTGTTCTGGGAGCTGCACAAAAGACTTCTCCGAGCGGAGCTGAAAGCCTTGAGGAAAAATAAGGGGATATGGAAAGAAGAAAGCTTCTCTGAAAGGATTAGAGGTCATATAAGCAACAGTAAACTCATGTGGACATTGAAACGTTTTGTGAGCTGGTTGAGAAACTAAGTTTAAGGATGGGATGGGAGGCTGGACTGGAAGCAGGGCAGTTATGTGTTACATGCTTGTGTAAAGTGTAAGTTAATGCTAACAAGTGCCAGCACTTGGGGTTCCTTGTCTTGAATAGAAAACCCGAGATCTACAAAGTGCTTTCTAATTTAATCTGTATGGGACTGAAGTGTAGTGATATTAGGCAGGGCAAGAATGGAAGTGTTGTTAAGCTGAGCTGTTCCTCAGATCCTAACTGCCATGTCCTGTTCCTGCTGGATACCCACAGCTGTGAGCAGCAGTGACATTTTCCTGATGGTTCTAGAAATGCCTACATGGGATGGAATAAACCTTCTGGAGTTGGAAAAAGGGGACCAGAGCACACCGAGGACTTGTTTTGTTTTTCAAAGTGGTGTGAAGTGTCCGCCAGGTGTATGTTTGTAAATTTTCCAGAATAAAGATTGAATTTCTTATGTTCATTGTGGCTTTTCATATACCAAACACCTGAGCTTTGTATGCTGTCTCCCACACTCCTCATTACGTGAGTGAAGGACTTCATGCATTTTTTTCTCTGTGCGTATTCCTTAGGCAACGAGACACCAAAGAGAGTGACGTGGTCTGAAAAGCTTCATCATCCAAGCCCCGCTGACTGGCTGCTTTGCCACCCTGTGCTGACTTCAGGGCAGAACCATGGCTCCTGGAAGCAGCTTTTCCTCAGATAGGAATACACACAGGGGATGTTTATTCCTGGGTCCTCCCAAGGTGTGCTTCTTGTCAAGCACAGTGCAGCTGTGTGTCTGTGTGAGTACCTGGGGCGGCTCTGCAGGCAGGTGTGATGGAGCGCAGCCAGCATCAGTGTGTTCAGAGCAACATCAGGAACTTGCATGGGGCGCTGACAGCCGGCTGCACTCAGATACCAGGGCATTGGGTCACACAGATACAGTGCTTCTCAGGGCTGGAGGTAGCTGGTGCTTTTTATCCATCCCTACCTACAAGAAGTTCTTCCCCACGGAGCACTCACAATGTGCGTGCAGCCTTCTGCTGCAATAAACACGAGATAATTCTACACAGACCGCGTTTTGTTTGTAAGGGAGCTATACTCATCGCCAAGGTCCTCCGTAAGGCTGAGACCGAGAGGAAGGAAAGGAAGGGCTCTCTCTGTCTCTGGGTTCGGACCTCTCATTAATGGCGCTGGCCGTGTGCGGTAGCAGCGGTGACAACATCGATCCCACCAGGTGTTGTTTGTTGGTGCTCTTATCGGCCCAGGCTGAGCTGTGAAAACAAATCCAAAGCATCTCCTCCTCCTCAAGGAAAAAAAAAAAAAGAAACAAAAACAAAAGCACAACCGCCGAGGAAAGGAAACAGCTGTGGCTGCGCGGGAGCGCTGTGGGTCGTGATTGAGGAGCAGCGCAAAGGAGCCCAGCTGCGGACGGGGCAGCGCCTCGGGACACGCGTTACCCGAGGGCGGCGCTCCCCGCAGCAGGTGCCGCCCGGGGGCGGCGGGGCCAGGCGGCTCTGCCCGCTGCGGAGCTCTGGGAGGGGAGGCGGCCGCGGGCGCACAATGGAGCAGGTTGAATGGGAGCGGGCTCCGGGCCGCCGCAACACCGGGGCTGGATCGCCGGGCGGCGCTGCGCTGCGGGGCCGGAGGGCGCTCCGCTCCGGGCCGGGGCGGCTCCGGGTTTGCCCTGAGCTCTGCGCCGGAGGGCGGGCCGGGCCGGGCGGCGGCGCCGTGCGTTTGAACCGAAGAGCGAGCGGGTCGGGGAGAACGAGCGGAGCCGAGCCGCGTGCGCGCGGACCTGAGCGAGCCGAGCGGGGCGGCCCCGCGAGGAGCGGCACGGCGGCCGGAGCTCCGCGCGCCGCCCGAGTCCAGGTGGGGTTTGCGAGGGAACTTTCGGTGGCCGGGAGCTGGGGGCAGCCGGCACGGCGGGGGGGGGCCGCGCCGCGACCGGCCCTCGGGGAGCCGAGCCGGTGGGGTCACGGCGGGCGGCTGCGATGCGGCGGCTGCACGGGAGCGCGGCGCGGGACGCGGGCTGAGCGGCACGGCGCGCTGGGGCTGAGAGCTGGGACAAACGGGCCGTCACGGGGCCGCGCTCGGGTCGTTCGCAGCCGCGCCGTCCCAGGAGCTTCGGGTCCGGCCGAGCGAAAAGTGCCGTCGGAGCGAAGCGTTCTTGAGCTCCTGGGGAAGAGCCGGCCGCGTCCGACGGAGCGCTCTGCTCTCGGGCCCTTTGTTTGAGGAGCGGCTGTGAGGTGCTTTTACGGGGCGCGTGGCCGCGAGCTGCGGGGGGAGAAGCGGCGCGGGGCAGAGCGCGGGCAGAGCCGGGCTCTGTGGGCACTGCGAGCCTGCAGTCCGCCAACGGGAACCTTTTGTCGTTAAACCGATGCGTTTCTTTTCTGTAACTTCAGAAGAGGAGGTGGTTTCGGGGAAAGCGCGTCTCCGTCCACAGGTAAAGCGATGCGATCGGTGAGAACGGTGGGACGGCTTGGTTGCGGCCGACCTGCAGGTGCCTCCCGGCCGCCCCGCAGCGCTGGGCGCAGCTCCTCCCTGGCTCTGCTCGGAGGCTGCCTGGGGAATCGATTTAACGCCTCGGGCCTTTCACGCCGCCGTGACTTCGATCAGATGGCAAAGCCGGGGCCGCAGCCCCACGGGAGCGTTCTTTTTTCTCCTCGTTTTTATTGTTCTTAAGCTAGTCTGGAAGTTAAAAGGAAAACATGTTTGAATTTTGCAGTCTGTTGGCAGGGCTGCCACGGAGCTGCTGTGTTCCTGGGACAGCTTCCCTGCCTGTGCCTTCAGACGAGGTCGGGCTGCTGCACGCCGCTGCCATGTAGGGTGCACCGAAACTTTTTTCTGAGTGTTTTGAATTCACTTGGACGCTCAGAGGCTGCCTGGGGAATCGATTTAATGGAGATGAAGGTGCTCTAGAAGGTTATGCTTCTGGGACATGATTTAGCCCAGGGTTGTTAGTTAGGGTAGTATGGTTAGGTTGTGTTGGACTTAGTGACCTTTAAGGTCTTTTCCAACCTGAGTGATTCCGTGATTCTATGTTGGTGTTTTCCTCTTGGTGCGATAGGATGCAGAGCATGTTCTGTGCAATCATCCATCCCACAGGAGGGAGTTTACAATGGCTGCTTATGAGGGTAGATAATGATAGGACAAGGGGGAATGGTTTTAAAGTGAGACAGGGAAGGTTTAGGTTGGATATTTGGAGGAAGTTTTTCACCAGAGGGTGGTGAGGCACTGGCACAGATTGCCCAAGGAGGCTGTGGATGCCCCATCCCTGCAGGCATTCAAGGCCAGGCTGGATGTGGCTCTGGGCAGCCTGGGCTGCTGGTTGGTGACCTGCACACAGCAGGGGGTTGGAACTGGATGAGCACTGTGCTCCTTTGCAACCCAGGCCATTCTATGATCCTGCCCACTGCACTAGAAGAGCGTGAAAGCTGCCAACCAGCAAAGCGCAGTTCTGTGGGGCAGCCCCTGAGCAGTGCCCAGGGATTCATTCATTGCCTTGTGCCACGAGGTCGGAGCTGTGCTTGGGGTAAATCTGTCTGTGCTTCCCAGGCCACGAGCAGGAGGTGCTTCCACTGCAGTGCTGCTGAGGTTGGCTGGTGTTGGTGCAGGCTGACCAAATTGCCAGGAAGTGTGTGTGTGCATTTTGTTTGTTTTAGAAAACTGCTCTTGCTCTCTGTACCGAGGGTGGTTTCCTTGTTCCAGTCTCTGCAGACACTGAGGACGTTACCATTACTCCAGAGCCTGCTCTCTGCTTTCCCAGGGCCCCAATACGTGTGGCCTTTTTTAGATCATCTGGCTTTACAGGTGCTCCATTTTGTTGTGCCTGGTAGATGAGTGATGTGAATGCATCTGAGAGGTGGGGCACTACAGGGGATGGAAGGTGGGAGGAAATAGCCAGCACTGAAAATAGCCACTAACAGAGCCTTCTCCAGAGGCAGTGGAAGTACTGGGGTGTGGAGAAGAGGTACTGAGAGCATCTTGGGGGCAGACACCTGTTGCAGTGCTAGGAAAAGCTGGGGACAAAACACTGAGGATGCAACATATGCTCTGCTGGGGGTATAAGGCCACGGGTGAGTATTGCAAAACCACTTCAGTTGTATTTGGCCACGTGCGTTAACACAGCATATGGTTCCTGGCAGGAGGTGTCTGTGTGAATCTCTCCAACCTGAAATAACTGAAGGCTGCTTGCAAGAAGTTTCAGGTGGAGGCAATCTGCCGTGTGAAGGAGCACGTGCACCACGGCAGGCTTGATTTATTGGAATTGGCACAAAGTTCATGTATCCATGCACATCAGGCACGGCCAAGCATGTCTGTGAGTGGGGTGTAGGATGTGCTGACTGTCTGCTCGGGTTTGAAGCAGGCATTGCTGGGCTCACAGGAGCGTGCTTCCTGTGTTCTGTGCTCAGTCTTAGTTCCAGCAGTGGCAGCAAATTTGGTAGTGCATCTGTAGGCAAAAATGGAACAATATTTGCGGTCGCCAGCGTTAGCACTTGATGACAAATGCAGAAGCTCTTGTGGAGGTAGCAGCCTTCATCCATACTCCTCTTGGGTCTGCATCTCAGTTGGTGAGAAGCCCAGTATCGTGCAAGATGCAAATAATCTGCCCATGGCCGCCTGTGTTAGCATGAGCCTTTCCCAGGCATCTTATTTTTATCTTTGTATTTTATCAAATAGTTTGAAATATTCTGTGTGCTGCCTGAGCTTCACAGATTGTAGTAATAGCTGGAGCAGCAGTTGAAATGGAATATTTCCCATTTCAAATAACAGTCTATCATGTTACCAGTGGGTCTGAAAATGACTTGTCTGAATTACCATCCTTGCTCTGAGAGATGGGTGCTCCCGGCACGACCTCTTGTGCTGGCTGCTGCCTGCCTTCTGAGAAGGAGTCCTCAAAGGACTTCCCCTAGGGGGAAGAAGTGTGTACCTCCAATTCCAGAAACATTATTTTGCCAAGTCATGCTAGGTAAGAACAAAGTAAGCTTACACTTTGTGTTTGTTGTCATGACTTCGCGTCTTCAGAGCATCATTTTGCTGCTGGGATGGGATGTGAAATCTGTGCCAGATGTTTTCGCAAGCTCTTAAATATGTGTCATTAACAGCTGGTTGGTGAATTTCTTGCTGTGTTGAGTCTCTGCAAACATCTCCTCCTTTCTCTTGTCTTTCGTATTTCACGCTTCAGGCAGAGGTGCACACTGTGAGGTGATGCTCACCAGATCTGTGGCTGAAAGCAGAGCTCAGTGGGCTCTTGACAGACCAGTGCTTTGCCCTGCTCACAGCAGCAGTGGGAATTATTCTGGCCTTCAAGTGTTGCTGAAGTTCCTTGGGAATGTGTCTCCATGTTTCACGTGGGTCAGTTTGTACCTGGAGAACTGGGCCATGAGCTGAGAACTTGTGCCATGAGGTCGGAGCTGTGCTTGGGGTAAATCTGTCCGTGCTTCCACTGCAGTGCTGCTGAGGTTGGCTGGTGTTGGTGCAGGCTGACCAAAGGTGTCCCTGGGAGCCTGTCAAATGCTGTCTGGGGTCAGTCGTTTCTCCATGCTTTGGGGCTGTTGGTATTGCTGTGGGTAGCTCTTAAAGCTGCCAGTCCTGGGCGTGCTGTGTGTTCCTCTGCCTGTTCCCAAGGGAGTGCTGGTTTTATCCCATAGAAGAAACTGGAGAATGTGTAGAAGAATCTTCAGGATGTGCAGCAGGTGGTGCCTTGAAACAGCCAGCGAGGCAAAGCGAGTTCTGTCTGTGCAGATGAAAATCTCCAGCGTAGACTCTTGGGTTCAGCATTCACGATTTGAAAACGTATGTGCAGCAGAACGAACAGATGACTTGGATTAGTGGCACTGGGTGCACGGAAAACAGCTGGAAGGTGTGCTGGAAAGCCACGTAAGGCAAACAGCCCTACGCACTCACTTGTGTTTATCAGCTCCATGCCTGGTGGGATGAGTGATGCTGAGCGCAGGGTGTGCGAGGTAGGTGTCCTTTGGAGCAGCGCCTGCTGAGCGATGGAGGCTGCACTCCTGGAAACAATTCCTCCACAGGAGGAAAACAAATTCCTCTAAGGCTGCTTGAGGAATGGGGAGCAAATGCTAATTCCCTTTCAGGGTCTGTTGCCATGGGGAGTCGGTTCAAATCCTTTCTAATGCCGTCCTCAGCAGCAAGTTGTGCTGACACATGCTTTTCATGACTCCCCAGAAAGAGCAGAGGAATGACTTGAAACAAAAGCTCCACCAGAATTAATGGCCAAGGAAGGTTAAGGCTTGCTGTTTGCTAACGTGGGCTGGGCAGATAAGGAGGCTGTTTGTTGCATGGCCCAGTGCAGCCTGCTTGGCCTCCGGCCGCCATCCCATGTGCTTGCAGGGCAGGAATGGTGCAGGGCAACTTGTGTTGCACAGGGAGATCTCTTCTTCCTCTAGGAACTTTTCTAGTGAAATGCAATAAGAAAAAGATCAGATGTTGAATGATTTTTCCTTCTATTACCGGTTGTCTTTTTTTCATGCTAAATGCTCCCTGTTGAAAAGGGATTGTCACTTTGGGGATATTTTTTGATCTTTCTGTTTCTACTACAAGATACTTTACATTCTAGGAAGCGCTCACATATAGTGTGGGTAGTTGACAAAGGAAAAAAAGGCTTAGTAAGGTAGGTGAGGATGCTTTTCTTTATGATAGCAATGCCAATTTTGTAGGCAAAATTGCTTTTTTGCAACAGCATTGAATTTTTAACCTGACGTTGCTAGCGTGCCTTGCCTAGTTCTGCACTTGCCCTGGATTTGTGACACTAGAAGCATTTCTGCAAGCTGTTTTGAATAAGTGAAGATATTTGATGCTGATTACAGTGGAGATTTGCACTGATGATGTGTGGAACCCTTAAAGCCTATATTTGTATGGCAGTTAAGTCTCAATCTGCCTGAACTCAGACCAGCTTAAATGCTTAGCAATGTTTGGGTGACTGTTAGCGTCTCTGAAATGAAAAGCCCAGGACTGCAGACGTGTTGTACCCTAAGAAATTTCTGTAATCCTTTTGGATTCCATTTTCTGGCCCGGTGATGGCTAAGCTTTTCGTCTGATGGCTACTCTGTTTTGGTGGTACCAATTAAGTATGGTCTATGCTCCACAGCTTCTCGTTTATGTATGCAAGTTTGAAGGTTATTCCACCAGAAGAGCTGATCCTTCTTTACAGAGTGAAAAAACATGGACTAGGAACAGCTACTTCTCTCCTGGCCCAGTATAAAACCTTCCATGCAGGGAGTTGCACCAGATGACCTTCAAAGGTCCCTTGCACCTCAAACCATTCTGTGGTTCTATGATGTGTGTTGATGGCTGATGATAAGCAGATGTGCGAGGAAACCTGCAGGCTATTGGAACCTGTTCCAGAGAAAGAAAGATGGCAAAAGCATGAGTTTTCCTGGTCACGATGCAAACTAAACTGCACACGATTTCACTCTGTCTCTTCGGTATCTGCTGTTTCAAAATATGAATGTAGCAGAGGGTTGAGTTCTTGGACTAGTGCAGCTAAGCCGGGATAAGTGTCCTGTCTTCTCTGCTTGCTGCTGCAGTGAGTGTGCCACGCTGCTGAGAAAAGACTTCAGAAATGCTATGGGGCTTGGTCTGAAATGTGTTTTTTTTTGTTCTGTTCCCAAGACATCAAGGAAATCTTTTGCTTACTCTCAAGCTTAAGGTAAATCAGTTATACTCTCTGTTGTAGCAGTCATGTAGACCTGTGAAGCTAACTTGGCTTTTGAGTGCCTTGGTGTTCAATGAGGAAAGTTCAAGACGTTACTTCCACTCTGATGAGGTGCTTCTTTCTCCAGTTTGCAATACCTGGAAGCTACCTGAGTGTGTGTGATGCAGAGGTTGGGCTGTGATCCCAGCTGCCAGATTGAGAGCCAGTGTGTGCCTGGGAGGTGCATTGCTGCTGCTGGCTGCAGGCAGGGGGCCTGGTGCCCTCCTGCACAGATGGCAGAGCTGCCTGCTTTATGGCCACACCTGGAGCTCATGCAGAATTATTGCCAGTAACGTGCTGACTGTGTCCTTTGTTTGGTTCTACGTTTCTCTTCCCATTTCCAACCTGCTTTTTTCCTTGTCTCTGTTATGCTTTTACTTTATGTCTCTTGCAGCTTCCAGAATCCCTGAGCTGTTTTCATTGTAAAATTTATCACCAATTTAAAATGATTGCAGGTATCCAAAATCTGGAGCTTCTGTGCACTGTTTTCTGGATTTCCCTTTTCTGTTGCAGATGGAATTGCTAGTCACAATGGGTTTCTATCTTTCAGCTATGCAGAACTTCTCACAGAACATTTATTTTTCCCATACTCCACTCTGTGCTAGAGAAAGGAATCCCTTCTTTAAGAATGATTCTTTCAAAGCCAGTTGGCTGGGCAGGCAGTGCAGTGTGAGCTTGGAAGCTGGTGCAGAGGCTTTGGCACTGGGAGGTAATGGTGGGCTGCACCATTTGCTGTTGGCAGGAACCATTTGTGCTATCAGACTGACTTAATGTTATCTGTCGGAGTGCTTCAGGAGCAGGAAGGGGAGAGGGCAGGTGAGACAAGAGGGGATTCGCAGTCTCTCCGCCCTGTATATTGCTGGCTTAACTACCAACTCATCTGTCTGAGTGCTCTCCTGAGAGCTGTGCACAGGACAAGGGAGTTCCTGGGTGCTAAACGGACATGTATGGGAGCAGGGCTTAGGGGAGTGCTGCCTTGTTGGTGTCCAGCCTGTGCAGCAAGAAGCGTCTGTTACAGCCGCACAGAGCAGCCTCTGCCTTCAGAAGTATCTTGTATGTTTGGCTCCACGAATTCTAGAATCCATTTCATTTCCCAAATATTTTCAGGGAACTTTCCTTGGAAGGAGTTTCCCCCTCTATCATGACGATAAAAAGTCTCATTTGTTCATCTCATCCCCATGTATCCACACAGACCTATTTCTTTGTGCGCGTGTATGCATGCACGAACGTAACTTGAACTTATTTTTTTCTATCAAACTTGAGCAAAATCAATTTACTTTCAGTAATAACTGCCTTCATCCCAGCTTGCAAATTCCGCCTTCATCCCCAGCTGCTGGGAGAACCTTTGTTGCAGGCAGCAGCATGGTGTGGGGACCCGCAGTGCTCTGAACAAGGGCGTATTGTGTGAGCTGGGAGGGAGGGAGGGGGCTGCAGGTTCTCTTCAGAGCTGTGATATGAGTTCTGTGCGGGAGCTGAGCGAGAGATGCCATCTCTCTTTGTGTGTGTAAATTCCAACGGATAAATACTTGAGACGATTTCTGTAGTTAAAATAGCGATGCTTGTCTTTCCAGTACCTGAAGGAAAAAACCTGGCAGTAGGCTGGGTAGCAGTGATAACGTGATTTCTGTGCTGCTGACTGTCAGCTTGTGCCTTACTAATTAACACCAGAAGAGTGACCATAGTTGTGGCAAGCTATAATGAAAGCTCATGGCCTGGTAGGGCAAAAGTCCAGCAAATGCACAATGTGAGATGTAATGGCAATAGCTGCATAGTGGGCCCAGTTGCAGTCAAACTGGCCTTTAGTTTGAGCAGTACGTGGTGCATAACCAGAACACAGCCTGTAATGGAGGTGGGAGGGAGGTGGGGTGGTGACTGAGCAGACCAGGGCTGCTGTGGCTGCTGCGCCGAGCCTTGGCCAGGCAGCAGAGGGGGGTCCAGTGAAAGGATGCGGCTGAGCAGCAGGCCGAGGAATCTGCGGTTAATTTAAATACAAAAGAAATATGAAATGCTGATTTGTTGTCACCACAACTGTGCAGGGAGCCCTGCTGGGCGGGATGGGGCGCTGCGAGGCCCAGCTTACGGAACAAAAGGCTGAACTGTCTGAATGGAAGTTGGGTGAACTGACTCGAGCACAGCCTCGTCTTGAGTTATAGCCACCGGCTTATTAATGAGTTAACTTGCACTGTTTTGGGCTCTGAACGTAACTGTTCTGGTTGTTGCCATTGTCCTGGGTTGTGGCAGTGGAACAGCAGAGCAGCTCATGGTGGAAGCTTTCCCAGGGACTGCATTGGGATTGTTTCCCACCTCATCGTCAGCGCTTGGCTTCAGCTGCTCGTGCTCCCTCGCTTGGCTGGGCTTTGCTTCACGTTGGCATGGTGTGCAGATCCTTTTTAACTGACTGGTACATGCTGCTGCCTGGGTCTGGGGAACGCTGGCCGTCAGGCGGCTCGGCCCAACAGGGCTTTGGGCTCGTGGCCAGAAACATTGCCGTCTGCTCCAGGTATCAGTGTGGGAGCATCTGCAGCCAGTTACCACGCGTGCTCCCATGTCCTTGTCCCTGCTGGAGGCACAACCATCCTGTGGCAGTGCTGGGAGCCTTGGCCTTGGTGGGCTGGGGCCAGCATGGACCTACATGTGAAGGGGTTGGTGCTTGGCTCCCCATTCTCCTGGGGTTCTCAGTTTGGTTTGTGTGATGGGGGTAAAACAGAGACACGGGAAGTAAGGAGATGGTAAAGCAGACTGATGGCTCATCAGCTGCATCGGTACAACGTGGAACTGAAGAGTGGGACTCTGAGCTGAGAGCATCTCTTTGCTGCGTAAAGCTGGGGTCCTGGGGCTGAAGGATGTAAATTTCACACAGCTGACGTGAGCAGATCTCCTCAAAAGTGCTGCCCATGTGCTGTCCCTGGAAGAGTCCCTAGGGGTGAACATCCCCCAGTGTTTTGATTCCTTTGATTCACTTTATTTATGTGGAAATTTAGCTGGGGACAATCCGTATTGTTTTATGGTGTTGTTGGATGCGCTAGCAGCTGTTAAATGTGGGACAGCATCATGAAATAGATCCAATTGATCCTTTCTCGTGGCCATGTGGTGGCCTGCAGGGCTGTGGGGCTGGATGAAGCAGCAGGCTGCTCTGGGGCTTGGCAGCACTGTGCTGGTGGGAGCTGCCCCATGGGGTCCAGCTGGTTGCATGGGCTCGGTCTGCGCCTGTCCTTTGCTGTGTGTCCCTGGAGGTGGGCTGGTGTGTTTGGAGAGTGAAGGGCTGCATTTGCTGTAGTATTTTGAGGGTAAGAATGATTTGGCATGAAGGAATTTGATAAGTTCTCCTTTACAGTTCTAGCAGTTACATGTTTCTTGTAAATGAACAGTTACTCATTCTGTTTCTGTTTGTAGGGTGGCTGTCTTTGGTGAGCAGAAGATCTCAGGATGAGTTACTGGAGCCTGGATAAGAAAAACTGCCTGCAGTACTGCAGACACTTCTTGGCGGACAACGGCGTGTTTCATGGTAAGCAGCAAGCTGTATTGTTGCCTTCTTTTTCCTGCTGAATCCAATGCACAGCTCAGCTGTGGGGTGCAGGGCAGCTGCAGCTCAGCTTGGTGGCTGAGGTTCTGCTGGACAGCACTGCACAAGAGATGTGTGCGTGTCCCAGCAATTAGCATGTTGCTCCTGACTCCTACAAGAGGTGTTGATAGAGCTGAAAGGGATGAGGGAGGCTTTTAAGGATTAGCTTGTTGTCAGTGTGCCTTTTGGAGCCTTCTGATCCTGCAGCTTCTGGCACAGGGCAGTGGTGAAGCAGGGGGGATGAGTGCCTTTACAGGACAGGAGGGATGAGTGCCTTTACTAGCTTCTTGCATGGAGTGATCTTGACTATACCACTGGGAAATTAGGAAAGAAAATCTCGTGAACTCTGTGTGGGAAAAGTACAATCTGTTAGCAGGGTCGGTACTGTTATTGAACCCCTTGTGACTTGCTGACAGTTGTGCACACGTCCACCTCTAATGTCTATTAATTCTAATTCAAGTAGCTTTTACGACTTCTAAAAAAATTGCTGTTATATTTTCATATTCTGACATTGGGATCATGGCTGTTCAGGGAGCAAGTGTGCAGAACTGTTGATTAGCTTATTTTTCTACATTTATGCGTGCTAATATTCTGTAATGGTTAAATTAAAGACGAGACTTGTTTAGCAAATAGCTGATTTTGTCTTAGTAGTTCTGAAAGTAGCTTTTCATACTTAGACCAATTATCTTTTCCTCTTCTCTCAGAAATACAAACCTTTTGTTTAAATTGCATTTCCATAACTGTAATTAATTCTCTCCCTGTTTCTAATTTTGTTGTCTGGCCTCTCCACCTCTTTCTTTTCAGACTTTGATATCAATAGGGACCTGACCGCTGCTGGTTGGGTGTCATGTCCATTCAGTCTTGCTCTTTCAGAGCAATGGACTAATTCAGTTGTATTGGGCTTGCCTGGGAGGTTCACATTTCAGTGCTGTGATTATTATCTGTAACTGAATCTTTAATCTGGAAGAACTGTTGCACCTCATTTGTGAAGCAGACATAGAAATATCCCACTGCATTTGCTGATGTTCTAAAAATCTTGGGGTTATCTTTCTCCATGGAGACTTCAGATCTGGAAGCATCCACAGAGACACCCAGTACAAAAGCTTGCTGCTCATCCTTGTTCATTGTCGTGTTTCCTTCCTATCCATCAGGGACTTGCATTGCTTTGAGAATGTAACCATGTGGTGTTAAAGTTTTCCACTTTCAACTGAGGTGTTTCAGCACAGGAAACTTGTGGGCTGCCCAAATGAGAATGCCAAAGCTCTATGTTTATTAGAAGTAGTTTAAACATCTTTTTCTGGGAACAAACAAATAACAAAACGAATAAAAGCACCCAACCAAATCCCAAAGCAACTGCAAAAATCTTTAAGCAGAAACACCCAAATGAGACCACAGCCCTGCATGCAGAACCTGTTAGAGCACACAGTGCCTCTAAAGAAATGTCAGAACACCTCCCTTGGAGGATGAGCAGTGCACTGTCAGCTCCAGTGTTGGAGGCCTCTGGCTGCAAGCGTAGGTGGGGTGGGGGATGAAGTGTGAGATGTGGCAAATAGCAGGACAGCACCTTGCTCATCATGCATTAGCTGGAGACCCGCAGACAAATGCACCTTTGAATCTTGTGGAGTAAGAAAGTGTAAGTGCTCTTAGATAAAGGCATTAGTGCTGCAAGGCCCGGCCTAATGCAGTTCTGATCAGCAGCCTTTAAGCAAGTGTAGCTCAGGAACACGCAGAGAAAATGTCTGCGGATGTGCCCAGGAGAATCACCTGTAAGAGGAGTCAAGATCCATCTGGTTTATGTGGCTGGCTATAAATACACTTGCGAGGGGTAAATGTGGGAAAGAAGCAGCTTATTGGAACTGATAGGAAAAGTTCAAATTGAAACATTGAGGACTGTATTGAAAATTGTCCGTAGGCATATAAATAGATGCAGGGAAAAACTAACTGCCTTTGAGGTGGAGGCCAGAAAGTTTTGATCATGGTTAGAAGTGCCCTGACTGTGCCCCTGCTCTGGAGCTGCAAATATGATTAGTAGCAGCAAGCAATATTCTGGCAAATGTAAATATGGACTGGAGGAGTGTTGAAGTGGTGCCAGGTCAGTTCCTGTGTAGCAAACAGCAAATGCTAACAGAACTGCTTCCATTCCCTTCTGGGAAATGCTGCTGTACTCACTTTGTGCTGCTCACTGCTGTATTGTAATTGTGCTTTGAGGCTCATGCATGTTTTTAGGCAAGGAGAAACTATTGATACATGGCTGCGTGCCTTACCACAGGGCTTCAGCAGTTTGTGTGTGAGTAATGACTGAAGATCCGTATACGTAATGCTCCAGCACTATTTGCATCTAAATTGCCTTAGGATTTCTCATCATTTCCAAATTTTGCTGGGGGAAGCTGCTAATCACTTCGTTTGTGGGATGCTAAAATTCTTGTCTGTTTGTCTGAAATTTTTTGTTGCAGAAATGGAGGTTGCTGCTGTGCCTTGTACTCTAGGGAGTCTCATCTGCCTAGAAGCAAAAATGTCAGTTTTCTTCAGTAACAGCACTGTGTGCACACAGAATAACAAACTGAAGACAGATCTGGGTTTAAGCTATTTTAGCAGTTTCTGTAGAATAGAGAAAGAGAGGCTCTTACAATGTTGAAAGTAGCCTAAAGGACTTGGTGAACCTACTTTCTTTTCCTGTTGCAGAGAGTGCCAAAATACAAAGTACATCATGCCTCCAGGCTCAGAAGATTTTTTTTTTTCTTCTTGGGGTTTTCATGCTGTAAAACCATATTTGATTTGTTTGCTGGCAATAACAATATAGGACTGGCTGTGTTGTCAGACCAAACTTCTATCTATTTTGCTAGCAAATATTTGGGGCTAGAAGTATAAAGGAGGACAGGGATATACCAAAGTCTTCCATTCACTCCCAGCACCTGCCAGTCAGTGATGTAAGTGCTTCCCCAGCCAGAAGCTGCATCTGAATCTTTGCATTTATTACTTTCTCATCTCATAACTTCTGAAGGTTTTTTTTAAATTCATTTCTTTTGGCCACCCATGGGAACGAACTCCAAGGCTTATTTTTATCGTTGTAAACCTGCTTGAAGGAAACGGTCATTGCCACGTTCAGGCTGTAAGCAGTGGAGAAGGTTTGGTTGCTCAGTCTCTTCCCCTGGATTGGAGCTAGGGTCAGGCTCGTCAAGTCAATACACTCTTGCATCATGTTTGGTGTATCTGTAGCTTTGGATGCCTGCCTTCCAACATCTCACTGAGGAAATGAGTGGAGAGTGCTGTGATGATAATGCTTTCTTCTACTCCAGGAAAGAGAAAACAGCAAAAATGGCAACTTTGGTCTAGAGCTCGAAATTGAGGTCCTGATCTGCTGAAGTTTGGCTTTGGTATAGCAGTACTCCCATTTCCTTCCAGTGACTCTTCAAAATGAGCCACTCAAACACCCAGTTCATCTGGCACTAAACAGAGTACTTTCCAGCAGTAATTTTGCCATCTGCTGCTGTGCAGCGAGTGGCCCCATCCCAGTGGCCTTGCAAAGGAGATTATGGAACGTTGACCTGGATTCTTGTGCACTCTTAGTCTGTTGTTTCAGGAATGTCCAGCTCATCTTTCACAGGGTTCTTGCAGATCACCTACTTGTAAGCATCTGAAGTTGAGCTGGGGAGAATGCCTTGGGACAAGGAAACAGCTTATCTTGAGAGGGCATCTCAGTGATTTCCCAAATGTCATGCATGCAGTTGTGCACTGCTTTTATTAGATAAACTCCTACTGCTGTTGCACAACCAGTTTTGGGCAGCATCTCGAGAGATTTCTTGTGGCAGGTGTTATGGCAGTGCTTTTCCTTTTGTTTCAGTCTGAAGAGCTGAGCTTTTATGCGGGTTCTCAAAGGATTTTTTTTCCTTTAGTTATCTTTAACTTTTGCGTTCAATGAGTGAGAAGATAAAATACATGATGTTCTATATAATAACGTGGTCTGTTTTGTTTATTAGAGCTCAAATTTGGGGGGAATGATTTGGGTGAATGGTATTGCAGAATTGTATGTATATGCTTAGCTTTGTGTTTGCTGATGGGCAGTGCTTCATGATTAGTTCTGCAGAAACCTCATTCAAGCCCTATGCTTGAGGCTACAGTGCTAAAGATACCAGATGTAGACTGCAGGATTTTGCTCTTACATCTTTATAGTCATCTTCAATTTAAGTTTTGTAATGATGCTTGGGAAAGAAGAAGTTATAGTGTGGTAATTCATACTTTATATTCTGATTATATAGTAAAATATGCACAATTCCTTCTTTAAAACAGACACACGTCACTGAAAATGTATAGAAAAGAGTGTTAAAAATTAGATTTAAAAATAAGTTAGAAAAGAATTAAAAAATCCTAGAACACAAACTGCCTCTCCGTGCTCTGCTTCATGTGCAGCTGCAGTGAGAGGAGCAGCTCCATTTGTCTCAGGGGCTCTGGCTCAACGTGGTTCAGACAGCTAACCTTTCACGTTGTGTTTTTCCCCTCCTATCTAGCTCAGCTTTCCAAAGAACGGTGTCTTCATTAATGACAAAGGAGGGAAGTTGATGAAAGCTTCAGTCTGATAAAAATGATGAGTTGTTTGTGCAGATAACATAAAATTTTATTTAACCCTAGCTGAATTTTTGGAAGATTGTATTACGGTTTAGGTTTAAGATTAAATTTGTGTGATGAATACGAAGCTGTGTTTGTCTTCTTAATTCTTTATCTACTTGCTGGAAGAGGTAGAAGTTCTCTAATCAGCCTTGCTTTCTCCGTAGCAGAATTAGCCTTTTTACCACTTTCCAGCAATTTTGACATTGAAAAAGGAAAAACTGATGAGCCAGAAAATTAATATTCTTCTGATGCTGTAGCTTCTAAACCTAATTGTTGAACCATTCTCGTTTATTGGAAAATTAATATTTGGCAGTAGAACTTGGACTGGAGCTGTAGTCCGAGGGAGGTTGAGCCCTGTGGGGCTGCTCCATCTCCGTCCCACCCTGCACACAGCTGCTCGTGTGGGGCCACACATCACGGGGTCTTACCCTGGACTTGCTGCTTTGGGTTTGGTGTGCAGCCTTCAGGCATTTATGTGATCTGAGGCTGGAGCTGCGTGGAAAGGAAGAATTACAGTCTGCAGGTATTAAGTGAAAGCTTTAAATCTCCCTTCTTAATGAGATGGTGGGGATAGAGCTTTGGCACTGCCCGCCTTGTACCTCGAGGTGCTTGCTGTCTCATCTCAAAATAGTCTCTATGGTTTTGTGATAGAGCTTTGAATGGCAAATGAAGAAAACTAGAAAATAATATTAGACTGGGGGAGATGGATTTTGACTGAATGAGTATCTTTTTAATGAGTTTTAGTGCTTTTGTAGCTGAGATTGTCAAAAGCTATCCGTGAGATGAGGCTTGGAGGACATGTAATGGGTTTTATTGAACCAGCTTAAAAAGTTGAGAAAACAGACTTCTGAGTATGCAAGTCATTGGCAGTGGTTGCCAAAGGAAGGAAGGGCTGTGGGGCAGAAAATGTGAGTACACTGCAGTGCAGGGTGTCTTTGAGGGCCCAACAGTTTGAGGTTTGGCCTGGGCTGATAGGGTTGGGACTGGATGTGAAACCTGGCTTGTCAGCAGAGAGTCATCATGGTGATTGTTTCCTGAAGCTGAATAAACTTAGAGGTATTTTCATACCATTGAGCTTTTTTCCCCCAAATTATGTAGAAATCGTTTGTTTGTTGTGATGTTCTTGGTGAACTATATTGCATACTCTGGTTTCTAAAGCCATACAGCACTTAAACATTTTGATTTGTAAAGTGAGCATTATTTTGAAGCTGAAGTAATGAGGAATGTGTTAGTGATGAGACCAGCTTTCCTGTTAAGCAGCTACGTTATGATGCCCCTGTCACAAGAAATAGAATGAGAGGCTAGGAATTATACTTTGTAACGCGTTATCAAGTGCAATTTGATATCTCAGGAATTAAACTAAAGACTGGTGACAGTTGATTTCTTTTGTTGTTGTTGAGTTGCACCTATAACACATCAATTTACTGAGATGTGAATGTATTGACAGCTGCCTCGAGGCTTCAGAGCAGTGACTTCATCCTTTAGAAGTAATCTTGTGAAGTGAGGTATGAGCCACTGTGGAGTAATTAAGTAGCTCTTCCATTTCCCTTATGATAACTGGGATGAGTGACACTTCTCTCTGCAGAATGTGACTTCCCAGAGCATTGCTGTCCTCAGTTGAAGGTGTGATGAGAAGCAGAAGCCTTGAGCGCAGCCAGCAGTGATCCCACAGTGTGTTCTTGGGGTTGCTTCATTTTATGTTTTCGTTTGCTGGCTGTGGGAGATGTGTCTTGTGCTGTGCTGCAGCCTATCATATGCTGACTGTCGGAAGCCTTGCTATTCGTGTTAGCAGCAGCTAAGAAATAAGGATTTCTTGCTAAGTGAAATGTGCGTCAGCTCTGCTTGTATCTGGTCTCCTGCCTCGCTCCGAGTTGTCTGCATGCTTGTCTCATCCCCCCCACCTCAATCACACTCCGTGCAACTTTCTCCTAGCATGCACTGGATAAATTCTGTCCTGTTTTGTTGCTCTCAGTCTTTGAGAATGCAGCTGAGGATTCCTGGTGTAAAGGCTATTCTGTAAGAGCCAGCCAGCAGAGAAACAATTAAAAATGCAGTAAGTCAAAGATGAGAAGCATTATAGGTGGAGCCTGCTTCGTTCCTGCAGTGCTTGTCAGCGCAGTGTCCCCTTGGGCTCCATCACAACTAAGTGCAAGTGTGAGTGTTTCTGCCCATCATTCCACACTGACTACGAACCTCTGAGTTTCAAAAGCATTGGCTTGGCTTAAACAAGTGCGATATTGGCTGCAAGCACGGCAATTTTTTCATAGCTGCCGGGAGAGTTAGTGCTCAGCATCTCTCAGGAGACTACTTGTTCTTACGAAATCAAATGCTCAGTGATGCACAGCCTGAACCATTTGCATGCTCTGTGCTCCGGCTGGCCTCGTTCCACAGAGCACAACGGGCTGTGCTCCCCGAGATGGGGGGAGAGGGGAGGAGGGCACCCGGCCGAGAGGAAGGAGCCCTTCCTGCAGAATCCCGTGGCTGACGGCGCTGGGAGTTACCTGGAGGCGAGGGAGCTTTTCCTCTCGTGCATTCAACCTGCGTCACTCGCTCTGTAGCTGGGCTCAGTGTTCGGTGACTGCTGGCTTCCAGGCTCTTGCCCACACTGCGCTCTCCTGTGCAGGCGTTGCAGACCCTTCAGCCCGGAGTGGCAGAATCGCAGCGCTGCGTGCGCGGCTCGTGCCAAAAGTAGGCACAGCTCCTGCACTCCCGCAGCAGCAGCAGCACGGAGCAGACGCTGCCAGCTTTCCTACCGGGTGGTGCCCTCTGGTTTTGAGGAAAGTTGCCTGGCGTTGCCTCTGGATTTGTTTGTCTGTCTTTTATGGCTCATGAAAATCTCATCGTGCTGCTCGAAGCGTGGTGCTGGGGAGGTGCTCCCGTACTTCTGAGGGCTGCTTTCCAAATGTTTTCTCTCTGGAGATGTGAAGATTCAGTGGAGGCTTTCCTGCTGTGACAATTCCCGTTTTCATTGCCGACGATGCACAAGAGTTGCCAATTTAATGGCAGACCTTGAAGTATATAAAAATTTAAGTCCTGAAAAAGGTAAGGATGTTCCAGTTTGTAATTATGTGGGAAGAGCTCAAGTGATGTCTGCGGTGCTTATAGAAAAATGAAGGATGCTTTGTTTACCGTGGGTAACTTTTATGTGCTGTATTTATTTGGGCATCATTAATATGAAAAACAAAACCCACAAATCTTTCTGAATATTTCAGAGGAAAACTTGGTGTTTTTGTGTCAACTTCAAAGTACATTTCTCCATGTAAACATATGGATTGTGTGTGCTGTTGCTGTGGTATGGATAAAACAGGGCTATATTTTATCTTAAATCATTACAAATGTATTTGTCTTTAAAAACACCATACCTCTTGATCTTGTTGTTCTGCCATGGCATAGTTTTCCATGGGAATGAGCATCTGGTTTTTCTAGTAACACTTACAGATAGAATGCAAACAGATGTGCAAATAATATGTGAAGTTCTGATCAGAGAGCAATGGATCTTTTTGAGACTTGTGGGGGACTGATGCAGAAAGGAGGGCACCTCGGGTAGGTTGAACAAAATTGGATGTTAAGTCAGAGCTGGATAGAAAGTAGTAATTACTTGAAGCCTCTAAATGGCTATAGAGTAAAGGCCATTGGAGGAAGGAGAAATGAAGATAGCCGAAGTTTATTTTTGTTTTATTGTATTTGTGTCATTTCTGATGTTTGGTTATGTGTGAGAAATTTTTTTAAAAGACATTTACTAAAGGGAAAGCTTCTCAAGGTTGGGTATTCTATCCTCAATTTTGGAAAAACCAAACCAAATGCCTATTCTTACTATTCTGTAAGAAATTGAGGCTGCTTTAAGCAGCTGTCAGTTTCTTGTGCATCCTATGGGGACAGCTCTGTCTGTTGGGGTGCTTTGCTGCAGCTCCCTGTGCTGCATTCATGTTTTGGAGGTTTCTGTTACACACAGCTCTGCATTAAGTTTTGATGCACATAGTAAGGGAAAGGAGAGCAGGTGTTACTCCATCTGTTTGCTGAGACACAGCAGGTAATGGATAGGTCCCAATGAATAATTTACCAGAGAGAGCTTATTGGGAGGGTGTTTTTTGGAGTGATCCTAGAAGAAAAGCGTCAGGTTGAACTTTTGAAGCTGCTGTAAACGTTCTGTATGTATAAATGCATTCATGCCAAGCGTTCAGCTGCTGGTGAGCTCCTGTCTGAAGGCATTTTCTAGTCCTTTTTCTGCAGACAAGCATAGCAGCAGCTGCCACCCATGTGGTTGTTGCTGCTCCTTGGTTGGTTGCTTTGCTGGGTGATGGCAGCCCAGGGCTAGGGGCACCGAGGCACTGTCCCACAGCTCCGGGCACTGCAGGTTTGTGGCATGGATGCAGGAACAGTGGCAGCATGTGGGCATCCTGTTCTGCAGACCTCTAGGAGTTATCCTGCTTTGTATTTGTTCATCCTGGGTTGTTCCCATTGCAAAATAACAGTTTCTGGCTGATGGAAGCAGGAGCACGGAGCCTTCACAGAAAGGCTGGTGAGGAAGGGGAGGATGGTTGTATGTTGCAAAAACAGGCACTCTATTGCTTTCCCTCTTCGGAGGTCATGTTTTGTAGGCATGAACCTATTTGCACTCATGAAGGGTGGGAGGAGGTGAGCACTTGGCCTCCTGTCAGGCAGGTGTGAGATTGCATTCACGATACCAGTCTCACCCGCAGCGATGAACGCACCTAAGGGTGCTGGTATGGCAGCACTGGCACACCATGGTGCCACGGCATCCCTTTGCTGCAGAGCCTGCCCAGGACCTGGCCATGAGTGGCTGCAGGAGGATGCTGCTCCCCGCCTGCCCGTGGCTTGGCTGTAAGTTTGTGCCTTTCGGGTATGAGTTAGTGAGCAGGGGTCGGCATGGGATGCGATGGAAGGAGGTGCAAGGAGGAGGTATGGAACTGGGGACCAGTCTTGGTCCCTGGCTGACCAGCAGAGCTTCTCTCTGTCTGTTCCTGCTCCAATGAAACTGGAGGGCTGTAAAGCAGCAGCCAGCTGCATTGAGCTTGGTCTGCTGGCTGTGGCAGCTGCCTTTTGTAAAGCCATTGCCAGGGCTTCTTTGGGATGCTTGTATCTTTGAATCTACCCAAGCGCCTATAAATTAGGTATTAAGTATAGACCCTAGCCTGGTGAGTGATGTATAGGGGCATTAGCTCTAGATGAGGAACATGCAGTTCTGACTACTATTGAACGCATCAGCCTCCTGCTGTGAAGAGCTTGGTCTTCCAGAGGTTTAATATCAACAATAGCTTAAATCTATCGCAGCACTGTATGCACTTGCAATAGATTAGTATGGGCATGTGGCAGCTCTGAAAGCTTTAACACACTGGGTGTTGGCACATAGAAAAGTGAAGCAGCTCGTGAGCAGCCACAGTATGACTGCATCAGGAATTGCCAGGGCTGTTGGAGCCAGGTCTGAACACTGCTCATCTCCTTGGGAGCCCTCCCATGGGTTTTGCAGGTCAGAGACTTGGTAGACCAATTGGTAACTAAGTTATGAGTCTGCAGAATGCTTAGCATTCATTTATTCTGATCAGTTACGTAAGCTCCTCATTCAATAAATCTACAGAGCACGTAATGCATAACAGAATCAAGGTGCTCTCCTGTGTCTCTCAAACTGTGGCTAGATGGAAAGCTGTTGAAGTGACCATTTTGCTGTTCCATGAAGATGAAAATGGCTGCATGCTGTGCTGGGATCAGTGCTTATGGTGTCCTCACTGTGGAAGGCAGCACCCAGGTGAACCTGGTGAAAGAGCTTGCAGAGGCAGATTGGCCCAGCTTCTAACAACACAGGCTTTACCTGCAAGAGGAAACGTGTTTCTCCCTTTGCATACGTCACAAATCTTGAAGTAGTCATTTAAGAAGCTTGTGTCTTAGATGTCAGCTTGTTAGAATGCTGGCCGCATTGTGTGCTGGTGGGTGTGCTTCAGAAATTACGGGTAACCACAAGTTGCTTTTTTGATGATATCGGTGATGGGAAACAACCTCACAGCAGCTTGTGCCTGTTGGCAGTCAGGTGCTTGGTACGCTCAGCAGTGTGACTGACACTTGATTGGAGACATTTCCATGTGTTGCCCATAAGAACAACAATTTGCATGGAACCCACATGCACAAAGCGTTTATTTCAGTAGTAAAATTACTTCAGTACTTGAGACTGTCAGTTCACTGTTTGACCACAGAGTATTCATTGTTGGTGACTTACACCAAGACAGTTTGAGAATGGAATAGAGAAGGATGTTTCTTTAGGAAAATTACTGTTTCTATGAATTGTGAATAAACTAATTCATATCATCTGTTGAACTGCAGGCTTCATTTATTGATGTAGAGGTTAATTAACTCCACCTCCAGTTGTGCTCCGCTTTTCCCCCTCCTGCTCTCTGCTGGAGCCCCAGCTGCAGGTTGGTCTGGTAGTCAGAAGGAAGCAGTGCTGCCATGCACTGGGTCACTCTTCCAGCCCCTCTGTCCCTCCTGTGCCCTGTGGTGCGTTCCCCAAACCGGGCTGCGATGCAGTGGAGCTGCCATGGGTTGCTGTGATGTGTTGCTGGTGCAATGCAAGCTGTTCTCCCTTTCTTTTTGCCTGTTGCTACTGCTGCTCCTTGCTCTGCAGTGTTGCAATCAATTTCTGTGCCTAGGGATCCTCCTGCAATGAGGAGGATTAGGATGTGAGAGCCTGTTAACTATGTTTGCTTAAGTCTGTGCTTCTTGTTTACTCTAATGATGTGATGTATTTTGACAGTTGGCCATCTATGTGGTTAAGTGGTTGCACCTTTTGCTGTTAATAAAGGAGCAATTCCTTACTTTTAATAGGAAATTCAGTAGCCCTCAGCCATCCTGTGCAGCAGAAGCTCCAGAGCTCCCAAACTGAGCAGCTCTGATGGAATCTGTTTCTGAAGGAGAGATGATCTCGGAGACCCTGTATTTCAGCAGCCAGCAGCAGGGATGTCCCCTGTGACCTGTTGTTCTGCCATTCCCTGAGCTCCCTGTTGGCACTGCTGCCCTGTCTGGGCTCTTGCTTCACGAAGAGACTGGAGCTGAGGTCCTGGAGCCCTGGGACCAGTCAGGACTGTGGGGTTCCACAGCAGGACAGCTGCCCCTGCCCAAGAGTCTCTTCTTGGCTACTTGCCCCAGTGCTGCTGGAATGAAAGCTGGGCCAGTTTCTTGAAGATAACAGTGAGAAGTCTGCTGTGCTGGCAGAGGGAAGGTATCCCTGAGCAGAGATGGAAACCATGCATTATGCATTGTGTCTGGGGGCTGTGCTCTCAGATTTCAGTTTCAGTGCTGAACTGTAGATCTCAAAAAGGGGATCCCAGGCCCTGTAAGTGCAGTGCTGTCCCAGCAAGGCATTTTCTGCATTGCACCAATACTCTGTGAAAGATAATCTCACAATAGGAATGGGATTTGGGGGTGTGGATCCAGTAAAATCCTCAGGACATCCCAGGCTTCTCCCTGCTCCCATTCTTCTGACTTTTCTGGCAAGGAAGGGACTCTGGGTGCTCCCAGGGCAGGAGCAGTAGCTCAGTGCTGTCATGCATCTGCCAGCTATAGAGCAGAAGCTTTCCTCTTGGAGCATATATATAATATAGGTAGAGATATAGAGACCGTTTGAATTGCTTTTCATGGAAGCATCAAGCTGGAAATCTGAATAAGTGAGGCTGATCAGTACTTACTATGAAATATATGTTACTCATAAACCATAACCGCTGGGAGTTCTCACTCCCAAGTCTCTTTAACAAACAAAAGCTCACACCAGACAGATCTCAGACCTAAGGGTTAAAACTATAGCAATAATTCTTTTCTCCCCTTCTGCAGGGTGTGTGGTGGTGGTCTCCACCTTCAACCACTTTTTGCCTGCATGTTATTTAGTGAATGTACAGGCACGAGTTCTTCAGGTTTAATGATCTGCACAGACTGTGTTGGTGTGCTGTGGGTGCCTCTTTGGGTTGTATGTCTGCTCTCCTGGGCACTGCAGGGACCTGGCAGCCCCAAAGGCAGTGCTGCAGGTGGGGCTGAGGATGGCTTCATGCTTGCAGAGGTGCGAGAGGTCGTCCATCTCATGTCAGCACTTTGCCCTGAGACGATGATTAAAGCCACTGTAAGAAGCTTAAAGTTATGTAAGGGGTTGGGAGAGTTACCATAAAGCAAATTAAAATCCCGTGTCCAATATGAGATGTGGTTATTAGAAGTGCTCCTGGCTGGAGGCAGATTGCTTGCTCTGCCCTCTTCGTTATCCTGTGCTTCGTTATGTAACAACCCAGCCAAAAGCAGCATGATGGTGTTAAAGGGAAGCTGCACAGGGTTCCATGTGTCACTGTGGCTGTGTGGGACTTGGATGAAGTGTGCTCTCCAGTGGGTGTGGGGAGCCTGTGAGTCCCAACAGCATTAGTGCAATGGCCAACTTACAGCAAGAGGTGGCTGCAAGGTGGGATGCTCAGAGCTCAGATAGAACTTTTGTGGTTTCATCCAGAATGTCTTTACTGCTTGGATCCCGCTGGTACAACTGCATGCTGTTCTCTGGTCTGAGGTGTGAGTGCTCTTTTTCCCTCCCCCCATTGCTTTGGAATGTGGCTGTGCATCATGGCCGCTGTGCTCCAGGCACAGCCTGCGGGTGGGAGCACACCTTGATGACTGCAGCAGTGCAGGTGTGGAGGTGGCATGCAGGATGTGCCCCTGCTTTGAGGATTGCAGGAGGTGGCCTCAGGAGCTGTGCAGTGCTCCTGCTGCTAGGGTGTCTGCTGTCACTCCTCTCTGAGCAGAGAAGCAAGCTGTCTATTTGCAAGATGCATAGCTGGACTAGAAATACTCGCCTCATACAGCTGGGGAATGCCAGAATACAGAGGGAGGAGCTGATGTTACAATTGAAAATAACTTCTGCATTTTATAGGTTTATTTTATGGTTTTATTTCATCTCCTTAAGCTTAATGTTGGCTTAATGCAGACTGCATATAATTTAGAAATACAATTTATATCCTCTTTAGTAATTACACTTCTCATTGTCTGTTTGAAAATACTCTTTATGCCTTATTTAATCTCTTTATTCTGTCAGATGGCTGCACCATTAAGTCCATAAAAGCAAGACGGAACCTTTTCTCTTTCAGTTGCACTTCTAAATATTAATTTCATAACACATAGTAGTACAGTGGGGAGAAATAAGAACTATTTTATGTATTGCTTTTGTGTATGTGAACAGGAGGAGAGAGAAGCCATAACGTTCATCTTTCTCTTATTTTTCTTTGCAACTCAAGTAATCTCACAGCTCTCTTGCAGGATGTTGTACCTAAAGCTGTTAGGTATATTTGCATCTTACTGTGTTGGCTTTATTAAGGCCCACTGTGTTAATTTCCAGAGGCTTTCCTGTGGGCGCGCGGGCTGTTTGCACACAGCAGCCACACAGCCTGCTCTGTGTAAGCAGGGTGGTTTTGTTGGCTGTCCCCTATGGATCCAGTGGCTGCTGTTCAGAGAGCGGTGTGTGCTGTCAGACGGCTGCCTGGAGCTCCCTGCAGGAGGAGGTGCAGGTGGGATCCTGCTCAGCTGCCTGAGGAAACATCAGCATGCATGGTTGGAATGGTGTGTGTTGTGTAACCTCCTGCACAGACCCACAGTGAAAAGCGTGGGACTTGCAGCTTTCTTTGCTCAGGCAGGTGGCATCATCCCCGTGCAGGCATGGAGTAAAGTTACACACCTGGCAGCACACGGTTATGGATTAGAGCTCTAGCTTAGCATCTCTGGCATAAGTGAGGTTTGTTGGGCAGCGTGTCAGGTGGAACGCATTGCATCCCCTGAACAGGTGATATCTCAGGTAACATCTGGGCTGGCAGGCTTGGATGCCTTCCTTCCTGGCGGCGGGGCTCTGCCAGTTGCTGAACAGCGTGGACATGGCAGAGATGGTGCAGCTGGCACCCATGGGTCAGCATTCAGCCTAGCGCTTGACGAAGGAGCAGAGCAGCTCCTGCAATGAGACGTGTATTGCTAAGAGTGATAGTCATTGCTTTGTCTGAAAATATATGGTGCCCATCTCAGCTGTGTGCCTGGCTGGAGTCTGAAATCAGCGTGCTGCAAATAGGCTTGGAAGACCTTTCTTGGTGTGCTTGTGTTTCATAAGTAACTGAAAAGAGAGGATGGTGTAGCTTGTAAGTTAGAGAGAAAGAGGAAATAACCTCCTGAAGTTGGATGCTGTAGTACCTAGGCTGCCCCAAACCTTTCTTTAAAGTGCATTCCTTCTGTTAACATGTATGCTATGGGGATGATGCAGTGAACTTTCTTGTGTGTCCACTGTTCTTATTACGTGTTTTCATTTGGGTGGTATGTTCTGAGAACTGGGAATGTGCAAGCGGAGAATTGGTGCTTACTGCAGATGGCATTTGAGAAATGGAGAATGAGGAGATCTTGGTGGAAAGAGGATTTCTTCCCTTCTTCTGTATTTGTGAGGAAGTGCTCTAAAATCTTTCATGTAAATTTGATTTGGAAGTGTATCTGAAAACGTATTGTGAAATGCATCTATTTTTATCAATAAGATATGGTAATATTTGGGCAATTAAAACAGTGACAAATAAATTGTACAGTTGTTGTCTGTTGCAATTATCTGATTCTGGTCCATCTGCTTTTCTCACATGAAGGAAAAGCAGTCCCCTCTCTGCTGCCCTTTGTTAGCAGTCCTCAACAACAGCTCAGTGAAATAGCTGTTTTCCTCACAGGTGAGCTAATGCTAATAGGAAGACTTAGGTGAGAATTACTTCTCTTTGAGACTTATTAGTAACTGATAGGCTTAGGTACAAAGAAGCGGATTCTCTGTGTTGAGTAGCTTGTTGCTAAGCCTCTAAGCCAAAACCTTGCTGTAATGGAACACTCCAGCAGTGAAATACTGCCTGCAGCCTGCCTGCCAAATTAATGTAGCGGTTTGGGTTTCCATATCCACACTCTCTCACCATCTTCTTTTATGGAGGACAATTTTATTAAGATGAGTTGGAGGCAGGCTTGCAGTGAACTTGTTCAGAAGTGGGAGGCTCAGTCCTGTGTGCAGGGACTGCTGCTTCAGTTACTCTTCCTTCTTTGAGGCTGCTCCTCCATCCCATGCTGTTTGGAGCCATAGCTGCCTGCTGCTCTGTGCACCTGCGGGTGGCTTTGTGTCAAAGCCACGATGGGTCACTTTGGGTACCCTTTAGTGACAATGGCACCTGTTTCTGCCTTCATTTCCATCTCTTCTGGTTCATCTGAAAGCACTGCCCAGTCCACCCATCTGTTGGTTCTGGCTTTCCCAGGGAGCAAGAGGCTGTGTGAGGGTCTTTGCTGTGGTTGAGGAAGAGGATGATGATGATGATGATGATGAGGAGGAGTAAAGACAGAGCTGGGCAGTGTTTGGGAGCCAGCCAGGGTGTAAGCAGATCAGCAGGTGACGATTTTGGAGTGATACCAAGTGGGGAGAGGCTGCAGACAGATAGAAACAGGAAAGTAATTTAAGAACACAGCTATGCACTGAGATCAAGGCGAAACGTTATCTTGATCTTAGTGCGTGGAGAGGCGTGGGAGGGAAGAGGTGAGATGAAATGGAGGAGATGGGTCTACTGCAACCAAAACGAGGAGGAAGACTATCATCACAGATGGGATGGGTAGATAAAAAGAAGCTATCACAGTGTGTGCTTGAAATTTGGTAGCGGGAGAGGAAGGCTGTAGTTGTGTGTGTGGCAGCGCAGTGGGACTGCGTGTTTATAATTCCATTAACAGTTCAAAGTGTGTCAGAATCGAAGGTAAAGTATTACTGAGCACAAAGGAATGAGGACTGAACGATGGTCTTGCCATTCAGAATTGGCAGTGCTGGCTTTTAAAATTACAGCACATGTCTAGCAATTTAAATATATATAGTATTATATATTATAATATATATAATATTATATATGTATTTGAAGGAAGTAAGCATAGAACAAGATAGAAAAGGAATATAAAATATTTCCTTTCAATATTTTATTTTTGTTGACTCCTGTGAAGGTGTTTTGACAGATGTGTTCTATTTTCTTACAAGGAGAACTTGTGAAGAAGAAATAGTGTATGTCTTGCATTTGCTGACACTGAAGGTGAAAGGCAAAAGTTTTATGTCTAGAAGAAGTTTGAAAGTCGCTATGTCATTTTATTGGTGGAAATAGATGGCTGTTCAGTTGCACTTGCTCTGTTCTGCTTCACAGTTGAAAGATGCATGAGTGTTATGCAGTCTGGGACTCAGATGGTTAAGCTGAAGAGTGGAACCAAAGGACTTGTTCGTCTCTTCTACCTGGATGAGCACAGGACCTGCATCCGATGGAGACCATCCAGAAAAAGTGAAAAGGCAAAAAGTAAATCTGTAATCCTTTTAATTTCCTGGGAAGTTGAGTATTAAAGTGTGGATTACAGATAGGACAGCGAGTAATGTGTTTTAGTTCTAGTAATTGGGCTGGTATTAAATGTGGAGGTTGGTGCCCTGCATGTGGCAGGGGGTTGGAGATTCATGATCCTTGAGGTCCCTTCCAACCCTGGCCATTCTGTGGATCAGTTGCATAGTTTAAAGTGATCCCCTATTACAATCTAATGTTAAAAAATGCTTAATGACTCCTAGCCTGAATAATGCAGAGTTGTTGAAAAGCAGAGTGTGCTCAGATGGCTACAGAAGCACATCAGTTTGTGTTTTCTCGTTTCCCCACAGTTATCATCGATTCTATTTACAAAGTGACCGAAGGCCGTCAGTCTGAAATCTTCCACCGCCATGCAGAGGGGAACTTTGACCCGAGCTGCTGCTTTACCATTTACCACGGCAACCACCTGGAGTCACTGGATCTGATTACCTCTAACCCGGAGGAAGCTCGCACCTGGATCACAGGGCTGAAATATTTGATGGCTGGGATAAGTGATGAAGACTCGCTCGCTAAGCGGCAGAGAACCCACGATCAGTATCCTTTTACAGACCTGAGTACAGTACTTACCTGTTTTGCTATGGGGTGTTCTTTCGCCTCCTGCCAGCTGGACCAAAAATGTTGCCACTGATTGAGATGGAAATGTTAGATAAGTGTGACATGTATTGCACATGTGTGCATCTGTTAACTGTGCATTAGGGACTGGATTAAACTCCATTGAATCACAGGCAGTCCTGCATTTTGTTAGTGAAATCCCTACCAAAGTGTCAGAACACACATTTGTAGTTATCTCATTGAATACTAACCCCAGCATGTATATAAAGGATAGTTTGAGCGAGCCTCCAGTGCAATAGTGTTACTCCTCTGTAGCTGTTCTTTTTCCATGTTTTTCTTCAGTGTTGTTTGTGTGCAAGTATATGTGGCCTGGCTGGTCTGAGGGCTCCTGTGCTACTGACCACTTGGTAAAGCTTCTGTGTCTGGAGATGTCCATCACGGAAGGATTTATGTCATCTTCTGTTTGCTCAGCTGTGCTTTTATTCTTCTGCTTCAAACTGCAAGGTTTACTAGAAGGCATTCAAGTTATTTACTGGTTGAAAACTTTGATTTCTTAGCCTTTGCCCAGTTGAAATTCTAAACTTTTCAGTCCTTTGGTAAAATGGCCAGTAACTTGTGGCCCTCCGTTTCTCTTATGTGATGTGTGTCAGATATGTGTCTACATTACAGCCTCCAGTGTTTGTGAGAAGCACAAATCTTTAGAACTCCTTAAGCATTTTTGTAGCCTAGTAACCCAAATGAACTTCTTGCAAAGATTATGTAAAGATTATGTTCCCTGAGTATTTTCCTGGTTTGTTTTCTTCTGCAGGAGAGCAGACTAGCATGTTAAGTACAAAGAATGCTCTTCCCTCTAACTAAAAATACAAAATCAGCACTTTATCTTGATAGCAATTGTTATCTTGTCTCTTTTTTGCCTCACAGAAGGCTGCAATGATCATTTGTAAATATTCCTCCTGCACACAGACACAGTAGATGTTGTAAGTTTATACTTTCAGTGGTTAATTCTGATGCACAGATCCATTTGAGGGATATATTGCATGCTCTGTTGCACACATACTCAGCTTGCTATATTTATCCATGGCTTCTCTGAGCTGCACGTATCTGCTGTGTGTTCTCTGCTGGTGAAACATCCCTTCAGACCTTGTCTGTGTTATAAATGCAGCAGCTTGGAGACAGCACACAAACGACCATGTTACAGTTCCAGTTTGAGCAAGAGCTTAGCAAAAGCTGCTGAGGGATATATGCTCAAAAAGGGGCTAAAAGTTACTGCTTGAAAAGCGGAGAAGTTCAGGCGAAATTAAGGGAAGTGCATAAAAATGTCAGAGCAAGTGTAGCAATACTTGAAAACTGCTGAGTACGTTGTTAGAGAAACTAATGTCAGAAATAAGAGAGTGAAGGGGCGAGTATTGTGAACTGGAAGCTGGAAATAATTGTCATAAACTGGTACCAGCTTTAAGTATTTAAAATGAAACTGCTGTCCATAGCAAGGTCAAGGATGAAAATTGGTTCAAACACACACAAATCTTCAGAACATCCTAGGAAATGTCATTGCATATAGCTCATCTCTACAGTGTAAAGAACCAAGTCCTGCTTTTTGATCTTGGCAGCTGCTAGCTTTGATGTCATTTCGTCCTAAATGTATAATTGCTGTCCTTTTTCTCTGTACAAATTATTACCTCATAGACTTGCTGTTCTTTGGGACATGTGACAAAAACGTGAGGGTAGAAATATTGGAGAGAAAGCAGGGGTCAAAGGAGTTCTACAGAGATGAAAGAATGACTAAATACACAGATGAAATAAATGTACGATAGTCTAAGAGGAAAGAACATGGAAAATCAAGAGTGGTTAATTGTTACTGAGGCTCTCATTAACCTCTGGCTTATAATAGCATACTTTGCCTGGTTCGGTTGAGTCTTTATTCCAGCCCTTTGCATTGGATTAATGTGATCTCTGGTATACAGATGGCTGTTGGGCTTGCATCCTGTGAGTCATGAAACCAGTTGCCCTGAGATATTAACTCTGTGTGTCAGCAGTCTTGGTTCTACCAGCTAGATGGTGCAATAGCAAGCAGTACCAGAAAATGTACAGTAGTAAAAAAAAAATGTTTGGTCTGGCATCAGCACGGGGAGTACAATGTAGATAGCATCAGGTCTTCGCCAGCAATGAGTTTTTCATGGCATACCCCAACATCTCCAACACAGGTGGTGGGATATTTTAATTCACCAGTTTTGCTCAGAGGCTCTGACTTGGAAGACACGTTTGTGACAGCTGGATTGAATGATGCTCAGTTCTTCTCCCTAGCAGAATTTAAGGAGCTGGGGAACTCTTATGCTCCTGAGTTTGGAGCTCCTGAGTCCCTTACCTGCCCAACTGCTCTGCTTCCCTCTTCCAAGGGGAGATCACCCTCTCATACCTTTCCTTGACGTGTTTGTAGCTGGGTGAAGCAAACCTTTGAGGAAGCTGACAAGAATGGAGATGGCCTGCTGAACATTGAAGAGATCCACCAGCTGATGCACAAGCTAAACGTGAACCTGCCCCGCAGGAAGGTGCGGCAGATGTTTCAGGTTGGTGACCTCCAACACCCACTGTTATTGGGGTGAGACAGTGCTGTGTCTGCTCAGATCCAGAACAGGGTCTGGAAGTTTGGACATAACAGTGTGTCCTCCGTTCCAGATTTTTCCAAAGTCATGTCATTTTATGGACAAAAATGCATCAGAATGCTGGCTTAACAGAACAGGCTACATAGAATTGAATTCATTAATGCTTCATAGAAGAGTATTCATTAATAGTACTTTTTAAAATGCATTGTTGTTTTCATTGCTATGAACTGAATTATTCTATGCTGGCATTGATAGGCAATAAAGTTGTTCTATTGAAAATTTTTTTTCATTTCCTTTGTGGAAAAATATTTAATAGAAACTGGCTTTATGAAAGTAATTACAATCTTTTAAAAATTCCTCTCTTTGCCAGAATCAATTTTTTATGTCTATTGTGTGAAAACAGTTGCTATTTTCCACCAGTCCATTTGTTTACACTGTAGGAAAGGAAAGACAATCCAAGGCATAATGGAAAGCAAAATAAATTTTTATAACTTCAAAAAACGGTGCTACCCAGAATCCAGTTTGCTATAAAACATGGGGAGGTGGGAGAATCTTGTGTGGTCAAAAGTGCATTGTTTGTCTGGCATAAAGTCAGCATTGGAGATGCATCTCGTGGAGTGTAGGTCACTGCAAGGGTTTGGGAAGCGTTGAGATTGGTAGGGTTGTGATGCAGAGGTGAACTTGAATTGCGTTTGTTCTCACAAGCAGTAAACATCGTTTAAGGTGTGGGGAGGTGGTTTTAAAATCACAGTCAACACCAGATAGCTGGGAATGAATTTCTTCTTGGCTTACTTGCTGTGATCTGAATTTAAAGCTCAGATGACAGTAGCACTAGCAAAATGTGGTAAATGCAGCTCCTTGAGTTCCTTAGTTTTTGCAGATATTGCTGGCTGCTGCAGGAGAAGCAGACCATTGGGAAGCTATGTGCTAATAGGAAATAGGCAATTAGTTTGCTCTGGATTATTAAAGTGCTAAAGAATGAGGTAAGGCAATTGCTAACAACCTCCAGGGAACCAATAGGGAAGGGCAAAGTAACTCTGGGACAAATCCTTACCCCTATATTTAGCTGTCCTGCATGGCTCTTGCACTTGGTCAGCTGCGGTTGATGCTGTTTGTGAGGCAGGGTTGGAGCTTTGGGGTGAGCACCAGCAGCTCTCTGGGGGAGCATCTCTGGCTCCACAGGGATGGCTGGGCTCACAAAGCAGAATAGGTCTGTCCTGCACTGAGGACTGGAGCGTGGGGCTGCTGCTTTGGTTGGTTGTACTTAGTGGGAGTCGGTGTAAACGGTGCCTCCCATCCTAGGGCAGGCTTGAATATGAATGAAGCAGCTTCTGTGAAGGGAAAGTAAAATGTCATCCTTGGAATGTAAAGCAGACCAGGCCTGCTCGTTGCATCTGCTATTAGATGGGCTCCTTTGCTCCAGAAGGAGGTTGGGCATGAACTGGTAGAGCTTTCTTGAGAAGGAAGAAGTGATAATGAGATGGAGATGCTTACTCCTTCTGGAGAGGGATTTCTGTTTGGTGAACCAGTGCAGAGACAAGCCATCAGGCCCAAACAAGTCAGTGTTAGGAGGACTGCAGAGAAGGCATTCTGACTTGCATAGTAGCAAACCCTGCCTTTTTAACACTGCTTTGAGGGCAACAAAGGGGTTTATTATAATGAGAGAGAAAGCACTGTATTACATCTATGAATAAAAGGGATTTTCGTAGGAGCATTAACACGTTGCTACACTTTCATTTTGTCATCTGCTTACACTCTAAAACTCAACAGGAGTTGCAGTTTTCCTGAAGTTTGGTTATTGTGGAGACCTAGATAATGTTTGACAGCAGTTCTCCAGAATATATTCTTTGTTTTGAAAATCCAAAGCAATCCTCTTAGGCAGATGTTCACAGTGAAAAGCTTGTATTAACATACGTTAAGTACTGTTTTCTTCTCTTCCTACCTTTAAGGATAAACAAAAAACTGTAATCAAGACTGGGGCTGCTGGGGTTGTATTTTGGTGTGCAGTCTTACTGCTGCTGCAGTCTTGGACCCCCTGTGGAGAGCTGACAGGGGGATCAGAGTGCTGCAGTTTGAATTACCATTAATTTAAGACTGTGGCCTTGTTTTGAATGTTTTTAAATGTCAGACTCTGTTAGAGGAGGCTAAGGGGTGAAATTACAATGTTCCTTGCTATGTTATAATCCAGATAACTGCAGGACATGAAGGAGGGCAATAGATCAGAAAAAAAGCCCAGGGTGTGCTTCTTTACATGGGAAACAAGTTCAAAACTGAAGGTGGAACTGAGACCTTCGTAGGGATCCGCAGTAGTGCTGTTTTCACCCCAAAATGCAATAGATAGGCTAAAATAACAGCAAAATGATAACACTGTGTGTATTAGGATTTGAGCCTGCAGATTCAAATTGTTTAAATTTCTGTTCTTATATATAACTCTTGTTCTGCTGTGTTCCTTGAATTCACCTGCATCCAGCATGCTTACCCGTCTTTTCCTCTTAGGAAGCTGACACAGATGAAAACCAAGGGACTCTAAATTTTGAAGAATTTTCAGTGTTTTACAAGATGATGTCCTTGCGTCGAGACCTCTACTTACTGCTCCTAAGCTACAGTGACAAGAAAGATCACCTCACCGTTGAAGAACTTGCTCAGTTTCTGAAGGTGGAACAGAAGGTATGGAAATATATATTCATACATATCTACATGCATATAAATCAATTCAAGTATAGGGAAAAAGTGGTGTGAAAAAACTTTAGAGTGGAGCACTTGGGAAAGAACTATGGGTTCTTTTCCCACTGTGGAACTTAGGAAGAAATATGGGTTTCCTTTTTTGTTTAACCATAGATGTAAATGCTTCTAGAAACAATCTGAGCTTTTTTTTGTTACAATGTGGTAGAAGAAGGGGCAGCATCTGGAAGAAATCTCTAGCCATGCCTAAATGTGTTGATCCAGTGGAGGCTTTCCTGCCTATCTGGGAAGAAACTGATCACTGAACTATGGAAGTTGTCTGTGGAACTCTTGGAGAAAACTGGTATGCTAGACAGTGAGGAACACTAGCACTCATGTTTACTTCTGACAGTTGGTCCTGTGTTGTTTGCCCACCTTTTGGATCCACGCAGAGAATATTGTTCCACAATAACCTCTGTGTTAACACCCCCAACCTACTTGTGCTTCATGAGTACAGATGCTGTGTGTTGCCTGCAATCACAGGATAGTGTCCTGTGCCATTCTGGGATCCTGCCTGTAATTACTGCTTTATCTGAGTTATCCCTACCATAAAATTGTCAAAAGTCTCTGCTTCTTTGTCGCTTGATTTTTTTCCCCTGCTGACTCTTAGGACAATTCTATAGCATGTACAACTCCTCAGTTCTTCCCTTGAAAGGGGAAGGCTCCCCTGAAGCACAGAACATTGTTCTATCACTGATCTCGCTTTGACAGCCTCAACACAGAGGTTTTCCTGCAAGCAGTCTGGTCCTGGTGATTCTGCCAATTGCAGCTTCAAAGCACAGTGCATTTGGATCTTCCCCCTTCATGCTCTGTTCCAAGTCTTCTCGGCTCTCTACTTTCTCCTTTGTTTCCTTTTTTTTTTCTTTTTTAATCACTGTCTTCTACCTGGGTGCCCTTCAGTGGAGCACCACTGACAAAGACAACAAATGGGAAACAAATGCTCCCAAGAAGATGTGTGTGGAGATGCTGAAGAGCTCAGGAGCTGCTGAAGAACAGTGGTAGAAGAAGGCACTGAGAGACCTGTGAGTGCATGAGGACATCACGAAGGTACTGATGCAGCAGAAAAAGCAAGTTGTCAGTCAAGTCTGGAATACTGCACCCATCCTGTCTGCACACTACTTGAAATCCTGAGTGCAGAATGACCTATGAGCAGTAACGCTCTCAACATTTCTTCCCTCCCCCCTGCAAAAGGAAGCATGACCTCCTGAGATGAATCTCTAGGCAATGTTCTTCAGCAACACCTTGCACTTTCTTTGCCTCTTCCCTTGTCTTCTCACTTCCTAGTATCAAATGTTAAAGCAAATTTACGCTTCTGTGTTTTCAGAACGCAGATATGATGTCAGTGATCTCAGGTGAGGTAAAAGCTGGTGGTGGTTCAAATCATAATGCAGCACTGAAGTGCCTCCAACCAAACCTCATCTAGCTTTTGCTCTTGTCTAGCTGCTTGGCAATCTGTGGGCAGTCTGTCCAACTCCATCTGCTACTCTTTTGGCGAGGCTTTTGAATATGAGGATGGAATAAAAGGGTTTGGGCTTTTTTGTTAACTTGCTAAGCTGATAGCTTGGTTTTCTTTTTTTTTTTTTTTTTTTTTAAGAATTCCCTGTTGCCCTTACCCAAGAGCTTGTGAAACAGATTACTTCCACTTAATTGCAGTTAAACTCAGCTCATTGAAATTGCAATTTTATGGCTTCAAATGTCAGAGAAGCAGAAAACAGGCAAAAAATAGGCTGGTTTCCTGGAAGGTACTGCAGTCCTCTTAACCATAAGTGGCTGTGAGGGAGGAACATCCCTGGATGTGCAGTCATATCTGCATGTCTGATTGCTGTCCCACTGGGAGTGCCCTTTCCTGATAAATCGGTATGAGCTTGGAAGTTGCTCCCCTGCTAAATGACAGATCACTTCTTGGCAGGGTCTCCAGGGGCTTTTGACTGATGGCATCTCATACTTGGCTTTAAGTTCTTGACAAAATAAGCTCTGCATACACTCTCTTCCCTGTTGAAGAACAGCTCTGTGGTGGCTGGCCACTCTGGATCTGCCCAATATAGAGACTGGTCTCATGCTGCCCCACTGATTCGGGCCCCCTAGCGATGCTGTCCTGTGTGCAGACTCTCAACTTGAGGCTGCTGTTTGTCCTTCCCTCCTTGCTGCTGTATTCATGTCACGTCAAGTGCTTTTCTTTCACAGTCAGCAGAGACCTCTTTTCTGCTCTGGATGATTATTTAATGAAGTTATGTACTTTGGTGTTGCAAACCTGAAGCGTTTGGTTCTGGTTCTATAAGAGTAAGACTGTAAGAAGGGAGTATCCTGCATGCCTGCTTGCCACCTGCTGCTTTCCTATGGATCAATTACTTTGCACTATACCTCACATCTGTGCTGAGAAAACGGCTGACCGCTGAGATCCTGCCTCCAGCAACATTCTCTGCATGCTCCAGGAAAGTTTACTGCTTGTTGTATGCTTGCCCTGTTCCACTTCTTGTGCTTATACAAAGGGGTAATAAGTATTACTGATTGAGGTGATAACTCCATATATCATGACATTTTTCTTCCAATCTCAATTTAAATGTAAGATGTTGATGTAGGGATTTGCTTTAATGAAATATATTTTGATTTTCTTAAAGAATAATTAACTATTAACAACTGGAGGCTAAACTTCCAGTCTGACGCAGGCTCATGGGTTGGCATCCTATCTGAGTACACCTGTCACCAGCAGTACACTTCTTTAATTTCTACTTTCTTTGTTTTCTAACTATTCTTCTACTTCACGTTCTTTCATTTCCCATGAGAATATGGAGAACAAGGGTGATTCCTGTTCTTAGCTCTGAAGTGCTCTGCTTTTCTGGAAGAGAACATCTTCGGTAGTCCTTGCATCTAAATGCACACCAGTGATATTCGCTACCATTTGACATTCTTTCTAGTGAAAGAATGAAAAATGTAATGAAAATAAATTTATATTAGTTTCCTAAGTCTCAATCTCTCAAACTACAGTTAAAAAGCACAAATCAGTGAACGTTTCCTTAACAGATGCTGCTTTGGGCTAGACATTTTCATTCTTAGAGCACATGAGTACTGTGCTCTTGCCTGTCAAGGAGTGGCATGGGATAATGAAAATGGTCATTCTAGTCAGCCTCTGCTGAAGAAGGGTTGCTCTGAATGGTGCTTGCACTCAAACAGTGACGTCTACTTGAGCTGGGATAATCAGTTATTTTCTCTATCAAATTGTTCTCATTCCCATTCTCCCGTGCAATTCCAGCAGGCGTCTCATGATGTTGACTTAGCTAGGAGACATAAATGAACTGTTTGGACAAGGCTGGGCAGTGCTTCCCTGGGCAAGAGGAAAAGCAAAGGGAAGGCTGAAGGGTGGAAGGACTGGAAAATCTCTCTCCACATTAACACTTCTTTCAGCTTGCCTTACCATATGTGTTGAATTGCTCACTTGCTTTCATTCTGTTACTACGTTTCTAATGTTGACACATCTGGTTGCTTGGTTTTTTTTTCCCCTTCTCTGGTAATTTTTCATGTTTAGGCTGTAGCCTTGTAGGTGCTATGAGGTTGGTCATGGCACCCACATTTCTTAGGGACAGCTCCACTCTTGGTAGGATCAGGATCTTACAGAAGACCAGATCGAGATCATCAGCCTGCACTGGGAAGATTTCCATGCTGTTGAATGCCAGTGCTGGGAACGCTGAGCTATAGGAAATAATGGAAAGAGCAAATTAGTTGGAGACTACAGATGGAGCAGATTGGATGGAACTGGTTTTCCATCTGAGAGAGGAGTCCATTTGGACAGGGTTCACAAAGGGACTGTTTTCTGTCTTAAAAGAGTGAAGGCTGCAGGATCTGCAGGGTGAGCAGTCTCACTCCTGCCTCTGCCTGAAGCAGTCGTGCTACCAGAGATCTCACTGTGGGTAAGAGAGGGGACCAGAGCACACGTTCCTCTGCTTGCAGACTGCTCCTCACACTGATTTGCAGAAGGGTGTTTGAGCTGACTTTGCTAAGTGTGCAAACAGTAAACAGTAAACAGAACAGTGGTATGAATGAGCTGCCAAAGTTCAGTGTCGTTATTATCATTCTGTGATATAATTAGTAGAGGGAATAAAATGCACCCAACCTGAGTTTTCACTTTGGATCCATACAGCTTTAGGGGGACGCGGGTGAAAAAAGATGGTAGGTGTGATGAAAAATGCTTTCCTCTAGTTTCAGAGGAAATGTGAGCATGCTCTGACCTCATGAGTCAGGACCTTGACTGGGAACGTGCTGGAGCTGATGACAAAACTCCTACTTGTTTCAGAAGGACTGCTGTTTTTCGTTTTGGAATCTAATTATTTATCTCAGAGCCTGTATATTACTCTCCTAGAGAGTGAAGTCTCTTGAAAGTAATGAAATCACAGGAGTGGAAAATACTGGAAAATGAAATCAAACCCTACAGATCTTTTCGCATGTCTAAGTAGGTTGCACTGAAGAATAGTGCATCATAGTTCTCATTGCAGCACTATTGCCCAGCACCACTATTGTCAGTTGTGCTTGACAGCTATTTTCTTCAATCTTTTAAACTGAAATGACACAGCTGTTAACAGTGACCACTACTTCTCATTCCTATTTTTCTCCTAAAAGGTAAGAGCCACCAGGCTGGTGGAGCACTGACAAAAACCAAGTCCTTTTGCAGTAGGATTGCTGGCTGTTCCCTCCCTAATTGACTCAACTTGGTGTCTGATTACAAGACTTTAAACTGCTCTGGGGTAGATTTTGACATGCTGGTCGCATAGTAGGAAAAGGAAATGTACCAACACTGTATTTTTTTGTGCAGATGAGTAATGTGACGCCAGAATATTGTCTTGACATCATACAGAAGTTTGAAGTATCAGAAGAAAACAAGGAGCAGAATGTTCTTGGGATTGAAGGTAAAGCCTTTTGATTTCTAAATTAACTTTATGTCCTGGTCTATTACAGTGGAATAGGAGGGCTTTAGCAGTGTTTTCATGTAGCCTGTATAGCAGTCAGCTGCATAGGTGTGCATTTTAATGAAATAGGAGAGACAGGAGTAGGTGGGCTGAATTATGCCTGGCAGTATCAACAGCCAGCATCGTGGCTACAATATGTTGCTGTATAACAGACTAATTTGGATGCCTCAGGCTTGTGTAAACTTATTGTAGCTGTGTATTAAAACACGACACAAAATATGTAATTTGTAGTACAATATGTTCTAACGAAGTAACAAAAGCAAAGTTTGTGTTCTGCTCTGTCTGTGTATAGTTGGGATCTCTACTGTATGGTCCACTGAGTTATGCTTAACCTCTACTGTATGGTCCATTGGTTTATGCTTATGTGAAGTAACAGAAGATCAGTTGCATTTTCCTTGTGTTTTGTTAATGAATTCTTTTAGTAACTTATGCTTGTTTGCTAAAGCAGTTGTGGATGGTTTATTTATTCAAAATTCAACTTAGTATCAAATCCACATCTGAACTGGAATGAAGCAGATTAAATGCTATGGTCTGTTAATTTGCCCAGAAGGTAGCTTTCATGAAGCAGAATAATTTGCTTGGAGATTTCTGTAGGGAGTGGGGAAGTTCCTCTGCGCAGTGCTTGAGGTGGGGAGGCTGCACCCGATGTTCTGTTTTTGCTGTTGGTTGTTAATTGGTTAATTCTGAACAGGCTCATTTCAATGCCATGTTTTGCAAATACTTGCTGATTGTGTGGAGTTTTTTGGCAGTCATGAATGTGTTTTTCTAGATTATACTTTATTTTCTAATTCAGAGCTTTTTAAAAACGGCCTGGGGACAAGGTTTGGGTCTTGGGAGTGTTCTTCTCAAAGGTGCTAGAACTCCCACAGGATTTAAAAATAAAATAAAAAATGAGCTGCGTTTGTACCGGCAGTAGATTGATGCTGTGCACCATCCTCAGTTTGCAGAGAAAGAGGCAAGTCCCAAAAATCTAACTTACATGGTGAAAATATGGGGTACAGGAAGATCAATTCGTGCTGTGTGATTCATCGGTCTGGGGGACAGGAGTTAACACCATGTACATAAATAGAAAAAACAACCACTGGAGTGCAAGCTGTTTGCGTGGCATCTTTGAAAAACTGTTTCTTTGTTCAAAGGTTTCACCAACTTCATGCGCAGTCCTGCTTGTGATGTTTTCAATCCATTGCATTGTGAAGTGCATCAAGATATGGATCAACCCCTTTGTAACTACTTCATCGCTTCGTCCCACAACACGTACCTGACAGGAGACCAGCTGCTGTCCCAGTCCAGAGTGGAGATGTATGCACGAGTGCTGCAGGATGGTTGTCGATGTATTGAAGGTATGTTTTTAATATAACTTGCTAATTGTGAGAGATATTTTCAGCACAGTGAGTGACAGACCTAAAGCGGCCACGCTTTACTACCTTGTTAATTTCAGATAAAACCAGTTGCAAGATTTTCATTTAATAAAAATGTGGCTTGTTAATTTGAACTTAATCAGAGTAGATTGAATAGATGGAGTGAAACTTCTGACGCCTGCATAGTTGTGTTCATGAGTTCCATTGGCAAGATTAGCAGAAAAATATAAGATCACGGGCTTCTCTTAACATGAAGCTTTTTTTGTCTTAACAGTGGATTGCTGGGATGGCCCAGATGGAGAGCCAGTAGTGCATCATGGATACACACTTACCTCTAAAATATTCTTCCGTGACGTGGCAGAAACCATCAATAAGTATGCCTTCATCAAAAATGAGTAAGTGGGGAGTTGGTTTTGAAGCTAGAGTTACCTGTTTTGTGTAATTAATCTCATGTCAAAATTAAACCAGAAAGTATGCGTAGTCCATGAAACGCTCTGAGAAGTTAAAAAGCTGATTCTGTTCTCTGTTTACTGCCTGCATCCTATTTATTGTTCAACTTCCTGAACAATACTGTCAGTGGAGCTTGAAAGCTCAGCTGAAGTTAGGAAGACCTTTCGTGTGTTTTTAACTCAGTTGTTCTTTGAGCAGTCTGAGGCTGTTCAGTATCTAGTGATTATCTTGAGTCTTTGTTTGAGCAAAACTTCCCACTCATTTCCCCTGGGAAATTCTCCTTGAAAATCAATGCTGTGCTGCTCTCTACCTAAGGAAATGCTTTATTTCAGTAGGAACGTAGTAAAGCTGTCTTATAATACAGAGATGAGAGATAATGTTTAAATTCTAATTTGCTTTCTGTGGTTACTATATAACAAAATTTATTATCAAAATAGTAGGGAGTTGGGCTGTAAATATACTGTAGACAGTATATGTAAATATAGCTGTAAATATACTGTAAACAGCAGTCTCAGAAGATAATGAGTAGGCATGTAGAATTTTGAGTAGCTTGGAGAGAATAAAGGACTGGAGGAATTGGATCCTCATTTGGTGTGTGGTTGGGCTCTGCGGTTCCTTGCCTTACAATTTTGGCTCTGCCAAGAGTTTAAAAAAGAACTGGGCAAGTTTTTGGAAGAATTAAGCCTTTATGTACAGAAACAATGTCTCTAGCTCAGAAAACATTAACTGAAAATTCCTGGAGCCTGTGAGAGTGTTCTGGAAAGTACTGCCAAATATTTCTGCTGCTCCCCAGTCTGGTCATCTTCAGAGATTTGGTCTGGCTCACTGTAGCTGCAGTTCAGACAAAAGCAAATTGATCTTGCTGCTATCATAAAGCCTTTGGAAGATGAACAGGGAGATGTTAACAAGTACATTGAATCTGTGGATTTCAAGGCACTTGGTTATTGCAGAGTATGAAGACCAAAGAGTGCGAAGGAATATTGTAACGTCTGAATAGCAAGGCTCTGTGTTGCTGAGGAGTTTCATGGTGCGTTTCTTGGTCTGTGGCTCACGCTCAGTGATCAGACACTGGCACCTGTGTGCTCGTGGGATGGGGTTGGGGTTGGGGGCCGAATCTCCTGCAGCGACTGTCAAAGGGATTCTGACTGCACGGGGATTTGGGAGTTCATGTGCAAAGTCCTCCCTCACAAGGGGAGTTTGTTTCCAGGCTGCTGACAGTGTGAGAGCAAACTGCTCAGGATGGTTTGTGGTCAGCTGTGCGGGTCTTCTCTCCTGAAGCACCGTTATGTCACTGTCTGGGGTTTTGTTTCTAGGTTCCCGGTGATACTGTCTATTGAAAACCATTGCAGTATTCAGCAGCAAAAGAAGATTGCTCAGTACTTGAAGGAGATACTTGGTGACAAACTGGACTTGTCATCTGTAGTCACCGGAGATTCCAGGCAGCTTCCTAGCCCTCAAAACTTGAAAGGGAAAATCCTAGTGAAGGTAATTTGCTACTGATGGCACATTGAAAATCTAATGGGAGGCAGCGCCTGGTATTTGTTGTGTGTCTTTGGCTTTGGGGAATAAGTTTATCTGTGCCACCATGATTGGCACAGATGCAGTAAGTTAAAATTCCAAGCTTTTCACAGAGATACTGATATAAAACTCTCTAAACTCTAGCCTCAGCAAGTGGCCCAGAACATTTCTGTGAGTGTTTTAACAGGGCAGTTGTATCAACGGTAAGGTATACAAAATTCTTTGTGCTTCTTCAGCACCTTATCGAAGGGTCTTGAACTCAGAGATGCTGGTTATTTTTTTTTTAATCCGTAGCACCGAGTGAAGAAAACAGGGATGTGGTAAAAAACACATCCTTATGAATAGGAGGAAATGTGGCAATTACCTGATGATTTCTCTTTTTCTGAAGTTTGTTGTTAGTGGGTGTTTTTCCCTATTGTTCATATTCCTGAAGTATCTAGAAAATTTATAGAAGGAAAGATTGTATGATAGTGCTTTGGAGTAATGTAAAAATGTCTGAAAACATGCATTTTCATGCATTGCCCCCTCACCTTGCTATGAGCAGTAGTTCATGAAATGAAATGAAACTATTTTCATGGTTCACCAGCTGCATTTATGAACGAAGAGCACTTCAGAAGGTGGCTAAAAAGCAGCAAGGGAGGCTCTGCAGCACTGTGGTTAGTGTTGTATGCAACCTGAGTTGTTGGAGCCCCTCTATGCAAACATATTTGCTCTTGAAGGAATTTCAAAGGCAGAGATGTAATATGGAAGCAATGCTAGGCAGGCCATTGAGAAGATGATTAATGAAATTGTAGCTCATTAAGTTGTCTAATTTACTTTGGCACATGAGGAGAATTACTGTGCTGTGAGCACTTGAGATACCATTTTTCTGTGTCAAGCTGTCTGTAGCAATTCACAGTAGGTTTGATGTTAGGTTGGACATTTCGATATAGCAGAGATGTGACTGATTTAGAAAGCCTTCAGGTGGTCAGCTGTGGTTTTGCATTTCACTGAGGCAGTTTTCTTGTTCGTGAACTATGTGAGTGTGAAGCATTGGTGTTTTAGGGAGCTGAACAAGATAGCAGGTAATGCAAGTTGTTGCAAAACATAGTGAATCCAGCTTGAAATAGGTCACTGAATAAAAGGCAGGAGGTCTGGCACTGTGCTGGTCTTCCATGAACTTCTGAGCTGCTCTTCCTGGCACATCTGAGTTTGGAACTTTGGGTCAACTCTTCAGCTAACAGTGGCTGGAGCCCTGTGAACAGTCACAGAATGGTGTGCAGCTGGGCTGATGCTTCTAGAATGAGGAACTCCATTTTCAGCATCACAGAATCTACCACAAAGCCCTATCTCCCATCTCCAGTTCAATTTAAACAGTCGTATCAGGAAAGATAAAATATTTAGCTTCTTGTGGAAGTAAGCGAGTTTCTCATCTTTTTTACTTCTATTTATGCTATTCTGTGCCTTTCTCTTTGAAATACAATATTGACTAATTAGCTGAAGAATTTCAAATTGTGGCCATAATTCTCGTTTTGCTACTGAGTATAAAAAAGATTTCTGGTAATACTGAGGGATTTAAACCCATGTAAACTTCAAGTCATTACCAGGACAGCATTATTCATTTCAAAATCCAGTCCTTAAGTCAGTCCTCTTAATTTCCTCAGAAACCCAGTTCTTGTCTACCTCTGTCTGTGATAAATCAGACAAACTGCAAGCGTTCCTGCAAAAAGAGAGGATGACAAGGAAATGTAATAGCATAAAAACTTGTTTTCATAAGCATTAATTTGGCCTCTAGGCCCAATTTATTAAGTAGCAGACAGCAAAACAAGAGGCAGCACCAAAAGTTACATCGTGGGAGATTCAGAATGGGCAGCAGGAAAAGGCTTTCAGCAGAGCATAGTGCAGCATGGGAAGAGGCTGCCCAGGGAGCTGAGGGAGCCTCCATCCTAAAAAGCTGGCAAGATTTGGCTACGCAAAGCTCATCTAGAGCTGCGATGGTCCTCCTTTAGCAGGAGGTTGGACTAAAGACCTTCAGAGGTCTATAGACAGCATTGCTGCAGTTCTGAATTTGGGCCTTGCCAGAAGTGGTCAAACAGGAAAATTAAAGTTGAATGTTCCAGTAAGTACAATTCATCTTTCAGACCCTCAACTTTTTTTTTTTACCAGAAGTAACCAATAACCTGATACTCACCACTCTAATCAGATGTTGGAAACTAGACATGGAGTTGAAGTAGTTCCTTTCTAATGTAGGTATATGAAGCACAAAGTAGAGGATTAGCAACTAATGTTGAATTGCTGACTACGCGCTTGCATGAGCATGCAGTATTAAAATAAACTTTGCTGCTTCATTCATGTGATGGCTACTTGCAATGAGTTTTTTGTGTATGCATTTTCCCTTCTGATGCAGAGCCTATAACAGTCTCAGCTTCTTATTTTTGGGTTTTATTTGAAGCACACGATGGTTTGCTTGCTAGAGGTAAGCCTGAAGCGCTGGGGAGGCAACTTTAAAAATTCATTGACACTCACTGTCTTGCTCCAGAGATGGGAGATAGTGTGCTTTTTTGAACTAGCTTGCAAACGTCTTCCAATAACAAGCTAACAGAAGTACATCAAACTCCTTTTGAAGACATCATATGTGATAATGTGGCTCCTTGAGCCAGCTTGCATGAGATAGTCTGAATTCTAAGCTCTGACCGCTTTTAAAATAAGCACTAATGGAGTAAAAGGATATTTGGGGCTTTGGAGAACGTAACGCTGCCCGTGTGAGTACTAACTGTGAATATTTTTTTCCTCCTTTTTAGGGAAAAAAGTTGCCTTGCAGTCTCGGAGCAGATGCTGAGGAAGGAGAAGTTTCTGATGAGGATAGTGCTGATGAAATTGAAGATGACTGCAAGTTAAAATCCTGCTATGTATGTGCATGTACACATCTCCCAGAACTGTCATTCCTTGCATGTGTGTTTCATAATCCTACTTGCTGTTGTTAGCAGGCTAAGTTTTCTAACTTGGATTTCTAAGTCGTGTCTCTTAAGATGCAGGAATTATATAATTCCATGTTTTGACAAGGACTGCGTTTGTTCAGAAATGCAGGACTTTTCATTTAAATCATGTAGATGACAAATATATACAGTAGCCTGCTGCCAGCACAGTCAGCATGCTAGGCTTTTTCAAATACAAATGTACAGTGCAGTGTCATAATGGATTTACTGCACTGTGTCTAGGTGAAAAATTAAGAATAGAGACATACAAATGAAAAGAATTTGAAGTGTGAAAAATAGTTTTCAATACTTTCTTTAACATTAAAGAATGTTTTCTGTTTTCTTTATTTCTTAAGTCTTACTGTTTACTTTCCTGCTACTGATTTTATTAACGTTTTTTGTTTTTGCTAAACTGAACCTGGTGTGCAACACTGACCCATGTTATCCAACAAGTGCTTTGTTCTGGTCAGAAGTCAGCCTTGCTTCATTCATCAGTCAAAAGTTTTGAGCTAAAGATATTATCAAGGGAGATTCAGAAAGAGTAGATCAAAGTCAGATTAATATTTAGGAAGTATAGTGTTATTTATCTCCACTTCTGAATGCAGCCTAGTGATTTTTCCCTGTTGCCACCCAGTAGTGCCTCAGTGCAATTCTCATTAGCTGTTTATGGCTTGCATCCTGAGCTTTTAATTTGCCTGTATCATTTTGGCTGCTATTAGTAATTGACAGATTTTCAGAGTAGCTGGGATTTGCTTTAGAGACAACAGAAGTCCCCACCTGAAGTGGTTCATTAGAAGGGAATGTTTGTGTTGGTCCAATTCAGTTTCCAATTCATTGTCATGTGCTGTTGAATAGGAGCACTTTGTAATCCCCGGGGATTACACCGTGCTGCTGCCTGCAACAAAGGGGTGTGGGGAGACTTCTGATGTGCAGAAAGACCCAAGAGAAAACCTGCAGTCCATAATGCAGAAGGTCTTTTGTGTCCAGCAAGGGAGTCTGTTAGGACAGGCAGCTGCTCTCCTCCTGCCTCAAGAGAACTCTTGTGCCCCATAGGGAGGGGAATGCCAGGTGCACACTGCTGTTCTCAAGGCTCCTATTTTAAGCATCTTATGTAAGAGACCATTTGGTGTTTATACAGTCAGTGCTGCTATTAACTCAAATGATTCTATCATTTGGTTGTAATTGTTTCCTCTCTTGTTGGAGCAGGAATCTAGTAGCCATTAGGCTGTTTGATATCATTGAGGAAATCTGTTGGTGATTAAGTTGTGAATTTGTGCTATGCTCAGAAAGAGGAGGTCGGACTTGTGATGTTTGAAACACCAGGACCTGGGCTGGGCTGCTCTGTGCAGTGGGCAGCACTTTGGTGAGGCCTGCAAGGGATGTGTCAGGGACCTGAAGGGAAGAAAGGAAGGTGGCAGTGACAGTAAAAGCCCCAGTTGGGCAGGATTAGGCAAGAAGCTTTTTCTTGTTCAGAGAAGGGCAATGGTGGGAGTGCCTGAGGCACATGCAGTGGTCTCTCAGGCTGTCCCGGAGGTGGTGGATGTAATAATCTGTTTTACCTGGATCTCTTAATGCTTTTCAGAGTAACGGTGCAACTGAGCATCAGGTGGAATCTTTTATAAGAACAAAGCTTGAATCTCTGTTAAAAGAGTCCCAGATCAGGGACAAAGAAGATCCTGACAGCTTCACGGTGAGAGCACTGCTAAGGGCAACTCATGAAGGTTTAAGTGTTAACCTGAAGCAGGTAGGTGGGTGTTTTTTTCCTTCATTTCTGGGTATGAAATAAGGTGATGTGTTGCGCATTCCAGTGACTTATGAACAGCTTCTGATAGTTTTGTTTCATCTAAAATGAAAACATGGAATAGTTTCAGATAAAATGTCTAAGGATTTAAGTGATTGAATATGAAGAGTATCTGACCTGTTTTATTTTCTTCTACGTGTTGGAAGCAAGTAATTCAGGAAGCATTGATACTGCAAATAGTTGCCTTAGTCCTGCTGTGACTGACCATGGTAATTCAGCCTTGCTGTTTCCTGTAATGCACAGGATTGTGCTTTTACTGCCTGAAGCAAGGGTCTGTTTTTTTCACACCCAGACTGTTTTATGGTTGTGAATGATATGTTTTTATTTCCCTTTTGACATCAAATTATTATTACAAAGCTATTACAATAAAAACGTATTGGGATTTTGAATACACCAGTGCAGTTTGTACCTCAAATCCATAGTCACCATATTTTCACCTCAGCTGAATGCAAAATCTGTTACATAAACTGAGAATGAATTGTTCTGAGGGATGTACCTACTCAAATGATATGGTCTCCGAGGTCAACTACATGCAGTTCTTTCTGCACATCTCCCCAATCTATAGGTTCTATGTCGTTCTTGTCAATCTTTTTGCAAGACTGGAGCTATGAGACCTTTGCCTGAAGCCAGGCTTGACTGCATAGAATATGCTCATCTTGTCCTGGTGCTTGAGATGTCTGGTCACATCTGTGTTGTGATGGGAAGGGGCTGTGAGCATCCGAAGGTCAGAGCCACCTGACCTTGCATAGAGAGGTTGTTTCCAGATCGTGATTTAGCAGCTGAGAGCAGGCAGCTTGCCTCTTTACTTTGGCCTCTGTGTGGTTGCGGAAGTGGGACTTCAGAGAGCAAACTGTTAGTAAACACGATTCGATACGAGCCACTTCAGCATTACTTTGAGCTAGAGCAATGTTTGAACATCTGTCAGGTTGTAATATCTCTAATATTTTGTAACTGACTTATTTAAAATTATTGTTGGACATCAAGATCCCTTCCTGCAGCGATGCGATGCGAACACTGGGGGGATGCCTGACCCTTTTCTCAAGGGTCTTTAAGCAGTACAGAGCTGAGCAATGGGTAGTAACAAGAGGTAAAATAACTGGCAGATTAGTTGATATCAACTGTTGACTAAGATGGAAGGAAATTATAAATGGTTAAATGTGCTGGCTTGATGATTCTGTAACTTATTTGCTCACTTTGGCAGCCCTGTTGTAAAGCTCTGCTCTGGCAGTCGCTGTGTAACTGCTGAGCCAGAGGCAGGCTGCTGGCATTGGCTGTGTACTTTTTACTGGTCAAACCTCTCTTTCCTTCCCTTCCTCACTGACAAACTTCCAATTTTCCAGAAGATTTGCTAATTTGCAGTAACTGAAAAACCCAAACCAAAGAAGAACCCAACCTTTTACAATGCAAATTCACATGCTATTGCCAGTAGATGCCATGTTTTCTATGGAGGTTTTTTTTATATGTTTGTGGAGTTGTCTTTGGGGTGCGGGAGAGGAGAGGGGCAGTGTGTCCTGTCAGTCAGTTTGGATTTGCTGCTGGCAATGCCAAATACTCGTTCTTATCCGAGAGAGACTCAACCTTCATCTGCTTGGGTTTCCTTCTCTGCTTTATGCAGATTTTCAGCCTGAGCTAGGAGCAAATTTTTAAATGTAGATACGGTGATTATTGGTGAACAATGCACCTAATGCTTCTGTGGTTGTTACTGGCCAGAGGTAATGTGCAACACAATGCAGTGAATGTTTGGAGTTTGCTGGAATCGCTGAAATGCTGGGGGAATAACCTCAGCACCTTTGGGTCTTTATTTTGCTCTTTGAAAGAAGAAGGGATATGTTTTTCTGGCAGGAAAAAGCTAGGTGCTGCCAGGAGTTATCAAAGCCATGTCCAGGGGCACGACTGTGGATGTGATGAAGCTTGGGCTCCAGGCTGTCTTTTAGCTTTATTTTTTTCCTCTCCTTTCCTTTGTGGCTATTTTTATGCACACTTTCAGGTGTTTGTTTTTTATCGCTGTTGTTTTTGGCTGGATTGGTTTTTCTCTGTGCTTGGTTGCTGTCTTGAATATTAATGTTCATTTTTGTCTTCCTCTTGGAGGATTGCTCGTCTAAATTAGAAAAGTCCTTTCATGAAATAGTTTTGAATTTGTGTTCAGAGATCAGTGTGTTGTGCTTAGACTTTAATTCCCTTTTACCTTTATTCTCCTGTGCAAATAATTATTCCCTTGTGTATTCTCACACAATGGTGAATCAGAGTGGCATGCCAAAGCTTTCACTGGGTTAAAGCCCAGTGTCTTTTAGAGACTGTAGTGGACTCTAAAAGTCTGAAGGTATCCACTTACACTCGTTTTTCCAACTTTCCCTGTACAGAACCTGGACACGAAAGAAAGTGGGAAAAAGTCTCATAGTCGATCGTTAATGGGCAACTTTGGTAAACACAAAGTAAGTAAAACGAGAGTGATTTTGCTGGTCCATCTGACTGTTCTAATGGCACAGGGTATGATTTATTGCATGGTGTGCTTGGAGGCAATGAGGAAGGACTGCTTGGTTACAGTGGTGTAGTTATTGCTGTTTAGAAGAGTGTAGCTGGCAAAAGTATGGAGAATCATCCAGAGACGGTCGCTGTACCTTAGAAAATCTTGCCTGGCCATAAGGATAATCTGAATTAGTGAAGGATAATTGCTGCTTTTCTTATCACACTTACAGCAGCAGCAGAGCAGTCTAGACAAATGCCTCGATATGTTTTTGTTTTCCAGACTTCTGTCCATAAAGCTGATGGTGTTTTTACTGGGGGTCTGGTTTTACCTTGTTCCACGCTCTGAGCAGGGCTGTGCAATGCCCTCCTGCCTGGCTTCTCACACAGGGGCTGCTGTGACTGAGCAGCGGCTCTGGTCCCACACACCTGCTTTGTAAAAGCGCATTTTCCTCTGATCTGTTCATGGTTTGGCATGCACTATTTATATATCTGTAGCTACTGGGTCAAATTTTTTGCTTCTCTGGGTCTTCACTGGAGCTTCACTGCACCAAACCAAGCAAGAGCTAATGCAATCAAAATGAGCGTGAGGTTTCCTGTTCCACCTGTGTGTGCTGCCTGAGCAGACAGCAGCCATCAAGAGGGATGATGTGCCTATCTTTCCTCTTGTTCTGTTGGTGGGAAAACAAATGCTGTGGGGTGAGATGTCACATACACGAGTCAGCTACTAAAAACAGATGGTTATAGTGAGAGCTGGAAAGCATATCAATGATTTTAATTGCTTCCACTAGCTATTCTAATGGAGATAGCAGGTGGGACAGACTTGTCCACTTAATCTCTGCTGGAAAAAAAAAAAGAGGTCTGTGTGTGTAGTTTTTTATATATAATGATCTTAGTGTAGGTCAAGTGAGGGGGGACTTCCAGTAATTTCTCCCTCACACCTTTCCAGCTAAAGGGGATGCCTGGGAAAGATGATTACTGTTGATCTTTTTGCAGATGCAGAATTATCCAACAAGGAAAATGGACTTGTGATGTTTTTGGCCCTTGTTCCATGTATATGTGTGTAAACTCTGTAAAACCTCCAGTGGAGGAGAGAATGCCAAGGCTGGCAACTCCTGCAAGTTGATTGCAGGGATCATCAGTCCAAACCTTTGAACCACTCAAATGGTCTCCAATGTGGTCAACTTTATTTCAGCACTGAACAGAGCAAACTCAAAATATAAACCAAATTATGTGCGTTATTAGTTTATTATAGCAGGAGAAATGAATTCTGTGCTCAATTATCATCTAACTAAATGAGCTGGAGAATACAGAGCTTTCAGTTATATTGTTGATTATCTCATGATGAGAAGGGAATTAAAGAAACTCTCCTTTGAACTCATTTGAACAGTAAGTGTTACAAAACATGTAATGTTGCTGAAATTGGACACTGTGAAAGCATCAGCACTTATGCAAAAAGATGCTGCTGTTTAATCTTTTTATCATAGCTAGTTGCTTTGATGTACACTGCAGTAAATTGGAGTGATTTGAATGTTCGTTTGCATGGCTCAAAAGACAGCAGAAAAAAAGAATTTTGCCCAGAGGTTGGTTGTGTTCTCAGCTTCATGAGTCCACTTGTTAAATTCTCTAAATTGTGAAGGGAGAGAGAGAGAGAAGCATAGGTGAGTGCACTGTACATGCACGTGTTGCAGTTTGTTAAATATGGTATTGGCCTTTGGAAATCCAGCAGGACCAGCGGAGGGGCGCAGAGCTGAGAGCTGTCCTCTCTGTTTCCCCTCCAACTTATCCCCATTTACAGCCTGTTTGTGGCAGGAGGAAAGCTGCAGAGTGTGCATGGTGTGCTGCACTGGGTCCTGGTTTGCAGAGATGTTTCTCTTGCAGCTTGGCCCTAGCTGCTGGCCAGCAGGTAGACCTGCTCTCTGGGTTTGTGGATAAGTGGTGTGTCCTTGCAGAAATATCCCGTACACTGACATCGTTGTGCTTGATTCTTTCCCATCAGAAAGCAGGGAAGGCAGCGTCCAAATGTAGCGCATCAGATGATGATGAAAGTCAGCAAAACTCTTCGGGAAAGGAAGCAGGGCAGCTGCACAGGTGAGCTAAGCATCCCCGCATTTTCAGCTCAGTTGGATTAATGACACGTTGTTGTTATTAATACGTGTATGTCAGAGGCTAAGTCGGGTTTTACAAGGCAAGGCATTTATGACAGCTCTGTTGGGATGTGTTTTGCTATGACTGCTTTAGCCTGAGAGTTTGAATATGTAGGCTTTGATAGGTTGCAAACAGCAATTGCCCTTAAACTGAAAGGAAATGCGATATAATACTTTCCTAATGGAAAATGCCAACCTACATTTTGCGTGCTGTAAATAGTGCTCAAAGAAAACTGCTTAGCCTAAGTAGGGATACATCACAGCCCTGTCAGCTTTATTACATCTGAGAATGTAAAGAAAAAGCAATCAAAAAACGCCTTTGAGAATGCATTTGCTGTCATTGAAAAGCTCCTTTTACAGAGGCAACTCGAAGCTGTCTGCCCTTGCTTTGTCTGGAGAAGCCATTGTTTGGCTATTTCATTATGGTGTAAATAAAGAATGTTGTCTGTGCTGTGACTGAAGGTACAGGGGGAACAGTCATCTGGAAGACTGCTAAGAAACCTCTGTAAGGAGACTAGCCCCACAGAGTTCCCTGCTTACTGCACCTTTCTTTGCAGCTTGAGTTGTACAGCTGTTTGTTTCCTTACTGATGAAAAATAAAGGGAATTCATATATGCTTTAAATATTGAAAAACTCCTGCTTTGTTTTATGTATTAATTATGAATCAGTAGATTGACTCGTCGAAGGAAAACTGTGAAGCTGTGCCGAGCTCTGTCTGACCTCGTGGTGTACACAAACTCTGTGGCAGCCCAGGATATAGTAGATGATGGTAAGTAGATGTCTGCAGTTTGTTCAAAGCGCTCACATCTAGGATTTTGCAGGAAAAAAGACCCTGGCAATTAGTATGAACTCTTGCTTGGCTTTCTTTGCAATTCTTGAAACTTGAGAGTAGACAAAAGGCACTCCTGAAAGAGGAAACTGGTGCCCTTCAGTTAAACTGTACGGGTTGAGTATGACAAGACAATTTATCAGCGTAACTTTGGACTGACTCTGATCTTCCCCTTGATTAATACCAGTATAGCTGAGGTGTGAGTTCAGGCCTCCATGCCCTGGGATTGCTTTGTAACTTGTTTGTTGGTTAACAATGCATTCAGGATCAACAGGGAATGTGCTGTCATTCAGTGAAACGAGAGCCCACCAAGCAGTGCAGCAGAAGGCTGAACAGTTCATGCTTTACAACCAGAAACAACTTACGAGGATCTACCCATCGGCGTACCGGATTGACTCCAGCAACTTCAATCCTTTACCTTACTGGAATGTTGGTTGCCAGTTAGGTGGGTGTTGCATGAGAATCTTATTTCTGACTTCTTGGCTTTGTGCTGAGTAAATACGATCTTTATCGGTGACACTCAAGTCTTCTCATTTAACAGTGGCACTAAACTACCAGTCTGAGGGACGTATGATGCAGTTAAATGAAGCGAAGTTTAAGGTAAATGGCAACTGTGGTTATGTCCTCAAACCTCAGCAGATGTGCAAAGGTAATGTTCCACTTATATTTATTACTAAATAATAATAAATATAAAGGTAACAGAGAAATGTCAGAGGCAATCTGGGTGTTTGAAGCTAGTTAAAGAACTCAACGCCAGCAACTTGTTGTTGTCAATGTCTGTGCAGATGTGCAAGAAATGTGAAGACTGTTGATCTGAGTTGTAACTGTGGAGCATTTGTAAGGTTACTATATTGTAGAAGAATTTTTTTTTAGGGCAGGAGTCATAGTCTAAAACCCTCCTTATTAGCAAGGATGGTCTTTTAATAATGTGAGAGTTTTTTTGTTTGTTTTTAAAATGGAATGAGTTTTAAAATTCATTAACAGCTGTTTTGTGCTCTCAAGTTAGTAGCTGATGTGTGCTGTGTGTATACGTACTGCTTGTGGGGCTGAGGGGGAGTACCTTTAATTGAGTGCATCTATCCTTACACTTGCTTTCATTGCTTGCCAACTTTCAGGCTCGTTCAACCCCTATTCTTCAGATCCACTTCCTGCCAGTCCTAAGAAGCAGCTCATCCTGAAAATCGTCAGTGGACAGCAGCTGCCTAAGCCTCCTGACTCAATGCTAGGAGACAGAGGAGAGGTAACGCACTCTGTTATCAACCAGTGCTTTTATGGCAGATCCTAGAATGACCTGGCAGCCTTTGACTCAAAGAATTTTTCTCCTTATTTAAATCAACCAATAACTCTCAGATATTGTCGAGCTTTCAGTCATCAATACTGGCATTTTCCAGAGTCTGTGTGCTGCATGCGATGGTTAAGAAGTAACTTGGTTTGTATTTTGAAAATGGCTCTCATCTGGCCATGGCTTTTGAGACTATAAACCACACGCCAGCACGGTTTGTGAAGCCATGTTGCATGAGTGTGCTGCTTGGAAATTGCAACAGTTCTTGAATAGGAATTTAAGTTAATTCTTTGTGTGAGTTCCTTAGAATTGACCTTCGCTTACATCACTGGCTTGTTTTTAAAGTATTGTTGTTTCTAAAATAGATAATAGATCCCTTTGTCGAGGTGGAAATCATTGGGTTACCCGTTGACTGCTGTAAAGATCAGACCAGGGTGGTTGATGACAATGGTAAGATAATCAACAGATTTCCTTTTCTTGAGAAAAATATGAAGTCATTACAAATGATTCAGAGTCTGTTATTGCTTTGTAAATTGCAGAGCCTCTTACTTGATGAAATCAAATGACTTTCTTCTAAATTAATTCTGCTTTCTGACCAGAATTTCTGGTGCAGGAGACACGAGTGAGAACTGTTCTACCACAATATCTATCTCCTGGATTGTTTCTAAATCTCATTTGGGCAGAAATTCCAAATATTTGGATGTGTAAAATAATGTATATTATCAAATGAAATAAAAACAAATCATGACATAAGCATTTTATGCCATCTCCCCCATTATGGGAAGGAGGTGAAGAACAGAGTGGGATAGCCTGCTGCAGCAGGGGAGGAGGCTGTTAGCTTGTGTGAGCAGTTGCAATACTGTGAGGGGGTGGAAGAGAGGAGTTCCTTTTTTGTCTTTCACCTACCACAGTTCTGTAAAACAGCAGCCAGCCTCGCTGTCCCTGCCACCTACACAACCAGAACCATTTTTTGGTAAAAACTGCCTAGCAGGTGGATTTCTTACTCTCAGTTATTTCTATAATGGAGATTGAGAGATTGTAGACATAGATGAGCAATGTGTAAATGAGTGTTCATTGCGTATTTGGTCTGTTTGTTTCTCGTGCCTCTTGCTGTGATTCATGAAAATTGAGACCAGTGCTTGCTCTGACTGTGTTTCTGAAACTTTCTGCTCCTTTTGTATTACAGGGTTTAATCCTGTTTGGGAGGAAACGCTCACTTTTACCATCCACATGCCTGAAATAGCTTTGGTTCGATTTCTTGTTTGGGATCATGACCCTATTGGGCGAGACTTCGTTGGGCAGAGAACGCTGGCCTTTAGCAGTCTTGTACCTGGTTAGTCCCGTGTGGTTTTTCTTGAATTAGATGTTTAAACAAAGATCAAATGCCTTTGAATTGCAAGTTTAAAACTAGGTGCCAACATAGTACGTATGCCTACATCTCCAAGGTTTCATGTGTGAACTTGGACAGTTCTGCAATGTTAGGGTTGTGCATTCACTGTTGAGTTTGGGTGGCTGGGATTGTGGAAATTTCTGCTGTCTTTAACTTGGGGCAGATTGCACTGTGAGACTTGGAAAACTCCTAAGGACAAACTAGGTTTTATTTAAGACAGCAGGTGTGTATGTTCCACTTTCACAGACACTCGTTGCCAGTTGTCCACAAAGCACACACAGCTGACTGGGATGCAATATTTTTATTTTACCAGGTTATCGACATGTGTATTTAGAAGGACTGACAGAAGCCTCCATATTTGTTCACATAACCATTAATGAAATCTATGGAAAGGTAGGTATATTTGCAAACGTACGTATTTAATGAGTTTTTGTTTTAGTTCTTCTGACAGAAATGAATCCCAGTGCATTTAAAATGCTGTGTAGAGTTTACAGTGTGTTTTGTATGTCGTGCCTAGCTAACTCTGCAACTGATCAGTAGTAAAGTTTAAAGAAATTATTCAGTTCATACCGGGGTGGAATGAGCTGAGGACTGTAACTGCACCAGGACTTGGTATTTGAAAAGCACAGGAGCTGATTTGTCATAAATCTCATAGGTTTTAGTGATACCTCTTGTTGCTTTTCTGAAAGATTACTTATTTTAAAGCTTGTTTTTAAAATGAAAGCAAAAGCACAGTGCTTTTTCTCTGCTTCAACAGCCTTCATGAACAGCTTTCTGAAGGTCAGTGGGAGATCAACATACAGAAGTTGAGGCCAGGCTCAAGAGGCTACTAAAATAAAATGGACCTCTGTAGTGATTGAAAAATAATAATAATCAATTAAGGGTGTAGATGAAAAGAATGCTAGCTTTCAGTCTTTCTCCCTCTTGAGAGCAGATGCAGAGAATATTATGTCAAAGCTATTTCTGACAAGCAGCTTTTTGTCTGTTCTGGAGCACTGTAGTTATCTCTGTGTGTAAGATCACAGCTCTGCAAGTACCCAAGGAGATCTCAGTAGAACGCAGAGAGGAGATAACGTAGACAAGGCCCACGGGCTGAGATTTGGTACAATCCCAATCCTCACTTCACTCCATTACCTTTATCCACACCGATCCTGTTAGGTGGCTGAATGATGTAGTGATGCCCTTTAAGCCACTTAGATGTGTGTCTTGCTCTTGGCATCCTTGCCTCAGCCCAGGGATCAGTGTTTCAGTGCACTCTCTGCTCTTGCCCCTGGAAGCATTCCTACTGCCAGGGAGATGTTGGAGAGAATGGCACTGACTGTGCCTGACCTGTGTGTGCTCTGTGCACAAAGAGAAGCTTGTAGTGTTCCAGGTAGTCTTCATCATCACTGAATCTGTGTTAAAAGAGTTGTAGAGTGAACAGCTTGGGTTACATCTACAGCATGTTGAGTAGATATGTACACATCTGTACCGTGTAGAGTTTTGGTTATTGTCTGGAGGGGAGCCTGTTTGACTGGTGCTCTTCAAAGCAGAATAGCAAAGATGACCTTCATAGTGAAGACAAATGTTACTAACAGAAGATGGAAAAAATTCTGAGTGAGATTTGATATCTTGATATTACTTAATCTATCATCTAATTCTTGCCTTAATGATGGATTACATTATTGTTTCTAAGGTATAAACGGGCCGAATCTACATTGCCATCCTTGTAAGTAAGGATGTCTGGTCAAATTTCTATGAGATACTGGCATTACGCTAATAAATAGCTTTAAATAATTTGCTGTAGAGAGTTGTATTTACAGTTGATGTATTATTTACCTTAATTGCTTGTATCGTGGTCTTGAAAATATTAGCCAAATGTATTTGCATTTTTTGCCTTTCAGTGGAGCCCCTTAATCCTCAATCCCAGTTACACAATATTGCACTTTCTAGGAGCCACAAAGGTAGACTTCATCAGCATGCACTTTGACTTGCTGGGCACAGATTTTCGAATGGTTCCTAATCGCATGATCTGTAACTACCAAGCTACATCATTCTTCATTCAAACTCTGAAACATTTGAGTATTGCTTTGATGATGCCCATGCATAAAACTTCAAATTAATGTCTAGCCTGTCACTGCTGCACATTTCTTACAGTGTTGTCATCTCTGATTAGGAGACTTTGAGCAAACCTCTCTTGTAATTGTGGCAGGCTGCCATCCTAATGAGGAGAAACACAGACATGCATGAATTCATGGAGACCTATGCTGATAGTTCCTTGGTCAGAGTAGATGTGAATTGCTTGGTGTGAGTTTTTGCTTTGCTGCGTTTTAACTTTGTACTCATCATTCATAAGTGCTCAGAAAGCAGCCTTTTCCACTGCACCCTTCTGGAGTAGTCTGACCTCCCTTGAAACCCCTGGTTATTCTTGTCCTTTCAGAACAAGCAACTGATCGGACTCCGAGGGCTGTTCAACAAGAACCCAAAGCACAGTTCTGCTGAGAGTAGCGCTCACTACGTTCGGAAGCGCTCTATTGGTGACCGAATTCTCCGGCGCACGGCCAGTGCACCAGCAAAAGGCAGAAAGAAAAGTAAAATGGGTTTTCTGGAAGCTTCTGAAATTAAAGACAGTGCATCGGAACCAGCAGACCTGAAGGACAAAGAAGGAGTTGTAAGGCGTACAAGCCGGAGTTTGCAAGCACGTCCTGCTTCTATGCCAGTGGACAAATTCCTTCTTGTAGGGCTGCCGTGCACGGAAGATGAAACTGCTCATGATGCCAAAGGAAAAGAAAATGCAACTGGTAAGAGATTTCTGAAATTAATTGTGGTGTAATAAAGTTGAAATTGTCTATGAAGAGGGTTGATTATGCAGTTTGTATACTAGCAGTTTTATTCAACTTTTTTAAGAGTTACTGGACAAAATGATATGTGCTTGAAATTGCAGCATCTTTAATCTCCTCAAATTCTCTGAAAGTGGAATGTTCTCAGTTGGGGTGACAGTAGGAAGCCGTCTCCAAACCAGGCAAATGACTTACAATAATTTCTAGAAGTGCTCTTAAAAGGACACTTTCCAAATTCTGTCGTGAGAAAGAAAAATTGGTTCTTCCTTTAAGAACCCACGTTCAACTAGTCTTCACTAATTTCTGGTTTGTTATTGTCAGTGTGCTTATGAAAAGTTGCTGGCATGGTGTTTTTTCCTCCCATTTTCAAGGAGGCAGAATATCATGCAGCATGCAGTTTTGTTACAAAATATGTAGAGACCAATGGAGGCTTTCAAAAGTCGCTAAAAACAGGGACAGTAGGTCAGACTTTTGTATTTAAAGTAACCAAAGTGAGTAACTGAGTTTAAATGGAAAACACTAAGATAAAATCTCAGTCCTGATACATGAGTCAGTTCTTAAAACAGCTTTTTTCCCAAGTCTTTTCAACATCACTTTGGATTTTGAAAGCCATTCCCCTGCCAACAGCAAATTTGGTGTGTTCAGTGATATTGGATTTACTGGAATGTTTAGGTATGTCTAGACAGCTTTAAATACCATGGCTGTAGTCTGTTAGGCCTGCTGCCTCCACCTTGAGCTTGTACCTAATCTAAGCCACCTGCACTGCTGTTTGGGGTTGGTTTTTGTTTGTTTGAGAGGGGTGTGTGCTCTCATACAGGCTGGCCAGGTGCCCAGCTCTGGTCAGTACTGGCAGCTCCGCTTTTTCGGAGTTGGTCCCCGCAGGGCTATTCCTCCACAAGCACAGGGCAGCCAGAAACACTGTCTGTCCTATTTGGTAAGAGGAAAGCACAGTGAGGACCTGGCTTGGATGGTGGCTGATAGAAGCGCTGCTCTGCTCTGAGTTTTCTCAGCTGCACAGCAGCAGCTTCTGCCAGCACCAGGAGCCACGTGTAGCAGGACAGCTGAGCTCAGGTGGGAACGTGCTGTTAAGGCTTGTTGCTTCTACCTGCCTTTGTGGCTTTGAAAGAACTTATGGACATCACTGCAAGAGAAAGCATTAAAGAGAAACTGAAAGCAAAATTAAACCTGTTTTTTTTTTTTCCTGCCAACCTGAGATGAGACTAGACAGGAAAAAGGATGTTCCTGATAAAGGAATTTAACTCTGAAAATGCTGCATTTGAAATAGAAAGATTTTCTCTGAATAAGCATGTGAAGCTGCTACAGCTCAGTCATTCCTATCAATGGTTGTAAGCATTTATATTTACAAATTTCTTCCTGCAGATGCTTTAGGTAAGGACAGGAAATAAACTTTAAAGGAAACTTTCACACTCTTTTGGAAGCTGTGGGTATTCTCTTACAGGAGAATAGCATAAGCTCTGAGATGACCTAAAATTCTGCTTCAGGAAGTAAATTCTGTCCATTGGAGTGTCTGTGTGCCTTGTTCCATGACCCTCATAGAGGAGGACTGACCTCCATAGACGTAAAGAAATGAGACACAAAGATGAAATGCTAGATGCAGGCCTCTGCTGTGGCTGCAGGACCTTCTTCTCTCTTCTCTGTGCCAAAGGGCCACAGCCCATTTTTGGAAGAACTTGCCTTCAACGTTGATAAGCAAAGGTGTGATGGAGCTTCACACGCGTGCAGAGCTAGGCTTGGGTGTTCTCCTGAAGTAACTTCAATGCAAGTAGTTCAGACTGGGAGGCAGCTTCACCCTCATGGAGGTTACCGGGCTGATGGCGTGCTCGTTATTTCAGGATGCAGTGAAGAATGGAGAGGGCTGGGTGTCCAGCACAGATCTTTCTTGCTAAAATTCTATGGCTAAACACATCTCTACTGACCTGGTTGGATTTGTGCAAAGTGAACAGTGTGCTTTTTCCCTTGCTCTTTGTAGGAAAGAAAAACAAAAGTACAAATGAAAAACCTGTACGTCTCTTCCATCCTTATGTAGGTGCACTGATAGGCTGGGGCAGCTTTTCAAATTTTGGAGATCAGCCCTTAGTACCAGGCTTATTAAAATGATCTGTAACGGGGGCTTTCAGGCGCTGTTATAGAATGATCAGGGCTTCTCTTGTTTCTTCCTAGGGTGTCTGGTTTCTACTGAATGTGCAAAAGAGTATATGCTGTACCAGATTTATTGCTTAATTAAAAGCTTCAAAGCTAGCAGTGAGTCATGGAGCTGGGATTTGGTAAATAAAGACAAATAAGAAGATTTGGTAGAGAAAATCTTACGTATTTCCACAGAATTCAAAATTTTGCTCTCTTATGAATGCAGTATGCTAATAGAAGAAATTTAATCCTTAAATTTTAATCTCTTACAATAACTATATGTAAAGAACACTGCCTGGAGTCCAGCTTCTTGATGCTTTATTCTCAAAGCTCTTTTAAGCATGCCTCTTGTTTCAAAGTATTATGTTTTTTTTAACAGAGCTGTTTTGTTCTGTCTTTATTGCCACGCTTCTTTATAGTACAAATCTGAATAGGAACACAGCTGAAGGTAATGCCACGTGCCAACGATGATATGGTACCTCATTAACATTATTTGCAACAAATATTACATCACGTGCTTGATGTAATAGACATCCAAAGGAAGCTTCAGTGAAGTGCCTGCAGTCGTATTTTTCCATTTATTCATATCACAGATAATTTGGGCTAAGCCTGCACAACACCATAACAGTTCTGTCACAACTGTGCCTAATTTTACGTTCTCCATTTGTCTGTCTAAGGACAAAGTAGTTGTTAATAAACAAAGCACAAAATACTATCTGCAACTAACGTGTTTCTTGTTTAATTTAGCCAACAGCGACGGTGATAAAAAAGAGAAGGAAACAAACTTGAAAGAATCTGTTCTCACGTGTTCTGAGAAAACTGCAGATATTTCAAATTTGGCATCTCCCTTGAAAAAGGAGAGTGCCCAGAAGGAAACGACAGCTGATTTTTCCCTTGTACCACCTTCCCAGGAACAACCTGAACATTTAGTTGCTGTAAGTGGTGTAACCGAAACAAATCACCTCAACCTTCCTGTTGACACTGTGCCTCTAATTCAGAGCTCTGGCTTGGAGCGCGACACAGAAAAAATACAGGGCAAGAACTGTGCAGGCACTACAAGGGAAGATGACACAAACAGGTGTAAGGAGGAGAAAATAACTCCTGTCAGGACTTGCCTTCCTGAAAAGGTGGAGGAGGTTGAAAATCTCAAATACGACATCATCCAGAAGAGCAGTGTGGCATGCCTTGCCCTGACTGAGATTTCTTCTGCCGTCTGCTCTGAGGCTCCTGATTTACGTTCCTCTTTAACCATGCAGGACAGCGACATCTCCCGCCTTATAGATGAAGTTTCTTTGGTGACTGAGAGCGAGTTGGACAGTGCTGTCTCAGCTCTGATTGGCCAGCTGGATGTCACCGATGACCAAACCAGCCTCACCACACCGATGCTCCCCGGCGCTGGCAGCCAGACCTTCGGTGCTGTGGCCACGCACGCAGTTCCTGCAGAGCTCAGCACTCCCTGTAAGAATGACTTCATTACCACAAAATCCACCAAGTCCCCGTTATTTTCAACTCCAGACACTGCCGTGTTCTCCAGCCCTGAAACTGCGGACTATTCTGTGTACACAATTATCCACGAGGCAACTCTTACGCCAGGTTCTGAATTTAAGACCCACAGTGGGTTAGTTTGCAAGAAAAAATCAAAGAGCATAGAAAATAACTTGCCTAGCTCTTTTTGTTCTTCACCTTTCTCTTTGCTGAATGCAAATCCCCAAAGAAAATGTGAAACAAGCTGGGGAACCCCCAGGTCTGTGGGTTCCCTTGCTTCCAGCAGCCTCATCTTTGAGGAGATGCTTGTGGACCCTCCCATGGGTGAGAATTCGGAAAGCAGCAGTCTTGTAGAGTTAGGGGGGGATTCTCAAGATCTCTTGGTAACTGCGTGCGCGTACAAAAGGGAAGATGTGAGCCAGTTGGCTTCCCCTTTAAAACTGAGGCAGCAGCAGGATGGCAGGTGCTGTGGTGAGAGGACCTTTGGGAACTGTGCGAGTGTTGGGCTCTGTGCTGCTGCCCTGGACTGCTCGGATAACTTTAGGACTGTGGGAAGCAAGCTCCCTTTTCCGGCCTGTGAAAATGTTGGTTTTCTACATCATCATCGTGCCGATAAGCAGAAAGATTTGATGTGTGCCTCCAGGAGGTCCCAACTGGATGTACGCTCACCAGTGCTCAGAAGCGCGTTGGCTTTCCCACCCTCTCCAGCCATCAAACAGACCAGCCCCTGCAAATCCAAGAGTCTTGGTGACTTGACATCAGAAGATATTTCCTGCAACTTTGAAAGTAAGTATCAGTACATAAGTAGGAGCTTTATCACATCTGGCATGAGAGACAAGAAGCTCGCTGCAATGAAGACGATGAGACCGCACTCTACAGATGCTTTGACAGAGCAGCTGAGAAAGCTGCTGTCTCTGGACCAGGACGACAGCCACCAGGTGCTGTACTCCAGGCAGCTCGATGAGGACTGCCCAAAGGCGCTGGTCAGAAAGCTGTCGTCCAGGAGCCAGAGCAGAGTGCGGAACATCGCCAGTCGTGCCAAGGAAAGGCAGGAGGCCAGCAAGCAAAAATCTTCCAACGCGGGCAGCATAGCGGGGGTCGTCCTTCGGAACAAGCCTTCGGGGTCCCCTCACGTCGTCAACAGGCACTCGACGGGCTCCTACATAGCCAGGTACCTGGGCAGCTTCCCTGAGGAGGCAGCGGAGGGCCGGGGCCGACCTGAGGGCACGTGTGCTGCCTGGCACCACGGCTGCGCGGAGCCACTGTGTGCGCACAGCCCCCTGCTGCAGCTGGAGCCCGACGGCGACGAGAAGCCCGAAGTCTATTTCCTGCTCAGGCTGTAGGTTGGATAAATGTAAGTCTTCAACGTTTACAAACCGTTTCATTGAAATGAAGGATTTTTAGAAAGAAACGCTGTTTTGAGGCTTTAAATTATTTAGAAATGCAATTTCGTGCTGGCCGTCCAGTCACAATTTAATGTTCCTTTTTCTGTTGAAACTTACATAAATAAATCCATATTCCATCCTTGCGTATTTATGCATTACTTTAATTTAGCCATTACCAAGGGAGTAGGCTGGGAGCTAGCTGCACGCAATGAGCATTTGTAGCATTTTGTATTTGTAGTGCACGGCTCAAGGGCATGGCATTGCAATGAATGCAAGAGTATTCTTCTGTTTTCCTGAAGTCTGCTGTATGAGAAAATAGCTCCAGTGATCGCTTTTGGCCTTTCATGCAATATAGTACTGCATGGAGTGCTTTCTGTCCCTGCTGACTGCTCTGGGCTCTGACTGCTGAGCCAGGCCCTTCCCAGCAGCAGACCCCGAGCATCGCCTTCACTCAGCTTTGTACCCAAATGCTAATAGTAATTTTATATGTTTCCTTGTTTGGACTGTGATTCTGCAGCAAACAATTAGCACGATTAGGGTTAGTCCACATTTGTGAGGAGTGCATAGATTTGTCTTCTGCCCACTCTGTGAAGTGTAACAACCTTTGTGTTCTGTCTTTGTCAGTGTGTGGAATGCTCATTTCAGGACTGAGTGGAACGTGGGGGTGAATCTGGATTTATGAATAGCAAACATAATTTCTGCATATTTTCTGTATTTTTGCTATCGGTTGTGTTTGTAGCAGATTGGTTTTCTGTATATTTGTAATTTTATTGCTAAAGTGTTGATGGTGGTTGATATTTAAAGCTGATATAGTAGAATAACTATTTTGACTGTCCTTCATCTTTTTCTATGAATGTTGGAATCTCAAACACCTGGAGCTTCCCTGTAGGGAACAACATAGCTTTATTTTGGTTTAAAGATATTCTTTGCCTTTGCTGTAAGTTTTTTCTTATATGTAAAAGATGTACCTTATACCTCTTTCTTTTGTAATGCAGAGTATTGTTGTTCTTGAGAACACCATTAAAATAGATTTTTAAGCACCTGGTTACATCTTTACTGAAAATACAACAAATGCAATTATGGTTAAACTGACAGCAGCTGGTGATTGCAGACATCTGTCTTCTTGTGAGCTTGCAGTGAACTTTCAGAAAGGGAAAAATTCTGTAATTTTGCAAAAGTTTTCAATCTCAGAACTTTAGTTCTGATAAAAGGTTGTATTCAGAAGTGGATTGCTCCTTAAACGTGTGTCTTCAATGTATGCAAAATGCCTGACCCCACAAATGGTGACTACGGGAGTCCTCTTCAAAATGTTTCCAGAGCAAATGAAGGCACTGCCAGAGGTGTCCTATGTTGCTTTTTTTTTTTTTTTATTTACAATTATATATATAAAAATAATAAAGTACCAAGAAGGCAGTGGTACTGCTGTGAGCACACACACAATGCATTTGGATTAAACTTAACATTTTGCATAGAAACAAGTGTGCCAGGCATATTTACAGAGCGGCCATTTGACTCTCTCTCTCTTAATTTGCTAGAAACGGAGAGGATTCAGACTCTGGAAGGAAGAGCTTGAGGTGCAGAGGAGCTGAGTCTGTCCTTCCCTTGCAGGATGGGCAGCTGAAGATTGTTCCCCAGGACTGCTGTGCCTCCTGTTTTCTGACAGGTGTCACAGGGACCAGAGCAGTGCTGTTTCTCTCTAAAAATCAGGTCAGAAGATGTGCTTAATCCCAGGGCACTGGGCTGTTCCTGTGCTTACTGCTTGGTATTTGGTTACAGACTTCACAGAGTTAGGAACCATTCTATAAGCAGATGTCAAAGATACTTGAAGGTAAATTTCTTTCGTTTTCAGATAAATCGGTGTAAACAACTTGTCCATTACTTAAAACTACCCATATTGCTTCTGAATCTTGAACTGAGAATTACGTGTATTTAGGATTACATTCGAGTACAGAGTATATTCATGCACTGCTCTTATACCCTCCATTTTTAGTAGAACTCAATGAGCTTCATCTTCCAGGGAAAGGAAGACAAACTTTCCTGTTTTAAAGGGCATTTCTTTAATGCTGCAGGGAAAAGGTAGGCAATAACAACACCTTGAGAATGCCTTCCTACTGCAGCAATCTGCATCCATGGCGTGGTGCATCCCTGCATGCCAGCAGGAATCACTGCTACTGCTGTGCACCGGATAGCAGCTGAAAGAGTGGTGTAGAAAGCAGTATTCAGACATAAACCAGTAATGTGCAGTTCATACATTCATAAAGCTGTTCATCTGTTAATTCAAAATTAACTAACTGTGAATGAGCAAGGCTGCATCTTTTTAAAATTCACAGTGAATGCTTTTTTGAAGAATCTGCTGCAGACATCAGCTTGTCCCAGTGCTGATTATTCCCAGTGCTTAAAAACATATTATACTTTTGGCCTCTATTTGTCTGGCTTCACCTCCCAGTGCAGCACTGTTTTATCTGACTGCTCAGTTGAAAGGCATCTTACCACGTTTCTTTCAGATAAGCATGAAGCTGCAGTCTTCTCTGTGACATCCCACGTGGAGCAAACCTTTGGAGACTTTCCCTCCTTAAAATCTTTTATTCATTCCCAGAGGTCTCCTGTGAGGGCTATCGAGTTCTCAGTGTTGTTCAAGAGCTGCAGGCACCACTTGCAACATGTCAGGAGCAGTTATGTCAGTGGAAAGCATGGAGGTAACATGATTTGTATCATAGAGGGATTATAAACACAAGGTGAGAGCATAGAATCCTTGGCTGAAATACTGCACTGGAAGCATCCATTCAGTAGGTATCTGTCGTGCCTCTCTCTCTCTCTCTCTCTTTTTTTTTTTTTTCTCTTAATACTCTCTTTGGAGGGCAGATTTACTTTTGTAATTAGAATTTGCATTTTTTCCATCTGGGGTTCGTTGAGATGTATGCTTCCTTTGCATCTGTGCTGTGGAGAAAGTTAGTAGCAGCAGAAATGAGATAGGAATGTTACTTCTAAGAAATTCGACTTCTTAAAATTCAGAAGCAAAAAGGGTTGCTGGTTACTTTTATATGGTTATCTATTGGAATATCTGCTTCCCCTGCTTTGACAGCAGTGTAAGGTGCTCCTGATGCCAGGTATGCAGCGGTGTTTCTCATTCCTCGCTCATGGCAGAGGAACCTTTATTCTCTCCACCCTGCATGGAGGTGAAGGTCTGCTAGGAAGCTGTCCTGCCTTTTCAGTTTCTCCCATCTGTCTGAGGAAGCCAAAGTCACGAGGGGGTGTCAAACAAGAAGCGAAGCAGAGATTTCAGCTATTTGTGTATGGGCAGCAGGATGGGAAGGGATTCGTGCTAAGCATTAGGGAATCAGGAGTAATGTGTTGGTTGGTAGGTTTGGATTGGGACTGAAGTTTGTTAGTAAGTCAGACATATTTATGTGGTCCTGTTTTAAGGAGCAACAGTCGTAAAGGAGGACATTGTAAGGGAAGCATGTCTTGAAGCAGAAGATTAATTCATAGCTGGTTTTCAAACTCTCACTTGATTTACAGACTTTTTAAAGCAGATGCTTTCATTTACTTTAGTGCTACATATTTTAAACATTTACAGCCAAAATCTTATTGCAGTTTAAGATGTACTAGACTGAAGTGACACTTCTAAATCCAGTGGAGCAGTTTTGCTGGAAGTTAACACCACTGAGTTGCAGAGCATGTGCAATTAATGTTAGTTCTTGTACTTCTCTTGTCTTGGGACTGTGATATTAAATATTTAAAACGTGTGCCCAGTCTTCTGGGCAAGGGTGCGTGTGCTGTTTGGAATGCATTTAAATAAATAATAGCTATGTTGACCTGCACTCCCATTTGTTTTCCTGCAGCTGAAAGTGAGAACCTAATTATGCACAATGTTTGCATAAAATGAGGCTTCCTTGTTCACCAGCTGCATTTCTAATGCTGGAAGACAATCATTAGGGTTTTCTGTTTTGAACTGTGTTGGGAGTAAGGCTATCCCAGCAGTCTTCAGAGGCCAAAGGGCCACATAGGTAAAGCCAGGAGATGGGGAGTCGAAACCATTGATTCCCCTGGTGCTCGAGCTGTGGGACCTTCCTGTTGCAGTGGGATCCTCTCCAGCATAGCAGTGTGAATGGAGGTTGTAGAGGAGTTTTCTGGATTTCCATGGTGCTAATATACACTTTCATGAGATGAAACAAGATCTGTTTATTTGAAAGACAAAATCTCAGCAGTCTCCTTTGCCTCTGGTCTCCACACTCAGTCTCTGTGCCAAGCAGTGCCGAGCCAACCTTGCAGCAGGGTACTGCAAGACTTGACAGCAGGAGTGAAAGGAGAAGGCCTGATACACACGTGTCCAGCAAATTGCCCCTTTTATTTCCGTGCTGAAAAGTATTTCTTTTCTTTACTCAAAAGTAAAGAAGTGTGTTTGGTTCTTTTGCCAGTGACTCAAGTTCCTGCATTGTGAGGCAGGTGGGGTGCAGTCCCTTCTCTGCTGTAGGTTTGTGCTAGGAATCGTGCAGAGCGATTCAGTCCAGTGCCAAATGAAATGTCTATATCTCTTTGGCTTTGGCAGCACCTTCTGTTGCACTGAGTAGAGATGCTGAATGTTTACTAGGAGGAATAAATACAAGCAACAGCTGCTGTTCATTTCTGAATGTGACATTCTGTTCTTGCCAAATGGGACCATATTCATTTACTGAAAAAAGTATATCCAGTCACCAAGGCAGCAGGAATAATACCAAGCAAACCCTTCCTTTTCACTTTCCAGAGCCATGGCACCGAGATCAGAGCTGTTCTACAAAGCAGTATCCAGTCACAGCACTGGTAGCACAAACTGGTGCTGCATAGTGTTGAGCTGTGTGCTTTGTGCTGCGGTGCCTCATCCACCCAGAGGGCTGAGAGACACAGGGCCCCGCGTCCCACCTCTCACCATTTCCAGGGGCAGGGGAGTGTGGCAAGGCTTGGCACAGCTCAGCTGTGTTTGGATTCTCAGGGTGCTGACGGGTGGAAATTTGCCCCTTGCCGATACTCTTTAAAGCCCACGCTGGTTTAGTGCAACAGGTTTCTTATCATGCCGAGAATACAACAGACCAGTTAGGTGTAGGGAAATAATCCTAACAGAAACCACACTTGACATTTTTATCACGTTACGTTGAACTAAGTGGGATTATCCAGTGTGCAAATCTATTAAAGACTTTGTGGCTTCCTCTGAATGTGAATCATCCCTTTAAAGCTGGAATTGAGCTGAGGGCAGGAGCTGCACGCTGCAGCACTTGTTCAGAGAACGGGTCACCTCCTCAGCTTTGTTCTGTCCGGACAGCAAATTGTCTCAATTCTTCTAATATTGCACTGCCTCTCACTGAGCCCTCTGCACAAAAAGCTGCATCATGTGTCTGCAGTAGGGGAGAGGCTGGGATACTCTTGCTGTCCTTTTTGTGGTTATTTAGGCTGTTCCAGTTAACAGATACATCTATTAACTGGAATATATATAAATATATTTATTATATATTTGTAATCTGAAGTGTTTTAAAACTCTTTAGGCAACCTTGGACACAATTCCTCTGAAAAACAAAGCACAAAGCACAAGTCAGGGAGCACCTTCAGCTGTGTGTCTGTCAGACTGCAGCCCCTGAAGTCCCTTTCCTTCTGGACTTGGCATTGCTGCTCTTTTATTTAGACAGACCTGTGGCCTCCTGTTGAAAACAAGCAGCTGGTATTATTTTCTTCTTCATAGGAAAAAACACTAAATCTGGTTTTTCATTCCTAAAAGATTGTTTGCCTCATCATGTGCTGAATTACTTCTTTTTATAAGAGAATTATACATATAAAAAATACTGATCAATGACAGTTGATCTATTTCCAGAAAAAAAAAAAAAAAAGCCAGACTATAGCCAGAAAGCCTCATTCGTTTCTTTTTTCTTCCTTCCTTAAGCCTAAGAAAAAGTGTCTGCCAATATGTTCAGCTGCTGGCAAGTGAGGCATTGTCAGGAAGTCTGACTTGCTGTGAAATATTAGTAAACAAGCAGCTGTGTTAGTGGTAGCCAAGTTTAACAAGATCTTCACTTATTATCCTGTCATTTTTTTGTGAAAGAATATGCCACTGCTGTCAGATCCATCTGTCCTACCACAGCCCACGCATACAAATCTCAGCCTCGCACATGGGAGAGATTTTGGAGAAATTGAAACGGGGGATGAAGGATGAACAGAATATGTGTTAATAAATAGTTGGAATTTGATTTAGATAATTGACTGTCTGGCCCAGAGCAGACGGGTTTTATGCTGTGTGTGGCTGTGACAAATCCAGCTCCCTGCCCAGTGCAAACGTGACGTGGTGCAGCCAGTGCAGGTGAACGCCACCAGCGGCTCCGTTTGTCACAAACTGTTATGGTGAGAAGGGGGAGAGGATGGCTGAGAAAAGCCATGGGAGAAGAGCTTGAAGACACGCGTCTTGTGTGATTCTGGCCAGTAGAGCTCCTCATCCACAGGGACAGTGTCACTCATAGGAAAAGAAAATCTGCGTTCAGATTCATCATTCTGAAGAGCCAGAGAGCAAATCGGTACTGGACCCTGCCGGACCCCAGCGGGTGACATTGTGGGGCTGCTCCCCTCTGCCCTGGGTGAAACAGCCTCTGCTTCTTGGAGCAGCAGGAGGGGCTGAGCATGCAGCACTGCAGCTGAGCCCTGTGCCTGCTCACAGCTGGGCGCGTGGCTGACCCTGCCTGTGCAGGAAGGAGCGTCCATCTGGCGGCATCGCAGGGATGTCCCTTCAGTCAGAGGCTTTCTCTTTTGCCCTCTTGTAAATGAGAACTATTTCACCTGTACCAAAGAAGACTGCAGCATAGTTTTAGCTTTCAGAGATGCAACTTTTACCTTCTGTTTGATCAGCCTCGTTAACAGAATCCATCCTCCAGTGGCAGCTTTGGCAGAGAGCATTAGTGAAACTTAGCAGCTGGTCCCTTGCTTTATGCCATGCCTTGTGAGGGATACGAGTGATCAGGGGTTCTGACACCCACTCCCAGTGGAGGAGCAGTGCTGGTGGTGCCTGGGGCTGTGCTGGGGGCTGCCCATTCCCAGTTGGTAATTGGAGGTGGGATGGCAGCATTCCTGTGTGCCTAGAGCTTGCTGATGATGGTGGGGAGGCGTGAAGCTGAGCTGCCAGCTGTGGTTGGAGGCAGCTGAAGGAAGCAAATGGCCTCTAACAATGCCTTAATTCTAGATAGGAGAGTTTAAGGTCATGCTTCATCACTGTGTTGTTTGTTTTTTTAAACTCTGGAGACCAGGAGCTTCATATAAAGCAAAACAAAAACTCTCTAGGTATGGCTGGAACCAGCTCAGATGTTTCTCTGTCTTCTTGACCCCATTTCAAACTTACCAGATTTCTGAAAACTTGGAAAAGGGTACAAGGGAGCACATGCAGAATATTTTACTTCAGAAATATTAAAATTCATTGTGGTAAGCATCAGTGAATCTGCATTTGAAAACAGAAGCCAACTTTCAGAAGCTGTTCTCCAACGGCCAGGGATTGGAATATGGAATAAGGTACATGCCAACAGAATCAAGGTGCGTGGCAGCTGCTTTTTCAGACAAGCAGACGAGTCTGACACAAAAACAGAAGGATCTGTACCTGGAAATAGCAGTGACAGAGGAAATGGAGATGATGGTGGAAAACGTCTGCCATGCACATCGGAATCTGTGAGCTCTTGGGCAGGGATGGAAATGTCAGTATCATCCAGCTTCCAGCGATCCAATGCTGGTAGAAGCACTCCAGGGTGCTGAGCCCTGCTGAGAGAGCAGTGCTGAGTGGCCTGCTGCTGCAGAGCCTGTGTGGACACGGCCCTCATTAGGGATTCATAGAATCATAGAATTCACTGGGTTGGAGGGGACCTCAAGGATCAAAACCTCCAACCCTCCGGCCGCATGCAGGGCCACCAACCTCCATATCTAATAGTGGAGCAGGCTGCCCATCCAACCTGGCCTTGAACACCTCCAGGGATGGGCAATCCACAATAAAATCACAGAATTCATTGGGTTGGAAGGGACCATTCATCCAAATTGCAGCATTCTGTCATAGATTCTACAGACCTTGAATGGTGCAGAAAAAAAACCCAAAGGGTGCAAGTCTGAGTCAGCTGTAGGAATATTGTTTTCAGCACCTCGCTTTTGGGGCGTGAGGTTTTATTGGTTTGTTGTTGTAGAGAGATATGCAAAGATGCTCTGGGGGAAATTAGTTTGCCTCCCAAACTCCATGAAGTTGTGATGCATTGAGTTTTCAGCTATCTGGAGACAAAAATAATGAATACAACGAATATGGATGACTTTTTGTAGGAACACTTGTCAAGAAAGTAGAAGGAAAAAAAATAATTTGGAATTGACCATTAGTCAATTAGTCAATTAATTGACCCCAGCAGTGCTACGGTTCTGAAAGTTTTCACCTCACTCAGTATTCATCTGGCTTTGAAAACTGGTGCACACAAAGCTATTAGTAGCTTTGGTTTTGAGATACACTGTCTGATGAAAAATGGTCCCATAATTTAAAATCTGTATTGTTTCTTGAACATCTGTGTCACTGTGATGGTATTTTCCCCAAAAGAGAAGAAAAATAGGAACTCCAGAGTGCTGATTGATTTCAAAGGCTAATAAGTGTTAATGAACTTGGAAACAACTGTTAACAGCATATTAGTAAACAGCACTAGTGACAGCTAAAGAAAAGAATATAGGGAAGATTAATATAGACCAGGAAGTAGCTGAGGAGTGTAACAGCATGAAAAAAAGCAGGGCCTGCCCAAGCAAGCAGCCCATCAGGGAAGTTCATGGACAGCATTGGTATCACACATTGAAAGGGACGGGACTGGAAATCAACGATTTAATGTGTCTCTTGAAGACTTGTTGGTCAGTGGGGGAAATCAGCGGTCTGACTTCCTGCACGCTTTTCTGTACTCAAGGAGTGAAAAGCCATCTGTGTTTGCCACGTATTGCACTGCATGGAGACGAGGTCAGCCCAGGGAAGCCTTCTAGCTCACTGCAGGTGAGATCTCACTCTGCATCCCTTCCTTGCCTGGCCTTGGAGTTCCATTCATGGCACACAATGTGAGCTGATGCGCTCCGGTTCGGTGGCAGAGCAGGAGCAGCGGGGGCAGCTCTGGGAGCACATCCCCCTTTTTGGGCTCAGCATGGGTGGGTGGGAGGTTTCTGCACCTTGCTCCAGATCTTGGGTTCAGAACTCCTCGGGCTTGTGCTGAGCCTTGCTGTGTCTGCCCTCCCACCGGCTGCAGTTGGGAATGGTGCTCGGTGCCCTCCTGGAGCTGCAGCCCCAGCCCTGCTTTGTGCCACCGTTTGTCTCAACAAGCTGAGCAATACAGTTGGATGTTGAAAAGCAGCGAATGAACTGATAAAATATGCAGCCTATATAAATTCATGAGCAAGGTAACGCAGTAAGGTCGCTCTGACTCAAGGGTTGTTTGTTACATGCCTTTTTAATTCAAAATATTCAGGGCAGTTTGAGAGCTTTGACGTGTAATAAAATCCTGACCCGTTTTCCACCAAATTGCAATTATTCAGCCTTGGCTTAATAATATATTGTCATCTGGAATTGGGTCAAAGCAAATCCACATAAGTTACATAACTTGAATTGGTTTATACAAAAGGAAGGGGATAGAATATCATAAACCCTTTAAATAAGGGATAACCGCAGTACTAGGAATTTTTTAATGTCATTTGAAGCTAAATTTTAAAATGAACTTCCAGGTGCAGTGTTTAAAGATGAAGCTGTTTCTTCTGATGGGAGGAGCTGCTTTCATACGTCTGGAGCTGTGCTGATAGGATTGCCCATAGCTGCTTTGCTGTGCTCTGGAGCAGTCGGTGGACACTGCAGGGTGAGTGGGGAGAGCTCTTCCTCCCAGCCGGATGCAAGCGAGTGATTTGCCAGACTGAGCAGACATAGCTGTGGTTTAAAGGCTGTCTGACACTGTTCATGAAATATAGCCAAGAATGCCAAAAATAGCTCCTTTATCAGTGCAACTTACCAGTGTGGAGGGTCATCCGAGCTGTTCTGTTTCCCCGGCAGAAAGTTCCCTCCTTCATCACAGCGATGCGTTTCAGCGATGCGTTTCAGGATGTCACTGACCACACCGCAGTGCTTGGTGGGTCTCACTCTCCTCACACAACTGCACTTCCCCAGGTACTTCTGTGCTTCGTTCTGTGATCTCAGTCCTCCCAAGGGCCCACGGCAGCCCTGTGGAGCGTGGCTGTGCTGTCCTCCAGGGGCGCAGCCACCCCCAGCAGCTCATGGCTGTGCATGCAGGGAGGGACGTGGGCTGCAGGAGCTCACAGCGGTGCCATGCAGGGCCCTCTGCTGCATGTCATGGGCTGGGTGGCATTGAATCTGAGGAACTGAACTAAGGATCTGCAGCAATTAAACCAGATTAACTGGGAGGTTGAGTTCCTCTGTGTGCTTGAGGCCTTACAGAAATGACATTCATCATTATGCTTTGGATGAGGATTTTATAAACCCGACTGCATTGTCCAGTGAGGTCTGTGTGGCAGTATTCCCACTGCAGCATCCTTGGTGAAACATCTCCTTTCTTCAGGGGGAATCCATGAGGCCTCATTTATCCTCTGCTCCGTATAACCAGTGGGCAACTGGAAGAAGGGCTGTAGCAGAAGCATGAAAACTTTTCCCATCGTGGGTTGTTACCAAAGATCTGCATTCCAAATGTCAATTAAATTGGGGTCTTCCCTCATGTGGTGATCATTTAAAATCAACTTCTGACTTTTTGTGACTATGAAGTATTGTCAAGAGAGTGGAAAAGAAACTTCCTCAGTTGTTTATGGAGTTGTTTATGGATTGAGAACCTGTAAGTGTGTGTGCAGGTGAGGGATGGAGGGAGCGGGTTTGATTTTCCTTGTGCAGACACTGCATGCTGGGAGGCGCTTTGTGCCCAAAAATGAGGGACAAAATTGTATTTCTCCAGTTTAAGTAATGTATATTTTCATTATAACACTACAGACATGAGTGCCTGTACATGCTTACCATTCCAATGTATTTCCCAGGCACTCAGCACAGCCGGGCTGGCGGGCAGCCCTTTGGCTCTAGGCAGGGCAGCAGGCTGCGTGCTGGGACCCAAGAAGCTGTGTGATGTGCTGTGATCCCAGCAGGTCAGTCTCACCCCAGCAGCTACGGCTGTGTGGCCCAAACACGGAGTGCCCTGGGGACAAAGCAGGCGAGGAGAGGCGGCTGTGTGCAGCTGCATTTGTGTAGCAGCCTGAACCCATTGCAGGGGTCAAACGGAACTGCTGCGCACGAGGGAAAGGCAGAGGCTGCCTGGGTTGCGATGAGCTTGTTTTTGTGGTTCAGTAACAGAACTGGCTTCTGAAGTACCAGAAGGGATTGTAGGGAAGGGAACTCGGTGTGGGGTAAGTTCTCAGTAAAGAGCCTAAAGAAATGAGAGGTGACGAAGGAGGGATTCTGGTCAGACAGCGGAGCTGGGTCCTGTTTGCCAGCAGTGCCCCGGCTCATTGAAGTGATCCGAGCAGCAGCCAGCAGCACAGCCGCCCGTGCTCAGCCCCTCTGGTTCGTGCACAGCAGCGCTGTGGGTCTGTGGGTCCCAGCGCTGTGCTTGGTGTCCTGCTGTTGCAGGGGATTCCTTCAGATGGGGCAGAGCTCCCCGGGGAGGAAATGCTCCTCGGCTTTTTAAAACCCCCTCAGTGCTAAATGCGTAATTCCTGAGAGAAGTGTAAGTGCAGCACATTCAGCTTTTTAGGACGTAAACGAAACAAACAACAGCAGCAGCTCTTTGATATGCATATACGTTACGGTCTTAGCAGCGTGGTGCAAAAAAGGTGAAGTTGCACCGACTGTCACGAGAGGGAGTTGCAGCACAAGCTTCTATTCGTTGTCTTTGCTTCCAGGGCTTGCAGTCTGCATGCCTCGTGTGGGGAAGCTGCTTTTGTTCTTGCTGATGGGGTTTTCCTTGGTTCACTCTGCGCATGGAACTAATAATGGCCAAATATTAGTTGAGAAATATATTTCTGGTTGGATGAACGTTTGGAATATTTTAATGCTTCTTTTAAGGCTTGTAAAACGGTTTTGAATTAATAAGCAATTTATTCAGGTAATTTTAAAACTGCATAGATTCCCCATCACAGATGATTCATTTAAACGGAAAAATGTGAACTACAGAAAAGATATGGAACAAAGATGCATCCTGTGTGCTCCCACAAGTAGATGAACAACAAATGGAGGCGGTTGTTTTCACAGCAGTATAGAATCCAGGCAGACATATGCACCAGTCACCTGGAAGAGAAGGGAGAGAATGACTATCTTGTGGCTAATTGTCTTCAAAACACATCAGAATGCCAAAGCAGCTCCACCAGGAGGGCAGAGCCAAGCCCTGCACCAGTCACACAGGCTCAGCTCATGCTCAGAAATTGGCTTTGCAGTGTAGAATTCTTTGCTACTCATAAATGCTGCTTCCTTGCAGCTGGGTTGCAGCTGGTAAAGTCCTTGCTGACTTTAATATATTTTGCTTTCATCAGAAGTTGCTTTCTTCTTGTCTTGAATTTTGCCCCTATCCAGAAGCAGCCACCTTGTGCAAACTTACTCTTCCCAGTTTTTAGGAAAAGGGAACCTCCATCTGTAGGAATATGAGCAAGATATTGATAGGGATTTCTGCTGGGGAAGGTGCAGTTTAGGGTGTGTGGCCTTAGGGCATAAATTCCTGGGTTGGCTGATACTGAATTGCATTGTGGTTTCCTAATACATGGGGAAATGGAGAATTGAAGCTTCCAAGGAAATCCTTTGTTTTATTCAGAAGAAGACACTGAAATCATCTTGCTCCATTTTTTATTCAGAGTTTATGGTTAATTGGAATGACTAACTCAGGAAATGAATTATTTAAATTAGTTAAATGCAGTATTTTGGCAAGTTTTTCATGAAATATTAGTGAATATATACTTTCTCCTCACGGCAGTTTGCCTTTTGCCATTGTATTCCTTGTTGGGATGATCTCATGTTCTTTCAAAGGGGCCAATAAGGCCGAATCAGAATGTTTTCAGCCTGTGTACGAGTTTGCATAGCACATGAGCTGAAATTGTTTCTGAATGCTGAATCAGACTGCAAAGTTGTTTTCAATCAGGAAATTCAGACCTGCACCTAGAATCTGGGATTTGCATCACAGCTCAGCAATTCAGTTTGTTTTTATGGAGTCAGAACGAAGGAATGACCAAGAATGTCATCTAATGTTCAGCAGATTCCAACTCTGGGCACTGCTGTGGGATCACAGTGAAACCCCACTGCTTGAGACCATTGAGCATTTGCTGGGGCCTCCTGCCTGCTCTGCAGCAGTGGCTGCTCATGGCCGTGAGTACCACACAGTGGCACAGGGCTCCTTGCTGTGTTTGGGGCTTTGTGGCTCCCTTGTTTTGCTGGCAGCACAGGGCAGGGCACTGCCTGCCCTCTGTTCATGGCCGGCTGTCTCCCCATCCCTCCCTCAGCTGCTTGCTTGCATGCAGCCGGATGGAGGAAGGTAGGATGGGAAGGGTTGTGAGCTTCGCGTGTTTTGTGGCAGCAGAAAATCCCGTGAGAAATGCAGCGTGGTAAAGCTGGAGTTTTAACTCGGCCTTAGCAGCGTGGTCAAGAATGTTCAATTCAATGCAAATACAAGTGACGCATTAGGTGCCTTTAAATTGGCATTTACCTCATAGTTTAACTTCATCTGTCACCTTAACAGCCACACCAGCAGGTTAAACTGACATATAAAGCTCAAAATGCATTCTCCAGAAAGCTGACATTTCCCAGTGATTGATGGCGTGTGCAGGGTTGGTTCTCCTTCCTGAGCAACCATTGGAGAGCTCTGTATGGGCTGTCGGAGACCTGAGGGGAAGCTCTGGGTGCTGAGCTGTACCTGGAGCTGTTTATTGCCCAGCGTGTTGCTCAGCCCAGCCCCCAAGGCCATGCATGGCATTGGCCACAGACCACATCCTGGCCCTGGCAGCCCAGTGCAGCTGCCCCTGGTAGCACTGAGTCCTGGCCCTGCTGAGCCGCAGCAGTGCTGAGCCCAAGGTCTGCTTGCAGCACAGCCTGCCTGCTGCTGGGCTGCTGCTCGGCACTAGAAACCCAGCTGAGACAGCTTTTATAGCTTGTGTCAGGCAGATTTATTCTCAGCAATTATCCCTGGGCCGGTTGGAAAAGTATTTACCAGTCTCTCTGAAGCCATTGAAGAGAAACTGTACGAAGACAAACCCAAATCCTCTCCAGCCATTAATTTTAGAGGCCAGTGGGAAGCAAATCCAGAAGTGACGTTCCGCATGTAAATGTCTGCACTGACAATGCCACTTCTTCAAGCTGGAGCACCTCCAGCATCCCACCTTCCAGCTCTCCTATCAGGTATTGGCATTCAGCTGTGTGGCCCAGGGGTGCACTGAGCCCCAGGAAGGAGTGTGTGGAATTAAATATTTAAAAGTTTAATAAATTGAATTTTTTAGGTCTCACCCAAATAAGCCAATGCTCTGTCTTGATGTTGATGACGTAGATGTGAGTGGAGGCAAGCCAGAGATTTTAAGGGAGCTCTCAAATGTTGAGATGGGTGCAAACCAGAAGAGCACACATCTCATGGACAGAGCTCCCACGCATACGGCTGCTCTGGGCCTGCAGTGACCTGATGTCACATCTGTTACACTGCAGGTCACAAAGGAGAGGGGCAAAGTAATAAAACAAGTCAAGGTATATAAAAGTGGTGGTGATTTATACAGGAAATCACCTGCGTTTGTTTTGTTTATTCAAGGAAAAAACACCTCAAAAGAAGAAATGACAAGAAGATTTAGTGCCACTATTACAAAGCCATAAAGATTTTATTACTTGGAGCACTGTTTGTGAAGATGAGTTGTGTCTCTCTGCTGCAGTGCAAAGCAGTGTACCGTGCAGTTGTTTACACAAATCATACAGGATTTGTACAACCTTAGGTGTGTCTTTGGCCGCCTCTTGAGCGCTGCACGAAGCCTTTCTGGTGTTAGAAGTAAGGCTAACGAAAGCTTCACTTTGATGTTCTAATGCTCAGTAATCCACTGCTGGGTAAAGGGACGAAGATGAGAATGTACTGTAAATTTATTAGTTGTGTAAATAAAAAATATTGCCAATTCTTGTTGCAATGTGGCCAAATTTTAATGAGGTGTTCTGGCTGTTACTTCTCAAACATCAGGCATTAAATCACCCGAACTGGGCAGAGGTGGCATAAGGAAATGCATCTGTTCTGAAGTGGGCTGTATTTGTTTTCCCCATTGTATTCCTGGCCCTCCTTGAGGGGCTGTGCTGTAGAGAATGTCTGTGCGTGGTACAAAAGGGGAAGGGTTTGCCTCTTACCGAGGTGATGTGTGATTGCTTCTGGCTGTCTTTCCCCGTGCTCTGCCTGAGGGAGCAGCACTGAGGGGGGGAGCAGGGCAGAGGGCATTGCTCACAGCCCTGCAGAGCTGGGGAGGGAGCAGTGTGGTGGGATGCAGCGATGCTGCGTCACGGCTGCTTAACTGCACCCAGCACTGCTACAGGAGAACTGATTCCCTGCAGCACGTTGTGGCAATGTGTCCTCAGGCCTTGTGGACCACTGGAAGGCCTCTATACAACCTTCAACCTGTTAAAGAGCCCCACAAACACATTCCTTATAGCGCTGGCTCGATTCTTCTTGCTGTTTCTCCTGGGTTGGCCGCTGGCTGTGCTTGTCCATTCCTTTCCTGTGGCTGCTGTGCAGACAGAGCTCCCCTCTGTGCTGTGGGTGCCAGCGGCTCCCCAGCCCTTCCCAGCCCTCCTGTTGCTGCAGTTAAGCAGCTCAGCCATGGCAGGCTCACACGGTTCCTATGTGTAACTGCAGGAACAGCCAAAAGATAGTGATCAGCAGAACAAGGCACTTTGTAACATGAGGTGAGGTGCTCCCTGGCGCAGCTAGGGACTTCGTTCCTGCAAACCCTTGGCCGAAGCTTTGGCACAACAACAGCTGAATGGCTGGCCTGGGGCTCTCGCTGCAGCCAGCAGCACTGCGGCTCTGCTGGGAACAAATGGGTCTGTGATCTGCATGCATGACCTCCAGCCAGCACAGGGCTCCAGCAGCAGCCTCACATTTTTTCTCTTTCCTTTGGCAAAGCCCACGTGGATCTGCAGAAGAGAAATCAGTGCTGCTCTTGCCCTCGGTATGGTTTTCTCTTCCGGAAGGACTTACGGCCTCACTGGCTTATTGGTTCCTCCTAATTTTGGCCCCAATTCACTTAGAGCACTGGAAGTATTTAGAATATGATAAAAGCATTCCTAGCTTGGAGCTGTGAATGGTACTGGAGTCAGGAAGTGCACCCAGAGGACTGCTCCAATGGGACACATCTGGTGGGTACCTCAGCTACAGCACTTCTCAACCCACCGCTGTCAATCACACAGCTCCAGCGATGTGCAGTGAGGATTTTATTCTTCCTGCACAAGCACAGAGGAAAACAAACTATAATATAATGTGAAACGCAAATCAAGTTGAGCAAATTGGTTTTTTTTGCGTATTTTTCTTCAGCTAGGAAAGGAGAAGATGCTTATTTGCCACCAGTAATTCTCTTGAGCTTTTCCTTAAGCGCTGTGTACTCTCCTGCTTTCGTACACTTCAGAACTGGCACCCGGCGTTGACTGGCTGTTGGGCTGAGATCTACTGTAGAAAATCATGTCTGCAGCTCATTCCTCCCTTCCAAACGGAAGATGTGAATGTTTAAAATCATGTCCATGTTGTCACGCTACATTTTTCTGTGCTTACAACTTTCATATCCTTAACCTCACGCTTTAGATTTGCGGAGAAGACTTACTGTGCTTTCAGCTAAATTAGGGTAGTAGTTATCAAAACCGTTGCAAAGAGCAATGACACTCTGTCCTTGCTTAAGGCAACAAAGCCTGGAAAGATCCCAATCTGTGAAGGTCAGATTGTCTTGTTAGGGATACATGGCTCCTGGTAGAAATTATTTCCATTAGATCAGATGTATATATATAATTAGCAGAACCAAAAACAGATAGCATTTTTACGGGAACAGCTTAGCAGCCAATGAAGTTATTGCATCAGAGTTTTTTGTATTTAATAAAACATGACACAGGGAATGGAATCATATTTCTTTTTACAACAAATTGGCTTGTATCCCAAAATGTCCGTTGTTCTGCTGCAGAGCTTGGCTAGGAGCGTAGCCTAACTCACTTTTTATTCTGTCTCAGAATGACACGAGACAGCAAATGCTGCATTGTGCCATGAAATGTTATAATTGTAGGAGTATACCCACCATGGGCAAGCAGAGAAGTGTGGGGAAGGGTGAGTGTTTTTCCAGGAGAGCTGTCCTGCAGGGGATTGGAGGCAATGGGACCTTCTGGGATCTTCAGTACCTGAAAGTTCAGTGCTTGGGAAATGTGCTGTTTTAGTGCTGGTATTAATGCAACGTTTGCTTAAACTCTAGAAACCAGTGGAAGGCTTTTGTTGATCCTCTGTGGGGCTCATGGAGATTTTCCTGTGCACTACCCACAGGGCCAGGGTGCCTCAAGCCAGCAAATGCCCACTGGAAACCCTAGGAAGCAGCAGCTCCCTATAGGTCTGCTGGTTTTAAGGTGATGCCAAAGCTGATGGAAAAATGCAGTCTGCAGAGACTGGTGTGGGACTGGTGGGACTGGGAGGACAGTGAAGCTCTATGTTTGTTGGATCTGCAGAGCTGGAAGCAGTGCCTCAGAAAGCACAAGTTGTGAGCCTAAGGGATGGGGAGCGTGGAGTGGCTGAGGAGCAGCTTGGTCAGGGTATCCAGTGCAGCAGCTGGTGAAGAAGTCCAAGTCCTCAGGTGGCATGGCTTGGCTTCAGTTGTTCTGCACTCGCCATCTTAGAATTCATGCCAAACTCAGAGGACCAAAAAATGAGAACTGTTTATAGTAAGCAACAAAACCAATCTACACAAAGCTAAATTCATCACTGATGTAAAACAACTGTCTTCAGTGAAGTTTTGCCAGAGTTGAATGCTGCTCTGTCACTGTGTGTGTTACATCGTTTCTAAGATACTGATCACCGCAATACAAATAATTGTATTTAAAATGTTCCACCGCTATCCATTTTTTTTGTTCATCCCAAGTGAAAATATTTCATAGATGTATGCAAGTCACACGCAGCCTGGGGGCCACGGTTTCCATTTTTGCATCTAGGACAAAAATGTATTTTTTCCTGAAAAAAATCAGACCTTGAATTATCTCTCCTCTGGGCGTTCTGAAGGCTGTCTCTCCAGCTGTTCTGACATAACGCTGGATGTGCACCCTCAGCCTTCTGCTCTGCCTCTGTGGCCGTGGGGTCAGGGGGTGGGCAGCGATGTGTCCGTGCCCAATGACCACAGTTCTGGGCGTCTCGGTGTTAGACACGTGGGTTAGGATCCCGCTCTGGGACAGGTCTGACCACGCTGACCTGAAGAGTCCCTGTTTTATCCACATTGGGATCTAGGTGCAAACTTTGGTTTAATTCCCTTTCTGTAGGCTGCCTGAAACAGGAGCTCCAAGGGAGCTGTGATCTTCACAGCCACTGCAAAAGAAAAAATAACTGAAGCCGGGAGGTAACAGGAATTGAATTTTTATGTATTTAATTAACAAGCACACAAGTAAGGGATAATCTTTTTTAGAAGACATGCACGCTGTATTTCTGAGCCCTCCCTCATCTTCCCCGGGAACGTGATGAACCCCTCTGAGTTCTGCAGGTGTCCAGATTAGATGCCCTGTGCACCTGCTCTGTTGAATGGCTTTGGAGCAAACTGGGTTCTTTTCCCCTTCAGGAGCACTCAGGAAGCATCCCAGTTTCATTGCTATCTGGCACAGCTCTGGAGTGGGATGATGTACCAAGCTGCTACAAGTCCGATAAATGTCCCCCCCTGCCCAAAGAAAGGCTTTGGGGCTTCCTGTAGGTGTGTGATGCACCATGCAGGCTCTGTTGGCTGTGCTGTATGTTTTTGGTTCTCCCAGCTCACACTGAGTAGCTCTTATTGCTCAGAAAATGTAGCTGGGGTCACTCCAAGTGGTTGTTGTGTGGAGCTCTCCTTATGTGGTGGGTGGGAAAGCTGATGATGTGCACTTTACCCTTTTGACAGAGATCTGGCACTCATCTCCATGTTTTCGTCTTCTGAATTAGAGAGTGCAGACTGCAATGAATTTTGGTTAACCTCTTTGTTCTTTCTTTAAGATGAAATCATTCCTCCCTTGGAATTGTTGCCTGTTACCTATAGAAGGAATGAAAACCCATGTCTGTATGTTATGACCTTTTGGAGTGAATACACTAAGTATGTGTATGCACATATGGCACAAATTTATCATGCAGTATTTCCTAGCCGTTAAGAGACCATAAAGCTGTCCATGCCCCCATCTCTCTCTCTCTCTCTTTCCAAATAAGGACCCTTCTATGTTCAGCTTTCTTTGAAAACAGGTGTGTGATTGCAGGAACAGGATGAGGTGAGCTTCAATCCCTTGAACTCCTGCCTTTCTAAACAATTGCAAACATATAGCCAAAAACTGGCAGCAGTGAGCAAAGCAGCTGCGGCGCATTCCAAATATTGCTCTATTTAAAGCATCCCGGCACTCACGGGAATAACTGCAGAGGCAAACCTTAAAACTTGTCAATAAAGCCGGCAGAGGGAGGAATGGCAGAGCCAGGTAAGGTGTGTGATTAGAAGTCAGCGTGGCCGTGTATTCTTAAAAGTCATAAACGTGAACAGCATGAGGTGAGAATGCTCAGCTCTTTGTGTAGAACTAATTGTTGTTCAGTCACACTGTGCAAATTACTTTCTAGTAAGAAAGCCCAAGATTTCTTAGTTCTGTTAGCAGCGGTGAGTTTAATGTAGCTCGAGTTCTTCCTGCCTCTGAATTCTACCCGTTTTATTTTCTTTTGTTTTTGTAGTTGTGATTTTAAGTTGATGAATGTAATTAAACTGAACCATGGAAATTGAGTTACGTTTGACAGTAATTTAGATCTATTGCATAGCTGCAGTCTGAGCACAATGCTAGGTGAACACAAAGCAATTTAGATTTTAACTCTGCAAAGCCCAAAGGCAGAATAAAATGAGATTTTAATAATGCACTGTTTGCTGTGAGCACAATTCCACTGAAGATGAGAAAAGGCAGTTTATAAAGATGCATTTTGTATTCACTGTCACTCTCTGTTTGTCTCACCAAAGAGGTTTGCACGGTGACAGAGCTGTGTGCTTATGTACAGTGTCAGCCATGCACAGTTACTCAGCAATGCTTTTACTTGTAAGAGGAACTTATCCAGTAGCTCTTAAAGCCCTGTGCCTCCTGTCTATGGCACAGTTACCACTGGTATCTAAAAGGACAGTGAAATGCTGCTGAGCTTGGGTACAACTGGGAACTAAATGCCATTTCTTAATCCTTCTTTTCATTGGTGTTCATGGAAATTACACTGATATTCCACTGTGAATGAGTACGGATGCATGTGTAGCACTGGTAGAATCTTTATGTCTGTGCTTAAGAAAAGAAAAAAAGTGATGCAGCCATAGGTGAGAGACAGAGCCAGGCTGGAGCCAAACACAGCCTGGGGCAGCAATGGGAGCCTGGCACTGTGAGACTGGGCATCACTGGGGCGGGGGTTGGCACGGCCAGGAGACCCAGACAGAAAGATTGGCTGCCAGGCTTGTGTGACTTTCAAGTCTGAAGCTGGCAAAAGCCATCAGCACAAAGCCTGTCTGTGTCCAATCTGCTTTAAACTGGGTTTTAGAGCACCGCGCTCTATTGGTAGCATGCGTGGAATTCAGAAAAACTGGTTTGTTGGAGCTGGCAGCCAGGATGCAGGCAAGTGGTGTCGGATGTGGAGAGGTGGTGGGACACCTGTCTGCTCCACCTAACGCATGGTGCAACCCTGGGACAGCCCCAGCACCCTGTGCCACCAGGCACGGACCATGCTTCTTGTGTCCAGTGCCAGCAGAATTGAAGGATGGTGCAGGAGATGTGTGCTCCTTCCTTCCCAGATTTCTGCTGACCAGCAGTTGATATTGCTGGGGTACATCAGCATCCCATCATGGACAGTTCTGGGGCTCCTGATCTGTGAAGGCACAGCACTCTGTGCACTGTTTGTTGCATGTAGCAATGAAACTCTGCAGAAATACAGAAGTGCTGTGTTTGCCACTCTGACCTGCCCTTCTCTGCTTATTTTGAGATAAATTCATGTCTGAAATAGAGAAAAATTACTGCAGTGGAGGAAAAAGAAAGTAATTCATAGCTAGAATGCCAGCTTATGTACACGGGTCACAGTAAGATTCCTTTATTCTTGCTGCCACCCAGATTCGTCCTTTTGCTTTCAGTGGGCTCTAGCCCAGCAAATCAAGCTGGGCTTGATTTCCTGTTTTGAAGCAATGCTCATGGTTGCTCTTCAACAGCCCACGTTTCCCTCAGTATCCTGCTCTCATTTGCATTCATTATAACAGCAATTATGATGTATCCTCACATTTTAGGATTGCAGCTGATTACCTGCAGGGGTCAGTAAAGATTTCTTTCCATTACCTTAGGAGTGCTGCTCCCCTGCTGCTGTCCCACTGCCCCTCACCGGAGCTCAGCCTGAGCACTGAGCACTGAGCACTGAGCACTGAGCACTGAGCACTGAGCACTGGACAGTGCAGATGCTGTCTTTGCAGCTGTGGGTGTGCCCAGCTCTGCTCCACGGGGAGAGTGATGCGTGCTTGTCAGATTTAGGCTCGGGATATTTTCCCAAAGATTGGAACCCTGCAGTCTGTCACCTTCTTCTGTGGCCTTGCAAAAGGAGTTTGCCACCTTCTAAGTGATGCCTTGCAGACAGGTTACCCTGGATGTCTCATGCAGCCTAGCACCCAGCCTTGTGCACGTGCTGTGCTCGGTGCTTCAGCATCCCCTGCTTGTGGCATAAAGTAGTCTTCACAAAGCTGCTTTACTCTAACTTGGAGTATCTGTCCCGTGACATGCAGGGGATCAGAGCAAATGATCTCATAGTCATCTCTGCTCTTAAGCAATGAAACACAAGTACTCTTAATGGCTGCTGTGAAACTCTATCACTCAGAGCCAGCTGCTTGCTGCCCATGACAAATGGTGGCCCAGCATTCCTGCTGACCCGTCAGCGCTGGCTTGCTCCTCCTACCTTTCTGCATTTCAAGTGGATCTCACATAACAAAACACGATATCCAGCAGATATATTGGCAGCGGGCAGAGCTCTATCAAAATTCTTCCATGTGCCCCAGTAGGGTCCAGACCTTTATGTGTAACAGGATCTTTAGGAGAATGAAAGAGCAATGATTCCCAACAGAAGGACCTTTCTTACACAGAGTCAAACACTCTTTACAGGAAACAAGCAGGGATTCCCCTATGGCAAAAGGACACTCTATTGCATAGCCAGTTTGTATCCTTGTGCTGCATGGTTGCTGTTTATATGTCCCATGTTTTAATGGCAGCACATGCAGATTTTCCACCTATGTGCTCTTTCCCATTTGGTAGATGTACCATGGAATACCATGGCTGTGTTGGTGGGGTTTTTTAAGAGCAACATGGAAAGCCTTAAATTATTCAGCATCCCTCCAAAGTCTCTCTACTGGATGTAAAATGTGCAGGTGTTGTGGAGAGTTTTACATTATTTATTAATCCTTCAAAAACCCGGGAGTCTTTTAACTGCAGAACGTTGTACTTTTGCATTCTGCAATATGCTGGTAACTAATGCAGTTTCTGAGGTTGATGTGCTGCTTACTGGCAAGCTTCTGCTATTTGCTACAAACTGCGAGGAGGGTCTTTGAAACTGTTGCTGCCCAGGCTCACATTTATAAGGGCTGTTCCTGCTTTCTGTGTGCTTCCCAGAGAACCACCACTTCAATTTGCCTCCAAGCTATTTATTAGCCTATTTTAGTTCTTAGTGGATGGAGCAGGCAAGACGTCAGATTTCTGTGGCCCAACTAAGGCAGATAGTTTATGTGTTATTTTCTTACATAATTGCAGTATTTTTAATTTGCTGTCGTCAAGCTCATGAGACTTCTGGAAGGTGCTGTACAGGTACGTTCAGGCTATTGAACCTGAGTCTGCTCTCCATCCAGTCCAGATGTTCTCCTGATGACCTGTGGAGGCCAAGGACAGAACAGTGCTTCTGTCTCTGCTCTCTGCTTCTTTTGGAAGTGTTAAGCCTTGCACCTATCTGATTGCAGAGACCAGAGCGTGGAAATGGCTTTGGGTTTTGCTATGTATATGTACCTGCCAAGACACGGTGACTCCATGCCAAAAATAGCCATTGTAGATGTGGCCCAAACTCACGTATCTTTCTTGTTTTGTGATAACAACGGCTTTGTTGTGTTTAGGGCAGTGAGCTCACAGTCAATGTAACGTGTGCCCTCTCTGAAAAAGATGATCATTCCTCTTTCAGCCCAGCTCCCCCTTTCACGCCTTGTGGTACCCATCCTGCTCGCAGTTGGCTGGATAGTGGGCTGTGCACTGATGGTTTATATCGTCTTCTCCTGACAGAAGTAAGTGACTTGCACTGAACCAAATGCCATCCACGTGTTCTTTGGGGTGCATCAGTGCCTTTTTCAACATCATTTTCTTTATCTTACAGGACAGAAGAATTTACAGTGATGCTGATCGGAACAACCTGAAAGTTAAATTGGAATGTCTAACAACTAAAATATGTTTAATTATTTTTAATATCAACACTGTAGATATCATATACACTTTTTATCTACAAGCCTTGTGAGCTTATTCTTCCTTTCATGAGCAGATAAACAGCACATCTCTTCCCCTGAGCAGCCTGTTGTAGAGTTAGGGGTTGAAAGGACCCCTGGAGCTCCCCCCATCACACAGTTTCCCTGCAGCAGGTCATGCAGGAAAGCCCCCAGGGGGATTCTGAATATCTCCAGAGGAGATTCCAGCACATATGAGCATCCTGTGCTAGTGTTCTTGTAACCTTCACAGCAAAGAATCACACGAAATTACAGAACGGCCCGGGTTGGAAGGGACCTCAAAGATCATGAATCTTCACCCCCCCCCCCCCACCACACGCAGGGCCACCAACCTCCACATTTCACAGCAGCCCAGGCTGCCCAGCGCCCCATCCAACTGGCCTTGAACACCTGCAGGGACAGACGGGCATCCACAGCCTCTCTGGGCAGCTGTTCCAGCACCTCACCACTCTCATAGCAGGAACTTCCCCTGACACCCAACCTCAATCTGCCCTCTCTCAGCTTCAAACCATTTCCCCCTTGTCCTGCTGTTATCAATCCTTTCCAAGAGTTGATTCCCCTCCTGTTTGCAGGCTCCCTTTAGGTACTGCAGGCTGCCATGAGGTCACCCCGCAGCCTTCTTTTCTCCAGGCTGAACAAGCCCAGCTCCCTCAGCCTGTCTTCATAGTGCAGGTGCTGCAGCCCCCTGCTCATTTTGCGACCCAAAAAGCCATTCCCCACCTGCTGCCAGTTTATTTAGCAGGCACTGCTGAGAACACAGTGCTGAGACAGCCAGGTGCCCCTGGCAGCTTTTTGGGGTGCCTATCAACACTTGGCACCGAGCGCTTCAAATTGAAACGTACAGAGCTAAAGTGTAAACAGTCTGATTCAGCTTCAGCTGTTTTTTGAGAGTGGAAAGATGTGCCTTGGAAAGACACAACTACTCCCACACTCATCCCTGTGGATCCTTAGCTCGCTCCCAGCTTCTTTGCTGCATTTTTTCCTACAGATTAAACTATGAGATAATGAGCTGCAAACGCTGCTCTCAGCGATGGGGGAGCGAAACAGAACTGCGTTCCTGAGTTGGCCGCAGGAAGGGAAAGAAGCTCCTGCCAGGCTCGGAGGGTCATAAAAAGCGGGCGATTCCAGGGAAGCAATGCGTTCCACAGAGGCTTGAAGTGCGCTGAGCGCAGCGCAGAGCAGCCATCCTCAGGGCAGCAACTCCGGACCTCACCGTGCAGCAGAGCCTCTGCCGGGCAACGGTGGCGCCAACACGGGGAACCTTCTGGAAGGGGGCGGGGCCCGGAACCTTGTGGAAGGGGGCGGGGCCGCAGGCAGCGAGGTGCGGGCGGTGCCCAGGTGCGGGGATGGCGCTGCTCCGCTTGGGCTCGGAGCCGCCTCTGGGATGGGGGCTGAGCCCAGCACGGGTCAGTCGGGGCTTCGTTGGAGCTCAGCCTGCAGCACGGACGCGGACGCAGGTAGGAGCTGTGGGACGGAACGCTGGTTTTATCTCTGCTGAACGCGGCTGGCTGCCGCCTCGTGCTGTGCTTTACAGCTGTGGGTGTTTGGCTGCAAGCACTGCTGGGCAGCGCAGGGGTGGCTGTGCGTGTGTGGAAATGAGGCTGTGCTGCGGGTCCGGCCGCGTGTGCCTGCATCCCTCACCACGGCCAGAAGCACGTGGGGTAATGATGTCTGTGTGTTAAAACCCTGATTTGACACGGAGCTGCAGAGAAGGTTGGCTGCTGTGTGAAAACACCTGAGTTTCTTTTTGTGCAAACCGGGTTTGTGCTGAGAGCAGCTGCTCTGTGCGAGGCCGTGCTTTGCTGCTGGGTGGCGTCAGTGCTGGCTGTGCCCCAGGGCAATGCAGGTCGGCTCAGAGGGACAAACGGTAGGGTATGTTTATGCTTCGAGCTTATTGATTTAATGATCAAACGGCAGCTCCCAGGCTCCCTACCTTCCTGTGGTCGGGAGCAGCAGGAGGAGGTGATGTTGGGATGAGGTCACCTACTGGAAAGCAGCTGGAGGGGAGCGCTGGCAGCCAGAAGCAGGCCGGTTCATTGATCCCGACCCCAAAAGTTGTCCTCGATGGAGTAGGAAGTGTTGTAGACAGGTGGAGTCATCGTGGTTGGCCTGCAGCTTTCTGTGGCTGCGTCTGGTTGGGGATGCATTGCAGAATTGTTCACTCAGAGGAGCTGCAGCTGGAATCCTCCCTGTCACAGCTCTTCCCCAGCAGTCATGCTCTCTGCCATCAGTTTTCTCTGGGTTACTATGGCTCGTCATGCTGATTAATGACTTTGCTGCACTTCATCACCTCCTAGCTGGGCTGCAGGCACGCAGCACACGTGGGCAGGCAGCCCAGTCCTTCAGAAACTGCAGCTAGCATGGGATGTCTCAACACCAGCAGGGCATCTGTCTTCTGCTCCTGTACTGGTTTCTCTTAAAATACAAACTCATGTTGCCTGGGTCAGTTCTGATGTTCAGCTGATCTAACTGATGTTCTGATGCTCTAACTACAGCAGTGTCAGGATATCTAAAATATGCTGATTGGAGAGTGTAACTGGCAAGCTGGGTTGTGAAGTGCCGTGCAGCTACCCCAAAGGTACCCTGTGCAGGATGGCCTTTCTCGTGGCCTGCCTCTACTCTGGGCTGCATTCCGACTTCTGAGATCCTGCAGAAGCCAAATTGTACAGTTTTTTTGCATATGCTATACTTATTTCTTTGGTCTTGTCTTCTGTATCCAACATGAATATATAGCAATGCTTGTATGTAGTAAAACAAAGTGGGTGCTGTATTGTGTATCTGCTGTGGTAGTGACAAGAACAAATACTGAGTTGGCTCTCATTCAGTGCTGTACTGGTGTATCATCATTGAGACACAAGACCTGGAGTAGATGTGGGGAATTTGGGAGGAAATGGATCTGAATCTTTTTGATAATCTAAAACTTGATCAGTAAATCCCCACGTAAGGAAGGAAGGCTTAAAGAAGAGAAATGGTTTACGTAATGTGCATCCTCACAAAGTGCTCTTTGTGTTCTCTGTTGTTCCATCAGTTCAGTGTGCGATGCTACGTGAGTGTCTGCGTGGTTGGTGCAGGACGCCCTGAATGGTGGTGTTGTCACCAGGTCAGTGCAAAGCAGCAGCTGGGAGTGAAAATTCACAGCTGTGAATATTGTCATGAGAAGTTTTGTCCCAGATGTCTGCTTGATGGATTCTGTTACGTTCACCTGCTGTTGCATGGTACCTGTGAAGGCTGTAAGGGGTCTGCAGTGTGGGGAGGGCAGTGCAATTGTTCCATTGCTGAAAGTAGGAAACATTTCCCTTTTCTGAGGTAATGATGTTTGGTGTGGAGCACAGTAAGTATTTCTCATCGCACAGCTGAGTGCCAGAGACAGTGGGCAATACAACGCCCAGCTGAATGTACGTGAGGGAGGGAACAGATTCCTGCCGGGGCACAAATCCAGCTTTCAAACCATTACTGAGCCCCAGAGTTTGGGCTGAGCTCATCAGGACTTGTTTCTGTTAAAAGATGGTTTTACAAATCTTTCTTCTGTGTTGAGTCACTGCTGTAGCTTCTCCCCATGGTGGGTTGTGGTGTCCTGGTGTGCAATGAGAGAGGAGCAGCCCAAGGTAATGCAGGCTAAGAAAGACAGAGAGGCACGTGGGATCTGAATAATTTCGGGGAAAATCTGCTTGGTATCAGAACTCAGGATATATATTTTTATTATTATAATTGCCACCTTGTTTTCTGTACTAAATGCTTTCTGTTCTGTGAAACACGGCTTCAGCTGTGGGAAGTTGTTATATTTCATGGAGTAACTTCAAATTCTGCCATGCTCACACTGCGACTGACAAAATGGGCACAGCTGTGGTTCTTCTGGAGGAGAATTTACTCCAATATCTACTGACAAAACAGTATTTTTAGAAACTTGCTTTAGGTTAGTGGGATGATTTGAACCTCAGCAGATGACTTTTGAGGTGCTTGGTTTTAATCTCCTTCCATGGATATGACTACTGCAGATTTCCAGTTAGCTGGAATCTTAAGTTTTCATAGAGCTCAATTTTGTCTTTTTGGAAGACACTTGGTTTGGTTTTAAGTAAGTGACCACACTTCACGTCTCTAGGTGAGCTTAAGGTAATTGCCTTGCTCTTTGCCAACCACACTATGAGTGCCGCTTCGCCTTTCCTTTAAAGTAAATAGCTTGCATCTAAATTTGTTCATTGTAAAGTCACTGTCAGCATCTGCCGCTCATGAGTGTTGGTGTTGGTGAGGCCAGGAGCTGCCCAGGCAGCTTTCTTAGGCGGCGCAGCCAAAGCAGTGAGCATTACAGAGAGGGGAGGACTTCAGCAGCACGGTGCTTCCATCAGTGGTGCCACATTGATTGCTTCTCTATCTTTTCGCACAAAACGTGGTGGTTTTCTGAACAAGGAAATCCTAGAGAGAAGCAGTGCAGTTGCCTACAACTTCTGCTCCTGATGTGAAATCTGTTAGAGTGCTTACGCAGACCTGGAGAAGCAGCAAAATAGGAATGCCACATTGAGTGGCATGTTTTTCGGGCTTTGTTGTTCTCGAGGCCTTTGGTGGATGCTTCCTGTAGCATACCTATAAATATTTCCCTGACATTAACATTATAAAAAGGAAAAGCCTCACTGGTGCTAATTAGTTTGCAAGCTGTGATAAAAGGTGTGTTGTGACTTTTCACTGCTTGCTTAACGTCAGATATCTTGCATCTCAATTACTAGTTTCTCTTATGGAATACCTGATTTTCTCTTTTGCATGAGTGTGAAAATCCTAAGTGTTACAGGTTAAAGCTTGGTTTTTAAAATACGTCCTGTGCATGATGTTTCTCTGTTGGATGCTACACGTGGCCTTGCTGCACTCAGCAGGTGTGCCCAGTGGCTTTTGGTGAGTGCTGTGGAAGACAAGGCTGCTGCGAGCACAGGACAGGCCTAGCGCCAGCAGCGACGGGGTGCAGGGCTGTGCTGCAGAGCGTGCCTGCTTTTGTGTCCTCTTGGTCCCAGTGTGTGTCTGTGTCCCAGTGGGGCTCTTTCAGCACTCATGCTCCCCTGATCCAGCAGCTTTGGTTGGGAGCAGAGCCAACCTCTGTTCATTTTCCCACCTGCTCCAGAGGGGAGGAAGGAAAGAGCAGCCTCCTTTGCTCCAGGTTTGGTCCTGCACTTAGTGAAGTGAGGAGGGTGCTGGTCTGGGAAACGCGTGGCTTTGGTTTGGGGGCATGCGTAAATACGGCTTTTACTAACGAGAGTACTTTGGTTCCTACTATGTCTCATTCCTTTTTCTTTAAACCTTCTCATAAAAATTCCGACACCAAATCCTGCAGTGTCTGTAGGTTGTTTCCCAGATCTCCACTCACTTGCTGGCATGGTGTCATGTAACGGAGGCAGGATGCATGTGAGCACTTGGTAGCCAACAACAGCTAGGGAACTTTGCCTATTTCTGCTTATATGCCTTAGGGGTGGTTTGTATTTCACACTTCCCTCCAAACTCCCAGCTCACTATGCAGACGGGGCAGCACGCTTCTCTTCTGCTGCATTTCCTGTAAAGAACACGCACTGTGTTTGGTTTATAATTTCAGTTTATTATCAAAATGTTTTTATCAGATGACAAACTCAAAAAGCTAAAAGGAACATAGGTTTTCAAATATACCTATTGTAGCAGTCATCTGAGGTATCTGCCACTTATTTCTGGAAATCTGTTTGCTTTGGTATACAAAGCAGTTCCTTTACAATCTGCATGATGATGTTCAGTACCTATCATTGCAGATTTAAAGCCCATTACCTTCTCATTTAAAGCTCTGTTATGGGAAGCAGCTGTGCAGCTTTCCTGGTGTGAGGACTGACATCCGTTAGAGCGTGTACCAATTATGTGCAGGACAGAAACCCTCACTGCTGAGATGGTCAGTCTGAAAGCTGTGCATGACAGTACACTTATTGGTGTTCTCCACTGCACGTCTGTTTTGGAGGCTGTATCTTACTGTCTGATTCCACTCATTACTCTAATTGGCCAGTTCTATGCAGATGACGATAAAATATATTACAATAGTTTAAGTCAAAAGTGTAACTCAGATTTAAATACAAAAACTGTGATTTATACATTGCTAGAAACTTTTAAAAAGGCCAACGTTAGAGAAAGCAAGAAAAAGCATAGAAAATTGTGGAGGGTCTTTGATCACAGTCTTATAGATTATGCGTTCAAAAATTAATAAATTACCTGCAATTTCAGTAAATAAACTGTTGTAAATGTGAGTTGAAATAATACACGATGGAATAATTAGCGAGAGTTATTTAACTACACACATCTTTGGACTCCCTTTGTATAAATGGCTTCAAGTAGAAATGAAAGCATTTGGTAGAACGGATTTATCCTAACAGCAGAGGGTACAAATTCTGACACAGGATGCAAACTGCTGCCTCGTTATCACGTTACGATCAGCAATACCGTGGGTTACTTAATACTTCCTTCCTTTGCTCGATCAGAAATATGCGTTCATCAACCAGTGGGAGATGATGCGTTGTACTTGGACATTTAAAATCATGATCAGAAAGCCATGGCGGGGTGGGGAGCAGGGTTAGCTGTGAGTGCAGTGCTGCTGTGCATCCTGCAGGGCTGGCTGAGGAGCAGCGACAGCCAGAGCTGGGCGCTGCCTCGCTGTTAGCCTGCACTGGAGAAATGGATTGTTTTGGTGCGATTGCTTCCTGCTTGCCTGTTTCCTAAGGATTAAGGGAACTTGTGTAGCGTTTTTCTGTCCATTTTCTTCCCTCTGCCTGTTGTCAAAATTAGTCCATAATTTCTGTTTTTCTGGAAAGCTTCTTGAGCTGCAGAGCGTGCAGCTCCATCACCAAACCCGGCATTTTTTAGCAGGATCCATGTAGCTTTTTGTGGTGCATGAAAAGGCTTCAGAAAACTCCGGAGAGTTTTGCAATGATCCTATGACCCTTTAAAACAAAACAAGAACATCGTGGCATTTTTAATTCCCTTTCTTTAGTAAAGAAAAAACACCCAAACCAACCCAAACAGAAAGATCCACATTTCTTAACCTTTTTCCCCCATCACATTTTGCCTATCCTTAGTTCCCGCTGGCATTTTTTCACAGCTCTGCTTTGCTGACGAGTTTCCTGGCATCAGGAGAATGAGGCCCTGAGCTGGAGGAATGGCTCTCCCTTCTCAGGGAATGTTCATTTGCATCTGTACTCCAATCAGATGGAAACGAAGAGGATACTGTTCCTCTGGGCATTCTCCACAAATGTTTCAGTGAAGGAGTTTCTTGGAACAAAGACTCAAACAAACAAGAGCTCTCCAGTGAGTATGAGGAAATTCCAGCTACGGCAGTTTTTGCATGTGTAATTGTGAACATGTGTGAGTGTAACTGCAAGGAGCCACTTGTTGCTTCAGGAGTGGAAGGAGTTCAGTACCTACGTGGGGCAGCAGCTTCAGCTCTGAACGTCAGACGTGGGCACTAACACACGTGGATGTGGGCCTGCAGCTGAACTCAGGCAAGGTGTTTAAATGGTGCAGCAGTGCTTCAGTGATCTATGGACTGCAACTGCTGAAACGCGATTTTGCCAGAAGCAGAGCAATAGGTATTTTGGGTGTAAATGTAAACTCTGTTTACATTTGTTATTAACAAACAACACAAGGATGAGGTGAGAATTCTGCTTCCTTCTCTAATATTCCCAGAAAGTTGAAGATCTGGTACCTAGCACCAGCAGTGTTTTAACATTGCATATTAATGCTCGGATACCGGCTCTGTTTCGCTGCCTTTAAGGATTTGATCTCAGCCATCTTTCTGGTTACTTCTTGTATTCGTAGACAAACAGTTCTACCTGTCCAGTACTTGGAACTCTTGACCCAAAAGCTAAAATTCTTCTAGGCAAATAGCAGTTTTTATGAAGCACTCTGTCCTGCCTGTAGGAGACACAGCCTGCAGTTAGTCCAGCAGGTGTTTGAAAAAACAAAAGATAATCCAACCAAACTCCATCAAGCTGAGTGCACCGGGAGCCCTCGTGTGGTTTTAATAGTGTCACACTGCAGTCATCTTGTGGGTATGTCTTGTGTACTGAACTGCTTTCCTTTTCAGAGCTCTTCTGGGGGCCTCATCCTGCAAACTACCTCACCTTCTGAAAACATCAGTATGGTTCCTCATTGGTGTTTGTGTAACTGGATATCCAGTTTGTAGCCTTTCCTACTGATTGAAAAACAGCACAATACAGAATGTGACGTGTTCAAAATATGCGCAAATCGGATTGTGTGAAGATGCTGAACTAGTGGATTTTGGGGGACTTGTGATTCATACAAATGAGGCATAGGAGGAAGGGGCAGAGCACAGCCTCGTGAGCAGTGAGACCGAATTCAGCTGAGCACAGGACTTTGCACAAATGGCCTCTGTGAGAGATGTTCAGGAAGTACAGAAACCACCCACAGAGAAATGCCAGTCAAGCAGCAGCTGAAGGAACAGTCGCTACTTTCACCAAATATTTGAGTATGTGGGACAAACAAGATAGCTCTGTGATGGAAAGGCACTGAAGGAGAGATACTGAAATGAATGCTCCGAATTGTATCAGGAGAGATATCAGCCTTTGTGTGTGTGAGGCTTGGAGATGACAGTTTTTCAAAGCTATGAGATACACTGTGGTGTCTGCATTACTACAGCATCTCACCATTACTACATCATCTCACCACACTGGACCAGATCTGTTAGACCCCAAGCACTGTTATGCTACTGATGAGCAGGTTGCTCTGGCCTAAAATGAACAGACAGCCCCTAAGATTTCAACTCTGAACAGACATTTTTCTGTATGCCTCTGCTGAATTCAAGCCCACCTTTTCTTGGTAAGGCTAACCAGAGATACAGGACAGAAAATACAGGCTTGTGTGTTGCACCAACACGCACAGGTTTGTTTCTGTTTGAAGATAAGTAACCTTCCAGCTAAAACTCTCTTCTGTTACCCTTGCAACAGTGGTGTTGTGTACCAGCAGGCACAGTGGAGCCTGCTTGGGGCTGCAGCACTGCAAGCAGTGCAGCTCACACAGCAGCGAGGACAGCAGTCCACCCTGCTGGAGGAGAACGTTTTTCTGGCTCTGGGTAGGAAAGGAGTTCCTCTCTCTGATCATCTTTAGGCAAACAAAGGCTACTGACAGAAGGCCGTCTCTCATGTTGGTGTTTGTATCAGCAAAGCTGTGCTGGAGGGCAGTCTGCCTCCCTCAGCCGTTAGCACCCTGCTGTCTTTGTGAATGCTGAAATACCTACCCTGCTATATAGGACTTCTTAAATTCAGCAGCTGAAAGCTATGTTATATTAAGGAATTACACTGAAGATTGCTGCACATGCTGACCTGAATTTTCCTGGGCTGTGGACGTCAGTTTTGATGGAGTTCACAGCGTATTCTGGTCTGTATGTTCCACACCATACCTACACATAACAAAGAAAAGCATCTGTTAGCAATGAGATTGTCCAGGAAGAAACCTGCTGTCATTTCACGATGAAGTACTTGGAGATTAAATTTCATATTGAAATGTAGTAAAACCATGTGTTATTATTTTTAAAGTGTGTTCTTATTCTCAAACAAAGGCATTTGAGCACAAGAAGCTGCCCACCAGATTTATCTCTAGATGAATTCATTTATGTGGGTAAGATGAACCTTACCTAAGACTTTACTTTCACTACCTTGTAGAGAACGCTGCTCAGCTTAGCAGCTCTGACAGCCCTTAGTAGAACTAAGAAGTCAGCCTACTCTTCCCGACCTGCTGTTAAACTGTAACAGAGTGATTTTCGCAGCCTTCCATCAAGCATGTGAAATACCTGTGCAAAGTTCAGAAAAAACAGCTGCTGATGGTTCATGTCCAGGCCAGGGAGAAGTTTTTCTTTGCCATTCTTTTTCACAAAGTTCTTATAGGCCTGCAAAATGAATTGTGCAGAAATGTTACAGCTTCCAATTTATACAGTCTACATAAAGTGATGACAAGGAGGAACATCGTGGATTCTTTGGCACAATTTATCACAAACTACCTTGGTCATCTGTCTTGCTACGTGCTGCTTTTCAGCACAAAAAGACAGGACCATTCCTTCGTACTGCAGTACAAGTGGCCCGACTGTATCAATACAGGTTTTGCAATGAATGGACCTTACAGTAGGGTTGTACACCAGGTTTACTGCCTCATTGACATTGGATTAAGTAGTAAGAGGAACAGGCTTAAAGAAAGCAACTTTCTGTGACAAAAAAAGAGAAGATTAATGGAGTAACAGGCACATCTAGATCACTAGGTCTTTGTGTAACCGTGCTTCCTTTTTATAGAGGAAGAAATTAAGGGTGCAGATGAGTGAGATGTTCTGAAATACCTAGCTATGAGAATTAGTACTACACTTCATCAAGCTTTATGATAATTTATGCAGTAAATTCCATTGGATGGTTACATATTTTCCTAGGCAATCCTTTCATGGGGTTAATGAATGAATAACAGAGTATGCTCTGTAAAAGAAATGGCTGTGAGATTCTCTTCTATTGACTCAGGCGTTGGTGCAGTGAGGCATCAGCAAGCTCTGTGCTAAAGCAGCCTCCACACTGTCAGCGCTCAGAGCTTCTGTATGAGGCTTTATCTGCAGCAGCTCTCTCTCCTGCAGGTTATGTGGGTCAGGCATTACTGTCAGTTACCCTCAGTTTGTACCTGCATGGTAAAGGTGGATGTGGGAAGGCACGGTGCTGTGCTGCTTTCCAAAGCACTGCCCCAAACAGAGCAGAGCTGACGCAGCTCACCTGAGTCCCAGCGTGGGACCCCCGGCACGTGGGGCTGTGGCTCAGTGACTGGGCTGCTTACCCCAGTCCAACTCTGCCACTGTGATCTCTGGGCAATCCAAGACATGATCCAGGGATTTGTTTCCTCCTGCACTCACTGGTCTTTCTCTCCTAGCCTTGTTTTTTCTTGTCCCTAATGAGATGTGTGGCACAAAGTTTCAGCAGTTGCAAAACTGTTGTAACAGCACACGTGCTGTCTTGCTGTTTTGTTTTTTTCCCCTCTCAAATATTTATCAAATATGCGTATGTCATACAATGCAGAGTTCCAGGATCCAATTTTACTAGCATAAAATTGATTCTGCAGAGAGAAAAAATCAGTTTTGTCAATTATTTAATGTTGCGTTATAGAAAGGTTGATTTCTAAAAGTAAACCTCTTGGTTTGGTTTGGTTTTTTAAACAAATGGCAAAAGACTTTAAAACCTTTCCGTAGTAAGAACGACTGCTTTCATGTTTCTTATAAAGGCCATGTGTCAAAGTGTGTTGTTTGTTTACCTCTGCTTAAAGAAAGATGTTGGCAGATTGGAGGAATGTTCTGACCAAAGGCAGTGCCAGAAGAGTGAAGTCAATCACTGAAGTTAGCTGAAGAAAGTGCAGGCAACAGGTCTACTAAAAGGCTCCAGAAATTTTGGTCATTCACAAGCTGACCAAGATTCAACAGTGCCACGGTAACACAAAAAAGGCAGATGTCGTACTGGGGTGTATGAACAGGAGCATCTTATATAAGCCACAAGAAAGAATCCTTATACTCTACTTGGCATTGGCCAGGTCTGAGCTGGAGCACGCTGTACTGTTTTGAGCACTGCACTCATAGACGTAGAGCAACTGGAGGGAGTCCAGAGGAAAACAGCAAGAATGAGCAGAGGTTTAGCAAACATGACCTATGAGGAAAGATTGAAAGAATTGGGTTTGTTTAGTCTAAAGAAGAGAAGTCTGTGCTTTACGTAACAGTCTTCAAATATGTAAAAGGTGGCTGAAAAGGAAGGAATAGATTGTTCTTTGTTTCCATCTTGATAGCGAGGTTGTGATAGCATTCAAACTACAGCAAGGATGTGGTGGATCTTCTCTTACAGAGTGTTTGAGTGGTTGGCTGTGCCTGCGAGGGTGGGGGTGGACTGGATGGCCTCTCAAGATTCCTTCTGGTTTATTCTTATTTATGTATTTATTTTACTGCTTCTGATATTGTCATAACTAGGGAAATCCAACTGGGTTTTTTTTGGTAACAGTTCCGATTTTTTTATTTTTGCTGTCTATGCCCGTTCCTTTCAGAAAGAGAATGCTCTGTCGTGGGCTTGTGTTGTTTTTTTCATGTGTAAGTATTCAGGTGACTGAAGATCTGAGTGATCTATTACAACCTACTGACTCCTCTTTTAGACTCAAGTCATTTTTAATCTCTCATTCATGATAGTATTTGCCCTCAAACATTCCTGTTTCTATTGCTGGGAGTGTTGCTAATGGCCTTGCTTGCAGGAGTGGTGTGACTTGGCCTGTGCATTCCAGCAGGCACTTTGTTGAGCAGTGACAGCAGTGGTGTTTTCCAGTGATGGGTATTTTGCTACAGAACAGGGTGCTCAGGGAAGGAGACAAAGCATTGTGTTACGATGGCCTGTACTGTCAGATTTGCAAGCAACATGGAAAAGGCCTGGAGAAGCTGACTTGGTTCTCATCTCTCAACCTGTCACAAAGAAAAGACCTTGTTTTACTTTCAGTCTCTGAGATGGCAAATCCGAAGAAGTAGATCTCTGTTTCAGGGAGAGAATGAAAGGAAAACCAGAAAGCAGACAAGCTCCCCATGGAAGGCTTAGGACAGGGCATCCAGATATCACTGACATCTTTGGATACCTGCCCAGGGGATGCTGTATGAGACAAGATTCTGAACAGTGTACGTAGTGAATAGAGTTCATGCAGGCAGAGATTTAAAACAACAACAAAAACTGCCTGTGTTTGTTGATAGAGTTGAGAAGAAAATCATTCTGTTCCTCCTTCCTGGTACAGAAAAGCTGGTGAAGACAGGTAGCCAGAGCTGCTCAGTATCATCAGTTCAGTTTGGTGATTGTTCAAATGTGGCCTGAGACAGTTAATGGGATGAAAGAAATACAGCAGTTGTCAATGGTTTTAAACTGTGCTTTGATGACAGGATAGGTGTGGTCCTGTCCCTACCACAAAAGCAATGCTGCTTCTTCAAATGCTGTGAAATGAATTGTCTTAACCTATGATGATGATTTCAGCTAGAATAAAGAAATGGATACTTCTTACCTTATATGCTTGTCTAACACCCCCGTTATCAGCAATGTTTTCTCCTAGTGTGTTAATTCCACTCAGCTGTAAAAGAAAAAGAGAATACAGTCTCTGGAAAGAAGAGCTTATCCAGGGTCTGGATGCCAAATGGTGTGCCTAATTCACTTTTACATGGGGAGAATTCCCTTAAAATCTGAAGTTGTAGAAGACTGTGACAGAAAGGATCTCTGAGAAGTCTCCTTTTCCCTTATCTCAAAATCCATGCAGACACTCTTGTTTTCCCTAACCTTCTTTGTCCCCACACAGGTGCTTTCTAGGACCTTGCATCTCTTTTACTCAATTTCTGATGCTTAGTTGTGTGTTCATTCATTCTTCCTATTTTCTCTGTGGTTTTAATGCTCATGTTCTTGCCACAGTTCCTATTAGGGGAAGTTGGCAACATCTGTCCACATGGTCTACAAAACAAGTTAAATCTAAACTGCAGGTAGCTGTAATTACCAGTTAACAGACATCAGCAAATCTGCTAGGAAGTCGTTAAGTGTGTTCCTGGATATTGGGCAAGTTGCGTATCTCTTTGGTAGCAAAATGCAGAGAATAAAACTATTTGGCTCTTACTGTATTCATAAATCAGTGAGGTATCACTAATGGTGATGAAGCTTCGGTAATACAGGAACCATCAGTGTATTTTTAAGACGTTGTACTTCTGACCTGCAGCCCAGGACCCTGGGTTACAATATTCAAAGCCTGAACATTGAACTTAATCTATGAAAAATGGCAGATAAACATGCAGAAAAATTCTTTTCCTTTAAGGTTTCCCTGTTGGTCCCAGCTGTTTAAAAAGTGATGAGGAACTCCTCAGCACAGGAGGGTTCATCTTTTCCCTGTTGAGTAGAACGGGATTTATTGTCAGCCTCTGTAAAGACCGTGCAGTGGTAGTCAGGGAAATACCTTCTTGCATAGCAGGTACAGAGTGGTGTATGGAGTCTGTGTAGACAGAGCTGGCGCTTCCAGTTGCAGTTTCACAGCCTGCAGTCGATGGGAACAGGGCTGGTCTCATGGTCAGCATGAGGACTGCCTGCCTCACCGCTGCCTGCTGGTGTGTGTTACCACCGATAGGTGATGTCAGACAGACCTGATCCTGCAACTGTTTTCATGGAATTAGGGCTTCCAGACAGTAATAATGCCGATAGCTGCACAGTGCTATCAGTGCAGTTACGTTTAGGTCGGCTGTTTTCCATCTTTTCCTTGCACTCCTGCTGTCCCCTGGTTCTTCTCAACCCTGATTGCTTTCTAATTCAGATGCTTATCTTCAGGAAAGAGCAAGAAACTTCTGAGTGAAGGAAAGCAGCAAGCAAGGTTTGTTTTGATGCTGTAGGGAAAGAAGATCAAGCTTGCATGTATTTTTTTTTTTCCTGCTCTAATGGAATTAAAGAGAGCCTTTGAGGGCCCATGAAGGCTCCTAGAGCAACGGCTTCTAGGGCTGCCACTCAGACAGGACAGCACCTGCCTTGTTCAGAACTGGCAGCATAGGTATGGAGTTGCTATCTTTGTTTTTAAGAATCTTTTGCTGTTTTTCCTCAGCCGTTCATGTGAAAAAGGCTTTGCGTATTTAGAACGTAAGATTTTTGTGGTTTCTCATCAAAAAAAGGCGAACATTGGTAGTTGCAAATGAATATGGCATACCTGCTGTCCACCTGCTAGGTCCCATGAGAAGTTTCCATACTGGTACACCATGCACTGTGATAAGTCCTTAAAACTGCGGGCAGATTCTTCAGTCCACCAGTCTACGAGGTCTCCATTCTCATTGAAATTTCTGCCTGTAACAATATTTTAGCAGAATGATGAATACGGGAAAAAAAGAAGCTTTTGATGCATTAAGAAGCATAGCAAATAAATATAATCACTCATAAAAAGAATCTCTCTCCAATGAGGCAGTCATACAGATGACATGCTCCTATTTTTCCTTTTTTTTTTTTTTTTTTTGGAAGGGCTGCATTCCAGATAAGGAAGAAAACAAACTAAGAAAACAAACTATTCAGCTGAATTAGAAGGTGCGAGGAAGGCTCTGTGAGGAATCGTGGCTGTGGCTGGGCAGCAGGTTTAGCACCTGGGTCCTTGAGTTCACAGCTAGACCTGCTTTGTGGCGCACACTGCTCGGGATGTCGCGGATCTTACGCTCAGTTCTTTGTTTGCTTTGTTCCTCTAAGAAAATGCTTCTGGTGGAGCCTTGGCAAAAGTAAGCGACCAGGTGCAAGGCTGAAGGCTGTGTGTGCTGCGGGTCTGCAGGCTGCAGCCTGGCAGTGAGAGAGGAGTGTCTGGGAAACCCTTTGGCTGCTCTTCTGGAAATCATCATGGGGAACAACACCGTAACACCTCAGAAATCCAAATTCTGTCTTTTATGTGGAAACTTGGTCTTCGTTTTGTTTGTTCGCTGGAATGACGAAGCACAAAAACCTGTACAATATTCTGCGCGCTCTATGCTTTGTAACTAGAAACTCAACCTTACCGTTGTCATCAAACCCGTGTGTGATTTCGTGACCGATGACCATGCCTATGCCGCCGTAATTCAGAGATTTGGGCTGAGATGCACTGAAGAAAGGAGGCTGCAGAATGCCAGCAGGAAAGACTGCAAAAAGAACCCCGACACGATTAAGGTAGTGCCTCGTTCAGCTCTGTGTGAGCAGACCGTTTTTACAGATGTGCCGGCCGTGCCAAAGTCACGCTATTCCCTCAGATTGAGCAGCAACACTGATTTTATTTACACGTGGTAATGGCTGTAGGGAATAAGGGTCAGATCAGCACGGCCGCTCCCTTTCCCCAGGCCTGGTGTAAAGGAAAGCAGCTCTTGGGACGCTTGCATAATCACAAGCAGTGTCAGTGTTGTTACTACTCAGTTTTGCAAAAGAGCCGTTGGACTTTTCCAGTTTGCAGCCCTTAGCGTGCTCAGACTCCTGTAGCTTTATTATGTATGCGTCACAAGGTCCTGAAAGATGGCAAGGTGTTTCTCGGGGATGAAAACATGCCTTGATGGTTGTTCCCACTTGAAACCAATCTCAGAGAAATCTGTTCTTTTGTAACTCGCAGTAACACCCACTAGGACCAAGGCAAACAGGCCACACCAGCAGTAAAAGAATTGGAACAAAGAGCTTTTTACCCACTTCTATGCTAATTTCTATGTGCTTTCGGGAAGTGATTTAGTAAAAATAAATCATCTTTCAATTGTGACCTTTTATAAATGAAGATTTTTCTTAAAAGGTTCTTTCTGGATGCAAAACTTGCATGCCAAGGAATTATTTGACAGTTCTCATACTGTGAGTGAAGAAGAACATGCTGCTTGTGTTTCCTTGTAAATCCCAGTACAGTTCTGCCCATTTCTTTCAAGAGGAGAAAGAATCATAAGGAAAAGAAGACGTTAGAAAATGAACTATTGCTGCTGTCCTGTGCAAACTGCTGCCTGCTGTCACAGTAATTCTGTGTCATTGTTACTTTGACATTGCATTAAATTACCTGCGTGTTTCTCTGTTCGTTTTTATTAGCAGATGCTGATAGCAAAGACAGCAGTATAAATGCTGCACTGTGCCATGGGTATTTTGATGACTGGAAAAACAAAGCAATCCTTGGGGTACAGCATCAGAAAGCTGCTCTTTCCCTGAAGCCCACGCCTAACAAGGTATTTGCTCAGAATGATGGGTGTCAGTCCTGGTGGCCTGAACACAGCTGGAATCACTGGGAGCTCAGCGTAGCCTTTGCTTGTTGGCAAAGAAGCGCCTTCCCTTCCAGCAGGCGGGCAGTTCCCAGGACTTTGAGTTCAGTTCAATTAACACCCTGTCCCCTCAGCCAATTTTAGAGTAACCATTTGTTTGTTCAATTCATAGACATTGATCCACATATAGATCACAATTCATAGATATTTTTTTTCTACTCTGCCCTTCAGGAAACAAATTTATTCCATGACTTCTGTTACATAAAACATGGTTAGGCATTCCTCCTATAGTGGGGTACAGAGATTCAGACAAGAAAGGAAGTGGAACTCCTTTGGGATATAAAAGACAGACTGCTAATCAGCTTTGGGAACTCCAAGGCAGGAGGAAGCACGAAGTGTTTCCCCCAGAATCTGTGCAGCCCTGCACAAAAGAACACGCTGCTTTTCTTCCTGAATGTGTTTGCAAACCGTAACGCCTTTGTCAGGAGTGACTGTGTTGCACAGCATTCCCCAAACAGTCAGGAGCACAGATCTGCTCTGTTTGGTACGGCTGCAGGGCAGGGGGTGCTGGTACTCAAAGGAAGAAATGCTGGACTGCCTTACTAACAGCTCTTCCACTGTTGGTTTTTTTTTTTTATGTTGAGTAGCTTCTTTAAGATGTGCTTTAAGTGCTGCTGCTGGAACCGTGAGGATCCCAGCCCTGTAAAGATGCATTAATGGAGCTCTAAATTTCCTCCATATCCTGCATAAAACTCCTTTTTAGAGATTATGTTCTTTCTTGTTTTTAAAGAATGTTACTAAGCTAAGGCAGACATCACTCTAAAGATCAGACTGCTTTAATTATCCTGATATGCCATAGCTGCAGGATGAGGTAAGAATTTATGGCTCAGATTAACCTCCAGTCATCAGCCTCAATCTTACAAATCATGATTTCTTTTCTGCAAATTATTAAACAAAACTATTTTAAACAAAGCCTTCTAAGCAGAACTTTATGCTGAATGCTTGGCAATACGCTCAAAATGCTCACACCACCTACCAAAATGACTGCACTTTCTTGCCATCCTGAAGTATAAGCAGCGCATGCCAGTTAAGTCACACAGCTTTGTCCCTACCCCTGCCAAGCCAGAATAGTTTGGGTTCACTGAAAAAGTTAATGAACTTTCACAAGCATCCTTGCTTGCACCAACACAAGGAGTTTTCTCCATTCCTCCTTGTTCTTGCTGGCATGGAGTTAAGGCTGAGTGCTGCATTCCCTTGCTCCCCAAACCAGCAACTTTGTGCTCCTGCAAGTGCAAGCTACTGCAGAGAGTTTGGAGCCCAGTGAGAGATGTCAGGAATCTGTTTAATAGATCGCCTGAATCAGCAACATCTACAAATGTAGGACTGTTGGATCTCCTTCAGCTTCTTCAATTCCTTAATGGGGACTAAACGAAAAAAGAAAAATTCTTCTGGAAGCATTTAGTAATAATTTGGTAAACCTTACCTATCTGATTTCTACTTGCAGAATAAAAAGCATTGACAACAGCAGCTCCACTTATCCACCTAGTAACAACAGGAAACAGAAGTTAGAATTTCAGTTCTTAATGGCAGAGTTAATAACCACAGGTACAAACATACAGACTGAACTGCATAATAATTGAATCTGGGAGGCGTTTAAGTCCTGGGCCTCTCCTCGAGGCAGAGTCAGCTGGAGGAAGTTGCTCAGGATGATGTCTGGTCAGGTTTTGAATGTCTCCAAGGATGGAGAATGTAGGACCTCTCTGGGCAAACTGTGCCAGTGCTTGACCGCTCTTACTGTTAAAAGTAGTTGTTTCTGTGATGTAAGTGGAATTTCTTGTATTTCATTGTCTTTTGTGCTGTCACTAGACACCACAGAGAAGGATGCTCGCTCTGCTCTTCTCCTGCCCATCAGTACTTCCACTGATCCCATTTCCCGTCCCCTGCTGTCATTTCTCCTTAAAGCTGAACAGTCCCAGCTCTCTGTCTCCTGGTTTATCTGCGTTAATTCAGAGGAGGGCACTTCTGAAGTAAATTCCTGCTTATCCTCATTTAATTGTGCTTTGTTTGGCATTGCGCAGTAATCTCCAAACAAGAGAAATAGAACGCATGGGGATGAAATTCATCTTTCAGATAAACTTAATTGAAAACCTGCTCTCCAAGAGTCCGCTTAATCCACTCCAGGAGCTAAGAGACCAGACTAGAGCTACTCCACTGCTCAGCCTTCCATGCCATCCCCCGATTTCATCATCCTACTGTTAAAGCAGGTCCAGCCTTTGAGAAGGGAGCAATGCCCTCCAACCTGCCCTCTGAAAGGGGGGAAAAGTGCAGGAAAGTAGTCAAACCATTGCTGATTGGCTTCCAACTGTGTACCTCCTCCTGTACAAACCGAGTGAAGATTTATATAAGGTATTTTTGAATACTTACTCCTCTTTGTCCACCTTTTCTCTAAGCTTTTTCAGTCTTTTCTTCTGGGTAAATACTAAATTTTGAATGATGTTTTCAAAGTATTCTTCTTCTTTGTAGTTCAGCTGCATGGAAAGAGGGAAAAATACTTAGAGGTGGTGTTTGATGCAGTCTGAGTTCTGCAGGTTGTCCACATTGTACCGCAGGAGCTAGTTTGCATTCATGAATAAACAGATAGAGTCACTAAGTTACAAAGCCTTGCATCTACTTCAAACCGTGTTAAATCTGTGGCAGACTTAGGAACAGTAGGCTGAACGCCGCTGGCTCTACGTTTTATCTTAGCAGAACTCCTCTACAATTTACACATTCCCTTGAAGTAACCAAACACACGTCACCATCTGTCCTGGATCAGCTGTATTACACTGAATTTTAATGCATTCTTATTTACCTCAGTAGAACTGAGGACAAGATTGAGGTATTCTGTGCAGACGCAGATGATTTGGTTATGAAGATAAAGCCACAGTTTCTCTCTCAAGACCTTTTTCTAATTATGTGCCTGTTGTGGATGCTTACCTCCTGGTACTCGCTGTTCAGCTTGTTGTCATCTGTCATGATCTCATCTGGGTAGCCAATCCTCTCCCTAATTGCTCTTGCCTAGGGAAAAGACAGTTTGATGTCCACAGCAAATCTACCCGTATTTTTGGATCAATCAACTAGGTAGGCAACTGCAGAGAGCCCACACCTTTAATGATATGCGGTTTTTATTTTATTTAATCATTGAAAGCACTATAATGTTTACTGTTAATTGTAACTGTGGAATTTTCAGGAAGTATCTTGTTCCTTCCTTTATCAGTGAACTTAGAGAGATGTGCCCAGGATGCCAAAAGCCCTGCAGCGATGCCTTTGAGCTGGAAGGTTGAACCAATAGTAGATCTCTTGAAAAAACTGACAGATTTTACAGTATTTAAAATGGACTAAAATTAATGTCTGGAAGGTTTTTAACTTCATGTTAATGAAGTTGTAGGGAATCACATTTACAATTTTCCAGAACCTCAGTTTGAGTCTATAACAGAATGTTTAATGAGCTCTCATGTCCCTTGATTGCACTGAAACCAGTTATTAAAATCTTCTCAGATTTTGGCAATTTTAAGTCCTAACAAAGGCTTCTCCCCCAGACCTCACTGCACGCCTTTCCATAGCTAAACATTCATTGTACTTGATGACAATGTCAGAAGCAATTGAAAAACAAAACAAAAACCAAGTGGCACTTGGCAGCTCTTTCTAATATTTCCACATAATCATGCATTAATAAATTTAGCAATAAAATCACATTATCTATGCAACTAATTTTCTGATGTAGGCTGTTCCCCCAAACAAATGAACATTATAAGCAACCTGTGGGGTGCATCAGGGCTTTTCCAGTGGTTGCATTTAATCTTGTCAGTTAAGTTGTTTGCAGCAGTAGAAGCGTTTCAGGGGCTTTGTAAATGCACTGCTGATGTCTACGATTAGCACAGAATTCATAGGGTTTGCAGTTTGGTCCATCAGTTACACAGCCATTCCTGATCAGGAGTTACTGGGCAGTTATACCTGATTGGTGCATGCAGCTATTGAGGCTTTCTCCTCCCAGGGGTGCACTTGCACCAGCCGATAAGATGGCATCTCTGCTATGTGATCCCATGAGAGCAGGGATAAGCCCAGTGGATGCTGTGTCTGCCTGAGTTGCAATCATGTGTTTTTGCAGGCTGTGCAGTCTAGAGATGGTTGATAAAGCAGTAATACTTGAATAGTTATTTTTAATGTTTTTTCCTAAGATTCTGTAGCACAAAAATTTGGAGGTCCTGCTCTGCAATTAATATAAAAATGACATTTTCCAAGCATTATTATTTTCATAGTAAAATATCAGTAAGAACTCAAAGTGGAAGACTTTTTATCCTTGATAAAACGAACTAGAGATATAGTCAAGTGCTTTCAGTTACCCAACTCAGTGCTCTCTACAGTTGATTTTCATTACTCCAGACTTGCATGAACTGTCTGAAGCTGCTTCTGCCCTCAAAGGACAATTCACTGAAGATCTCCAGCCCATGGTTTAACTCTTTGTTCTTGTCCTATCGCTCACAATAGCTGCTTAAATCACCACAAATCATTCCTTCTCATTTTCAAACTTACTTTCCTGTAGATATTCGTTATCTATCCACTTAATCACTGATTTGCCTGGGAGGCCTTCCTCTTTCATATAGATATCTCCCATTTTGTAATCTTATTTCCAGAGAGGCCCCTGCCCATGTAATTTGAATCTGACACACAAAGTCTGCAAGCTGTTGTGCCTCTATGAAAGGTATATATGCATTTATGTACACATGTGCATACATATATGCATACAAAAGTGTTACTGCTTTTCTATTATGGAAAATGAGCAGTTGTATACTTATTTTTCAGAGAAACACACAGTATGTCCAGTGTTTAAGATTGAACTTACTTTTTGTTCTGCTTTCTTTTTGGTTTCTGCATCCATCCAGGTGAGATCATCTAAGGTTTCTATAAAAACACCACGTATATCTGCAATCATTTCCTCCACCTTGGAACAAAAACACCAGCATGTTACAGATCCATGGAAACGATTCTGTTATTTTTCCGCAGTTATGGCTTATTGGCTTATATGTGGTTTATTATCACCATCCTGTTTCTCCTGCACTGGCTGACTGTGTGTGCTGTTGATGGACCATGCTCAAGCTCTGGAGCTCAAGTTAAGGAGCACTTTCAGCCTGGGAATGGGCACGAGCTCACAAAGCAATGATGGTTCAGGTTACAAAGAATCTGTCATTTGTCCATCTGCTGCACGTTGGGTGTCTGGTGGAATTATTTTTATATATGTCAACCACAAAAAACGGTGTATTTCAATCTTTAATGGCAGAAGGAGTGATAGGAAGCAACTGCATCTTCGTTTTGGGTATGTTTTCAGAAATATTCTGTGTGAGTGAAGGCAGAGAGAAAGAACTAATTGTCCCTGTGCCGCACTTTGGCGGGATGTGAAGCGGCAGCAGTGCAGAGGATAAGCAGTGCCTTGGTTCTGGCAGGGGCTGCTCCTTGGTCATGTATGGCCCACAGCTGGCGTGGCTGCATGCCTTTGGTTCAGGGCCACCTGACGGGGCAGATGGGCACACAGATAGCTCCTGCCCCCACTTGTGCACACACGGCCTCTTTGTGTTTCACATTACTTCACAGTGTGCTTGTTTGAATGGAAGCAAGCCAGCTCAGAATTAGCAATGCAGAAGTACTGAGGTGTGAGGGAAGGACTCTCGTAGCACGTGCATTCTTGTCACTGCTCACTGGTACATTGCTTGAGAAGCAAATCCAAAGGTTAGGTCTTTTAGGAAGTGACCCTGCTGCACAGAGGAATTGAATCGAAAGCGTGATCAAACCTTTATAGAAGCATAATAAGCGACAAATGATGTTTGCATGGCACACGGGAAGTTTGCTGGAAGGCTTACCACGTGTTTGCTGTCTCCAGCAAAGGCCTCCTGCACATACAGCCGTCCCACCGCGTTCTCCATGTTGCCATTGACGTAGTTGGCGCAGCGACGCCAAGCAGCCGTTTCTGACGTGGTGCCATACAGAGCCTGTGAGACAGAAACGGCAGAGAGAGCAGTGATCTCAGGGCACGAGGAACCTGAGGGTGGACTGATGAGCAGATGTGCACTCGGAGGAGCCTAATGGGTCTTCAGTCGGTGCTGAAGCTCCTGTTTGTACTTACAGCAGCTAAATGGACTCACTGTGAAGGGCATGTCCTCCACAGGCCAAGGAAAGAGATGAATCATTAGTGATGCTCTTTATCTTTTCAAAGCATGTAAGGTAGAGAGAAGAAAACTACTCTAAAAGCCAAGAATGGGAGAGGTTACAGAGGAATACCCAGAGACAGAGCTCGCGGTGTCGCAGGGATCTGTAGTGAGGGCAACTCTGGCAGCCACTGTGACTGCACAGCTGTACAGCAGAGCCATTCCTGCAGCATCAAGGCTGTGTTTTCCAGTGACAGCTGTGTCTGTGTGCTGCTGGTGTAGAAAGCTGTGTGCTGCTCTAGGAATGAGAACTTAGATGCTGCCATACAGGTAGTAGTGACTTGCAGTAGAAAGGGATTGCTGTGGATCTGTATGCGTGCAGTGCCTGGTGCATTAGGACTGACACCTCCCTCACACAGCAGAAACGTAGTTACATTTGGAAGCAAACTTAACAAGAGAAATGCTAGTTTCAATTAATTGCACTTATTCTGAGAAGCTTCAGCTACGTTATATCACGTATTGTTAGTTAATTGGTAGAAAAGTCGGTGTTTTTTATACGTAGAGTGGCGAGGTCTTTTTCTGTTGTTTCAAACTTTGACATTTTTCTAAATGACACTTCCTCAGTGAAGTCCTAGGATGTTGTGGAAACATTCCTCAATGATGCAGACTAAGCAAACAGGAAGATTCATTTTGAAAATTTCATGCTTTAAGAGGCAGGGGAAAAAGAAGAAGTAATTAATGAATGCGAGTCCCTGTTCGGGTATATCAACCTGATCAAACTAAATCTCCATTAACTCGCTCCAGTAATTACTCCATTTTGTTTTGGTAACAGGCAGAATCTCCTTAAAACGCTACGTGTGTGCATAGAAATGTTTCCTCTGTCACTGATAGATGAAGCAAAATGGCCTTAACTGCTTTTTAATGCTGCTTAGCAAACTTAAAAGCAGAAAGTTCAACTGGGGCAATAGCAAAGATTTCCATCTGCAATCTTTGTGGGATTGCTCAGCATTTCCTTAAAAGCACTGAAATATCTGCAAGATCAAATGATTGAAAAAGGAGACCAGACCCATCCTGTTTGACTGTGACTCTCTTCCTTTGGATGCTGAGGAGTTTCTAGCAAGCCAATCCAAACTGTTGCATAAGATGCTAGCAAGTGGGACCGTTACCAAAATGACCGTATCATCAGGGGAACGATGCAGATTTGGAAATAACAGAGAGCAAGTAGCAGAGCAGCGCCTTTCAGATCCGCCTCAGCTATTAACATAGATGGTATAAAGGAGGTGTACGCTCCAGCTGGAGCTTTAGCAAGCACGTCTAGCTTTTGTGCACAACATTCAAGATACGTTACATTTTATACAGCACAGCCATTAAGGAATTATCTTTTTTGGTTAACAACGATCATTTTTACAACTTGAAAAGAAAGATTAATTTCTGCACCTTACGAAAAGCATTCCTGGTATCCTTGTAGTTGCGGCTAAGGCTGTTCACAAGGTCCATTACGAATCGCCAGATCATGTAGTTTTGAAGTTCTCTATGTAATAAAACAACGATAATAAGCTGGGAACGTTTTTAGGCTTTTGAAATACACTGGAAATAAAATGCAAATTGCAAAGATAGCTACCATACCTACCTGGGGCTATACTTATTAAGAATAGACTTCAGCTTGGTAAGGTATTCTGGGTCGTAAACAACCACATGTTCCGTATTCTCAATATCAATTTGTACAGTTGACATTATATTATTTATGAATTTAGACCAGTTGAATGCCTGGAAAAGGAATACATATTATTTAAGGACAAATCCTGCAGAAACAGCCTTCAGCTACTTTTAACAATACATTTCCCTTGCACAATTGTGCTGATCTCCCACCAGCTTCACTGCTTGTAAATGTTGTCATCACAATAGTAACTGATCTGGGATCATTTATGTCCCTGTGCTCTAAAATCGTATTAAAATAGGATGGTATCCAGCAGAAGGGGTCCAGACGTTGTTTTATTTTCAGAATAACACAATTAAAAACGTTATGGCTCTTTCCATTTAGTCTGGGAAAGCAGAACAGGTGTTTTAAGTAAAATTTCACTAATTCTTTTGCTGTATACAGCTGAGGTTTTCTAAATCAAAGCATGATAAAAAGATTTAATGCTCAGCATGATGTGGCTCTGCAGATACAGAGTAGTGTGAAGTTTGTGGTATTTGTGGCATCCTCTGTCAGGCACATGGCAAGGGCTTGTTCTGAAGTATGCTGAAGTCCACAAAAAGCTTGATTCTAATAGGCTTTCAAACAGACACACTAAATCCACTGTCTGTACAGAATTTTCTTCTGTGTGCCATGCTGTGAGATACTGAATAAGAAGCGGTTTGGTAGCAGGTCCACGAGCACCTGACAGCAGGATGCCACGGCAGACAGTTCTCACTGTGATCAATGTTCTCTGTTGTTTCCTGCCTCCCAGGTGCCAGAACCCCACGTGCTTTATGCTGGCATTGGCCAGAGCCCCACACAGTGCTCGTGGGCAGTACCTGGGAAGATTTTTTCTGCTGTTGTCATTCTGTCACATCCACCCATGTGAACAGAGTGTTTTTCTACTGTGGGCACTCTAAACAGGAAATTCTTGATAGTTGGCTGATAAAACCTATTTCCCTTCGCTTGGTCTTTGGTCAGTGATATCGCGTGCCTCAGAAAGCAGACAGGGAGCAGCAGTGGCCGGAGAGCAGGCAGTGCCTCCTTATTGAGCGTGTGCTGCATGCCAGCACTGCTGCGCGCTGCCAGGGCTCGGTGTGCTCCAGCTGGGAGGTTCACACCTGAGCTGACATCCAGCAATCTGCACAGCATTTCTCTTGTCCTCTGTGTGATAGCGGCTGGTACAGACAGATCTTTCAGCTCGCAGCCTGTGCAGGGTTGTGTATTCTTCCAGCAATTCAGCCATTCACCTTGTGAATAAATGGCACTGATTTACAGCTGTTTCTATACAGGCTACTTTAAATTCCTTACGCGGTCCACGGTCCGTGTTGTAAGAGACGAGGCTCTGAGGACCAGTTTGACTTAGAAAGCAATTCAAATCAGAAGCTTTAAATCATAATAAAAACTGTAGAGCCACTTTGTGTTCTTATGAGGCTGGGTGGGTGCTCATAGTGGAAAGGAATGTTGCATTTAAGAAAAGCCAGTAATCCTTGTGCTTGAAGAAAAAAAAACACATTTTGTTAATTTTTAAAACGCTCGTTATGCTTATTTGTCTGAGAGCAGTGGGGATTTTTCCCAGTCTGGTTCTTTTGAGAGGAAAGTGGGAAAAGGTAATATCTTTTATCAGACAAAGTAGCTGAGGAAATCACATGAGCTCTCGGGAGTAGAATCTCTTCAGTTCTGAAAGAGAAGCACCAAACTTGAAGCTAATTTTAGGAATAATTGCTGTTCTATCCTTAGGCCATTACAACAACAGTACCAACTCCCACCATGTGTCTTTTGAGCATTTTTGGATAAATTTAGAGCAGATGATTGCTGCTGATCTACAGTACTCCCCAGAAACTAAAAATAACCTGGGCAATACCGTTCTGTGAACAAGTTAGCTTCTGACATGATGATTGCATTCTGACATTATGACTGTAATGGTAACTTGTCAAGTTGGATCTGTGGGAAGAGGTAAATTATGAAACTAATTGAGTTACTCAGAATGAAACTGTCATGAAATTTAAAATGAAAGAATTTCAAGTCAATAAAAATAGCAGGCTATGAAACTGGGGTGGGAGTCGTGTTATTTCATAGCACCTGAACGCAGTCCTGCAGCCAGGCCACAGCGCCCTGCTGACCTGCTTGTCTGCGTGCAGGGCGCGGAGGAGGAGTTGCTATGGTGAGCACGTCCAGCGAGCGTGGTGCTGCTGGGGCGGCACGCCTGCGTTATCGCATCTTTAGATATTCTTTAGCTGGACTTTGTGGTCCGTGAATTAAAGGTCACGCTGTGGAAGTGGCGTGTGACTCAGGATGGGAGACAGGGCAGAGCTGAAACGTCCTGGGGGAGCCACAGTGGGAGGAATGGGCAGAATTCTCCTCACGCGTGGTCATCGTGTCCAGGGCTTTTCTGCTTGCTTTGGGTGATCATCTTACAGGGGGAATGCTGGGGAAAAAAAGGACCTTCTGGTCTGAATCTGTAGCCCTGGATGAACATAGAGGGCCTGAACAGTCAGACACAGTCGTACAGCAGACTAGAATGAATTGCTGGCTGCAGTCTTTTCTATCTCTTTGCGTTGAAGCAGAGGTGCAAGATCTGCCTCCAAGTCAGCAGGAGCTGTGGGTACGGAAGCACAGACTTCTGTGCATAGTGTGATTCAGCAGGTGTATAAATAATAGGCGGTGCAATGCCGGAATCTTGTTTGACTTCACATTTGCGTGAGATTAAGAAAAACGTCAAGCTTCATCATTTAATCTCATCAGCCAAGAATATCAGTATTAATTATCACTCACCGTATGATTTATTTCCAACGAAAAGTTGTTCTGGAGTTGTGCCAGCGTCATTTTATTGTACAGCAGAAGTGGATCATTTCTATCTTCAGACTTTGTTGTTGCCTGTCAAAGTTAATAAAGAGATTGAGTCAGTTCACAGGAATTTTGGTAAGCAGCAGTAGAAAGAAAACATTCTTGTTTCAGGTTTAATACGTTACTATAAGTTTGCAAAAGTGCGAAACCCCTTCTGTGTACGTACTGATAGCATTTCCTCAGGCTGTGTGTGCTTTCTGATCAGCACGCCTGTGCTACGGAGTTCCTTCTGGCTCCACTGCAGGCCATTTTGTACCTGCAGCACTGTGCCTGCTGAGCTGCACCAGGCAGGTTTGTCAAAAAAGGAGGCACTGGCCATTGGTGCTCTTTATCGGCAGCCACTGCTGTAGGGAAATGCCACTTGTGTTTCCTTTCTTGCTCCCCTTCAAATCTTTCCCCAGTAAATTCCTTTTCTTTGAATAATTTTCTATCTCTGATCTAAACCCTGAAGTGTGTTTCTCAGGAGAATGTGAAGGAAATCAAAATCAGATGGCTTTAGTTTACACAAATGGAGTGGTTAGGTCTACCTCTGCCAAACACATGCCCTCACTGTCAGCGTAACTTACAAAACCAGCCGAAGCTAGGAAATCTGTATTTTGACTATTTTACAGTCATCCTCATCTTCAGGTGGTTTTGGAATGTTTAATAATCACAGACCAAGTTCTTGCTTGCTCCTGAATGCTTTCATTTCCACTTGTTTTTCTCAGTGCAAGTTGAAATTCTAGCTATTTCTCCCAGGCATACTTTCTGGAGAACAGGCATTCGATTAAAATGCACTTGAAACAATCAGCATTGTGGAGCAGCTTGTGTAGGACAAACATTACTTTGTGTTGCGTGGCAAGCCAAGGGATGGCGATCAGCTGCTCTGATAACCAAGCAGCCTGCGTGAAGAAAAGGACAAAAGGAAAAGAGGCCCCAGCAGCATCTCCTAAAATGCACTTTCTATGGTAGAACAGAAACCAGCCTGTCTCTTGCCCTCTTTTCCCTGGAAGGGCTTCTGTGAACAGATTAGGATAAAATAATTTGCTGTTTCTGGAAAACAGCTAACTCCTGTTTCCCTTGCTCATTAGAAGGCGTGTGTTTGTGAGTGTTCCTTTTAGGTATTGCAGACCCCATGTGCTTTTGCTCAACGTTCGATCCCACAAAGCAGCACGAGCATGTCGCTTAACAACAGTTTGCAGTTGGCTTCTGTAGGTACGAAGGAGGTCAGGTATTTAAAGACACTTTAAAAATGAGTTTTCTCACGTTAGCAATCTCTTTCTCCAGGTCCATGACTCTTCTCATTTCTTCTGCAATCTGGGTCTCGTTGAAAGAAATGTTTCTTTCTTGTAGGATTAGTTTAGCCACAGAAATCATGAAATCAACGTAGGCAGAACATGCCTGCAGGGAAAAACACAAACGTTTCAGAGTCAGAATTCTTCAAAGAATATCTTGATTATATGGAAGATCTCATCTCCATTTTGTGAACAGTGCATGGTTCTTCATCTCCTCCTTTGATAACTGCACAGTGATTTATTCTCAGATACAGTTAGATCACAAATAGAAGTTTGAAAATTCCCTCGTGGAAAAGTACTGTACTGTTTGCAGCACTGTTCAAACCTAAGTGCTGTCAACTGCTGCACTGTGTTTTCAGTATTTAAAATGAGGTATTTGTGGGTCCATATTTAAACTACCTCCTCTGTTCCTTCTAGTTCACTTTAATTACGACTTCCAAAAATACTGTGTCCAAGGAGCAGAGTTCCCAGAAACATAAAAGCCAGGGAAGTGAAGATGGGCTGTGTGGGATGAGTGCTGTGGGCACATTGCTCCCAGAAGCAGCAGCTCTTGTACGGCCGCCTGGAACATCCAGAAATCACTGTGCTGGGTGTAAGTTCAGCAGAGCTTCGTCTACTGCAGGTAATACCGTATACATGAAATTTAGTATGTCTGAATTTACCAAGGATAGAAAAGGAAACATAGAAGTTTATTCCTTAAACCTTACACTGTCAAATATCTAAAGATCTTAATTTTATTCCAGTTCCTCTTTGATAAACTACTCTCGATTTTCTTTCGGTCAAAATGCTGTTTTCAATATGCTTTTTAAAGGCAAGGTAAATACGTACTAAGTTAACTATAATAATAAATCTATTTTATGCAAAATACCTTAATCTACTGAAACAGTGAGAACGGTAGGATTAGTAAGGTGTGCGTGGTGAATAAAACAGCAATCTCTAGGTGTGTCCAGTTACCTAAGGCAGTAGGATACAGCCCTGCTAATGAATGCTGCGTTTATTTGGCCATTCTGATGACTCCTTTCTTTGCCATCCATCTCCTGTCAGCCTCCCCTCCCTGCCAACAATGCCTGCGTGTGCTGGAAAACCGAGCAGCTCACAAACAGAATTGACAGCAGACTTGAAAAGGAGAGGTGGCTCACAACTGAACTCTCGTGTTCTTTTTAATTAAGGCAGATTATTTTATCAGAGAGAAAAGCCCATTAAGCCACTGACAGCTACATTAACTCACAGAAGAGAATGCATAGCAAGCCTGCAAATACCATTCCAAAATACCCAAATCCACATATAATTAAATGTATATTAATACAAACATTACCCCAAACCAGCAAGTCAACAGAAATCTTCAGTTGCAATCAGTGCCCTTTGTTTTTGGCTTAAAGGCGAAGACCACTGCATGTCACAGAGCAGACAGTTACATCAGCTAACTTCAGATGGACTGTATGAATATTCTCAGATATTTTAGAGGGAACTTAGATGTCAGAATAACTCCTGTAAGAGCATTCCCTTAAAACAGAAAAAAGAAGTTGTAAAAATGATAGACGTTCCACTTGTGGCTTAGAGGCTGGAAGCGCTGACAAAGCCAGAGGTTGAAGGGCAGGAGGCAGTAGCTGGTTTGCTGCATACAGCTCAAAGAATAGGATGAGACAGCAGGAAACAGAGCCAAGCAGAGCTGTCGGAGGACAAGAACTGAAAGGAGGAACATCTGTGAAATGGGGCGCTCAAGCCTGTAAAACATGCAGTTACAGAATCACAGAGCGCCCAGAAGATGAGTGGGGCCAACCTTCATGGGAACAGGGAGCCTGGATGAGAGCATCTGTCCTGTCCCATTGCATATTAAACCCTGGTGGAGGTTGTTCCAGTCTCTGGCTGTTCTTACTCTATCTGCCTTTTAGTGACTAATCTCTGTTTCTTTTTTTAAAATGCTTCCCCCCTACACTCCTGAAGTGGAAAGTAGTATGATACCTTCTGGTAGGTCACCGTTCAGAATAGAAATTGTGGTTTCCTGTGCTGCACTGGGTGCAGTGCAGGAAAGGAGCAAGCTGGGATACATGATCTCCTCCAGGCCATGGTAACGGGGTGATAATAGAGCTGAACAGTTAACACCATACATAATTTAATGTAATCTCAATTGTAGTATAAACTATTAGCATGTCAGCAAAACACCTTTATAACAACATGCTTAATGTGCTTTTTCATAATTTCTGCATTTAGTTACCCAGAAGAAAACTGGCTAATTAAAGGTTACTGTGGTAGCACGCCAGCTGCTCCAGCCCTCACATACACCTCAGCCCTCCAAGACTTGGAGCACAACCACGGCTGGCAGTGAGGGATACACAGGGTCAGTGCTAGCAGGTTAATGAAATCATGTGCAAACAATAACACAAATTAAAGGCTACAAGAGATTTCAAGTATTTAAAGCAGTTACTATGATATCGTAGTTTAGCTGGTGCACTTTCATTAGGCAATTAACTGAGGGGACTGTGATCTTTTCAAATCTTTTATGCAGTCAGGTGTGATCTTTGGTTCCAAATGGTTGTGTTTTTTAGTTCCTAAGCCTATTAGTGATAAGAAAAGTCATTTCCAGGATGATTAGATTATGTCTTCTGACTTAGGTTAACTCCAGCCAGTGGACCCTTTCACTCTATGCCCATTATGGGCATGAGAGCAGCAGTAAATGTGTGCTATCTGGACTAACCTAGTCCTAACCCTGTCCCTGGACTCCTGTCATTCTCAGCACTTGCTGATTGATGCCAGTCAATCATAGTTCATCATTTTGTGATCACTGAACAGAGGTGATCCATAAGCACTTAACTTCTAGCTATCTCAGTGTGGGCTATGTCTTGATTCAGCTGTAAAGCCTAGCAGAAAATGTGTAATAAAGGCAAACTCTTTCAGGTTTATTTCCTTTCAGGAGGACCTAAAAACCTAAAAAGTAGATGTTCATACAGGAATTATTTGGAAAACTACTGTTTCTTCCACATGTATGTTAATTAAAAGAGAAAAGAGAGAATGGATGATGAAGGAAACGAGGCAGGTTGGGATTTCTGATGCACAGTGATACCAGAGGAATATGCAGCCTCCTCATCCAGTGCAGGGACAAGTGGTTAATACTGGCAGCTGGAGCCTAGATGGAAAATACTTGGCTCCTAGTGCAGCCAGGAGGGTCAAACAAGGACACTAACATTAATGGCATAATAATATAATACCTCCTCTTCAGGACACTTGTACTGCCTCCTGTTCTTAGCTCATTTATTTCTATTTCCCCCTAGTCTCCTAGAATCTGTATCTTCTGCAATTGCTTTTCCTTTTCTCCTAGCTCCTGATTTCTCACCTACTTGCACACTTACCCCAGATTCTTCCTCCAGTCTGTCACACACTGTTCTCACCTGTAGGTCAGCCTTGTTTAAATGCTCATAATGATTACCTTTCTGTCTCAGGTTACTCGATTCTGCCAGTGATGGTTCCCAGTGTAGTATTAGAATCAATCTGGGGACAGACTGTTCCAGTTCTTTGCCAACCTCACTCTTGGAAGATACACCTGCCTTGAATATATAGGCTAAAAGTGCAGGAATGTAGTCAGTGATCTGTCAGCTCCATCTTACCTCTTGGTATGCTCCTGTGCATTCATAGTAGTCACGAGAAGGCAGGCCAAGCCCAGGTTGGTCAATCTGTAAATTGAAGTAAAAGTTAAAACGTGTAGGGACAAAATGGCATCACATGATGCTGCTCTTTGGTCAATTACAGGTGCTGATGCTTCATTCTGGAAACGTTATCCTCTGCCCTATGGGAAGTGTCTTTCCTATCCCCTTGTGCCCCTTTAACTCTTTCCACTCTCCTTATTCTTCTTGTCTTTCTCTCCAGACTTCCTTCTGTTGCTGAACAATGCATGCTGTGTGTAATCCATGCCGAAGCAGTGGATGTACAGAAAACAGTCCACAGACAAGCAGGGCAGCTCCTGCATCTTTGAAATTCATACATGCAAAGTAGCTGAGGATCTCTGCACCCAGGTACTGAGATGACTGGACCCCACTGCTTATAACTGCTGTGTCTTGGGAGCAGCAAGTGCAGATTCACCGTATGCAATCCCATCTTGCTCTGGATGTTCCATTGTCAGAGATGTCTTACACCTAACAGCAGGGTGCTCTGGACACACTGCTTATGCAAACGTCCTCAGCTGCTTTCATGTTTGGGCAGGGAACTGCAGTTCCTGTTGGACTTTGACATAAGAGCACATTATAAAAACAGCCCCCTGCCCTGCAGGCTTTTTTGCCATTGGGACCACAGCCCAGGTTTTCAGTGAGAGGGATTTCTTCCTCAAGGGCAAGGAAAGGAAGCCATGCATATTTTTTTGCTTGCATGCATATCTAAGTAGATCATGTCTGACTTCTGGACAGCGTGCCTATGAACTGTGTGTATGTATCTATGTATGTCTCAGTTGCGCTCACCTTCCTGAGAATAACAGTGTACCAGTACAGTGAATAAAGATTATTAACCCTGAGAAAGGACACTGCACTGCCAAACTCATAAGGGAAGCTGAACAACTGCAGAGATTCACAAACTCGTGTCCAACCGGTAACATTCAGACCAGTAACATTTCTCCTGGCTAACACGTATGTCTGTGCTTTCTGGTTCTTTTGCTACACTTACATGATGAGCAGTTGGATGCTACCAGCAGACTTACATGAATGATGTGTGCTGAGGAATTTTTATCATCTGTGCCAACAAAGAAATTAATCAGGACCTTCTTCCCATATCTGGAGTTGAGCTGTGCAATAGCTGTCTCAGCTGTCCAAGCAGCACCTGGGCAAATGAAAGGTGCACTCAGTCTTCTTTTTGGTAAACAGTGACAAAGAAGTCATTTAGAATTTTAACAGAGAAGATTGTCTTACCGTAGGAAGACTCCCAGTTGTTTGTTGCTACAGGCCAGTCAGATAAATTTGCCAGGAGACTGATCAAAGGCATTCCACCTCTGCTATCAATGGTTGCTTTTGGAAGAAACAAAATGAACTAATGTGGCATTTTAGAACATACAAATTGTGTACTATTGTAATGAGCTTAGAATTCTGAACCTGAGAACTCTTCTCACCATCAGCACAACAGAATTACATTCTGATCTATGCCTCTTCTTGAAGATTTGATGTTTTAAATACATTTCAGTCATGACTGCAAACAACTTATGCAAATCTCTAGGACCATGATATTGCAGGACTACTGGATTTCAGCTGTAAATAGAACTTAAAATAATACCTTTGGGAAATGTTCATAATTCGATGGAAAATAAAAAAATTATTTAAGTAGCACTGCTGCTTCATTGCACCTCAGCGAAGCACCTAGCTCAAATTCTTGAAGTAAACGACCCCTGTGTCTTTATAGAAGCTTGATATGCCAGAGATTTTCTACCTGATCTCTTCTAAGAAAGAATTAATTCATATTGAACTGCAAGGATTTGAGTTCAAATATCTGCATCAAACTGGAAGCTCAAGAGTAATGCAGATGCACTTAAAATATCAAAGCACGCAGAACAGGACGCACAGAACTCATTGTGCTGCTGATGTTTTTATGTAACTAAGACTCAGGAAGAACTTCTGAAAAATTCTGTGCTGAAACCACAAGTGTGGAGATACAGCTCCCTTTGGAAGTTGTTCCTTAACATCATTCTTATGTATCCTATAGGCAATAAATACAGGAGGAACTTACTTTCATTTATGCATGATCTGTACAGAGTTTTTGCCTTCTGCACTGCTGTTATGTCATTGCTGCTCGGTGTGTCGAGGACATCTGGAACACACAGCAAATGTACCTTAATATCTGATCTCTGTTGGGGAGGAAGGAGCTGTGAGGCCCTGTCCGTGCTGCCCTGCTGTCACACTGGGCTGCTGGCTCTCCTTCCCCAGGGCAGCCCGCACTCGGCGCTCCTTTACAAACACTGCTCCGCAGAAATGGAAGCTGTAACATCTGTGAACCACAAACTTGGTAAAACCAGAAGCTAAGTGAGCAGGGAAAGGATGATCTGTGTCCAGAGCAGTTTGAGAATCTTTTGTGAGCATAAACTCAATGGTTTCTTTGACACTGTTACTTTTGTCTGAGAAAAGTAAGTATGGATGATTTGGCAGTGTTGCTTTTTGTGGAGGCAGAAATGCTGATCGGCCCAGATGTGATGTTTGAGAAGTGCTCCCTGCTGCTTGAGGTGCAGCAGCTGGAACAGAGATCTGCAGGACAGGGCTGCCAGCGAGCAGCTTCCAGCATTACAGCTGGCAGTCTTTGTCACCTGGCTTCCCTGCTACTGTTAGTTCATGAGAGTAATTAAACAAATTAGAATACGCAGATGAGCACACAGAGTTCAGATAACAGAAAGGTCAGCTCGAGTCGGCTCTGCTCCAGTGTCAGACACAACAGTGTAACTTCCAAGGTATTCCCCAAGCAAACGGTTTGTGGTGGATTTTCCTGATCTGAACGTGAAGAAAATGAAATATTTAGTAGTATTTTAAGCTTTGCTAGATAACCACACCTTGTTAGAGTTACATGGAGGCCAAAGAAGAAACTTTATCTAGTCCACAAACATAAACCCTACTGACCTTTTAAAACAACTTCTAGTTCATCTCTTAAAATGTCAAAGTTACTGTAACGGGAGCTGGTTTCTGGAATGACGTTCCTCTTCAGCCATCCTCCACAGGCATATTGGTAAAAATCATTGCAAGGCTCTGCGGTGGTGTCCATGTTCTCAATGATTCGGGCTGCTGTAATATAAGACAAATCAAGGTGAAAAGGCTTTTTGGGGAGCAGCAACGAATGCATTAGTTTGCTACTTTCCCTTTTGTTTAGAACAGGCTCCAGCCTACGTTAATGTCCTAGGCCAAGCCAAGTACAAGGCAGTAACAGTCACTGTTCTTTTATAGCCTGCAGCTCATATGCTTTTCTGTTGCCTGTGTTTATGGATGGCTAAGCTTCCTCTATCTAATCTTGTTATTCATTGTGAGTGGTTACTTGGTTATAAAATGTTTCATTTACTGACTTCTTTGTTTTGAAAGGGGATGAGAAGAAAAATTAAAAGCTGGTTTCCAGAATCTGCATTTGATATTCTAGCTCTATTCCACATTTTTATAGAACTTCCACTGCTTCTTGTGTTCCTTGTTGGCCCTATCAGGGTTGGCTGATCAAAGACTAACTGGTCACTGACTGATCATAACATGGGTTTCCTTTTTGAGATCCGCTTTCTTGATGACTGTTTCCCAGCCACTATTCATAAAATTCCAGTGCTTTATCTTTTGCTTTGTATAGTTATTCCTTCTAGCTTGTTTTCACCACTAATGTGGTAGCAGAAGGTCTGTAAAGGAAGGGAGAGATGCTCAGAGTCAGGGACCAGCTAGTGATACCTTTGATTTGCCAGAATACTGAATATCCTCCCTGTATTCAGACATTAATTTTAGTGAATGGTGAGGCTTGTACAAGCATTTCTTCCTCCCCCTCTCGGGTTAGTCAAATACAGTCAAATACAGTTATTTCTCTGTGCTTTCAATATTTTCTATGTCCATTATGGTGGTGGAGATGAGAGGTGTAGGCAGGCTGTACTATTTCTATGGACTGGCTTCCTCCCTTGGTTCTCTTGGGATGTTCAGTTAAAGTTACATTTGAAGCCAACATTAGATGGCTTTATGATGTTGGAAGCTGGAAAAAGCCAAGAACACATGCATTTTCAGTTTCGGAACGCACAAGTAGCATAAAAAACATTGTGGAAATAGGTACAGTGCCTAGCATGCCATTTTTCCCTTGTGAAGTTAATGGCAGGATGACTTCAGTTTGAAAGAACACCGGATCATGGCAGCAATGGGAGATGATGATATCCAGTCCTGTTTGCACTGTTTGACAATTGCTTTTTACCCATTCTTGAGAAAGCCAAACGCCCATCCCCACTGAGCATCCCTAGGGGCGGTCAGCACTGAATGGTGCTGCCCAGGAAGTTTAGGAGGTGTCTGACTGGGAAGTGATCAAAGCTTGTCGGGCAGATCTGAGCCACTCTCCAGTTGGCGCCGCTCTGAGCAGGGCGGTCGGGCTGGATGATCCCCGGAGCTCACTCCCACTTCCAGCTCTTCTGCGACTGTGTAAACTCCGGTATCTATTTTCTTCCTAGTTTGTTGTGCTGTATTTAAGGGAAAGGGATGCTTTGGATGGCGTGCTTTATTCCTGTGCTAGGTCCTTGCTGTAACAGAGGAAGGCTGACCATTACCAAGCTCTTTCAGTTTAAGGGTGTCCTTAGGAATCCCTCTGTTAGAGCGGAGCATCTAGAGGGCAGCACTGTCCTTTGGGTTATCCTGACATGTTAATCCAGCAACAAAGACCTCAACAGCCAGGACTGACTTCACAGCGGCTCTTTCAGTGCCGTGTGCCAACCTTGCCACAATGTAGTGATGAGTTGGAAAAATCTTCTGACACCCAGAAAATGTAATTCAACCACTGTGTTGCCACTTTTGGAGAAAAGAAACAATAACAACAACAAAAGCAAACCAAGAACTAGAAGAAGTTTACATCTTGTGTACGTCTGGCAACTTCATTACTGTCTGTGTAAATCAGCCTTGCTTGAACCGTGGAATCAGGTTGCTCTATTGGCAGTCAGTACCTGTGCAATCTTTCTTTTCTACTGCTGTGATAAAAAATTACCTATTGTGACATTTCTGCTGTAGAGCCCAAACCAGCCATGTTAGCACATCCAATTTTATGAAAACATTAAGGTTAAATGCTGTGAAAAGACCGAGCTGAGTCATGGCAACTGCAGTTCTTCCTTCTTCATTCAAGTTTTCCTTCAGAATACACACTTCAGGTACTGCCCCCAAAAACACTCACTTCAAGAGTGTAATTTGCACATCTACTTTGCACAAGTAGAAGTGATTATTTGCCTGATACCACAAATAAACTAAAATCAATGGAATGTGGTTTTGTCATCAGTGAAGCCCTGGAGCACATGCTTGATGCCAATATGGGAAGTCATTTACAAGTTCATACTTGGGCCCAGTGGAGCATTCAAGCCCAAACAGTGAGATGATTTTGCTCTGGAAATTGGAAGTGTGAGACTGATGAGTATTTTTGTTACTTAATTCTAATACAGAGTCACTCATACCTTCACAAGTAAATAAAATACGATGTTACACTTTTCATTAGTCCTCTGTATTGCTTTGATGATCCAAATATTGCTTCTATTCCCGTGCTTAACGTGTTTACTCAGTGTCCTAACTTGCACTGAAGAATGTAGAGACCTATTTGAACTACTTTTAATGATTAATTTTATTCTGATTCTCATCATTGCCAGTTGTTGCTTTAATAGCTTACAAATAAAGTAATAAAAGATGGCATAACGCCTAGTGACCTGAGAAGGATGTGGGAGAAACTTGTGTGCTTACCTAGGTGCCATTAATAACAGAGATACGAACAGTTCCTGTTCTCATCAGTCTGTGCCGTTTGAGCTCAGGCAGCGTGCATCAGGCCTGTGTATCAGCATATCAACACGTGCATACATACACAAGTGCAAATCACACATCGTGATGGCCGAAAAATCCTTTGGAAGTATAACTAGGATACATCGAGGCTGCCTGAAATAGATCCTAGGAGATGCATAGCCTGTTGTGATGGCAGCATCCAGCACCCAGACAACAGGCTGGGCCAAGGCTTCACCAGGGGATGATTGCACAGGACTGAGGTGTGGAGCAGATGCTCCCACTGCTGTGTGAAGTGAGGCCTGAAAGGAGCAGCCCCAGACAAGAAAGGAAACAAATAGAGTGATGCTTCTGCTGTGTTCCTGGCATGTCTGAAAGTCTAAATGGGGCCAATGAATCCAAGTGTTCTGGAAGCCTCTGTTGGGGTGCTGTGCACTTCAGATTCCTTATCATCTGCACTTAGCTTGTGTTACATGAACCCTGGCTTGAAAAAACGTTTTTCTGGGGTGCCGACTGTCAAAACCTGTATGCCTCCTCTGAACTTCTCCTGTGTCTCTCACTGACACAGTAGGTCTACGCCCTCTCCTGGGGCTGCCTTTTCCCTTGAATCCCAGAGGGGCCGGTCGTGATGTACAGAATTCACACAGAATTTATCAGTTCCACTTGACATGAAGATAACACATAGATATCGCTGTATTTCTGATGCTTTCCTATTGATACTGTTGATGCAACAAATCTCCAAAATACAGCAGACAGAGCAGAATATTTCTCTCCAGGGGCTTTGACTTGACTAACAGCTGGCTTGTAAATACAGCTGAAAAAAATCAGTGATTTTTGTACCATTCAAAAAAAGGGGAAAGGGAAAGCGTGGCTCATCTTGCCTTGAGGCTTTTTAGCGGACTTCAGGCCAATGTGTAAACTAAGAATTGTTTCTGCAGTTCAGTCCTTTCTGAAGAATGACATTAGCTAGGCAGCCTATAGAATACACAGCTGTTCTGGACATGCAGACTAACTCTGCCTCCCCTCAAACAGCAGCACGGCATCTTTAAGAGCTGTTAGCAGTCAAGACTCTCCTTATATGCATCTTTGGAGACACAGCCTTTCAGCACGTGCTGCAGCACCGCCTGAATGCTGACTTGGTGAGGAAGAGCCGTTTTCTGGTTCACTTCAATCAGTATCTGCAGCTAGAGGTATTTTTTGGAGTCTGCTTCTGAGTCTTGAACCAGCCTGACCCTGATGACTTTATGAGATTCGACAGTACCACATCGTGAGATTTTACATTTGCAGAAAAAATACAGAAAGGGAATGATTTGGGTTAGCAGATGGCATGCCTCAATGTGCTGCGTTGTGTACAGCCAGTTGGCAACAGTATGTGGTTTAATTTTGCCTAGAAGTACATACATGTATTTAAAACATACGTATGTTCATTCTTACCTGACTTTATGCAGTCTGATGTCTTGCAAACCCCATCTAGAAAACAAAGCAATCATACTTTTAACTTCTACTCAATGTCAATACAATAAAAGCTACTGTAAATTTTACTTTCAATGACAGTCACTTTAGAAATTGCATTAACTGCAGGGTGCAGTGAGATAAAGATCAAAGAACAGCGTGCGTTCAGAACGTGAGATTTATAGGGTCTGGCTCTAAAAAGACTGTTATCCCTTTAGGGCTCTCAGTGCTGTGCTCATCATGCAGAACCTCGTGGTCATTTGAAGGAAAGGTTCTATCAATCAATTACAAGTGATAGAAATATTAGTTTTATTTAGAAGGGGAGAAATTTGGAGAAAAATAGAAAATAGACTGAAAACAGTTACAAAGTCAGTCTGAATGCAGCAGTTCTTTGCAGTGACAAAAAGATGGAGGAGGATTTGTGTGAACATTCTGCCACATTCACCATGCAGCCCTGTGAGCAAAATCCATGGCTCCACAGCACAGATATTTCCTTCTGAGATTCAGAAATGTGGCACTTCTTGGTTTTCATTTCAGAATGGCATTTTTTCCATTCCATAAATGGGAAATACAAAAATAAAGCAAAATCATTAAGTACTTTAAAATGAAAAAAGTCAATTCTAGTGTGATTAAACATTCACCAAGTGTTCACAAAATGGAATTTTGAGCATTCTTGTGTTTTCCATTAAGAAACAACAAAAAAAATCAGTATTTCTGCCTAGACTGAATTATTTTCAAATGCTTTGGTATGGCTGCTGAATTACCAAACACTTTGTGTGCCTGCACTCACTGAGTGCTTGTCGCAATCATTGTGAATGGAAAAAATGGGATTTTCACTTCTGCAGCAATGTGGAGGAAACACTGCAGTTTGGGGCTGTTTGGAAGGATTCTCTTCTGCAGTTTCTGCTTCCCGAAGCATTAATTACAAACAGAAGTATTGCGAGGTCCAAACAAGCAGATGGTTTGTGTTTCCCACCGCTTTGCATAGTTAGTGTGTGTCTGTGCAGCAGTGCAGAGCGTGGCTGCAGCGCTGCATTTCCTGCACTGTGCCATGCTGTCTGACAGCGCACTGTGCAGCACAATGATGATGGGCTGCTGCTTCTCATTTTGCACTGTGGGCACAGACTTACGGTCTCAGGCAGATATTCTGAGCTGACCGTTTAAAAGTCTTTCTTAACGTCTTTGCAGTGCAGCTCTGTACATATGCAACATACTTTTCTAATGCAGTGTTTTAATATGCTGAATCTTCAGGTTTGTTTTTTTTTTCTTTCCCATATGAACAGCTGGATTCTATTTGATGAAGCCTTTTTGCATCATTTCTTTAAATGCTTTTATATTAACGTGGATTTGTACATTCCAAGACATTTACGTGTACTCACCATCGTATGTGGCATACAGGACTATCATTGTGATTGCCACAATGGCCAGCAGAATCACGACAACAGTCAGCCCTATTTCCAGGCCGCTCCAGCGCGGTTTCTTCTTTGGTTTTGGAGCGTTCATTTCAGTGATATCCATCTGACTTTCTGACTTGCCCATAACCCAGTGTCTGAAAAGGAAAAGGGAAAAGTCACTGGAGAACGCCGAATCGTGGGTCCTGAAATGGGCTCCTCAGCTGCACAGAAACCAAGATGCTTCCTGGGTGAATTTCCAGACTGGCACAAAGTTATCTGTAACACGGCCAGGACGTGGTGGCACTCAGATGTGTGCCCACACGCATACGTACCATGTGCCTGGGGACACAGCAGAGCTCTGCCTTCTGCAAAGAGGCCACCGAGCAGAAAAGGAAGGCCAGCAAACCAAAGCTGTTTTTAAAAACTCACCGTGCAATTTAATCCTGTGTGATGGTACAGGAATTCACAAGGAAGCAAAAGCAAGTCTCCTGGCCTGAATAAAAATTAACTTAATCTGCCAATTACTTATCTCATGCCAAAGGTCAAAATATACCATTGTGCTTCGCTGTCATCTTTTAAAGTATCGTGTAAGCAGTTCTTGACTACAGCTTTGCAGCTGTCACTAAAAATAGCAAAAAACAATAAATAAGTCAGCCTCTGCTGGGAGCAGGCCATACTGACAGTGCAGAGACTGGGGCTTTGCGGTGATAACCACAACACTGCAGTTTGACCAAGCTTTGCTCCTGCTTGCTTAGGGCCTGCTCACTTTCTTTGCTGGTATTCACATTCCTGCACACCTGGCGATGTATTTCTCAGGTTTTGGCAATGGGAACTTGGCAGTGTCTGTTCTCAGCATTCCTGTGATGCCCATCACACCACTTTCCCCCGCAGGCAGCAGTACCAACGGGAAGGGTGCCTTTCTCAGCTTCTGCTGCCACTCCAGTCCCAGGCTTGTACTTCAGTATGTTCAACTGGATTAAGTTGTTGCCTTGGATTCATCTTTGTCCTCAAATTGCTACAACCTTTCCGATAAGCGGTCTTCACTTGTACTCAGCACGCTCTGTTTCTGCCTGATTGCTGTCCTGTAGTCCAGAGAGCCACAGAATCGTAGGGGTTGGACGGGACCCAGAGACCAGCCGGTCCAACCCCCAGATCCAGCAATCCCTGCTCTCTTTTCATGGCCACCTCAAGAGCCAGCTGCCCCGCAGTGTGTGCTTATCAATGATTCACCAGGTGGGACCTAAGGAATCACTTTTTGTGTTTATGCAATACTGAAGCATAGGGTGAATGCTGTCATGCTAACACTGCTTACCCAAATGAAAGAGGGGACGTTTCAGATCAGAGCATCCCCCTCCCCTCCGTTGCTCTCCCCACACAGTGGGCCACACACTGTGCCAGCAGTGCCAGGGATTCTGCAGCTCCCAGCCTGGCACTCTGCAGGCTCTGCCCAGCTCTGCTCTTCACATCTGCACCACTGCCGCCCCTTCCACTTCTTGTGATCTCCCCTCTTTTTTTTTCTCTCCGAATAGTGGGTCAGAGCACCCAGTGCTGAGACACAGCTCTGAAATCCCACACAGCCACGTAAGAGTGAGAGCTGCGCCGAGAAGCTTGTCCTGCATTAGCAGTGAACTAGAAATTCATAGGTAATGTAAAAGGAAACAACCATTTATTAACCATTGTACCCTTCTCACTTCCAGTCATATCAAGCAGCAGAAAATGTAATTCACATTGACTTAATGCTGACCAGTGAATACCTGGGGCCTAATTTAAGAGGTGATGTTTATCTTATGGCTCTGAGAGTGTCTTTAAAGTGGTAAAAACATGGTTTATTGGAGCAGCAGAAACACTGCACCTTTGCATGCCAATACGTTCCTTGCAGCTAAGTTTTTCCATGTGAGCTAATCTTGCTGCTCCTGCAGTGCTCCTCGTGTTTAAAGGCATCCCACTAATTTTTACCTCTGGTTATTTAGAGAACATATCCCATCTGCATTAACAAACTCCAGGTAAGAGCCTCCGTGCGTGCTAACTGCAAGCACAACAAAAGCAGAGGAGTAATGTAAGCAGATAAAAGCATAGGTAACGTGGTTTTCTTAGATTTCTTCAATGCTCCACGATCCCAGCTGCCTACTAAAGCAAAGATGCAACAGACAGCCGAAATTCATTTCTCAGCCCCCGGTGCGGTTGCACAGGGAGCTGATGCAGTAGCTTTTCTCCTCGGGATGCATACGTTTAAAGGTGACTCGAGGCATACCTGCTTCTCGGTGCGGTCTCTACAGGGAACGCAGCGCGGCACGAAGCACCCTACCTTTTTTGTCATTGTGTGGCACGCAGCGTGCAGACGAGCCACTCGGCGCGGCAGAAGCGCGGCGCGGCAGCTCGGGCTGACCGGTGCCACCGGGGCTCCCCGCTACGGCCGGGCGCTCGGGCTGCCGGCTCGGCCCCCGCCCCGCACGGTGCGGTCGGGATGCCGGCAGCCCGGCGGAGCCCTCGGGGCGGGCGGTTCCGCGCCGCTCGCTCGCGAGGCGGGCCGGACGCTGCCGCTCCGCTCCGCCCGGCCGGGGGCAGCTGGCGGCGGGAGGCGCGCCGTAGGCGGGGAGGTGCCGGCGGGCTGCGGCCGGGCCGCGCCGCGCGGTGAGGACGCTCGCACATCCGCCGCAGCCGGGGAGCACGAGGCGGTCCGGCTCCGCCGCGCCGGGGCGGCCGTTCAGGTGCCCGCGGGCTCCGCGCCCCGCACGTCCCGTCCCGTCCCGTCCCGACGCCCGCCCGACGGCACGCCGCCCCGAGGCCGAAGCCCCGCAGGACTGCCGAGGCGGGGGAGCCGCGCGGCGCGCGTTCGCCAGTCCCGGCCCGCGCCCCGCACTCACCGGCTGCCGCTCGGAGGGGTCCGGCCGCGGGGCCGCCACGCGCATCACCGGGCAGCGGCGGGGCGGCGGCGCGGGGCGGGCGGGAGCGCTAGGCTGGAGGGAAAGCTAGGCTGGAGGAAGGCTAGGCTGGAGGGAAGGCTAGGCTGGAGTGGCGGCGGGTGGCTGGCGGCGGGGCTCAGCGCCTGTCCCGCCCGCGGAGTGCCGGCATCGGCGGGACATCAAAGCTCGGGGCGCTCTCCCGCCGCCGCCGGAGCCGAACCGCTGGCGGTCGAAGCGGTCCCGCGGGTCCGCCGCCGTCCGAGCGGCTCTCCGGGTGACCCGAAGGCTCCTTCCTCTTTGAGATCGTAAAAATGCGACGGGGCGGGAAACAAACAAACGAACGAACCCCCCCCGCCCCGACGGCGGCGAACCGCGCTCTTCACCTCGCGGAGCTTCACCCGGCGCTTAGCTGGAGGGAAGGGAAGGCGCCGTGCCCCGGGGCGGGCGGTGCGACAGGCGCCGCGGCCGGCGGTGCTGCCCCATGGCCGGCCGTACCGCGGGGCGGGCAGCCGGGAGGACCGAGGGAGCGGCGACCTGCTGGGAGTGCGCCTTTCTTCCCGGTCGGCTCCGGAGAGACGGAGATGATGCACAGAGAAGGGCAGCGGCTGCATGTCTGCAGCGCCTCTTTCTGTGCAGCCTCATTGCCTTTGCCAAATCGATGCTGTCACGTACCCTCTGCGAGATCTTATATCCTCATTCACTTTCCTCTCACAAGAAAGGCAGCTGCAACTTCTCGCACGAAGAGACAGCCCTGAGCTATCACCAGATTTACCAGCCTACCAATGCAAAAAGATACTTCTTTTCATTCTCACTGAGTTTTATGTTTATTAAGTTTCATTTTTACTAATAGAGTTGCAGATGAAGCAAGATGAGTTTCTCACATCCTCTCTCAAACCAGATATCACACTCACTTTTGCTGCCTTCCTAAAGACACATATCTCGCCTCTGAGGCAGAAATGGCAACTGGAAGTTCTGAAATCTTTCATTATCGGTGGCATACACTGAAACATCTGCAGCTTGAGAGGCACAGCCTTCCCCAGCTCTACAAAAAGTGGAAACCAAGAGCTGACCTCTCTGGAACCGCATGGCAGCCAGTCTGCAGAGCACATGCGATGAAGGTGGGAGAGCAGCAAAGAATCAGCTGAACAGAACGTGAAAATGAAGCACTTTTGCCCTACAGTCGCCCTGAGACAAACAAGGCCAACTCTCACCACCCAGCCTAAGAGTAGATGTGTGTTCCTGCATGTGGATGCCTACAGCAAAACCGGAAAAGCAGAAGGCAGCGTGTGTGGGCTGAGCTGAAATGGCAAGAGGAAGACTTGTTTCAGGTAAATCCAAAAAGCATAACTGCCTGATTCGCCTTCGGAGAGCCCAGAGAGAACTAACAGGCCTGACGATCAGTGTGAGTTTCCACTCCTGTAGAACCTTGTGCTTGGAAAAGCGGAGCATGCATGTATATATTTCTGTATATGCAGTGTAAGGGAGGTATGACTTGTGAGTCAAATACAGAAATTCCTGTTGGGGCATTCTTCAGGGAAAAACTCCCATCACATACCTAATGTAACAGCCTAAAATCCGATAGCTACACTCCTGCAGACAACCAGAGAAGCAGAGCTTGTGCTGGCTGACAGGCCTTCAGCAGGCCTTCAACACAGCTGGAAAACTCTTTGGCCAGCACAGCCTCCTAGAAGCGCTGCAGGCCAGTTCTGCAGCTGCCCACTGCTGACAGCACTGCACACACAGTGCTGCCCTGCTGCCGCCCAGCGCTGTGTGCCAGCTGGCCGGGGCATTTGCAGTAGGTGGTGCACACAGTTCCTCCTGTCAGTCAACTTCAAGCTCTGCTTATGAACAACTGCAACAAATTCTTCACTGAGATCAAGAGTGTGTTTAGTTATTTTTAATGCCCTGTGATTTCAGAGAGATCTGCGGTCAGATATTAGTGGAAGTACTCTATATGTTGAGGTGTACACCCAGCGCCAAGAGGAACCAATGGCTTGCATTATTTCCTGTCAGGTTTTAAGCACTTCTTCTTACTCAACTTCATCATCTTTCATCGTTGTTCTATCATCATCATTTCACAAAACTGAGAGAAAAATAAAACCAAACTACCCCAAAAACTGCAACAGAAAAATGCATCTCAGAACTGAACATATAATTAAACCCTCACATTTAGAGAACAGAACAGTTTTCCTCGTGACCCTCCCGCGTTGCCTTACTGCTTTCAGAGAGGACAGCAGTGCTGACAGTGCAGGTTTGTCCTTCGGGGATCCTTCCACGACTCTCCGTCCTGACAGCCAGCCACAGTGCACGGAACCAAAACCCAGCCGGTGATTCAGGGTCATAACCAAAAAAAGGTGAAAAAACACAACATCATTAAATCAGTGGCCTGAAAAATAAAGCTTCCTGTTCACTAGTGGTTTAAGAGGATGTAGCAGCACTGTTACCTCCTGGAAATCAGTGGCTGCAGAAGGATGCGTTCCTACAGCTCTGCTGGCAGGTAGATCTCAGCAATGCACAGAATGGGTGCAGTGTGCAGCCTTCAGAAAAACAAAGTGCGTCACAATAACTGACAACAGCAAGAGCTTATTTGCAGTATGACCTCTGGATGACACTTAGGAAATTAGGATTCATTTACATTGCTATGAAACAGAGTTGATGATACTCCTTGTATTTCCTTTTGGGAAAGCTCACTTTCCCGAAGTAACAAAGACAACATTCAAGAAACAAACAGCATTAACGCAGCCTGTGTGGTTGCGATGACCCATCTCAATCTTGCTACGTTCTCCTCCCCATTAAGTCCTGTGTCAGAGGCAGGAGAAGAAAATGGCAGCTCTCCTTGTGCCTTGTGCCCTCCGCCTGCAGTGTGCGCAGTGCTGGGGACATTGCCGTGCTGGAGCCTGACACACTCAGGGCTCTGGGGGTGGATTTGCAGCAAATCCACGTCTGGGTGATTTCTCATTTAGGAAAGCAAACTGCCCAGGCCTCAAATATTTGCTTCAGTGCCTAAATTATTCAGGTCTAATTGTATTGTATTACAGAGCTCTGTCTTTGCAGCTGACAGCTTCGTACCACAGCTGACTCGCAGGTCTTTGCTAGGCTGAAAAAAACATTTATCTAAAAAGCAGTGTGCTTTTACTCTTTTGAGCTAGCCTACAAACCACACACGATGCTTCAATTAATACAGCCTAATTAGCTTTTTGGGTTCCTGGGATCCCGCCATGCCGGCCGTCCCTGCTGTGAGCAGAGAGCAGGGAGCGGTTCTGCAGAACAAAGAGGAGAGAGATGCTCAGAGCCGGACAGGGCACACAGGGGCTGCCACGGCATGGGATGGCAGCAGGGCAGGGCTGTGGGCCTTCCTGCACTGCACAGCCAAGGCTGCACACCGTGAGTCACAGCTGCCTTTCCGGCTCTTGCAAACCACCGTGAGCGCAGCAGGCCGGTAACGACTGGAGCAGAACCTCCGCTGGTGCACCGGATGGACGCCCTCAATGGCACGCGGTGTTTGACGTTGGGCTTCCAAGCACAGCAGACGCCGCTCCTGCTGCGGCGCCCCGGGCCGTGACGGCGCTGATCGGCGCCGCCCCGCACAGCGCCGCCCTCGAGCATGGCTGAGCGCCGCCTCGGGTCACGTGGCCGAACCTTCTGGAAGCGGCCGCGGCGGGCCGGCAGGGGGCGGGCGGGAAGGCGCGGCGGGCTCCGCGTTCGGCCCGGCCTGCGGCGGCCCTCAGAGCCCTGCGACGTGAGGGGGGCGTTCGGCCCGGCGGGACCCGGCTCTGCGGTAAGGGGACCAGGGCTGCGGCCCGGCAGCCGGCGAGGTAGCCGCGTGTCGGTCGCGGACGAGGGCCGTTGCGGGGCGGAGCGGCGGGAGGTTCAGACGCAGCCGGGTCACCTCGGAGCGCTGGGAGCTCGGCGCGGCTGTTTGTTTGGAGGTGTTTTTGGATGGTATTTTTGGAGGTCCTGGTAACAGCAGGCTTCAGCTACTGTAAGTTCACAGCACGCAACCTGTCAGCTTTTTACTTACGGTGAGGTGATTGTTGTTTTTATTAGTGCGCAACGTAGTTCACGCAGCTGGTGTGTGTTGAGGTTGGCGGCTGTGTCTGTACTGCAGGAGCAGTGTAACAGGGGTGTCCGTGGGCAAACGTGGCCAAAATACGGAGTGGGTGACGGGAAACCAACTGCCTGCCCCTCGTGCAGATGTTGTGGCTAAAATGTATTCTGAGGGCACCTGAGTAGCCTACAGTTCTGCAGCAAATATTGGTATTTTAGAGAAAGTTAGAAATATGACAGTGTAGAAGCTGACAGCTCAAGGGGCTGATGGTAATCTGAAAACCTGGGTCATTACCGTGGAAAAAATGGGGTTTTGGAGGCGATCTATTCCATGAAAAATCCAGAGACTGTTATCAGAGAAGCAGGAATGGGATGGCGAATGAGAGTGGGAAGTCGGGGATCTCTGTGCTGTCACCTGGTTGTTGTGCCTGGCTGCTGAGCCTCAGGTCTGGAACCGCCTTTGGGTGGCACAGGGAGGGCTGAGCTGTAGCAGCTGCGTGCCTCGTGTCCCTGGACACTCGCATGGAGCCAGGAGGGTGTTCTGCAAGCCCTGCTGTCCATCTATGGTCCTCTGTCCAGTGAATTCTGTAAATTCTGCCTGCTGAAATGTCCCTGTTGTGACAACTGTGCTCTTAGAACAGAGATCACCCAAGTGCCGTCTAAAACTATTCTGCTTCAGAACTGAGGCGTAAAAGAACAGCTCGGTGAAAAAACCTTACCTGTGGTACCCGAGGTAGACAAATGCTTTTCATTATAACCATGAGCAGAATGGATTTTGAGAGTAGTCTGTAGCTTCAGGGCAGTCACCAGCCTTGTATGTAGCATTAAAAATCGTGGGCGGTGCTGTGTAAAGCCTTAAATGAGTCTGTTAATGCATTGCTTGATTGTAGCGTGCTGACAAGGTGGGCATGGCTGTGCAGTGCAGCAGAGACACTCTTTCAGGGTCCACTGCAAGTATGATACTGGTGTTTGTGTTTGTGTGCATTGGTGTGTCTGCCTTGCATGTGCCTGCGCTTGCACAAGTCTGTGCATCCTATCTGACAGCACTTTGAAGTAATGTTCAGAACATCAAACAAATTACGCGTTTTAACGAAACGTTAACAGTGTGATGTAGCAAGTGGGGATAGGGGTGATGTGTGAGATGACATTCTGCTTGGAGTACTGCACATCCGAATTGTGTTGATGATTTAAATTGGTGAGGGATGAGGAGCCTTTCATCAGGAGACAGCAGATCCCAAAGTATGTGTTTTCTCAGTAGTTGGAAGGATGTCGGACTGGTGCAGGCTCTGATCAGGATACAACGTGCCGAAGGGTGAGATTCCTTTCATTGTCATGTTATGTTCAAACAGTACGCCGTTGACATACTGCAAACCTAATAAACGTGCTGAAGGCCACGTTTCTCTGAGTGCTGAGTACAGTTACAATCAAGATGTTAAGGCTGGAAGGTATTCAAAGTGAGGAGAAGGAAACGTTTAAATTTAGGATGACAGATTTAAAGTATTCATAAGCAACGTCTAGATCATTGGGGACAGTGTGTCGCAGCTTAACAGAGCAGCGGAAGATCTCACCGTGCCTGACATAGCAGCACACTGTGCGTCAGTGCTTTGCTCTTTCTTGCTGCTTGCACCCTAGATTTGAAGTTTCTTTTCCCCATCCAAATGACAGAAGCAAATAGTCTGCAAGAAAAATAAGTTCTCTGTCAGCGTCGCAGGTTAGCTGGCTCCACGTCCCTGGACAGTGAGATCATTTGAACAAAGTCTGTTACTTAAATGCCTCTTTGGTCTCTTAATCCTGAATGGCAAAGTACAAGGCTTGTGTAACACAGGTACTGTAGAGAAAACGGGAAAGAAAGAAGCCGCCCTGGCTTTGGACTGTCGGAACAGTGGGATTTGTCCTGTTCAAACTGTCCTTCTTGGATCTTATCAAATGAAAAAACAGGAATTTTTGTTTTAACTTGAGTGATTTACAGTCCTTTGTGGGGAGTGCGGAGAAACTCCGGTATGTGTGAGTCTGAGAAAGTGGACTGGTAGAATGTGAGGGTCGTCTCAGTGAGGACTTGTCCTGCTTTCACCGAAGCCTGTGGCAAAGCTGCTAGTAACTTACACTGTGGGATGGAGAGTGAAGATATCCTCTGATATCCTTCAGCCCTGGAAAATCAGGCTGTTCAGATAGGCACTTATGTGCGGTGTTCAGCTGCGTGTTGCACTGTTAGGCTGATGGCTGAGCATGCCTGCAGCAGAGCACGCACAGTGAGCACACATACGTGCTCTGCACTCCGCTGTGGCCAGATCCAGTCAGTGCTGAAGCACCCTGGTTTTGGGAAGCCTAAGTGCAGAGACAAAGCACTGGTCTTGCATTGTGTGGAGGGTGGCATGACTACAGCATCTTAATATTTTTCCTTGCTCTGCTTACACTTGGCTAAGAATAGCTTACTCAGAGCAAGTGGGTGTTCTTTTTCTTTCTTTTGCTGAAAATCTTCCCCTGTGGCTGGAGGAGCTCTTTCCCATATTGCTTGGTGTTCTTCAGTTTCCATGTACTTTCCTTGTGTTTTTGGTTTCCTGCTCTCTGATCTGTTTTCACTTCAGTGTCCTTTTTTTTTATTAATATAAATACTCTGTTTCAGTGAAGCTGAGCGTAAGGCAGATCAAATAATTCCAGAGTTAAAGCAGACCCTTGAACTCCATGTTTAATGGGTTTGTAATTAGGCCATGTATCCCTGTGAGAATGGGCAGTCTGAGAACTTACCAGGATTACAAAGGGATTTAGTCGCCTACTAAGAGTTTCCAGACCTATTAAATTCTCTAAGAAGTTTTAAGGACACCACCTCCTTCGGCAGGGAACGTTTCAGTGTCTGCACACAGAGCTGGGCCATAGGCAGTGGGAGGAGACCTGCTGTGTGAAGGAGGGAACGGTTCGGGGCTTCGGGAACGTGAAACGCAGAGATGAATTTTTCAGTCTGCCTTGGTAAGGCATGGCTGGCTTACACTGTGCTGCGTTTGCTCTGAGAGTTCATGTGTGCATATTTAGTAAGGCACGAATGTTAAAATGCAATTAACTGGTCGTTACGTGTGCATTATGCTGCAGATATATATGATTAGTCCTGCTTTCTAATCCTAGAATATGTAATTGTATTTAAAAATAAAGTCTTTGCTTTCTTTGGTTCTACTGTTCACTATTCATAAGGTTCTGAGACATGACAGCTGTTCAGGGAGATTAAACGTTAGATGCCAGGTTGTTTAATTACAAAGTGGTGGTTTGTTCTTACTCATAACTGAGGGTAGGTGCTGTTGTTTACTGTCCAGAGAGAAGGAGCCAACTCCATGCAAGCAGAGAATGCTTTCCTCCCCAGTCCACCTCTCAGTGCTGCTGGCTCAGGTGTGGTGGGCTGGGTGCAAGGCCTGGAGCACGTGGTCACTGTTCTCCCAGTAGCATCTTGCTGTTATTTTTATTACCAGGTTAAAGATGCCCAAAGCATAGTAAGGTTTTCCTTTGTTTGATGATTACCATGTAAATACTGTGCCACAATTAAAACAGTCTGCCTGCCTGTATGGCCAATTCAGTGTGAATTTGAGCAATTCATGTCTATTTTTGGATTTGCAGCGGGTTGGGTGACGTTTGGATCTAGGCTTGAACTCTGATTTTGCTTTGACTGTGAAGCATCCCAGTTTCCCACCGGGTAGTTGGGGCCCATAGCCTGACCTGCTGGCTGTAGCAATCTGTGTGTGTTCGCAGATGTTAAACCTGTACAGTGCTGTGTACTGGTCAGGTCCGGCAGCTACGGTGAGTTGGAGTGAATCTTGGTTGGGAATAGAAGTTCAGCTGTTCCTGTAGCAGTGCTGCGATTGCTGACTGTTACATCCCTCACTGCTTCTCTGACGGCATCCTCAGTACTAAAGTGTGTGTTCTCAGCAGTGGCAGAAACAGAGCAACGCTGCAGTCTGCACTGTGCTGGGCAGCTCATTGTTTATGCAGACAGCTGTGATGAACTTCTTATTTCCATGGCTTCAGAGAAGCCTTGCTACCTGCTGGTAAAGCTGTTCCTTTGCAGTCTTTGGCACGACGTTGGGTTTATACTGCTGATCAAGCAACCTAACAGCTCAGAGTTTGGCCTTCTAGAGAGGATAGCAGCGGGAGCTGATAGTTTGTTGTGTCACACTGGGACTTCTTAAAATATAATCAAAGCTATTAATTTGCAGAGTTTCTGGAAAACAGAATTGCAGGTTAAGCATGAAGCACGAACCGTCCTTTCCTCTTTCTTCATGGAACTAGCTTTTGAAAGGCTGAGAGCTGCTGCAGAGATAACAAGGACTGAAGAATTTGCAGCAGGTGGTACCAACTGTGCTTGGACAACTCCCAGCCTCAGCAATGGGCTGCGGGGCTGCGGAGGGGCCTGGGGCATCGGCCAGGGACTGCGGCACGAGTGGGAGCAGTGAGTGCCTCAGCACTGAGCACATCCCACGAGTGAGCTGTTCTGTTTTCATTCCGTGAGATAACCTCCAGGGAACACCGTGTTAAAATGACAAAAAACAAACTAACCAAAAAAATTGCTTTTGCTTTGTTCTTACCAGCTCAGTATATCCCCTTCCTGTGCAGAAAGAAACAGCACGTGGCAAATGTGAAGTGCTCTGTCTGATGATGAAGGATGCCAGGGACAGCGTGAGCAAAGGAAAGCATTTCTCTCTTTAGGGAACGATCCCAACAAACACAGACATTAGAAGTATTTGCTAACAGGTTCCCATGTTTGCCTGGGGAGAGGTTCTCGAGGAAGCTCCCCTGCACAGCAAGGGAAGGATGGCTCCTCGTGGGTTGGTTCAGTGGAACGCAAGATAGTGGGGTAATGAAACCATAGGGAGGCCTGTGCCAGTCTTGCAATATGACGTGGTGTCTCCCTTGGGCTCTGTGTGATCTTTCTGTTACCTAGCAGTGCTGTAAAGTGCATCTCTCACTTGAATGTCATAGTTCACTCTTTTGTTTTACAGACAGTATCTCTGAGCGGTACCGCTCGTGTTCTGTCAGGCTGCTTGTGGTACTGGTGTGTGTTTGCCTTAGTGAGAAAACAGGCTGTATGGCATTAGAATACTCAGCTAAGCTTGGCCACTGCCTGCAGTCAGTGCAGCTTCTTGGGACATGGACCCAGCCTTGCCCGATGCATTTTTTTTTGTTGTTGTTTCCAATGTACCATAAAGCAACTTTTTACATTACATTTTTATGTCCCCACTTTACAGATTTCAGCTGTTTCCATTCACAGTTTACAATTTGATCATCAGTTTCTTCTATATAATTTTTAAACTTTTTGGACGATTTCAGTAAACATGTTGCTGTATGTGCTTACGAGTCAGCAAGCAGAGCTGCGTGTAAGGCAGAAGTTAGATGGATACCAGCAGACCTGTTTTCATTTATTTAAACTCTTTCCCCATGGCACCTCGGTGCTCACTGCGGATCCTCCCAGAGCTCAGGTGGACACGGACGCGCTCTGTGCTGGTGCTGACGTTGGCTGCAGCTTTCCTGACGGCGACAATACCCACAGCCTGTGACAAAGAGAGATAGTGATCACAGGGTTTCAGTTATGCAGAGATTAAAGGATAAACTTTGTCAGATGTTTTGCTAATAACGGTTAGAACAAAACAGTTTAATCTTTCATACGATTTAACAGTGATTAGAGAATAATCCAATATACTCAAATATCATTCCTTGCAGTCCCATTAACTGTTTGGAACATTTTTGTACATACTTAACAAAGAAAACAGGATACTCCTGGTACTGCTTTTGTAGAGATGCAGTCTGCAGGTGGATGCTGCCGTGCAGATAAAGCAGCGAATACACAGTGGTAATACCCCGATAGAGCCACAGTAATAATTCTTCAAGGTAATGTGCTGCTTAATGTCTCCTACAAAGAAGAAATGGGGGGGAGTAGAGGCCAGTTAATTACACGAAGGGAAGTTTTCTCAGCTGTGCTGTCCTGGTGCTGACTGTAGAAGTAATCACGCTGTGCAGCACAGCAGCAGGAGTTTGGGAGAGTTGAGAATGTCAGCTGTGCCTCCTGAGATGAAACAGGTACATCTGAATGTCGTTATTTCAGCCATCAGAAGAGAAAGAGGGTGTGCTGGTGAGGGGGGGAGCTGGGCCCTGAGCTGGGTCAGGCTACGCTGCAAGATAACATCTGTCTCTTTGAATGCAATTTGCTTACATCTCCGTTTTTGGGAGGAGGTTACCAGGAGTACACGGAGGGAATGCACATCTAAGAAGCCTTCCCTTTTAAGTTCTGGCAGTTGAGTAAAGCCTTTAAAGTAGGCCAGGCTAGCAGGGCAGTGTTGCAGCATGTATGTTTTAGTGCTTCTGGGACCAGTCCAGCTGCGCTGGGGCAGGCAGGTAGGCTGAGATGTAAATTGAAGGGTAGGGAAACTGTGAAGTAGTAATTACCCTCAGGAAAAAGGAATAAGCATTTCCCAATTGAAAACTGTTTTGCAAGTAGTTTCGATGTAAGAGTGGCAGTGTTGTCTTAATTATTTTCTTCCAGTGTATGAGTGTGCTGCTGTCTCTCACTGGTCCATACCGAGTGGCCTGTACTGTCTGCAGTGCAAGCAGAAAGCCAGTTGTTTTGAGACAGTTGTTTGAGGTGTGTATTAAACTGCAGGTCTGTGTGCCAAGCTGCTTACATCAGCAGGTGTTTCTGTGCTCCAGTTTCAAGCACAGCTCCTGATTCCTCTCCTGGCGATGAGTGAGTGATTTTTTGAGAAGATTTAGTATGGAAAATAGGCCCAGTGGAGTGTGAAGAAAGTCAGGTCTGTAGGGAGATGTACACACTGCTGAGGAGCTGTTTCAGATTCCCTGTGTAGAAACTTTAAATTAGGTTCTATCTTGTGTTCCTTGTGATCAGTTTGCAGAATGTAAAGAAATACTTAACATCATAATCTAGCTGCATCTCTGCTGTGAGTGATGAGCCTGTGCCTCGTGTTCCTTTCGGCATTGGAGAATAACTGCTGCTCCCAGCTGCGGCGGGTTTGTGGTGGTCACTTTGGTTCTCTGGCATGTATGCTGAAGGAGCCACAGCACAGCAGCATGCACAGCTGCATATTGCATACAGCACGAGTAAATGGTAAACCTCAATACCTGATGACCAAACCAGCTTTAATAGTGTGACTTTGCTGCTTGAAAGCCAGTCAGAGATACAGTGACCTCATTTTTGAGGTGAATATTCCGCAGATGTCCCATGGTGTCTTTTGGTTCCTTGGAGAACATGCACAACTGCTTGGCTGCCTTGCAGTCTTGTACTCTCTATTCAAGTTCAGTGCAGTTTTATTCACAGAAGTTGCCCTTGTGAGACTCATTCGTAGCCTTTATGCTACAAATGTCAATACAAACAGTTGTGGCAGCGGAGCTGCAGTAGATGCACACGGATGAAAACGTGATGCAGTTTGGGTGAGAGATGCCACGATCTGGCCTGTTAATAGCAAGTTCACGTGTCAGTTACTGGGGAGCAGACTGTGCCTTCTGAACAACGTGATGTTAAATGCCGTAGCCAGCACCATTAGTGTTCTGCTGAATGGCATCTGGGGGCAAAGAGAGAAAGCCTTCAAGAGATGAAAGACATCAGAGGAGTGAATAAAACAGAGCCGTTCAGTTTTCCAGAATATGTCTGGAAATGTGCAGTATGCTGTGCATCCTGATCCACGGCCGAGGATTGATTTGGAGTCAAATTCAGGATTTCTGCAAAGTGGGTGTCAATTTATTGGAGTTGACAGAGTTAAATTAATTCCCACATAATTGTCTGTAATCCAGGCAAGAAAATGACCGTAGATATTTGATGGAATTTTAACATCAAGTCATAAATCTAGATTAGAGGTCCTGGGGTTATTTTACAGATTTGGCTCATGCCAGTGATGAAGCACCTTTGCCAGTGCATTTGTAAGATTCTCGTTCAGGTCCAATCTAAGCTAGTTAAATTCCTTGAAGCTGGGTATGATGTCAAACCCAGCTCCATAGGCTGCAGCTGGTGTGCTGAGTGGAGGCAGTAAAGGCCAGATGAGTAAAAAATTCCAGTCCGTTGTGTCCTGTGATGTGGCCATTCCTCCTGGGCTGAACGTTTGCACTGAGCACAGGGGATTTCTGATTGCAGCTGTGTGTCCTCCAGGTCCTGAAGTCCTGGGTGAAGTCAGTTTTTAATGGAGCTGTGTGGGGAAATACTCGGACTTGCGGCTTTTCTTTTTTCATCCAGTTGAAGATCTTTGGATTTAATAATTGAAGTTCAGGCTCTGTGTGGCTGCTCTGTAGGTATTTGGATACAGTAAGTGCAGGAAGGAACCCAAGTATGTGGAGCAGCTGTGAAATATTCTGTGTTATGACTCTCACTGTGATTCTTAGAAGGAACGAAGTGTGGCCCTGGGGAGGATGAAGGGCAAGTTTCCGTGTGCTACCTGAGAAATTGTTTTGACAGCCATTCCCACGGGAGTGCCGTAGAAAAGCTTCACGTGTGCTTATGGGATCTGCATCGCTGCCACAGCAAGGCTGTGTAAATGGCCAGAGCAAGCCCTGAGGTCTTCTTCAAGATAAATTTCTATGTTAAGAGTGGAAAGGCACCATAGATACTGGTGGTACGCTGGGTGTTTCACCAGAGTTATGTAGGGGTTGTGCTTCTTATTAAGCTGCCCAATTAAATATAGATAGAAAAAGATTGGTATGCTTAATAATTGAGCACACCATGCCAGGCAATGTATGCTGTCTGTGCGGTGTTTTGCTTCAGCAGCCCTAGGTTCAGTTTCAAACAACAAGCCCGAAAGCAGTGCCAGAGTTACGGCACTTCTTCCTGGTGGGAGCTGTAAGAGGGCTGTGCTGCCTGCAGTGCTCTGAAGGAAGAAGTAGATGTATCCCATGGCTGTTCTCCTTACGTGTGTCGCTGTGTGGGGATGGATAGAGCCAGTGAGAGCACCAGTAGCTTGTGACAGGGCGAGAGGGGTGGTGTGGCTGGACGAGAGGAGCGCTCTCAGCTTTCTTAACCTCAGCAGCTGCTTCAAAAACAGCCTGAAACGTAAGCGGCCGTAGCCCTATTGCTGGCAAATATAAGATGGAAAGGAAATACCTGGTCCTTAGGTTTTTGGAAAGATTGCTGATAACTGAACTACTGGTCCAGTAATAAAATATCTGGAAAGCATATTCCTCTGGCAGCATTATCTCCAGCAGTGAAGTCAGTGTTGGAAGAACTGTAGTTCTTCCAAAGTTTGTTAGATGAAAGTTTTTCTTTAGTTTCAAACGGTGCTCCAGCAATTGAGGTTGTGATTTTTGTCTTTGTAGAACTGTAGAGTGGCTCTGGTTGGAAGGGACCTCAGGGATCAGGTGCCAGCCCTGTTCTGTGCTCCTGTTCCTTTACACTTGGGCTGCAGTGGATTTCTGGTACGTGAACAGCGCTTTAAATGCAACACATCCAAAAGTAATGAGGGCAAATATTAACAAAAATTACAAAGCTTTCTGGAGGCTCTCCCTCCTTGCCCCCAACATAGACCATCTGTTGTGTTAATTGACGAGAGAAATGCTTGTTAAAACGTGATCATTAAGACTAAAATAAAGGGTAATGTGTGTCAAGAGTAATGGGAAAACTTTGGACTACTTGTTGAAGGACTAGAATAGAAGATTTTTGAGTTATTTATTGTAAGTTGACCGTGACTGTTAAAAGTAAAATAAAATAACATTTGCCTAATAGATTTAATATAAACTTTTCTTAATGTTTTTTCCCTGAAGTTTGTGCAGCATTGTGGACATTTCTAAGGAAAGCCTTGGAATGGTTCCTACCGTGAGTTAGCACTGTGGCACTGATTTCTGACCTCCTTGCTCTGCCAGAAACCCCCTTGGACAAAACAAGTGACCAAGCACAGAAGTTGGTACCAGGGTAAAGTGCTGCCTGATCTCTGCCTAAGAGAAAAAATGGGAATTGTTTTATTTTAACAGCAGAGCAATTACTCTGGATAGTAGGGAGTCTCAGATGCATTCATTATATTCCAAATACACATGGAAGTCATTTATCAAACACAATGAACAAAACAGGAGGAAATGTGTAAATGTCAAAAAGATGCAATATGAGTTCACTGTCCCTGAACAGCAGCTGAGTTTAATGACACACATGGAGACTTCTCGTACTTTCCAGGTGCTGCAGTTACCTGCTGGTTTCACACGCGCGGCACAGGAGGGCAGGCTGGGCAGCTGCTGGCAGGGCTGAGCAGAGCGGTGCTGCGGGGAGGAGCTGGGCTCTGCCTGGTCGCACAGCTGCACGGCTGGCTGCTGCTCAAGCACCTGCCTGGCCCACCCTGCCAGCAGTCAGCGCTGCCCCAGCTCACGCTCAGCTGTGTTGGAAGGAGCTGTGGTTGCATCAGTGTTCTGCCTGTCGTCTCTCTTGTGTGGCTTAAGGGAAGATGTCTTTTCGGTCATTTATATGGAAGAGCTCAAATGGAATGTCAAAAACGGAAGGATGTGCTGAGTAACAGCCTCACAAGTATGCAAGGGTTCTACAGGAATGAAGATTAATTCCTGAGCTCAGTCTCTGTTGCCTTAATGGAATAAAACATGTAAGGTAACTAGGAAATTAAGCTGACTACTCTTGTAGGCATAGAGCACAGCAGTGCTCTCTTTGGAAATCTTGTGTTAGCTTTTTCTGCAGAAAAGATAGCTACCATCTAAACAAAGCAAGTCGGAAGTTGTGTTGAAAACACAGACTACTACCTGCTCTCTCAGATGATAGGATAAATTGCATACATACTTCAGGTAGAACTGAGGGACAAATCTAGCTAGTCATGTAAAAGGAAGCAAGTAATAACTGGAGAAAAAAAGTAAAACTGAAGGAAGTACTGAATTAACCAACAGTACATTCTGCAGTATATTTGCTTATGCAGAGTTGCCCTAACATTGAGCTAGATTGATTTTTTGTTACCTGGGTATTTAGACTTGTATGTGATGTGTAAAGGATGCCACGCATGCAGTGTTAAAGCAGATTTCCCAATTTTCACTAGCTTTCCTCATTGAGGCTGGTATCTGAGAAGACAAATATGAATCCCAAAATGTAGTTCTGTTGCACATGTGTCTGAATAAATGCAGGTGTTTGGCAGCAGGGCTATCGCAGACCCCGAAGGTACAGTCACAACAAAACATCTTCTGTTGCCATCAGTGACATTGACTGCTTCCCTTTGCACCAGATGGAACAGCTGCAGCTCGTGCTGGAGTGTCATTGACCAGGGTGGTCTGCTGGAGAAAGGAAGCAAAGCTTTGCCCTTTTTCTGAGTGCTTCTAAATGTGTAGCCGTCAGCGAGCAGCTGAATTCATAACACACTTTCTCAAATATTGCTGTGCACGGAAAGTGAAAAGGATGGTGGGTGAGCTGTGAAATGCAACAGTTGCAGCAGTGTTTCACCCATGTAACAGCGTTTGTTTTTGCAGATGCTTCAGCCCACTGTTCCCTTTATTTGCGAGGGTCTTGCCATGGAATCTCCGTGACTTTCATAGTTTTGAAGGTGATGGATACAAATGTAGCCTGGCTCCTTCCAGCACCGCTGATAGAGCTCCTTTTGAATCAGAGGAACAGAACAAGCTGTGACTAGAGCACTGCAGGAATGGCTCTGGTTGCTCTCTTGTCCTCATCCTCCCACTGCTCCAGTTCAGTTTTATCACTTCTTTGTAAAGGAACAGCTGTGTGAACACCGATATTCCACAGAATGAGGCCTGGAGGCACAACTGTGGGCAGTGCAGTGGTGCAGCCTGGAAGAAAGGACTTCTGCAGATCCTCCTCCTCCGGATGCCTGCTGTGCTCAGGTGTGGTGTACGTCCCGAGGAGGAAACGGTTCGGAGCTCCGCGGGGCTGAGTTCAGTGCAGAGCAGTGTTTCCTCACAGAACAGATCGCTGCCCATACTCAGTTTGATCTGGAAAGTAGAGCCCTGTTGGGATTGTTAGCTTCTACTCGGTGACTTGGTGACTTTTTCCTCAGCATCAGTTTCTTCCACTTCCTTTTTATTTTCTTTTATGGAAAGGTAGCTGCATTAACAAGATGAATAGGAACACCATGATGCTAATTTAAATGAAGGTGCTGATGTTTAAGCTACTCTAGGACAGTCATATTTATTCAGATTGCACATTTGAATGCTGTGTTGCAAGCATTGTTTTTCAAAGAACAAAGATTTTTATGGACTGGGGGGCATTCCCACAAAGAAGCCCGGGGCTGCACACAAACACACTGAATTCTCATGTGCTTGCCACATTTCTGTGCACAAATCAAGTTAATGGAGTGCATGTTTTTGCTTGGGACCTCGTGCTGCTGTCTGAAAGGAGAGGCGTGTGTTTGGAGCTGGAGCTGGGCAGTTCTGTGTCGGAGGGAGGCCTGCGCTGTGACTGCGCTCTGAAGCCCAACCAGCTGCTGTTTTCTAGGCTGCTTCCTGTTTCTAAAAAGAACCAAATAAAATGAATGCAATAAAAGCTGGTTCTTGGAATGTCAAGTCTTGATCATCATTGCTTGTGGTGGATGATAAGAAAACAGTGCCAGTGTGTGATGGAAACCAGAGGAATTTCTGTTGAGATGAGCTGCCTGCCTCCTTCCTGTGAGTGCCAGTTTGAAGTCAGCCTTCTGCCTGTTAGTGCAGAGGCCCTGGAAACATGCAGGAACTTTCTGGTTGCTGACAATGACAGAAGAATCTTGGGAAGGTAACTTCAGTGCTGGAGAGGCCGGGCCGGTTTCCAGCAAGTGATTCCGAGCTAAATGGTGGGTCCAGGTGCTGCAAGGATTTGTGTCTCCTTTGAAAAAGCCCAGCCTGCTGCTCTTCAGCGTCCGTTACTGTGCTGGGCACAAGGGTTTGGGCAGTGTTTGGTATCCAAGTTTAAAGCTGAAATGATCAATGAAATGGAATTCCTTTTATGTCCATTCCGTGCTGAACTCAGAATCCTTTCGCTCTACCGACTTGGTGCTGCTGGCAGACTGCAGTACAGCCGGGTTGCCTCCGATCCCGTGAAAATACGGCAGTAATCTGTGGTCAAGAATAGGGCAAGAGGTCTGTGGGGAAAGAGCCATGGGGTGTGAAATGCCACTTGGAGAAGCTTTGTAAAAGGAATGGAGCCTTGCTGCATGTGTTTGAAAACGTGTCTTTGGAAATGATACTTTCAAATGCCTTCTGATCTTAAGACTACAAGTCCCTCAGTGAGTCTGCTAAAGCATCACTTTGTTATCTTCCCCTACCAGATACAAATTGCTTGTGACCTTGTGAGGAAGAATCGGTGATTTATCACTGAGAAAGATCAGAAGTTGAGGTTTTGTTCTAGGTTGGACTTCTTTGCTTGTCACTGTGGGGTAGAAGCACAGGGTTTGGTTTCTGTCGCTGGCATAAATGAATGTCCAAACTTCAAGGTAGTGTTCATCTCTTTACAGGACCTGTCTGGCTTACTAGAGAGACTGTTATCAGCACTTCCATGATCTCAGGCAGTGATGTTTCAAGAGCAGCCCCAGCCCTAACAGTACCTGCCCACAGATTGTCAATCCCACATTGAAACGGCTCTTAAGAGTCTGTCCCCTTCTTTCCTGTAGCTCCACTTTAGTACTGACAGGCTGCTCTCAGGTCTCCTGGAGCCTTCTCCTCTCCAGCCTGCACAGCCCCAGCTCTCAGCCTCTCCTGATAGGAGAGGTGTTCCATCCCTGGGCTCATTTCTGTGGCTCTCCTCTGGATGTGCTCCAGCAGCTCTGCCTCACTTCTGCACTGAGGACTGAGGACTCCGCATCTGGGCCCATCCCTGCAGACAGCCAAGGTCAGGCTGCTCAAGGCTGGGCAAGCTGTGGCAGTCACTGTTCACTGCGCGAGAGTTGGACTGATGGCCTTCAAGGTTCCCTTCCAGCTCGAACCTTTCTGTGATTCCAAGTGCCTGTGCAGGATGCCAGGTCTCCAGTGAAGCTCAGCTCCTGAGCAGTGTAGGCATCTGTGAGGTAATCCTCCTGGAGCTCAGGGCTGGGTAGGAGGAAGCATAAACATGTCGTCAGGCATTGCTTGCTTAGGCTGGCTGTAAAGGCAGGGTCTCCTGTTGTCCTTTCTGTGCTCCACATGACAACGTGGTGCTGGTTTTCCTATTTTTTTGCACCCACAAGGGAAGCAGAGAAATAGAACGGAGAAAGACTGCGTACAAATGCAGTATAAAGGAAACATGAAAATGAAACAAAAGGCTTTTCCAGAGTCATTTTGCAGAAAATACAGGAGTTTTTTCTCAATGGATTAGTGTTTGATGCAGTTCTTTTTTTCTGTATATATTTTTTATTGTTAGACCCTCTGAATGATAAAAAAAGGTGACGTTTTAGTGAGGGTGAGCAGAGTAGTCCTCAATTTAACTAATGCAATCATGCATTCGTTGCGGATCTTTGTCAACATACATTAAAAATACTTCATCAATTCAACCCATTTAATTTTCTGAGGGAGTCCCTCAGAGAGCTCCTTGCTGTTACATGAATTAGGAGACACAAGCAGTCTGGAAGAGGAGCCTTTGAATGTTTCATTTCTGCATTGCATAATGCACTGACACGTCTTGTCTCTGAAGGTGTCTCACAGAGCAGTCCTGGGTGACGGCTGAAATGGAGTTTTGTGTGCTGTGTCATTTTCTTTGTGGGGTGCAGGTTGGGACCGAATCCTACAAAGGCTACGGGCTGTAGAGGGGCTGCGCAGTGCAGGAAGTGTGCACAGCATCTGCGTGCTTTGTGCTTCTCATTTATTTCTTTTCTTTTCTTTCCCTTTTTTTTTTTTTTGGCTTCTACTCTGAAGGCCATTGAGTCACTGAAGGCTGGTCTCAGGGAACTTTGAATCAGGTCCGTGATAAAGGCAGCGTGCGTGGCGTTCCAAGGTTTATTCCTTGTGTTGGCAGCTACTCTGTTACAGGTTACAGCTCGGGAAGGAGCTGGATTTCAGCTGTTCCATCTTGCAGGGGGAAATGAACTCCTCTTAAGAAAAATACATGAAAATACACATGAGGCAAAGACCATAATTTTGTTACCATCAGAGCCTATTTTAATGTGCGTAAATGTATGTTCCATGCACTGATAGGGCAACATTATTTTTATACCCAAGGATTTTAGGGGAATATTTGTGCTTGCATGAACTGGACGTTGAAAATTTTCTTTGTACGTATTTGAAATTTGGCAAACAGCATGGCTTTACTGTGGGTTTCAAGGATAGTTTTGCTAACAAGACTTGCACTTAGAAAAAAGCCCATCAGGTTATTTTTGCAGCATGGAGATCTTGGTGATTTTCTAAGGGTAGAAGTGGTTGGCTGCATCATGCTATGATGCAAGCCTCAACAGAAATGAGCACAATTATCCTAGAGTAGTATTTTCCTCTGTCTCTTCATTTGGGAATGTTTCCATACACATATGTTTCCACACACACTGTGGGAGAAGGACAGGAGGCGTGCAGCTGAGAGAGCAGAGACTTTCTCAGTAATAAGCAGCACTTCTGCCATTGCGGTCGGCTTCTGTCCCAGACCTACCTCAAAAAGCTGTACTTTGACTGTGTGTGTCATTGGCAGGCAGCTGCAGAGGCATCACATTATGCTTGCTGCTATGTTATTTCAACTATAAATAGAGACCTCGAGCCCTTTGCACTGAAACCTTCCCCCTCACCTCCATGAAGCCATTCTGCAGCTCCCCTCTGCCCCATGTCCGGCAGAGGCGCTGAACTCGGCTGCGTGGCTGTCAGCACATCGTGCCGTTGTGCTTAAAGCCAGTGGTTTTTCTTCACCTTTTTTTTTTTAACGCTAACTTGGGGGCCTTGGGCTGTCACTCATCCCCTTCACTGCAATCAGCAGCTGTTTTGTACCTGGAAAAAGTGAAATATCAGAGGAAAAAAAATCTCTGTGTTATGTTGAATTTCCTCCATGAATCCAATTTTTATTGCACCGTTTCTGAAAATGAGAGTAACTTAATGATGCTTTTCCCTTTCCCTTTTTATTTTTTGCCCTCTAGCAGGTTATACATTATTCCTATAGAAATGGAAGACTAATGGAGGTAGCTAATTGCAGTATAGTCTCTGTAACAGCTTTCTCGTGGAATTGTGCTCCTCTGATCAGCGTTCAGCCTCCTGCACCCAGTGAGGTGGCAGCTCCCTGTAAGCTTCCACCACTCACCTGGAGACCATCAGAAGCTCTGCGTTTCGCCCATATTTAGAGGTGTTTGGGGAAGCTTCACAAATACTTTCTTTTTTGGCTCAAACCTTAAGTGGGACCCCGTGGAGATAGTTTTGCATCTCCACCAGTGTGCAACCAAACAGGGTTTTTGTAAGAATTGTTGCGCATACTAAATTGAGTAATGGAGTGAATATAGCTGTAAGCTCTTACTGAATTTGGATCTAAAGCACAGAGTGAACGAAATGAGATGCATCTTTGTGTTCCTCTACAAGAAAACCTCTGACGCTTATCGCAGGCCAGTCGCAGAACACTTCTTGTTCCTGCTGTACAGCAACCCAGCTGGAAACGTTTGGTTTTAAATCATTGTGCATGTTTGTTAAATGGGAATTGTCCAAGTTAAAAAGCCTCAAACATGACCAAAGCTTAGTAGTCTTGTGTGACCACAAGAAATTAGATCACTTATTTTGATAGCAGTTTAGATTTTCCTCAAATGCTGTTCCTGACCAAATACATCTCTTTGCTTAGACGTAATAAAGACCTATTCATTGCAGACAGAGGGAGTTCCTTAGGATGCCTGGGACTGTTAGGTGTGGGGATGTGCGAGGGCTTCCCGTGGGGTTCAGCTGAGCCTGGGGAAGGTTGCTGTTCAATGGGAGCTGGGGCTGCTCACACTGAGCCCTGAACACGTCAAGAGTACAGGCTGTTGGCAGGGGAGAGGTTTTCTTCTTTTTCCTCGTCCTGTTGATCTGCATATGATCCAGGGGCAGCTCTCCTGTGACTTCAGGACATGTGCCTTAGGCTTTGGGGACAGTAAGTGGATTAGAAGTTGCGTGGCCCGTCTGTGGGCACGTTCCTCTGAGGAGCTGCTTCTACTCCCTTTTCTGTAGCGAGATGGCGATAGAACCTCTATGCCAATCCTGCCACACAAAAGGACATTTCTAAATGGGAGGCGTGTTCTGTGAGTGCGAGCTGTGTTCCTGTGAGAGAAGTGGAGCTCTGGTGTGCCAGCGTGCTCCTGGCCCTGTCAGGCACAGTGGGGTTGGCCACAGCACGAGGGGCTCGGGGGGCTTGGCTCTAATGTAGCTGCTGTGCCAGTTAGCTCAGAATTGTGATTAACGCTCTTAAAAAGCATCCACATTCTTCTGCAGCACAGATGATGTTTAAATCTTTTATTTGAGGTCTTAATTTATTTAGTGTTCAATTCCCGTGTGGCCTTGCACTTGCATATCATGTTTTTAAGTGCTTCTTTATGGAGAAGGCAGTTTGTGTTATTGCTTTCTAGACAAAGAACAACCTGCATACAAACATTTAATTCTGACTTCTGTTTCTGTTGCTGGGTTTTCTTAGTAGGCTTCCTGTTGCTGGGGGTTGTGCTGATAGTAGTTTTGAAGTATGGATGGTGTGGATGGCAGAGAGAGGAAGGTGATTCCTGAACTACAGTACTCAGTAGTTTTGCAGTTATTTGTGAACTGTTTTATAGATGTGTCCTGAAAAGAGGAGTTCTTACAGAGAGATGTGATGAAGTATTGCCATGCCTGGAAGAAGTGACTGTTGAGGAGAGCAAAAAAGAAAATTTCAAAGCATGGTAAAAGATGTAAGTAGAATCCCAATGCAGTAGCAGCTTACATGAGTGTTGTTTCCCTGTGTGCACACCTGCTTAGTGGAGCATCATATTCTTACTGAAAGAATTGTCACAGGTAGAGGAAAGGTTCAGTTTTGTGCCCTTCCTTAAAGGAACCTGAGGCTGCCTGATGTCTCCGGTATCTACTCATTTTATGGGAAGTTAGGTTAGGACTGTGGTACTGACACTGTTGGATCTGATGGACTCACTCGGGGATCAAACCACGCTCTAAGAAATTTGTGCTGTAGCAACTGCCTGGACCACAGCAGCTGCAAGCATGGTGGTTCAGATGATTTGGCTTCAAACCCTTCAGGTTTTTCACACAGGTGTTTCTATTCAGACAATCTGCAGCCATCTTCTCTTCTTACTCACCACATTATCTGTCTTTTCCTTTGGTGACTCCAGCTGTATCCCTTGATCATGGCACAAGTGTGGATGCTACCTCTCAGATACAAGCATCGCAATATTGTGCTTAGAATCCTGCCCACTTTGCTACCACGTTTTCCATCATTTCCGCAAGGCAGAGCTGTCCTCAGTCCCTCCCTGAGCCCTGCTGCTTGGCAGATCTTTTTGTGCCTGGACTCTTGTGTTTGCAAAGAGAAGGGCAGCAGCAAGGAAGGAGAGAGCAGGAAGTTTGGAAAGTCCATCTGAGAATGATGAGAGCAAGAGTGACATGAAACTAAACAAAGGTTCTTTAGCCGAACAATGTCCTCCTATTCTTGCTTCTTTAACTGGGAAAAGCCACCTTTAGAGAAGAGGACTGACCTGGCTGTTTGTTGTTCTGTAGAGGAAAGACATGAATTTAAGATAAGTATGGATAGTGCAAAGATTTTTCAGTGCTGAAAAATACCTTTAATGTGGCTGTGTCTTAAGCTTTGCAGCCATGGAACTTTTGGAGAGAGGTTTACAGGGAGCAACATTCCTGCTGCCCAGCTGTTCTTGTATTGTTCTGCAGCACTGCAGAAGGGATGTGGAGAATCCCTGGGGAGCAGCTGTATTGTCCTTTGGTTGTTGCTTTATGGAAAGTTAGATTATCTTCATTTCTAACATTTTAATGAAAATGAATATTTTTGTAACATCTGCATCATAAATCAAATAAGCACTTACATGCCAGATGTCACAGTGCTCTTACTGATAGCCTTAAGCAGACATTGCTGGTTCCCTTTTTGCAGTGCAGTGCTGTTTCTCTGCATAGCATTCTGCAAAATCTTTGCAGAAGGAATGAAAAGTAAGGAATGAAAAATTCATTTGGTTTTAATACAATACAAATGCTTTCTGATTTTCTGTAGGAAAGTCTTGATGTAAAAAGATACAGATGTTGAATTGCTACCACACAGCACAGGGGAGACATACAGCTCTAACTCTGTGGTTATTTATTATTTAGAAGAAGTATTAAAAAGAGAAGGAATCTTAAATACAGAAACCTGGTGGGCTGCCATGTTGCTGTGAAGTTGGACATTGCCTGGAAACATCTGGAAGTTCACAGAGCTATTCTGAAAGTGAAGGTGAAGAGATCCTGCAGCAGATAGTGCAAGGCTCAGCACAGACTTCTGCCTCCTCTTCTGAATGAAGTGTCTGTATCACAGAGTTTTGTGTGTGTACACTTATGGACAAGATATCCACCGGTTTGTAGTGAAAATAACCGTGGCTGGTAAAACTTGGTAAGATGACTGTATTATTGGTAACATTGTTTTTCCCCAAATAGGATCTAGATGGTTCCAGAAATCAAAGTTCTGGAACATTATGAAGTAATACAGAAGTGAAAGGCATCTGTACTCTTTCTTTAATCCAGTAACCCAATTAGGATTGACATACACAAATGACCCATTTGTACTGAGGACTATAATTCAATTCCCTTTCTTTTGAACTCTGTATTATTTTATTCATTATATTCTATATTTGTATGCCAGAGTACTGCAAGATTAACCATAGAAGAAAAATAACAGAATCAGTACTGACGTGCTGGTGAAATAATGGCAGTGGAGATGCAGATTGTGTCACTGAGCATGTAATTGCAGTGACAGCTCGATGAGCTCAAGGCATGAGATGTCTTGGAACAGTCGCAGCACGATTCTGCTTTCTTCCAGAATCATTGCATCCCATTCCTTCTTCCCAGAGGAAAGAAGGTGCAGCAGGAAAGAGTGAGAAAACTTTTCAGGAACTGTGTTCGTATTTCTAGTAAATAAAGAGATTGTCATGGAGTGTTGAAGACACATTTCTGCCTGATTTTCATGTTACTGATGCAACTGGAATCATTATTTAGTTACATTTCCAAACACCATTTTAGGGAATGGGCCAGATTTCCTGTTACCAAGCTATTTTTATACCTCATCAAATGGAGTTCTAAGTGGGCGCAAATTACCTCTGTAGCTTAGCAGATGTGAACATGTATCCCATTATTAGAAACATTTAAAAGAAGAGTTGATGGAGAAGAGCTCACATTAGCAGAGCTCACTGCAAAATTTATTATTCCCAAAAGTTATACTTCTTTTTTCTTTTTTCCTTTTAGCAAGCAGTGAAGTGAATTTGGTGCTAGAGAAAGACTGATTTTGCAGCATAGGAGACTAGAATTCTGCTTACAAAGTGAACATCTTTGGTGAGTACTTCATAATTCAGTTGCTGTGCCTCTGTTTGAACTGTGATACTGTGCAATCTGTGTTCACAGACCTTAGGTCTTTTTTTAGCTGTTATTCACACTTTGTTTAAACAGGCTAATATCAAAATTGGCTCAATTTCCCTTTTTTAGAAAAATTGAGTGGCCTTTACTTCCACACACAAAATTCTTGAGCATCCACTGAATCTGTCAGCTAGGATCATGCCTGTAACGTCGGCATTTAGCTTTGTCAACATTGGCTGCCTTGAAATCGCCAGCTATCTTTCATCTGGGTCTTAAAACAGCTGTTAAAAGGGCAGTGATTTCAGGCAAGTAGTGATGAGCTGTAATTAAAAATAAAGTCAAGTCATCCTGTTTTCAAATCCATGTACGTTCTCCTACACTCCAGCTCCCACATATGTGCACGTTCTTGAAGAAACGTCTGTTTGCAGTAGAAGTAGTTTGCAGCAGCGTAGAATATTTAATCAAAGACTGTACTGACTTGGACCACACGTAAATGGGTCAGATTGCAGCTTGAGATGCCTTCCAACTTGGACCCCTGTGCAGAGACATTCACAGTGTGGATGGCTGCTGCTAGAGCTGTCTGCACTCGTTTTTTGGCACTCATTCCTGCGAGGCTGCCAGGTGCAGAAAGAAGTACATGGTGTAACTCTGACCTTGTCTGTGTAACAGTAAGCCAGAGGATTTCCTTTTAAGTCACTGTCTGAAAGGGACTTAGAAGAGCATGTTAGAGTGTAAGTTTGCGTGTATTTGTAGGTGGGATAGACCTTGGTGTACTTGGCTGAATTTCCACCAGTAAACCCTGCAAGATACAATACCTGGTGGTGTATCTCAGCTGCGGGTAAGGTTAGCTGGACTCGTGTCTGTGCCTGCTGGAAGCTGATCGAACTGTGAGAGAGCAGAAAACAATTTTCACTGATGTTTTGTAAATCGTCAGTTCAAAACGTAGTGATGTTGACAAGCACTGCTCCTATTCTCTATTGGAAAATAACCTTAGGTAGCCGAATAGTTCACAAGTGGATCAAGGCCAAAGAGGTTTCTTGTCTTCCCTATCACCTGTACGGAAATGCATATCCAGCTGTCCCAAATTATTCCCTCTTAGAAATTTTCCCATTAGATAATGGCAATGGACGTTAATAAGGAACAGATGCAGTGCTTTAGAAGTATTGCATTCAGTTTGCATGCTGCTGTTTTGACCTCAGCATCGTTTTGAGATGCAGTTTACCCACCTACTAAACCTGTCTGTTCCTATCAAATGGGAATTAATTACGCCTGGAAGTTTTCCTACCCAGTAATGGAAGAGCTCTAATGTAGAATTACAGATAAGCAGGAATGTTGTTGCACATGGAAGTTGTGTATGTAAGGTTACCGCACACTAATTGGTCTACCTGTAGGTTTACAGGGCAGTGGCTATCAGAAGAAATTCCTGGCTAAGAAAGCTGTCTGGAACCTGAAGACATTTTCCTCAGACAAGCTGGTGTTACATACGGTCTTGAAAGACAGAGTTCAGGAAATGAATCTATTTCTTGTAATGTGCAGATAGAGGTGCTGTTTTCAAACAGATCTTCCAGAACTATCAGATAGGAGATGAAGAGAAATGTAATGGAGGGTATTCGTGTGATTGCGACTCATTCAAGCATAAGTGGATACATTTTAGAGCTTGGTATGGCGAGTGCAGAGAAAGCTGTGATCTGGGCAGAACGTCGTAGTTCTCGGATGGTTTTGTAGTTCACACTGAATTTGGAGATGCTGTACCTACAGAGCTGATATTACTGTTTTAAAGACAGGGGAATGCTCCTTGTGTAAGCTGCAGGCCGTACAGTTTTTGTACTTGGTTACTGGAAGATGAGTTAGACCTTGATTGAATCAGTCATAGGAACTTGCACAGAACACACTGAAGGTTACGCTGTTTTGAACTCAGGAAGTGAACTCAGAGACACCACTTCTGCATTTCAAGTCTCCAGAGATTCCATTAGCCAGGCCCTGAAGTTTCTGTTCATTCTTTACTCACTTCTGATTCAGTCAAACTCCCACAGAATTTGGGAAACAAATGAGTGATACCCTGTCATAAAAATGACTCAAGATACAACGTGTTGGTGCACTGCTGTTACGGATGTGTTCAAACCATGTTGGACAAACCCATGTCACTCTTGAGACACCGGGAAACAGTGTGATGGTATTTCAGGGAATCCTGCTCACTGAGCTTATGGCACTTCTCTCACACACTGTGGGCTGAAGCTCAGACAAAAGAATGTAAAAATCTGGCTCGGAAGACATCAAAAAGAGAATGGAACTTACTTTCAGTAAGTACAGAAAATGTCTATGGAAAAGAGAAAATTATGCCAGGTGGTTGTTGGAGTCTCCTGTGAGTAACTATGGGCAGTGGGAGTTAATGTGAGGAAGTGAAGGAAACCGTCCAGCTAGAACATCAGAAAGCCCCCATTGGCAGTGCTGGTGTCGGTCTGGCTCGGCATCTTGTCATCCACGTGCAACAACCATCTCTGCTTCCTCTCTTGTCACTTAGCAGTGTTAGGATTTAGTTCTGGAAGACCCACTAGGGAGGTAGCAGCAGTGAGGAAGCAGAGATCCAGCTGAATCCCTGTGAAAGTGTTGTCATCAGTGCAGCCAGATCATGACATGAGATGTCGAACTTGACACGGTTGGTGGCATGGTGCATTTCGTCTCTTCACTTATTTCCATTGCAGCCACCAGTCGTCTTTCCCCTCCTCTGGCAGTCTCTCAGCAGTGCTCCATGTCGATGTTCACCTTTTTTCCACTCCTCACTCCCATGTGCTGACTCCTGCTGACTTCATATTCTCTCACATACACTTGGACATTAAGTGCCATTTTAGATCACTATATAAATAAAGAAATCTGTCAGTGTTTGTAATCCTGTTTGCTCTTTCTCTCTGCCAGTTTTACCTCCATTCATCTCTGAAAGATTGTGGACAATTTAAGGATGTGTTTGTGCAGCCCAGCAGGAACTGGGACTGTTGGAGGGAATAAGGAGAGGTTTTTCATTACCATTTTGACAAGGTTTGATTTTTTTTCTTTTTTTGAGGCAGCAGCGTGGACCTTTGTGTGGGTGAAATGCTGGAGAATATACAAGAGTGTCACTATTTGAATCAGTGTTACAGATAAAAGTAGTTCTTACAAAACTTACTTTGTGTAACTTTCATAATAACTTAATTCAGTTTAGCAGCTTTTAAAATTCCTTTCACTTTTGCTTTTCGCTGTTTGGCAGAGGTGAACGTGTTGGCTCCTCAAGAGACCCCAAGTATGCAGTGAGGAAAGAGCAGCAATATATTTATTATACGTTGTGAGATGAAGGGAGAGGTAGAGAGCAGCCGTTCTTCTGGACAAGTCCACCTCATGTCTGTATTGATCTCCATGTGCACTAGAAATGCACTAGAGCTGGTTTTTGCAGGACTGCCTCTCTAAGGTAGATGTGATACAGAGCATGGCCATGCTGGTCATGAGCTGTCTGCAGCCTTTGCACTACAGTTCTGCTTACTCTGACAACAGTGGGAGTGGATTTTGTATATGTATTTTTTCCATGTGTCACTTCCCTGCTTTTTGTCGTTTGACCTCGTTTCGTGGCAGTACAGCAATAAGTTGCAATGGATTAAAGGGAAGTAGTAAAATAAGCTGGCTCCTGCATGAAATTCTGGATGTGCAGCATCATCTCCCACACATTCGATCTGTGCTATTTATTTCTTCTTTCAGGACTTTATGCTTGTTGACACTGAGTCCTCCTGTTGTTGCTTTCAGCTCCAGCTGCTCCCATCTGTATGTAGTGATGCTATTCTGTGCAGTGCTACCTTTCCTGCAACTGCAAATTCTGGTATAATAAAATCCTGACTGAGAAACAAATAAGGGAAAGGATTTGGGGCAAGTGAGCAGGGAGAGATTAAATTACGAGGAAACTCTTGAAAGCTCTTAGAGATTGCCTTTTTTACAGAAAACCCAACGAGTACTTTGAAAGAAACACTGCAGACCTCCCAGAAATGCCTGTGGACTACTGATGGTCTTCAAAGAATTTAGGTGGCATTATGGAGCGTGCATTAATCACTGCAGGCAAGGGAGGAAGTATTAACTTAAAATCTGTGGGGATGTTATAGCTGTTATTTTTCATACATAATAACCTTGTTTCTCTTAGAGCATTTTGTGTATTTGGTATTTAAATTAGACTTAATTTAGTAATCTAGCTTAGTGTGTCATCTGAAACCAGGGATGCAGAATCTTTAGTGTTTTATCACCCTTTTCAGTCTCTTCAAGGCTGAACTCCTTGTCAGTGGTTAAGCAGTTCTTTTATGGCCAAGTTAAAGCACATGCGGAAATTTCCAAACGTTTTATTTGAAACAATTACTGATTTCCGTAACAGAGTGTAAAAAAAAGCCTAAATGTAGATGAGAGACTCTAAGATTCCTCTTCAAACACAGTGAACACACGGGATCACTAAGAAAGCCTGCGTAAGCTCATGAAGTTGATATTAGACAAGAAAAATGCTGACTGAATTGCAGTGGTAAATATTTCATCTTTCTGGAGGTCGGGGATGTTTTAAATAGAGAAGTGTTTTGTCCTCCTCATTCAGCCCGATGTTTCTTTGTTGCTGTTTGTGCTAAATTCTTTCTGACATCCTAAGGAAGTATCCATTATTATGGAATATAGGACCTAACAGTGGCCATCATGACAAACAGAGTGCAGGAATATCCAGATTTCTTCCTGAAAGAAAAAGTGTTTAATTCTATTTACTGTTGTGAGGAAAAGTCCTCACAGTGATGGCGTTCTGTGATCTCCTCAAGCACAGAGGCTGCTCAGCAGGCAGAAGTGTGATGGCCAGCATGAACTGCAGCTGGTGTTCAGCAGTGAGCACATGGAGGTGAGGTGACTATCAGCAGTTACTGTGCAGTCATGGAAGAGTTGGGCAAAGCTCTGCTCTGTTCAAGGTGATGTTGAGAGGCAAAATTTTCCAGCTACCCTTAATGTTTACATTCAATCATGTCTTAACTTTGCAGTTTGCAACTGATAGTTTGGTTAGGAAGAATGTTAATGTGACAGCATGTCCTCTTCTGCTGAGGAAAGGGCAATGACTTCAGGCAAACAGCTGTTAAATATTTTGATAGCAGTCAAGTTGGTAGATCTAAGTCTCAGACCTGACTCCATCATAGAGCAAAAACTTGAGGGCAGGCAAGCCAAAAACCATCCATTTTTAGGCATTGTTTCTTTGCTGTTACGATTTTATGCATAACACTTGTTGTTTGCTGCCTCCAACAACTCCAACATGAAAAAACTGAAGGTTATAAGAGCAGGGACTGTGAGTCCTATTCCTTCCTGTGATGAACCTGGTGAGTTCATTCTGCCCCCCAGAGGGGTGCCTTCATAATCCACAACCAGGTGTAGGTGTGTGTAACAGCTCTCATTCCCCATACTTGCCATTCTCATGAGAAGTTCAGCTCAGGCTCAATGTTTACGCCTGTAGCATGGAAAACTTCTTAAAAAAAGAGGGGAAGAATACCAGTGAATAGCAGATGTCATACCATGAGTAGAAGAGACTCCATCAATCAAGGATCAGTATGTTGCTAAGGAAAGGTCCGGAAAATTACTTCTCCCATTTTCTCATCCAAAAGAATGAAAACACAGGAAAACAAAAAACATACAGGAAATGATTTGAGCAAATTTCTGATACTTCACAGACTTTGGTTCAGTCCCCATGTATGCTTGATTTGCCACAGATCACTGTCTCACCTGAGATCCCAGGAGGAGGCAGTCCTAGAAATTCTGTCAGCTATACCTTGGAGCAGGGGGCACAAGAAGATGGCCTGGGCGTGACTCTGAGACCTGGTTTGAGGCATCTCCAGTCTCTAGCAGAGCTCCAGAGGCAGTGAGAAGCTGCTTTCTCTTGCTGGAGCCTTTGGGGAGATCTTTGACATTCTCACGAAGCAGAAGGGAGCGCATTAAAACAAACAGCTTTTTGTATTGCTAAACAACTCCAAATGCCTTCAGAACTTGCACAATACAGACATCTCTGATTTGGCAGAGATGATTTTTGAGAGATTGTCTTCACATAGTGGTTTTGTTCTGCTCTGTCTGTGCGGTGAGCAGTGTGAATGCCACACCACAAAAGAAAATGCTTTCAGCCAGATTGTCCTCTCACAGCCCTCCAAACCCTCCCAAGCCAACTTGATAGCAGTATCAGGACTGAGGAAAAGTATTTTAACTCCTCAGATCCCTGAAGTTTTTGTACCATTGGTAGAATTAGGGCGACACAGTGTTTCACTGATCTTAGCGCCGAGGGGCCAAGCACCACAACAAATCTCCCAATTCTTCCAGGCTTACGTGTTGTGATGCAAACATGAGCTAGGTTCCCAGCAGAGCAACACAGCACCATGCTGTGCAGCCATGGACAGGGCTAGTCTGCTGGTCTGATTTATAAATAAGGCAAAAGAAAGCATGTTTCTTGACACAAGGTACTCGTAATCTATGGAAGTATGTCACAGTAAGCTTATGTGAAGCAATATAACCTCTTCAAAGAGAGAGGTTAGGGGGTAATCCAGCCTTTCTTTTCATTTCCTTCGATGAGCTGGAATCCAAATAAATTACCTGCTTATTTGTGCGTGTAGAAAACAAGTTGAGTATTTTAACTGAAGTTACTGGAAGGAAGAACATAGGCATTGCATCTTTTGGTTACTTGTCCTTGTTACAGTGAGGTGAAGCCGTGGCTGCTGTTAGGGTTCCTCAGCACCTAAAAAAAGCCTTAGAAGCGATCCCTAATCTTCCCACTCCATATTGAATGGTTTTGCTGCAACCCAGCTTTGTGTGAAGAGGCTTAGAGGAGCTGGGTCAGTTACCACATACCAGCCTTGTTTAAGATTTGGTTTTGTGCTTTGGAAGTTGAAGTACAGGACTGAGAGTTCGGTGATTTTCTGAGTGTCATCAGCATGTCAGAGCAGATACTGCGTGCACACTGTGAGTGACCCCCAGACGGCAGTGACAGACTGAGCTCAGGGACAGCCACAGCTGGAGCCAGGCCTTGGGCTGCAGGTGGCGAAATGAGTGTTGTTGTTCTGGCTTTTGCAATGCATCTCAATTATGTTTGGAGGTCACGGTAGCATCTTGCTGGGCAGGAAAACTACACCCTTTTAAAACATCATTAATAAAGCAGGAGCTGACAGTCTTGCTGCAGTTAAAGTGTGTATTTGTTTTGTTTGTTGTGGTGTGCTGTGATGGAGACGTTTCATTGCTGCCTGTGGAAAAAAATGGTTCACCCTCAGCTTCCTGGACTTCCTGCTGTAACAAAGATGGGGGGGATGTGGATTTAAGCATGTTTTGTGTGTGTGAGAAGGGAAGATGTGACACAGCAGTGTAAGCTTTAGAAAATGAGAATAATTAGGAAGATGTAGTTTAATGTAGTTAACTATGGATGACTAGCCAGTTTCTTTGTGTGTGTGTGTCATTATATACTGCTCCCTGTGCTATCTGAGCATAGCAAGAGTTAGAAGAATCTCTGCATAGCAGGTGAGGGCAGACAACCATGTTGTGTTGCTCACTGCTAAACTAAACTAGCAGAAAAGACATTGGGGACAAAAAAGAACCTGCTTTTGCATTCCTAAACTCTTTTCAAAATCAGTGAAAGTAAATTTTGTGTTGGACCTGCGAGTTAACCCAGCTGGGATGGACCCTACGAAGCAGACATTATGACTGCAGTTTATGCAAACATGATCCCATTTTTTGTTTCAGGGTTTGCATGTGAGTAGTGCTGAATTAATATGTGAAAGTAGCTCCCTCTAGTGATGAGGAACTGCCATAATTTCCATCCATCTGATGCAGATGCAATTAAATAACAGTAACTTGCACATTATGCTGTTGATTGCACAGAGGTGCTTATAGCTCATTCAGAGACACACTAACTTGTGTAGGTGGCTTTCACAACCTGGCTTACACAGCTTGCTGAACTGAAGAGCTCACACTCTTTGTGGTTGATCAGTACTACAGTGCTTATGGAATTGTGAGAATAGCTTAGAATGGAGCTTTAGGTGTATTAATGTTAGCACAAAGGTCTTCAGTGCTTTTTGTACTTCGTGTTTTCTGTTGTTTTTGTGATCTCCTACTTCTAATCCTTCGTACTGCAGAAGTCCCCAGTTTCACTAGTTTGCTCCCTTGGTTTGTTGCTGAGGAGAAAAGTGCCTGTAATTCCCATTTCTCTTTGCCCATGGAGCGCAGAGCCCAGTCTGTACTCTGAGAACTGCAGAACCTTCGAGGACTGTGTGCTGGAAGGTGCTGGGTGCTGTGCTCGGATCCAGCAAAGCAGCCTGATTTTGTAGCAAGCATAACTTTGAGCAGGTGAAGAGCATGGCTGTGATTAACAACAGCAGTCATGGGACAGTACGTGGATCTTTTTTAAGATCTTTTTGACCTTATGCAGAAATGTAATTATTCTTAAAAGGCCTCGAATGTTGATGTTTAAGGGGCGTTTTTAAGAAACATCTTTGAGGTTTAAAAAGTAATTTACACAGTAAATTTTAACCCTGAGTGTTTCAGGCACTGGTAAGGAATACAGAAGCTCATGTGTGGCTCTTCCAGTTTTTGTTACAGGTTTTTTTCTACTTGCTTCATTTTTTCTCACTCTAACTTGCTGTTAGTTATTGCTTTTTAATAGAAATTATATTCACTTTACATTAAATATTCAATTTTTTCTTTTTCAAATGCACAGATATGTAAATGATGGTATGATTTCATGGTGAGTACTTGTGTGCTCTGTCTCAGGTTCACATGACTTCAGTCAGTTGTTCTCTTTATCCAGGCTGTGTCATGTGAAGGGGTATTTTTAACTGGAGAGATGAGACTGCGATCAGGATGTCAGGTGATTGGTCAGTTGGAAAAATGCACTTGGAAATTTAATGTGCCCCAATTAGGAATACTTTGGTAATGGTTGTTCTCCAAGCTGGTTACTGGCTTTGCCCCCAGCTGTGACTGTAGGGTTTCAGTTTGGAACAAGTTGTCTCTAGTGAAGAAGTGCTTGGAGCCCTTGCCTTTCTGTGGCAGGACTGTGCTATCCAGTGTTACTGTTCCGTCATGAAAACTGATGAGAACTCTGCTGTCCTCACTGATTGTACGAGAGCACTGGTGAGATTTCTGTTGCCTCTGCCAATGGGTGACAAAGAGCACAGCCTGGTGCTTTTATCACAGGGTGACTGAGCAGCATCTTTCTGTTCTGTGGGTCGTCTCTGCTCATTTTTCTATGTTCCTGCGGTTTTCCAGTGCATCTCTGCTGCCCAGCTTTCTGCTGAAGTCAGTAAAGTCAGAACTGAGAGGAAAGGTTATTTTGGCAGTGTGAATGTGCAGGTAACAAAGGGAGATGGAAAAACAGAAAAGCAGGTTGGAAAATGAGTCTCTGTGGCGCTACTCCTGGCAGTGAATAAAGAAAAGGACAAACTGCATAACCTGATGCTGACCAGCTACTAAACTAGGAAAGACATCAGAAATGGCCCGGTGTTATTCTCCTACCTCAGCCACTGTTGTGAATGTACAAGAGCAGCAGGCCTGCAGAAGAGAGAGCTGTGTAATGCCATGACTTGGAGATGAGTGATAGATACTGTCTTCAGTAGCGGACACTTCCATGCTTCTTGCTGTGTGCGTGTGTGAAATTCAGCACAAAGATGTGAGTTGTCAGAGATGGGAAAATGTATTTGGTGCTTATGATTCAGTGACGTGAGCCTGCAATAAATTTGCTTTTCATCGTGATTTCCTTTTATAAAGGGTTCTTTACAGAGAATCTGGCTTTAGTCACCTGTGGTCCGTTCTGACCGTGGCTGTTTTCCTCGGGAGCAGTGCTGGTATGTGCACACAGCACTTGCTGTCTGCATTCCCAAGTGGCACTAGAAGGCCATTTATTGTCCTTGTCACCCTGAGCCATGTTTTCCACCTGGTGTCAGTGCAGATGAATTACAGTACAGTGAGTGGTGTATTTGTTTGAGACTGCTGCTTGTGCTGCTATGGCTGATCTGTTCCATGGTTTTGCACTCTGAACACTGGGGGACACTGCTTGCTTGCCTCTTTGCAGCTGTACTGTTGAACACACACTGCATGTTGTTGCAGTTAAACTTCAGGGCTTGCATTCATGTCTCTTCCTTCAGATGGCCCACAACTTCTAATGCTGTATTCAGAGGATACAGAATTCTGCCAGTAGGGTTTTGTAGTTTATTTTTGTTACTTGAACATATGGGTTGAAGACTGAGCTAAGTAACGTTGCAGTGATGCTGGTGAGAAGCTTGCACTTAGCTTCCTGTAAGAGATCTGCTGGATTAATAGTTGTACACATAGATGTATATCCAGGTCAGGAATATGAGGCAGTGTCTTGTACTTGTCACTTGTGTGTAGGCAGTGTGCCACCTGAGCTCACACCTTGTGTCTTGTGCACAGCTTTTGACATAACAGAGCAGGAGAGCTTGTGTTCTCAGTTCGTAGCGTATTTGGTTTTCAAACCAGACCATTGCATCGAGCTGAGGATTCCCTCCAGGGACCCACAGAACTGATCTGTGCTGTGAAGTGCTGAGTGGGAGAAAATAGAAGACTAGATAGAATAGATACTCTTGAATATTTTTTGCTGTGGTAATGGTATTTAAATTAGTTACCCGATGCTTTGTAACCACTTGTGTCCAAGTTCTCAGACCTTTCATGTGTAGATGTGGCTTTGCTTTTCCCCTCAGCTCACTCACACCATTCATGATGCCACCTGTTCTGTAGTATTACTGAACTCTTTGTCCTCGAACCAATACCAAACAAATCAGCAAGGAAGAAGGTTAGATGTGTAGCAGAAATAATAGCAGAAGTTTTACATAATGCCTGATGGCCCTTCTAAATTGCAGAAGATTGTGGCTTGATTTTACCAGAAAAAGAAAGGACACTGACATATCCCCACATAGTCTGCATGAAGGTGATGTGTGACTGGGGATTTTGCCCTGCAAGAAGTGGGCAGTGAATGTCCATCCTCTTACTTGTAAGGTCTGACCAGATGCAAAAAGGCCAAAGCCTGATCACACAGAATATAATGCTCTTAGTTTATTATATTGTGTTCTGATATATTGATGATGCTTTATTTCTCTTTTCAATTTATTAGTGGAAATTCAATTAGTATGGATGAGATATGAATCTCAATGCCTGCCAGGTGATCTGTGGCTGCATTACTCATCGGCCTGTATTGATTTTGGAACTGCTGTGTCTTTTCGTGCATTGTCTGTTAATGCTGATTTTATTGTTTCATTCCAGAATGAAGAAACAGTGGCGTAAATATGACCAATGAAACTTCTGTTGGGGAGCAGCTGTTAACACTCAGCTGATGTAGGAAATTCTACCTTTTGTCTTACTGTCACAAAAGTAATGCCAATTCCACAGCTGTTTGATTCAACCTGCAAAGAAAGAATGCCATCCTGCTAACACAGACTCACATGGTGTGTGTTTTCAGGTAGGAGCCTATAGTCCTGCAGCCTTAAATCCGGCTTAAGTCTTTGTAGCCATGTTTTCCTCAGTGAGAACAACAATTGCCCGTGTTTGGAAGATGGCTTTTGGGTGTGAATGGCTGAATTTTTCCATAATGCTTGGAGCAATTCTGTTTAGAACAGGCTGATGAACTTCTGATGAACTCACTAGCTCTTACCTGGTGAAAACTAAGTGGCAGATTGAGGCTGCTAAGCTTAGTTCTCTTTGTAGGCATCTGCAGAAAATGTGAAGAGCGGCTTCCTGAGTGTGAGCTGAGATTGTTTGCAGACTGACCTGTCGTCGTGCTGCAGAGCCTCAGCTGCCCAGCACTGTGTGCTCTTTCTGGGCAGTGCGCTCCCAGGCGCAGTCACACTGTGCTCCATCTGCTGAGAGCAGTGAGGGGGGCTTAGGGTGTGAGCTCAGTTGTCATGGCTGTGTGCGGATACATGGGGGCCGAGGGGAGCTCTCAGCGTTTCACCTTCAGTTTCACACCATGTTTCACTGCTGCATTTGAGGTCTGCTGTGCTCTGCGGCTCCTCTCATACAGCAGGGTCACTGCAGGAGCTTTCAGGACGGCCCCCCGCTGGCAGAATGGTGACGGTGCAGGCGGTCCTCAGCAGAATCAAAAAGCACATGCACTGATTTTGTCCCAGCACTGCAAAGCCAAGCCAGTAGTAGTATTTGTTGTAGTACTTTATGGTTTGCTTCCCTCCTTTCCAGCCTCCCCCCACAAACAAACAAACAAACAAAACTTACACAGACAAAAAAATGGTGAACAAATGAATTTCATTGGAAGAAATTCTTGGTGCTGTGCAGTGGTCATAGTGGCCAATGCCAGCCAATAACCAGTGCTTTGCAAAGGCAAGTATTAGAAAATCTTGGCCAGCTCTCTTGAGTTGTGCTTTCCTGAATGGTGTTACTGCATGACTAAACAGGAGTGTTTGGGAGCACCCCAAAAGAAACACCCCAGTTTAGGCGTCCCGATACCTCCTTTCCTTTTGGTAAAATAAAAAGCATAAATGTGCTGGGCTCCTCTTCAGAGACGTGTTTTCCTGAGATTTTGGTATTTTGCTGTTGAAAGGAATTGTATTGCAAGTAGTTGGAAGCGCTGGAATTCAGGAGTATCTTAGTGAGCTGTTATTGAAAAAAAAATGGAACAGTGGGGACAAACTTAAGCAGAAGTAAAAATGTCCCCTTCCCTATTATGCTTAATGTGTCTGTGTAGATTTAGGGAGAGGCTGCAGTTTGCTGTCACAAAACTTGCAAACAGCAAAGGAAAAGCTGTCCATTACAATTACGGTGCTCAGTGCTTTTTATCCGTCAGATAAAGATCATAAGTTTATTTTGGGGTTTTTAAAACACAGTTTTATAAAGGCATTTTGTATTTTTTTCATTCCTCAGAGGACAGTAAATAACTGAAACGTCTTTTTTTTAATTGCTATTAGCATGTAAAGGAAAATTTGATGTTTCTGGCTCAGTTTTTCCTGGGTGGTTTCGTGGCTGTGCAGCAGTATCCTCACAGAGTGCAGATCTTAAGGCAGCTGCTGTCAGGGGAACTGTGAGTTTCCCACTGATGTCAATCCTTTACGCATGCACATAATGCTGACGCATTTGCTTTGATTAAACAGGCAGGAGGGGTCACTGCTCTTCCAGCAGGCAAAGTCTTCTCTTTTAGTCCTTAAGTTGAAGACAGGCGTTCGTTCATTTTTGCTGTAGATGTGTTCTGTGCAGTTCAGCTGTTTCTGTCGTAACTTGTTCAGCAAATTCCAGTTGTCCAGAGCAAACAAGTGCCATTTTCTCTGGAAGAGAAGCTAGCTTTTACCCTTTCAGATCATTTTATCACCGGTACTAGTTTTTTGTTTCTTGTTTTCCCACTTGAATGTCTTACTACCCTTAAATGTTCTTGTAGTGTTGATACGGACCAGTATTTACAGTCTGAGTGACTGCATTGCAGCTTGTATTTAATAGCTGGCACACACCGCAGGGAGTCGCTGCTCTGATCATAAAGTGAAGCCGAAAGAAATCGTACCAGTATTGCAGTAAAAGTTTTCATTTCTTTTTATATTGACAAACTTGTTTTAAGGTAATCCGAGCTCATTATCAGTAAGCTCAGAAAGTATCTGTAACGATAGGTACATGTTTTAGGCTACACCCCAAATTCTACTGCTCTCCACGATAGGCACAGGCAAGAAAAGGAGAAGTATGGCAGAATCTAAAATCCTGGCTGGGAAATACTTGGAGTAATTGGGTGATGCAGTATTTCTGACCTTCATACTCTGCTGTTTCCTTAGCAAAATGACGACATTTAATTACTGTTGTGGAAAGTTTCTGGTTTGAGAGTTTATTTGCTGTCATTGCAATTATTGAGTTGAGGCAACCATTTTTGATACATCCGCAGAGAGCCTAAAGTTCAAGTATTTTGCACCCTTTCTTGATGAGACATTTTCATGGCATGCAAAATGGAGAATTTCCACGTGTCTTTGGACAGAATCTCTGTGTATTTACATTGTTTGAAAATGTGTCCTTGAAGCTTCTTCATCCTTGCTACCCTGACATTCTACTCACGGGAAGTGTCTGTTAAATCCTCCTGTTATTCAGGCTGTTTTTGTCTGGCTGTAAAGCATTTATTCCATACAAATGAAAATTGTAACCTTCCCTATTCTTGTTGTTCTCTTCTAGGAGGATAATTACTGATTCAGATCTTTCCAAGAATGATGTTAAAAGAAAAGCCACTTCACCTGCTTAAAGCTGTGTAGTAATTCCGTTCAAATGATTTGTAGGTGTAGGACCATTAAGAGTGATATAAATACCCTGTTACCATGGGATTGGCTGCGTGTCAGCTGTGGCTCACCTCTCCCCATGAGACCACTCTCCTCTCATTTCCTGCCTCCTCTTTCCAGAACACAGGACAGCAGGGGTGGTAATGGTGATCTTTGCAGCTGTTGTTGCAGAGTGAGGTGGCTTCCAAGGGCTGTGTGCACAGAAACACGTGCTGCGCTGAGCTTTGGGGTGGTTCGTTTTTCAAAGCTATTGATTTTCGTATTTGTGCCAGAGATTCAGATGTGCCTCTGATCTCTTGAGGGTTAATTTTGCATACATGAAAACAAAAGGTGAAATGGAATGATATTTCCTAAGATGTAACTTCCCAAGCTGGATACTTTACAGCCCAGTACATTCCAGTCAGAAATGCAAGAAGAGCTGCGTTATTGACAGAGGTGGCACAACCCCAGCCCTGGTTATTTCTTGCTTTTCCTTTTGCTAGAGATACACCATCATCCTCTAAGATCTTAGACCAGCTAATAAACATTCTTAGTATGTTGAGGAATCGCCTTGCTTGGACCGGTCAATGCTTTTGAAGGCTTCATTCCAGCATCCAAATCTCACTCACTACAGAAATAATCTTTATCAAAGTACTTGCATAAAGGGCTTTTGGGCTCTTGTCTGTGAGTTGTGTATGCAGTAGTACCTATTGCATGTTCATTTTTTGTGTGCTCACTTCTTACATGCTCACATTTTGCAGAATCTTCATTGATTAAAGAGAGCTCAGGCCCCATCACTGTGATGCTAACACCAGTATCTGTTGGTGCATTCTGTTTTGTAAGGCTGATATGCACGTGGCTGATTCACAGGGATACTGCTGTAATTACTGATTGCTAAGAATGAAGTCTTTTCTAGTGATGGAGCTTGAAGCCCACACTGCAGCCCAACACCTTAGTGTTTGTACAGGACAGTGCAGCTTGATCTTGACCTCTGCGGCCTTGAATTGCTACATGAGTAGAAGTATTAAATAACAGACGTGGAGTACCATTTTCATTGTATTATTTTGATATCTGCAATGTATTTAGTATGCAGTGTGTATGATGACATAATGATTTCAGTGGAATTTGAGAAAATAAGGTGTGCATGGGCAGCGAGCTGCACCTCGCTCAGGCTCCAATAGTGCACAGCTCAGCACTGAGATCGGCAGGAGGTAAGAGAAGAATGCCAGTTACTTCAGGTTGGGAAAGGCTGTACATCGCCCTCTAAGATGCTTTAATCCTCATCTTTGCAAGTTTACCATGGATTTTTACGTCAGAAAATCAACCATGGTTCTTAGAAATGTAATTATTTTGAGTAACCAGTGGGCAGCATGGACTCCAGTGGTAGGACTTCAGCTACTGGCATCCACTACTTTTGTACTTCATTAGATTGTTCTGCCAAAGAAGGGACCAGTCCTGCCACGTGTACTGCTGGACACTGACTCTGTACGGCTGCACTGCAGATCGGATGGAGTGTAGATGCATTTTGCAGTGGTGTAAACCTGAAATAACTGCAGCAGGTTCTCCATGGCTGTTCTGGGTACGTGCCTGGTGTAGAAACTAGCCCTGTGTTGCTGCTTTGTTCTGGGAAGGCTGCTCAGAGGCTGTTCTCAGAAGGCTGTAGAAGTTACTGAGCCCTTGCTGAAAATTTAATTTAATCCTGAATTCTTTTGAGGCCTTCAGTCTGACTAAAGACCTCAGAATTAGTCCTGACTTACAGAGTGTCTTACAGAGCGCTGTGCATGAGCTGCGCTCTCGTTGTGTTCTTTTATTAAAGAATGGGTTTTGTGAAGAACAAAAGCAGTAGTTGGAACAAAGCAGATACCTGTGTGCATTATGCAGTGTTAAATTCTTACTGTGTCCTGCTGCTGTCTGGGCTCAGTGCTAAGCTGATTTCACTGGCAGTGTCACCACAGCTGATGGACATGTTCTCCCTGGACACAGTTAGTCCTGCTGCTAGTGCTGCTGAGCCAATCTCTTCAGCTCTCAGCGCTGCCCTGTCCTCGATTTTACTCTGCTGCGGAGAAGATTCGAGAATTAACAAAATGATTCACTTCTCTTGGCGTCGATGTCTTTGACCCCAGCACCAGCTCTTCCTCAGGGCTCATTCTCCGCACTTCTCTGTGCCTACGAGGAGCAGTCAGGCACGGCATGTGCAAGTGGACTTCCAGCATGCTGAGCACATTGTAATTCCCAGATCTTGTCTGTTCTCTTTCTCACATAACGTGTTGCTGAAGAAACAGAAACATGTAATTCAGCCAGGAAAGTTTCAGGATTGGATTTACTTTCTCATCTTTTTAGTTGTGATTTATGTGCCCCAATAAAGAACTGATTTTGCTTTTTACTTCATTTGTTTTAATCTTTTAATTAAAAGTTATGGCATCATTTTTCACATGGAAGCTGTCATTTCCAAGCAGAGTTCCGGCTAAGCTAGACTGGATGAGATGGGCCAGTAGCAGTCTGCTTGAGTAGATGGGTAAATTACTTCAAAATGCTGTCTGGTCTGAAATTGGTTTGTAAGAAGTCATTTAATGCTGGCTCAGAATTTGGAACAGTGCTTTTCAGATTAAACTCCATGAAACTCAAAAATAATTTCCAAGTTGCCTACCTTTAGAAACAGTGAGTTTCTAAAAATGTTTTGTGTGGGGAAAAAAGAAATGCAAACCTGTTTTTGTAACTAGATTATTTGTACAGTTTATTTTACAGCCTATCAGTACATTCCTTGCTTTCCCCCCAGCTCTGTACAGAACGTGAGCTGTTCCTTGGGAAAGTGCAGTGCTAGCTCTTCCAGTCTTCTGTTAATTATTTCAGATGCTCTGATGAACTCACATGGAAGGCATTTTGAGCCTAAATACGCTCTTAATGTCCTTGTTCTGCTTCTCCTATGACTTCAGAAGCTGTGGAATTTCACTGTATTGATTTTTATCCTCTAGCATCACATGTTAACATGGTGTCTCAGGGAAGGAAGTGCATGCTGCTGTGACAGTGTTCTCAAGGCAGGTTGTTTGTCTTTTCTACTGACTATATTCACTCTGGCAAATATGCATCTGTTTGCATGCTGTTCATATGATAGGAAATTTCTAATCTGTGTTTTTGCATTAGGATGAACGTGGCAATAATTTGGTAACGCACAGTCTTTCAGACAAGGGCCATTACCTGGATGGCACTGTTCAAAGTATGGGAACCAAGAGGTTTGTGAGCGTAAGTGATGATGAGACAGGCATTCTGGCTAACTTGTCCTGGTCTCGTTATTCAAGGGGAAGATGCCTGCTTGCGTCGTGCTGCTGTGGTTGTGGTTTAGCCCTGGCAAGCAGCTAAGCACCGTGCAGTCATTTGCCAACTTCCACCCCCTGACCGAATGAGAGGAAGAGAATCAGAAGGGCAGAAATTAGGGAAACACTGAAGCTGAGACAAAGGCAGTTTAGGAAGTAATGATGTAAAGGATGCACAGCACAGTGGCTGACCATCTGCTGGCCGATGCCCAGGCAGCCCCCAGGCAGCAGGCCCCCCTGCACGCCGACTCCCTCAGTTTTATTGCTGAGTGTGATGCCACACGGTGAGTGATGGCCCTTTGGTCAGCGGTGCTGGCTGTCAGCTCCCAGCTCCTTGTGCTGCTTGGCAGCTTGAGAAACTGAAGGGACCGTAACTCTGGGTAAGCACTGCTCAGCAACGACTAAAAGATACCAAGATAGCAATTACAGGAAATGAACTCTGTCCCAGCTGAACAAGTGCACTTGCCATCAGACTTCAGAGCACAGCTGGTTGCTGCAGTGTTTTGGCAGAGTTGTTGTCACGTTTATCAGCTGAGCATTCTGGTTTTATGGCACCGTGCTCTGCTTGTGGCGGGCTAGGATTAGGATTTTGGGAAACTACAATATCTTCATCCACTAATAACACTTAATGATTTTATCCTTCCAAGATTTTAAAAAGATTACTTGGCTGTCTTTGGCTCCCATCTCTGAGCTCAGTGGCCATCATCCCCCATTGCTCTTTAAGGATTTAACTTCTGTAGGCCAGTGCTTCCAATGTGACTTTTGTCTTGTTTTGTTTTGTTTTGGTGGGTCTCAAAGAAGAGCAAGTGGTAATTCTGCACATAGCTTTGGAATATATTGGCTGTTCTTTTTCCAAGAGTTCCTGATAATGCTATGTAAAATCAGGCAGGAGAATGAAAAAAAACAAACTTTTCAAGAACATTTTAAGAAGAGAATGCGCATAAAACTCACTGTGCACTGGCTGTCCTTGGTCCAAAATTCTCCTTTCCTCAGAACTTTCCTTTAGATAAAAACAATACTTAAAAAGGGAGTTCTGACACTTCCCCCCCTTCCCTTTCATCCATGTCTTTTTTGTTTGTTGCAGGTTTTGTTTTGTTTTGATTTCTCCTGGAGAAGAATGAAGAGCGTTTTCTTGCTTAGCCTGTGTGTAAATGCATCTCCAGCTATTGGCTTCCAGGCTGGAGGAGCACTCTGCCCACTGCACTGTTCTGCTTGTCTCAAGATGGCCACCAGGCACCACTGGGGGAGTGCCTGTAAGAGGAGTGATCAGAAAATAGCCGTGGTCTCACAGCAGCACTGCAGTAGCTCATATTTTCCTGTGTTTTTCCTGTGTCTGAGGAGTATTTTGGTCTGGTAGACGTGCCCTTGTGACATCAAACAAGCAGGGAAATAAAAAGGAATGCCAAATTCATTATTTCAATAAAAATCCTGTTTCTGTCTCAGTGCTATTTTGCCAGGTCTTCCCCATTTTTCCTTAATAACTAGACTGAAATTGCTTAATGTATTTTTAGTGAAAATAATTCACTGTTATTCTCTTGTATGCTCTGCTGTTTTTATTGTATTAGGGATGAGGCACAACAGCTTCTGAACTTTTATGGAATTACCAGTTGCTTTTGTGCTGGTAAACTTTATAGAATGCTAAATTTCAGGTAGAATTTAGTAACTAGCAGTGTATCTGACCAACTGATTATCTTTTTTTGTTCTTTCTTTAAGTGCACAATTGGGAAAAGTGAGACAAACTCACTGATGCACAGAGCTGTTTGTGCTCGGCAGCCAGGCAGACAGCACAGCTGCTGTTGGAACACACTTTTTGATTCTCTTTCTTCTGTTCATCATTTGGTCATCACACTCGATTCCTTGTTGTTTTTCTGAAATTGAGACTTTGCTTGGATTTTGGTTTTGTTTAGTTATCTTGTTTGAGAACATGAATCATCCATTGGATGAGTGATAGTGTGACACACTGTCAGTTACTTGCCAAACGTACATGCAGTTATTAAGTTGCCACAGAGTTTTAATTTTCAGGGTGGAGATTGTAGTTAAGTGCTACTGAGAAAAGAAGTTCAGGTTCTGTGACTCTAACCAAGCAGCATATGTACTTCATGCACAGAGGATAGCTGTGGAAGATAAAGAGTGTTACAGGCATAACTGAAGACCTGATACAAATGTGCAGCAAGCCAGTCTTTCAGAACAAGATGCTGCCAAACAGTGTGTGTGATAAAGACCACTGTCTGAGGCATTCTCCTGGTGTAAATCATTTTACTGTAATGTCTGGCTCTCGGTTACATAACCGAGCCTTTTTCCTTAGAAGCTAGGAATGCTGGAAGTGACTTTTTTTTTCCTTTTAATAGGTAATTAGATTGGAGGACAGCCAGCATGGCCTGCCATCTGGACATCATCGAACAATTGCAACTGCAGCATCTTGCTCCTGTGAGTGAACACCCAAGCAGCACGTGGCTGCACACTGCAGGGGATGGCTGGGCAGGTCGAGGTACGTTCAGGGCTGTGGTGATCTCAAGATTTTTGTGGAATCCCTGTACTCCTAACACTGATATCACAGGCAAGTTAAGTTGTCCGTTTCACTGAGCACTCCCTATATCTGACCACAGCTATAGGTGAAAGATGCAGATGTTCACAAGGGATTCCATAATTTTCTACAGATGACAGCAAGGCTTCAGAGACTTGTGGCAAATGGTACTTGGTGTGCAAGGAGGAGCCCAGAGCCTGAGGTCTCAAGAAAGGTTGTAGATTAATATGTGGGACATCTTTTTGTTCTTTGGGGCCCAGGTCTCATCCTTGTTGCTGTACACTTAGCATGCACAGTCAGACATAAAGTAATTCTTAATACAGCAGCTCTGAACGCTTTATTTTGAACTTGCTGTATATTTTGTATTCAGGTGCAGGCAGCACATTCCAGGAAAAATAATTGGATCCTTGAAAATGGGAGTATGTAAGAAGTACAAACTGAATGCATTTACTTTTGGCAGAAATTCTGGACAGTGCAGTACTTGATCCAAGGGAGTAAGAAGGCTATTATCATCCATTATCTTTCTGTGCTTAAAGCCACATTTTCCTGAGTGCTTTTCCCCTGTGTGAGTGCTGATACTTTCAGCATAAGGAAGGATCTGAGGTTCCCTTACAGTGATTATACTGCATCACCTCATGTTCTCGAACGTAGGATGCACTACCAATCACTCACGGACAGTGACTTTCATCAGGCAAAGCAATTTGAAGATCAGAGGTTGCTAGGAATAAACAAAGAGTTTATAATGAACAGGAAAATGAATTCATTAAAAGAAAGTGCTGCATCTTAAGAGTTCAGGAAGATTAGGGGTACAAGATAATTGCAGACGACCAGTGGAGTTGGATCTGGCAGAGGAGATTTAAAAAATACTGCAAAAGGCCTTAGTCATGTGAACGGGTAATTTTACAAGAAGTGTCTGATTTGCATTTAACTTTCCACATGGGTGAAATTTTTGCTAAAGTCAGGATAGCAAATTACCATACTGCATATGAAATCGTAGTTCCTCCTGGTGAATGCTGACAAGGTACTGTCACTTGTCGTGCAAAGCAGTGAGGAGTCAGAGCTGCTCCAACAGAACTCTGTCTGGTTTTAACATATTTTTCTTTAGTGCCACATTTTTGTGTAGTTCAGAATTTAGGGAAATCAGCATTACAGACAGTCTCAATTTGGTTTAAAAAGCATTGTTTGGTAACGTGTCCCTACCATGGCTCTATTAGTCTGTGCATATTTAAGTGGGATTAAATGTATGATTACTTTCTGATTTTGTGTTGGAATGTTTTTGTCACTTTGACTTTCCGAGCACAACAAATGCAGGGTGCTGGTACTGGAAATGAATTGATTATAATTTTTGTTTCATATAAAGATATGCATATGTGTCACAAAAGACTTCTGGTCTCACTATTTCCACTGAATGAATTTGAATGAAGGAGTAATTTACCAGGAACATGAATACGACGAATCACTTCCTGCGCAAATGTCCAAATTACTGCCTTTCAGAACGCAGGTATTTGATAAATTCATAATGGACAGATTCCCTGCTGCTGATGTACAACTGCACTAGAAATAAGGAATAAATTGCCAGTGGAAATTTGCTTTATACACCACAGTGATCTTGATACGTATCCCTACCTGCGGCTCCTCACTGCGTACTTAGCTGGCATACCAAATGGCATCTTAGAGCAGCCTGATCCTGGCTGCCAGTAGTGTTTTTCTTTTTCCTCCTCATCGCACCTGTCATCTCCTCCATTTGCATGTTAGCCCGCTGCCTGTGTTATTTAATCACGGTTGTTGAAATGAGGAATGAGGTTCTGCAGGGGTGCTGTTTGTAAATACCTCCTGAGAGCGTGGGGAATGCGTGTCTTTGCTCTGGATTGTGGAAGCAGTTCCATCCATAGTGAATGCCAAGCACCACAAGTTTAGAAGGGAGAACAAGGACTGAATCTGTGTTTTGCTGGAGATGAGCCGCTGTGTAGTGCAACAGGCGCTCAGACCGCATTATCCTTGTAGATGTGTGACTAACAGAGGAGCTTTGGGACTTGGCAGAGCTAATTATGCTGAGAACTCGGTGTCCGCACGTGGATTCCTGCCAGGCAGAAAGGAACGGCTGACGCTCAGCAGGTGGCCCTGAGAGAGCCCTGAGCTCAGCAGGGCTGGTGCTGCCTCACAGCTGTGCTGGGCACCTTGTGCCGAGAGACTGTGGGCAGCTTTGCTGTTATTCATGCAGTCTATTTGCATTTGGGACTATTAAAAGCTGGTGTGATTCCTTCACCAGCACAACTTGCAGTTGCCTGTGTGCTCTCATGATTTCAGCTAGGCTGCCTCTTCTGCCTCTTCCCTACCTGTTGTGCTTCTTTGCAGGACTGGTACGGAAGTGATGCATCACACAGGCCTAGTGATGGTAACATTACAATTACTTTGTACACAGGTGTATTTTTAACGTGCTGGATGGCAAACGGCAAACTTTCCAAGTGCAGGTTTTCTGAGAGAAGCCTTCTTAGTCCATAAAGCACTCATTGTTTAATTCAGATTCTTGCATCTTTCTCTTATCTCGCAGAGTTGGGATTGTTAGGATGCAGGCTAATTACTAATGGAAGGAATTTGATCAGTACAGTTGATATAACTTGAGAGACTGTTCTTGTGATGCTGTGTGTTGGAGCAGAGGGTGGCTTATTCACAGGCCCTGAGCTGCAGCAAAACATCCTGCTAACCTACAGCTTTGTCTGGTCAAGAAGCTGATTCCTCAGTGCTTGTGCGATGTGCTAAGATGCCATGTTTAAGCAAAAGCATTTGTACCCTTACAGTTACTCACTGTTACCCGTGGAGCCTGCAGAGCAGAAGCATGCAGACACAAGAAGACATGGCTGGCTGTGCCCCATGGCGTGTGTGTGTGCATGTCTGCAGGGGGGTTTGCAGGCATACGGAGCCATTTCATGGTTGTGTACAAATACTTCAGAGCAGTTTATTCAAAATCAGGTCTGATGGAAGTACTGATGAGATCCCTGGGACTTTTTATTGAAAAATTCATATTTTAGAAATGATTGATATTCATCATTAGAGTTTTCTTAAATGGGAGACAAATGGACATTTAGGATTCATACTGCATCCGTAATTGGATTTGACGATGATAAAATACATACTGCCATCACAGTGACCCTCAGTGACTTCTTAATTTAAAGCTGGCAGTACGTAAAGGCCGTAACAGCTCTGAAGAGTCTGGGAGAACAAAAAGGGCTCATAATTATCTCACAGAAAAGTGGTGAAATGAAAACACACAGTTCACTCTCGTGAATTTTCAGTATGCAGAATGGAAGTACCGGCTGCCGCTGGATTCTTGAGGACATGTGTTCATGCTTTCATTGCTTGTGCCATCAGAATTACTGCGCTACTCCATTTTAATCATGTAGAGGCAGCAGTCATGTTACTTTGTGTGCACAGCTAGAGAGGTGTGTTAGAAGCCAAGTCCCAGTGAAGCCAACTTTAAAGTAATCGTCAGCTGAGGTTTTCTACTCTTGAGTGTGCATGATGGAGCAGTTAACGGGAAAGCAGATTTCTTACAGTATTTTTAATGAGTGCAATAACTGGCTTTGCACTCAATTAAGAAAGCTGTGAAGAGCCTTCTATACAAGCAGGTAGCTGAAAAAGCCATTGGCCTCGCTGCCAAGCACAAGTGTGTGGTGCCTTCAGGCTGCCTTCAGGCTGTAGGGGCATGAGTGCAGTCAGCTTGTTGCTGCTCCTTTGGGATGGCTGTATTCATGTGAGAAAGGCCCAAGGGATCTTACTGCTGTGCAGGAGTGCTCTCAGGGGCAGTGAAGCAGCAGCACCCTGGTGCTCCTCGCTGTGCTCAGGGGCAGGACGATGGCATTGGGCACGGCCCTGTCAGCGTGCTCTGCTCTGTGCTGACTTGGGACTGGCAGATGTTTTCTGGTGAAGAGTGAGGTGGTAATTGGTTTGAACAGACTGTTCTGAAAAGACTTGTTTCCATTGAGCAGGGCAGTGTGGCTGCCCATGTTCCTTGTGCCCCCTGCAGAAGGGTGGAGCTGCTCAGTGCGCAGTACCAAGCTGCTGTCTAAAGATTTCTGTTTGAGACGGAGGAATGAAGGGAAGCTGGACAGAAGGTCACAGAAATACAGACTTAAATGTTGTTTCCCCAAAATACACTTGGTGTCATGACTTGTGTAGTAGAGGATGGACTATTAGGGGCTCTAGGGCAAGCGATAACTTCAGCCCTAAAAGACTTGTGGCCTTGAGGCACTGATATATGCTGCCTTAAAATCATAAGAGAACTGCTTCAGAAAGCAGCTGGGTTTGAGAACACAATGCACCAAATAAGCTTTACTTTTTTTAGGCTGTGAGCGAAAGGCACTCACAAATCTCCCATAGAAGTAAATGCGAGGGAAAAAGTGCTTTTTTTGCAGACAAACATGCAGCTCGTCAGACACGGTCTCTGCACTGCTCCCTGTCTCCATTTTGCTCGTTCTTCATCTCTCCTGGTTGGCTTCGTGCTCTCTGTGTCTGTTTGCTCCTGTTTGGCTCCCAGGCCTCATCTAGGCTTCTGGAGATACTGCTGCCAGAAACAGCCGTCGCCTGGGGCTTTGAGGTAGCAGTTCTCTGGTTTATCTCTCCAGTTAATAACTGTAAGCTGAAGAAAGTTTCTTATTTACATTTGTTTTCACACACATAGCACTGAAGTTAAATATGTAGAATCTTACGCTCTTTTTTTTTTAAGCAAGACTATAAGCATACAAATCAGGCTGTTGTTTGAAGCTCAGTAAACATAAAGGAAGCAGCATTTTAATAAAAATGAAGAAGTGCAACCTAATCACATTTCAGCACATGTATATTTCATAAGTACATTTTCTGCAAAGCAAATACAGTATGAGATTGCTGTTACACATTTTCTCATCTCCTTTGCTTTTTCATCCCAAAGTAGACTGCCACTGCATAAACTAATGATAATGTGATCCATATTTTCTAATTTATGTGGAAAGCAGGCTAGTAATACAGAGCATTTTACATCTTTGGTATTCTTGTCCCTTGGCATTTTTCAACAACTAGGCTGATTCTCCTGTTCAGTTTAATTTTGTGCATTTGACTTTGTACATTTAGTTACTAAAAGTGCCTGTTTCTGAGGATTCAGTGAGATAGCATGATGTGACAGCTGCAAGGCGTTTTACCCCCGTTACGCAGGATAGTTGGGTAATGAAGATGTGGGCTCTGTCCTTGAGCTGCACGGTGGCTGCGTGCGTTGGGCACAACATTGACCTAAAGCTGACATTTGAAACGGAGCAATGAGAAATTGTCTTGAAAAAGGCAGAAAAGGGACAACTGTCAGAGATGTTCTAAAAATTCTGGAAGGGCCCAGCCGCTAAATGAATTCAAATGGGGGTACGGCGAGTCCTGCCTCCTGTGGATGCATGAGTGGGTGCAGACAGACCACAGCAGCAGCACTTCACAGCTTCTGATCTTCTAATGCTCCCTGTGTCCTAAGAGGATTTGGAAACAGGCTGTAATGCTCACGTGAAGGTGTCTGTGAGAAAACCTCCCGTTTCCTTGTTTGTTTGAGACAGACGTGGCTTGGGGGATTCTACTTCCAGGTCAGCTCCTGCAGGCAAAGAGCAGCCACCTGAGCAGCACGAGGCAGTGCGTGTCCTTGCAGCAGCCCCCCTCACATCTCTGCTGTTTGTCTGCTCTTTGCAACAGAATCTCAGCCATCAGCATTTGTTTCTGCCTGAAATCTTCTTTAGAAATCTGCTATGAGTGTGTGCTTATTTTAGTGTTTAAAACAAGAGAAATAAAATATTTTTTTCTGTTTTTTACACATCAGGTAAGGGTCTGCTCAAACCTTTCAAGAAGCCCACATGAGACCGTGAGACCTATGGAAGAAACTTGCTTGAGGGCTAGTGCTTGCTAGTTGACGGCTTCTGCTCTCCTCTTCTGGTGCTCTCCTCACAGGGTTCTTGTTGTCTTTGTTCTAGGAGTGGATTTGTTGGAAACTTTTTTTACAGACTCCTACTTTGTACAGACTTTCTTTACCTGTGGGCAAGATACTGTTTTCTTACACTGAGACATCACAGCATTGCTGTGTGAAGAAGGAACTTTCAGACGTAGGGAATGATGGACTGCTGAAAGGTACCTGCTCACAGAACAACATGCCAAGAATCTGAAATGTATTTCTGTATGAAATGCTCATCTTTGAAAGCAGGCACTCACTGTGGCATTTTCGTTTTGCATGGTCTGTTCAGAGCCCTCAGCCCTGGTTCTGGCTTCAGCACGGATGGGTCATTGCAGTTTTCTCTTATCTGCACTTGGGTAGTTTTCCTTGAAAGATTCTTCTTCCTGCTGTCACCCACGTGCTGACAGATACTTTCCATTTTTGGGTGGTTGAAAAATATTTTCCATTTGATAACAATTGGAAAGCTCTAAATTGCAGGTGGTGCTTTTGTTGCTGTTTTGCATTCCTTTGATTTTTTAATGATATCCTATTTACTGTGATTAAGGAGGATTTCCTCCTCGTTAATTTGCCTTTCTCACCAAAGAGATTTCTGACTGATGTGGAGGAGTACACGTGTGCAGCACGGTGCTGCCTGAGGCTGGGAGCTGTGCAGGGCTCCAGCCTGTGCCAGCAGGAACGTGAATTCAGGAACAGCGTGCAGATCTTGTGGCTCCCTGCATTACGCAGCAGGACTCTGCTTATTTCTGGGTTTTTATGGACAACTCCTGTGATGATTTTGTTTCAAGCTCCATATTTAAGCACTGTGATTATGTAAGACCATCTGTTGAAATGTATTGAGTTTAACTAGTGAGGCGTTCGTGTCCCTTTGCCAGTGTGGTGTCATAATAACCCACTGAATCAGGGAAGTGTCTGAGTGAGCTTAAAATTTGCAGGTCTAAGTTTCTCCAATAAGCTTGAATTTTTTCTGGTCTTATCCTCTTAAGTAAATGCTGCTTTTATGAAGCCTGAGTATCTTGAATGTTTTTCATCTTTATCCGTGTTAGGAACTCATGTTTCCTAATGTCAGTCACGTGCCTTTTCTTCCACTTCATGCGAGCAGGTGTAAGGATTAGGAAAAGTTATTTCCATTCTGTGGTATGGTTAATTTTTAATAGGATTGTGTGGTTTAATGTTACCACTAAAAGAGAACTGTATTTCTTCTCCCTACTGCATATATTCGAAAGATGGACTCAGCTCTGCAATCTGTGCTGACGTGAGTAATCTTGTTTAGTTTTTTGTGAACTCCTGGTTCACGGGGTGACAACAGGATTCCTGAATCCAAACTTGCAGAGTAAGGCTATCCCAATTTCTTTGTGCAGAACTGTATGTGGTGCGTGATGTTGGGTTGTAGTTCTGTGACATTTTGTTGTAGCTGGAGAGTAATGTTGCTGGCCGCTGGCAGAAGGCGCTGCAGGGTGTCTTGGTGCAGATGAGCGTGTTCAAATTAGAGTGAGGTTGGTCAGGGTCATGAAGTACAGGTTGTGGCGAAGTGGAACATGGGAAGCAGGAAGAGAGAAGAGAAAGAATGTAGGACAGAGGCAGAGGAAAAATGTGACATAAGAAAAAGAAAAGGCAAGGAGGTAGTAGGAAGCAAAGATTTCAAGAAAAGAAGAATAGGCAATTAGGTGTGTGGGAGAATGAAATGGAGGAGTGAGCTCAGAAGTGAGCAATGGAAAATCCGTGAGAAAACCTCTGCATCACAATGAAAGTAAAAGAGTAGAACGAGGGTCTGTTGGTAGAATTGAGAACAGGATTTTTTCCTTCTTTTCGTTTCCTTTTCTGTTTCATTCTAAAGCTTCCTTTTGCTGTAATGTGATGTCTTCTGTTCCTTTTCCTTCTATCTCTCTTACATTTTGTTTTCTAAGAACATCAGAGCCGTGTTTGATCATGACATACAGCTGACTGCAGCTTTTTCACTGCACAGTTGAGCTGGAAAGCAGCTGATTTGAAATCTGCTTTATTCCAGTTTGAAGACTTCATGGATTCACATAATAAATAGAGCTAGCATTGTCTGTCAATTAAGTCATGAATAAGTAGAATCCTCACTCTTTTCTCTGGAAAGAAATGTTGGTGCATATCTTATTCTTTGTGTTGCCATCTTAGATCTAAACCTGAAAAAGTTTTCATTGAAAACCATTGTGTAGGGAACTGATACTGCCCAGTTTGTTTCTGTGGTAGATGCTATTGCTGCACTAAAAGCTCTCACTGATCCATCTGACTGCCTTTACGAAGCTATAAATGATACTTCAGCAGACCTGATCCAACGCCTTCTGGAGCAGGACTGTGTGGAAGTAAGGAGCTGCGTGACTGAGGGAAGGACCTGAGGAAACTGAAACACTGCTGTAGTTTTGAGACTTGAAAGAAAAAGAAAAAAAAAAAGGCTCAAGAAGACCATTTTGGTGTTCAGACCATCACCTTGGGCAGCATGAGAAGTGCTGCCAGCAGCTTGAAGGCGGCGATCCCTCTGCTCAGCACTTTTGAAGCCAGCCCTGGGTGCTGGGCCCCCAGTGTAGGAGGGATGTGGGCACTCTGAGGAGAGCCCAGCAAGGGGCCGCTGAGGTGCTGCAGGGCCCGGAGCGTCGCTGCGGGGAGGAGAGGCTGAGAGCAGGGGCTGCTCGGCCGGGGCAGCTCAGGGATCCCACCTGCACCCATCAGTGCTGCAGGAGCACCGGGCCAGGAGCCAGCTGTGTCAGCACAGCCCTGCCCTCAGCACTGCTGGGCCGGAGCTGCACAGGGAGCAGGGCTGCAGGGCTCTGATGCCTGGGAACGAATGTGGCATCTGCTGAGGTTTTAAGCAAGAGGCGCTGCACGCTTTACTGATAATTCCAATTAAGCATTAATTAAGAAGCAGATGATGAACCTGACCTTGAATCAGTTCTTAATGATGGTGTATTTTGTTTCTGTCTCACTGTAAGAACTCTGTTGTACTTGCTGAAGAGGCATGCTTTGAGTAGGCAGTGAGAGTCATTGTTTTCCCTTATTAGGTATGAATGAGTCTTTGCACATTAGGCAGTTGAATTGCAGAAATCTTTCAGTATTCCTTCAGTACTGTTCTAGTGATCCAAAATTAGCAATAAAGTACATATGAGGAAAGCAAGCTGCCATGAATATACGAGATTTTAAGTGCTTTCTGGTGTAGCATTAACCCTCAGGCTGTGATGTTTGTAATAAATCGTCCAAACCTCCACATATAAGGCATAATTGACTGAAAATCAGTCTGAGCAAGTCTACATGGCCCAAGGGACTTCTGGATGGATATATCCCTTTTAAGCTCTGCGTTTGCAGATGAGAGTTTACCTAGTTTGCTACTACCTTCCTATCAATATTATTGCTTTCCTGCCAATATTGTTAGTTTCTCTTGAGTATTTTCTTACTTATTAGGGAAATGTTAATGTAATGCATTCTGAATAAATAATTGCATAAAAATGACTATGGTTTTGAACAGACTTTTCCCCTTTTGCTACTATTTGTAAATATTTGTATGGATTCACTTCAGATTTGGTTAATGATTTTCCCAGATATGGTTTATATAAAGGCCCTTGAAAATCTCTCAGTATTCATTAAGCGTTGGAGTGTGAGGGTAACGCTGTGCTGAGTTGTGATGTTACAATAGCTGCCATACTTAGCAAATAGGCAGAGAAAAGACATTCTGGTTCCTTTCATCTCCCAAACTCGAGTACAGTTACAAAGTAGGCTGTCTGCAGTGAAGCCCCAGACAAAACAGCCAGAAGAACTCAACTGCTTAGAACTTTTAAAATGATATTAGGCATTATGGAGTATCAAATGAGTGCCTTTTGGTGTTGAAAAGAACAGCCAGACTGAAATTATCTGTGATCAACACTGTGTTTTGTTCTACACCAAATGTCGTGGTCCGGTAGTTGAAAATGATGGACTTAAGGAGATACACAAGTGCTGTCTGGAGCTTTAAGCTGTCATTAGTATTTTTTCTACCTTACGACGCTCAGAAGAGTGCAGAAGCATGCTGTGTAACTGCACATTTGTGATTAGCTTTTAACAGCCAAACCTGAGTCGTTCCCTCATCAGGAAACAGATGTGGCTGTGTGAGTACACTGAGAGGGCATGGCATAATCAGCTGTAAAGTGAGTTATTTTCTGGTAACATAGCAATGAATTGGTCTCAGTCCCCTCTACGAACTTGCTTGCGTTCTCATCAGCTTCTCAAGTAGCAGTGGGTAACTTTAATGGCACTCTTAATGCTTTGTGGCTCGTGTAGCTGTGGGAGCTGGCAGGCAGAGGCCCCTGCGGCGCTCCTGCCCTGCCGACCTCTGGTGCTGCATGGAAGTTTTCCTAAGAGTTTTAAAAACAAAAATCCAGTTATGGATAAGGGAAGTTTGCTTAGAAAAATGTGAAGCTGAAAGCTGTCCTGAAGAGAAGCGAGCATTTTCTTTGCGAGTACAGATACCAGGTAGTGAAAGGTGGTGGGAAAGTGCAGCTGATGGCTTCTGCAGTCTGCAGCATTCCTTCCTTGCTTCCTTCAGGTTCCATGGACACACTGTCCTTTTGAAAAGCTCATGCTTCAACTAAATCTTTCCATTCAAAAAAAATTAGAAGTTCTTTTGTAAGAGGAATGTTTTCATTTTGTCTTCTCATATATTCTCACTTCTGCAGCTTTTCAGATACAAACACAGTCGTTCTTAGCATCAGCAAAGTTAACAGACCTTATTGCCATCACTCAGAATTAGTTAGCAGCCCTTTCTTTATTCAGCATTAAGAAAAACACTCCAAAAACAGATGCAGGTTTGGTTGCCGTTTGGGGAGGGAGTTTGAGGAGATGGTTGGACTGGGTGATGTTGGAAGTCTTTTGCAACCTTGATGATTCTGAGTGTCATTTTTAGGGACTCCGAACACAGCTGACACAAAAGCAGTGGCTAGAGCTGGCACATCAATTCTCAGCCCACATAACCTCTAAAATCTTTTCAAATTTATTGGAGCCGTGGAAAACGAGCATTTTTTTTAGTACTCTTAGAGAATGTCTGAAGTGTGCCAGACCTGCTTTACCTCATGCATTTCTGTTACAGCATCACTTGTGGGGTTTTTTTCAGCTCCCTTTTCCTGTTTTTCTGACCTGTTCCAAAGCTTCATGTCAGAATAGAAGTCATCCTGACGAAGCCCCAGGAAGATGTCTCTAAGCAATAGCAGTCTTCTCTGCTGGGAGAAATTAAGACGTTTCCTTGTCTCCTTTCATTCAGGCTGGTGAAAGGCTGCCATCTTCCTGCGGTGCTGCTCCTCTCCTTGGGACTCCTCCTCTGGGAGAGCCCAGCCTGTTTCTGCCTCCGTGCTTGTTTGGAGGATTCCTCCTGTGGTGCATGAAAGCCAGCTCCTTCCTTAATATAAAGACCCTTAGTCTTCATGACGTGTGTGTGTGTGTAGAATAGACAGGATTCCCTTTTTTCAAAACAGATTTTCTTTGTCGTGACGTGCAGTAAGTTGTGTCCTGTGCTTTGTCCATGTTCTTTGGACATCATTTCTGCTAACATTTGTGCTTTCAAATCAGAGCAGTGCTGTCCTCTGTGCAAATATTGCATCACTTCAAGAAATCCCTGTGCTAGAACAGTGATAACTTTGTTGGTGTAAGTAAAAAGCAGTCATAGCCAGAAAATGCAATTTCTTAGCTCTCTAGAGGCAGAATTATGTTCCAAAGCATTCAGTCTTCATTCATTAGAACTGGGTTTGATCCTGACTCCTGAGGGTGAATTTCCTGGTCTGCTCATTCAGCCTTCCTTGAAGGTTAATGGGAGAGAAAATAGTGAGGAAGTAACAATGAAAAGGGAAGACAGCCCACTGTGAAGTTCTTGAGACTATGAGCGGGCAGTGAAATGTGCAAACAGAGTTACAAATGGCTCCTGTGGTCATTAATTTTATTACCATTGGAAAAAGTTCCATGTATACAGCTGATTTTCTTGCTGCTTCCGGATGGGTTCATAGCTGGGTCACTCCTTGCCTTCTTGCATTTTTTTCGTCCTGTCAGAAGGGGATAATTGTTTCTCTCCAGCTGTTCGGATTCTCCATTTAACTCTCTCAGTGCTGTTTTGCACAGCAGTTAACTATCACTGCCCAGCTCCTGCTAGCAGAGCAACATCTCCTTTTCTCCAGCATGGTTGGAGAATGTGGTTAGCAGTGTCTAAGGTAGGGGTGGTCCTAGAGCACATTGTTTCATTTACTGGTATTTGTTCAGTGGTTAGGTAGGCTTGCACTAGTGCAGCTAGTGCTAGGAGAGCTGTGCAGCCAAATTAAAAGCATTCATATCATGCTGTTCCATGAATTATATTCATAGCCTGCTGTGCTCTCTATTAGAAAGCAAACAGTTACTGTGAGGAGGTGCACTGAAGAATAGCATCCTGCTAGCTGTCTGTCTCCTCCTATCAATTCACTGAGCTGGTGGCTGCTCAAAGAAAGTGACATGGCGAAGTGTCTTGTCTCAGGAGAGCCATTACACCGCAGCTTGGAGAACGTCTTATTTTCCATATCTTACTATCCAAACTTGAGCTTCTCTTCACTTTAATAGCTACAGATTTTGCTACTGCCTCTGTCTTGCTATCCACTAGAAGAACAACGCCTTCCTGAATGCAACTGTCCCTTCTCTTCCTGGTATATACTGCCTCTTCCTTAATAGCTCTTCCTTTTCACTGTTGCCTTCTTGGAATCACTGTTACCTTAGAATTGCTTGTTTTCTCTTCTCCCCACTTGGCACATTTCCTGAATGACAGCACCTGATCATTTCTGGTAATGTGTGTACAGTGTAACCAGATGGGTTCATTCTCATTTCAGCCATCTTGTCTGTTGCTGACCTCACCGAAGTTTTGGCAGCGTTTTCATTTTTCACTACCATGCTGTGCACAGGGAGAGACATGAACGTCACCTTTGTACCCCACCCAGTGGAAACATTGGGGCTTACTCACTTCCAGCTCCATCTGTCTCTTACTAACACTACAGCTCACCAAAAGTGTTCAGTTCACTGCAGTCTCAATCTCCTGTCTGTGTTTACAGCACAGAAGGGAGTTATGGTGGTCTGGCAATGGGCATTTCTTGGAACTAGCACATCTGCTCAGAGAGGGTGCTGCTGCTCACAGGGACAGCTTGTGACGTGTTACTGCACGGAGCAGAAATCCACTGGTTTCAAAATGAGCATCTGCACAGCATGATTCTGTTTTGCTTGAGTTGGAGACGCTGCAGTCCAGCCAACAATGAGTATATAAGTTAAATCATATTTTAGGTGTAATGGAATTATTTCTGATTTACACTGCTCTAATTGCTCAAATTCAGTAAGCACCCTTTCCCTACAGCACAGCAATACAGCTGCAGCGGAAATGGATTAAGAATAAAATGTCTGCCTTTGATTAGAAGCCACCATTGATGGAGTTCATCTGGAACAAATAAGCAGATGCAATAAGAAGCTGCAGTCTAACCATCTTATGTCTGAAAACGATGTCTGAATCCAGTAGAACAAAAACCAATCATTTGGTTTGGCATTTTTTTGAGAGCCTGTTAAGAAAGAAATCTGAAAACAAGTGCTTTTGAGGAGTAAATTACAAAAGCATTTGTGGGATTATATACGGTTATGCCAGCTTTTTACACAGTGTGACAGTGACAGGACGAGGGGAATGGCTTTACAGTACAAGGGAGAAGTTGGGTTGGATGTTGGGAAGAAATGTTTTATCAGAGGGCGGCGAGGCGCTGGCACAGCTGCCCAGAGAGCTGTGGGTGCCCCATCCCTGGAGGCGTTCAGGCCGGGTTGGATGGGGCCATGGGTGCTGATGGAGTGGTTGGCAGCCTGCCCATGGCAGGGCTTGGCACGGGAGGATCTTTGAGGGCCCCTCCAGCCTGAGCCGTCCTGTGATACGATATGATTCTGGGATGCTACTTGATTCACTTCACACGCATTCCTGAGTTGCTGCATGCAGCGTCGTAGAAATCCTCCCGTAGATGCCGAATGCTGCTGACTCTCTAAAGAGATGCTGTTGTGCAGTGCTGATTGAAATGAGGCCAGGAGAGGAGATTTTCACGCTTTACATATTCTCTCTTTGTGGCCAGTCTTTAGCACAGAAAATTTGCGCCGGGAAAATGAATGTATATTGCACAAGACAGTGTTGTATTGGGACCCTCCTGTCATCCAGGAGTCTAAATGCAGAGAATAAGGGGAATAGGTGGTAAGGATCCACAAATCCCTGCTTTCTTTGACGCAGTCTCGATGAAGGACGTAGCAGCAGATAAGTGCGTCTTTCTTTCTCTTGGTTTCTGCAAGGTCATCCGTTGTGGTTTTGACACTGATATCCTCCTGTTTGTTTAGAAAACATGGGAGTAGAAGGGGGCTGTGATGAGACTGCCTACGTCTCTGCTTGCCTACCTGTCTTTGCCACCTTCAGTCTAATTGAATCTGAAAAAATTCAGTGAAATTTACGGGTGAAATTGGAATTAGAAAGGCAGTGTACCCTTAAGTTCTGAAATGGTGCAGTAGGAACTTGTACTTTAGAAGAGAACAGTGAATCTAGTGCAGATTCTTTTGCTCCAGCTGTAAGAGAGGTTTCAGGTTGTACTGGACACACGAGTCCAGGATACCACGAGGCACAGCTGGTAAAGTGTGTACAGTGAAGAAGTGTGCAGAGAAGATCATAATAGGGGAGTTGTCAGAAAATTTTTGGTTAATATCTGCAGTCAGAGCTATTACACGTCCTGTGCAGGTTTAATGGCTTGGGATAGAGGAGCAAAAATTTCCACAATAGGTAAAATATATTTCCCAGGCATTATTAACATTGCTCTGAATACCTCACAGTAATGTGACAAGAGCAAATGAAGACAACACAGGCAGTGGAAACATAGAATTTAAAAATGAAAGTGATTGATCATGTGTCAGGAGCCACTAAGATGTGCTGGAGTGATTTAAGCTGGTTTGTTGCAGTTTAGCATCTGAGCTAGTTAATAGCTGGGAAGGCATAGAGATCCCAGCTGATGCTTTCTTTTATTGTTGGAATATTTATAAAGTCTCTGCATTCACCAGCACACAGGAGAGACTGGACTCTGCTGCGGTCTGTCTCCTGGCTGAGGAGTCTACCAGAGTCTGTCTCCTCTCATCAGCTGCTCATTTTCATGAAAACTGTGAGAACTGAGTGGCTCGACACCATCAGATTGTGAGTAAAATGATCATTTTGTCAAAAGAAATTGAGGAATTAAGAGTGGGAGAGAGACGTGCATCTGCATATTTCACAGGTGGCCACGTGTTTCCTGAGAAGGCCAGACTCTAATAGGTGTCCAAACGAGGGTGAATGATGCTCCTTTTTCTTCTTATCTCTTGACTGTACTTCTGACCAGGCTCACGCTGTTAATCTAAAGATTTAGAGCACTGTCCTTAATTTAATGTTGACTTGTGGGAGCAAAGGTGATGGTGATTTGTAAATACAAAGAAGTGAGCCTTGGCCTTCAGCTGGCACAGCACAGATTAACAATCAGTCGTCCATCAGGATGGATAAATCACAAAAGCCAAGTCAAATCCTGTAGAGTTAAAGGCCAGATGGATGGTCCAGATCCAGGACTGCGCCTCATGTGGAAGGCAGGATGGATGCCACTGTGCATTGCTGGCACGATGGTTGAAGATCTGTCTGGTTGTGAGTGCAGCCCTTCCTAGTGCTGTGGCCAAGCAGCTTGGCAACTGGGAGTGAAGGACAGATGATGGATTTCCTTGGCTCTGCTCCTCGCACTGTGGGCTAGCTGTGGCAGAGCCGCAGCCACGTACTGGTTTTGTCTGCCTGCTCTGGAGGCTCTGGCACCTCTGGGAGCTCCATGCTGCCCCAGCACGAGGAAGAACAGCTGGTAACCAGGGCTGGCTCTGTGCTCCCTTACTGATGAGTGGAACTGAATGAGATTGGGTCTTTACTAACAGGTGGATTTGTAGTGTTACACAGATTACGGTGTAGCTGGAGCAGCCTCACCATGCAGTCCTTACTCAGAAAATACTGTTCCTGCATCTCTGTCGTGTATTTGAATGCAGAGTGGTGCCCAAAAGAAAAGAGAGGCAGAGTTCTCCTAGAAGATTGCACTGAACTTACCTGCTCACTTACTGTCCAAGTGTTGTAAATTTTGTCAGCTGATAAGCTTTATCAGTATTGTACTTTCTTAGGAGAAAATGTCTGTAAATACCGAAATGCATGTGGCTGTGGTTCTACCTGTGTGTGATTAGAGCAGGCAGTGAGCACTTCGATCTTAATCACATGGGAAATGGAAGTTGTATAAACCCCAGACTGAGTTGAGAGACCTCATACACCACACACACAGACAGGCAGCACCTTGCTGATGTGCATGGCTGTTGCCTGTCATTAATGAAGGGCTGTCACTAAGTAACTGTACAGTTAGCATCCATATGGTGTGCACATGCATGCACACACGCTTGCAGGGGGAGTAGGAATACAAAAAGGCAAGGCAGGCACAGCCTTCTGTTTCATCTTCATAAAAGGCTCCCGCAGCTCTTACCATGCTAAGCTCGGAGCATAGAAGTGCAGAAGAATAAAAGCAGCTCTCCAGCTGGTGATGCACAGCCACGAAGCAGCCATGGGCTTTACGGGAATGACATTTATGGCTGACATCAGATCTGAGTATTTGCATTGGATTTCAGTGTCAGCATCGGAGGTGGGGCTTAGCAGGGACACTGATCCAGCTAAGAGGCAGCTCTGTCTGGGAAGATACTCACTCCCCATTTCTCTGCTATCCTGCTTGCTTCTGACTCCTCCCTCCTGCAGCTCAGATCAGCACAGGGTGAATCCAACAGCCTCCCATTTCTACTATGTTTCTCCTTGAGCTTGAACATACCTGGTGCTCTGCCTTCATTTCAGCTGAACTCGTGAGTAAGGCACGTTGCCTGATATCTCTCAAAAGTGAATAGCTTGTTATTACCTGAAGAGACTGAATTAACTATCTTCCAGTATTGAAAGGGTTATGAAGAGCTGTATTTTTTCCAGCACCTCTGGTACTTCTTTGTTGCCTGGTTTTTCAAGAGCATGAGTTATTCTGGTTATCAAGGGAGCTTAAACCCGAATATTTCTTCACCGGATGCTACAAAGAAAGAAAGGAAACAAACTTGCGATGTGGAACTAACAGTTATGGTTTCAGCTTGTGAAAACTTGCAGAGTCAGTGAGAAGGCAAGGAGCAACATTTGCCGAGGACAATGTCGGTGATGCTTAGTAATTTGTCACTCAATGGGACAAGCTTCTTCGCTGAAAATCATGGCATTATAGATAAACCTAATGAGCAGAGAACTTTGAATGTCTTTCTGTTTTGCTTGACTTTCATCATTGCATTCACAGTGCTTCTGGGCAGCATTTATTCACTAGTTTCCCTGCTTAAAATGCAGAATAAATCCACAATTTCAATGATCGTGACCTCTTTGTCAATAGACGATTTGATCAGCATTGTGCCAGTGATTATTTTCATGCTCACCCAGTGGTCGGGTGATGCCCTTCCTCAGCCTCTGTGCACCACCTCAGCGCTTATATATTTATTCCAGGGCATTTCTAGCAATCTGAAAGGGTCTCTTATAGTTTCCTACAACTTCTATAGCATCAACAAAACTGAGGCAGTGAACTGCAGTGCTTCGAAACGACGAGTGAGCATCGTGTGGGCAATTCTCAGCATTTGGATCATCAGTTTGCTCATCTGCATTTTGCCTCTCTGTGGTTGGGGCAGGTACATCCCCACCTCATGGGGCTGCTTCACAGACCATGCAAGCTCCTACATCTTGTTCTTATTTATTGTCTACTCGTTGTGCTTTTGCCTCCTCACAGTGCTGTCTGTCCCTCTAACTTACCAGCTGTTGTGCTCGGATGAACAACAGCTATTACACATCGACTACCAGGAAATCTCTCGAGGCTACATCACCCCTGGGACACCTGCAGGCTGCAGTACTGCCACCCCCTGTCTGTCACCAGTGGACCCTGTGGATAAAACCCTGAAGCATTTCCCAAATGCGTGTCTAAGCTCAAAGGCAGTTTTTAGGAAAGGTGTGGCTGAGGGCAGTGGACTCGAGCCCCGATGCATGAACAGCGCAAAGAGCAGGAGCTTCACGGTGGGCTTTGCCCAGAAACGATTCTCACTGATTCTTGCATTGACAAAAGTCATTCTCTGGCTTCCAATGATGGTAAACTGTCAGATTGATTTGCTTTTTCACGTTTATTTATGTTTAAATGGGGCAGGAACTGATGTGCCATGAATTGAAATAGATGAGCAGTAGCTGTTGCAGTTGTTCCTTACAGTGTACATTGTGTCAGCAAAAGTCCTTTTGAACGTGTCTGCACCGCTTTACATGAATTTAACTGCTTTTCTGCAGGCTTGACAGAGACTGATTTGTCAAATGTTTCTGTCATCGCATCATTTGTATCACCTGAGCACAGAGATGAATAAGGTCCACCTTTTTGTGTTTCTAGCTGCCTGATGTGCATTTTTTCAGCATAGGGTCTGTGAATATTAGTAAGCTAGTTTTTGTGCCCCTCCCCATAGCGGTGAGTCACGTCCTTTGCCAAACTGGCTGAAAAATGAGAGTTTTTTAGAAAAATGAGATTTGTATGTATCTTTTTAATCTCTATACAAAGAGTCTATGTGGTGGGGCAGGTGGTTTTTCATGTGCATGCGCTGGTATATTTGGGAACAGATATACTCATTAATAATTAGGAAGGAGGAGGGATCCCATTGAGGGAATGGGATGTGGGTTTGGGTTTGAGTTATGTCTGGGGCTGGAGTATGTATAGACACAGCATCTAAGCTTTCCTCAACTGAGAGAGAGCGTCACAGAGCATCTTCTGCATGGTCGTGGTGATACAAAGTTCTCCTGTTTTCCATCAGGAGGTGGAGTTCCTCAGTACCAGGCAGGAGAGATTGAGCTAGCAGTCTCTTCTGAGATGCTTGGACTGTGAGTTGCCTGTATTAATGGTATTTGGGCATCTGTACTTAATGTTTAGCTCAAGTAAGAGGTTTCTAAGAAATGGAGAATGAGGAGGAGAATCTTTGACAGTATGTTTTCTCAGCTGTCTCTTAGAAAAAAGCTTGTTAGGCTGAACATACAAACATTGAAAACTTTTACTTGTGTCACATTCATGTTCTGTTTATTCCTGGAAGTATATCATGTGCCTAAAGCAATTTAAATTTCAAAATGTCCTGCCTTTCAGATACAAATGGTTGTCCAGCACATTGTTGGCTATCAAAGCCTTTCGTTTGAGACACTTAGCTTCCTGCTGACATTGCTGGCTGCCACCGTCACCCCGGTATTTGTCCTGTCGGAGCACTGGATCCACCTGCCCTGTGGCTGCATCATAAACTGCAGGAGGAATTCATATGCTGTGTCTTCAGAGGAACTCAAAAGTAAGGCTGGGAGGCTGACGTACAGCTGGAATGTAGTTAGGAAGTTAGTAACAGTTCTTGAAGTCATTTACCCGAAGTATCTGAATTACGCAAACGTCACTTGGAGCGGTGTGAGCGATTCACAGCGTTCTGGCCAGATGGCTGGAGAAAAGTAAGCTGCCTGGTACTCATGGATGGTGAGGCTTGGAAGCTTGCTGAGTTTCACAAGTCACTGGCAGAGCTTTCAACAGAGCTCTGAATGTGGACCCTGTATCCCAGTTTCCCTCTCCTCTCCAAGATGTATCTGCCAGAATCTGACTTCTACTGGTGAAATACATGGACCACATTAACTGTGGCATGGGAAAAAGCAAAGTGTTAATTGTGAGGAGATTATAAGGAGAACAGCTGTTGTTTCCACACCTGCCCTATAGCTAACAAATAGAAATCATAGTGACACAAGAAAGCAAGCCACAAAGACCAGGAAGGGTCATTATCCCAGTACGTTTGTGGAGTTAGTTCAAAGCTGAAGATGTACTACACAGCTGTGGCCTCAAAAATTTCACGTTTACTGCATGCTTATAAAAACAACCTGAAGGTAACTGGGAATAGCAGACCTTTACATGATAACCTCTTCAGAATTTTCTGATGGCCTTTTTTTCCCTTGTGCCTCCAGGTAAAACCAGCTGCAGGAGAATGTGCTGTCTGTGCCACAGCCTGTCTCCTAAGATGCTACATGACTTTTGTCCTTTCTGTGATGAACTTGGTCATGTGGTAACTCTCAGAGAGGCAGTAAACAGAGAAATGCAGCTGTAACTCTGTGAACTTACCCCTAGTGAAAACCACATTTAGGTTTCTGTAAATGTGGGTAACGTGATATTTATGACTCAAATTTTGCATAATGTTTTCCCATAAATTTCCTGCTCACAGTTATTTGTGAAATAAATCTCCAGTGTTCATGTGTCTGTGCAGAGGTGTTGTATTCTGAGTTACAAATGAGAATACAACTCTTAAAGTACTCTGAGAGAAGTATTTGCATTGAAGGTCGATTTTCAGTACTCAGAAACATTTCCTCATTTTGTACAATTTTTCACCTTCAGGACTGTGGCTGAAACAGGCTGTGGGGGGAAAAGAAAGGTATTACAAAATTCAAATACTTTTTTGTGTGTAGTTCATAAAGTATGATGCACCAAGAAAATGGCAGGCAACCTAGCAGTTTCTTGGAATCCTTATACTTCAAAATGCAGCATTTCTGAGTTCACTGACAAGGCACTGCTATCTGAGATATTGATTTTTAGTTGTTCTTTCTTTTTATGCGTAGCAGTATGCATTAAAAAATGGGATGTGGGTTTGGGTTTGGGTTATCTCTGGGGCTGGAGTATGTGTTCCATGTTTTAGAATGTAAGTTTAATTACGTACGTAATGTCATTTCCCTTGTTGACTTTGACTCTTCCTGATACAACATTTCATTCCTTTTTGTTCAGCCAAACACAGAGGTTTCGAATTCAACCTTTCCTTCCAGCACAGTTACGGAATCTATCGAATATCCCCCGAGAGCCACCACCACGATGGCGATGGTAGATCCACGTCGTGCCACAACCTGCTGGTTTGCGAGAAGCCCTGCGAGCCGCCGAAGGGAGGCAGCGGCGGCGCGGCGCGGGCAGAACTCAGCACCACGGACAGCGCCCGGCCGGACCCTGCGGGCTTCAGCTCCGCAGACAGCCTGCGGCCCGGCCCCGCGGGGCTCAGCACCGCGGACGGCGCCAGACCCGGTCCGGCGGGGTTCAGCACCACGGACAGCGGCCGGCCCGGCGCCGCGGGGGGGCGCGGAGAGACGGCCTCGAGCCTGGGCAGGAGCGCGGATGGAGCCGAGAGGAGGCTGTCGCACGAGGAGGGCCACAAACCAGAGCTCACGGACTGGGAGTGGTGCCGGAGTAAATCAGAGAGGACCCCTCGGCAGGTAAAGTGGGCGTTTGCCCTTATTTTTCTCTTGTAATAATAGTTACTGGTCAGTAAGGCGTAATTTTTGTTTATAATGAAGTTTCTGTTAGTTCTGTTGATAGCGTATTTATTTTTAGTAGAAAATTTACTCAGTGTTGTGTATTTTAGTAACTTCACTCCTATTGCAGGTTCTGGTCCTGTAGTGCTCCCTCATTTGTCTCCTTGATCATAGGTTTTTAATTATTACCTTGCATATACCTGCATAATCTAGCAAGATTTCAGTATGACTTTTATTAATTCATCTTAACGAATAGGATTTTTCTCTCCAGATGATTCCAAAAGCTTGTATTTTTAAGAGTATTTCCAAGTATCTGGTGACATTTCAGTCATGCTTACATTTTGTGTAGGGAAAAAGGAAGAACTGAAAACAAACCTGAGTGGTGGAACTACAGACGAATGCAAGTTTCAGTCAAATCACGAGGACGCCTAGGAATTTTTCATCCATTTCCTTAAGAATGGAGACAATTATCAGGAAGAAGAAATTCTGAGTAATCTTTTAGCTCTGTGAGAAAAGGTTTTGAAGGTGGAGTCCTAACATGTCAGTACTTCAATTTAATGGTTTCTTAAAGATGTCAATGAACACAGCTGTAGTTCTTGCACAGGGGGCCTGATTCTGCGCCCTCATGTTTGCTGTCTGCTTATAGAATCTGAAAGAGCTTCTCATAGCTTAAGAGAAGTATCAGAACCCATAGTTTTTAAGGACATATCATCTACAACTAATACAGAGCTCCTTGCTTTGTGACTCTTTCACCTATAGATATATCTTGTTGAACTTACCCCCATTACCACAGAAGCTGGGGTTTGCTCTTAGTGATCAGATTGCATAGCCACTGCTTGTTCCAAGTGCTGAGTCCTCATTGGAGGAATCCTATCCTTGTCAGGCTGATGTCCCCTGTCAGCAACAGCAGGATCAGGGAGTTCCTTGGGTTGGAGGCACTTTTGTTCTGCCATGACAATCCTTGTTGTTAGTGCCCATGCTGAGAGTCTCTGCTTCAACTTCTCAGTTGGGTTCAGCAGTAAAAAGATGGGAGAGAGAATTGCCCAGAATTGCCATTTGTGGAACGACAGACTGAAACTGGATCCAGCAAAAGGACAGCTATTATCTCATGTCAGAACACAGGAGAACTGCCAGCTTCTGTTTTCTGTAGTCAGTATTTGTTTAAGAGCAAAAATGTCACAACAGCTATTGCAGGCTGAATGCTGAAAAATGTTCAATGTCTTAATTTTAAAAGATAAAGATCGTTTGTGGTTCCCTTGTCAACTATCTGTTAGCCTGGCAGCGAGTACGAAGTTTTCTGTTTCCTAAAAATCTGATGTTACCAACCAAAGGCCAAACATGGGCATGAGGTGCCCACGTCTAGTAGAAATAGAGATGTGCAGCAGCTGCTTGTCCCTGTGGAGTTTACATGCTGCTCTCTTCACATACTGGGCTCTGGAAAACATCTCAGGGTTGTCTAAGGACTGTAAAAGGACAGTGGTGCCTTGTGTTACCTGCACCTGCTGTGGGTGCCTTCCATAGGCAGTGGTGTTTGTGCTCCAGTTTGAAATCTTGGTCTGCATTATAAACGTACACACTGATCTGGCAGCATAGATGTAGACCCGTTCTCTCAATAAACCGGTGTGGTTTTGTGTGCATGTAAGGACATCATCTGAATGTTTTAGATGTGACGTAGTCACAGTTCTGTACTGTACTGTAAATTGGCTAAGGTACCTGAAGGGACAGTTTTGCCTACTCTTTGCAAGTTTCTCTTGGTGGAATCTAAAAGCAGTCAGGATCAGCTTTCAATTCATAGTGTGTGAGCAGCCAGAAAACAGATGTCTAAGGATGAAAATGGGGGATGTTAAAATATTTTTAAAATATTTTATTGCTGTTATGGTTTAAGGGAACCACATATTCTGGAGGCAGTGCTGAGCTAGGGGAAACTCGTGCTTTTGTTGCCTTTTCTGCAAAACTGGAGCTTCTGATAATCTTTCCAACATGTCAATTCAGTGCACCCACAATGGGTGCAGCCTCGCCCAGCTTATCTGGCTTGTGACACCTGCTGCTACCTCAGACCTTCCCCACTAAGGCAGAGCAGGAGGCCGGAAACTAGAAGCCAAAGCCAGAAGCCAGAAACCAAAGCCAGGCTGCCCAGCCAGGTGTTAGGTGAGCTCTGAGGGTTCTGCTGTGCTCTGTGCCGTTCAGTAGATGTTTGGCATTACACTCCATGTGAAGGAGGTTAGATCCTGCATGAAGCCCACAGCACAGGAGCTGCAGAACGCTTCAAGCTGGAAGGGACCTCTGGAAGTCAATTAATCCATCTCCTGCTCCAGGCAGGGCAGACCTGAAAGCTAGAGCAGGTTGCTCAGACCCTTGGGCATAGATGAGATGTATAAGATGTATTTCGTATTCAATAGCAGAATCCTCTCTCTTTCTGAAAAACACAACTTTATAAATTGAGCCAAAGTAGGAATTTGTTTGATATTTCAGGTTCAGTTGATCATCCCTTTCATGAAAAATCAAATGCTCCCTTGCAGTGTGCAGTGATGAACCACTGTTTGTGGGCAAAAGCAAATGATGACTGAACCTGTTTTTAATCTCCGAGTTCTTCTACCCTGCTGTGTGCCATTATCTCCCTTTGGCTCTCCTTGCTGTAGTTTCCAGACAGGTTTCCTTTTCCCATTTCCCATGGCTGCCATTTCAAATTGCTAGACCTGTGACTTTGCTCTGAACAGGTAGAAGCATCTTGTTGGGAAGCAGCTGGCAATGACTGCATGCGGCTGGCTGCATGTGCCCCGGGCTTTATATGTCACTTTTGGACAGACTTCTTGAGTACTTGTGTTACAAGGAGTCCTAACTCATCCTTTTCTGACATTTTCCAAGTTACAACCCAGTGTGCAGTTGCCAGGCATTAGGGCTCCTATGGCCTAAAAGTTCAGGGCTTCTAAGTTACAGATCTCTTTCTTTCTGACATTCAGCACAAGCTTTCAGAGTGTCACAGTGCTGTCATTTGCTTTGCTGGTAAAAAAAGGGCAGTGTATGAAATTCCTGCAAGCCTTCTAAAAAGAACTTCAATGCACTTCTCGGATATATGTTGAGTGAAAGATCACTTGGAGCCAAACATTAAATTAGGTGGAAGCCTTCCCTTTGGTTCAGTCTGCCAGGAAGTGCCCGAGTATCTAAGAAAAGTCACTTTCTCCTTGTCTCACCATCATTCACCGTGTTAAGGACAGAGACTTTCTCTGGCATTTATTGGTCATGTACTTCTGCTTGCTTTGCCAATTAAGCTTGCCAACTGGGGAGAAGATAGCATACCTTCCCAGGAAATGGATGATTATCCTAACAGGATGAAAGTCCCTCATCTTCAGTAGTTTCAGATTGTAAGTGCTTGATAACAGAAATAAGTATAGATGTGCTTATTAGAGTACTTCCAGCTTTCTGTTCAATAAGCAGAACTTGTAATAACTTAGAGTAGGAGGAAGAATAGCAATTACAGATAAATTCTCTGTATAGCTGCAAGTGGTGTGGTAACTGTGTTCTCATGTGCTGAATTTCTACATAGCAGAGGGTACAGGGAGTCAGCTTGAGAACTTAGTGACAAAAACATATAATCATAAAATCATAGAATTGTTTAAATTGGAAAGGAGCCTTAAAGTTCATCTAGTTCAACTTCCCTGCAGTGAACAAATACTCCAGCAGCTCAGTCAGGTGCTCTGAGCCCTGAACAGCCTGACTGTGAGTGTCTTCAAGGACAGAGTATCCACCACCTCTCTGGGCAACCTGTGCCAGTGCCTCACCACCTTTATTGTAAAAAAACTTCCTTATATCCAATCTAAATCTCTCCTTCTTTAGTTTGAAACCATTTCCCCTTGTCCTGTCACAACACATCCTATTAATGAGTCTGTCCCCTTTGTCTTACAGCTGCTTTAGGTACTGACAGGCTGCTCTCAGGTCTCCCCAGCGCCTTCTCCTCTCCCGGCAGCACAGCCCCAGCTTTCAGCCTGTCCTCTTAGGAGAGGTGTTCCATCCCTAGGATCGTTTCTCTGACCCTCCTCTGGATGTGCTCCAACAGCTCTGCATCTCTCCTTTGCTGAGTACTCCACGTCTGGATGCAGTAACCCACGTGAGGTTTCACAGCACAGAGCAGAGGGGCAGGATCACCTCCCTGCTGGCGATGCAGCCCAGGATACATAACCTCAGTCCCTTTGCACATACTTGTTGAAGAAGGGCGGTGATTTGTCCTGCAGGAAATCAGAATGCATTTTTCTCACACAAAAATTCGATATCATTTCTGTTCTACTACCTGGTTTGAAAGCCTTTAAAAATAGATGAGTAAGTACCAGCAAATTTAACAGAATCTAGTGTAGTTACAGGGAAAAATACATTCCTTACAGAGTTCACTGATGTGCTTTTAGCTTACGAACACCCCTTTTTATTGGCTTTTGTGAAGTATTTGTGTTAGAAGTTGCCAAACTCCTAACACAAATACTTTGGGAACACGAATGACAGGTGGCGAGGAGGGAAGGGGAGGAAGCAGCCACTCATCTCTGCTACTACAGAAAATCCATCTTTGAACTTCTTCTGTAAAGGTTTTTATCCATAGTGTATCAAAGTTCTAAAGAAATGCAGCAGTTTCCTTGGCTCGTGTTGGCCTTTCTTCCAGATATATTTTCGCAGCCAGGCGCTGATAGGTAGCTCTCCTATCAGAAGTAGAAGTCCTGCTCTCTGAGCATGCAGCAGGACCTCCATTTCAACAGAACAAAACCCGAGGGCAGCTGGAGGGCGACTTGAGAGCTGGATCCCTGTTACTGAGAAGTATGTGGAAGGAGCAGCATGGCATAATACATGTAAAGTGCTTGAATAGAATAGAAGTGAATGGAATGGAATGGAACAGGTTCCTTGATTTGGGAGGGACCTATAAAGACCATACCGTCCACCTGCAGTGAGGACATTTTTCTGAAATGCTGACTTAAATATTAGGTGACTTTGGATGATAGACTTGTCTTCTTGCATGTTGATACTTGAAGAGTTGAATGTCACCTATTTCCTTTTCTCACCTCTCCCCTCAAGCAATTTCCTGCTGTGTCATGTCCATTTTTTTCTTTCTTTCTCTAGTACTTTCCTGTAAATTTACTCAGCCCTTTCACTTAAAAGCTGTCATTTTGCCTTTGTAGCAACATGGGAAAGGTGAGTGCAAAAGGAAAGCCTCCATAAATCTTGTCTTGCTGCAGAGCTTGCACATGGCAATGACTGTGCTGACAAAATGAAGGCAGAGGTGGGAATACTGCGTGCATTGCTGTGCAGTAAAACAGTGTTTATAGGCAAAAAAATCCTCTTGGGCTGCATTGTCAGGGTAAGGACGTAGCTGGGTTTTCCCCTTTATCACTAATGGAAGTCAAGAGGCTGAACCACACACAGTGCTCTGGAGATATGTCCCTTTTTTCTGTCCCTCAGAGCCATCTTGTATGTTTCCTCCCAGCTCTTTGTCTATAGCAGGAGATTTTCAGAGGTGTTAGATGGTTGTAATCATCGTACGATGGTTTTCTGTGGTATTCTCCGAGTTACTGAAGAAATGTTAATCCTTGAGTTTCCTATTCCTCTGTCCCACAGAGTAGGCATGACATACTGGCTAGATTAGCCCTGTGTACAGGCCACTGCTCAGAACTCCAGAAAGCTGTGCAGCGACAGACCTGCTGAAATCTTACTGAACTCTGGCATGATTTCCATCGTATTTGAAGGCAGCTTGTGCTACTAGGTGTAGGCAATGGCCCAGAGAAGGAGTGCATCTCTACTGAAGAGTGAGCAGAGCACAGAGCTCGAGGCGCTGCTCCATCACCTGGTACAGGTACAGCTGCAGAGTGGCTTGTGGTGTAGCAGGACTGAACCATTCAGCTGTGTTCAAGCATTAATGATGCAAGGCTGTGCGCTGGGCTAAAACTTCATCAGCTACTAGAAGTGATCACTAAAAGGTAATTAAAATAGCACAAGCAGTGAATCTTTGTGAGAGACTTCATCTTTGCAGATTTGAAGTAGTTCCCCGATTCCCACTGGGAGATAAAAGCACAAAGGTTTTCTGGTTAGGCCCAGCCCTGCAGTGGCTGCAGCCGTGGAGCTCATCTGCAGCCCGGCTGGAAAAGGTGGGTGAGAGGAGTGGGCTGCTGGTGAGGGGAGCAGGACCTGGGGACGTGAAGCCAGGCAGCGTCCCTGCATAGCTTTGGAAGTGGGGAAGTCAGAAGCAGGTGTGGATGGGTCCTTCGGTTATTCAGACATCATCAAAAGAGACAAAAAAAGCCTGGCACATTTTATCAAAGTTTGTAAGTCGCAGAGGTGGTTATCGGGTGCTTTGGATCAGCCCCCGAGTGCAGGCATTGCAGCTTTTAGTAAATACTCCATTATAACTAGCAGGATTTTGTCACAGTCTTCCCAAAGCTGTGATTACAAGAGCTGCTGGTATTTCAGACGTGCAGTGCCAACAGCCACTCCAGTACTTCATGGGAAAGTAACTCTTAATGGAGCTGAATGTTTTTTAGTGCTGGCTGCAGGGAAAGGCACAGCAGCTGGCCGGCACCACTCACTTGCCTGAGATGATTGAGGGAAACGAGATGAGAAGTGTTGCAGCAGATGACATTTTGTTCAGTCTCTGAGCAGCAGGCACCTTGCAGAAGGCTGCCCATTTTTATTCATGGTTTGAAAGCAGAACTTTTTGTCCTGTTATTTTCAGACCATAAAGAAGCATTGAGAAAGGTACTAATCACTTTGATTTAGATTTTTGGACAGTAGACTGCCAGAAAATACATGTGATGTCTGATTTTCTGTTGAAGCTGTGTGCTGCTTGGAAGATGGTACTGTCATGGAACATGCTGTAGCTGGTTGTCCTCTCACCTTCAGTTCTGGGAGTAAAGTTTGGCTCCATCGGTGATTTCTCTGGAAGGAAAATGGCATGAAAGGAGAATGTGGCAGTGTTTTTTATTTGATACCTATATAGGCCAGCTGTGATTGAGAGGGAGGCCAAAAATTGTCATTTCTAAATCTCTCTCAGCTGCATTGTTGAAGGTTACCTTTAATATCTTATAAAAAAGCAGTGTATCCCCCTTTCCTGTCCATAAATGTGCCATGTATGTTTTTGCCTCTAGTTAGGAGCCTTCAGGCAGTGGAAATCTGCCAGGCTTGCAATCTTCATAGGCTGAATTTTTTCTTCCTTTTGTGGTTTGCCTCAAGCAAACTCTTTCAAAAGACTCTATATATAGCATGTATTTATGTTCTCTGCAAAGAGAATGGGGAAGTGTGCACATCATTTCACTTAGGAGGAGTCAGTGCTGTATCTCTTTGTGTCTGGAGTTTGAAGTTTTTTTAGCAGTGATAAATGTGCAGGGTCTGTCTTGCTCCAGGTAGGCTGTAAACATTCCAGTAAACGATGAATGGACTTGAAGGTTATATTTGCCTCCCACCAGCCATACAGCTGCATCTGTGCTAATTTATGGCGACGTTCTCATCCTGTATCTTCAAATAGTGGTTGGAATCAGTGTAGCATTTCTCCATCTTCTAACTGCTGCAGGAAGCTGCCACTGGCTGATAGCAGTGCTCTCTCCTCAAGGGATCCTTGTATCTTGAGTCTAATGCCACCTAATGGAGTAGGAGTAATAAAAGCTGTTCCAGTAAAGCCAGTACATTCTAGGCTAGCAAGTTCTCCATATGTTAAGGGCTTGTGCTTTTCTTCACCACGTTTGTTGATCACTGTATTTTCCTAGAAAGCATAAACACATTCAGGTTAACTTTACAGTGCCTGCTGCTCAGCAGAAGGGCTCTTAGAGTGGGGCTTGCAAACAACCTCAGAACTTTTTCTAAGAGTGGCAGTACATAAATGAAATAAACTTCACCATGTGTGGAGAAAAGGGCAAGGCTTGGTTTTGCAGCTGCTACAGAAATGGGAATTAACGTGAGTGTATCATCTCCCATACAGTACTGAAGGACTGCCTTGGGCTCATTTGCTTCAGGCACAGACAGGTGAGTACTGAAGTTCTGACCTCAGTGCTGGTATTCTTTCTTCTTCTTACCTTGGGTACCTCTGTTGTGTTTGGGTCCAAGGCCTGTCCAGATGGGGCGGACCAGTAACAAATCCAGGCTTTCAGGTCATCTGAGGTGACCTTGTCTATTCTTTCATACTCTGAGTTGAGTCTAAATTTATTGCAGACAGCCTCTCAAAGGGCAAGTCATCGTAGTAATTAATTTTGGAAAGAGGAAGACTAAGGCTCTGTTTTGAAATTAACAGAAAACACATTGTCTCTGAAAGGAAATGATGGAATCTTTACTGGAAATGTTCTGAAATCAAACTTTTTTAGCTGGAGTCCATATTCCATCAAAGTCATTAGGAATACAAATTCATTAGAGCTTTATTCATAGTACTGACATTTTTGTCTGGGAGGCAGCGTGGTCCCATGGCAGTGGTGTTGGACCAGGACACAGCAAAACGTGCCTCCTGCTCATGGCCCTGCACTGTGCTGCTCAGCAGCACTGGGGGACGATTCCTGCTCTGTGAGCTCACTTCAAAGCTCTTCTGCCTTTCCCAGAGGCAGATGTGCACTGACATAAGCTCTGCCTCCCTCTAATGCTGATGGTACCTGTCTTAGTGTTCTAGTGCCTGTGACTCATGGAATGATTAGCAAATTACCAACTAACTTACGCTGGAGTCAACTGAAGCAGCTGAGAGGCTGCAGGAGTTCATCAGCTGCCTTGTGCTCCAGTGGCTGTTTTACGAGGCTGCAGCTCTCCCTCCAGCCCTGTGTTATGCTTGGCAGTTTCCTGAGCACATCTCAGGTGCTCTGAGGCACCTCACGTAGCACCAGGCAGCCAGGCCTGGGCAGCTACAGCAAATGTTGGGTGTCTGTTTTGAGGATGCATCCTTTTCACATAGTCAGAGAGGAGAGCTCTTACCTTAGGTGCACTGGAGTATCTTCCAGGTGTGCTGCTTCCCTTGGATCGTGTTGCAATTTCAGGCTGTTAACACGCTTCTTTTCTTTCCCCCGTTAACCTTTCTTCTCCACTGGCCTTGACAGTAATGCAGTGGCAACTTATTGTCATTAAAATCAAACTGGGCTGTGGATGACTTGAGCCACCACTCAGGTCATGTAAGTTGCTGAACAGTTTATTTATTTTTCATTTCAGTTGCTAGCAAGGGCTTCCTAGCTAAGAACTTAATTCTGGAACAGAGTCACCTTTGGTCACAGGAAAGGAAACACTGATTGATAACCATCTGGATAATGGAGCTGTGAGGCTTTCCTTTGCCTGCTCTGGCAGGGATTTGCTTCATGGAACAAATATTAACAAGAAATCCTGGGAAGTGTACACTTAATCCAGGCACTGAAAAACTGGGACCACTGAGTTTAAGCTCTGCGTAGGACAATGAATCCAGCCACATTTAATAGAAAATCAAAATACATGTAGAAGTGTTTGGTACCTGGAATATTAGTGTTACCCTTAAGGAATTTTCTTGGCTTCTTCCAGCAGAAGTTATTGATCACTTGTAAACTACAGTTTTAAACAAATTATTTTGAGAGTCAGATGTAAATAGCATCAGAAGCAGTATTCAAAGTTCATGACAGTCATACTGTAACATTCCTGTAAGTGCCCAGCTCTGCCAATTGCTGTGAGTCCTGCAGACACTAAGGGGGCAGAGGGGGTCCCATACACCCTCAGGAGGTGCTCACCAGCATGTAGAATGAGGCTCTGCTTTCACAAGTAATAAAAAAAAAAATTTCCTGAAGTGTACTTTGAGCTTAATACTCCTTTATTAATTTTTCACATAAGTATAACCACTTTTTTTTGAATGCCAGATAGAAAAGGGCATTTTGTTTTCTTTTCTACTGGTTTGTGAAGAGAAATAAATACAGTGATTGCAGGAAAGTTACCTTCCCCTTTCCTCCCTTCTCAAAAAAGTCACAGGTCAAAAACTTCCTTTCTCTTCAGGGCAGACTGTGGCTGTCCTGCGCTCTGTAGGTGGCCCAGCAGGGCCCATGAAAGCTGTAAGTCGGGTGACTCCTGTGGGCCCTTTCTCACTGCCCTGCCCGGACCAGCGGCTGTAAGATGTGGTTCTGTCCCTGCGCAGGCTGAAACCTCCCCTGTGTCAGGGTGCTCACCTGGACCTGCTGGAATCAGCCAGGATGGGAGAGGAGAGCCCAGCCTGAAACTGCAGTGATGCTGCTGAAGGTTGGCCTCGTAGCAACCACTGTTTTCTCTCTTCTGTGAAATATGGGAAGTGGATGATTTGATTTAATAAGGAAAGCATTTGCTTTATCAATTATGTAGAGATTTCTCTGTTCGGAACGCATCGGCACTCCTTAAGGAACAAGTACATTTGTGATTTACCTCATTGTGATTTTTGGTCTTGGCTTGTTGAAAAATGCATGTGCTGGTACACGTAGTCCTCCAGAGAGAGCTCTGTCCCAGATTCCAGCAGACAGAACAGCCCGCGGCCACCTCCAGCAGGAGCAGCACAGGAGTGTGCCTTGCAACCAGACACAGCGGGAGTGAGCTCTGCACACAGAGCAGCACCAGGCAGGGCAGCTCCTGTTGGCAAGGGAGCTCGGGGTGAGCGTCACAGCCTCGGAGATCCTGCAGCACTCCTGAGTGCTGAAATGCATGGGAAATAGAGTAAACAAGCTCACAAATTACCACCTTGATGTTTCTGTGATGCAAGCCTGCAGAAAACAATCCTCCAGAGGGAGAGTTTGGGCTTAGTGCTAGTTTGTAACTTCCGTGAGACTGGGCAAATCTTAGGAGATTCAATGAAAGCCAGCTTCAGCATAGAGATGGCAGTTCTGGCTTACAGAGTGTTTTGATTGGGGAATACCATGATTTTTTGAATTGAAACATTTGAGCATTTCCGACCAGGAACCCTTCAGAACTACCAGAAATGAAGACAGATCTTCCATCTTGACATACACTGTGACAAATCTGTAGTGTTTTATATAGCAGAATGTAACCTTGCAGCAAAGTAATCAGTTCTTATTTAACCTATTTTTTCATATTCTTTTGATGTCTTTCTGCATAATGTAAGTGCTTTTTTAGACAGTCCTTCAGACTCTGAGCTTGATTAACTGCCAGAAATGCAGACACGCTTAACTGACCCTGCAAGGACTTCCAGTGTTGATTGCTGAAGCGAGGTGGGCTGGAAGCAGAGCTGCAGGGCTTGTACCCAGCAGTCTCTCAGTGTCCAGGGAAACACCATTTAAATGCATGTTACCAAATTATTCTCTCTGTGCTCAGTGTGTTGCACTATCAGAGAAACTGAACTTGCACCTCTGTGAACACTGCTCAGAACACTTAGCAGGCTTTGCCCACTTGATCTTATCCAGATCTGAATTTGCTGCCCTGTCCTCTGGTGGCATTAGTAAAGCATCTGGGGTGGAAGATGAGTGGACAAGAGCTTCCTAGAGAGAAAATAGAGAAGAAAATAGTTTCACTTACATATTTCCTGGAGGAGTGATCCTGGTTACTACAGAAAACATAAGTGACAGCACTGTGCTTTTAAAAAGTGCCCCATTCCTTTAAAACAAGGGCTGCTGGTGCCTGCCCTTAACAGAGCTGTTCTCCAGGAGCCCCAGTACCCCACCAGTGACTGGGAGCTAGCAGTGAGATGCTGCAGCTGACAATCATGTGTGGGTTCTTTGCTGCCTCAATGCACAGCACAACTGTTGTCTCCATAACTGCGTATGAGAAGAACACTTGAGCACCGTTTCTGTCTGACAGATATGTTGAGGAGACTAATACAACTTTGATTTCCTCCCAGCAGGGCAAGCCAGCTGCTAGCATTTTGTCAGCCAGATTTCTTTGTCGAAGGACCGTGTTAAGGCACAGTCTGGCAAGATTTTTGCACGCAATGAAACCTATTTTCCTTCTCATGCTCTTTAGTGAAGGTGAGGTAATGTGTCACTTAATTGAGCTGTGTGGTTGTAAGGTCTGCCTTGTTCTGTGGAAGTCTCATCACAGCATTGCCTTTAATAATGAGCAAGTAATTGCTTTTCCCAGCTCCCCAAGAAGAATTTCACCTTTCCAGTACCTGAAATGTCTCTACTCACTTTCTCAGTATTACTGGAAAGGAAACATAAGCAGGACTGTTCCAAGTGGAAGAGCTCTGTTCAGCATCTAAGCAGTGCTCACACTCCTCCCTGCTGCCAGTATTAGACCTGTTTTTCCTATTCCTCCTCTTCCTTCTTTGTATTCACACTGTTTGCACAGGATAGGTCAGTAAACCAAGAGGACAACACTGGAGCTTCTGCTTCCAAGGGTGTGCTCAGTGTTTCCCTGTAAACAAGGGAAGACTGCTCCTGTTTGTAGGGTTTCTGTGGGCTGTCTTCTGTTTGCAGGTAGATCTGTCCCAGCATCCACAGACAAAGAGACATCCCTGCTCTCCTAGGCAGCTGTCTCTGTCTCATCTCAGCCCTCCCTTGCACTGTACAGGAAGAAATATGAGTGCTATCCAAACTCTTCAGTGCTTCAGACTTCCACATCCTGATAAATCAACCATTTGTCTTCCTCTGGTTGCTCCACTCATGTCATGCTTTGCTATTTTTTCACTTTATCCCATGATTGCTGTACTGTTTTTTTGTATTCCCAAATCTTCCAGAAAGGTCTGTGCTGCCGAGGAGGGACCCTGTGTGTGTCTGCATAGAGAGGAAGGACAGGAGGAGGAAGTTTGGCCTCTGTTTGGTGATCTGCTCCTCCAGGCAGCGTGGAAGCACTGCAGCTGGAGAGGGAACTGCAGCACTGAAGGAGTACACTTGCACTCCACATAGCAGTGATCTGGGGTACCCGAGGTAGATTTAACAAAAGGAGCCCTGAAAGCATCATAGCAAGAACAGTGCAGAAGTGTGATGAGGGTGAATCACCTTGTGGCTGGCAGCTTTTCAGTGCCTTGGGTGGGAAATTTCTGCCACTTCTCCCAGTTTCAGCAGTCTCTGTTGTATGTTTCTGTCTGACCAGTGCAGCCCTTCCATGTGATCTCCCCTGTCCCAGGCCAGTGCTTCCACCGCCTGCCAAGGAATGTGCCTTTGGCAAAGCTGAGGTTTGTTTTAATTGTATTTTTTTAGTGAATAAGAAGTTGGTTTTGGATGCAAATCCTTGCACCTCTCAGTAAACAGTCAAAGCCCAGTTGTAGCAGAGTAGGTGAGGACGAGCCTGTTTGTTCTGCAACATGAATCACTGAATGGATGACCTCCACAGTTAGAAATGCCAGTCTGTAAGGTGAGGAAGAGAGCAGGATCTGTCCTGCAGCACTGTGAACAGGAGCACATAACAGCTGGCCTCTGAGTGAGCAGCCACAGTCCACACAGGAGCAGACTGCTTCTGTTCTCCGTGTAGGCACACGTGGTGATTTCTTTGTATAATGACTTCATTTATTTACAGCCTCTTGAAACTTCTTTCATTGAAACTGCTGGAAATTCTTTGTTTGAGGGTGATCTTTAGGACTACAGAGCTGTAACTAAATTTTATCTCTATACCTTCAAGCATATGAAAATTTCTCTGCTGATAATTCAGCTTTGCACTATAGAGAAATCCACATTGGTGTCTAGGACTTGTGTGAAACGTGGGAGGGAGTGAGACCTGGATGGACCCTCTGACCACCACCGTGGTGAAAACTCCTACTATAGATTTCCTATTGATACTATACTTATTTCCATCATAAAAATGATAAGTATACATATGAAAAAATTGTTGAATGGTATCTGTAAAGCTGTTTCAGGGATTTTAGCTCAGTTGCTAGGTGGCACCCAATTTAGTTAAGTGCCCAAGGGAGACAGGTGCTGTCAGCATGGGGTGCAGTTCTTGTAAAGTTCTCTGCTGCCATTTCTCTCCTTTGCTGACTGAATGGAGCCTCAGGAGATCAGCATGTCATTGAAGACACTTGAAGAGGTCGCTGCTGTTACTGGCTAGAGAGGTGCCTGCTAATGCTGGCTGTCTCATTGTGGACTGGCTGCAATGAAATGTTAACGCTGGACTGTTACCATAAGGAGTCCATGAGCTGTAAATGATCACAGTCACTTCAGACTTCACTCTTTATACTGAAGCTCATGATGATGAACACTTTTTATATTCTTCAGTAAACTGTACAGTTAACTTAAATACCGGCTTCCTGAAACAATGCAGGGAAAAGCCTACCACAGTAAAACAAGTGAACAAACTGAGCGTGACTGGTTATTTGTAATAGATGCTAGCTTCTGAAGTTAGCATTAGGTAATGGTCCTTCTTTCTCTTTACAGCGATCAGGTGGGGCCTTAGCTATTCCTCTGTGTGCATTTCAAGGAACTGTGTCACTTCAGGCACCCACAGGAAAAACTCTCTCCTTGTCTACCTACGAGGTAAGCACTGAAGGACAAAAGATAACACCCACCTCAAAGAAAATCGAAGTGTATCGATCTAAAAGTGTTGGTCATGACCCCAACCCAGAGGAGTGTCCTAATTCATTTGCTGACACCAGTGTTAAAATTCATTTAGAGGTTCTGGAAATTTGTGACAATGAAGAGGCTCTGGATACTGTTTCCATCATCAGTAATATCAGCCAGTCCTCCACACAGGTAAGATCTCCATCCCTACGCTACTCACGGAAGGAAAACAGATTTGTCTCATGTGATTTAGGGGAAACTGCTTCCTACTCACTCTTCATACCATCAAACAATCCTGACAGCGATATTAACATAACAATTCCAGACACGGTGGAAGCTCACCGGCAGAACAGTAAAAAGCAGCACATGGAGAGAGGTGGTTATCAGGAAGAAATACAGATGTTGAATAAAGCGTACAGAAAACGGGAAGAAGATGGCAACAGCAATTAAAAGACATTTAATCTAAACATTTAAACTGATTCAGGAGACACTGCTCCTCTTGACTCAAGTTACCCTAACAAATACAGTGCCAACTGGTTTTTTGGGTTTGTTTTTTCCTAGCATATAAATTATTTTTATTTGGGTGCACTGTTAAATAGTTAACATTTACAAATGGGAAAACAAATGCTTCAGTGCTTTGCAGCTTTGCGTAATGAAGTTCAACTTATTTACGTATCTCTTTATTTGAGGAAGACATGCATCTGAAAGGAATCCTAAATAAAGTCTTAAAAGACAACCTTGCATGCTTGTTGGCATTGGGTGATCTTAGGGAAGCCAGAAAATGAGAGAACAGCTCTGCATCCATGAAGATGTAACAGGTTTCAGTGATTGTTGCAGTTCTCCTGCTGGTGTGCCAGACTTGAAACATTTACTGAAAATATGTAGCACAAGCCTAAGACTAAGCCATGCGTTTAGTTAGGGATCGTACGTGGCCTACATGGTTTAATTTTGCACTGCTCCATACGTGATTGATACGTAATGTCTCTGTAAGTGGCCATTGTATAGACCTTTGAATGTGGGTGGCTGAAATTTTAGCATGCACATCTTACAAGACCAACGCTGTGAAAATGTGTTCTCATGGCTTGACATTTCTTTCATCGAGTGTGTCAGATGTTGGATGATTTTATGCTGCTTACTCTAAAGTGTGCCATTTTCTGCCTCCTTGATCTTTTAGGAAAGGGGACAGGGCTGTTCAAGAAGGCCAAACTTAGAGACCCAGCTTACCTGTTGACCTCAGCTTGAGGCTGGTTGCCCACATTAGCTTCCTGCCCTGGAGCACCTTCGGGAGGAGCCTATCCTTATGCTGCCTTACTGGAAACCTAGAGCCCAAGCCCAAGCCCTAGAGCCCAATCAAACTAAAGCCTGTGAATAGACTGTTTCTTGTCACATTCGATGCTAAAACAGTGAATGAAGTCCTTAAGTCTAATGCTTTTTGATGAGAGCTCGTTTTCTGAGATTTTGTCATTCATTTTAGCTAGACAGAAATAGACTTCAGCAGGGCTTTCAGAGGTTTGACTAAAAGTTACACCACTTCTTTAATTAATAGATTCAATTTTCAGTGAGTGACAACATAATAATTTAGGTGTTTGCAGTCACCCTGTTATCCATTCAGTGCGAACATAGAAAAGTAAGAACAGCCCTATTTAGCATTCCTTTATGGACTGTGAACAGGTAGAGCAAAAGGGCCAACAAGCTCAGCTTGTGTTCAATACAGAGGTGTGGAAAGAACAGGTGATTTGCTTCTCACTTCACCACCACAAAACAGGCCTGCTGCCATGATCACTGTGTGACAGTGATGTAGAGCTGAGGAGAATCAGGGTCACAGACTGCAGGCGGCTGTGATGGGGATGGGTCGCTCTGTGCCAGATGTGCTTTTCATGTGCTGCTCTTCCAAGGTGAAAACAAAGGTTCTCATAGGATTGTCTCAAGGCTCTTATTACCCCTCAATGCTGTGTTACACTTCAGATTTAACAAGAAACTAGAGTAGATGGAGCAATCAGTCTATTGAATAGTTTATATCCATGTGCATGCAGCACAGAGACATTCTGCTGTCTCTGGATGTATTGCTTTGTTTTGTGTTTGTAGGATGAGCTCAGAAAGTTGCTTTGTAGCAACAGACGTGCTCAATCCAGAAGAAGGTTGTGAGGGAGGATGCAGTGCATCACTGCCTCAGTTTGGTCACTTTCTCTGACGGGCACAGTTAGGTTGTGTCCAGGTTTGGAGGCATTAAAAATCTGCATAGCTGTGACCCTGAGCTCGACCTAATTCTAGGATGTATTCTTGCTGGTGTGATAAATACATCTTCTTTAATGAGTCTGTAAATTTGATCATGTATGAATGTCTGAATGTCTGTATTTTATTTCAGTGACTTACATCATTAAACATTTTGAAGTGTCTGGAAGCCCAAGTTGTAATTACTCAGTAGATAACAGCTAAGAGAAAACTCCTGGTTCCTGTATTTGGTAATTTTCAAAGTGTCTTCATTTATTACTCTATGAAATGTATTTAGATTTACATTTTTAAGTGCTTATTTTGTAATAGCTTTTAAGAAAAAAAAAAAAAAAGTCTTCCTCCTCTGTTTATTCTGTCTGAACTTTTAATGTATTTCAGTGACAGCTTGACATTTGAGGGCAGTGTTTGTCAAGGACTGTTTGAAGGTGACTTGAAAGAGACCTCATCTCTGCTCAGACACCATAGCAACTGACTGAGGAAGTCCCTCGGAAAATGTGACCTGCATCAGCCCCTGCCCTCCCCCTGCTCTTAGGAGCTGGGCTGTTGAGTAATTCAAAGGGTAAAAAACAAGAAGCTTCAGAAGAATTTTTGAAATAATCTTAGGTAAGCAGTGTATCCAGTGCATTGGAGTTTCCCTTTGGTGGCACACACGTGCACTGAGAAGAAAGTTAAGCCAATAGAGTTACAAGAAAAGCAAATATGTAATAAGCAGAACCAGGCTTCAAATCCCAAATGCCTCAGTTGAAGGGCTAATTGAAGTAGAAGGTATGGCCCAGTACTGAAAGGTACATTTCTTATTCTGGTCATGACGGAATATGCAACTGACAACATCATGCTATTTCGTAAGAAGTAATAATTAAATTTTACTTACACACTGTTTTACCTTTATAGATTTGAGGTTGATACATATATTCTGGAGCATGATTCCACTTCCTGGTATGTATCACTATAATGATTTCCAAGGTGAAGCTCTGACTGCTGTGTTTCTCTCATGAATTTTACAGATTCCGATCTCTCAGAGCAGAATAAATTCTGCTTTTCTAGTCCCAAGTAGCAGCTGCATTATCCATACACTCCTGTAGGCTGAACGCTTTTGTTTGTTTTATAAACAAGGTGATGTGAAAGACCTTCAGTCCTTCCAGACAAATCTTTTCATAGAGGCGGCCCTCCTGCGTGCTGCAGTGCTGCTGTGCAGCAGCAAGGTTCCTCCGTGGGGTCAGAGCTGTAGCATGGCGCCGCTCCGGCTGTGGCTCACCTCAGTGTTCACCTGACAAGTTTCGTGCTCTGATCAGGAATTGGACCTTAGGGAATCATTAGGAATTTGACTTGGATGAATCTCAGTTTGGATTTCTGAAAGGAGAGCGCCGTGTTCTGACCTCTCTGAGAACAGTGCTGCTGCATAAAGAAATCATGTGTTTTGCATCTTGATAGTGTGCTGCTGAAATGGATGAAAAATGAATGTGGGCAGTGGATAAAGGGATTTGAAAAGGCCCAGTAATCGGCAAAATACTGGGAGCATTTTAAGAAATGCGTCTTGGCATGTATATTAGAAAGTGAGCTTTAAATAAATAGATACGCTATCCTTCCAACATCTAAATCCACACATCTAAAGCAGATATTTGGATTTGTGATGTTTCCTTTAGAATGTGTTTTTTTTTCCTCAGTGTTAAGAAGACATGACTGAAATGCAGTAGTTACACGCATAGGAAAGGCAGTTTTCCCTGGCATTGAAATCCGGTTTATGCACATCCCATTCATGTTACGCTTCAGCAGAGTAAATCTGTTAATGTCCCATAAGTTATGCTCCTGCAAAGTGATGAGGAACTCAGTTAAATATGATTGCTTTTTAATTTGATTATAGTATCGGTTAAATGTAATGGCCTTATGCATTATATATGTTGTGTTTGAGAGAGCCTGCAGTTCCGTTCCATTACTGGGGTGCCCAGATCTCCTGGCACCGTTACCTGTTTTGAACCAAAGTAGATTCTTGTAGTCTCATTCTCATCCCATGCTGCTGTTGAAGGGCAGTGAAGGGTGAATACCTCTTCCCAAGAGTTGAGGGAGGAACAACTGAAAGCTGCTGTGCTGCTGTGTCCTCGTACCAGATTTGGCTTCTGGAGCCTTCCTGTGGCTCTGTTCCATTTCTCCACAACAGTTTATTCATCAGTCCACATCTTACATTATGGGTAGAATAAAGCTGCATAGAAGTTATTTGTTCGTTTAGGCTGATGTAAAGGTGGTCAGTCACTCCCAAGATACAGGAGCACTGCTGCCTATTGCTTCTGCCCCCAGTGCCCATGCACACCTTGCCTCACCGTGTGCCTGTGAACAGGGTGAGCAGCTGAGTAGCTGACAGCTTGTTTTGCTTTCCTCTTGTGACCAGAGATGCAGTTTTTCCTGGTAAAGTTTTTTTTTTCCTGAGGGTTTTTCCATCAGAGTTCTCTAATTCCCAAATTAAAAGTGACCTGAGAATTTTTTCAAACTATTTTGGCAGCACAAACAATTTTTCTTTAATGATTTTAAAGAGAGATGACATAGGAGAACTCTTTGGAAGGATGTGTAATGTTCTTCCATGTTTGGTTCGCATGGGCACGCTGCTCGCATTTCATGAAGGGATCTTGTAACATTTCTTGGATTTGCAATGATTTATTGGGTTTTCCTTGGCTCTCTTTGCTCCCCAGCAGTTCTGCAGAAAGCTGTGACATTGCTATCAGCTGTGCAGTGAGAAGGCGAGGAAGCATGGGGCACCTTCAGGTCTGCATTACAGCACAGGTGTGGCACGAGAGGAGGGAAAGTAAGGACACATATTTCCTGCTGGATTTCTCTTTCCCATGTGCCTTCCTTTCATTTACCTTTCAGATGGATTTCCTCATACCCTCCCATGCCTGTGTGCTCTGTACTCAGCCCCTGTTTCTTCTGGGTAACCTCACCTAAAATTCTTTTGCTCTCTGTGCTGACGACTCAGATATCTTGCTCTCTTCCTCGCCTGTTAGTTAATTTGAATTCTTATCTGAGCTTCTCTGCCATTTCCTTCTACCTGAAACAACAGCACTGCAGCAAACCCGCACATTCCTTACACAGATGCTCTGGGAGCTGCTGTGGGGCAGGCTGGAGGCTGGGAGGGACAGAATAAGCAGGAGGTGGGACTGGGGAAGCATTCGTAGTGCCACAGTGGTGTTTTGAGGCACCAAAAGGAATGCTAATTATTGTTAAAGGAGTAATAATTCTGTGAATAGTTTGATGTAGATTAAAATGTTTAATTTAGCACCCCAGAGAGCACGCCTTGCAGAGCAGCGTGAGCTGTGGAGCGTGGCAGAGCAGTGTGAATCGTAGAATCATGCAGTGGCTTGGCTGGAGGGGACTTCAAGGACCATAAAGCTCCAACCCCCCACCGCCGCAGGCAGGCTGCCAACCTCTGTATCTGACACCAGCCCAGGCTGCCCGGGGCCGCATCCAACTGGCCTTGAACACCTCCAGGGATGGGCGGGGCATCACAGCCTCTCTGGGCAGCTGTTCCAGCATCTCTCCGCTCTCATAGTGCAGAACTTCCCTCTGACATCCAACCTTAATCTTCCCTCCCTCAATTTCAATCCGTTTCCGCTGCATAGAAGCGGGCGGTGCTGCCCGCCGGGGGGCGGCGCCGTGCCGTGCGGTGAGGGCGGGTCGCTGGGGGCGCTTCTGGCCCTGCCGGGACTCGAACCCGCGGAGCAAGGTGGAGGCGGGGCCCGCGGCCGGCGGAAGTGAGGCGGCGGAGGAGGCGGGCGGTGCCGCCGTTGGGTGCCGGCGGCCATGAGCTACGAGCAGCGCCGCGACTGGGGCCGGGGTCGGGGCCGCGGCGGCGATGGCGGCTCCTCCGGCGGCGGGGGGCACGGGGGCCGCGGCGGGGGCCGGGGCCGCCATCCCAGCCACCTCAAGGGCCGCGAGATCGGGCTGTGGTACGCGCGGAAGCAGGGCCAGAAGAGCAAGGAGGCGGACCGGCAGCAGGTGGGCCGCGCGTTCTGGCGGGGCGTCGGAGCGGCCGGGAGCAACGCGCGCTGCCGGGCGGGGCGCGCTGACCGCTGACTGCCGCGTTTCTCGCAGCGCGCCGTGGTGCGGATGGACGAGCGGCGGGAGGAGCAGATCGTGCAGCTGCTGAACGCCGTGCAGCCCAGGGCCGAGAAGGAGCAGGAAGCCATGTCGTGGTGGTCCGGGGACGAGGACGGGTAAGGAGGCGGGCGGGAAGGATTTCGCGGCGTTCTTCGGCGAGGACGGCGGATTGCTGGAGAACTGCCCGCACGCCGAGCGGCCGGGCGCTCCTCGGGCTGCCTGGGGGGCACCGTGGGACGCGGGGGGAGAAGGGGAGAGCGGGGTGAGGTCGGGGGCTCGGAGGTCCTTTCCGTTTTTGCCATGTGTTCGGCCCTCCTGAGGGGGCCGGCGGCGAGCGCTGCTGTAAAGGGCTCCGCCGGGTTGATTGTGAGCTTCGCGTTCCAGATTTTCTCTTAGGATCGCAAAGCCCTGCCTGCCATTGACCCCCACCCAGTAGGTGGCCGGAGCTTCTGAGCCCCGCACCTCGGGCACGCTCCTAGGCTGGCATCAGGCTCCCTATTTCTGACGTTGTGCAGCATTGGGAAGCTAGTGGTCTCTGTGAGGTAGGACTCATTCTTAACGCTTTGTCTTAAAGGACTTTAAACAGTATCAGTGAAATGAGTGGCTGTGTGTTATGTTCACGTGCTGGAGCGGTGCAGGTGAGTCCCTGGTTGAAAGACGCAGTTATGGAGCAGCAGTTCCAACAGTGCTTTGGGTGGCAGCTCTCTGAGGTGTTCTGTGGCCTTGTTAGCTTCCTCAACAGGTAAAGAACACATTACACCTTAGATACCGTTGTAGAATCTTTGTTAACTGGTGGTTTTCAGACTTAATCATATTCATTTGTCACGTTCTCTTTAGGTTAGGAGTCAAATAGCTTGTCAGCATAATTTCTCAGCAATAGATATAAGGTTTGCTTGGCACGGCTCCCTGCGCTTTCCTCAGAGGCCAAATACACGTTGGATAATCTCTGAAGTTTCTGTTCCCTGCACTCATTTCAGACATACTCCAGAACAGCCTCCAAAAGTGAAACCAGGTGCTGAAAAAGTTGAAAAAGCTCCTGAAAAACGGCGACCAGTCTTGGAGAAAACACTTCTTGATCAGGATGTGGAATATCTCTTTGAAAAAAGTGATCAAGATGCGGATTTAGATGAGCAGCTTAAAGAAGACTTGAGAAAGAAGAAATCTGATCCTAGATATATTGAAATGCAGGTACTTTCCCAGGTTAAGGAGAAAATAGATACTACTTTGTCAGAAAAAAAAGTCCATTGGCATTTACAGGATGTGTCAGCAGGACTGGGATTAAAAAGGCAGACTGTCAGTGATGATTTCTGGTTGCTTAAAATGCAACGTTTTAACTGTCCATATCGTTTAACTGGGGGGAGTTCTGGCTTTCTTTTTTAAGGATTTTGTTTGTGTATTTACTTATAAAGCTAAAAGTAGGGTTGTGGGCTCTGAGGGGACACCTCTTAAAAATGTAGTGCAAGTTATTCTGATGGCCGTATGTAGAGCTGCCCAATGAAATGTAGTTAGCATCCATCAGATGGGAAAATGGTTCAGGGTCTTCCAGCTGCGTGTACCTCATTATGTGCTGAACTGTTTTACATTTTTACTGAGTGCAACGACATTGAACACGTGCATGGAATTAAGTTCAGGTCTGGTGGCCCCGTTCAGCCTCAGCTGGGGAGTTTGTCCTGTTGTTTCTGACTTTAGTCTAGGTCATAGTTGGAGTCTGCTGTATTAATTCAGTGTTGAAGTGGTATTTTAAAACTGTTACTTTCTCATTTCTCAGAGATTTCGAGAGAAACTCCCGTCATATGGGATGAGACAGGTAAGCATGTATTTAAATTGAAAGGAGATGTATTTCTCATGTGAAGTTTGTGTAACTGGGACCAGTGGGAGGGAAAGCTTTCTTGCCTTCTATGAAGGTACTGAGGCCTCCAGAGTTTCTGTTTTTTCCAGTATGCCTCTGAGGTTTATTGCTTCATGATATGCAGGAATTTATTCAACCTCATCGGTACTGGTGGCATTGCTCATATAAATGAGTGTGTGTAGGTTGGCCTTACGCACGTGAAGTTCAAATGTACAAGAGTTACTTTTGTGTGGTGTAAAGTGAACTTCAGTATAAATAGAAACAGAAAATATCTGTCTCTTTAGTTACCCGTGTGTTTTCCTTTAAGGTTGTGTTACAGTAATAGGGACTTACCAAAATACTTCAGACGTGTGCTGTGGATCGTAATACTGAAAAACATTTTGTCTTTTTTTGGAAACAGGAACTTGTAAACCTCATAAACAATAATCGAGTGACTGTAATAAGTGGTGAAACCGGCTGTGGAAAGACAACACAAGTGACACAGTTCATCCTGGACGATTACATAGAGCGAGGGAAAGGCTCCACGTGCAGAATTGTTTGTACTCAACCCAGGAGGATCAGTGCTATCTCAGTAAGTGCTGTGAGGTGGGGCTGCTGCTGTTTGTTTTCTTTAGTGTCTGACCTGTAATTCTGAGATACAATTACTGTCTCATTCTGTTTGAAAGAAAATGTAGTTTGTACTGGGCATAAGGAGCCAGTGTAAGTTAATTAGCTGAGTATACGGTCTGCTAGACTAATTATAGCTAAGATCTGAAGGAAATGACCAGATAAATACTGCACACCTCTCGAGGAGACAAATCAACTCTCAGGTGGCATCATGCTGGACTTGAAGCTCAAGGTTGGCATTCAGCCAATTCATATTGCTTTCTATCATTAGCCCTGCTAGACTCTTGCAAATAGCAGCTTTGTTAATACACACTGATGTGTCATTTCATGCGTTCTGGTAGGAGTTAGAATGCAAGCAGTGTACATTCCTGTCCCAGGATTCAGTCGTGATTTATAACGGTGTTTTTAATGGATCTGGGCGATGAAGCTGTGAGTTGAAACGAACAGTGGTGTTGTTTCAGGCCTCTTAGAAGTCTATCAATAAGAATATGACACTTAATTCTCTAAAACATATTTTGGGTTGCAAGCCTGTTTCTGAGTTGCTGACAGAAAACAATCACTTGGCTTTCAGAAAACGTGTGCTTTTCAGGCTTCTGTTGTCTGTGTTGCATCTTGTTTCTAGCTATTTCCTACTGATGAGTAGTTAAACTGCAGCTCAGCCTTTTGGTTTTTTCGGTACATATACATTTAATGTGTAATGCATTTGTTTTTTTGTTTTAAGGTGGCTGAGAGAGTTGCAGCTGAAAGGGCGGAAGCATGTGGTAATGGCAAGAGTACAGGATACCAGATTCGTCTACAGAGGTAGAAGAGGCTCTCTTGGCAATTTTTATTCCTTCTTGTGAAGTGGTATCTATTGTTATTCAAGCAAGAAATAAGTGAGAATTAGTTCTCACTGTAGACAAGTGCTTTTACTCTCTTACTTTCTCCAAATGGAGTTCCTCTGAACGGTGATATAGGGAATAATGGGTTGAAAGCTAGCAACAAGTGGGTATTACATTCTCTGTTGCATGTGAGTGAGTGGTTTGAGGTTGATTTGCAAAGTCAGTTCTGAATGTCAAGCTGTGTAGCAGTGGTTAGCACCAAACTATTATGATATTCTATAAGGCCCTGCTATGGATAGAGGTAAAAGTGATACCTCTAATCCATGAATTTCAAGGAGAAAATGAAATGCTGAAGAAGAATGTTGTAAGTTATATTTCTGGGCTAAGTTATGTATTTGCTGCACTGAGCAATTTTATTGAGATCAGTTAATGAGAGTTAGGCTCATTAATAAGAGTCCACAGACCCAGTGCCACAGAACTAAAGTTACTGTGTTTGGAGTCATTAGTAATGCAAAAAAAAACATGGAACACTTCCAGCAAATAACAGCGCCTCATTTAAGATTGATGGAAATGCTGCTGGAGGGACACAGCAGCTTGGTCCTTGCAGTGTCTGAGCTCAAGGCACTAGTTCATTGATCTCACCTGCACTTGTCCTTAGTGTTTAATCAAGAACGACAGTGCTGTAGAATTTAGCCTCTAGCTGTTGTCTGTGTTGAGTTCAGGTAACTGTAAGAATTTGGATCAGCAGATGGATGTAGGAATGATGTCTAGTAAGCCAGAGATCTGGCAGTGGTTGTTCTCCATACAAAAGGGTGCATTGCTGGCCTATTCCTTGTTCCTCCAGCTGAACTGTGAGCAGGTTCAAGTGTGAGGTGTGCTTCAGTGTCCATAATGACTGTCCGCGTTTTGATTTTAAGCTTCTGAAGTACTTTAAAATAGAGAACTGAAGAACTCTTAATGTATCTCTTCCAGTCGGTTACCAAGGAAACAAGGTTCAATTCTGTACTGTACCACAGGAATTGTCCTTCAGTGGCTCCAGTCAGATAAGTAAGTTTCCCTATTTAATAAGGAACCAAATACGATTATCAAATGATTTGACCAATGACTACATCTGTCAATCTCTGTTTTCTATTACTGCAGAAAGTAAATGTTGAATGTTGTTCTTCTGTTTTAGGCATTTGTCCAGTATTAGTCATGTAGTTCTTGATGAAATTCACGAAAGAAATCTCCAATCAGATGTTTTAATGAGCATTATAAAAGACCTTTTGAATGTTCGCTTGGATCTGAAAGTAATCCTAATGAGTGCTACTTTAAATGCAGAGAAGTTTTCGGAGTATTTTGGTAGGTGACATGCTTCCTGTGAATGTTCCTTTTAAGTAATTTAGACATCTGTTACCCAATGCTCAAGTTACAAGATTGATTTTTATCAGAACTAATGATTTCATTTTTCTCAGATAGTCACCAGCTGCTGGAGGGTCTTATTTCCTCAGTGCTGTTCCATAAGGAGCAGATGTTTCTGCTGTTGTTACCCAGACGTATTGCAGGAATTGTCTGCACAGTGTTTCTGTAGTGAACATTTACTGTGATTATTGCATGTTAGGAGTCATGAGTGGGCAAGCAGAGTGAAGCCTTTTGTTCTTCATATGTCAGTGTTTATTCTCTAGCTGGAAAGAGGTGAGCGTGCAGGAGAGGGCAGTGCTGCCTGTGCTGCTTTTGTTCAGTCACTTCATTTGGAATTGAGTTCAGCATCTTCTGTGAGAATTCAAAGGGGGGTGGAAGCAACAAAAAAAACTCCATAGACTTGGAACTATATTGCAAAAACAGTGAAAAATGCCTGTGGACTTCAGTAGTGCAGCATTTTATTTGTTGTTTTAAAATCAGCTTTCACCTTTCTCGATAGATAACTGTCCAATGATTCACATACCTGGGTTCACTTTTCCCGTGGTGGAATACCTCCTTGAAGATGTAATTGAGAAGTTGAGGTAAGAGTATTTTCTGGACTGTAGTTCACAGTTTGGTTGATTTTGGCATTTTATTGGTGTGTATTTTTTAATATTATTGCAGTATGAATAATATTATTAATATTATTGCGGTTTGAATAACCTATCAAAAAATCAGCTGGTTTAAGAAGGAAAATTGCACTGGAAAGCAGACATCATCTTGCAGAAAAGCTTTCAAGAGGGATTCAGCAGCTTTTAGTGTAGCAATCTGGGAGCACTGGCTTTGAGGAGGAAAAAATCCTGCTTTTTCTTTTGGTGTGGTGGATTTTTCAGGCTGATAAGCTAGTCTTTGATTTGTTTGTTTATTTTTCCCTGTTCTCATGCTTACTGGAGATGGCACTGTTATTTATCTTAAAAAATTGGTAAATTTTTTCAGGAAAAGTGTATCCATTTATCTCATTAGATGATAGGGCTGAAATACTGTGTATTGTCCACAGTTTGGAAGAAACAGTTATGCAGCTGGATCAAATGACTTCAGTTTCAAATGTAATTAAACTTGTTCTTTAACTTGAAAGATACACTCCGGAAAACACAGACCGTCGGCCACGGTGGAAGAAAGGCTTCATGCAAGGCCATATAAGCAGGCCAGAAAAAGAAGAAAAAGAAGAAATCTACAGGGAACGATGGCCAGAATATTTAAGGCAGCTGCGGGGCAGGTTGTTCTCACATTACTCTCTTACATTATTTGTGGTTTTTCTGCTTCTCAGCTGAGAAACAGAATTTTATTCTGTATTTTAATACTGTGCTTTCATTAATAATGGAGTACTCGATCTGTGGAAGACAAGAATGATGGAAGCGCCAGTACAGTTGGCTCTGACTGCTGGAGTGATCTAGCCAGTCACAGAGATCTGCCTTCCTTTGCCTGTGCAAGGTTTCAGAGAGCTTACAGCTGTCGGGTTCACTTGCTGCTGCTATTATTGCCCATTGCAGTCCTCAGCATAGCGTTAGGCTGCTTATGCTTTGTTCCTGATTTCTTTTCTTGTCAGCTTTGCTGTGCTTCAGGTTTTTTTTTCATTTTTCAGTGGTAGATCTCACAGTATGGCACTCTTGTAATCAACATAATACAAAATGTGCTACTGTTCTTTCTTCCAAAAGACTTTTCCTCAGAATATTTCAATATGCCTCTCAAGTGGTTTGAAACCAAGCTAAAGCATTTTGCCTCTCAAGCACCCAGCAGAGATTTGCCACTTGAGACATTCTTTTTACTTGCCAGCATTTGACCCCTTTGGTTAATTAGGTAGTGGGGCAGTTGTATCTCAGGAACAGCATTTTTGTTTCCTCCTGTTTTATCTTACCTCTGCAGTTTGTGACATTCTAAGTATTCAGCTAGATAAAAATAACTAATAATAACAATGGCTCGGTTTTGTCTCCCTCCTAAGGAAACAAGTGATCAGTCTGTCTGTTCTATCCCATGGCCCACTTGCCCATTCGTACCTCTTTGTCCCTTTCCCAACCAAGTCTGTGGAGCAGGTTGCTAATTGGTGTTAGGTTTCAGGAAAAGGAAGGGCTGAAGAGATGAGGTGCTTCCTGTACTCACTGAGAGGGAGGCATGAATTGAAGGGGGAGCTCAGGCTACAGGTCCTACGTAATCCATGAGGAGGAGAGAAATTCGTGCAGTCGCAGTGACGTTCTTTAACTTAGCTGACTAACCTGGCAGCGGTTGTTCTGAACAGAATCTTGAGAGCGCGTTGTCTGTTCAAGTGTTGTATCTCCAGATGAGAAAAGAAATTGAACAGCAGCAGTGTACATGGATGAGTAGTTGTGGAGCCTTGCAGCGGATGCGAGTGCATGACTGGGTGTGGGTGAACCAACGTGCTTGCTTCTGCTGCCCGCAGGTATTCAGCGGGTACTATCGATGCCTTGGAAATGATGGATGATGACAAGGTAGACCTTGACCTAATAGCAGCACTTATCAGGCACATTGTTCTGGAAGAAGAGGTATGTTTCTGTTTCACAGCTTTGTATTTTCAAGATACAACTGAATTGTGGCCAGTTACAAATAACTACCAACTTCATTCTTATCATCATAGATATGAGGTCTTTTGAATGTTTTTAGAGCAATCTAGTATCTTTAAGTTGCAGTAACCTAATTGCAGTATTAATTTCAATTTCTACTTTCTCTCTATTGTTCGTGTTAGAGGAAGTGGCTCTTGGAATATAAAGACATCAGGTTCTGAGCCTGAGAATCCTAATTAGAGTCTCAGTAAAAAGGATTGTCCAGTAATACTGTTAGGTATGTTGTTATCAGAGTGCTTCTGTGCTTGAAGTAAGAGTAACTTCTGTTATCTCAGGTAACTTGCACAGGTTACGTAGAACATACAACCTGGAGTTCTGTATTCATTTCTCTGTTCAAAACCAGCTGTGGAAGAGCTGATACTTCATCTGAGTTCTTGAAAAGAATTTTGGTTATTAAGAATGTCAGATTATTTGAAATTTCAACTGATAGAGCACTGAAGCTGTGGATAAACTTAGTGTGTCTTGCTTTGTTCTTCCTTGAAAACTCAAACATTAGCTTTTTTGTTTCATTGCAGCTCAGATTCTTCAAATGTTTGCATGGCAGCATCTAAAACACCACAGGGTGTGTCTGAAAAGAAACTTGGGTTTCTTAAGCTTAGATAGGTGTGCAGTGCACTTTTTTTTGTAGAAAATAAGCCTGTAGGAGTTGTCCAAATGAGGAGGTTTGGGATCTCACTTAGCAAAAGGCATACATCAGTGGGCAAGGAGCTCTTTGGTTTTGTGCACAGCACGTAACATTCTAACATGCTCTTTTTCCCATTCATTTTCTCACTTACCTACAGGACGGTGCAATTCTAGTGTTTCTTCCAGGATGGGACAACATCAGCTCTCTGCATGATCTCTTGATGTCACAAGTCATGTTTAAGTCGGGTAAAAAAAGAACAGTTTTTTTCAGTGGTTAATGGCACATTGCTTTGTTTCGGTTTCTAGAGGTTAATGCGAGCTGCTTCAGTGGAATAATGGGATGATTTTTGTAATCACAGATAAACATTGAGGTAGCTCACAGGTTTTTATGTTCTGAAACAGGAATGCAGTTCAGAATTGGCCCTTTGTTGAAATGAGCAGCGATGTGGTGGTGGTAGTCTTGGTAAAAGACAAATTCTAAGAGCAATCTGTTGAGCTTACAATGCAGTTGTCATCCTTACAAAAAGGTTCTATTTCCCCCTCCCTCCCAGCCCCACATTTCATTATAGCTGGTGTTTAATTTGTTAAAGTTGCATCTCCATTAGGATTTATCACCTGCATTTAACACTGATGTATTGAACTGCTAACAGAAAGCAGACAAGTCCATGTGCCATTATTCAGAATAAGAAATGGAAGCAGTCATTCATTTGCAGCATAGTTTCTCTATTCTGCATTCTTGGTTTTATTTTTTTCCCTGTATGATTGAAGTTTCTGTGCTTACGCCACATCTTCTCCTCTCATTTTCAGATAGGTTTATTATCATCCCTTTGCATTCCTTGATGCCTACAGTTAACCAGACTCAGGTAGGCGTTTTTTCTGTTACACAGTGAAGTAACATTTCACAACAACGGAAAAGAATAATTGTGCATGTGGTTGGTTTTCCAAGCATGTCAATGGGCTGTGGGTAATTGCAGGTGTTCAAGAAGACCCCGCCAGGAGTCAGGAAAATCGTGATTGCTACCAACATTGCAGAGACCAGGTAAGCAGCAGTGGCACGTGTGTGTGGCCCCTGTAGGTTTGGTACAGCAAATAAAAGTAGAAGCCTGCTTCATATTCCACAAAGTATGTTTTAAAGATTCATATCATTCGTTTATTAAATCGCAAATGTGTCTCAAGATAAAGAACAAGCTGGAATTTTCTCCTGAGAGTTGTCTAAAAAAATCAAAATGTGGATGATGATACGACCTGCAGTTGTTGTGTGTGATAGCTGAGTTGGCTGTCCTCTGCAGGCTTCAAAACTGCATGTGGTGACTCATGCCAGACCTGTCAGAATAGAGCAAGCTTACTGTTGAACTGTTCAGTAATGCACTTATTAATGACCTGCTCAATACCAGAATTTTTGTTTCCTACTCGTGGTTTGGGAGGGGACAAAGAAAGCCTAAATTTGTAAAATTGTAGGTTAAGCTTGCAAAGCTGGAGAGTTATTAATTTTCTCTTTATTTTTAAACAGCATTACAATAGATGACGTGGTGTTTGTTATAGATGGTGGGAAAATCAAGGAAACCCACTTTGACACACAGAACAACATCAGCACAATGGCTGCAGAGTGGGTTAGCAAAGCTAACGCCAAGCAGAGGAAGGGTCGAGCAGGAAGGTAAGGAGGAGGCTGGTTAGGAAACGTGGTGATGTTAACTTTCAGCTGGCCTTGAAGCACGTGTGTGCTGGAGGTGCTGCCTGCTTACCCACACCTTTAAACAGGCAGCTCAGCGCTCGGTCACTGCTATGGGAGGAGCAATTTCATTGTTTTCCTAGCAGACTGATGTAACTTTGCTGTGTTCTAGTCATGAGTTTCCTTTCTTTTCACAGAATGGTAAATCTTGTGTTCTATTGTTTATTAACTTGTATTGGTAGCATTTGCCCTCACTTTTAAGGCTACAATATATTAAAGCTAAAATTGCCTACAAATTAACACTGCTCAGCTGTGTACCAAATTATTGTTTGAAGCTTCTCTACATCTCAGAATTCCTTGTGGAGTATTTTCTGTTTCCTCTACACACCGTACAGTTTTTCTCTGTTCTTCTTGTTGTTCCTTTTGAGCAGTTATGAGATCTGTGTTTTGTGGCTTTGTTTCCCTGTTGATGGGTATCTGCATATCTGAAGCTGCAGTAATGTTACACCTGTAATAAATCCATTCTAATTTTCAGAGTGTTTTGAAGAACTACTTACAGGTGAATGCTTATAGTATAGGTGAATGCAGTCATGGTGTCCCAATGTCATGAAAAACCCATACGTTTTTTTCCTTTAAATCTATTCCAGAGTGCAGCCAGGCCACTGTTACCATCTGTACAACGGGCTGCGTGCCAGCCTGCTGGATGATTATCAGTTACCAGAGATCTTGAGGACGCCTTTGGAAGAGCTCTGCTTACAAATCAAGGTAGGCATACGTGTCTGCAGGTGTTTGCTTTTCTGTTGGTATAAAAGGTTGAAAGCTTAAATGATTGCAGCTCTGAGCTTAGAGCTGTCCTCAAGTGTGAATTCTCTACACCATCAGAACAAAGCATTCAGCTGACAACTGGAGCAGTTTTGGCAGAACCCAGTCAAACCCAGAGAAATGATTGTTTAGGATAAATAAAAGCTGAAGCATTGATGCAAATTTCAACTGTGCTTCTTCTCAAAAAAAAAAAAAATCATTTCATCAGAGGTGCTTCTGTGAAAATGCCAGTGAGTGAAGGGAGGATTCCTTAAGAAAGTTCTGGGTAAAATTCTTCTCAGGTAGCCACGGGTTTCCTTTTTGCAAGTTTATGCTGAATTCCAGCACATACCTAAGGGGAATGCCTTGTGTGTGCATTCTGAATGAAGTAGTAGAGATGTAGTGAGATTTTTCAACCAACACATTTCTATTTTTGCCCTCGCTCAATTACCAAAATCCTAAATTCAAACTGAACTACTCACATCTTTTGTAGTCAGCATGGTCACTGTGTGCTGGTTTTAGGTAGGTAGCCACCTTTCTCCAATTGCTGCAGGTTTGCTGTTTCTGTTTGCTCTCTTCCAGATTCTAAAGCTTGGTGGAATTGCTTATTTTCTGAGTAAACTCATGGATCCACCATCTCGTGATGCTGTAATGCTGGCCATTAATCATCTGATGGAGCTGGTAAAGTATTAATTAACATCCTGTTTCATGCATGCAAGGAAAATGGTTACTTTTGGTGTTTGGTAGGAAGATTATTCTGGCTGCACAAGGTCCAGACATTTGAAACACTACATTATGCAGACCCTTTATATCTTCAGACTGTACAGTGTTCTGCCATCTTGACTGAACAGAGAAGGCAGTTTCACATCAAGCAGCACATAAACTTCCAGGATTAAGCAGTTCCTGAATTGCTGAAAACGCTTGGCACAGCTTTTAGATTCCCTACAGACACTTACCCGGGTAGTTCTGTAAAACCCTGCTCGTGTGTGATTGTATCAAGAGTTCCAGCCAGTTCAGTGGAGAGTTGGAGGTGTGTTTTCTGTGGGCAAATAAGAGAAAGGTCTCATCTGTGAGTGTGCTTTTGGATGATGGGGAGGGAGAGATCAATGACGTGTTCATGTTACTGGCTCCTTGCCCTGCCAAGGCTGTGTGAGTAGCAAAAGAAATAAAAACCAGAAGTGATAGGAACAGAAAGGTACGGATCTGGAAAACATGCTTGGCCAAAAGAACAGGAGGGCACTCAAATGTTAATCAGTCTTCATACTTTTGTACAGAAGGACACTGACCAGTAACCACGTGAAACACAAAGGCGGTTGCTCTTTCATTGTATCTCTTGAACGTTTCCACTTCTGCATCACTTCATGGTCATTTTCCTGCCTCTACCCCCTTATTAAAGCCAGCTGCCTTTTCTAGATACTAGGCTTTCCTTTGTTTTGTAAGTTTTCCAATGATTGTTTCAGGGAAATCCTCCAACTTCAAATCTCAGTAATACTTTGTTTTCCTTTCTGACAGAACGCTTTGGACAGGCAGGAGGAGCTGACTCCGCTCGGCGTACATCTGGCACGGTTACCAGTTGAACCACATATTGGAAAAATGATCCTCTTTGGAGCTTTGTTCTGTTGCTTGGATCCAGTACTTACGATTGCAGCAAGCCTTAGCTTCAAAGACCCTTTTGTTATTCCTCTGGTAACGTTTCTAAAACAGGAATTAAGATTTTAAGAATCTCTGAAGAACGTTAGAATACCTGCACTGATACAGTGTAGTGTGGGAGCACTTCAGTCTCACTTCTGTGTCAGTTGCACTTCTTATCAGTACTGGTTGCCCACACGTACTGTGATGTACTACTACACGTTTGCCTGCAGAATACTGGAAGTAGCATTGCTTTCTGTGCATGCTGCATACAGAGTATTGCTTTATGTATGTCCATTAAGCTGGGGAAGAGAACTGGGTGGAGAAATGGCCTGTGAGTCATGAATACTTTCTAAATTCCAATTGTTTTTAGGGCAAAGAGAAAGTGGCAGATGCCAGAAGAAAGGAGCTGTCGAAGAATACTAAAAGTGATCATCTGACTGTGGTGAATGCTTTCACAGTAAGGATGCTTTAATGTTTCTCTTTCAGAAGCTTTTACTTGGGTTTTAAGCTTTATTCTAAGGAAAGATCCGATCTGTGTGTGCTCTCAAGTTTTTATTGGTTTCTACCAAAACAAAACCAAATTAGTTTTCACCCTTCTAGCCTCGTTTTCCGCCTCAGTAGCCAAATTTCTCATGGATGTGCTGTTGGAAACATAACTTCATGTTTATCTTGGTGCTCTAAACCTGTGATTGATGAGAGATGAGCTCAGTATGCTGTGGCAGCCCTTCAGAAGTCACTGAGTCAGTGCTTCTCGTGCTCTGCAGTACGGTGGGGCTGACTTCAGAAGTGTTGGAGACTTTCTGTGTAGCGTTGGGCAAGGAGGCCACTAAATGAATGGTGTGGAAAAATGGTTGCTACTTCTAATGTCAGCAAACAAATTTGTGGCAAATTTGACTAGATTCCACTTCTCACCATTCAAAAATGTTTCTCTACTCAAATGCTGTGTATGTAATATAATACAGAGAGTTGGAAAGGTCTGCTTTCTCTCTCATAGAGGAAAAAAAATGTAATTTTTGTTGACCTCCCGTTTTTTGCTCTCTTTATTTGTTTAATTTTTGTTAGTATATTTTCTCCTAAAAGATTCCTTTGAAAGATGGTTTGAATTTCCAGGGCTGGGAAGAGACTCGTCGGCGTGGATTCCGAACTGAGAAAGACTATTGCTGGGAATATTTCCTGTCTCCAAATACTCTCCAGGTAACATTCTGGCTGTTAGGGGCGGGGGAAGAGAAACATGTTGATGGGGAATAGGAAGAGGTGGTTGTTTGTTGTTTTTTTGCACAGCATCGTTCTGGGACTGTTGTTGTTGTTTCCTAGATGCTGCATAACATGAAAGGACAATTTGCCGAGCATCTGCTTGCAGCTGGGTTTGTGAACAGCAGAGACCCCAAGGATCCCAAGTCTAATACCAACTCAGGTAAATGATGAGGGAAACTGAAAGCTTTTGATCAGTCAGATTCACAGTTGGCAGAACCATGTTACTTACTTTGCTGTCTTCTACAGATAATGAGAAGTTGCTCAAAGCTGTCATCTGTGCTGGCTTGTATCCAAAAGTTGCAAAGATCCGGCCAAGCTTTAGCAAAAAGAGGAAAATGTAAGGATTTGGTGTGACCTTTGTTTGCATTGCAGGTAGTTTCTGTATCAGGTAGAGGGGCAAGGCAGAGCAATGGCTAAAATGCATGAATGAATCTCTCTGTACAGATCCTCCATGGGTGTGGGTTACCTCATTTGAGAGCGACAGATCTGAGATAGGATTGCTGATCTTTACTTACAGGAACTGAGATGTTGTCTGACTGTTTGGATATTGGGTGATATGTGAAATAATTGGTGTGACATTATCATGCAGTATGTGATGCTAAGATATGTTGATAACACGGCTGCAGAAGGAGACGCTGTCATTTTCTTCTACCTGCAGCAGCAGTTGAAACACTGTCCCCTCTTGTTTGTCAAGACAGAACCCAGCAATTCTGGTCTTTTCATCTAACACTTGTCATATTGTCAGGCTCTTCATTCTTAATAACTGTTATTCCTAATAATATATACTTACGAAAAGGGATATCTATGCTCTCATGAACATGATTTAAGACAGAGTGAAGGGTTGAACATTTGGATCAGCTTTCTGAGCAAATAATGCAGAAACAGCAAACTTAAGAGCAGTCACTGTGCCTGGAATTAAAAACAAAACAAAAATTAGTGATTTTTTTCCATAGTAAATATAAATGTAAGTGGTCAGAGTTCTGCCTAATTTAGTTCTGTCTGCAGCTGGCACTACCTCTGGTCGGTTACTTCTCCATTTTAAACTTAGAAGGGTGTGCTTAAAATTACCTTAACGATGCACTTAACAGAAAGTTTACCAGTCTGATGGAAGTTGCTGTGTCTTTGCATCTTGCTGGGTATAAACCAGCTGCAGGGAAGATTCAACTCTGAGATCCAGCAAACACAAGATTTGTTGCACTCACCCCTTTGCTGGACAGGCTGGTTCTGCTGAGCTGTCAATGTCTTCTTTTTTTTTAAGGGTGAAAGTTTGCACCAAGACAGATGGAACAGTGAATATTCATCCTAAATCTGTTAATGTGGAAGAAACAGAGTTCCATTACAACTGGCTGGTGTACCACTTGAAGATGAGAACTAGCAGCGTACGTGGAGGTTTATGTTTGTGTAATTTGATTTATGTAGCTCTTCAATGAAGCTCAATTGAGATGGAGGGAGTATTGAACAGTAAGAGGGAGTGCCTCTTACTGTGGCCCAGAAGGTATGGAGCAGCTCTGTTTGAAGCTTTCCTGTTTCAGGCCATGTGTTTGACACTCCCTCAGGGTCTGTTCCCTGTAATGCTGGTGGGGTTGTTCCATACGTAACTGAAGCACCAGCTTCTGCTAGGTGCTTGCTTCTGCTTTTAAATAAAACAGTGTATTTTGTATTTCCAGCCAATGTAATGCTTCTGAATATGCTGAGAACCCAAATGCATTGTGAACTCTCTTCTTCCTGTTTGATTGCCACTGGGACAATTAGTTGAATTCTTCACTCTGTGTAAATGACTGCATTTGGGACCATTTTTGCTCCTGTTTCATTTGGTGTAACTCCTCCAGCTGAGTTGCTTCAGGTTTGCTTTGCAGTGAATGACTGAAAAAATGATCTGCTGGAATTGTGCTTTGAGTTTCCTGAATGGCTGTGATGTCAGTTGAGATGCTTTCAAGACTGACTGGAAAACTTTGTCTTCTTGCAGATCTACCTGTATGATTGTACAGAAGTGTCTCCATACTGTCTGCTGTTCTTTGGAGGAGACATATCCATTCAGAAGGATAAAGACCAGGACACCATTGCTGTGGATGAATGGATAGTTTTCCAGTCTCCGGCAAGAATAGCACACTTAGTTAAGGTGACTGTGTTCAATAATGGTGTGTATGGAATCTCAGTATAGCAGTAGCTCTCCTTAGAGACCTTGTATCACTGTAGAGGTGTAACAGATCAGTATTTTTCATGTATTCCCAGTAAATATTCTAGGTATGATAGGTAAATAAAATTTATCTTCTGAAGGTAAGTGTATGAATGCAGACTAAATGGGGGTTGGAGATTCATGATCCTTGAGTTCCTTCCAACCCAGGTCATTCTGTAAACAGTGGTGGTAAAAGTAGCATTCAGAACAGCTGAATTCCTGTGACAAAGTGGGCAGGAGCAGGCAGTGATGACCTCCATGGTGTCTGGCCTTAGGAGCAGGCACTCCAGATTCGTAGCCTTGAGTTTTCAGCATAGTAGCTGCACTGATGGGGATGAGGGTTGTGCTGCTATTGCAGTGGTGAAAGGAGGTGGTGTTCAGGTGTGCAGCCTCTGCTGAAAAGTCTGGGGGATGCTGAAAAGTTCTGGATATTTCAGAGAAGTGTTGGAGGGCAGATGGCAAGGATTTATGAACATGTCTTACAGGAAGAGAATCGAAGAGTGTGATTTCTGTAGTTTTCTGTAGCAAAAGCTCTGTGTGCCCATGAAGTAACCAGATGGATGTGGAAATCAGAGGATGGGGCTCTTCAGTTGGCAGTGATGCTCTCCAGTGGGAAGAGGAGCTGAATGCAGCTGTATATTACATCCTAGAAATGGCACCTGATTTCTTTTTTTCTAAACCTGAATACTTTTAGACCTGAAATAGTCAGCTAATGAGTGAGTAAGCCAGCAGTGATTGTAATGCTCGTTTTAGAAAGCTGCCTTTTGATGCTAAAGATTGCAATGTTGAAATGAATGCATGTGGGAGCAGCCGGTGTAGGGATGGTAGGGATGAGAGGGCAGACGGCTCTGCTTACTGGGGTAACGCCGTGTGCTTCCTAATGGGCTCTCTTTCTTTCTCTCTCTCCTATCACCCTTCTGTCTGCAGAATTTAAGACAAGAGCTCGATGATCTTCTCCAAGAGAAAATAGAGAACCCCCACCCTGTGGACTGGGACGACACTAAATGCAGGGATACAGCAGTACTGACAGCTATTATAGACTTAATCACCACCCAGGAGAATGAAAGTGCCAGGAATTTTGCTCCGCGATTCCAGAGCGAGCGCTACAGCTGATGCACTTCAGCTGCTGCGTAAAACCGGCGTCCCCTGTTTTGTTTCGTTGTTGATAGCAGTTATTGAGCTGGAGGGAAGGCTGAGGGCAGCTCCTGCAGCGGCGTGTCTGTGTCTGCATGTCTTCTGTGTCGCTTTTTAAATAACAAAGCAGCAACGTTAGCAGTGTTAGTTGGTGTAGTTCGGTTCCGTCCCTCCTCTTAAGGCCCCTTAAGGCTGCGGCGTTCGTTCCTCACCCGCTGCAGCCGCTCCAAGGACGGCTCCCGCTCAGCAGCGCTCCTCAGCTGTCGTTGATGACGAGAGGCGGCCGTGCAGCGAGCGGCTCGTGCTGCGCGCGGTGCTGGGGAGGGAACGCTGCAGCGCGGCTCCGCTCCTGCCCCTCCGTGCCTTCTGTGCCCCTCGGCGCCGAGCGGGACCCCGTTTCCGGTCGCGGTGGAATCCGCCTGAAGGTTTCGTTGTGTTGTTTTTTTTTTACTCTCCGTGTCACATTAAAGGACTTCCCTCCCAGGCGCGCTGTCGGCTGCTCTCGGCCCGCCGTGCGGCTCGGCGCCGCTGCTCGGGGCGGCGCGCGGCTGCAGGTGCGGAGATCGCGGCGGGGCGGGGCTGCGTGCGCGGCTCCAACGGTTCCAACGGCTGTGGCGGCCCGGGAGGCGGCGGCGCTGAGGTGAGAGCGGCGGCGGGGCGGCGGGCGGGACGGTGGCCCCGCGGCTGGGTGCCGTGGCGGTGCGGCCCTGCGGGTGGCCGCGGGCGGGGGGCGCCGCAAGGCGCCTTGTTCTCCCGTGCGGCACCGGGCACCGCTCCGCCCCGCTGCCCTTCGGCGGCGCTCCCGGGGCTGCGCGTTGTTCTCCTGAGGCCGTTCGCGGATCGGCGCGCCGTGCTGGGCTCCGTGCTGGGCCGCCCCGAGCTGCGGCTCCGCGGAAGGTGGGTGCGGTGCGGCGCTGCCCCTTTCCTTGGGCGCAGAGCGGCGTTGGGCGATGGAGGACCCGCTTGTTTTTGGCTTTAAGGCCGCCTGTCGTGATTGTAGCGGTGCTTTTTAAAGGGCTCGGTTTTTAAAGACAGACGTTGTGTCGGTTAGGTTGCGGGGCCGGCGCGGAGCGGGTGCGGGGCGCGGTGAAGACGCAGCAGTCGATCGGTGCCGCTGCTCGGGATCGGAGGGTCGGAGGCCGGTGCGGGAGCGGTTGGAGCTCGGGAGCCCCGGGGCTGCGTCCCGCAGTGCGCGGCCGGTGGGGAGCTGCAATGGGAGCCGCGAGCTTTGTTCTGCGGGGCAGCGGCGCGAGGGTTCCGGCTCGGGCGTTCATTTCGCAGCAGCAGACTCGGAGCCGCGATGTCTCGGCCTCGTGCTCGCACAGCTGTGTCTGGCCGCTCGTCTGCTCTCCGTACGCGGTTCTGCTCTGATGAAGGTCACCGCGGCGGGCCCTTGGAGCAGCGCGGTGCTGGGGGATGGCAGAGCAGAAGGCCTTAATGCCAGCAGGGAGTTTCTGGTCCTTCTCTCTGAAATCTCAGAGGCTCATCTCAGAACAAGTCAGAACGGTGACTTCTTTACGGGCAATAAAAACACAGGGAGGGTGCTAGGAGGCAGAAACAAAAAGCAACAAACCCTCTGAAAATGTGTTTGTACAAACTAAAGGAAAGCTTTGTGTAAAGGTGAACTGCTTGTTATGATGCCTTCAATTTGAGATGTCTGAGAGCCATGGGGGAGTTCAGAGTGGCATGAAAGCCAAAGGCTGTGAGCACTGCAGGCAGGATGGCTGTTCTGGGCACAGCTGCAGGCCTGGTGCCACACCAAACCAAACATTGTGTGGGCTTTTGTTCCAGGTGTGGGAGATGATGGGTCCCAGGCTGGTGCTGCTGCTGTCAGCTGCTTTAACGGAACCCTCAGTGCTTTTCAGGGGGTGCTGCTTTGTCAGGCCAGCAAAAACTCCCCTCTCCAATTTTGTGACTTCTTGTAATCCTTTGTTTGGGCTGTGCACAGGTGGTGCAGTCTCACTGATGAGGCGGCCCAAGTGTAGCCTGATTGTGGTGGCTGCACCTGAGCAGGGAGGGCAGAGCTAAAGGGTTCCCAGCCCAGGTGTTCTGCTACAATTTGTAGGAGGGAGAGGAGGTTTAATATCTGTATACCCAGCGCGAGATCAATAAATGTTCGGATGTTGGTCCAACCAGTTTATTACAGATCTTAATTAGGGAGATGGGGAAGGGGAGGAGAGGCACTGTTATGAATTAAGGTAATGGGGAAGGAAAGGAGGGTGATAGAAAAGATAGGAAAGAAGAAGTAAGGAGTCTTTATAGGAAGCAAGAGGGAGACAGTCACCAGCATGGATCCAGCGTGGTTCATCAGTCACTGATCTTCAGTAGTGGTGGCTGTTGTTCTGTTGAGGACGACGGTGACCACGGTGATGATGGCACCTTTTCAGTGGTAGTGAAGTGGTCGAGTCAGCTCTCCTTGGAGTGGCAGATTCTGGCTTTGGTATCTCAGTGGAAATTCCTTTGTTCCCATCTTCCTGGCCTTGCCAGCAGGTGAGAGGGAGGAGGGAGGAGCCAACTTGTATCTTCACAGGATGCAATGGCATCATCCCCCAGCATCCTGTAGAAAACAGGAGTTACTTGGTCACAAGCCAGATCTTCCACCAGAGAACAGTCCTGAGCACTATCTTCTGAAGATAAACAGCTCCAAAGAAATGCTTTCAAATGTAAAATTGTCCACACAGTGATGTTGAGAGACGGGTGTTGCTGTGTGGCAATCATCTCCTAGAGTCTTATCAGAAGAAATAGCTCAGAAAGCAAGCCAGAAAGAAGGATTCATACACCAGGGCAGGAGGCAGGCAGGTGAGGCTGGCCCTGGTGGTCACTGCAGCCCCACACAGAGCGCTGGAGGAGCTCTGTGCTGGGCACCTCTGTGTGCTCCTCTGCAGAGCTCCCTGCAGTGCTGGGTCGGGTGAGAGCTGGTTGTGCTGGGCAGGGGAGGGCTGTGCTGGAGAAGCAGCTGCAGCAGGATGAAGGGAGCTGAGTGCTGGGCTGGGCTGCTACTGCTCACAGGTGCAGGTGTGGCCTTAGTTGACACATTACCCTTTGGACACTAAGAGCTGTGTTAAGTGTTACAAATTGAAGTACTCTTTCCGCAGTTAGTGTAGCTACATCACGAACTGATACTTTCCATCTCTGCTATGCCACGAAGATTTCCTATCCTTCCCTCCTCCCTCAAAGGCACTGCTGGCAGACCAGGCTTTAGAGGCACACAGCAAAGGTAGGCGACTGCTTTCCTACTGTCCTCAGTTCCTTCAGGCCAGTGAACCACAGCCCTGTGTAGCTCTGTGGCTTCTTCCCTTGCTCAGTTGAGCTGTTCTCCCACACCGCTGTGGTTCACTGCTCCAAGTTCACACAGACACTGAGCAGGCAGGGCAGTGCTGGTTCAGACACACAGAACTTCCCTGACAAGAATGGTGCTAATGGCCGGCACTGCAGTGCTCCGTGAACAGAAACTGAGGCTGTATTTTGGTAAGGATTTTATTGATTGTTGTCCTATAAAATCATAACAGTCTTTGATTCCTTAAGAACCGTGTCTGAGAATAAGAAAAAGGCTTTTAAAAAACATTACAGCACTTTTGGAAAAAACAGGTATGAAAAATATATACAGTGTATTAAAAATCTGAATAAAATTAATGCCTGGATTTATACATTCAGTTATGTGTTAAACATCTGCCTGTGTACAATAAATCCTTCGTTAAAATATTAGCAGTATTTCTACTATGTTAAATAAGACTTTGCTCAGTGTACAGTCTGTATCACTGCCATTTGCTCAGTCCGCTTCTTATAAATTAATCCCGAAGGCTGGAAGCTGCTGTCAGCCTGCCAAAGGAAGCATTTCTGTACAAATGTCTTCCTAACAGCTTTTCAATTGTTACAGAGGTACATATTTACAAAGTTATTCACACATCAGCACATTACACTCTATGTAAAACAGTGTCCAGAACCTTTTAACCCCGAGGACTGACAGCATGCCTGCTACCACACATCTTTCTCTCGCTTAATGCAGCCTGCAGCCTGCTCTGTCACGAGCCGCTCCATACAGAGGTGGAGATGACTATAATACAAACTGTCACATCTACGTACAGAAAGGAGGAGCTGGAAGTGACTTAATTCAGAGTGCATTCTGTTCACACCATATTAAGTAGTTCTTTTTTTTCAGTGGGATTCCAAGGCTAAATTGCAGATGCAAAAACAGGCGTTGTGTGAAGTGCAACTGTGAGAGGCCAAGAATGGGGTGTGTGAAGCAGCGCCAGTCAGAGCTCCTCCAGCCCAGGGCTCCCCTCCTGCTCTGGGGTAGGACAGGACAGAGATGCCCCCTCTGCTTCCACACCTCTCCTTGCTGCTGCCCTGAGTTCCTATGCTGAAGCTGCAGCAGCTTCATCAGCCCCATGGGTCTTATTACTGCCCTTCTGCTTTTGCCTGTGGACTCAGGGTGATGCTAACAAATGCTAATGATGATATTCAGTGAACTCCAGTTCGGTGAACTTTTACCTCCACAGAAGGAAAAAACTCATTTTTACAGCAGAGAAAGAAGGAAGAATTAAAAAAAGATAGGAAAAAGCACTTCATGTTTACTGTAGGCCCCATCCAGGCAATAACTTGGCATGAAGATTTAACTCAGCACCTGGGAAAAACTGAAAACAGGCAGATTTCCAGCAGTTACAGGGCTTTAAAACACCAGGAAACAGCCTGTGAGTGCAGGCATCTCAGCTCTGAACCACAGCACAGGGCTCAGGTTGCTGATGCTAGTGAGAAAAAAACACATTCCTATGTTATGTATATGGCTGCTTTTCTACAGCTTGAAATTATTTTTAGTACTAAGTATTAAAAAAAGGGGCTCAATCTTTAAAGGGCCAACCTAGCAAAGAATACTGGAAAAGCAATCGCTGCCACAAAGGCAGCCAGAGCTTGAAGAGCTTTTGGAGTGGAGAGACAGGACAGAACAGCCTCTGCACTTGGCACAAACTGGATTCCAGGAAACTCTTCCTGGAGGAACAACGTAAGGCACATAAGGAGGACACTGGTAGAAGGACATCAAAGGGCTCAATCTCTGTATATTATTATTCTTAATGAAAACAAGCTTGAGTCTGATGGTCATGCTAAAAAATGTATCAGAGAATGAGACACTCCATCTTTATTTTGAAAAGCTGGTTCCTCTTGCTTGCTTTCACAATTCCTTTCTGGAGCAGCAGGAAGAGAGCACGAGCTGTATGAGAAACACACAGCACAGCACCACCACACGAACTCCGGCTGGCTCCCCTGGAGCTCATCAGCTCAGTAACTCACTGTGTCCTACAGAATATGGCTCACCCTGGGCTGCTGCTGGACAGGCAGTCCTTCATCCATTACATGCTGCTTATTGCAGCTCAGGTTAAACAAAGGTTTTGACAACACAGGGAAGTATCCCATTTGACACCTTTTCTGGTTCTGGGAATGTAATACTGCAGTTTTTAGGAGTTGGAACTCTGTTCCCCCACTGTTATGCTCCTGTTCTCCTTCCAGCTCAGTGTATGCATTTATTTGGTGAGCTTCTGGTATTCAGCCTGCTAGAGAGGGGTTTTAAATTTGAAAGAAAGAAAGTGAAAATCATCAAGAAAACAGATGGAGAAAGTATACAAATAGGGATGAGGGAACCAAAGCTGAAAGGGAAATCTCATTTTAAAAACAAAGAATGGCTGATCTCCACTGCCCAGGAACCTAATTCTCATAGAAACTGCCGTTACTCAAGCCAGGCATCAGTTCATAGCTCTCAAAACGCGAATCAAAAAGGGCTGAGTATCAGTGCTGTCGCTGTATTTAATGCATCTGTGCCTCACGTCTTCCATGCAAGAGCTGTAGTGTGTGCAGCTGTGCCCCTGCTGACAGCAGTTTAGTGCAAATCCTGCAGCACAATATGAGGATGCAGAAATCATCTACACGTTGGTTTCAAGTCCCAGCAGACGCCCCATGCGCTCCATGTTCTTGTCAATGGTGGCACGACACGTGATCTCCTTGGCACACTCCATGGGAAACCACCCTCTTTCACCATCCCGCAGTCGTTCCCCTTCATACCAACCTGCAAAATGTGAACAAAGAGTGAGAACCCTTCTCAAGGCCTTTAAAGACACCATGGCAGCACTTTTCAGCGGTGCACAAACCTGGTGCCTGACAAAGTGCCCAAGCTCTACATTTTTAGACAACTCAATTTCACGTCTGTGGATATTTCACATGTCAAAACCACCCAGCCCGTTCCGTCCCCGAGTCTTTTCTGTGGGCTACGACAGGGACGAGATACAAGTGCTGCTTAAACAGAGGCTGTCCTTTGGAAACCTGAACCAAAAGACTCAAGTTTTAATTGGAAGCTAATGAGGAAACAAACTGTCATCTGCAGCGCTGACACGTGGTTACGCTACTCACCATCATTTACTTTTTGATAAACCAAAACAACATCAGCAACTTGAAGAGACAGCTCGTCTGACTGCTTTGCTGTGTAAGTTCTGATGATCTCTACCTGTGTCAAAGCTGTGGAAGAAAAGAAGCTGAGGTACACAATTCCTGTAACAAATCTTCTGTGAAGCTGTGTACGCCCTTAACTTAGAATGTTCTCCCAACTCCAAAAAACCAAAACCCAAAGGCAGCAGCAAGCGGCTTCCCCATCACACAACAAACTGCCTGAACACATGGGACGGGGCTGCGCTCTTCTGTTAACAGACTGGAACAGCTCACCGAACACTGATGAACAAACAGAAACCACAGAGCAAAACAGAATTTGAAGAAGTGCCTGTGGACAAGGAAGGGATGGCAACTCCACATGTACTGCAGTAAAAGAGCCCAGGAAAAGCAGGGGTCTGTACAGCATCCATGTACTGAAGGCACCACTAAGGGGCAGTGCGTTTCCAGTCCCACGTCACAGTGCTCACTGCTGCTGGTAGCTGAACTTACTGGTTCTGTCTGTGCTCTGCCTGTCTCTGTCTTGTCCAAGCACTGTAATCCAGCGAGCTCTTTCACTCCTGCAAAGAGCAAAACCAAGATGATGATTATATCATATATGTAATGCACCTCATGTCTGAAGCATCTGACAAACATAATAAAGCTGTTCTAATACAAGTATCCACAGCAAGGCTTAGCAGCACAGTGTACTTAGAATGAAAAGCAAGAGTCAGGAAAACAAGTTCTCCATGCACACAGGGCACGTTTATGTTTCCAGATGCGCTGATGTGGGAAATTTGAGAGACAACTCAAATCAGGTCCTGGGTGGAGGCCTGAACACATCACTGGGCTTTGGATTGTCCATCAGCATTTCTGAGGACAGCAGAAAGAATTATTGAGATTCTAAGCATCGTGCCACATACAACAACAAGTGCAAATTACTACAGCTCAGCTTGGAAAGGAGTAGAAGATGCAGAAAACCAGTGAGGAAAATAAAGCTAATCCTCACCCCAGGTAACTGCTAAGCTAAAAACCTACTCGCTCTAGCTTTGAATTTTGGCAAACAAGGGTGTGAATTCCATCTCAGTAAATTGGTTTTATCTCATGTTTGTTGAAGGGCTTTGCTGTCAGTACAGGTTACAATAACATGAGGGAGCTGCAGGGCTGAAGGACTTTTGTTGCTGCCAGTGGTTTTAACTCAAAATAATGAACATCTGCCTTCCCTAGAAGCCTGATCTTTTCACAAAACATCTGAGGACACACTGAACTTGTTTCAACCAAAACATGAAGGAGCATTCAGTGTTTTGCATGTGCTTAATTTTGTTCTTTGCTTTAGAAGCATGTTACAGATTCACATTTTCTTAACACAAGAATTGCATTTTCTTTCAGACAGATGACAAAAATTGGGTAATTTCATACTGCCTTCCAGTCCAAATATTCCGTTCTTCATACATCTGAGCAGCATTTCCTTTATGGAAATACTCCCTCTGGGGTCCCCCTCTCCCCGGAATTAAATGAAAAATCCAGTCAAGAAAACACCTCTTCTATCTTTCAGCCCATCTAGGAAAGCCTCCACTTTTACACATAAACTTCTGTAGCTTTTATTGTATTTTTACAAGATTATTAATGTTCCATGCATAAGAAGACAATCTGGAAAACAAAAATAAAAACATGCCAGCCCCAGTGGATAATCTCCTGCTAAACGACCATTCCACTACAAGGAACGCCTGCAGCAGCAGCAGCACCTGCATGTGGGAGGAGTGCCCTAAGGACGGGCGCAGGACGCAGGGTCTGAGCCAGCGCCGCGCAGCCGCACTGCTGTGAAACCGTCCTGCACAGCTCCTGCCCACAGCTGCTGCTTCCCCCCAGGAGCCTCCGGCTGCTCCAAGTGGCAGAACGTGAGCACACAGCACCACAAATCTGAGCTGTTCAACGTGCAAAGCTGTGTTCAGTGAGCACTGCAGCCCGGCCTCAGCTGCACACTGCCTGCCTGTCCTCCTACACCCAGGGTTTGTCTGCGACCCGCGTATGCAGTTCACAATAATCTATAAAAAGACAGCTTTCAAATCAAGTAATTATTGTCAGAATTCTTCCTCTTGATGACAATCTGCTAGACTGCTATTTATACCACAAGCCACATATAGCAAAGCAGTAACAAATCTGTAGAACAAAATGTCTTCTTATAAGAAGACCAGACAACTAAAAATGCGCCTCATTTTTCCCCAATAAGAAAGCGTTTCCAAACAAGTCTGAATCATCTGCTTACTTTATAATGAGATCTTTAATAGATATCATTAATGATCTGTAGCTTCTTTCAGGGTTATTCTAAACTCCGAAGGCAAACCTAAAATGCAAATGTTTCCAGGCTGGGCTCCGTCTGGAGCATTCTGTGCTCTGTGCCTTCTGTCCTGCCTCCAGCTCCCACCAAACAGATGGGATCTTTCACTTTTGTAAGGCTGTGTGAAAGTTAATGGCACCACAGAGGAACGAGTGCCTCTTGGGGACTCGCACCCGAAAGAACAAGATGCTGCTTGTTGTTCTGTTCAAAAGCAGGACACCCTCCAGAACAGCTTCAGGAGAACAAGGACCACCTCTATCCCAGCACAGCTCCGCAGCTTCCCCAGGCGATGCCCAACTCCTCCTCCCAGTCACTGCTGTGCCGTTCCCACTCCCACACCATCCAACCATTGTTACAACTGTGCACAAACCACAGCTGCAGGACAGCAGCACGCAGCCTTCACACCCGATGTCTGCCTGCTACCACGCCTCAGGATGAGCTGTGCTGTGCTATAAATGCCACGCTGCTCAAACAACCATTAGGATACACTGCTTGGGAGAAACCAGTACAGAGGAAGTATCAGAGCAGTCCTGAAGGAGTCTGCAGTGAGATTTTTCAAGGCTGTCCTATCAAGACCCACAAGAAGGAAATCTCCCTACCCAACACACGGAAGGCAGCATTTCCCTGCCAGTCAGCTGCTGTGCTGCAGGGTGAGATGGGAACAGTGCTGGAGAGGGCTGGAACTCAGCCCACCACTGCAGTGCTCCTCGCAGAGCGCTCGTCAGGAATGCACCCTGCTGTCTTTCAGCCCTGAGCCACCTGCAGGACAGCTGTGCATGTAAGCAGGCTGCAGAATGCACGATACATGCAGTGCTTTCAACTGCAGTGCACGAGCTGCTACTCTGGTTTCCTTTAGGCACTTGCCCTCAGGGCACAACTACAGGAAGGCTCTGTGTTCACAGGCAACTTCCAGCTCTCAGAAGAACATTTGTCAAAGAGTGTTTAAACAAATGTACTTATAGATACCTCAGCCACATTTGCAGTTCAAATGGAATTAGAATAATCTCAAGCTGGAAACACAAACATTGTGGATCCCAGCACCCAGACCCACAGAGGAACACCCAACTCCAGACTGTATCCAAGAGCTCCAGCAGCTTGTGGCCATGCCACTGCCCTGTGATGAAGAACCTGATGTGGCTGCAAGCTGCCATGAGGCCTTCCCTAAGGGAAGTGAAAAGCTACTGCAGAGAAGCTCAGAGAGGTACATGGCTTCCTCCAGTATTTTAACATTTTATTCTGCTATTTGCTGTTACTTACTGAGTTTCTGTTCCCAAAAGCAGCTCCACCTTCTCTCCTGCATGGTTACTGAGGACAGACAGCCTGAAGAGGTGAACTGGGGAGCTCTGCCGTGAGTACAGCATGGCTGAAGTGTTCTTCATGGGAGAAGAGGTCAGGTCCTCACTGTCACACTGCTGGACCACCAGCTGATCCCTTAAGGAATAATCTGTGACGTTGTAACTCTCCTCACTGCAGAACAATTAAAACAAAAACAAAAGCCACAAGTTCAGTGTCAGCTTCCACTAAGTGCCTCTGGAAGCAAATCCAGTATAGAATCTGCTTTAACCACGCTGAATGGCACAATTCTGACATTTTGTATCTTCATCTTTTCTGCACATTTCTTTCTGAAACTACCAGCTTCCCACAGCCTGCAGTGCATTGCTCCATATGCTCAACTTACTCCACTAAACCAGAAATGAGGCACAGCAATTGTGTTCTTATGCATTTCCTTCTGTACCTCCAAGTGAATCACAGACCTTCATATTAGAATACATAAGAAAAAAATACACTTTCCTTTTCCTTGTGCCCACAGAAATATGGATAGGCAAACTGCTTCCCAATAGAGCACTATCAACCTTTAAAACACAGGATCATCTACTCCTTGTCCATCTGCAGGTATAAGGTGCTAAAATCTATTTTACATTGTTCTGAAACTAATGACATAGCATCATCCAACTGTGACTTCTAAAAAGAGGCAAAGAACCACAGAATCGTAAGGGCTGGAAAAGACCTCTGAGATCCTCAAGCCCAACCCCAACCCAGTGCCACCATGCCCTCCAACACTGGTAAAATTCCTTCAGCAAAGTTTAATCACTGTTAGCATTACAACTTTTGTGGCAAAATAACTCCCGGCAGCTTGGAAAAAAACCATGGTTTTTCAAGCAGCTGTGAACAGCTAACATTCCCAAACAGAATTTAACCTTCAGGTGATTTCCAGTGTATGAAGTCCAGCTGCATTCCAATGCCAAGATAAACCTCAGAAGCTGACAAGCCATCGAGCGCTGAAAGCAGATGAGATTTGAGAGGTTTTCTTAGAGGGTCACAAAAAGCAGAATTTTCAATAAATGTGAACTCAGACTCAAATACAAGCCTGCAGTCTTGTGCAGCACTCAGGATGCTGCAGGTAAGTTTTCTGAACACTCAGTAAGGCGGTTTTACTTCAGCTGTATGTAACAAAGCTTCATTAATTGTGAGGTTCTCCTGAACTCACAGGATGCAGAGCTAGCTCACTGACAGCTCTGGGTATCAGTAACTGAGGGACACAAAGCAGATCTCCGTGGTCCCAGGAGGGCATACTGAAAAAAGGAGGTATCTGACTATGGGTAGAGTTGTAGGCCAGCTGTGTCCTGTTTTTAGCAAAGCACTGTTACAGTGTAAGCTTACAAATCCGCAGGAAGAGAATCGCCTCTGCTGGTCAACCTCCCCCCCAGGGGCACTTGTGAAATGACCACTCTTCTGAGGAAGCTCCGTGTGCCTGACAGCAGACAAATCCACATCCACAGCCTGCAGTTACACTCATCAGCTGTGCAGGAGAGGTGTAAGCACAGTCCTTCTTATCCATCCGTGTTAGGGGTGTAGAAGGGGAAGAAAGATGAAAACTCATTATGATAGAAATGCATACAAACATGGCAGTATTGTGCACGAAGTAAATATCCTCCATCTCAGCAAGGCACTGGTGTCACCATGCTCTGCGGAACATGGAAGAATTTCTTCACTAGCTCAGAGAAAGCCATTTCCCAGATATGGCACCAGTACGAAGAGCCATTGTGCAGTCCATGTGCATCTCAGGGCAGACTGAAAGAACTCAAGATGTGAACTACACTGCCTGCTATTCTGCTACTCACTGTGTTGCAGTATTACCTTCAAATCCAATGTCAATGCACACCGTTGGTTTAAGGGACCCTGTAATGGGAGTCATGGCCACAGCAGTGGCAATTTGCAGTTCAGCAATGAAGTTGAGGAGAAAAAAAGAAAAACTGAGAGCTGAGCAGTACGGAAATGCATGCTTTGTTGTCCAGAATCGACGTGACAGGTCCACAACATCACTCACACATCCTCTTCTGTGCTTTTCTCAATGCTACTGAGTATCACTCAGCCACTGTTTGCCTGACCTGGTCAAAGTGTGGTGGAACAACTGCCTGTGCTGGTGCTTTGATTTCAAACAGAAGTCAGACTGTAGCTCAGGATGACTACCATTAATAAAGCATCATTAGATTTAAGAACAAGAACCCCATTGCATCCTAAGTACACCCCAACACACTCTTTGTATTTGCTCAGCTAAAACGTACTACTTTTCATTACAAAAAGGCTTCTGGAGTGCTAGTTCCCTTGGTATTCAAGGCGCAGTTCATCCAATGACAATTCTGACACGTGCAAACTGTTTCTAAAATGCAGATGGGCAGAACGCAGCTGTATCTCACTGGGCAGGCAGCTCCTCACACTGCCACTGGGCACGGCCACCACCACAGTGCTGTGGGAAGAGGAGCTCTGGGCCATCCCAGCACGCGCAAGTTTCTGCATATATGGCAAACTGCTCACCCAGGACAGCTGAACTTGGGGAAAGGATGAAGCAGCATGATTGCAGCACTAAGTAATTAGTATTTTTAGCACAGTAGAGTGATTTGGTTGTGCAACGACAATCTTTTGAGAAAGCAATTGCTGCAGTAGAAATACAAATATCTGAACTCGGCTAGCAACAAATATTTCTGTCCACTGCTGCAGTGTCCATGGTAACACTGGGGGAAGGAGAGCAGCTCACCAAAGCTCAAACGTTATTAATGACCATATTCACTCGGGTAAGTGCATGCTTCATGCCCAGAGGACTGGGAGGTTCACACACAAACTCTCTTCCATTCTGGTGTGCTCAGGGGGTGTTGTTCAATTGACCAGATCAAGCTGATTGTTAAGTTTGCTTTAATTTTGGTTTCTGGGCCCATTCAGGACGTTTCGATTCCAGCAGCTGGAAGACATTATAAATCGAAAGCCCCAAAGCTTTAATAAGATGCATTGTTATAAAAACCTGCGTTATAATCTGGACAACCAGCCAATAAACAACATAACAACACGGATAATAAACTCATCATCGTTTTCCTAACTCAGACATTTACTTAGCTACCAACACAGCCACACAACAACAGCAGGCCCGTGAGAAAAACACAGCTTAAGAAATGAGAGAGGGCTCTGGTGAGCAGCCAGAGGTGGAACAAGGGGCCTTGGAGGGAACGTTCCAGCAGGACCTCGATCAGCACTGAATCTCAGGGTCACGGTCACAGCATTAAGAGCTGGGGACAACTCCACTAATTTTCCTCCTCACTTGCACAGCGGTGTTTTGAGTTAAATATATTTTCCTCCATTTTGGAATATTCACATTTTCTTCGCAAATTTTATACTCTAACTCACTCCTCCTAAGTTCTGATTAAAATTATGATTTGAAGTTTCACAGAACAGCATCTCTTACAAACAGCTGGAATTTGGCTCAACTGATCAACGCAAATCCAAAATCATCCTTCCAAAGAGTTTTCAGCCTCAGGAAGGTTTGTCTATCAAGTATTATTTAACAGCAACATCAGAGGATGCAAATTCCATTAGATTATTCCAAGTCTCCCCTCAAATCCAGTGATAAAAGTTTAACTGGGGACCACTGGAAGCATCTTCCCGTAAACCTGTCTCAAAGTAACTCCTGTAACTGTATAAACAGCTTCACAAATTTTGACTAAGTAACACGTTTAATCCACATTTTGTACCAGGCCCCTTCAAACCTCATTCAGTTTTCCAATTAGCAAATGGCTAGAAAATACAGAGCAATTCTGTGCATGCAATCACGTTTGCCCTTCCCACGGCAGGAAATGCTGGTTTCATTTCCCTTGGGATGAGGCACACACAGCAGTCACAACTCACAACACAGCTCCATGATGGATGGCCTCCGTGTGCCGCATGAGCCGAACACGAGATTTTGTATTGGTGAAGCTCTTACCTCTTCTTCTTGGTGATGATGAGGACATCATTGAAGAGGAAGAAGTACACCTGCTGTTTAGAAGTCCTTTTAGAGAAAAGTCCCGTGTCTTCTACATAGGCTGTTAACTCTCCCCTTTTCACTAACCATCGTGAAGAAGAAACCAATGGAAATGGCTAAAAATCAAGAAAACAACATTTTAATATTCTAAAAATAGTTTTTTTTCCCCCTCCTTTTTTTAAGATCAGGAAACAAATATTCAGAAAAAACCCACTTGAATAAACTCAAAGTGCAGAGATGAGGAGTACAAGTTTTAAAGTATCCACAAGTGAGAGCTTGCAAATGCTTGAAAATTCTCATATTCCTAACCTAATTGCTCATCCATGATCAAAATGAGCTCCCAACCACTCACACTTCGGGGTGGAAATGATGCCCTAAGGAGAGGAAAACTGCTTGTCTGGTGCTGGCAGCAGCCCATTCCCTCAGGAGCACATGGACATGGATGGGACACAATCAGGGCTGGCTGTTCCCGACTGCTGGCAGGAGCTGGGCTGCCCATGGCGCTCAGCTCCTCACAGTGCTGAGGGCTGCTCCAGCAGGGTGCTGCTTCTGCCCCTTGACAAGCCCAGCAGTGTAGCTGGTTCCCTTGAAACCATTACACATCATTACAGATTAAGGAAACCTCCAACTTTTTTAGTTTTGCCTCAGACTGATTTGTATCTTCACACATCCAGAAGAGACCACAGTAACTGCTCAGCTGGATTTGGTCCTCCACGCAGCCATCCACTGGAGCACCACTTGTGCTATACTGCAGATGTACAGCAGTGATATATGATAAATATATGTATAACCTGCCATTATTTCAGTGAGTACTTTCTTAGAAAGGGCAGACAGGCACTGGCACAGGCTGCCCTGGGAAGTGGTGCAGTGACCATCCTGACGGTGTTTAAGGAAGGGCAGATGTGGTTCTTGGGGACACGGCTGGGGCAGTACTGGGATACATGGGAGGCTGCACTGAATGATCGTAAGAAATCTTCTCCAAGCCTGGTGATTCTGTGATTCCATATTCTCCAATTTGAAAATGCAGGATTTGATTTGAACCCATTCTTCCTAAGTAGATTTTCACCCAAGTCTCCATCTCTGTTAGTGAGTCAGACAACCTTACTAGAAATCGCTGTAATTTTGAGTTCATTCACTGACACTGCTGCTCATCCCACATCTGTGGCTAACATCAATCCAACTTATAAAGTGACAGTCCTTGGAGAAAGTGATAGAAACACCTCAATTAACCACACAGCTTACAAAGGCTCAATTCAGCTCAGTACTCTGATATGGCAACGCAGAAGAGCTGCCAAATTTCATCTCTGTAATCTAAGTAATTTCTAAGTTCATAAAAGCATTTAACTGAAAAAAAAAAAAAAAGTCTTACGCCGAATCAAAGCTCTGCAGCTTCAGTACATTTTTGTAAGCAGGCAGCTTCACATATTTACCCTTCCTGAAATGTAGTAGCAGTTCCCTGTGATGATAATAAATGTGAAACATCAGACCAGAGGTTACACCACCTCCTAGGGGACTTCACAAAATCAAAAGGCCGGACTGTGGGTCCAGAAATGACAGAGCAGTTTGGTTCTTGGACTCAAGCTTTTGCAGAAAATTCCTTTCCTGGCACTAAAACCCCCAAAAACCCCACATCTGAATCTTCATTAAAAATACAGAGCCTACAGATGAGCCACGTACAGAAGTGATGTAGATTTTAACAGCTTCTCTTGTACTCCCATGTAATGCTCTACAATCACAGCAAAGAAATTAAGAATTACAAAATGTATGAGAAAAGAACAGAAATAGTTTACCTGATCTATGATGGATACGGAATAGAATCATCACGACTGTTCTTCAGATAAAGCTATTCTAAAGATTTCTAGAGCATGAACTAAAAAGCTCTCTAATCTCTATTTCAAATGAGTTCATCAGATCTTCCTAGTCAACTGTATTCCAGAGGCATCTTGTGCTTACTTTAATATTAATTTTCCCTTAATTGACAAAAGAGTACGACGTGTACATCATCTGCTCTCTGTGTAAAGTAAGCCATCAGAACTTAACATGTATTGGAACTTGGCCAAAACAATCCAGCAAGCATTCCAGCTGGCACTGCTCAAACAGAAGGAGTGTAAACCACTAAGTGGTCGTATTAACAGGCGTGGAGGGAAAAAGTATTGCATAAAGAATACAGAAAAAGAAAATAAAGTTCTATTATTGTCATGAAATCACTGAGAGCTGCCAGTCCCAGCATGCCCACTGCAAGGATCACACAGGGCCTGTTCCTGCTGCAAGGTCAGATCCATATCCTGATCCCCTGCCAACAGAAAAATAACGGGCACTGAAGATCTGCTGGGTGCTTCTGTGGGTCAGAAAACTGGGAAGGAACGTGGGAAGCCAATCACCCAAAGTTGTCAAACTATTTAAAACTCTATTTTAGATTATCCAAATACCTGAGGCTGTTATCACCAGTGTTAGCACATGCTGTGATGTCACTCAGGAGATGTTTCCTTTATTCTTGTTACATGACTGTTATTAGTATGTAAATAGAAATACTGCAGACAATGTGAGAAATACCTTTTTGGAGATAGGATTTACTCAGAACAAGACTGACCACCTGAAGACATAAATCCATACTTCACATCTGATGACAAATACCAACCAAAACCTTCTCTCAAAACTATACTGGTTATGTAGTGAGACACAAATCACAGAAATGGTACTTTAACAGTGAATGAACAATGAATTTAACAAAGAAGACTCAATGTACTTCAAGAGGTTTTTTGCACGTACAACAAAACCCCACCAACTGTTGTTATTTCTGCTACAGATTTCACCCTACTGCAATCTGGATGTTCAAATAGTGTTAGGACCCTTTCTTGGGCTAACAGCCGTTGGTTGGTGCAGCTCCTGGGTGAAATCTCCTGGTGTCAGTACAGCAGTGCTGTCAGTACAGACGCAGCAGCCGCCTGCGTGGCGCATCAGTGAGCAGCAGGGCAGGCACAAGGGCAGCTCACACACCTGCTCTGCAGCATTAACTCTCACCTCGACAGAAATGGGGTGCTGAACTTTACCTCTCATTCTCAGAAAATGCAGAGCTGGGGTGCTAAAACTCAACCAAGGAATTGTTTCATTTCAGCTGCAATAGATAAACAGGTGTCCCTTTCTGCTGCTGAACTGACGTGGAGAGCAAGTAACACTTCATCAAACAGGTATTAAAAAACCCTTTTTGCTGTAACATACGCTGACTCACTCTTATTAGAGAGATGTTTTTTTCCTCAGCTGAAGTCTGAGATCTATTTCAGGCAAAATTTCAAAATTTCAGAGCTGCCCACAGTTCATGGCAGTGCCCACCCATGTGTAAGGAAAGGCATCAGAAGTCATTCACACACTGCCTCACAATGTGCTCAAGAGAGAAATGCAATTGCTTTGCCATGCAATGCTTCCCCCCAGAAATGTTTCCTTTTCTCAGATCAGTCAATTCATGTGTGAGCTATACAGGTTCCATGACACGGCTGCCACTGCAGCAGAGAACTGTGATGCTTCTCAGAAATGATGCTGAGCATTTCTCTGATTTTCTTTATGTGAGAGTAAAGACAGAGAAAGTTAACTCAAAACCTGACAGTCCTCAAGAAAACCAGTGATGAGAAGGACACAGGCAGAGCAAAGCATGGCACCATGCAGTACTTGTGACAAAACCGTCTTGCACATCTTTGTAAAAGACATGAAACAGTGTAATGTCATATTAGGCACTCCACCAGGGACAGGCTTTCATCCACACAGGTAGACCAAAGCCTGGGCATACATTCTTTGGCAATTAATGCTACTTTATTCTTAAAAAAAGACATTCTTCTATTCTATTTCCCTAAAAAGTCTCACCTCAAAGCTTAACAGACCTTGCTAAAGGTGCAGCAGTCCTCAGTTACTCAAGTTTCCAGAGCTTCAGCTACCTTAGAATATGAATTTGTCTTCCCATTAACTGAGAAGTCATGTCAGGACTACAGCCTGCCCTAATTTACTTTGTGCATTTGGTAATGAAGCTACCAAAACTTAACACACAGTCAAAGCTCCTTCTGTGCTAAATGATTCTGGTTCCTTGATTTAATCATACCTTGATTTTAAATTCCAGCTGGGAGTTAATCGTGTACATCATTTCTGTCCTTTCCATTTTCCGAGCACCTTCATTGCACAAACGCACCAACTGAAAAACAAGACATCTGCTGAGCGCGTTTCACGTCCTCACAATCTGTAATACCAGTAACTCCTGTTCCTTGATCCAACACACTTCTGTGGAAGCATTTACAAAGGATCTGACATTTTCACAATGCTTTCAAGATCTGAACGAATGCACCAGAGTGACCTGGTCAGAGCTGAGAGCTGGTTCTGCTCTGGGAGTGGACTGGACGAGGCCCCTCTCAACCCACACCACTCCACAATGCTATGATTACTATTTCTTCTTCAGCACAGCCCTCATGGTACAAAGCTACGGCCAGAAGACCTGACTGAGAAGGGTTACACTCACTGATCTACATGAGCACCCAGCCCCACAGAACCCATCCTTCCAGCCTGACAATCCGTGCTGCACACTGACGGCTATCACACGCATGCAGCTCCTTCATAGAAGGAAGTCCCAATACAAATACTGCTGTGCCACCTTGTTGAACTCAGGCAAACTGCTCTAGGGGCTGGCAGCCCTGCCCACAGTAGGGGCACTGAAACTAGATGATCTTTAAGGTCCTTTTCAACCTTGGCCTTTCTATGATTCTATGAAACTTCCCCAGGGACGGCTTCACTGCAGCTGACATTCAGGACACAATCTCAAAGCACACACCATAGCCCTGCTGAAGCCTGCACACCAGGGAAGAGGCATGCACCCACAGGTGCAGTCAGAAGGGCATCCAATCACATTCCCTTTAACTCCACAAATACCATGCAGGATTTCCTTCAGTTAATGAGCCTTTTCTTCTTTTAAAAATCACTTTACAAATCATTTACTGCTCCTATGGAAAAAGTAATTGTGTTGGCAACAGTACAGTGTTCCTGAGTTTAGGATATTTTCCTAAGTAAGAGAAAGACAATAATTCAGCCAAGAGAAAGGCCACTATGGACTGATTTTGATTAAGACAATGTAGAGCTTTTATATCCTTTGCTGCTCTCCCTTACACAGGAATATTCAAGGCCCAAAGCAATATGTAGGCCTGAAAGGTTATTTTTAAGCAATGTCAATAATCACATTTAATGACAGTCTGTGATGCGCTATGGCTTCTGAAACAGATCTTGCAGGCAAAAAATAGCCCTGAAATTCTTAATTTTCTTTTCATACCACAATGCCCTGCTTGACAGTCTTCTATTTCCAGAATATGCCTATCTGCAGCTATCTAGAACATGTATACACATATTTTAAACAGATGAATTGGAATTTCTCACTAATTAAAAATAATAATAATCAGCTTGCTTAGTTTCACATAAAACAAACTGGAATTTGTTGTAAGTGCTGTCAAAATCTCCAACCAATATGCATGGAAATGGACTTGCACTCTTCTACCTTTGATTCTTGGCAAACAACTGACAGCAGCAGACACCCTTAGCGTGCAGCAAAAGCAGACAGGCTTAAGCACAGACTTTTTCTGCACTACAGGACATACCTTGCTCACTTCCTTCAGAGCCTGCTTGCAGTTCTCATATTTCGGTGAATCTTTAGGAGTTTTCTGACAAATAGTCTGAAAGAAAACATCCATTACTGCACAGAACTAAAAAGCACAGACTGTAACAAATACAGAAAATTACATACACATTAATGGTAATCAAAGAGCTGAAGAACCAGCTGTGAACTTACAGATAAATGAGAGAACACTATGGACTTACAGATAAATGAAATGACGCTAATTGATTGATTTTAATCCTAACAGTCTGTGTAGCTTCTGTGCCAAGTTATTCCTCCTTGGTTTCAGAATCAATTCTACTATAGAACCTTTCTGATTGGACTTCTAAATATTTAATGTTTGACTGCATAACCAAATAAATGCTACTGCACGTCATGCTCAGCAGCCTTGTCAGTACTTACAGCCCTGCGCCTCGTACAAGCAATGGGATCAGCCAGGAATCGAACATAAAGGAGAGCTAACATTAAGAGAACACATAAAGGGAAAAAAAGAAAAGCAACATTCTCACATCCATCAGCAATGGAAGACGAGTAACTCTCTGCATAGGGAGAATGAGGAAGGAGATCATCGGTAAATTCCTGCAGTCTTCATGGGACTCAATGCGTGACAACACCTCTTTAAATGCTGGATTTGTAGCTCTGGTGAGGAAAAGGGAGGGGAACTTAACAGTGTTTTACCCAGGAATTGTGAAAGTTGGCAGATTTCAGAAATAGGGGAGATGCAGTTTGAAAGATCTGTATCGCAGCCTTCAGTGTTATTTGCTTAGATATGCATGACCAGTACTGACATTTAGGGAGCTCATTTTCTCCCACAGGAGAACATGAGTGCAAACAGACTCACAGGTAACAGAAGCAAAGCACAGCTTTGGTAAATTCACAAACCTGCACTTACCAGCAAACAGGCAATGTGACACACAGCCACAACCAGGACTGCACGATGCAGCCCGGCGCGTTTCCACCCCCAGGGACTTCAAAGGCCCTTCAGCAGGAAGGAACATCAAGCATGTGAGGACATGCTGTGAGCCCCAGGCCTCGCACCAAGTACCACAGCCTTTGCCTCCTACTATGAAGGGAGTGATTTTGCAATCATATTTTAAAATTAGCTCTTACAGCAATTTCTGAAGCGTTCGCTGCTGATAGACTTCATTAGTGCAGTATTTTACATAAGGATCAAACGTGGAGGAAGAATGCTTTTCCACAATATCACTAATATCGTCAATGAAGATGTTGTTCTGATGTCTTGCTTCAAGCTCTTTGAAGAACCTGTGAAAAAAGGAAAGAAACCACTCATTTTACAAAAGCAACAGCAACTTCCTTGCAGCATTTTACACTTCAACTGACACAACCCGTGGCTTTTATAACCTAATGACAATTTGAATAGTTTGTGGAAGGGTGAGGTCATCCCTGCTTCTGGCAGAGCAGCGTGGGAAGCCTTTTGCTGATGTCGGGGCGGTGGGTGTCAGCTGGCACAGCTCCCCCAGCACCACCCCCCAGCTGCTGCCAAAACCACCCAGGCCCACACAGTGTGGTTGGACGGGAATTTCCAGAAACGGCGTTGAAAAAGAAATGGAACAACTTCAAGCACAGCATTAAATCACCATTTCCTCCTGTAATAAGGGAAGTACAATACCAGAATAAGTCCAAGTAAATAGAGTGTGAACTGCTAAACGAATCACAAAGACAGCTCACTGTACGTGACTGTCTTATCTGCTTCAGTCTACCATTAACTCCAAACACAGGATGGAAACAAAGAGGAAACAAAGCAAACTCTTCTTCCCTGCTGCTCATCCTCTATTCCAAGTCAGAGCCCCTCTGACCTCTAAGAGCTTTTCACTCCTTCTTGCCCTTGTAATTTTATCAAAAACCAAATGCCTTCATTTCAACAATGCTCATTAGAAATATTTTGACCCTTTGGGGTATAAGGGCTCAAATGAATTGGTATTAGAGCTATTGCAGGTCATTAGAGCCATCTGACATCAGTGCAATGCAAAAAAAAAACATCTAGAAGTTACTGAAAATCCCTCTGGTATTTTTCCTGCCTGCAAGTGTTACAACCAGGTAATCTGCCAGGATAAACCAGTTAACTAAAAAACTGACTTGGAGCACAGCAAAGTAGCACAAATACTTGAAACACACGGCCCTGTATCAAGCTAAAGCACTGGGAAGTCTAGTTTTGTTTTGTTTTGGCCCATTATCCTATTTTCTCATTACTAACCACTGGCTTTTCAAAGCCTGTCACCCTGAGGCATCTCATTTCGGTGCCCCAGCGCTCTGCACTGCTTGTTTTACAGATGTAAGGACTAGAGAGGAGGACAAAGAGAAGCTCATTATGCAGGTGTGTTAACAGAGGCTCACAGAAATGAACACACTTTGCTGTCTGACTGATGATGGCCACGCTCAGACTGCAGCCACACAGCCAGATGGAGCGCCTTGGGTTGGCTGCTTAGTTTGACAGCTCTGACTGCACACTACCTGCAGCTTCAACCAGCTGCTGGCATTTAATGAATACCAGGACACTGCTCACAAACAGATGTAGTACATCCACCACTGCTTACCGCTTTCTCCTCCCTTTCCCCCAGAGTGCTGCAGCAGTATCATTCATAGCGTTGCCAATTTTGGAAGGCGCAGTCCTCCAGACTCCTATTCTCCAACCATCTCATTTCAAAGCATGAGCTATTTCACACTGCCACTGGGTCACCTATGAGTTCTTGCACAGACAGCAGTGCTGGCACAGCACACCCAGCTGCAGCAAACTCTGCCAGCCAGCAGAACCGCAGCAGGCAGCTCCGAGCTGCTGACCACAACTGCAGAGGACCGGAATTCATTTCCACTCCTCTCAGACCCACTGATGGCTGGGAGAAGCTCAGTGCCCTGCCAGCTAAGAGCCCTTCTCCCTGCTCCACGTTACCGCACGCCGAGCCAGCGTTTGATCGTGCTGCGCTGGAACTGACGCTCGTAAAGCTGCTCTCGTGCTTCGCCAATGACACCAACAGACACAGCCATTCTAGGAATCAGTACAAATCCTGCTTAGTAGGAGATACCTTAAAAAAAAAGAAAAAAAGGAAAAAAGGGACAGAAAAAGCACTCCCACATCTCATCACCCTCAGAACGCACGGAAAGAAACATGACTGCTGGAAATCACACTGCAGTTGGACTCAAAGTCACCTGCCCAGCAGCCACAGTGCAACCAACAAACAGGCACGTCCCAACTCACTTCTACTTAAAATTCTCAGACAGACTCTGTCGTGAGGATCAGAACTGACTCACTCAGTGCCAACTTAACCAGCTACAAATTAGCTGCACTCTGCCCTGTGACTGTTTTCTCTTAGCAGCAGGAGGACCTAATAAAGCATTTATTTCCAGAGCTTAAAGCTAGTTCCACCAAAGTGAAAGTCAAACAGCACCCTGACAGAGAAACTGATTTCCTCTGCCCTGCCCCGTGCTGTTTCAGAGAAACGTCCCATCCAAAATACCCTGAAACTCTTCCTCTCCTAAAGGCTGTGTGCCAGACCCAGCAATACAGATGTCATTAATTTCCTGTTTGTTCCCTCTTCCATCTCGGGAAGGAGAAACACTGCAGTACACAGCAGCACCAGGGCTGTCCCAGCACTACTGCAAGTTTCCCTTTGCAGTTTTGGAGCCTTGTGTGAAGGTTCTCCCTCTAAGCACATCATCAGTAACCTGTCCATCATCATGTGGAACAACATGCCAGGATTTGCTCAGGCAGTTTTCTTAAGCTACTTCTGCCTCTTAACTGGCACTGCTTTGATCTCTACCTGACACACACAGCTTCCTGCCAAGCCTGGGCTCAGCCAGCTGAGCACAGCAGTGTCAGCACAATGTTACGCTGCAGGACTCAGCAATGCCTCCCTTACCAGCACCAAGTTCCCATCGATCCCAGCACAAGTGCTACTTAAAGGGATGCAATGAACAAATCAACCAAGTAAAGGTGGTGACATCAATTATTTCGCTCAGTCTTCCTTTTCAATGTTTGCTCTCTCTTCACCCCTAAGCAAAGATAATAAGCAAGATGGATTTACATTTTTACCAGCGCTGCCTTATTACCCGGTTATGTCAAAATTAGGCTGCGCTGGATTAAAATTGTCATTGGCCATGAGCTTCTAACCAGGCAGGCCATAGAAGAGTTAGAAAACTAATTCTACCAAAACTACTATCCAGGAGCCAAAGCATCCCCCACCATCAAGCCTACTCTGCACATGGAAATGAACTGCCGATTATTCAAGTTACTATTATAAATGTTATGAAGTCATAACAACCTGCATTTCTGGCACAGGGATTAAAATGCACATTTACCTTCACAATGCTTTTGGTGCTGTCCAACCCCTACAACTCTGTGGTTCTGTGATCTTTTTGTGAAGCCTACTGCCCACAGCAGTGAAGCTGCTCCCATCTAACACCCTTGATTTGCTACACACCCAAATGAGTGAGCGCATCAAGCTAAGGCCTGGGAGCACAGAGGAGAGGGACCAGGAACCAGGCTGCCCTGCAGCAAGCAGCGTGATGGGAGAAAGCCTGCTGTGCTGCCACAGCCCCGTATTGGTGATGTTACACACCTGCTAGGAAAGCTTCCATCTCAGGGATTCACAGACCTGTGAAGACTGTATAGCTTTAAAATCTCATCTTAAAATAGCACACTGACCCAATGATACAGGAGAGGAGCCAAAGGAACACACATACCTCCTCCTGCTAAACACAGCCATTTCCAGGCAACGTACAATGTAGAGCCTTCCCAAAGCTGTGTGCTCCCCCTGCACACAGAGGGGCTGGCAGCGCTCACTGCCCTCACCAGCAGCCTCTGCTCAGTCCCACCAGGACTGCCTGCTGCTGCCCTCCTTGCAGCCTTGCCACAAGAAAAGCACAGATTAAAAAGTCTGAATAACCGCTTGTATGGGAACTGCTGAGTCCTGGCCTGAACCACTGATGGAGCACCTGGGGAATGGACCAGGTCAGCCCTGGGAGCTCAGGTGAAGGCAATTCAGCTGTGGGACCAGAAGGGGTGGAGCCTGGCTGCACCTCTCTTGGACCCCTTTGATGGGCTGACTGCCACTGGGGAAGGAGCTCTTTCTGGAGATCCACCCCTCTGATCTTAGAATCTTTTGATATGGGTGAGCAATCTTCCTCCCTTCCCTTACAGCGCTTTTCTATCGTGCTGGTCCTTCCATCATCACACCTTTGTTGTAATGCCTTTCCCACTGTACTGATCTAATTGCTGCTGAACATCCATGAGCTGTACTATCAAAAATACGCAGATGAATTCGGTTTTCCTCTTTTACACTTCCTGCAGTAACAATAAAAGCTGAAAAGCGGTGCAAGGGCTGTAACCAGAACAAACCAGCACCAAAGCAGAGGCTTCACGCAGGTCAGAGCTTCAGCTGAACGGCACCATAGGAGTGGCTGCACAGCCCCTCTGCTATGCAGCTGCTGGCTCCAGCTGCACAGCGTTAAACTGCAAGTGCCACTGCTCTGCACAGCAACTGTCCTCAAACACAAACACACACATAACTCCCTGCACAGCTCAGGCCGCAGAAGAAGAGCCAGAGGTTGCAGGAATTCAGCTCGGAACGCTGCTGCTGGCAGCGCTTTGTTAAACTGAGAACACATTCATACAACGTAGCAACGGGTTTCAGCACAAATAAGTATTACAGCAGATGGGAGCTTTATGGCACAGCTCTGGTGATGCCAGCAGCTGCAGCAAATGCAAACCACCACCAAGTGGAAACCCCAGCACCGACTGCGCCGGTCCCGAAGCACAACCATGGCTGCAGGACTCCTGGCTGTGCTCCTCACAGGGCCGTCACCTGCAGCATGCTTTACATCCCAGCTCCCATCAGTATTTCAGCTCACAACAAGGTATTTCTATCTGATGCCAAAACTATCCTAACTCACTGGCATAGGGAAGATTTGGGGTTTGGATGTTTCTTTTTTTCTTTCAATGAAAAGCAGCTGGGGTTTATGTTAAAAACAGTCATTAACAGAGACTCAGGTAAAGAAAGAAAGATTCCTATGCTGAGAGGCACAGCTGGGAAAAGAATGATTTGTTGTAGTTTTATATATATACATGTATGTAGGTATACATGCGTGTGCAAACATTTCTAACCACCTAAAAAAGCATTCTCTTTCAAATTCTGTTCACCAACCAACCTAAGGAAACTGTGATTCCGTTCAGAATCGTAACTCAGAAATATGACTCCCTGAACAGTGAACCTCTAGTCCCACCTCAAACAAGGAAGCTGACTTCTCAAAGAAGAATCACCAGCTCAGGAATCCGAGTTCCAGTTGGGTATTATTCTTCAAATTATGCCAGTGCTGCACATCAACTGCAGACAAACATGGTCAGGTCGGCCCAGGGAGTTTTCTCAGCTGCTGAAAGAACTCTCCAAACAAATAATCCCTTAACAGCAGAGCTGAAGAGCTCAGCAACTAGTGCTGATGTCCAAACAAACCAAAGGAGGAGAGCTGATGAAACACCAAAATAAACTCACTGCCCCAAGTCATGAGTGCGATACAAATGCCTGAACGTGTTCTGTCAGCACCTAAAATTTAGAGAAAAAGTGGTATTTGGACTCACAGCTCTTCAGTGCACTCCCTGGGCTCCCTGGAGCCTCCTGACAATCAAAATTGGCCCCATCAGCAATAAAACATTAAAAAAAAAAATGAAGAAAAAAAGGCAGAAATCACAGAGTAAACTCAGCAGTGCTCCACACATCGAGGACCAGAGCCTCACACTGAGCCCAGGAATCAGCAGCACCAGCTGTGGGTCAGTGGTGCCTGCACCCACCTGCACACAGGTACCTCACAGCACTCAGATCCTGCGGGAGGGTTTTAATTCCTTGTTTGCCTTTCTCTGTCCACTGTACACAGTGCTGCCACTCAGGCTTACTGAAAAGGGAGACATTTATCCACCTCAAAGCCTCCAGCACGAGCAGCCTTCCTTACAGGAGCAGAAAAATGCTCCCCAAACACCCTGCAGTGTCACTGAGCCACCTGGGAACCACGCTCAGTGGCACCAGCTTCCTTCACAGCTGGCTACAGCAACAACTGTGATAAATCCAGCACTGAGACTGTCAGGCCACGTGGGAGCAGAGGATGCTACTGACTGTTACACACTGGTACTGGGAAATCCAACCAGTCAGCTGCAGCCCGTGAACAGATCGCTTTCATACAGCTCACCTCAATCACCTGGGGTCTTCTCACAGTCCTTCCATTGCTCTTGTTATTATTACTACTATTATTGTTGTACTTGGCTTTTTTTTTTTTCGTGTTTGACCTCTGAAATAAATTAAGTAACAAAACCCTGCCTTCTCTAAAAGTAGTGCTTCTAATGACTGTTAACTGACCCAATGCAGGCATGTCCTCAATGAACATTGACACCACGTTATCCCAAGTAGAAAGATTAAGGTTTGCCATACATAAGGATATTGGAAAAAGATGATGCATCAATCTAACTTACAGAAGAAGGAATTATAAAAAGCTTATCTGGATCCAAGGATATATTCACACATTAGAATTTAATTTAGGTACTCAGATAAGATGCTGAGCTACCTCACAACCCACACAGTTTTCTCTACTGAAGTCAACATGCAGAGTCAACAGTCTGAATTTGTCCTGGTAAGTTCTGTCTGTGCCTTCCTCTGTTAATGCTCTGCATATCCATAAGCCCTTTGCTGCCCCAGTGGCAGAGCAAGAAACACACCAGAGCTCTCCACCTGCTGTAAAGCTGTGGGTTTGACCTTCAGAGCAATTGTTGCTCGAGATGTTTCCCTCACTGCTCCCTGAGCTCCTCCTTCCCAGGAGCCCCCTGGGAACCTGACCTCCCTGCACCGTGCATTGAGGCTGGATGGAGTTTCGACTGCTAAGACCGACTGCACAGCATTCTCACACTACACAAGCTTTTAGTTCCAAATAAGCTGAGCCACGGCACGCCCAGCAGGTTACATCTCAGCGTAACAGCCCTCTCTGAGCCTGGATGCAACTTGTGTGATTTTGTGCCCTACCAGCTCGGAGCAATCACACTGCATACACAGCAAATGCACCATTAAGGAGTTAGGATGTTTTAACAAACACACACCAAGTATGCTGCATGCACAGTTCAGACCAACTCTTCTCTGTTAGGAGCACCCCAGTGACCTCCCAAAAGCAGAGACCATCTTTACTGTCTGCATTCATCTTCCAACAAAGGCAGTGTTGTTCAGTTACAACAGCCTCGTGTGCGCAGGGGCCTCTCCTGGCATTCTGGAGAGCTCCACTCAGTCTGTTCCAAGCCAAAGTTTCTACATATAACTGCTAAGCAGTTCTGACTGAGGATTCCACCTCTATCCATCACACTCTTCAGCTTCGCTAAACTTCTGTCTGAGCAAGCCAAAGCTGCACCCATGCACTCCCATTTCTTTCGTCTTTTTTAGAAAACTAAAGGCAGCTTAAAACAGAGCACATCTAGTGGCACAGATGCCTGATTTTGTTACATTTTTCCAACAGAAGGATGGGTTTTGCTCCTGTGCAAGACCTTGGGAACAGAGTGGAGGTACTGAGAAAGAGGCTTCTTAAAGCCCTTTGCATTATTTACACCAGTGAGGTTGCAGAAAGCGAGCACATTTTGTTATAGTTTAACAGTATTGCATAATTCAGGAAACAGAATATGCTTTCATTTAAGTTTAAGAAGGGTTATGAATTCTGATTTCACTCCAAGTAGTACTAAATCAAGCTCTTAAGCCATTACATTTTCCAGACCAAAAAGAATAAGAATATAACTTTTGGGCAGCGTGGGGTTTTCCATTCTTTTTTTCCCCACCCACTTCCTCTGAGGACTACAAACCAAAAGGGTTTTACAGAATTCCCATACACATACTGCTATCCCCACCTCTGCTTTAAATATTTGAACTGAGAAATTCAGAAGCGGATTGGTTTCATGGTTTTGAAGACTCAGTCACCGAGAACAGGAAAAACAATCACAGCTTAGCTGTACTGCTACGTTCCACTGCTGCTTACAGAACCAATTCAAAGCAGCAGCAAATTCTCCAGGCTCGTTAGCCTTTCATTTCTATTAAGCTACCTAAAAAAGACAGCAGTTACCCCCTAACAGATGTTTCTGTAAACCCTAGCAAAAAATCAGCACATGATACTCTACTTTTACAAGTCACATTGCAGACAGGCAGAAGCCTTTAAAAGTACTACTAGAAAATAAGGGCTTGGACAACCTGCACCTCTGACAGCACTGCTGCCCAACAACTCACCTCCCTGCAGTGGCTGTGGGATCCAGTAACAGCCAGCTTCCACCAACAGATCTCGACTGTAGGAAAAGGAGATGAGCAAAGAGCAACGGGGAGATGCTGGACCACGACTGAGGTAAGCTCAAACAAATGCCTATCACATGGCTCCTACCACAGGTTTCTACTTGACACAACACATGAGACCCTCTAACATACATGCTCCATGGGATAAAACCCTACTTCTGCATAAATACAGAAGACAAGCACTCAAATTCTGCAAAACCGATTTAAAATTCCACAGCACGTGTAGCTTTGGAGAAATGGGAGCCAAGAAAGGATGTCACCAGGGCTTAGAACATGGAACCTGAGAAGTTCTACAAAGGGAATGAAGGCTTGGTGAAAAATAATTCAGAAAAACATGGTTTTTGCAAGAAAGAAGCAAAGGGGACAAAAGAAAAGGGACTAAAAGAAAGATGAATTGTGGAAAAGGCTGATTCCAGAAACACTCCTGCCTGGCAGAGCTCCCCCAGCCACTGCCCATGTCAGAAATGAGGCAAATATTCTGTACTCCACAAGGAAGGCAAGGGGCACTTACAGTGTAGGAGATCAAACAACATTTTATCCTTCAGCTTCATTTCAAGCCAGAAATAAGGTGCCAGAAAAGAAGCAGACACATTTCTATTCTTTAGTTACATAAGTGAAAGTAATTCAACTTCTGGTGCTGCTATTGGTCACACTAAAGCAACAACAAGTTACCATTAAGCAAAACCTGATGAAATAAATTTCTGAAGAAGAATTTGCAGTATCTGTAACTGTGAAATACACTCTGAGTGCACATGGACGCACACAGGCAACATTAAATGATTCTGACAGTAATTATCAGCAATAATAAAACAGGCTTCACACCATTTCCACCACGGAAGTCCTGCCAGCACTCCCTCCCCGTCAGGCTCCATGCATACTGCATCTGTCCTCTCCTCTCCATTGCTGACTTTGTAGGGAAGAATTTTAAAAATAAACTTGAAAAAGAGAAGACGAAAGCAGAGCAGATCTGAGCAGCCCCTGCTGCCATGTGCTGCGGATGCACAGTGCTGCTCCCAGTGCCCGTGCTATTTACATAGGAGATAGCAGAGCTGCGCAGCATGCTGCACATTGAGTACCAAGCAGAAAGTAAACAGATTTGACTCACTTAGGACAACACTGGCAAGAGTCAGCTCCTAAGGGCAAGTATTAAACTCCTGCTTAACTCTGAACAGTTTAACAGGGGCAAGGTAAGTTTAATTTGATAGACTGCACAACTAAATATGACTGCTCAGTGTATCAAGAGCCAGCTTAAGAACCATCCAGAAGCCAACAATACTATTCCTATTGAAACACACAACATTCTTCCTGCCTCCACCATTTTTCAGATACATTAATACCAAAGTCTATTCCACAAATCATGAGCTCAAACACAAGAACAAAGTGAGACTGACAAATTGCTGTGCACATTCACCACTATTTTTTCTATCTTCACATTTGCATGAAGGTTCAGGAAGAGATGTTTAGCACTTTAAAATCACCTGAGATTCAAGTAGGAAACTCAGTTTTATGTCATTAAAATATAACCAGACATCTCTAGCTCAGCCTACCTGCAAGCGCTCCTTGCTAAACCAGTACAGTCAGAAAAGAAAACAGGTGTTACATTTTAGGAACAGAGAATTCCAGTGCAAAAAGATTTGATTTTTCCAAACAAGAGCAGCCTGCCTCTCAGGACAGGGGTAAGTAAGGCACAGCCTGCAAATACCACCACGTATCACGAGCAGTACTGATCAAAGCTCTCCTACCCAAGGGGCTGCCTGCAGATACAGCAGGAAAATACAATCCAAACCAAGAGAGTCTTGGTTGTATCACAGATGCAGAAATCTGTGCTTGGTAAAATCAAAACTGTAACTTTTGCCTTATGCTAACGCAAATCCTTAGCACTGCAGACCTCGTGGTGCAGAGAACCAAAGTCCATTCCAATTCAATTACTTTTTTACAACAGGTGCAACATTTGACTGCACATTCTTACATTCCAGGCCCAAACTTTCCACAAAACCTTTACATTGTGGCTGTTGCTCCATTCTGTGGTAGCAGTGAAAACACTATTTTGTACGCTACGTTTCACTTCTTGCTTGAAAGACATTTTGATTATAGGGAGGTACAATCAAAAAAGAGTTTTTGCATTTGTACACTTACTTTTTACTTGCTTCATAAACATCTGTAATATTGGAGAAAAGGTGGTGGCTCTCCGTTTTGGTCATTGTGAGGCTCAGCTCCCGGGAATTTTTAAACATGCGGATCAGAATCTCCAGGCTCAGCAAGTAAGAATGCTCAGAAGATATCACTTCAAATATGGCCTGCGAAGCAGAGGGGTGAAAGAGAAGGGTTACTTCTGATGAGGCTGGGTCCCTTCTGTTTGTGGAGAGAAGCAAAGAGAAGGCATTGGCTGCAAGCTAAAAACGGTAACACGGGTTTTCATTTCCATGAGAGCTGTGTGTTTTACCCTTGGAAATGAGCGATTTCACACCGGGACCAAAAGCCGCATTAAGACTTTTAAAAACAACTGCAAATGGTGTTTGAAGACAAAAATGTAACACCAGCGGTGATCACTGCCCGTTCGTACTTAGAAGAGGCTTTTCTGTTTGTCTGTAATTTAAAAACACATGCCTGTCTCTGTGATCTGACTGGAAACTTACAATCTGTAACACAAATGTTCGCCAGCCAGACTCGGCTGCTGCCTTCTTTAAAGAGAAACTGGTAAGTTACTTGCCTAGAAGCATTCTTAGCTAACAACTCTGCTTACCCAAGAATCTGCAGAAAGCAAAACCATTTGCAAAATGCAGGGTTTAGACGCGTACCAACACTGATCAACACTGATACCTCCGCCACTTTCAAAGCCCCTACTTAGGAGCTGGGACGCCTGCAGCAGGGCCAAGCCCAGGGCTGGGCAGGCAGGAATGTGGCAGCCTGTCCCCTGTGCCATCAGTTACCAGAGCCCAGGCACTGGATCACACAGCAGCCTCCCGTGCCCGCCGCCATCCCACTGCTCACAGCACACAGCCTCACACCCTTCCCCCGCTGGCTGCACTCATGGCAAACCTCCCAGTGGACTCTTGGACTTTGAAATCCTCATTCCATGTCCACCTCTGACAGGGAAACCTATCCAGCCTTTGGACATCTTTTACCCCTCCAGGCTTTATGGCTGTTAGTCCACTACCATTTTTATACACATATGCACTGGGGAAAAATCATGAAAAAATTTTCAAGAACACTTCTTTCACAAGCTTCACCAAATGGCATTTGTCACCAGTGTGACCCCCCTGTGCAAAGCTAACAAGGGATAATACTATCAGCAGAGCTAACACAGTTCTGTGTTATAACTGGTGTTCATACTTGCATGTATCACTTCATTAGTTATTTGCAATTAACTTTTCCAAGCATCCTTAAATGACAGGAGAGAGCCCAGCTTTAAATGCAATACCACAAACCTGAGTATTTAGAGAGGATGATGACCATGGCTCTATAAACAGAGAGAGAGAGAGAAAGAGAGAAAGAGAAAGGGTCTATGAGTGACAGACTACAGAGGGTGCTCACGTAGGTGGTCTGATGCTCTAGAGAGGCTCTGTCCATAAGATATAAAACCAAGAGAGACTGCAAGCATGCTGAATAATCCTAGCCTGCAGTTGACACAAACAACGCTGGGAAAGAAGAAAACTAAAAAATTCCATTGGGGACATTCTCTCTGAAGAGTTTAAGTCTAGAGAATTCTGCTGGTTGCTGAGGTAAGCTTCTGATCACATGCAGTTTCTCCCAGATAACGTGAGATGCAGTGTTCCCACACTGTGCCTTCAAAATGCTTCCCACCCTGCTAAAGAGCCCTCTTCAGAAGAAGCAGCTGTTTTAGCTCAAGCCCTTGAGGCTGATCAGGTTGGGCTCAAGCCATTAAGATTCATCAGCTTCACAGAAAACCTACAGGGACAATGCCCACACAAGGAAGGAAGCCCAGCCAACACGTGGTTCAGCAGCATCACTCCATCCTCCTGCCTACCTCCACAGCTGCTGGAATGCAGGCAGAGATGCAGCAGCAGCAAGGCAGCAGCTACAGCACCCCACGTTCTTCATGAGAGCAAACACTACTGTGCAGGAGTACATGCAAAGGTGATGCTTAACGTGAAACTGCTCACCAAGCACACTCGCCTCAGCACCCAGGAGAACAGAGGTGTACTCCCACCCCAGCAGCAGATGTACCAGCTAGCAGGGCTGACCACAGGCAGAAAGGAGCCTGAGAAGGGCACTGCGGCCTTTGCCCATCATCACATTTCCAATCTTCACTCTCTCAAATAAAAAAATATGGTTTTCTGCAGTGACAACGTATAATGATGGCAAAAATAACCACTCTAAAAAGCAAATTGAAGAAATAATAAAATAATTGATAAAAGATAATTTTAAAGAAATACATGACTTGACAGTACAACTACATCGTGAAAATACTCCTTAGTTTCACTCTGAAAAGATAGGCCTCTAATATTCAAATAAAAACCCTCAAGCTGAAACTATTTTGGTGAATTTTAAGACTTTGTATTTAAAAGACAGCTGAAGAACTGGTTGTCTTTGAGGGGATGCAAACATGGCTTCGGGACATACAGACCACAGGCTCCTGAGGACATGAGGACCAAAATAAAGGCCCTGTGACTCAGAGCTTCTGAGCAGGAGGGGACAGAAGACCAGAACACACAGCCTCAACTGCTCACAGCCCAAAAAAGCAAAAGAAGATAGCCAAGGAAATGCAGGATTATTAAAAACAAACAAAATCCCTATGGTCTTCATCATGCACATGCCACAGGAGACGTTTCAGTATCTGTATATGGACACCACAGCTGCAGGTCACTGCTGTACCAGGTGTGAGGCTTGCTGCACACACCCGTGAGCACCATGGGAAGCCCCACTCAGCTCTCACCAAGGTACGTCCTGAAGTGAAATGGAGATTTTGGAGCAAACCACCACAGCAGGTAATTCTGCAGTGCTGCTATTCCAAAACCAAAACAACAACAAAAATCCACCCCAAAACAAACCGAAAGACAGAACATCACTTTTTTTCTTTTTTTGTTTTCTGTTGAAGGACATACCTCAAGAGCTGCAGGGATATAATAGCTGGCTAGGTCAGGCTATTCTTTTCAACACCTCTCATTCTTTTTGACATAGCCCCTGTAAGTAAGGAGAGAGGGGAAAGCAGATAAAGAGAACAAAAAGAGCAAAAAAGGAGAGAGACAGAGGGACAGAGATAGAAAGGGACAGAGAGAAAAGAGAATTGCATCAGTGACTGCTGCTGCTTCCTGCGCTGACTGCTGACAGCATGGATGCTCCCAGTTTATTTCAGTGCAAAAGGAAACGCATCAGGAATGCTGGGGCACAGAGACCCCATTCAGAATGGCTCACGAGGTGAGTTACAGCTGAAGGGCAACGCAAGGAGTTGCCCTGTTTGTGCTGCCTCCCACCTCTGTGAACACGAGGTTGGTGTTACACAGCTGCTGCTCCCAGTGAGCAGCACCAAGCAGGCGCCCTGCTGCAGGAGCACACTGTGTGCATCACAGTTGTGAGCAGGGGAGGGGGCAGGCCTCCCCCAGGGCAGGGAGCAGCGTGCTGGGCTCCTCTCCTTCGGAACCGACACAGAGCATTGAACCAGACATGCAGAGCAGCCCTGAGTTATCAACATAAAAGAACATTTTTCTTTAAAAGATACCTCTTGTCTCTTTCTTTCTTCCTGGCTGATCGCTTCTGATAATCCATTCTTTTTCACCTAAAAAAAAACACCAAAACAATGAATTCATTAATGTATCTTGTAGAAAAACGTGGTTTGGAGACAACAAACATCAAATATGCAGAATTATTTGAACACTGTGCTAAGAAGCAATTTAAGTACAGCACTAAAAATTCATACATATTTTATTCTACTTGAGATAGACAACAATGAACCATCACAAACAAATGTACAAAAACAATGTACAATATTTAATATCTCCAAACAATAAAAAGAAGTAATTAAAAACCAGCACAGCACTTCCATGGTAGGACTCAAGCACAACTCTCTCACACACACACACACACACACACACACACACACAGAGGCACAAGAACTCTTTTCTCCTCTCAAGTACATGTGTCAGTTGGGACACCAAACATCACAAGGTGCATTTTCTGCACTGGCCTGAAACACATTAGTATCTTAATTTGTGAAACACACCTTAAGGTCTTTTCAGACAGGTGCCAGTTGGTCAAAAATTCTTCTGGAGGAATCTTTTCCTTCAAAAGACCTGCAAAGTCCTGAGTAAGTGCCTCATCATGCTGCCATCCCCAGCCCTATGATGCCTAACTTCTTTAGTGAGAAGTATTTCTCCTCTCTCCATGTCCTGCAGCCAGACCAGCCATGCAGAGCCGGCTCATCACACAGCTGGGGCCACACACTCCACTACCAAACCCACACCACACTTCTCAAGTTGATTCTTTCCCAGTGTGAACCACGTGCCAGGACAGCACTGACCAACCCAGGATGGGCTGGCTGTGTGCACTTCCTAGGTGACCCCAGCAGCAGGGCACAGGCACTATGCTCTGCAGAGCTTTGTCTGGACAGGACCTCAGCTGCTCCTGAGACACTCAACGGGTGCACCTCCATCCTCCCACTTGCCACCAGGTTTCTCCAAAAGCTCCTAACAGACCAGCAGCAGCAGCTTGTTCTTCTCCACCTGCTCCTTGGAATTTTAAAGGCTGCATTAGTCTCTCTTGCTCTCCTGCACAGCACCCCCACAAAGCCGGGCAGCAGGCTCACCAGCGAGGATGGCAGCACGGTAATGGTACTTCATTTGCAGCAGACTGCTTGGCATTTCACATTGACAAAGAAAACAGAAATTCTCCATTTGTGTATTTGAGTAACTGCTCTTCTGAATACCTCACCATAAGCATAGACTTCAAGCACCACGTAAGAACCAGCTAGCTGCCTTCCTACTGAAGTACCTCTCCATCAACAACCGGAAAGCTTGGAAGTGCTCACTAGGAAATGAAGTGACCATTTTTTGGATGTCATGGAGGGCTTTTCTAAAAATATGCTGACACAGGAAATACCTATGAAGATATCCAAGAGATTACAATGCTTCCTGTTAATAGAGCAACTGTAAATTTCCAGCGAGGACAATGCAGGAACTGCTAACCTCACATTCCAGAAACGTAAGCTGTGTTTTGTGACTGCTGTTGTGGCAAACATGCGTTTGCACGTACCAAAAAGCACATGTAAATCAGCTGCAGAAGCAAAACGGCTCAAGATTAACCAATGTTCAAGCTTCCAAAAAGAGATGCAAATGTGGAGACCAATGTCATCATGCTATGTGAAAAAAATGCCACTCTGCCCAAAATGTTTTAGCTTTAAGATTCTAAAATCCACTTTTGTGGTGCTATGTCATCCACAAGGACTCAATATAGGCTTAAGAAGACAGTAACAACAAAGCTGCAAGGGACACCACAACGGCCAGCACCGCTGTGCCCCCCCAGGACTGCACAGCTTCCTGCCCACAGCTCAACTGTGATGGAGCCCACCAGACAGCAGGAGGAAGAACGGAGGAGAATGAGGGGTTAATCCCACACTTAGGTACAGGACACTCCTTTAAAGAAACAGCTACACAGGGGAAAGGACTCACAGGAAATATTTCATTGACAAATGGTGGCTGCAACATAAACCAAAATGGACACAAGCCTTCTGATTCTGAAAGGGGAGCTAATGCAGAGATCAGCCCTGAGGCAGGCAGCTGTTGCTTGACACCAAAGGGAAGAGGCAGCCATGGAAGGTCACGGCGAGGGTGGCTCAGAGAAGCAACCTGCTTAATGAGCAAGAGAGGAAAATCACAACAGTGCTTATCCCACAGCAGTCTAAAAAGAAGAGGAAACAAACACGAGATGACAAGGTGGATACAGACAGGAATCAGGGCAGCACTGACTGCAGTAACAAAAAGCAAATGTGCAGTGTGCTCTCCAGGCTCAGAGGAGCTGGAAAGGCAGGCACTGCAGTTCCCAGCCTACCAGGAGATGCAGTCAGACGAGAGTGCAGGCGGCCCATGGAGGCGAGGGCTGTTTGGATCCCCCTGGCAGTGCACTCCAGCAGAGCCACCTCAGGCTTTGCCCTCCTGCCTGCTGGGTCCTGCAGCTCCCTGCACACCCAGCACCACGCTGGTATTATCCATCACAGCTGAGCGCTGCGTTTCTTGGCAGTCATACATTAGATACCAGATAGCACCACTGCATATGATTGCTGTGAGTTCTTAAAAAAAATGTTTTAAGATGCTTTTGGAATGTATTTTAGAAAAACTCTTTATTCTCTTCAAATTAAAACTTCACAGAGGAAGGGTGGAAAGAACAGGGAGCAGATAAGCTGGCTCAAAGTGCCGCAGGAACCTAAAGAGGAAGAGGGCTGAAAGGAGGAGTTTGAAAGGAGCTGCATTTAAATACTATCCTACTTCAGAGACCTCAAAAGCTCTTTGAGAAGTCTCTTACTTGCACGTATGTGTAGATACTGCAAGAAGATAGAAGCACCTTTTTATTACAGTCTGAAGGCTTTAACAACTCAAACGTGAAGGTTTCACCTCCAAAAGCAGACCAACATCAGCTGTCAGGGCTGCACGGCCAGAGACACCCCGCACAGGTGATGGATTTGCTCCGTGGTCGTTCCCCTCATCTCCCAGCACAGTCACTGCTAACAAGGAGCAGACACCTCCTACACTCTGCCTTTCCTAACACACGTTGAAACCCAACGCTTCAGCATTTCCCAGCTGACTTCCTGCTACAATTCAGCACTTACTCTTTTTAATACAAAATGACAACATGCACTTTTTCCCGAGAGTTGTAAACAGACACTGCGAGACTCCCAGGTTCCCACCCTTGATTTTCACAGAGCACCTCTTCCCATTTACTTCCCACTTCAAGCCTTGTAAATCAAGTGCAGACACAGAACAAGTTTGCCGTGTTAGAAATGGTGAAGAACGAGTTTGGTTTATGTAATTATAAGCACAACACACCACTGGTTCTCACTGAGACAATTCTACTTCAGTCTCAAGACAAATTAGCATTTTTGCAGTCATTATTTCTGAATATCATTCCTTCTGAAATACCTCAGCTAACTAACTGCTAGTTTGCCTAGAAGGCAAAAGAAAACCAATTTGTCCTCATTAGAAACAATGTTTTTGCAGTATTAAGCAAAATGAACTACATTTTAAGTACTCAATCTGTTGAAAGAAAATTCAAAGCAGATCTTTTTTAAAACCACACTGTCTTGGCTTCTTTGTAATTAACAACTCGGAGATATTCATATTTCAATACCTTGAGCCACAAGGTCACAGCACCTGTAAGACAGCTCTTCTAAAAAGACAGTCTAGATAGACTGAGAAAATCTTACTCAGCATTAATAGTTATTAAAGTAAACACAGCAGGTAGTCCCAGCAGTCACTGGGACCAAACAAAAGAATAAGAAGGGACTAAAAGCTATGTAAGGTTCGCTCCACGCTGCCCCAAGCTACTGACAGCACGCTGTAGGGCTGAGCCTCCTCCCTGGCTACAGCCAGTACTGACTCAGCATCCCCATTCACAGCCACAGCTTTTCTAAGGACCAGCACTGCCAACACCACCTGCAGGCAGGGCTGAAGCCACCATCTCTGGAGCCTGGCAAAAGCAGAAGGTCTCAGACTACACACACAAACACAAGAGATGTGCTTGATTTATTCTGGCCAGCATAGTTTTAAAAAGAAACGTATCTTAAAGCGTAAGATTGTGAAATCCAAAGTCCTCTGCATTTCAAAGTTCTGTTTAACTCCATTTTAAACTACACTGAAATTTCCTGGTCACTTCAAATCACATCCTGTATCCTCGTGAGCCTACACACACTCGTGCCAGCAAATGACAGAGAGAGGCGGCACCACAGAAAATGATTCTGGCAGGAGCCTGAGTCTAAACCTACTAAAATTGACTGAGAACATGATTTGTGCTTTTTAAGCTAATGTGCTACCTTACAAATCCAAACAAAATCTAAATCTGCACAACCACAACCTGGATTGGTAACATTTGAGTAGTTACAAATTTGTTGATAGAAGTACCCACAGAAACTTTGTATTGTGGAAGGGAAAAAAAGACGAGGAAAAAAGACTCAGCAGCAAGTAGATTTGCTTCAGTGCATTCTGAGCAACTCAGACATCCTTTGTCTGGCTATGCAGTGATTAAATACTCACAACTGATAGCTGACTCCATGTTGATCTCAGGGGCTTATAGGGAAAAATAACCTTTTCATCTGATTTCTGCTCTCGGGGCTCAGACTCCTCATCAGAATCGTTGTCCAGAGCTTTTTCTTTGTAGTTCTGATATAACACAGCATTTTCTATAAAGCAATAACAATGTGCCATTAATTGCTACAAGGTTATTTAGTTGCTTCTCATAAAAAATAAGTCACACTTAAACAACGAACGAAATGACAACGTCAGCGTGCTGCTCAAAAACTCCCAAAGACAAAGATTGCATCTTATTTCGGATGGACAATGGAGCAGTACAGTAACAATGGATCACTGTGGCGCTACCAAAAAGATCCACACTGGCTGCATTAAAGAACAGATGCGTCCTTTGTCAAGAAAAAAACAGAAAACAATTTTTTCGTCCTGGTTTGCCGTATGACGTTTCATAATTAGCCAGCAATTAAAAAACAGACCGAGCTGTCAGCAGAGCAGTCATCAATCAGGAGGTCTAGCTATTTTCATCAGAAAGGCCATTGTAAATCCAATACCAATTCCCCCTTCTACTCCATCAGCTTTAAATACCGCCTTCCCACCTCACTAAGAGAAGGAAATGACCCAGGCTTCAGAATCCTCAAGGCAGAACTATTCCAAACAGAAACTTCAAAGGTTGCCCGAATAAGAATAAAGCCTATGAATTTTAACTCTCATACTTTGTAACAGCTTCAGCAGTGCCCATTAGCAACAAAGGCAATGAGCAGCTCGCCCTCTGCCTCTCCCAACCTTCCTGGTCGCTCTTTCAAAAGCGTTCAGAAAAGGACAGGGAGCTTTAGGAGCTGAGTAATGTACAGAGACTGCACCGAACCGAGCTGCGGGCGCCTGCAGGCATCAGCTCCCACCCCACGGCTCTGCTCTGCCCCTCGGCCCGGTGCTACACCGGGCTGCTGTTTGCTCCTTGGAACGCATCTATGTAATCTGTATACTCTGAAGACAGGAAATCCCTTACAATAACTGCATGCTGAGAGGCACTACAGAATCCAGGGAAGTAATTAGAAGACAATGCAAGAAAAGATGAGAATAAGAAACAGAGAGATGCAAACAGGACACAGCGTAAAGTTTGGAAGACGGAAGCAAGAGGAAAGGGAAGGGAAGGCAGCAGCTGAGATGTCCTCAGGAGGCATTAAGCAGGGCCAAGGGAAGCAGCAGTCGTATGACAGCAGTTTCACTGCGACAGCCACAGATTTGCTGCCAGGCAAGAAGTTCTTTGAGTTGAATACTGTCAGCAGCAAACCCGAGGAAGCTCTGAACTAATGAGTGACAAGAGAGGGCAGCTACACGGGCAGCTTTTCTCTGACACTGAAATTTGAAGCCCAGGTAGCAAAAAAATACAGGATTTACAAAGTCAAGGGATTCACTGCAGTGGAACCAGCATTCTGCTCCCAGTGTAAAGGGGGGAAAAGCTGCATTAGCCTTGAACTTTCAGAATAACAATCCAGGCATTTGTTGCAAGCGCTGACCCCAAGGCTGACCTGTGGGAGCTGTGTCTGCCAGCTGGAAAAACAGCCTCACCTACACCTCCTCTGCAGGTCTGCTAAGGCTGAGAGCTTCAGAGGAACAGGAGCTTAAGTTGAGAAGAAATTCTTCAAACAAAATGCATTTGTAACCCATCGTTCCATATTCTTTAAAGTATCCATTAAAGAACGGCTGTGCCAGAACTATGGCTCCGTTTTACAGTGACTTTATTGGCAAACAAGGTATTTGGTGTAATCAAGTAATAAGGAACTGTGCAAAATTATGTTTAGATTCACTCTGCTTATCATTAAGCACCTCTTAATGTACAGAAGCAGGCTTACCTTCCCCATCAAACGTCCCTTGTCCTTTCAGCGTTTTCTTCTAATAATTTTAGTAGGAAAGAGACATAAACACGTTAAAAGAAAACAAAATAACCACCAGTAACAACTTCATGCCATACTTAAGCACAGACTAAGCAGGACCTCCTCCAGAAACCTCTTCTGTCAGACACGTGTTCATGAATACAACTGTTTCATCACAGAAGCAAAGGGCTGCTCTGCACTTCCCTCCTCTCACGCTGTTTATATCCATTTGTCCCAAACGTTTTATTTTCCTCACGCTTTCACAGCATGACGTGCATCACCACCACGAGGGCTCCGCGAGCGCACGGCTCAGTCTCAGGGCTTCCCCAGGAGACACGAGGCTCCGTCTGAGCCGCGCGGGGCTCTGCACACTGCAAAGAGCCACACAAAGAGTTTCACAAACACCGCTTTTGAGAACCAAAACAGAGCTCTGAAACAGAACAGCTGTTGTGGTGCTGCAGGGCCCATTAAGTCAGTTTTCACAGAAAAGAGCTACTGGCAAGAAGTCTGTGTGCAGTCGGGCAGTGTCACGGCATCCCGCCTCAGACTCCGCTCCTTGCTGCTCCGGGTCGAACTGTGCACAGCTCCAGCCAACCCCTCCTGCAGGAGCAGCTCTCATCTATCACTGCTTCACCACCACTCCCACCTTCACAGAAGCCTCCAAAACCATCATCTTTAATTTGGCAAAAACTGCCACAAAGCTGATAAGGACTTCAGCAGCTGCAAATGAGCCCTCTGCATGGATCTACTGCACGATTCCATAACGCTGCACAAATCCACCGCTATGTTAAATAACAGTAACAAATCGTATTAAAAAACAAACCACAAGATCAGAACAGTATGACATTTAAGAATTGTTTGTAATGAAGCTTAATAATGAAATTTTAATGTGCTAACACTCTACAGAAACGTACCATCCCTAGGGCTCATCAGGAATTAACGCTGGGCACTCTGCTCCATTGAAAGCCGTGCTCTGATTTCTTCAAATGCTTTTAAAGTAGTGCCTCCGAGCAAGGTGGAAGTTATTATATTTATATTTATATTATATTTATTTTATATTTTATTTTTATTTTATTATATATTTTATTTATATATTTATATTATTTTATTTATATTTTATATATATATTTATATTATATTTATTTTTCTGTCTATTTACTCCAGCAATCACAACCTAACAAAACCAGAGCCTCTTTTCCTGTTCACTGCTATCTGGCTGCAGGTTCTGAAGCATCATGGACCGTGACACAGAACCTCTGGGCCAGGGCAGCACCAGGCTGGCAGCACACTCTGGGAGCTGCCTGGAGCATCCCTGCTGCTGCTTTGGAAGCACCACCTCAAGCCATTTGCAGGACTCGCCAGCAATTACAAAGAAGCTTTGGTAGCAAAAAAGAAACTGGAAATAAAGGAGCATTACAGAAGAAACCGAGGCAACAAGCTGTGCGGGCGTGTAACCTGCAGCACCCAAACCAATGCACCGCAGCACAGCACAATTACCTTTGTCCTCCCCAGGCTGGAAAACTTCTCTTTATCTTCAACAACGGCCTTCAGTATGGGCTGAGACATTCTGTTTTTCTTCTTGAAGTTGGCAGAGCCGTCCAGGTCGATGCCACTCACCACGGCCCGGCGGTAGGAGGTGGAGCGCAGGCCGCGCCGCAGCACGCCCGGGCTGTCCGGCTCACCCTCGGTTTCCTCATCGGCGCCCAGCGGCACCCCGGGGCTCTCCACCATGCTGCGCGCCTTCAGCACCCTCCTGCCCGCGTCCGCGCCGTGCCCGCCACCCTTGTGGGTCGCCTTGCTACCAGACGCCAGGCTGCGGGGGATGATCTGCTGCGTGCCCACCTTGAGCGCGGCGGGGCTGTTGGTGCTCAGCGTGACGGCGGGCCGCTCGGGGAGCGGGGCAGGGGGTGCGACGCTTCGCTCCGGGGTCACGGCACGGGAGACACCCTCGGCTTCTCCGCGAGCCTCTCGGGGCGGCGGGCCGCCGGGAAAAGCGCCGTTGGCCACGAAGCCGAGAGACGCGCTGGAGAGCAGCGCCAGCAGCCCGGCCGGCGGCTCGGAGCCCACGCGGGCGGGGAGGCGCGGGGAACCCCCCCGGGGCGCGGCGCTGACGGTGGCCGCGGGCTGCGCGAGGGTGAAGGCGCACCTGTCCTCCACCGGGAAGTCGGTGACGAGCAGCCCGCCGGGGCTCTGGCAGGACTGCGGCCGGGATTTGCCGTGCGGCCGCGCGGTGCCTCTCCTCTTCCCCAGCGCCCCGCCGCCCGCGTCCATCGCCGTTTCCCCCGAGGCGGAAGCGCCGCGTCCCGCCCCGCGGATCGGCCCTCCGAGCGCCGCAACCCCGCGCCGGGACGGGAGGGGGGGGAGAAGGAGGAGGAGGGGGAGGAGGAGGAGCCGGCCCGGCTCGCTCGCAGCCCGCGGCCTCACCTCCGCGCGGCGCCGCCGGGGCCCGAACACGGCCACCTCCCGCCTCGCAGGCACCGCTGCCTGCGCCCCGCACGGCTCCGGCAAAACGATGTAATTCGGCTAGGCGTTAACGTGAGAACGCGTCCCCGAGGGCTGCCGGTGACGGCAACGCGCCGAGCGGCTTCCCCGCGCCCGCCCCGAGCCTCCCGCGGAGCACCGCACGAGCGCTCGGCTCGCGGCGGCAGCCCGGAGCGGCGGGACCGCGCGGCGATGGCGGCAGCTTTCCGGTAAGCTCCACGGCGCTGCCCGCCGGTTCGCGCCAGCGGGAACGCGGCCGGGAGTCCGCCCCGCCAGCGCACCTGCCGGGGATGCGGCACGGGAACGGCCCGCCGCTTCGGGACGCCCAGCGCCGGGCCGCTCCGCACGCTGTGGCACCGTCCGTGCCGCCTTCGATGCCCTCCGCGTTCACATCTCAGCGACCTTCAGGACACCGAGAGCAGCTCGGGGCAGCGGAGGCTCTGCCCCCACGTGCAGGGCACAACCTTGCTTTCTCCAGATTCCAGCCCCAAAGGAGCAGCAGCCGAAGCGTCGCGGTGCAGCCCTGTGGCCACGCTGCCGCAGGGCCGGGCAGCTCGCGGCAGGGGATGCGTCCCAGCAGCGGGGATGTGCGGCACAGGGCGCTGCCAGCCCCGGGCTCAGCAGTGCACGCACGGGGCTGCACCTCTGTAACTACGTTTAACCAGAATCTTTACGAGAATAAAACGAAGCAAAGCACGCTGAAACCGCCTGATGTGATCCTTGCTGCTGAGATGAAGCCACGCTGGCAGAGCACCTTCACACAACCCACACCCCACAATGCCCGTTCGTCACTCAGAACTGCACCACCCTATGCAGCAGCTATAAGGAACATTTCTAAAATAATCTCTCAGCTTCCCCTATGGATCTGCCAGTAGGGCACAGTTGCAGCATATTACTTAACTTATAAATCCTAATTATTAATAATTGAGGTAATCAGCTTTTACAAGATTACTGAGTTATACGTACTTATTAAATATGATGCAACTCCAAGGATAATTCCTAGTTCTGAAGGGCCACCTCAGCACTCGGTTTCACGCACAGTGTTAAAGAAACAGGCTCTTGCAGTAAACTGAAGCTGTAATGAAAGTAGAATCAACTATGTAATTTAAAACAAGGAAACTGAGGTGTAACTATTGACACCCCATAGCCAGTAAGCTCTCAGTGTCAGATCAGTACAAATTAACCAAGCTGAACGTGCCCACCGGCAGGGCTCTCACAGATGGCACACAGTGTTTCTGCCCAGCACAGCCCCCCCAGCACTGCACACAGCAATGAAACCTGTGAGAGCAGCACCCAGCTGTGTCCGTGGGGCCACCAGTTCAGCTGTGAACACCTACTGCAAACCAAGTCAATCCCCCAGCTGCTGTAATGAATTCGAACCAAAGCAGAAAGTGTTTCTGGGCCCAGCTGCCACCAAATTGCAACAACCCCCCAAAGAGTGCTTATCATGGCTGCTACCAGGCAGACAAGCACAAGGCACACACAGATAAGCTCAGTGGTGAATGTGGTTATTCCCTGAGAATCTACCAAGGAGAACGAAAGCTTATTCATCCCCCCCTGCACTCAAAGCAAGAGTGTGCTTCCGAGCATCACCACCTCTGCCACAGATCTCAGTGCACTGCTAACGGAGCGAGCTGGATGCTGGTGCTCACGGCCACTCCAGAGCTGCCCTTCCTGTGCTCAGTACTCACATGTACCCTAAAGCTTCAATATATCCAAAGTCTGACAGTGGTTGGAGCCTTTACAGGGCTGGTCCTTGGCTACCAAACCACAAAGCAGCGCACAAAGCTGCCGCCACGTTGTTCTTACTCCCTGTATTCTTCTGATGCCACGTGCAGATGGTTAGCTGCTCATTCAGCACGTTTTTCATGGCATATGGTACCTTTATCAGTACTCTGTCCCAGTTGTTTTTGGGGTATGAGCAGATGTGAAGCAAAAGCTTTGCTCACAGATGCAGCAGAACAACCCTGCACAGCTGCTGGGAGCTGTGCCGTGTGGTACTGCCCTCCTGCACAAGCAGGGCTCAGAGCTGTGCCCAGCTCCAGGGCTGCTCTGCCATCTGCACTCAGCTCTACACCGCTGCATTAACTGGCAGCTAGGAAATATCAATATCAATAATGTTCTTTTCAGACTCTCTTCGTGACTTCAGGCAGCCTGTTTACAGTTAGTTGAAAATGAGCCAACTGTTCTCAGATTAGCGCAAGTCTCTATCGTAATTAGTATGCACGAACCAATAGGGCTCCCTGTCCCACAACAACAGCAGGGACAGAGGACACCACAAACACAAAGGACTGGATGCAGCCCGGCCACTCGTACGTCTGCTGTTCTCCCCTCTGTGGCAGGGATGTGAACCCAGCAAGGCAGCGGTGCCTCTTGCCACGAGCAGGAGGGCTGTGCTGGAGGGGCTGCTCCAGCAGCACAGGCATCTGCGCTCAAAGCCACCAGGATGGGACACAGCCTCCCCTCCTGCCTCCCCTGCCCTTTCTTTTCAGCACAACTTTATTCTGAACAATGTTCAGCTGAATTGTAACTACAAATCAATCAGCAAGAGGTATGTTCCTTGGTTCTTCCCACTTCCCTCTTAGTTGTTTTTGCTGTTGTTACAATAATCAGCAAAAGTTAATGCTTTGTAGCATTAATTAAAAAGCTTTCAGGAGAAAAAAACAGATTGCACAGTAGGAAAAAAGAATCTGTTAATGTTGGCATTCTGACGGCCTTTGTTTTAGCCAGAGTATGAAAAAAGTTTCACTGCAAAGTTCTTCTCTCCCTATCCCTTGCCTTGAAGCAGCTCCCAGTAACAGCCAGTTGTGCACACTAACAGCAACAGACTGCGAGTCACTCCAAGCCATCAGTGTGCCTTTGGGGTCCTTCAGATACAGTCAGCGTAAGTTAATGGGACACAGCAGTAACTGGTGCTTCCACTGTATGCAGTATCACATAAAGCAAGATCCTGCATTCACTGCATCAGAAGTGGATCCAGAGACCTTCTCCAGCAGCTGCCTGGCGCCCACCATTCACTGGGAATGAAGGGAATCCCCTGAGAATCTTCCAGCAGGGAGAACCTGAGATTTCAGTATCCTGATCAAGTCTGGGAGGGGGGTGGGGGGATTTTAAATTGACATATGGGAGCCCTGTCTTACTTCAATAGAATTATCTGAACTCCTTTCTGGTTACTTTTAATTTTCCAACAAGCTTTGTATCTACGACACTTCCACTATAAAGCTTGCAGGGACTTCAATGGAGATAACGAGGCCCTGGGTGACAAGGCCTGTCTGCTGCCAGGTGCATTATTTCTACTGAAGTTACCAAACTTTCCAAAATTCACACCTACCTGCATGTTCTGTTCACACAATGTGCAGTGAATCAGAGTCATAAAAGACAACTGTGAAATCAAAAATCGAGTCCACCCATCTCCAACTTATTTCTATAGGTATTTTTCCAGTTTTAATATTCCATTTACATGCCTGAAAGTGAATTTCATCTCATTATTGCTAACAATGCCCTTCCCATAGGAGAACAGTCTGAAAAACGCAGAACAAACTCCTATAACTGAAGAGAAATAGTTCAGAAGATGTTGCTATTTAAAGAGCCTAGCAGGAAGATAAGGTGCTTCAAACACTGCCAAACAAAAGGACTGAAGCAATGCTTGCCACAGCTGAAGATATTTTGTGGTTGCTATTAGAAACGACAGAAAGCTTGGGAGCCTGCACAACCACGTCTCTGAAGCTGAAGGATGCTATTTTCTTCTTCTTTTCCTTCTTTGCCTGCACATTGCCCAGACAACGCCTGAATAAGGGACAGAGAAGGGGCAGTCATTACTGCAGGCATGTTTCCAAGGAGCTAACATTTCTTCCTTGTTAAAAAAAAAGAACAAAAAGGAGGCATGAACTTTCTGTTTCTATCAAAAATAATAATATTGAGAAACTCTGAAGAACCACTGCGTTCCTGACCATTTTCCTTAATGACTGACAGAGATGGAGGGGCTCCCAGAAGCACACAGCTCCTCCTGCCGTGCACCAGGCAGACCCCGTGCCCAGCTCCACGCAGCAGAGCACCTGCCCTGAGTGGAGGTTGAGGTGGTGAAACCTGCACCTCTCATGTTAAATACCTCAGCCCTACGTACTGACTCACCTAAAGTGGGCTGACTATCAGAAATGCTGGAGCTGACCCAGGCACCCAGACAGCCGAGAACCCACAGTGATGCACCACGCTCTCCCTTTGCTGCATGACAAACACTGGAATGCGATGAATGCCATAGCAACAGAATCAGGGGAGATGCAGCGTGTGAGGCATGGAAGCTTCTATCTGCTTTTCTCTAGCGAGCTGACACTGAAGCATGCCTCTCCTCCTTAAATTCAAGTTTGCCATTTGTACTCTACTTTGACTCCACACTTCACTGAGCTTCTTGGCTGAGGTTTCTCCAGTGGAAACTATGCATCAACACGTGTAACGAGTGAGGTCCTGGCACCATGAAAGACTGCAGGAGTTTTGTACTGACATCAAGAAGGCCATGATTTTGGCTGGCCATGACCAATTGCACCTAACGGTACGTTTGACTGCATGCCCGGGGGAGCTGCATGAGAACCTGCTCTCTCATTTCACCAGTTCTTTTCCATGGCATTGTACAATGCACAATAAGCTCTCCAAGCCACATGTAAGGAGTTCATCCCCTTTTGGTCAGTATCAGCACTCATAAGGTCATTCCTCACCTAAACACACTGAAAAAGTGGCATTTTCCTTTCCAGCTCTTAGGTTCAGCCCTGAACCTGCCAGTTAACTCAAACACATTTGAACCGTCGGGATTCAGTCTGTCGACTGTGCTGAAATTCAGCAGTACAGTTTCATTAAGCTCAAGCATAACTTTCTACAATTAACTCATTTTCAGTCAGATTTCTGTTCGTACTTTCTAGCCATCATTTGAGTGATCTTCTCATCAGGAAATAACTTTTATCATACTATCTGAGCCCTTTGCTCCTCCATCACCTTGGCTGTGGCTTATTTCCTAACCTACTGTACAGAACTTCAAAGCCCCTTTACAGCTCTGCTTCCTGAAAGATCCTTAAAAAGAAAGGCCACAGCCCAGATCCAACTCTTGTTAAATCCATCCATTTTCTCATCCACTACACCATCATTTTCAGAACTCATTATCTTTCTTCTTCAGCAGATCTTCAAATTGTTCTCATTTGCTTCCCTAAAAGAACCTTATATTAATTAAGATAGGAGCCCATTAACAGTGAATGCAATTAAATATGCAATGCGTAAGAATCCATATAGCTCTACCAAAATAACATTGACCAGCTACACACATTTTTACATACATGTACACACGCATCTGTAAAACAAGGCCACAAAACCCCTAAGCACATCTCAGCACTCAGACACAGCAACTCTCTGCTAAAAGCACAGCGACTGCAAACACAACTCAAGCATCTCTTCAAAGTCCTCATCTTCCTACCTGGTGAGCTCCAGCTCTGTCACTGCCCTCTGCAACTCTTCCCACTTTATTGCTGGGTCTCAAACACACCAAGCATATGCCCGGGGCAATGAGGAAGCCTCCTGACAAGGCAGTGAACTACATCTACATCTTTCGTTCCAACCCTGCCTCTGTCTGCTGGTTTTTCCTATCACCACTGAGCATCATTTCGCATCAGAAAGAAAGAAAATGCAAGTATCCGGAGTGACTTCTGCAAAACGAAGCGTAAGCCAGTGTCAGAAAATGGATACCAAACAAAAATCTGGGACACAACAATACGACAGTACTGGGGAATTTTTCTTCTCGCATGTTTGATTTCTTGTTTTGTAGCCTATCTAACTCAGGCAATTTTGGAAGTGGTCCAGAAGTCATTATATTAAGGATTGGTCAGGGAAGCACATAACCCAGCCCCACTTCTGCTACATCTCCTGCATCATTGATGCAATAGGAAACAGAACCAGAACGTCAGAGTTCTCTTCAGCTTACTCCCTCTCCTCCACAACGCACATCTCCAGCTGTCCATGCAGAGCTCCTTTCTGAGGGGCTCAGATCAGTGAACACCATGGCAGAGGATCTGGGTTTCTTCCCTAACACTGAGCCCGCCCTGCATTTCCTACAATAACACACCAGAGCACTTCCTCCTGCAGCAGAGGAGCACACCTGAGCCCCAGCACACTGGCACAGCTGTGTGCTTGCACAGGGCTCAGTACTGCAAGGTGTTGCACAGGCACAGTTTGCAAAGCACATTTACTGCACAGTCTGCAAACGGAGTTCTGGCAGGTGGAATTCAAGAACTGGCAAGCGCAGGTGTGAGGAAGAAAAAAGGAGAAGGGGTGTGTAGAAGGCTGTATGGCAAGAAAGTAAAGAAACACCTTCATCTTAAACAAGCATATCAGAAGCAGAGATGTGTGAGAATTCATACAACACTGACTAATGAGAAAAAAGATGAGGACAGAGAGACACTTCTCAAGCCAGGAAGCAAATCCCAAAAGAGAGAAAGTCTGAATTTAAAAAGAGGGGGGAAAAGTTATGGACAGACAAAGTGATGCTTTGCCAAAGGCCTCTGTCTGACGGAGAACAGCTGAGGCACTCAGCCTGAGCAGCCCTGTGAGATTATTTTTATCTATGACACGAGTCCCCTTAGACAAAACATTACTACTGCTTTTCAGTTGGCCTCAAAATCAGACTGGTTTTATACAGAAATCAAACCAAAGGTGACTGCGACCTTGAAACGGGCATTCTTCCACAGAAGCAATTCTGGTCCCAAGGCAGAAACTCTGCCCAGCAGAGCTGCTGTGGGGAACGAGCTGTTTTATGGATGTTAGCAGTGAGTTTGAATACTTTTCAAGTCACGCTGGAGAAACATGCTGTGGAGTCACAGGGCCGTCCTGCAGCAGGCCAAGCATCGCACCAAGCTGGGAACAGCCCTGCCCAGCGGTTCCCCTGCCTTTGCAAAGGCCTTGCAAGCACCTGAAACTGGAAGTCAGCATGGCACTTCACTGGATGGACACAGAGACAAAGATGAGCTGTACGGAACGCGTAGGAGCACAGCTGCTTCTCAGCTGGCTTTAGGGAGTGCTATTAAAGAGGTACTCCTGGACTCGTCAAGGGGCTTATGTATCATTTACATCTTCATTCAAATCTTCCCAGGAGAGGAAAGATAAAGTTGCTGAAAGTGCAGACTGAAAGCAAGAGAAGGAAAACTGAACATTTCTGTCATTACATGGAAAACGCACAAAGAGAACTGCAAGCAGCAATTTGCGATTCCAGAAACTGCTTCCTGCTTACTTCTGTGTGTTCCTTATCGCTCCACAGCCAGGACAAGCAAGAAAAGGGAATGCTGAGGGAATGCTGAGCAGGGCTGCCCACACTGGCCCTGCAGGCTGCAGAGCCCAGCAGCACGACGCGGCGCTCCCAGGAGCTGCTGTGGTGCAGGGCGCCCTGGTGCTTTTGGTGACAAAAGCCAGAAGCTAGAATGAAATAAAGAGAACACACTTTCTCTGAGAGAAAACAGAAGAGCAAGTGTTACAATGCCAGATTACCAAGCTCGGTGTCTGCCTGCTCTGTGTAATAGTTTTGCCGGATTTTTTAAATAGGAAAACAATTGAAATATATGATCTTCATCACCTCACTGTGGATTGTACAGGCTTCTTGAAAAGAGCAGTTGCTTTCAAGACCTAGCTCAGGGATGTGAGATACCAGACACCAACGCTTCAAGCAACGGACTTTCACACGCTGAATGGAGAGGACGCTCCTTCCCGTCCAGCAGCCTGCTTCCCTCCAGATGCTCTCCATGGATTTAACTGTCTATCAGCTTGCAAGTGCCTTTATGGACTCTTGTGACTTGGCAGCAGTCATACAGTAAAGCTCACAGGAAAGGAATGTGGTCTTATATTACAGCCTGAGCCCCGGCACAACCCACACCTCTCTAGCAGCAATCCTTTATGATCCGTTCAGCTCAGCCTGTCCAAACTCCCTTCTAAATGCTCGTAAAGGAGTTTAATGATTTAGAATTCATTTTTAAGCTGGGGTTTAAGCAGATTTAAGTTCATCCAGTGGGGATACAACAAAACCACCGCTCACACACAAGACTGGAACTCGAAGGGGAGTTCTGCAGTTCCTTTCACAGCAAGCCTAAGCCATGCTGAGAGGCAGCACAGTGTGAACCAACTGCCGTCTCCCCCAAAGCGTAGGGCAGCCTTAACTGCAGCTTTTTAGTGGAATAAAATCAACTTCTTAGAGGAAAGAATGGTCCTCAGGATATACTGAAGCACTGAATAAATGGATGAAAAGTTTCTGCAGAACGAAGACATGCATATCCTGTAATGAAACAGACATGCAGTCTTCCTGTACCCTGATTCTGTTTTCCTTGCGTTGATGTTTAACTTCATTTCTATCAAAGATAACATCCACTGCAGTACCTCATTTTACAAGGACATGAGGTCTGAAACAGCCAATGATGGCACTGCTGCATGCCATCAATGCCAGCATTCCCAAACACCCTGAGAATTCCAAGAGGGATAGCTGAGCCAGAAGCACACAGCTTTAAGGACAGACAGCTACAGATGTTTTTATCCTTGTCAGTGAAAACCCAGAAATACTTGAAATACCCCAGATAGCTTCAGCTGGCCAGCCAGCACCACAGCCAGCGTCTGCCTTTGTTTTAAGTAAACCACTAACAGCAGAGTCGCATCACAAGGGTAAAAAACACAGTCATGTTTTTGGAGCAAGCACACCCCTACCAGCCATCCAAAACTACAGCACAGAGCCCCAGTGGTTGCAGCACAGGGAGAAACGCAGACAGCAAGCTTCTCAGATGAGCACTTGGAAATCTCTGAAACAAAGGAGAACAGATTTATTAGAGGTACACTGCATTACCACAGGGCTCTGCAAAACTTCAGCCTAAAAATAGCCTTTCTCACAGCCTTTCTTTGAATGAAAGATGTATTTAAATTACAAGATAATTAGAAACCTTTTTCTGCCTTTTGGCTGTATGGTCTAACTCTGATTCCTAATTATCCATTTGGTTTAATTCATGGTTATGATTTCAGAAAGAAAATATTTTTCAGCACTGCTTTAATTAACTCTCGGCATTTCTGCACCCAGAAGTATTTTAAATACAAATATATTCGACATTGTATTTTTGGTTATATTCTGAATCAAACACCCAAGTGAAGAAAGACAAAAAAGAAAGTTTCTCCGTTCTTCCCTATTTTATATCATTATAAATACAATTCAGACAGGAAAGAAATCACATCTTTAGTTAAAAAAGCTGCATTTCCATGAAGTTCTATATAAACAGGAAATTAATACAGAAGGGGAAAAAGTAATCACAACAAAAACATGTCATTTCAGTTTCATGTATTTTAACCCTACAAGACCTCGTTTCCATACACCCCAATACAAACCGCTTTCTTTTCCACTACTTTCCAGCTAACAACACAATTCTTCAGGAAATCAGAGCATCCACGAGCAGCTGCTCAGCTCCCTGCACCGGGAGATCAAAAGACCAACCAGCGTCACCCAGCTACCTTAAATCCCATCCGTCACCTTTCCTGCTCCTAGTAATACTCTGCTTCTTTTTTCCTAGAAGGAGAGCACAACAGAAATATGGACTCGGTCCACTGAAACCAGATCAGGCTTTCACACCGCGAGCACTGGCCCTGCCACAGCTGCCAGCCTTTCCAGACGCGCACCCAGGAGCTGCTCCTCCCTGCAGGCAGAAGGCCGGGCTCCAAGGAAGGCACAGGCTGTCGCTGAGCCCTGCACTGCACAGCCCTGTGGGACACGCTGCTGGGACAGCTGATGGAGCCCAGTGGGATGCGACCGTGCGGCCCCTGACGATGGCAGGGCAGCCCCTGGAGTGCAGCTGAAAGGCAGGGCTGGCTCCGCGCCTGGGCAGCTTGGACTGCTGTATGATTGGATGGCTGCAAAGAGAGGCACAGAGCGATGCCAAGCACGTTGCCTAGCAAGTTAATGTTGTAGCAAGCTCTTTTCATCAGTTATGTGCCTCTGTGCATTCATATGTAACTTAAAAAAAAAAAAATAGAGACTCTGTAATTATTTCTTCTGTTATTATTCTTAACCCATCATTGCCGGTACCTGCAAGAAAATACTCTGCGTGCCTCGCATACCTCCACAGCCACCAGATAGAGCAGCTGAGGCCAAGGATGTTTAACAGACTGTCAGCACACACATATAGGGCACGTTTGTTTGGGGAAATCTATATTCACAACTGACTTGCCACTGACAAAGAGCCTGAGGTCTCTGCATCAAGAAGGGCGCTATTTTCCATTCTCCCTATCCCTCTCACAGCAAAACCACATTCTGTCATTGAAGCAAGAGAAGGACAAACAATGAACCAACATGTGTTACCCCTCCCAGAGGTGCAGCAACGCTGCTCCCGGTAAGCAGAGGTGCTGCCAGGACATGGGGCTGCTTTGCCTGCTTTTAACACATCCACAGCTTTGCTCAGAGCTGAAGAACAAGCTAGCAAATGGAAGGCAGCCACTGCACATACATAAAAGCTCTTGTCAGGGCAGAAGAAAAGCTCAGCATGGTTTTAGTTCTGTATTTGAAAACTACAGTATGGGAGGCTCTTCACAAAGCCAAACAGGCAGCTGAGCTAGCAGTTACAAAAGACCCACATTAACAAGCAAACAGGCAACTTCCGAATCCATTAAGACAGAGATCTGTTCAAGAGGTTTCTTCCTTATCCCAAATGACCCCCTTTTTCCACCGGGCTGTACACCCTCAATTCACTTACACATGCTTCACGTTTTGTCCTACTTGCTTTCTTTGGAGAAAGAGAAGCGAAAAGACTGCATTCTGAAAGACCTGCTTGGGGCAGACAAGCGCATATCTGTGATAAAGACTATCTTAAAGTGTTTTTTCAGTAAAAACCAAAATTAGCAGAGAAGTCTTTTTAAACAACAGGAAAACATGTAAAGTTGAGTCAGTCACTGTGACTTCAGACTTATTTCCTTCACATCAGTGCTACGAAGGTAAGACCAGATGCACAGGAGTCATAGAGCTCAGTTTCCCACACAAAGCAGCAGACACTGCGCTTCTATGGGCAAAGGGCTGCATGTGGAACAAAGCACCAGCAGAGCTAGAATGCCTTCAACATGGAAAAACAAGCGGAGGGCAGGCAGTTCCAAATTCTGTATTCACATGCCAAGAACATAATGAAAATGAAGACATGACTTAATCATTTAAGAAATAAAGCCTCTGTTTTGACCATGATTCGAGAGGAATTTTGCGATGCTTTCCATTTGCCTCCACCAAGCCCAGCTGTAGGCAGAGGTCAGCAGGCACAGCAATACACCCTGGCACAGCAATATACCCCGGCACAGGGATGCACATCCTGGCACAGGAAACACGCAGCCCATTTTCTGCAACCGACTGGAAAGGGAGAATAAAAGCTCAAAGGTACAGAAACTCTTAAGTAACATCTGCCACCTTCCTTTGCCCGCTTGTTCAAGAAGCATGATTTCCAGCCAAGGTGATGATTAAAGAACAGAGATATGGATCAATCTTTGTTTTCATTTACAGCTAACGCAAGTTCTCTGACCTTTCCTAACCTGCACACAGCTCAGCAGTACGCAAACCCCACATCCTTGATCAGACTGAATTACTGCTGACCCCAATCCCATTTAAATTCTGCCCACATAAAGCAGAGTCACAGCCAAAACATCTAGCCAATGAACTCCATTGGACGTTAACTAATGGTTATTCTCATTTACAGATCAGAACAATATACATGGTAGCTTGACAATCCTACTGCTCCGGAATTAACGTTGGATATTTGAGGAAGATAAATACAAACAACAATTCAAACAGTAATTCACATGCAGTTGCAAACCAGCAATTAAATCGCTGTCAAAAATCAGTTTGTAGGAGAAATTGTTTTAAACAGCCTCAACAAGCCACACGTGTTATCTGCAAACATGCCACCCGGCCCTGAGCTCCAGGCGCTGCTTTTTCTCCCACTGCTGCACTCTGCCCTTATCTGCTGCAGCCTTCCACCTCGTACTGCTGCCTGATGTTCCCTGCCCTCATTCCTACCACTGAGCAGACACACAGAACGGCCTTTCTCTGATCCTCGCTGTGCACACCACAGCCATTATCAACCACTCACTGCTTGTTCTGATGCCCTATCGCCAACCCTTCTTGCAGAATGCACACGGACCGCAGCACAAAAGCAGCTGCCCCTGCAGATTTTGTCCTTCAGCCAAATTCAGTCTATGGTTCTAAGGCATTTTGGCTTAGAAGAGCAGCCAGCCTTAGGAGAGTGCTTAAAGTGTAAGCCCCGCTAAGTGGCAGTACTGCCAGAACAGGACATGTTCAATACCAGAACTGAAGGAGCAAACCTACAGCAGACAGTTCACATGAACCTTTGGAGAACAGCACAATGGGATTTCTGCTTCACACTCCACTTAGGGCATAATTCCTTCAGTAGTCACTGCAGTGCTTCCAGCTGTAGTGAATGTCTGGCAGTAATAAGAAACACAATGTAATTAAATAGGAGCCCCAGTGCTTTCAGTCCTAATTCATAAAATAAAAAAACGTTATTTATAAGCACACCAAGTAATAAGGGAGAATTCAAGAATCTGTAACAAGGAAATCCGCACAGTTTATCAGTTCTAGTTTATGTGAGCCCTACGGCAAAGATAAACAAACCGTGCCAAACACAGTGCGTGTCCGCAGGGACGGACTCAGCGTGCCCTGCTGCCCGCCGGCTGCTCCTGCCTGCTCCACAACACCTCCAGCACCACTGACTGCCTGCTGGCCACTTCTGCCTCCATAGGACCCGTGCACGTAGAACGAAGTCTGTGCCTCTGCATATACAAACCCACATTATGATGCGATTATGTGTATGTATGAGCAGGTGCAGACATCCTCAGCAAGGAAATCTGGTGAGGGTAACATTACTGCAAAGGGGTTTAGAGTAAAAGAAGTACATGATCAGTCATACACTGTGATACAGTACATTTGTTATGTAAAAAAACACCGAAAGCAGAAAGATTTGCATATAAGTATATCTACACTATACGTGCATACAAAGCAAAATCCTAAATTTGTTCAGCTTAGTGGAAAGGCAGCTTCACTGTGACCCAAGCAATCTCTGAGTCTTGCACATAAAGGCACATTATTCAACCTATCCAGAAGTCAAGACTGACTTTACTACATGGAAACAAGAGGATTACAAGGAACATATCCATATGTCCTATTTATACAAACTAATGAACACCACCACATCCTAGCCTGAGGATTCTCTATTTGTATTCTCTATTTGTAGAAGTCCTTATTGATTATCATGCTATTTATACTGGGCAACATACACTATGGAGCTGCGGCCTCAATACTACGTTAAAGACAAGTCTGGAACAAATTTCTGTCCTCTGCCAAGTCTGACACAGACCTCTCCCAAGGACCAGAGCAAGTCGTGTGCAGGCCGGCAAGTTCTGTAACACGTATCTCTTTCTGCGCCTGCTTCCCACAGAGATAAGGGCAAAGGAAGAGTATGAGAGGGTGATTGTGTCCATTTAATGTTAAACACGGAAGTTCATGTTGTATCTTACTGACATACACACTGCTGTATTAAAAAAAAAAAAAGGCAAAACAGCCATTTGGTCCTAAACAGAGCTGCAAGAACAGCAACAGAATATCAAAATAGCAAGCAACCTCCAGCAAGATCAGGAAATGTGTTTGCAAGAGAAGCTGGCTGACGTACAGCTATGTTTAAAGAGAGTAAATGAGCCAGATGGGAACATTTCAACTGACACACTTGTTTCACGTTTGCAGTACTTAACAAAATGCTGGCAAAGAAAAAACAATTGCATTGTTTTTTGCCCCCTGTATATTGGCCTGCTCTTCTTTCTCGATTTTACATGCGTGTCTGTGGGAAACACCCTCCAGAGCAAATAGGAAGAACAACACAAAGCTACCAGAGTAAATCTTCCCATTCCCTCCTGCCTTCCCTGAGCCTGTTAACAAATGGAAGTTAACAAATATGTTGTTCTTTGGAGCATATTAAACCTTTGTATTATGGGTCAACAGACCTCGCCCTTCAGACACAGCTGAGACCCTTCTGCTCTAAGCAAGGCCCCTGGGAGCACCTCATCAAGGCTCCCTGCCACCCTGCCCAGCTCGGTGTGCTCCAAGTTAGCATGCAGAACTTGCTGATGTTCCTTGTGCTTACAGAGCTCAACTCAGGGCCAAAGGAGAAATGGTTTGAAATATTACAACAGGAGAGGAAATAAAGAAGGCAAAAAATCTCAAGAGAGCAGATCCTAGAAATCTTGAAGCGAAGAGTCTGAGAACGGGCAGGCAGCCCAGAAACACAGTGCATGGAGATGACATGGGGATGGGAAGGAACTGGCACGACGGGAGATGCTGAGATACGCAATGAGACTGAAATGAGCCAGAACTTACAAAACACATGTAAGAAAGAAAACTCAGCACAAGAGGAGAATCAGAGAAGAGAGATGTGATCCAGGACTTGCAGCTTAAAAAGCGTTGGACAAAAATAACTGAGAAAGCTAATTCACCAGATTCAACCCAAGATAAAGGCAAACGAAGTGATGGAGCACAGTGAGAAGCACTCGCACAGAACTGGGGTAAAGCAATAGTGCAGAGACAGCAGCTGAATCAAAGTCCTGAATTCTTTCTGGGCAGGGCAATCTGTAGACTGCAGGTTTTATTATTGTTTCTCTCTTCTTATCTTCAGCCTTTGCTTATGCAAAAAGCAAGTCAGGGCTGCAGGCAATGCTACTGCTGACTGGAGGTGTTGCAAGGGAGGAGACATTTATCAAGAATGCATTCCATTTATAAAATTCCGTTGGCTTCACCAGAGCTTTCAAACATGCAAGTTCAGACTTCACGTTAAAGCTCTGCTGCACACGACTCTCAGCCAGACAGTTTCACTTCGGTCTCTATCTGCTTGCCATGATAATCAGAATTGAAGCCTGCCTGCCCATAAAAAGCAGAGCTCTGGTTTCAACAAAAGCCCCCCGTCATTTGCTTCGCAGCCTACAAAGCATCAGCTCCCCAGCCACTGTCTGGCTGCAGCAGGCACACTGCTGCTCATCCACAGAGCGTGCACCATGTCTGACACCTCCAGCATGGTCACCGACCTTCGAGCCTTTGTCTGCTGACATCATTAAACAACAACATATGGAGTCTTCAACTTCCTCTGCTATTTGTGCCTGCGTATTTTCATTTACCACCATTAGTACAAGCAGTTCAAGGCTCAGATCTAGGCTGTACTATGCACAGATGCGCATGAACATACAGAACAGAAGTACACAAATCAGTTATGATTCCAACAATTTCACCAACTTCTCCCTTCACTACAACTCTCCCTTTGGGTAAAAAGGCTGTTTCTTGTGTTTGTTTTAGTTTATTTAGTACTATCAACACGCAAAAAAAAAAAAAAGTGCTTTGAAACATTCTCCAGGAGCCGACCAGATAGCAGCCTGCACTGAGGGGTGGGTGTGAGGCGGGGCTGTGGGCTGCCTCTGGGCTTCAGGAATCTCTTATCTTCGTGAGCACACAAGTGAGCGTGACAGAGCAAGAACAAGAAAAGCAAGACCAAGTCGTGGGCACCAGGCTGCTAAAACTCCACAGACAGTGCCTGGTAACTGCCAAGAACCAAGAGCAAAGCATCTGTGCAACGTGCTCCACTCCAGGTGTAGATCAGGGGCTGGCAATTAGTCCAAGTCAGCTCAGAGATTTCTTTAACTGGACCTCAAGGTACAGAGTTCACTGTGCTCGCACCCAGAACCCTGCGATCTCCCGGCCACCTGCAGACAGCCCTCTGATCTCATTTCTCTGGCACTCTGAAGCTCTCTGTGGAGGTCCTCCTGCACCAGCTCTCATGTAGGAAGGTGTTCCCACCCAGCAGGTAGGGCTCTTGGCAGTCCCACAACCCTGCCAGGAACTTACCGTGCATCCATTCAGAGTACAGCACTTCAGCAGAGGGGTGATGAGCTGATTTCTTCCCACTTCAAACAGCACCAAAACCACAAGGCTAAATGAAATTCTTTGAATAACATTTTTATAATACCATATGAGTGACATCTTTTAGCGGTATTTTGGAGATGGGAAGGGATTTGGAATTTGACCATTGGTTCAGAACTCCCCTCAGATGGCAGATGGGCTGTCACGAAGGACACGCACCCATACACCTCACTGCGCTGCCTGCAGCTAACAGCCTCCAGCTGCGATCCCAGGCGACCTTCGGCCACCTCCTCCCAGCCTCAGTCTCCCCTCAGGTGGCACAGTGCTGCCCTGCCCTTGGCTCCTCTTCCACCTGCTCTGAGGCTGTGGATGGCAGCCCGGCCACCACCATCACCGCTGGGTCCCACCAAATGCACTTTCAAGTGACAGAAAGCAGCTCCCTCCTGCTGGGCTTCCCATCCCGCTGCCATCCCTGCGTGGTGAAGCTCTGCCCAGCACCACGTGTGGCTCAGTGCCCACAGGGCAGGCCCAGAGCAGGGTCAGCCCAGGCTCAGCTGTCAGAACCACCTCAGGGAGCAGCACAGCACTGCACAGCCCAGAGATCCCCAGGTCTGCTGCTGCGGCCCACGGCCTGCATGGTGAGCCTGGACATGGGGCCTTCACACTGCTGCAGTGGGGAGGCAAAGCGCAGCACATGAGGTATGTGCATCAAGACTGTGCATTGGGCTGGGGAACAATCTCTGAGAACTGGGACAAAACTAATCCCAGAACAGCCTCGTGCGTCTAACCTGTGTCTCCGCAGGACTTGGAGCATTTGCTATGCGGAAAAGCAAGCCAACAAGATACTTATAAACTCACTTGATTCAAGAGACCCAGGCTGAACTCTGCAGTAATGTCCTTCTGATGTAGTTACTGAAATTGCCACTAGACAGAGCTGTTTATCTTGTTTTTAACCCTTAGAAATATTTATGAGTGTGCTATAAGACACAAGCAGGGTTTGTTGCAGCCCCTCCAGACAGCAGCACGTGGCTGAACAGCTGCACAGGCAGCCAGGGTGCAGGCTCTGCACCACACTGCAAATATCACAGACTCAGAGAATCATCAAGCTTGGAAAAGACCTCTATGATCATCAATCCAACCATCAACCCATCCTCACCATGCCCAACAAGCCATGTCCCTCCTCAGACATTTCCTTTCCAGGCAGGGTACCAAGAGCAGGAGTCCCGTGTGCGCTCCCAGCAGACCAGACTTGAAAATTAAGACAGTGCTGGGGCTTAATCCCTAGGTAACATCATGTCTTACTGCGTGCGCATCAGGATCTGCGTGCTCCAATACCCACTGCAAAGTAGCACTTCCTGCTGTCAAATAATGTAGAAGTTAACCCTGGAATTAAATGCTGGTTGGCAACCATGAAGCTATGCAGTTTACCCAGGTAGGTGGCCTTTTGGTAATGAATTTAAAATAAAACACACTGTCTTTAATGAGAAGCAAGCATTTATTTTGAGATGAAGCAGGCAGAGACCAGCATCAGCACTGGTTTCGAATGGCTCACCCTGATTTACATTGCAGGCAACCCAGAGCAAGAATTTCTGGAATTCCTGCAGCTGTAGCTGCAGCATTGATTTCATGTTGTGACTGCTACTTAGACAGCAGTGCAGCCACAACCAGCTCCTGGGGGACAGAACTCTTGTAGAGGCACACAGAGGATAAAGGTTGGTGTCAGCATTTCCAGAAGTTCCAATTCATTACTCTGCTGGTGTTGGCTACAACATTCCATTTCTGTGCCAGGCACAGAAGTCTTTGGGCAGATAACTGACTGCAAGACCAGGGACTCTCAAAGGATATGTAAAGACTACAACAGGACTTAAAACCATCTGCACACTGCATCTCAGGACATGCATACGTTGCTTCAGAACACACCTACAAAACAAACCTCTGGCTCTCTCCCATCCCTTCTCAGCCACTGCTTGCTCAGCCCTTGTCCTAGCACTGACATGAGGATCTCCTGTCAGCAGGAATCTCTGCCATTAGGATGACAGAGCATAGCAACTAGAGGCAGTTTCTTAATTCATAGGACTCCAAAACTGTACTGCATTTTCAAAGCCACAGCTTTCTATACCATATCAGCATAATATACTAACATCAAGTCACTTTTTCTATGAAGAACTAGTGTAAAATTGTGTGGGGTTTTTGAAAGACCAAGTTTGTGATGGCACTTCTATTTCAAATTTCAGACAAACCCAGGCTTCTATTTATCCTCCTACCACGCTAACATCCAGCTCAGCAGTAAGAACAGGTGAGATAAAGCAAAGTACACAGTCTGACCCGAGGTTCTTCCTGCTCTGAACAGAGCAGAGTGCTCTGCGTTCAGCCATGCCCTGCCCTCAACATTCCCCCACCAGAGCACACCTGGGGTCAGGAGGCCCAGGGCTGTGCCAGGCCCACACCAAGCTCCAAGCTCCTGCTCTCTCCCCTGGGATAGAGGGGCCAACCCCATCTCTTGCCTGGGGCAAAGTGCACAGGCATGGCTGGGCTATCAGCACATACACTAAGGCAAATTTTCTGGCACTAACCCTTTCACAAAGCTTCTGAACTCGGTGGCGTTTCTTGCACCTGTTACCTGGCTTGTGGTTCACAGTCTCACCAAATTTTAGCTGAAAACATGAAGGGTTTGCAATGGTTTGTAAACAGAATGGTCACACTTGGGTGCAGAGCAAAACAAGGAAGTCAGGATTATTCTGTCAGCTTCTCTGATCATCTTTTGCCACTGGCAAAGGATGAGTCAGACCTGCAGGATGTGCAATGCAGGAAGAGGCTTCTACAGAGAAACACTGTGAGAGAGACATAGGCAGAAGAACAGACAACCCACGTGGATCAGAAAGCAAAAATACAGCCAAACAGAGGAGCGTAGGGCACTCTGCTCGGACAAGGACAGACTGCCTGCAAGAAAAGAGTAGGTGTAAGAGAGATTCCCCCTGCATTACATGGAGAACTTCAACAAGCTTAGAAAATTCTTCATGGAGTGATACAAACTTGTTTCTTAATTAGCAATAGCTATTACTTCCTAATATGAATTTGAAAGCTAGGAATTAACTCATTTCCATTCCCCTTCTTCCCTTTCCCTAGATTCCAGAAAAGCTTTCTGGTATTGAGCTGAAGTTTACTCATGTTAAACTACGATGCAATCCACGCACAGAAACTGTGTTTCCATTTCAGATCACTTTGGTTCTCATCCTTGTATTGCCAAAGGTAGCACGGTTATGGTATACAAACCCTGGGATTTTCTTTGAATATGGCTGACCCAAATGGCTTTGCTCATTTTGCAATTCCAAGTGGGATTTCTTTAAAAAGCCTTCCAACAGCTGCACTGGCAGAGATCTAAGGCTTGTTATGACATTACGAACTTCCAGTTCATCCGGATTAATGAGACCTCCTAAATATGAACCATTCCCACCTAATGTCTAGAAATTACCATTAGAAGAGGTACAGAGGCTTGCTGTACAATCTTCTCACTGCTCTGCCAACTAGACTTCCAGTAGCTGGACTCTGGGACTCGCCATTTCTCTGTACAGAACCCTGGGCCTCAGCACAGATCTCTCCTCCTGCCTTCCATTGCACGCCCCCTCTGTAAATGAGTAACTCTGCATCTCAGCCGAACGCCACACGGACTGTGAGAACTCTGATCTGGCAGGGATGGGATCACACCGCTGGGGGACAACAGAGCGAGGTTCAGCCCCGTCCTGCTAGAGGATCGCTTCTGTGCACTTTGCATTCTGCCCTGAGCTCCTATCTGCTGCCACGTCTTTATGGGGATTTGTGACTACACAATAATCACAGGACGGCTCAGGCTGGAGGGGCCCTCAAAGATCCTCCCGTGCCAAGCCCTGCCATGGGCAGGCTGCCAACCACTCCATCAGCACCCATGGCCCCATCCAACCCGGCCTGAACGCCTCCAGGGATGGGGCACCCACAGCTCTGGGCAGCTGTGCCAGCGCCTCGCCGCCCTCTGATAAAACATTTCTTCCCAACATCCAACCCAACTTCTCTCTTGTACTGTAAAGCCATTCCCCTCATCCTGTCACACTGTGTAAAAAGCCGGTCCCCTCCTGCCTGCCAGCTGCCTTAAAGAACTGGAAGGCTGCGATGAGGTCTCCCTGCAGCCTTCTCTTCCCCACACTGAACAAACCCGGCTCCCTCAGCCTTCCTTTACAAGAGACATGCTCCAGCCCTCCCACCATCTTTGCGGCCCTGCTCTGCACCTACTCCAACACCTCCAACCCACACCCTGTCTGTGCTGTGGCCAGGCCTGGATGCAGCACTCCAGCTGGGACCTGACAGAGGCAGAGCAGATGGGGACGATCTCCGCCCTCTCCCTTCTGCCCCCATCTCTGTTGGTGCAACCTTCTGGGCTGCAAGAATACAGCACTGGCTCTTGCTCAGCTTTTCTTCCATCAGGACCCCAAGTCCTTCTCCGTAAGGCTGCTCTCCCAGTCTGCACTCATAGCTGGGACTGCCTTGACCCAAGAGCAACACCTTGCTCTAATCCTGATGCCAAAAGCATTTGCACATATAATCTTTTGAAAAACACTTAGAAATATGACCTTGGAATGCAAGAGAGATCTTTCAATTTGAATTGCATTAATTTATTTACTTTATACAGACTCAAGGCTGCAGATGTTCATAAACTTCAAGGAAAATTCTGATTTTAGATATTCTGGCTTTGTAACATTGCCCAACGTCAAAATAAACAAAGGTTGTTTATGATAATCACTTAAAACAGTAACTCAGGAGTAAGAATCAACTTCGTGTGGCACAATTCTCATTCTTTATTTGTAATTCAGCACCCGATCTGTTTTTTAAAACCATCAAAGAGCAGCATACAAACAAACATTCCCTGCACGCAGCCAGGGAAGAAACGTTTCCTTTGTTCCATTCTCTGAGATCGCCCAACAGAACTGAGCCAGGCCCTGCTACCCGGTATGCCCAGAGCCCGCTTCCCTGCAACGCAGTCCTGCCGTGGGACTTGTGTGAGAACACGAGCCTCAGATCCCCGATTTCAGCTTGCAACAGAAGCACAGAAGATTAAGTTACCAGCAAAACAAAACCAATTTTAAGTACCTAAATTCTGAGCACTGTGGTGGCATCTGACTGTGATCTGGTTAAGAACATTACACACACTGCATTGGGATGTTTTTTTCTACATTAAGATGGTACGGGCATTTGGGGACATCAGTCAAAGCAACAAAATCTCATTTGTAATACGAAAACCTTCTGTAACGTCGTATTTAGCAAAGCCCTGCAATGTGCACTGGGTCGAGGTACGCCCAGTGTATGATGGAACACAGAACAGCAGCGAACAACCACCTAAATCTCCTACTGAAGTCTGCCAGGAACAATTAATTGCACAAATGACCCTTGCAATCCAGGACTTGGAAAACCTAAAGACTGAGGATTTTTCAGTTCCAGATGCATTTGTGCAAATCTGCCAGAGTTCAGAACTGGGAACTGTGTAGGGTATGAGCGTGGGCTCTCCTCAAACTCCATGCTCTTCTGCCTGCTTAGCTGCAGCACCAAGATACAGCCAGCCACATCTACACCATAAAACCATTGGAAAACTCTTAATTTGTAACCACACAAAAGTCAGTCACTACTGCCTACAACTAACACCTCTTGCTTTTCCTCCAGTGCACACTTTTGCCCTCTTTGCATTCTTCAGTGCCTCCAGGCATCTCTGTGCTCATCTATCCACCACAGCACCAGGTTGATGAGATGTTCCCAGCACTGAGACCAGCCCAATATTTGATGCTCCTGACAGACTGATACGGGAAAGCAGGCTCTCTAGATTTTTCCATAGCCTCTGGCGAGCAATAAAATTAAATGATCACTTTGAACAGCCTCAATCCTTACGGTTGGGAATTGCCATCCTTTGATGATTAACCTTGGGCACTTAGTTCCAGGTCAGCAATCAAGGAAGGCCCTAATTATGCCACTTCACTTTGGCAACCCGGCTGCCAAGCACCTGTACCTTCTGCCTTCCTATCGTCTGCCAAGTAGCAGGAGAAAAGATTTCTTGCAATAGATTAGCATGAAAACGGGGCAATGCATCGAGCTCTTCTTACCGACATCTTGAATCATAAACAATACATGAATGCCTCTGGAAGAAGAGAACTTAATGAAGTAAGGAACCACCCACATGATAGTTTTCCTCAAAGACAGATTTCATTTGAATGGGAAATGAAGCACTGAAGGCAGAGTATCGCCATGAGAAAGGAAGAAAGCAAGCAAGCATCTGGGCACTTGGTGTATGGCTAATTAACATGGGATAAAGACAGTACCGATTAACCAAGAGGATCAGAGTTCAATAGTTACAATAGCTAAGATTTAGGCTTTTATGAAATATAAGTGATTGTTACTGGGTGGTTTGATCAGCTGGAGATGGTCAATGTTTCCCTAGCAACAGCTCGACGCTTCAAGCCCACAGCTTGGCTGGAGCCCAAGATCCAGCACTGCTCAGCCTGCTGCTGCCCTCCCTTATCTCCATCCAGTTCTGCTGCTCACTGCAAGGTTAGCGTTCAGAAGTTGGTTTGTTACTAGAATCTGAAGGGGAAGAAAAGGCCTTAAAATAAAGGCCTTTAAACGTCATTTTTATTCTGCGATTTTCTAAGAAAGCTTATTGTGCTAGCAGTATTGAAGAAAAGCATTTCAGGATCACCTGCTTCCCTTCCAACAGAGTGACAATTTCTTTGAGGCTGCAAAGCACAGCTCCTAAGCTGCCTATGTGCCTTCCTCCCACCTCTCACAGCAGCTATCCGAATCAAACAGCCTCCTGTAAGCTGTTTCTGGGTGAAGGCAAGGATTTCATGGTTTGCAGCTTAGTAGAGGATGTTCTCAGCTACTCATACCAGCAGGCAGACAAATGAAGAAATGCCTAGCCTGAATGCTTCTGATCCATTTGTAGAGTGCAAAGGACAAGGCAGCAAAGAACTAACTTGTTTTTACCGGCTCTTTACAACCCTTTGAACAAGAGAAACTAACACAGGTCTTACACACCTTTCCTCCTCAACATCCTGTATCCCGAAAGCACTTTTAAACAACCTGGCCCCACAGAACAGCTTTTAAACAATTAACTGGATGGAACTTCAACCCAAAAATAAAAGCCATGGCAGCTAGCACGGCCGTGCTCTTAGCCATCAGATTCCTCCCTGCATTATTTGCACTCAAGTGCCACAGCTTTGTCAGAAAATAGGAGCCTACATGCTGTCCTGAGGCCCTGCCCAGGTGAGCAGCACAGCTGGGCTCACAGCAGTGCATCACTCATGCAAACTCACGGGATGCTCTTTCCATCATGTCCATATAAACCTGTATTTGCTAAAGAAAGTGCCTCCTCTGCTCATTTGAAGCATCACACTTGGGAGCAATAGCTTGTGTGTGTTAGCTTTAATTACCTTTGGGTAAGGAATTAAATAAGGCAGCTGGGAAATGTATGGCAAGGGAGGTGTGGTGAAATCACCTTTAGTGTGCATGATAGCACCAGAATGGGGCACCTAGAAGAACAGCTTCCACTTATGAACATAAATCAAGAAAATTGATTCCACTTAGTTCAGCTTGTGCTTTCTGCACTTACAGCACTAGCCATGGATGGGAAACTACTTTTAAATAGCTGAATAATTCAAATACTGGTTGCAGTTCTTTAACACACTTTAATTATCCTAATTGCCTGCATCCCCACCAGCCTTAGCTGCTGCTTGTGCTGTCAGCCTGAGCAGGTTGAAAAAAAAAAAACTGTAAAAGTTAACTGGCAAGCAATTCTTCCTTTCACTGTTGTAGGAGCCTCCTGAAATGGCTCAGTGGCCTTGCTACAGTTCACCTGCTGCAGTGTGTGACAGTGGGGCTCACTGATGGGGCCACAGCTCTTCTGTCTGAAAGAAACGTGCAGCCTGCTGGCACGCGTCTCGGGGAAGGCCTTGGTGGTAGGTGATGGTTGGAAGTGACGATCCTAAGGGTCTTTTCTAACCCAGACAGCTCTGTGACGCCACGATAAAGGCTCATGCACAAAAGCCTAGAAGCTTGGCCTTGCTCTCGAGAGCTCCGAGGACAGAACCACCATGAAAGTCACAGTGCCTATAGAGAACACCTTGCCCACTGTCAGCTCAGTGCCTGCCTCCCCACAGGCTGGGCCACCTGCACAGCAGTGCCACAGCTCAGCAGGTCTTCAGCTCATTCTGCTAAGTGCTTATATGTAAAGAAGAAATTATGTTTACCTTGTTCCTAGTTTCACCACCAAGTGGCACTACAACAATTAGCATTCATTTCAGGCAGAGAATGATGGGCTTGTGACAGCAGCACTGTGGTTTTTTCACTCTGAGTCACCACTAATTACCCTCTGCTCGTGCTGTAATAAGCCCTGCAGAGGGCTCGCTCTGTTAAGAACGCATCAGAGGGGAGCTTCCATGCAGTTCTTACACTTTGTTGCAATACTTTTTGCTCAGCCCATTTTCCAACACTATGCTAATCTGAAATACTGGAAAGTAAAACAATACATTTCACAGAAGAAGCTCAACCCATAAGAGTAACCAGTTACTGACCAGTGAAAAAGACTAGGAAAAAAATCAGGGCAGAGAGTCTTTCAAGATCTAATGTACTATCTTTCTGTGAAGCCCACTGAAACCCTTCCAAGATTTCAACTGTTACCAGTTAGCATCAGACAAAGCTTTCTATTATCAGGCTTGCAGTTTTCTGCCTGACATTACTTTGTACTTCCACCATGCACTAAGGATAGGGCAACAGACACACTCTCCTTCAGTTCAACCATTCAAAGTTTTACCTGCTTACAAAGAAAGATCCAAAGGCAGGTGAAGAATTCTATTTTAGACCTCAGTCCCTCTCTGCTCACGCACACCTACCCAAAGACACAAACTTACCTGCTAGGCTCTGCCACTGCTGCACCTGACCACGCCATCAACTTCAGCATGCTTCCCTGCAGCCAGGAGCACTTCCACCTCCTTCCCTGTAAGGAAGGAAAGAAGCATTAGTGACACGTACTCTCCTGTATCAGCCTGCAGGTATCTCCCTCCCATCCAACAACTACTTCTGTATGTTTTGCTGCCAGTGAACTGCCGCAGCTCCCAGCACTGCCCACCCTGCCCCATCTTGCAGCTGGAACTGCTAGGCTGGAGCACCAAGGCAAGGCAAAGCCTACTGCAAAGCCCACCGTGGCCTACTGCAGGTCCTGCTGCAGGCACTGGCAGGAGGGAAAGCCAGCCAGCCTACAGGAGAGCCGCATCCCATCTCCTTACTCGCCACTGCAGGCCCCTGGTGCCCCTAGGGACCAACACTTGTGCACAGACCCTGCAGCTGCAGTGCTGGGCAGGTGGAGCAGGAGCCCCACAGTCCCCAGCTGCAGCTGCCTCCTCGCCCTTTTAACACTTTGTCCTATATCCCCCACATCTGCAGCTCCTCTAACGAACTGGAAAGTAAGTAAATGGAATATTTTTCTGGGAGAACGCTGCAGCAGCACAACCTTATCTACAGCAATGCTTGTGCTGTTCTTCTCATGCAGGCAATGCCTGAAATAGCTTACTGACTCATAACAATTACAACAAAACGACGAGCTGGGAGCCGATATCACACTGCAAGAACAGTGCTTGTGGCTTCACCCAGGTTCTGCTGTGCCTTGCTGATCCCTGTTGACAAACACACCTGCGAGGGACAATTCTGCCCACAACACATCTGCAAACAACGACAATCCAGCACACAAACCTCTTCTGTGACCAAAGTGGAGCTCTTCCCGTGCTCCTCTTGTACCTGGTGTCCTCATAGCACTCAGAAGCCCCACTCTGACTGACTGCTGTCAGATGAGCACGGCACACAGCAGTCACTCACTACGGCCAACTGCTGTATCTAACTACAACACTGTAACACAATGGAAACTGCCACAACAAGAGCATAATAACAAATCTCCAGGCTACAGCAAGTAAGGATTTGCTCAAACGAAGCAACCATAGATACAGAAAAAGGAAAGAAGCTGCTTACCCTTTGAAGGCCTCAGGTATATAGGAATCTCCACTGAGCTACCTTCACCTCCACTGCCAACCCCTAAATGAGGTCTGGGAAGGCGTGCATCCTGGCTCCACCCCTTGCATCAATCAGGTCCATTGCCTGCACCTGAGCTCCCCTGGGCTGGCCCTGCCTTCCCACCAGGTGCTCAATCACTGTCCAAGCTGTGTCTCAGCATTTCCACTACACTAACCAATATCTAACATGCATGTCTGCTGTCCTCTGCACTCCAGTAACTGCTGCACAGATATTTCAGAAACACTGCAACAATTCTGGATTGAACAGCAGTTTATAAGAATGTCTGAACGCACTCTGGACCGTTATGGAAAGTGCCATAAGATTATCTGACAGACAACAAGGGAACTGACCCAGTCCAACGACAAAAAACAAAGCATTTCATGCCACATCACATTCTTCTAATGCTTCATTTTTTAATTCATCTGGGGCACAGCACTCTGAAATGACCCAAGCGCTAACACAGACGATGTGTTGTGTTGGGGCATCCTGCCATGCTGCAGCTGGAATACAGACACACAAACGGGGCAGTCCCACGAATGAAATCCAAGTCTGAAAGCAGCAGGCCAATGTGCAGAGCAGGGCAGGCAAAGCACTGCTACTTCTTCAACCTCACCCCTAACATCAGTGACTGCACACAGCCATAGCACACAGAGCACCTCACGATGCCCCCCGGCATGTGGCGTGGCATCATCCACCTGCACCACATCTGCATGCAGAGCAGCACAGACCCTGGGGAGCACTCCTTCCCAGCCCAGCGTTCCCAGCAACAGGGCATTTTTAAAAACAGGAAAAATCCTTCTTTTTTAATTTCCAAGACCAGACTCTTTAATACATTTGTAAAAGTAGATGTGATAGGGGTGTATGTGATGCCAACTGTGGCATTACTTGGGCCATTATTACAATTGAGTAACAACCACAGCAACAGAACCCAGAAACCCAAGTCTGTGTCCTCTGCAGACTGCGTGCTGGCTCTGGTTCCATGTGGAACTCACAGCTCCATTCGGGGCACAAGCAGTCCTCCTGCTCATTACACACCTGCCCTTCTCCTTCTTTGTTACAAAGGCGAGGAGATTGAAAGCGTACAGCTGCTTCTGAAATACTCAACCCATGGCAATCGGTGTAAACCTGTGTGGCATCACTCCAGCTCCTCCTTTCATTTACAACCAGCCGGCTTCCTGCAGCACACTGCTGTACTGCAGCTACGTGTGAACGTCGCTGGCCAAAATGCTAAATGCATTTCATTATCCACAATCTCTTTTTTTCTCACTTTCTAGCAACAGGCTGCAGTTCCCACCAGGTGTGAAAGTGCAGCAGTACAACACAATGGCAACTTCCTCCCAAGTCCCTGGCTATCCTCCTCTTAACCTTGTTTAAATCAAATTAAGTGCTCTGGTGTCTTCATAATCACATTATCCCAGATGAAACATTATTTCACTTTTTCCTTAAGCAGCACGTACACAACGAAAACAGCAGCAAAACACTGAAAACAAGTGATTTTTTGTTACCTTTAACAAACAAGCTTTCAGAATGAACTCAATTTACTTCCAGGCTTTCTTTGAGTTCATCAGAACACACCTGACCCTACAGCAAGGCATACCAGCACGTGGCAAAGCTATCACAGTGCAATCAACCTACCCGAGCTGCCCTGTAAGGCCTCCCTCCCTCCCAGCCTGGTCACCACACGGTTAAACTCTCCCTGCCCAGGCCCACCTACAGCAGGTTTGTCCACAGCTTGGTGCTTAGTGACCAGAGGTGCCAGAGCAGCACAACCACCAAGGACAGAAACTTGCCATCTAAACTGATGCCCAGTGACCCCTCTGCTGCAGCCCTCTGCCAGCTTGCAGCAAACCATACAGGCACGCTGAGCCTCTGGCTGCACCAGGATGTTGACGGCAGCCACCCAAACTGCCCTCCATCACTGTGCTTGTCACTGTCACTGTCCAACGCGTTTCCCAACAAACACCAAACTGCACGAGGCTGTCCTTTTGGGTCCCAGGAATTCCTTACCTTTCCAGTCTCAGGGATTAAGCACACCCTGGGATGTGCTACTCTGATTTTCAGCTGAGGGAAAGCCAGCCAGCCAACAGGATGTAGATGTATTCTTGGCTACAACTCATAGTACACCTTTGTAAATAAACAGCCTATGGTGCAGTTTCCCTCCATCATTACAAAGCAACATGGACCTCCAAACACTGGAGAACCAAAGCAAGCAGTGCTCTGGGTACCCCAGCTCATTTTCTGTTCATGCAGTGAATGGAAGTGCAGTCCCACTCCTCATGCTGCTGTTTGGTGCCTACTGTGCCTTCTCCCTCCCTCAGAAACGTGCTGTCATTTACATCCAGACAGATGTGGAGATTTGTCACATGTTTATCACCTGCAGTTGAAGGCACCCTGCAATTGCAGACTATCCAGAAGAAAACAATGTCAGAACATGGCCCAAGCTCTGCCTGGCCCAGCAGACACGTGTCACACAGAGGGAACTCAGGCACAGCGGGTGGCAGTGGCTGTGCGGCAATGCCAGGAGCAGGGCTCTGGGCCTGGCTGCACACACCCAGCATGGTTCCATCCACAGAATTCTACTGACACGAGTGCTCCTGCAGTGCCAATACAGCACTTACAAGGTGATCAGGGCCTACAGAGCACATCTCCACCTATTCCATTCTAGCCTTCTGTTATAAACTGTTTTGGCATAGAGTGGTATGGAACGGACTGGCCTCACTTAGTCTTCCACAGCACTGAAACCACAGTGGCACCTGGATAAATCCCTCCTCAGCCAAGTTCCACGTGTACAGTAGAAGGCTCTGGGCAAACAGACCCAGCAGGGCTGCTCTGGCCCAATACATACGATGAAATGGGTTCATCTGCTCCATCTGTGTGCTTCCAAACCTGGTGATTTCTGCTCCACAACACTCCAGAGGTTCTGGAGTTTGGATCTGTCCCCAGCAGTGCTCCCACAGCACAGGGCAGAGGCTCTGTTCACAAAAACATTTCCCTTCCTGTTAATACCTTCCATAAAACCACTGCTAATCCCACACAGGGAGGAGGCCGACGTGCTGAGAGCTGAGCAGGAGTCATCCCCAACTCCAGCCCACAGACACCTGAGGAGGATCCCTGGTGCAGCTCGGCTGGCTGCAGGGCTCAGAGCCCCAACGCCACGCAGCCTCCAGTCCCTCGGAGCGCTATGAGACCCGCACAGATGCACATTATGGGATTTTCCACGTTTGAGGCAGAACAAAAAGAAACAGCAAATGCTTTCCAGCTGGCATACTTAAATGCTCTTCATCTTCACCCGAACCACGTGCAGGTTAATTTCAGCCGATGACAGATCTCTCATCCAAATGTCACTGCAGATAACGCGAAGCTGTTACACACAGCCTGCAGTGAACCTTACAAGGGAACATCAAGACGACTTGTTGTACCTTCAGTGTGTTCGTGCTAAGCACAGAACCAAGGCACGAGGTTTGCACCCACACCTTTAAGCACTGACACGGAGGAGCTGCTCGGAGCCAGCTGGTGCAGGAAGGCCGTGCCACTGCTGGAGCCAACAGCAGATAGACACCATATGGCAGCAACACAACTCCTGATTAAGAATAACGTGCACACAGAAAATAATGTCCTGTGATTGCCAGGGGCACCCCACACATCAAAAGGGAAACACAATGTGCCCGCAGTCCTTTGCTCCCATGATGTTCATCTTCCCTTCCTGGGGGCTGAGGAGCTCCCTGTGTGCAGTGGGCGCAGCGGGGCACGTGCTGCAGAGAGGGGCAGTGTGAGACATGGACAGAGCCACAGGAACAAAGGCACACATGTAAATATGAACCTGAGGAAACAAGACAATAAACCAAGTGGTTCTACTATTTACAGGTGCTGTTTTCAAAAGTTGTAAGCCTTCCATGAACATTTTAAGTGACACTTTCAGAAACCAGAAGGGCTCCTGAGATGGTAAAAAAAAAAAAAAAAAAAAAAAAACCAACAAACAGAAGCACAGTGGAAATGAAGTAGGTTTTACTCAACGTTTTCTCTAGTTAATCAGAAAAAGTACTTTATTTCTTCTTTTGCTCGCTATTTTTTACCTACATACTGTAATAAAATAGGAAATATGAAAACATTTGTCTGGGCAGAAAGAAAGTTACAGTACATTAACTGTGGCACTACATAGAAATGCTTCTCTAAGAAAGTGACGTGCTCCTTACAAACCAAAAGCCAGGTGAGCAAATTTACCCAGACCCCCTTGTGTGTGTGCCCCATGCTGGGTTACACCCAGGGCCAGGACAGCTGCTGCCTGCTGGGAGCTCCAGATGTGCCAGCAAATGGAACAGAGGATTCCATACTGCAGTAAATGGAATATGTCAAATGTCAATTGTCTTTACAGCACATTTAGAGCCGGATTTAAAAAAAAAAAAAAAAAAAAAAAAAGACGACTAACTTTACTCAAATTCACCATTATTTCCTAAACACGATGTGTGGAGCCCTGAGCTGTGCTGCCTTGCAGGAGCTGCCATTGCTTTGTGCAGTACCCACTAAGAACAGCATCAGCTCCACCACCACCAGAAGCTGAATTTTCATGCTTTAGTGTCATGAATGGAAGCACTTCAGAAAGCTGCTGCTCTGAAACCAAACCAAAGGATCATTATTCTGCAGTTACTTCCTCCAAGCTGTTCTCATTGTGTTCCCACTACCTGCTAACAAAGCCCAATCTGCTCAGAAAGGCTTCACGTGTTAATTTGTGTGTAATGACATTAGGGAAGGAAGGCTGGATCCCCGCTCTGCCTCAGGCCCTGTGCAGGGGGAGCTCAGCCCCTGCAGGCACACTGCTGGGACACGGGCTATCAGAGATGTATCAACCTGTGATTTACTCTGCCTTCATCTTGGAAGAATTTTGAGAAATAATGGAAACAGCAATGGACTGTTTTTCCCCCATTCCACTCATTCTTTTCCTTACAAACACCAGGAATTCAGTGCCAATCTCATGTCTTCCCTGAAAAATGGTTCTAGTCTACCTCATGGCTATTTACTACAGAATGTCACAGCTGAAACACAGTGAAAACACAGACACGTTACTAGAGATGTGCCCCAACTGTTACAGGCTAGAACCACTCAATAGGCTTAAAAAACAAAACAAACAAACAAAAAAACACACAAAAAAGCTTTCACTGCTACAAAAATGGTGAAAAATCCAAAGAGAACACAGTGGATGGTAGATGGATAATGATGTGGCATTTGCAGCGCCATAAGGGTTCTGAGGCCATAAGGGTTCTGAGGAACAAGAGCTGCCCTCTTTTCTCAGTAGAAAGAGAAGGGACAGAGCCACGAATGCCTCCTGCCAGAGGGAGCACTGCATGGAGAGGCTGTGGGCAGAGCCCAGGCCATGCTCTGCAGGATCCGACCCAATGAATGACAGCAAACAGCTGCTTTGAATACAGGCCCGTGTTTTCAGCAGAGCAGTTCTAGGGTGGGCATGTGATTCCTTCTCACTGATGCTGCCCTAAGCAGCTTCACAGCAGAGTTGCCATAAGGAGCTGCACGGTGGCTGGGGGATGATCTGCACTGGGCCGAGGCGCAGCCCCTGCACCCCCCCAAGTCGGTTGCACTCCTGACCCCCAGCAGTGCCCACCCCCAGGCACACTGACTGCTCCCTCCAAAGGCTTTTCTCTTGCAGATGTTAAACAGATGTGTTCCATTATCAACAGACGGGGAAGACTTTTCAATTACCAGTTATGTGAAGTGACAAAAACTCCTCTCGTGTAACTTAGGGACAGTACTGAAATAACATTCATGCACATTCAAGAACGACGTTAAAATAACACAATTAATCTGGATTACATAACATTATCGCTCCCTTGACCTTAGTCTGAAGCTCTGCCATAATGCAGCCATCCCAAGCAGTGTGGCCATGGGGCTGTGCTGCCTGCTGCCCTGCAGCCATGCCTCAAAGGCAACGACCCAGGGCTCCACCACGTCCTGAGCACTGGCAAGTCAGAAAGCTCCAAAGCAGCAACACAAAGCACCAGAACAGCACAAAACCCTAAACTGACACTGCTATGAGCAAGCTGAATTCCTTACACCTTAACATCCAGCACTAGAGGTTCCAAGGAGAATTCCTGACTTCACACAAGGACATGTTACTGTTTTCCATAGGGCCTGCCCAGCTGTACCCCACCCCGGGGTGGCTGCAGGCACAGGGCAGCAGCTCGATCCCAGCTGCAGGGCTGCCCTGAGCAGGGGCTGAGCCAGCACTGCCAGCCCTACTGCCACCTATGGAAAACACATCAGAAAAAGACAAATCTGTCTCACAACAGCACTGGCTTGAGTCTGAACAAGAGACACAAAGTCACAGGACAGCCAGGATAGAGCGAACTCCGAGCGCCCTCGCAGGGCACCCAGCCTGCCCACCACTCACAGTGGGGAAAGCAGAGCTACAGAATGCAGAGCGAAGGGTGGGCAGCTGAGTGGTGATGGGGAGCAGAAGGAAGGTTTCTACCCCACCCAGACACATGCCACAGCATGACTTCCTGTGGCACTGTGCTCATCCTATTTCACCTACACAGTCCACATACAGCTCAGGGGTTTCAAGAAGCTTCTCTTACAGCTCCACCCTTTTCAATTTTCTCCAAAGAATATCTTCCATCTTATCAAACGTGCCCAGCCCTGATAATGGTTGGAGAGCACTAAGGAGCAGTGTTTGTTCAGAAGCTTTGTCAGCAACACGGAGGTGGCTCTACCTGCAGTGTCACAGCTGCTGTCCCTGGGGTCAACTGACGCACTCTCAGGAGAACAGCACCAGCAATACACGTCCCTGCAGTCTCTTTACTAGTGCTCCCATTGATGTAATTCAAACATCTCAATGCTTCTAAAGCTCCGTAAGGCTCTTACTGCATGTTCTGCCTCCCTCGGTCTCTACTAGGAGCAAAAAAGAAAAAGCAAATGAAAATCACAGAGTGACCAAACTTTTGGCTTCCAACCACCCTCATCAATGCCTCTGGCAACTGTAATACGTCTGCTGAAAACCAAACGCTTTGTAAATATTAAAACAGGAACAGATTTTCCTTTGAATTCCCATTTGATTGCAGAGGGATTTGTGCTGAATGGATATTCCTGGACATTCAAATGAGCCATAAGAAATGATATCTCAAGTGTTTAGAAAGCACAAACAACGTGCATTCTTTGGGATTCTTTGTCAGGGCAGATGAAACAATAGCCCTTCAGAAACACAAGCAGCTGCTGTTCTGCACACTCCACATTTCCGAGTCTCTGGAAATTCATGAGGACTTTGGTAGGATTTCTAACCTTCCAGCAGCCCCGCAGCTGCTCGGCTCAGAGCTGCTCTCCCAGCTCAAGGCTGCTCTCCATGCCATCGAGCAGCGACAGCGCTGACGGCAGAACCCTGCCCAAGGGTCACACTGCTTCCAGCCCTTCCAGCCAGAACCCTCACAAGCAGCCCAGTGCCCTCTAAGCAGTGCCATTTTCTACACAGGCAGCACTGATTATCTGCTGATTTTATTTAAAGAATCCCTTAACTGTCAACAGTAGCAGGGAAACTCCGTGCGACACAGCAGTGCATTCTCATCAATCCATCCTGGCCACACGGCAGCTGCTTTCCCTGGGAGACGTGGGTTTGGCCAGCAACAGCCCTGTGCTGCCCTGGGTGTCGTTCTGAGTTGGGCTGCTCCGCACTGAGCCTCGCCAGGCCCCACTGCACGCCCTGCTGGACTGCAGAGGGAACACTGGGACCCCGGCTCACTCTTCAGTTTTGCTGTCCCACCTCACAAGTACGTACTGGTGAGCTTATTTCCTATCTATTGATAATCTGGAAAAATGCTGCATCATCTTAGCCATGCGGTAACTGATGCAGTGACCGAACGGGCCCCAGGAAAAAGGGCTACTGCAAGTGCTGTGCAGCAGGTAGGCAGCACACCTCCAGCTTCTGTCCTCGTTGCACTCTTTGAAGAGCCCTCCAATTACCACCGGGGCTCCCAGATGGAGGCAAACCTCTCTAAATGCACAGTGTCCCAGCAACAACTGATCAAACATTGTACCATTAACAAAATTACCTCAGGACATGGTAATACAAGTCTACTTTAACAAGAACAGCATTTATTTTAGCAAGAAAATTTGCAGCTTGCATTTATTGCGCTTGTTCTTCAAATTAGAACTGTTCTGTTTCACGCATTAGGTACTGTCAGTACTAGCTTACAAATACTGGAAGCGTTAAGTGAATCTGATTCTCATAAGCACATAAATGAAAGAGAGACAAAGGCAATTCTTAGCTAATGAGGTGGGTTGCAGTGAGTTGAAGTAGAGTTGGAATCACGGAGGCATTGAGTTCTTCAGAAATCAAGAGGTGGACAACCCAAACTGTCTTCAAGGAAACACTTTGACACAGGCAGGTGATGGAGGAACACGCTGCCATGGGAAGTCACTGCAGCTAGAAGGGGTGCTGAAAGATGCTTCTGACAAAGACAATGTTTCTGTGCCTCCTGATACCTTGTTATCCTTCTTAACAGTAACTTGCTCTTAGGAAACAGTAACCCACTGTTTCATGGATTAAATCATTTTTTAGAGCAAGGGTTCCCAAGCTGCAGAGAGGAAAAACCCAACCAGCTGCCTATGTCTATTACTTTAAAAAGCACGTGGAAGTCCTTGCTGAATGCTGGGACACTGCAGGGGGAGCACACAGAGCCCAGACAGGGCAGGGTCAGGACCTGCTTTGCACAGATTGCCTGCTTGCCACAAGAAAATCCCAACACAATTACAATTAAAGCCATTAGAAAAATACAAAGATTCTATGCCTTTAAAAAAAACAACAGGGTTGTTGTCTTTTTTTCCTTAAGCCCATGTAGAAATACAAAGACGCTGCTGTGCTCAGTACACAACGTTTGTCACTGAGGCAGGTACTTTCTGAAGTTAGTGCGGTTCTTTTAACTCTTGGGGGAAAACCAAAGCCCAGCAGCATCCCTACACCACACAGAAGGAAGCTCACTGCCAGGAGCAGCAGCCTGTTCTGCAGGCACGGCACCCTGCTGTGCACTCAGGCTGCACGGCACCTCCCTGCACCTACATGCAGTTCCACTTACTTTGTGGCAAAAACATCAGTCCAGGCAAAATTCTCTCAAGTTTGTAGGGTTCATACTAGCTAAAGCTTCACCCCACCAACTGGGCTCCACTGCAACAATGTCATAATTAGAACTGTAATTGCAGCATTCCGAAAGCAGCACGTTGGGATGTATGAACCCCTGGGGAGACCACAGAGACGAGGGGCGAAGTCCTGCAGTGAGAGCAGCAGAGGGGCACAGCCCGGCTCAGCCACAACTCTCCCTGCATCCTTCCCAACTGCCAGCCTGTAGAGAAGGAAGCGATGCTTCCTGTACTTCCAACAGAAGGAAGCTGGGAGAGGCTGCTGTTACACACTGAAGAAAAAAGCAGAAAAATGGACAGAGAGAAGCAGCTGATACCGATCCAAGGCCTGGGCTGGGGCACAGCACAGATGCACGCTTCTCTTTCTGCCTGCTCCTGAGTTAACCCAGGGTGAGTGCTGCCTGCAGAGGGATGAATGTTGCAGCGGCCTCCTGCCTTGCTGCACCATGGCTAGCTTGGTTCTGTTGTGAGCTGTCAGCTACAAGTCAAACAAAAAGGGAAATCTTTCATTCTAAATGAAAATTTAGAAAAATACTGTAGGAACTTTAAAATAATAAATGTTTTCCAAACTGCTTCCATACTTTGGAGCAACATCCACATAAAACCAATGCCTACTCACCCCAAAGACACCAAAAATAAGCACTGTGAGGTACGGCAACGAGAAGGGCAGCAGAGCAGGATAAGCAACGGACTCCAGCCCCCAGCAATGGCAGCAGCCCACTCCTCCTCCCGGACTCACAGCACAGCCGGGCAGGTCCCGCAGGGACACACAAGGGATGGGAGGTCCCCAGCTCTGCTGCAGGGCCCCACCAGAGATATAGGGAGCAGGGCTTGCCAGGTGACAGCAGCCAGTCTGTGTTCTGGTAGGAAGCTCAGTAACAAGCACCATGTCCCTGCTCTGCCAAATTACTCTTGTCCAGAGGAAATGTGTCAAGAAAATTCAAGTCAAAACTAGCCATTCCTATTTCCATCCCCGCTGTAACTTCTTGGGTTGTCGTCCTCTGCTATTTGTTCAATTCAGGAGAGATGAGGCAGAGCTGTCCCAGTTTGCTGACTGACCTGGTTTGTTATGGGGCGAGGATCCACAAGGGCAGTGGCTGCAGAGAACAGGTTCAGCAGCACCCAACTGCTTGACTCTTACACATTTCAGGCACATCTCAACTCTTCACTAATTAGTCATAAAAATCTAATCCCCCAAATTTTTAACTTTGTTATGATTAGGCAAGGAAGACCTATCTAAATTTCATGTTCACTTGGAAAGCTGATCTATAGAGTCAGCAGTAAACCTTTTAAAACAGCAAGACCTCTGCCAGCAGGGAAGACTCAGAACTCCCACCGACTTCAGCACAGCCAGATAACCCCCCTGTAACTGCTTCTCAGCACTTGGACTGTAAGCAATCCACGCAGAGAGGAGCAGTGCAGAGCTGAAGTCTGCAGCAGGCAACCCACCTGACAGCTCCAGGCTCTGCAGCCAAGCGAAGGGGAAAGGCAGCAGATGCGTGAGCAGAGCTAAAGAGAGCTGTGCCTGCAGTGCTGTAACGCGTGCAGCAACCACCTGAGCACTACTGCAGGCTGTGACCATGGCACAACACCCAGATTTCAGCCAAACCGAAGTCACCATGGCTGAGGACAGCAGGGTGCTGAGAAGGCCTCTCCTTCAAACCCACTGGGAAGCAGCTGCAGGCTGTGCTCCGGGCACAGAGCAGGAGAAGCTGTGGGGAGGCCGTACAGAAGTGCGATCCCTGGGGTCTGCAGCACAGCCTGAAAGGAGAGCTGAAGGCCAAGTGGTGGGACACACAGCGCCAGGCAGGAAGAGCCTGTTCAGCACGCTCTGCTTGGCAGCGTTTCGGCTGCAATATAACAGATTAATAGAACTGAGAGGTTACAAATTAAGCCTCTGAACAAATTAATAATGCCAGTAATCAATGAGCACACAGCAAGCGGCGAGCCTTTCAGCCCATCTATTAGCAAAACAAGCACTAACAACATTAAGACGCTTCCACAGAAATTATCAGGGCCTAATGAAAACAGCCTGCCAACCCCAGGCCACAACAGACAGAGCAGCTGCAGCAGTTTGGAACGAGGAGACTTTCTGCAAAGCACTCCTGTTGAGCTCACCAGAAGCAGGATCTCACCCTGTCACTGCCTGTCACACAGGCAAGCTGAGCAGCAAGGCCAGGACATGCATGGCATTGCCAAGCATGGGCTCCAGGCTCCCTACCCCCCTGCTGCTCCCTCCCATCACAAATGGCGATGCCAGCAGTCACAAACCAATATCACAACCAATATCCAAACCAGTACCAGCATCTTCTGAACTGCACCAGGTATAAGCAGATACAGCCCAGCCTATGAGAACTCTGCTACTGACAAAATAAAAACGGCCGAACGCCCTTTGATTTTAGGGTGAGCATGTACAATTCAGGTTGCATCTTAAACTGCTCTGAGCAGCTGAAATAGATGAAAGAAAACTGCTTTGTGCTCCTATTTCTCATGAATACAGCTTCATCACTTGCAATTAGGCACGACTGCAAGCAAACATCGCTTGCATGGAACTAGCAGACAAAGCGACCGGAGACAGCTATCAGCACAGACAGGAGAAGGGAAACGCGCAGCAGCGAGGCAGACTTCCGTGCTGGCAAAAGCAAGGGAGCGAGATCTGTGCGTTATCACTTCTACCTCCACCCAGACCAAACTTGTGCACTGCCTGCACGCACCTCCAAAGAATCACTCTAAGAGATGCGGCTGCAGAAAGAGGCACTAACCTGCAAGCAGTCCCTTTCGACTCAATTTATATTAGAAGAACTGAGCGCTTACTGATAGCAGTTTCCTGAACCTTACTTTGTACAGAGGAAGAATTACTTATAACTACACTCACTGGTTTTATTTAATACTGAATAAGTCAGTAACATCTTACTAAACACGTGCCACCTGGGAACAGCCATGTATCTACTAGCAGAATGCATATCAAAAATTGAAACCACACAAATAATACTTGCAGCAATCAAGCAGCTTTGCTGCCAGGCCCCAACAGTTTCCACACTGGGGGCCAAACCGTGGTCTGTCTGTTTCAGATGGGAACGCACACCCTGGGTCACACCTGGATTGCTCTAGGCACAGCTGTGCTATGGGAAGGCTGCAGCTCTGCTCCCACTGAGATGTGGTTTATCGCAGCTCAGGTGGAAGGTCATTTATGAAGAACAAAAGGTACAGGCTGCATTCAAACTGAACTGAAAACTGCTTCATTTATCTTGAAAAGTGACATAAATGAAGACTGCTCTATGATACATCAAGAACATATCAAAACTCTGCCCCCAAAGGTACCCAAATTAACACGTACATAAATCATCTCTCATTTTGGTTGCTGACAGCAGCAGTGCGCACAGCACTGGCAGCTCAGGATGTGTGCGGGACAGACACCCTGCCCTGCTGCACCCGCGTGGTGCTGGAGGAGCATCTCCTTTGGTGACCGCTGCAGAGCTCAAGGCAACCACTTTCAAATCATTATTGAACAGCATTCAAACAGCAGCTTTACTCACAAAACAGGCAAACCTACAATCATTAATCATTAATGCAGCCAAGACAGTAGCCTAACTAAAGACATTATTTCCTTTCTAATATACACACAGTCCTGCTCTTTTCCCAAGGCTCCCCACTGCAGAAGTTCTGCAGCACTGATGTATGCGAGGTTACTGTTATAAACTCTTCCCAAAGCCTTTGTTTGCAAGGAAAAATATAAAAAAAATCCAGTTTTGAATGTCACACTGCTTCTGGGCACAACGTAAACCTCAGCAGGAAAAGGGCTCCGCATCACCACGCTGGTGTGCAGCTCCACACCCAGCACACAGCACAGGGCTGCTGCCTCCCATCCCCGCTGTGCCTGCAAGTCACTGCCTCAACCAAACAGCTTCTGCCAGAACGCAGCTCCCAGGGGAGCTCCAGCACCCGCAGTGCTGCTCACAAACAGCCACGAGCACCGACTTCACATGGGATGCACTGACTTACAGCCCTCACCACCATCCGGCAGCAGGCCTTACGTGGTCAGCCCAAAGTTTTGCTATCTTCTGCTGCTTTGGTTGAGCAAAACTGAGTGCCAACATGAAATCCAGCAAAAAGAAATCCTCAGAACCTCTTGAAGGAAACAACACATATGTTATCATGTTCCTCCTCTGAGGGATAAAAGAAATAAGGCAATAAAATTACTATTTACGAGGCTCAGATATGCATTTTAAATTACTTTTACGATTCGTAGATTATTATCTGCAGTGAGCTCTCAGCAACTGCCCCAGAGCTTTGCAAAGAACGTTCCCTCTTAGTTCCACTGCTATCCATGCTGCCTACACAACACTATCACAGATGAAAGAGTCCTTAGCGAAATGTTCAACAGTATTACTGTGTGTACATCTCACACTTCTCAGCCACAGTCTCTTAAGTGCTTTAGAAACATAAGCACATCTTGTCCTACCCTCACAAGGGAAGGATAAATGTTCATACACTTCGCTGGATGCTTCAGCCCCAAAACACCTTACCCCAGGAAGGCTGCACTGGGCTGCTCCAGGGCTCAGCACTCCAGCCGTGGCACACAGGAGGACAGCAGCGGGGCAGCAGGACAGGCAGACCAACAGCACTGCCACAGTGCTGGCACCCACCTGCAGCTGGGAGCTGGCGGCAAGCGCTTCCTTCTCCATAAGGACTGCACACGCCTGGCAGCCTGCAGTCTGCTCTGGCACAGCACAGACCAAAACAGACCAAAAGTTCTGCGTGTCTGATGGCTGCACTCAAGTTTGGACAAGCCTACGGGGAACAAGGGAGCACTGAACAGCATTTAAAACTTCTGTCAGTTTTTAAAAGCTTCTGGAACAGCTCCAATTTACACTCATTTAGAGGCTCCAAGCAAGCAGAGAAGAGCCAACGAGCAGCTCTGGCTGACGGTGTGGTAATGGCTGGAGGCACTCCCACGTGGGCTGCAGCTCCCCCAGGCAGAGGCTCTGGCAGTTGGCTCTGGAGCTCACCTGGAGGCCAGCACGCACGGGGCCCTGGGCAGCCTCATCTGGGGCCGGATTCAGTGCCTGACAACCCTGCCCACAGCAGGGGGATTGGAACTGGACAACCTCTGAGGCTCCTTCCAACCCCAGCCGCCCTACGATTCACTGGTCTCTGTGTATGTTTAACCCTGAAAATCCTTCCAGCCATCAGCCCCTAACGTAACATCAAAAAAGTCAACAAACCAGCGGAACGCTGTTCCTGTGCAATCTCCACATTCCATGTGCATCAGCAGCAACCCTCAGGGTCATTCCAGGTGTTCTGCATGAAGCGTGTAAATCGATTTGTAAGGCAAATGGCTCAAATTTTAAGATCTATTTGTTATTTTTAACTGCATCAGTAGCTGTTGGCAGTTTTAATGCTAACATGACTCACAGAGCAATGTGCTAAATTCAAGCTTTAAAAAAAAAATCCAGTACTGCGTGAGCACAGCAATGATACAAAATACAGCATGTTTTCCTGTTCCTTTCCCAAATCAGCTGCAGAGGCTTTTGGAATAACATCCTTTTAGGTAGGCAATGGAACCATTTCTCCCCCGTTCCAGTTTGTCTGCAAAAAGAAGTGAAAACCATTTCCCTTTCAGATAAAAGGCCTAAATCAAACAAAATGAACCCTGCTACTTTCAAGCCAGTTTTCCCATGTTGCCTTCTCTTCCCAGCAGTGCCAAGCCAGCCAGGCCCAGCAGCACCAGCTGAGCCCCTGCCTGCAGTGCCCCTGATGGGCTGCACACTGCAGGGCACGTCCTTCAGCCAGCTCTGAGCCCAGGCAACCAGCCTGAATTCACTTTTTCTTCAGATCAAATCACACAATAGCACTATGCACATGGCTGGAGAATAAACGCTCACTGCAGCTCAGAAAGTCTTCCTCCCTTCTCATCAGCACAACACACCAACAGAAGGGGCTCCCGACACAGGTGTTCCCTTCCTGCTAAGGGGTTGGTCTGACGCTGCACCCCCCAACTCACTTGTCCAGGCGTAAGCCCTGCCAGCTGGAAGCCCTCAGCACTCAGAGGGAAGGGCCTGCAGGGACCTGAGATCAGTCTGCTAAACTCACCCATCTCTTCCAAATGGGCTGGGTATGGCTACACAGTTACTGCTAGCTTCAAACTAAACCTAGGGTAGGCAACATACTTAAAATGTTATTATCACAGTCTGTGGCTGGGGGGGTTCTTCACAGAAACATCCACTTCTTGGAGAGCAGGCAGTCCCTGTTCCCAGGCACAGCGCTCAGCTTACCAGACCACAGACTTGCCCTCATTTTCTGACTTCTTTTGCACCAGCAACAGTGTACTACAAAACTTAGGGGTGTGAATCTTAGATTCTTACCTTTATTTCCCCCCCCAGGTATTTTAATGGCCATCAGATACAAAAAGATATCAGTGCATTTTCAGTTGCAGCCCCTGTGCAGCTGACCACCATCAGGATGAGTGCAGACACTGCTCAGAACATCAACACCAGCAGCACAGTCACCATCCGCATGCCAAATTCACGGATCCAAAACGTGAGCAGATGACTCCTGAACATCTTGATTCACACTGTTTCTCCTGCTTGCCAGTTTCTGACAGCTATGAATAACAACTTGAAAAAGTGCTAAAAATAAAACAGATTCAGGCCCTGGCTCAATTTTTTTTTCCCCTCCCATTTTACCCTTCATAATTTGCTTAGTCCTGCTAGTAATAAAGCTGGTGTGACTTATTAAACCACCTTAAAAAAAAAAAAAAAAAAAGAAAAAAGTCTGTTACCTACAAAAGGCACCAATCCTAACATCTAGAATTCATTCCTGCATGACACTGCTAAGCTTAAATGACACACAGCTCCCATCTAGCATATTCAGAAGCACACAAGCAACCAGTGCACTTAAGGCAATTTCTTCCCCAAATGTAGGAACTGGTGCATACTTCCAAGACGAAATTAGAGACTGGAAATTAGACACAGCCTGAACTTGAAAGCAGCCTACCACCCCATCAGTGCCTTCAAATGGCACCCTGAGCACAGTGCCTGGCGACCAACCCTCACCCTGTGCTGAGCTGGCCGCATGGTCAGCTTCCAGCTGCTGCCCTTCCAAGGCTCTGCAGTCAGCTTCTGACGGCACACCAAGCTACCAGGCTGCCTGCAGAAGCTGGGCTTTCTGTGTAGGTTTATCATTACTTCTGCTCAAGTCGCAAACAGGTGAACCCCACCGCACCCCCACGAAGTCAACGGAAGGGCTTCAGCAGCTGCTTGCACCAACCAGCACCCAAGGGCAACCTACAGAAGCGTTCTGGTGCCAGACGGCACGTACAGAGGTAGGGTGCAACTTCCAAGAGCGTCCGCGCGCCCCACTCCCCATGGCTCTCACACGAGAGGAAGGCCTGGTGCCCCACAGTCCCCCTGGAAACACTTGAGGCAGCAGCACCGCGTGCCCAGGCGCCGCTCCTGCCCGCCAGCACTTCCCACGGGACCCCAGTGACGGCGCCGTGCTGCCAGCCCTGCACAGCTCTGCTCCGCACAGCGCTACTGCCAAACCAGAGCAGCCCGACGCCACGAGGGGCTGCTGGAGAGCAAACCAGGGCTGAGCGCTGCCAGCCTTACTGGGGGGATTCTGCACACTGGTCTCCATTTGTCATTACGTACACTTCAGCAGGCACACATTTATCACTTCTAATGCAGTAAGGGGCTCACATAAAAATTAAACATCTGGTTCTGATCGAAAGGCAACCTTTGCTTTGCCTAGCAACCACCATAAACTGAAAATGAAAGCATATTTACAATAAATGCAACATGAGAATTTGTGAGTGTTTTGCTGCATGTCTCAAACGCTGCTGCTACATCAGCATCTGTGCTTTCACTCTGCAGATGATGGCAGAAAGGAAGCAGAGCACAGTAAGAGCAGGCACCACTGCACCCTGTGCCATAGCAGCCGTGGGGCAGCCCTGCTGGGCAGGCTGTCTGAATCAAAGGACAGCAGGCAGCCAAGCCAAAAGAAAAACAGCCAGTTAGAACGGAACAGAGCCTATGTCAAGTTAGACCTCCAGACCTTTATGAGAGAAAGATGATTTTGTTTGGGACCACATTCTATGCATTAAGCACTCTCACAGCGTAAGCAGAAATATTAACAGGCTTTTTGGATCCCACCACAATGCAGAGATTGATTCACCACAGCCTGCACAACCAACACAGATCTCTGCTGAAATTATAAAAGCTAAAATAAATGCAGTAGCAGCTCAGCAGTTCAACCCCATGCACAGTGCTTCTCCAGTGCCACGGAGAGAATACAGCGACTTCTTTCAATTAGCTGTGAAAATGCTAATTGATAATCGTGGCATTCGGTCAGAAGAGAATGACATCAAGACACTTTAACCAGAATCCCTTCCCTTACCTACCCTTACACTCCTGCTAGGTTGTGTTACAGGTTTCTGCTGGCTGTGTAAAACAACAAAACCACCACACACACAACAAAACAATTCCCAAAATTCCTTCTCCCCAAGATACCTATGGAAGTTTCTTCATTCTTTTTCTAATCTCACACAATAGTAACAGATATAGAGAGGCATGGTTGAGCTGCCAACTTCAAAAAGGAAGTACTTCAGACACCAAATTAACAGCAGCATTTTAGAGATAGCTTTGTCAGGCTATTTCAAAATCATCTTTTCTCCTGTAAAAGCTGACTTTTTTTCCTGCCATAGCTTAGCTCAGTGAGGATGAGGCTCCACCTTGGTTTTGCCCATTCTATTCATGGTAGCTGGATTTGCAGGTGAGCCTGCTTTCTCTGGGGCATCTTTACAGGCCCTTACATTGGCTTCTTCCTCCTTCAGGTTCTCATTCAGAACACAGGACTGAGTGCAGGCTGTTCTGCCCCTCTGTATCTCACCTGCTGTCAGCAGAGCCAGCAGTTTGCTGCTGAGGCTGGGGAAGGTCAGCCCAATGAAGGAAGCTGCTGTGTGTTCCATGATAAGAATGTTGGTTTTGGTTTTTTTGGGTGTTTTTTTTTTTCCCCCCAAAAAAGCATACCAGTCTTCAATTCCTAAATTAAAAGTATTGTGTAAAATATTAAAAAATAAATTATAACAACACGCAAGTCTCATGAGACATGATGCATTTGTAAATACACTCTATTATGTGTACACACACACTGTATTTGTAAATTCCAATTTTTATATCAACTTTTTCATGCTTTTAAAGGGTGACTGCAGGTTGAGGACATTAAAGCACAACAATTTGTTCCACTACACAATCTGGGGACACAAAGAGGCCTTGTAGCTCTCCCCAGTTCCCTGCTTACCCAGCGCTGCACACCTCCAAGGCACACAGCCTGCGTGGCACAGCCATCCCACAGGCTAACAGGGATGGCGACCTCTGCCAGGCAGCACCACAAGCAGTGCCATGGCACTGGTGAGTCTTGGTATTGAGAAAGGAATCACACAGCAAAAAAAAGCATGAAGCCCTTACATTTATCTTTGTTAAACAAAAACAACACAAAAATATAACCACCTCAGTGCACTTATTCACCTTTGATGTTTCTAAAATGATCAGCAACTTAGAAACACCTTCTAGGAGAAGAAATTGCATAAATATTTGTGGCACCCCAGACAGCTCAAGCCACAGAAGGACAAAAGCCACCTCCCAGCAATAAGCTCATTGACACGAGCTCCACTGCGCGATTCCAAAGGAGGATGGGGAACACTGGAGGCATCTCGGAGACATGAGCCTCACACCACACTGACACTGCTCTACTGGACACATAACTCTTCTTCCTGCTTCACTCCTTCCTCTGAGCACTGGGAATGACACCACTGCCCCCTTCTCTTTTGCTAGGCACTCTCTGACCTACCCAGCAAGCCTTCACGCAGCACGGTGCGCACCCTGTGCCTTACAGCGTACCAGCAGCTGCCCTCGTGGCACACTTCTGAAAGGAAAGCGTGCTTCCTCTGCAGCGGAGACACATTTCTTGTGAAGGAAAGCACAGTGTCAGACTTTTCCTGAAAAGACAGGGACGTGCCTCACGAGCTGAGCCGCGGCCGCACGGGATGGCCCCGAGGCAGCGCTGCGGGAAGGGGCACCATCCGGGGGCACTGCGCCTGCAGGAAGCGGGCTGTGCGAAGGGCTGTGCTGCAGGCACGTCTGCAAGGGCTGATAATGGGCTGCTTCCTGAAATTCTTCTCCTGGAGCTGTGTGAGAGGCAGGAAGCACGGGCACGGGAGAGGAAGAAAGTTACAGACGAGGAAAGAAAGCAGTTCCCCCAAACCAGCTGGAATTACAAATACACGGCGCTGAAGGTCCCGTCAGTGGAGCCCCAATGTCCCAGAAGCAGACACGGGCAGCCAGGAGCACTCCTGTCACTGCGGCTCTTTGCCTCGCACCCAGAGAGCAGCCGCTTGCCATCCATCCCAGGAGCCTTCTGCCATCCCTGCAGCCTCACACAGTCACACACAGCCAGGACAAGACGTGACACCGAAGTGGCACAGCACAACTCCGACTCCTCCTCCTTCCTTCGGAGGAAAGCAACAACTTCTCCCAGCTTCACAGCCCATTTCCTAGCTCTGGCAGAGCAAGGGAGTGCTAGTGGACACAGAGCAGCCCGAGCCCCAGCATGGCCCACACGGAGCCCTTCTGCTCACAGTCACCAGGATGGTGCTGTAAGCACAGACAGGCTAACAGCAAGGAAAACAACCAGCAACTACCATGCAAATTCTGAATCGGCCTTTCCTTTTCAAAGACATTTTTTTGGCACCCATTGAAATTGGTTTTGTTCACAGAAATATTTGGAAAAGAGGTTTTCATTTATGCAAATAGATGTATTTCTGAAAAAAACAAACAAAAAAAAAACCAACACAGATTTGCATGTAAATGAGAATATTAGTGCATCAATTAGTGAATTTGAGTCCTCCTTCACTGCAAACACACATCCATTTACACAGCTGTGAGTCCATTCTCCTGGGCACAACACAGACCAGCAAGTTCACTGCACAGAAGGGGAAACAGCACTGTGATCCCTGGTCAACATTTCATGTCCTCTTAGACACAAAAGAGCAAACAGCACTCTGAAAAACTCCTGTGTTCTGCAGACACGTCGGCAGTAACACTTAATGAGAAAGGGCATCAAGATACAACCGAGACAGACCTCTATAACCAATGCAGAGAGAACTGCTGGTAAGACTAATGCCAACTGATGGGATCCCTATCCTTTCCATTAGGAGATGCAATTGCCCAGGAATCCCAGGTGTAACAACAAGCTTCAGAATAAATTCCATTAATTTCATTTTTAACTTCCTTCTGAAGAGAGGCAGAATGCTCTGCACAGCAGGCAAGGGAGCACAGAGCCTGCAGGCCATCCCCAGGGGCACAAAGCAGCCCTGGGCAAAGGGGCACCTGCATGAGGCAATGAACAGCCCTGGTACTGCTAACTGCGTGCTGCTTGCTCCACAAACATCCCTGTAATGCAGGCAGGCTGGGATGAAGGGCTGGTAACATAAGATCACATCGAATACAGGCCCCAGAGACAACTATATTGAACTAAATTCTGCTCTTTTCCTCAACTGTTACATGAAGATGACAAAGGACAACAGGAAAAGCAGATCTAACCCATAAATACCACCAATTCAGCCTGTGCAGTAGTGGAAATTAATTGTGCCCAACTGCACAGATCTTGAAGATTTGAAGTTTGGGACATGCCCTTTTCAAGTTCTACTCCAGAACTTATTTTGTTACATAATTTTATATTTTGAAGGCATTGTTTTGTATGCTTTGCTCAGTGAGCAAAGCAAGGCAAGTGAATACCATCAAAAGCCTATTTAGCTCCGCTTGCTCAGCCACAGACAGCATCCCGTGGCTATCATAGCAGGGGAATCCTCTGCTAAGAGCACCAAGGGATTTGTGTGGATAAGCACTCTGGGCAGAGCCAAGCTTCTAATGAGAGCAACACAATTACCCGAGCTGATGGGCCGCTGGAAGCAGCGTGCAGCACAGCAAAGCTACTGAGCCGCCTGCCTCCTGCTGCACGCCAGCCAGCACAGAGCACAGCGCCGTGCAGCAGCTGTGTGCTCTGCTGGGACTCTGAGGGACGCACGAGCCAAGGAGTTACCTGAAGAAAAACACCGTGTGGCGTGGGCACGCACGTGAGCACCGCTACGGAAAAAAAGGGTTTGCTTACATTGCAGCTGAAGGCTATCCATCTTTCTGCTGACTTCCCTGGAAGTTCCCTTCAGACAATGAACCTCTGCATGTGCTGCAACACGAGGAACCCCCGGTTTGGCTGCTGTATGTTTGCACTTTAGGTATTAGTTACCTTGCCTATTGTCTTTTGCTACGTGAAGAAACCTTCAACGACATGGAAATTTCAGCCCATCTGTTATTTACAGTTCTTATTTATCTGCTTTTTCTGGCTGCCTCTGCCTACATCAAGACATCCCTGGACTGAAGTTAGAAAGAAAGGGGTGGGAAGGGATTGGGTGCAGATGGCAGACTGCAGTCAGCCCAGGTCCAAATGGGAAAGCTTCCTACTGCCCCCAGCACAGCCTGTCCTTAACAAGCCAGCAAGGATTATGGCTTCACTTTAAAACAGCCATTTTTCTTCAGAGCGATTTTCACTAAAACAGAGGCAGCTAAATCACACAATCAACGTTCACGTACAAGTTCAGTACATGCTGGTCTTCCACCTGCACATACTACTGCTGTATGCTGATATCCTGTACATTCACGTTTGACCAACAATAAAGCATTTCTTTACTGAAATAAAATGCCCTTACTTTTACAGTGGCTTGCTTTTTATACACCGCAATTAAATTGAAGCCAGCTGATGTGTTTCAGCAAATATTCAGGTACCACCTCATTATTTCACACACCGTCTGGGGAGGTTCTTCTCCCTGAAAAAAGAAAAAAAAAAAGAAAACCCAAACAATTCTTTAGAGAGCAATATAGAACACAGTGGGCATTCAAAAAACTGCAAGAAACTGCTCCGGCAATAACATTCTCATTTGATCTTAATAGTGATGTTTATGCAGCATGTATAATTAAAAGCATTTTCAGAATCAGCTTAATTAATCTCAGAAGTTCAGTATTCAAAGAGCAGAGGAAATAAGCTTTTGCTACTCATTATGTATCATGCAATTATATAATGAAGACATCCAATCATAATTACGTGTCACAATAACAATCCCATGTCAGAAAGTTCCCTCTGTCTATGCCAAATAACGCTGCATGCCTCACAGTGTGCCTCCAGGCCTGGGAGAACCACCGTGGGGGCTCTGAGACCAGAGGAGGACGGTGGGGGGCAGGAGGACTCTACTGCAGGGAGAAAACTAAAGCCAGGTTCCCCCAGTACAGAGTCCAGGAGTCAGAGGGGACAGTGACTGGGCTGGGGCTGCTGCACATCTGCCCTGCTCTCAATAGGCTCAGCATTTGGGTTCCCAACAGGCAGCTCTAGGGCCAAAAAAGGCTCAGCTCACACTCCTACCTCTTCTGAGAGAGAGACAGTTTAAACAGAAACAGAAGCTGGATATCTTCCCCCGCAGATTTAAGCTGCGTATCTGCACTCTAATGTACACTGAGAACTCAGCCTGTGCTCAGGAGTAGGAGAGAGCAGAAAGAAGCGTTCCCACATCCTCAATCACAGCACCTCCGGGGCACAGCAACCTGCAGGCCCACTGCTGAAGCCCTGGGCAGCACCGTTCCCTGGGGCACTGCTTCCTCCACACCCAGAGCTTCCTGCAGCCAGCTGTGGCAGCTGACAGAAGCTGCCCTTCTTTCTCGGACATCAGCGGAGTCACAGAGCGAACCCGTAAAGCAAGCTGCCGCCCAGAGGAGAGCGTGGCAATGAGGTCATTTCACTCCAGGAGCCCCTTCTGCTTGGGCTTTCCTATCAGACAACAGGATCCACATCCCGTGGATGGGAGAAGCATGTGAGCCGTGCACCCACTGAGATCGCACAGCTTCCCCCAGAGCACAGAGCTGCGAGCACAGAGCGCTGCGCTTGTGCCCACCTTCTGCAGTCACCTCCACATGCAGGAAAAAAGCAAAAGCTGAAGTTTTCTGTCCCTTTGCTCCAGCCACAGCTGCAGCATTCCTGGTCACTTCCCGTGCCCAAGGACACACCATGGAGTGCAGCCACAGCTCCCAGGAATTGTCACAAAACACAAAACCAGTGCATCCAATACAAAACCTAACACTTCCTACACATGGCAACTTACTAGTAACACCATCTCATACAAGGCAAACTGTTAAAAAACAGATATTTCTCTTACTCTCTTAGAAGAGAGCACTGAGGTAACTAATACAGAAGGCAGCCAAAGTTTTACTTTATTTACCAAAAAAAGTCACATAGGTCTAAAATTATGTATGTAAATAAATCCAGTTGTGCTTGATTAACACAGCCACATGGGATTCATTCAAACCAATACTTTTAATGTGTCAACTCCAATAACAGTAAATCTGATCTGCAGTGATTCAAAGGAACTCTGTTTCAACTTGGAGATTCTGGCAGGGCTGACCCTCAGCAAAGCCCCCTCATTCAGGGCTGGAAGAGCCCCTCCTAACCACAGGTATGCCAGTAGTTCCTTAAATAAATGGTATTTCATCTTCAACATCAACGCCGATCCATCTGATACTCCCATACTCCCATAAAGGTTCCAATATAACTCCTCCTGCTTTTAATACTTAAAATTAATTTAAAAGCTCAGAAATGGGGCTGCATTATTAAAGCAGAAAATATTTACACCAAGAGCAGTTCAGAAGTACAAACACGCCGAGAAACGTGCAGGAGCCCCTTGGGTAAGGCTGAGATGCACCAGCAGCCCGCAGCAGCACCCCTGGCTCTTCTGGTGCCTCTCCCCCAAGAGCTGCCTGCCCCAGCACTGCAGAACAGCAGGCACCCGAGCCCCCGACACCTGGCTCACAGGGCACACCTCAGAGGAAGGCGCTGCCTTCTTTCAACACGGCAGCAGTTTTAACGCCCCTCCGCGGAAGTCAGGGGCACACAGTGCTCACACGGCTTCCATGGGGGATGCTTCCCAACACACAGCACTGCTGCAGCGAGCCTGACACGATGTCGGGGCAGCCCACCAACCAGGGGATCATCAGCACAGACTCTCCTCTCTTCTACTACTGGGAAGGAAAGAGAAACCTCACCTACCTCACCTTTCAACGCACTGATTTTTATTTTGATTCTTTATTGCAACGGTTCACACCCATGACACAATTAGGAGTGGCTGAAATTCATGAATTAATCATCAAATGAATTAGCAGAACTTAAAGCAGTAAGAACACATCAAAATGTAACGTATTAACTAATGCTGACAACCACACTGCTTGATTATTTATTCCAACAGCTACAAGTGCACTGATCTGCAGCATATTTAGTGAACAAAGCCTTGAGAGACCGAAACGTGCTGCAGCTTCTCCTATGTGAGCCACACATCAGAAGGTGAGGAAGGGAGGGCAGCCATCACAAAGCATCACCGAATGACAGAATTGCTCAGGTTGGAAAAGACCTTCAAGATCATCGAGTCCAACCACAACCAAACTACCCAAAGAACCCTCTGCTAAATCACATCCCTGAGCGCCACATCCAAACGGCTGTTAAACACATCCAGGGGCGGTGACTCAACCACCTCCCCGGGCAGCCTTTTCCAAAAACCCTTTCTGTAAAGTTGTTTTTCCTGATATCCAACCTAAACTTCAGCTGGCACAACTTGAGCCCATCTCCCCTCCTCCTGTCACTAGTGAGAAGAGACCAGCCCCGCTCTGCTGCAATCACCTTTCAGATATTTGAAGAGAGCAATAAGGTCTCCCCTCAGCCTCCTTCTCCCCAGACTGAACAGCCCCAGTTTCTTCAGTCTCTCCTCATAGGACACATTCTCCAAGCCCCAAAATGCTACGGAGCTCTGCTGTTAATTAGCAATACGAAAATCCTGCACAAGAAGTCCTGCAATTACCCACTCCATGATACCACTGCTGAACAGTTTGCCTCCTGCTACCCACGCGCAGGGCCGGATCCCCTGCCTGCCAGCAGCACGCCCTGCAGGCACTGCAGCCCCATCCTGGCTGCTCCCACTGCCCAGGGCCACACAAGTCCTGTGCTGGAACTGAAGAGCAGTCTGTGCAGTTACCAGGATAACTGTTCAATTTTAAGCTCGTGTTTGAGCCAAAGGTTCGCTAAAACACCTCTGAGACTCCAAGGCCAAGCTGGGATAAATCAGAACTGTTTGAAGCCTTGCTGTGCTTCCGCAGACAGGGCTCCCAGCAGGATGCTGCATGGGCTGGTGCCTCCAGGAGCTCAGTCTGGTTCTGGAAGCCAACAGTGGCACTGCAAAGCATGCAGTATGTACCAACTAACAGGGTGGGGAGCAAGATGAGAAGCATTACAGTATAGTTAAGGCCACAGAAAAGACAGTCAATAAATAAACAATGACAGTTTTTAAAAAATAAGGAAGCAAGCAGGTACAGCAGTGTTCAAAGGTTGCAAAATGAGAGGACAGAAGGAAGAGCCCAATACCCAACCCCTCTGTACATGCTGTTACGCAGCCACAACCCGCCCTTATAAACCAGAGTCACTCACTGAGAAGAGGAACAGAAGATGACATTTCAGGAGTTGTACCAACTGCTGACAGCAAAACAAGCAGAATGCATCCTGCCTGGAAAACGCGCAGTGTGACAGTGACGTCTGCTAAAAAGAAGCCATTAAGAGTTCATAATCCCCACATTCTATGAATTCATGCAGGGAGAATGTTTCTTTGATCTCTACTCATGACACCCTCCATACTGCTTTACTAATCCTACCACCCTAAGTCCCTGCACAGCCACGGGGACAAGGAAACAGGGTCACTGAAGCTCAGCTGCCCGGAGCTAACAGCCCTTGGAAGCAGCCCACGTTGCCTACTAACTGCTGCTGTGAGCACAGCGCGCATAAGGTACATTAGATAAATAAAACTAATTAACCTTGGCCTTGGGATTCCCTTGGGATTATGTTGCACATAAGCTCCCTCTCAGCCACTTTCAGACCTCTCCATGGCCCGCAGCTAAAGCTGAAGGTTCCTTCTGCCCAACATTGTGATACCACCTCAATATAAAGAAAGGCTGAAAAAGTATTTCATTTTTTTAAGGCAAAGAAAGCATAGAAACCATCAGTGTCCACAGGCAGTCTCCAGGGCAATAACTGCTGTTTCAGCGTGGTACTGCATGTACCGTACTGGCGACAGGCTCAGCACTCCCACACACACTTCTGCCTAATACATTGATACCTAGAAGATTTTTCAAGTTACTAGGAACTCTTTCCCTTCTTACTATGAGATCTGGGAGTCCATTACTGGTTAAATAGAGGCTTTGCTCTCACCATTCGTATACAGGCGCATTCCTGCACTTACCCATTGAAACAAATGCAGATCTGCACAGACTACAGACCAGCACTGCTGTAGCTCCTACACTGGCTCTGCAGGCTGTACTGGGCCATTTAACCCCACAGCACAGCCCTGCTGATGACTTCATTTAGCACCACACCACTGAACAGGGAACTTTCCAAACTGCTGCACCTCCTCAGGGAGAACACTGCTATCCACCTGCAGGACCACTGGCTGCACTGCAGTCTCCCTTCTCTTAAAAAATCTGTCCAAGTCTGCAGTAAGCCTACAGCAGCTCCAATGGGAGCTGCCCCATCTCCAAAACTGCATTTCACAGGCTCCACTTGCAGTGACAGGACTTCAAGCATCCCAGTCGTGAGACGCGTGCTGTCTGCACAAGGGCACATTACTGCTGGGTGTGGTACCTTGATCAGCTTCCTTGTCCTTGAATGTTCTCTGTGTTAAGCACTGAAGGAGATGAAAGCATCCAAAAGCACAGCACACACACACGGCATCAGGAGAGCAAAGAGCTGTTAGGCACCCCACCTCCCTCTCCATACATTATAATGCATGTTCCTCCTTTACACGCGCGTTATTTCTTAAGTCACACCAGAAACAAGTTACTGTTCCCTCCCTGCTGCCATCAAACCCACTCACACACCTCGCAGTGGGAGAACGGGGGAAGCCCACGATGCAGTGCCACCCAAGGAAAGAGCAATGCTGATGTGCAGCACATGGACAAGCACAAAGCTCCTGCAGCTGCCAAGCCCAGCTGGCATCAAACACTTTTTTTTTTTTTGCTCAATAATTCCCTGCATTTACTAAAATTTCAGGCCATCCAAGCCTGCAGCTACCCAAAGTCCCGAGGATGGTCACAACCCCAGGCAACATAGGGAACTCCTCCTTCTGTGACGTTACCTCTCTGAAGGCAAGGCCAGGCCCTGTCCATGCAGGATGATGCCAGCACTGCCCGAGGCCTTCCCCAGCACAGCACAGTGCTGCCCAGCTGGGCAAAGCTCTGCACAGCCAGCAGCAGCCTTTGGGCCACAGCCACACAAACAACAGAGGAAACATCCACACAGATACTGTAGGTGTTTGTGGTCAACTACCAGGGCTAGAACGACCACAGTAACCCCACTGAAGTCAGAGAGGGTGCAGCACCGTTTGCTCCCTTTATATAAGGGCCAGTCTGTAACACCTGAGCAGCACCAATGCTGCACCTCTGCCCATGTTCACCTGCCCCCAGGGCTCCATTTTCCCACAATGCAGTCCCAAATGACCAAGAGTGGCACAATTAATCCTTCTGATGTTGAGGCATTTTAGGAGAAACTTCACCTGCCTCTCATTTATCCTCTTGTGTAATGGTTTATTTAAGCTCCGGACTGTAACCCTTCTGTATCTCAAAAAAAAAAAACTTACAAAGTTAAAGGCAGACCCACAATGAATGCCAGCGTTCTCTAGAACCCTTCTGTTGATTTCAACAGAGCCAGAACCTCACCTGGCACGACAAACCAACACCGGCACCACAGCACACTCAGCTCACAGACCCTTACCCAGAGCTGCACAGCCCTTCTCCATGGCTGTGGGCAGCAGCACAGACCCTTCTGTGCACCCACACAGCTGACAAGCACCAGAACGCGCAGCCCCTCAGCACTGCGCTTCTGAAGGCTGGGAGCTCAGAAACAAACCGCAAGGGAGAACCTTTGCTATCTCAACCCATCATGCCCAAAGAGATCTAGGAAGTCCACAGGGTTCTCGCAAGAGATGTACAGGTCAAGAATCTCAGAATTAGATGATACAAATTGATATTGTATTTGTACCACTATGGCGTGTATGTTAGCAAGGAAAGAAAAACACATTTCTGCACATTTGCTCATGATCCAAGGAGAGGCAGGGCTGCCCCAAAGCCGGGAGTCTCAGCAGAAGGCAGCTCCATGGGCACAGCACCGTCACCACACAGCGCACTGCCTGCCTCCCGCCCAAAGCTGCCTCTCAGAAGGACTTACAGGAGAGCTCGGGAGAATAAAGATCAAAATTCAATAAAGAAGAGACTCGCAGCCTCACCATCCGTTGCTTGTTTTTACTTTCTAAAGGTAGAGCTCAGAGGCGCTGCCAGCACAAGCGTGTTGGTACTCACCATCTGAAAATTAAAAATAGCACCATGAGAAGAGAAAGCTTTTTCTTCTCTTTTCTATCTGCTTCATTTCTCTTCTAAACGTACTTTGTACATTGTTAGTTAGGTATAATATGTGTGGGATTTATTATTGAGGTTGCCATGGTTTTTCATTTTTAATAAGCCTTGAGACTTTATAATCTAACCAAACACGTTCGTAATTGCTACATCTCCTATTCCTCCCTTCCCTCCACCCCAAAGCCCTTCAAAAATTACTAATGGTAAAAACCAGTGATCTGACAGACAATAACGCATTCCACTAAAAGAGATGGCAAACAGCAGCTTCAGAAAGCAGGAGGAGAAAAATCAGAGCCCTGAAAGTTGGGCAGGGATTCCACGTCCTTGCACCTGTTCCCAGCACCTGAGGTCAGCAGGCTGCTCGGTCCCAGCGGGTGCAGAATCCCCCGAACGCACACCGACCAGGCAGCGTGACAGCAGAGCAGTGCTTGCCAAACCTACAGTGGAAAGGAGCTCAGCGCCCACCCGACCGTAAGAACACATCTCCACAGAGCTCCGTGCCACCTTCAGCCATTCACTGCCCCTCACCTCCTCCTACCTCCTGACACTGCTGAAACAGCTCAGGGTGCAGAAATCACCGGCCCTGAAACAAACAGCTCTTCACAGCAAGCCCACACCAAGGCAGCGTGGCTCCTCTCTCCCAGGGCATAAGGAAAGAGATTTGTGCCATGCTTGCTGCCACGTAAGAATAACATGGCTAAGAATTCCACACAATGTCAGTGACCCACACAGTGCCCCACAGGACACCCACGCCACAGCTGGGCACCAGACCCCCTTCCAGCTTCTGGAGCCCCAGCTCCCACTGGTTGGGCTCAATCTGTCTGCCAGGAGCAGGAGCACAGTGCAGGGGTCCCTGGCAATGACAGGCAGCTGCAGCCCTGCCGTGATGCTGCAGGTTACAGAGCCCCAGCACTACTGTGGGACTTGGCAGAAATCCACAAGAATTCTCAAACTTCTGTGGTATGAATCGATTGGAATCAACTGGAATTGGCACGCTGCGAGATAAACTTTTGATGCCAGCTTCCCACATGAACTGTCTGAGGGTTCAGACAGACCAGCGGCTTTTTCTCTCCGATAAACCCTTCCAAATGACAGAAAACGTCAATCTAGGAACTTCCACCCAACACTGCGCTGTGATCAGAAATGGCTGATTTCTCCAGGAAAGGCCATCAGCACGTCGTTGTGAATCCAGGGCTGAGCAGTGCTGCAGGGACGCCGTGCCACCCCAGCTGCACACTGCAGGGCTGCACTGCTGCCCACTGCAGCCATCACTGCACGGCGCTCAGTGCAACGCTGCATCTTCACCACACCTGGTGTTCTTCTATACACAAAGCGTGGTGCACCTTTTACTACAGCAATCTCCCAAATTAATGGAAAGCTCCCGCTCCAAAGTGCTAAAATGCCACAGTACTTCACAGCCAAGCATGCAAACGTCACATTAAGCAAGAAAGAGGTTTCATTCAGAATCACAGCACGTTAAAATCACTACTGCATTCTTTGGGTGATGGCACATCAAAGAGTTGATGAATAAACAGACACCTGGACTAAAGACAAGGCTGCCCACATCACATTTACAGACATTCTCCCCCTGAAAGCACTGAAAATAACACCTTGGGTAGGGCTGTTTTCTTTACATCACCCTTTAGATGGAGAGTTTGAAACACTGCAGAATCCAAGGACTCTCACATGTTCACATCATGGCAGCGGGACAGCCTTCAAGAAAAGCAGACAGCGTTGACAGACTTAATAGCACACTTTTCACAGCTGACAACATCAGGACAGTAGCTGTTTTGTTTGAATTTTGGATTAAACTGTTTCCATTTCTCATTTCTATTCAAATCAGTTATTGCTTCGAGTTTTAAAGTCAATCTGGTGAAGCTGACGTGAGCCAGGATCTCACTGAAGCTGCACGGTCTGAAGGCACATCAGCAGTAACAGCAGTTCTGTGTTAAACCACTGCTCAGCTGCTTCTTGATAACTGATTGATGGCAATCCCATCACTGCAGCGCCTCCCGCTCTCTCACTTTACAATGCAATTTCCATGGCCAAATTCCATTTCAAAGTTGAATGACTGAAATTGTAGTTACTTAAAATACTTTTGTGTGTGATTAATTATCACTTTAAATTAGAAACTCCAGATACCAGTAATGACCAAAAAGAAAATGCAGGCTAGCTAGAAACATACTAAAGCTTTGCAGGAAAGTCAGTAGGCACAGCCTTGTCTCCAAATCCCTTCACATTGCTCTGTTTATTAAAACAACACACAAACAGCAAACAATTTCAGAGAATCAGCAATGCTGCAGTGCTTGTATACGCTCCCCAAACAGGCTGTCCTCCACACTGCACACCCACTTCTGAGAAAACATACTGAAATGCAATGCAGGGAAGTGAACGGGAGAGAAAGCGTGAATGAATCTGTACAGAATGCCATTCACAGCTATTTAATGCAGCTCAGACACAACACACTCCTGTGAGCACCGCCCAAACCGACAGCAGCCAGCAGGAAGGTGCTCTGACTGGGGGCCTGGAGCCAAGTCTTGGTTTTGTGTTGATGGAAGGGGAGCAGAACCCCTCAGCACCACCATGTGGGAGGTGGGCAGCTGTGGCACCGTGCAGCCATTCCCTCCAGCTCAGAGCTGAGCTCACACACAGCACTGCCCCGCTCTCACAGCCCCGGGTACGGAGCACAAGCAGCTCCCCGTGCCCTGCGTGGTGACAGAGGCACATTTCAGTGACTCACACTGCTCTTCATGCTGCACAGCCTGAACAGGACCTCACTTGGCACTGCTTCCTTCAAGGTAATTTGTGAGACATTTGCCTAACTAGTTCTCTAGTCGTTCTCAGAATGCCACTAATCATATGACACGAGCTTTTCCAGGAACAATTTATTCCCCCTTATCTAGGACATAAAGTTTCATCACACAGCAGAAGCTTGAAATAACAGTTACATAAAGAACATTTCTGGGACGCGCAGAAATCTTGTGTCAGTAGAAGGTACGTGGGGAAACCTGCAGCTGGGGCACGCAGGAGCTGAGCACACCACAGAGCTCCACCACTGCGTGCCTCCAGGCTGTGCACAGCAGTCCAACAGCACAACGGGTCTCTGACACGCAGAGATGGGGTAAATGGGACACAGAACACGGCACAGTACTTTAAAAAACGCATTTAAGATGCACCAAAGACAAAAACTAAAGGCACATCATGGCGAGGAATTACAGCCCAGCCAGCTTCCCAGGCCCGGGCTGAGAGCTCTGCCCACATGTTGCATTCCAACCTGATCAGTTCTGTGATGGCCTGCAGGAAAGCACTCTGCTCCACACACCAGAGGCGCTGCTGTTGTAGCTGCTGATCCCACCTTAACAGACGCAGCCTGTGCCACACGAGGCTCATGCCGGGAGCTTCCACCTTCCTCTCATTCACACCGGGTTCTTCATTCATAAATCTACTGGAAAATCTCCCTCCAATCTCACTGTCTGCTTTCTCAGAGCCCAGGCCAAACTGCCATTGACCTTCCCAGCAGCCAACTGCACCTCAGCACTACGGATTTCCTCCTCGTTTCCGCAGGATGCTCACACCTTTCCATAACATCACACTGCCAAAGGAAGCGTCCCACTGCTTCCCTGACTCCACAGCCACTAAAAATAACACAGCCCTTCGGTGCTTTCAGTTCTATTCAGTACTCTGGTAGATTCTTCAGTCATTTCCTACTGCACAACCACCACATTCTGCTGACTTCTTGGATTTCTCATAGAGCACACAGTTAACGTGGGAAGGCTGCGGTGTTCCCTTCCTTGCTGTGATCCTCCCTTTGCACAGCCATGACATTAAGCACACGAAGCCCAGAAATCCCACCAGCCACCAGGATGGGCTCACACAGCCCATCAGCACTGGGAGTCTCACAGCAGGAATTCCTATCACTCGTGGAATTTCTGATCTATAATCTACACACCTATAGAAATCACATATTGCAGCAAAGTTGTGCATCGTATTGCCAATTCAGAAAATCCAGCTGGCCACAGAGCAGCACGGGCTGCCCTGCACAGCAGCCAGGAGCCCCACAGCATCAGAGCCCAAGAGGCGGAAGGCAGAGGCAGCACAGCTGGTGTCAGACACACCTCCAGAAGCCACGGGAGCAGGGCTCTCACTGACAGCTCTTCGGCTGCTTGAGTGTCTCCATGGAAACTTCCATCCTTCAGAAATTCTAATATGCAGCTACGCACTTACTGCGCTTTGCGCTCCACGTAAGACACCAACAGAACTGAGAGCACTGCAATATCTGCTCCATTAGTCAGGCCTGCTTCAGCTGGGAGGTGCATTAGAGAAGGAAAAGCTCCCTGCACTCCTCACCTTACAGCAAACCCCTCCGAGGCACACAGCGGTGGTTTCTGCTTTACACACTTTGCCAACAGCATTTGTTACTCCATAGCATGGCCGTAAGCTCTGCAGGACAGAAGCTCTCTATAAAATGAAGACAACAGGTTGATTCGGGTCTAAACAAACAGAAACCAAACAACACAGCAGATAAGACACTGTTCTTCAAGAACTCATTTTCCTTACTTTCATTTCAGTGCTGCTTTTTATAATTCAAACAAAGCTGCAGCGCTAGAAAATGGCAGACATGTCTGTGGAAGCAAGACATGGAACATGGGATTTTACTGAAGGGAAAAGACCACCACGAAACAAAGACCAAAACACTCCTGGCCACCTCTCAGAAGGGAGCAGAAGGGGCAGAGGCGAAACAGAACCAAGCAGGGAGCACCAACCAGCCACATTCTGGGACCTCCGCAATCCCGTTCACCTTGTCTCTTCTGGAAAAAGCAGAAGGAACTGCTCCTGAGTCGTGGTGTGAGCAAACGGCTCAGCCACCTACAGCTCGACCCTCCCTTACACGCAGAAGGCAAGTCCCAGCTCTCTGCTAACACAAACACAGAGCACAGACATTCAAGTGTTTGGAAAGCACAGCCCACCTTGGCGAGGACTCACACGGACGAGCAGCAGTGATTTACCTGAACCAGGAGCCCAGAATGGCCGACCAGCACCCTACCTGCAGGGTGCCAGATCCCACGCCTCTTACAGCACAGCACTGGGTATTTCCATTCCATCACTTCTTTTTAACATCTCTGAACACTGCTGCGATGCCCAGAACATCATTAAGGGGGAGGAAAAATAAAATAAAAGCCAGACCTGGGCTCTGAAAAGTCAAGGCTTAAACCTGAGAACGCTTCCATCTCTGAGCATTACACAAAAAGTAAGTATGCAGAAAGACAAAGTAAGAGAACTCAAAAGGAAATGGAAGAGAACAACCCACAAGACTTGGAAAATTAGCTTGATTGCAGAGTCTGTGAGTTAAGAGTGAAAGTGACAACTCAGGGTAAAGTCAAAAGACTCAGGCACTCCAGAATTCTGACAGGCTTTCAGGCACCTCAGCCTGCTCCTGTGCAGAAGGCAGTGAATATTTCATGCTGTTCATTCTGAGGATTTCTACTGGGGAGTCAGGCCTGCCCTGGTCAGTTAAAAAACAAATCAGCAGTTGGGAAAGGAAAAAACAATAAAGTAGTAGTATGAATGATCATAAGCATTCACAAGGAAGCAATCCCACAACACCAACAGTGCCATGAGCTCCTGCAGGCGCCAGGCCCACGCCTGCCCTCAGCCCTCCACCTGCTCAAGCACCAGGAAAGCTTCCTGGGAGCATCGGGGCTGCTTGTGCCAATTGTGGACATTTAGCATTCTCAGCAAGCAGCTGTCAAATCATTCACAGACAAAAAAAATCCAGAAGACAGAGCAAAAAGACGAAAAATGTGAACAACTTCTCATTTTGGCTAAAATGATGACAAGATGCAACATCTGATGTGCTCACAGCCCGACCCCTCAGCAACCCGACTGTGTCTCATCATCCCTGGGGGGCTGAGCACAGTGCTCTGCGCTGCTCTTTCTCTATGGAACTGCTCCCGAGCTGCCAGCAGTGCTGCCGTGCTGTGGGTGGTCAAACTTCATTCATACCCTTCTATAAACAACAACAAATTACCACTGCATTTCCATCCCACCTCAGCAACTCCTGCAAAACACCTCTCAAAGTACATGGAGATCTGCAAAGCCTCCAAGAGAAAAATACCACCCTTGTTAGAAAAAAATGTGAGTTTTATTCTTCGCTGAACAAAGCATTACAATCCCTGCAAGGGATGGGTATAAGTTTTGAGAAGAGAGGAATGGGGCCAGTGCCACCCATGGTATGACTGCCATAGGGCAGGCACAGCACAAAGCCCACTGCTACCAATGCCCGGCCAGGAAGTGACAGCTATCAGGAATTCTGAGCCGGCACAACAAAAGCTCAGATCAGGGATTCTTAGAACGAAGCTTTAGATCAGAAAGCTGGGTCTACAAGAACCTGGAAAACAGCCTGATTAAAAACTACCCACACCTGCACCTACAAGGCTCCAAGACACCCAGCAGCAGTCATAACAGCAGTGCTTCCCACCCGCACAGAAGAGTCACACAGACGTTTCCCCCAGCCTTAGTAAAGCTGCCCTCTGGTACAACGGTTTGTAACAGCACACAGCTGAGCCGGACCGAGTCGCTGCCCTGCAGCAGCGCTGCGCCCAGCACAGCGGGACGGCTGGAATGCTCTGTTAGTACAGCAAGCCTAAGGAACTGAAGCAAGGACTGCACAGCAACAGTAAGGCACTGACAGCTCTGGGGAGTACTGCAAACAGAGCCGGCACTGCTTTACAACGGGTTTTTGGTTTTTTTAAACGTTTTTACAATGCCTTCTCTGTCAATTCATTTGCTTGTTTAAGCTGTGAGCAGAATGCACAGATACACAACACAGAGCTAATTGCTCTGATCAGCCTCTTCCAAAATGCTTATCTTCACACTGGGCAATAGCACGCAGCCCTCCACACACGTGCTGTTGTTGATGGAAGCAAACAACTCACAGTAAATGGCAGAGCCTCTTCATTCATTTATCTGGAACGACTACAGCAAACATCTAAGAGCAGTTATCTTGATTAGATGTTCCCAAGCAATCATCCCCCTTTTCAAGGTGTTTACAATTCACGTTTAGATGCAGCACAGATCACACACTGCACTTTTTTGGATCTCCTGGCTGCATAAGCACAACCCTCACTTGCCTCCATTAAGAGTTGTGACATTAAAAAAGAGAAATAATTCCAACATTTGCTGTGACACCCAGCCAGCAGCCTGATTTCACAGAGTGCACTGCACAGCATTCCAGATCAACGCCAGAGAACAACAAAGGAGCAAAAGAGGTGCACGATGCCAACACGCCCAAGGCCACGTGCCACACACACCACAGTTCCCATTCCCAAATCAGAATCCACAAGCAGCAAAGCTCTGTCTTTTAGGGGAGCTCTTACACCACCTGGAGTTATTCACGCCAAGCACTTCCCACAAGAACCCAGCTACAGCCGCAGAGGTCGGGAGCTCCGCCGCACAGACACACACCGCTGGCAGGACAGCAGGCGGAGCAGCACGACCCGAGCCCTGTGCAGACCCGGCTCCCCACAGCCGCCCATCGCCCTCCTCCCCAGCACCCAACGCCTGCCGCCCGGCTGGCACAGCGCCCTGCAGGGTCTGGGAAGAGCCCAGTGAGGGCCACGAAGAGGCCGAAGGGCCTGGAGCCACTCCCTTATAAGGAAAGGCTGAGCGACCTGGGTCTGTTCGGCCTCAAAAAGAGACGACTCAGAGGGAAATAAGATCAGCGTCCATCAACACCTAAGGTGATGGAGGCAAAGGGACGAGGCCAGACTCCTTCCAGCAGTGCAGGCAACGGGACGAGGGGAAACGGCCACAAGCCGAAGCATAAAGGCGTGTGAGAACTTCAGTGAGGTGACGGCGCGCCGGGATGGGCCGCACTCGAGGCGTGCGCCTTCCTCTGGAGAGCCCGCAACCCGCGCGGACAGCCAGCCGTGCGGCAGGGGCGACACCGCGATGCCCGCAGCTCCTCCCAGTCCCCCAGTTCTGTGATTCCGCTCCTCGCCGCCGCACCACGACTGCGGTAACGCGATTTAAGGGCGCTCGAGGCAAACTCTCCGTAACGGGACGCTGACGGCCCGGCTGCCCGGAGCTCTCAGCCGCACACAGCGAGCGGAGTGAGCGACCACCGCCGGCAGGGCACGGAGCGCCGCTCACAGTGGGCGGCCAGAGCCGGAGCGCCGCCAAAGACTGCGGGGACCGGGAGCCAGGATAACCCCAAACCCGGCACCGCCCCGGCCGGCCGCCCTCAGCACGGGCACCTCCTCGCCTCCTCACCCTCACAGCCGCCCGAGCGCCGCCTCCGCCGTCCGACAGCCGCGCTGGGACGGAGCTCCCGTTCGCACCCACGGCCAGCGCCGGGCTCACGGCTCCTCACGGCTCCACTCGGCCCCGCTGCGCTGCGCGCACCACGCCGAACTCTCGAGAAGGCCGGCGGCTTTCGCACCTCGGCCTGGCACCGCCCCGAGCCCCGCGAGCACCAATCACCGCGCGCCGCGGGAGGCCGGACCAATGGGAGCGCCGGCCCGGCGCGCGGCTCTGCTTGGCGGGGCGCTGCAGCTGCGCAGTGCTGGCGGTGCTGGGCACGGAGCGCAGCTGCGCGGGTTGCGCACCAGGAGAGCGCGGAGAGCGCTGCAGGAGCTGCACGGCGCGAGGCGGACCGTGTGCTCGTCGTGCCTCGGGATGCCTGGTGTTGGTCGCTGCTTTTTCAGAGGATGCCGTTCCTGTTTCCATAGTGAGATCTTCTCCCGCTTTTCCTCACGACGCTGCCGCGGGATCGTTAATTTGTTTGCTGCTGGTTTACGTTAGTGGCACAGCTCCCCCCCGCCCCATGGATTACAGACTGACAGCAAAGCAGGTTCGTGCTGTGACCCGCACGTACACCGTCCGGCCGTGCCCGTTTTGCTCTCTGAAGCCTTCGCTGACCTTCGCTGCTGCTGACACGGATCCCAAGCGAGCAGCAGCGAGCACAGCGGCTCTCTGTCCCGGCTCGCGCTGCCCCACGAGGGCACCGTTAGCGGTGCGCCGCCTCAGCGCTTCCAGGGAGCACGAAAACACGTGCGGCAGCTCATAAAGGAGCTGTGATTAGTTTTTAAGTAATTAACTGACACCGGAGGAAATCCATTTTCCCAGGAGGTAGACTTGTTTGCTTCCAGCCTGGTTTTCTGTACACACTGCTAACAGCACGGTGACCTCACGTGCTTTAGGGCTAAAAACGATACCGGTAATTTAGAGATATTCCAGAGGAGTACGGAGATTTGGACTTACCCTGCACACCAGCAGGTTTTCCCTAACTGCGGGGTGTTTCTAGCAGCTATTTCCCCTTTCTGTCCACCATTGCTTTATATTCCTGGGGGGAAAAAAAAGAAAAAAAAAAAACCACCTTTTTCAAAATGCACAATGGATGAAATAAAGTTAATGATTCAGTTTGTGCTTTCGTTTTGGCCTTCTGTTACCCTAATGCCAAGTCTGCAGGGAGGGCTGCAAAGCTGGAGCTCTGGGGTACCTCTGAGCACACAGCACTGCTCGCAGCCCAGCTCTGCACACTGCTTCTGTGCCTCTCACATTTCTTTATTGCTTTGAATCAGCTTCTCTTTGTTTTATTTCTTCCTGCTCAGATCTCCAAAGGATTCCGATTTGGATATTTTCTGATCACCTTTCCTACTTCCTCCTTCAAATTATTCATGCCTGATACAGCTGCTACCCCAAATCCATTCACTGCCCCTCACCTGACCCTCAGGCTTCGCTCATCCTGGCTGGCTGTTGGTTAACACCCCCTGTCCTTTTACTGACCCGAGCTCGTAGCCTCAATCAGCTATGACTGCTTTCTCCACTTACAGCCACTAGCTAATTCACACCCTGTTCTTTGACATCATCTCTCAAAAATTTTTCCTCCTGAACTGTATTGCCAAAATCATCCACACTTGCACTATTTCTTTTGCCCCATTTCATGCAACTCTCTCCCAGCGTGAACCTTGTCCACACCATCTCTCCTCCTTCAGAGCATCTGAAATGCAGCTGCAGAATCCCTGCTGTCTGGGCAGTCCGACCACCAGCCTCACAGGGCTGCATGTTCCAGCACGGCTCTGGGGGAGAGCTGGAAAAGGAAAGGAAAAGCCACGAGAAGCTCTCGGACTTTCTTCAGGAAAACAGAAGGAAAACTCTTTCTATGAAATGGGCGTTTTACTTCATTTTAAAAATCTTTTTTTAATTAAACTCAGCCCAGTTTCTGAAAGAAAATACAAAAATACGTGATGGAATGAAATTATGAATGAACACTGAAATTAAATGTTAGCTTTTAAAAATATTCCTCAGCCACACTGTTTATTTAACTGAACTTAACCCGAACACAACTCTTATTGTTGAGCAAAGTGTTGACATCCAAGAACATCCATCCAGAGACCGACTATATGAGGATGGCTGCTGTGGTTTTTGCCCTGAATGCACTCACATGAGAACCTATGGGAGTCAGGCACAGATGAGAGCACACTGAATTCTCATCTTAAGGCATTCAAATTTCACTTACAATGGGAGGTTGACTGGAGAAGAAAGAGGTACGGTGTTCGGGTCTCCTCACTGCTGGGCTATTAGGAGCAGCTGTAATAACTGTTTCTTAAGTGTTTGATCAAGGGGAGCAACTATAGCAGATCCTCTTGTGGTACTTCCCCAAGGAACTGTTGATTTTAAACTAATTTGCAGTTCCTCTTCCACTTTTCATGCCGTTTAGCATGTATTATTACAGCGGCTGCCTGTCTGTGTTTACGTATCGGTCAGCGGAGGCGTTCTGTTACTGCACAGCCCGCAATAACCATGGGCACCTCCAGGTGCTGGTTTGGCTGCGGGGCACTTGGCAGCACCCACTGATTCCATCTCCTGCCACTCAGCCTCTGCTGCTGCTGCTCAGCCATGCTGGAAGCTGCAAAAGGAAGAATCCCACAGAACCATTGCCTGGTAATTGTTGCGAGGCCACACGCAGCCCCCAGATGCAGCCTTTGCCTGTTGTGTAGCTGTCTTCCCTGTAATTTTAAAGAATGAAGCTGTCTGGAAGAGGCTCTCATACACTGAAATCAGTTTTAGAATTTTTTTCGTTCATGTCAACCATATTTAGCCTTCCAAACACTGCACCACTCCTCAAGTTTTATCTTCAGCCCTGGGCTGTCTAGGGAGGCACGTCAGCCTTCCTAAGCTTAACATAACACCTAAATAAAGCCTATGCATGAAAGAAATGCTTTTCTTTTTTTCGTATTTGACTTAAGGACTATTTTAGTCTGCTCTGCATTCTTCCTGATTAGCCATCTTTGTGTTTGCCCTAACCAGATGCACCAACAGCAACTGGAGCTTTTTGGATGTTTCCCAGCTATTCCATGCGGTTGCCATTGACTGGAAGGCTGCTTCCTTTCTGCAGTTCTCTGACATTTCTGGAGGCCGAGAACGACTTGCAGTAGGCTGTCCTTTATAAAGCTCTGTGCAACTCTCACTTTTATCTTCAGCGGCACAGAAGCTTCCCAACAGCATTTTATTACATCTCCAGCCTGAAGCTGTTAATTTCTACTACTAGCTACTCCTATATCGTGCCTTATGAACATCAGAATGATAAATGTTTTCACTTTTTAATTACATGAGTCTCAATGGGAAAAATAAAATATTTTGACCCCTGGAAGATTGATGTAAAATATGCTTTTCCCTGCTCCCTGCTTTACAAGGCAAGTGTACTTCAGCAATTGCTCCATTAAACTTCCAAGAGGCAAAGAAAATCATTTTGCTGATATGCTTAATCACTGCCCATACATCTCTAAGCACACATGGTTGCCATTACATCTGAAAAGCAAACGTCCCTGAACATCATTGCGTACAACAACGTTTTTGGCTGAGGACACACAGATGACAGCGTTGCTTCAGCACAGCTCACAGGCAGAGGAGCAGCAGCAGGACGAGCACAGCGCTGCCACTGCCCAGCCCTGCTGCCAGCCCAACCTTCTGCCCTGCACTGCTGTGCCTGGAAGGATTTCAGCAAGCTCAGCTTTGGAGAAAACATGGATTCAGTATTCTTCTAAGCCATCACTGCTGAGCTGATAAGAATGACTTTTTTCTTGAAGGAACTCAAGTTGCAGCTGATTCCTGATATGTTTCTGTCTCTGTATTACTTCGCCTGTCAGTATTACGTTCCCGAGTTGTGGAAAGTGTCTGCATTTCTTTAACTATTCCTACTTTCCTATTTCTAAGTGATTTTGAACTCAGGTTGACCCACGAGCCAGTATTTAATAGAGAAGCACACATAAATCACTATGCATGTCACTGCAGGAGCCACATCAGCCTTAAGGTCCTGCTTTTTGTTCATCATTTGCTTGAAGAAGAAAAAAATAGCCAGAGTTTGTTTCTACATGGATTATCCCCAACAACACTACAAATACTTACAGCAATCTTCACAATAAGCTGAAGAGGATTTTCCTTTGCATGCGAAGGAACACTCCCTGCAGAACCACATCACGTAAAATCACTGTCCCTCCTGCTCACATTTTTAAGGATTATTGATACTCCTGTAAAAGAGACATAAATCAGGATATTAGAATAACTCAGTATCATTTAAGTTAAATTTAAGAAAAAAAATTAGGACGGTTTTCTCCGAGTTATAGTTTGACATCCTTACAACTAGAAGAGACCTTTTAGCTCTATGAGAACCAATAACACAAACTTTCTCCTTTGGAATGTTTAAGCTTCAGTAGGAAAAAAGTCCTGTTCAGAAGAGGCCCATTGGAAGCACTGCGGTTTGGGATTCCGTTAACCCCAAGCAGATCAAATCTCTATTTAGATACTCTTTAACAAAAACATACTTTGACTTGAAAAAGAAATTCCACAAATACTGCCAGTCTTCATACAAAAAGTCTAGCAACCTTTCATGACCTGTTATCTGTAATACAGAACAATGCTGTGTGCTATTCTCTCATATTCTCCTCCATCAGACCCATTACACTGAAGCAGGAATGTGAGCAAAGGAAGATGCATCTCAGCACGTGCTGGGCTGTGACATCAGTGGGCTCGAGCAGCCTCCTGCCTTCTACACTTGGTTTTTGTAGAACGCCGTTTATTTATTTTACGGTGTGCTTAGTTTTTATTAAAGTGATTTTTCCATAAAGCTTTAAGCATAATAAACCAACCTCAATGAGCTTTTTTTGGCACTCACTGTGCACTTTGAAATAGCATTATTGTCTAGAGACTTTTATAACCTTTAAAACACTGTAGAAACAATTAAGCTTGCCTTCCTTAAAATGAAGTCTTTTTTGCTCCATTCAGCTCCGTGACTGCTGAGGTCTCAATCTCAAGACCACAAGTTTTGCTTTAAGCAATAATTAAAACTAAAACAACATAAAGGAACCTGTGCTCGCTGACGGCTGCCTTTACCTCACTTGTTCCCTTTCTGTTTCTTCTGTGGTCGAAGGTGACGTTGCAGCAATGGGTGCAGTTAATCTGTAGCAGCACGGCGTGATCCACCCGTGTCACTGAGAAGATGTCCCAGAGAGACCTGCATGGGAGCAGGTGTAGGAGTGTGCCTCCCTGCGTCCCCCCAGCACTTCAGCTACGTCTGCACATGGTAACATGCTACAAAAGCAAGATTAAAATGTATTCTTTGAATTCAGACCCAAACCTGAGAGTGAGATTCAGTACAATATCAGTGGTGACAAACATCAAGGCTTATCAGTACGAAATACTGCGTGACTACGATTCAGCCCTGAAGGACACCTAGGTGTAAAACTTCCTTCTTCACTGGCGGTGCTCTGGGACGATCTGAGCCAGCCTTGAGCTGGTGGGCAGCCGCAGCCCCGGCACAGGAGGATCCCGGCTGCAGGCCCGGCAGCTCCCACTGCGAGGCACGGGCTGTGAGAACCCCTTTGGTCAGCTGTTCAGAATTAATCCCTGGATTCAGCTCAGGCGAGATCCTCCTACCGGAAGCGGCAAGAGTGGGCCACGTTTGTCCTGAAGGGGTCTGACTGAGGAGAACCAGCAGCAGTGCAATGAGCAGTCACCAGGGGCTGCAGGGCATTGCTGAGGTCTGAGCACCCACCAACCTCTTCTTTCCATAAGGCATTTTAATGTCCTGCCAGCTTAGCTCCTGAGCTGACACACTGCCTATGAATAAGAATTTATATGTTTTTCATTTACATGATGACAAGACACCTAGCAATCTCCTCAGAGAAAGTCTACATGAACTACGAAAATCTAGGTATTGAAGCTGCCAAAACCCAGACATATTCCAAGCCAGATAACGAGGCACATCACTTAGATCTGCGTAGTGGAAAGCACCAATCCTCCCCATCACTGCTTCAGAAGGGATCACCTCTCCCTGTAGGCCCAGCGCATCACCCCGGCAGCTCCCAGCTGTTCACCACCCACAGGCAGCCATGGTGCCCATCCTGCTGAGCTCACAGCCCTCACTCCGGGGCCCTTCACCCTTTAGAGGGAAACACCATTGTAATGAGCACTGCTGGAGATGAGGTAATGTATTTACCACTTCAGGAAAGAAGGTTTTCCTGTTTGTGTCTGAAGCGCACCGGAAACATCACCGTTTGTGTACGGAACAATTATCTAGATGTGCTGCAGGGAAGTTGGGCTGGAGGAAACCCATGTGAACCAGAGCCTGCTGCAGCACTCTGCTCCTGCAGCATATGCTTGAGCACAGGGCTGTGGAGCTTCTGACACAGTCACACCAGTGGAAAAGGCAAGAACTTGCTATGGAGCAATCTGTGGCCACAACAGAGAGATGCCAGTGAATGGATCTGATTGAAACTGCAATCCTTGCAGGTTGCTTGGTGGCAGTGTACAGCATCCTGGCTCTGCTGGAACTCAACTTGCAGAGCTGCACAGGGCTGGGTGGTGAGGGGAGTCCGAGCAAAGCTGGAGCCATGGAGCTGGCAGGGAACGTGGAGCTGGGTGGGGAGCACGGACTGGAGGGGCAGGGAAGGAGTCAGCAGCAAACAAAGCTGAGTTTATTGGGCATTTTCTTTTCAATGGAAAAACAGAAGACGATGGGAAGAAATCACCATATTTACTGAAGTCATGATGGAATATAGCTCTATAAATGGAGGAGAGAACACAGCCAACTAAGTGTAGAAGATGTGGGACATGCATTAGTCATGAGAAGATACCTCAAAGTTATGTATGTGTGAAATGAGCTTTGACAGAACTCACAAGGGAGAAAACTAGGGGATTAAAAACACATCTAGAAAATAAATGATAGAAGAATTCATACATGCCAAAGGAATACATGAAGGTGCTGCACTGAAAGCTCAGGAACTGCAGGTGCAGCCAAGCAAGAGACAACTACGGAAACATAGGAAAAAAACAGCTAATCCTGGTCATGAACACACTGGGTATTTAAATGAAAAATTAAGAGAAAAGAAAGAAGCAAACACTTACTACAACCAAATGCCTATAATGACATACTTCAAGAACGTAAAATTTTCAGGTATCCAATGGGAGCAGTGAGAGAACTGGGCGGGTAAAGTGGCTGCATGTTGAGGAAACTCCACTTTTTATATTCCAGTCTTGGCATCAAAAAAATCCAGCTGTTCTTCTAACAAAATGGAGAGAGAGCTTCTGAAGAGAGCTCCAGGCTGGCCAGCAGGGAGATGGGTGCTTAGGAGACAGGAATGAGCTATGCAGGAAAGAGAAGAAACAAACAGTGAGCGATGGCAACAGAAGTGCTGGAAGTGTTGTGAAGTGAGAGGATGCACTGAGGACAGCAAAGCAGCAAGCTGAGTTAACTTGGGAAGAACAGTGCTGGGGGAGCCTCTTCATGTTGCTGGGGGAAAGAGGGAAAGGTGGCCGTGGCACTGAGCTGATGGGAGAGAAGTTACAAAATGCCACAGATTGTCTCAAAACCGATGACAATTGCACCAAAGAGGACAATCATCCTGAATGTAGGAGCAAGGGCAGAGGAACAGCAGCAATAAAACAGACTGCATTTAGACAAGTGAGAATCAGAAGGCACGTGCAGGGCCAGGAGGCTGCGCACATCCCCGTTCAGAATGCCAGCAGAACTGGTCTGTAAATAACATCTCCAGACCTCCATGAGCAGGGGGGCTCGAGGGCACTTCACAATGCATCCACCGCATTTCTCAGGTGTTCTTGGAGAGAGAGGAATGCCAGCAGTGCTGGCCAAGGCACAAGGATGGTGTTAGCAGGAATGCAGCATGCTGGCCTTACAGCTTCTCCTCCAAAGACTCCAGCTGGAATAGATTCATAGAAAAACAGCAAGGATGACCATAAAACAGAGAGCCTCATTAGCCCCATGAGATGAAGAGGTACAGAAATGTGACTGGAGAAGAGGAGGCTCAGGGGAGACCTCATTGCTCTCTATAACTTCCTGAAGGGAGGTTGTAGTGAGCTGGGGGTCGGCCTCTTCTCTTGTGTCATTAGTGATAGGACCAGAGGGAATGGCTTCAAGCTACAGCAGGGGAGATTCAGGCTGGACATGAGGAAGTATTACTTTTCAGAAAGGGTGGTCAGGCACTGGAATGGATGCCCAGGGAGGTGGTGGAGTCACCAACCCTGGGGGTGTTCAAGGAAAGGCTGGATGTTGTGCTGAGGGACATGGTTTAGTGGGAACTATTGGGAATAGGTGAACGGTTGGACTGGATGATCTTTTAGGTCTTTTCCAACCTTGGTGATTCTATGATTCTATTCTATGCTGCTTCTGGGAGCCCACATCAAGAGCCAGCACAGCGTGCAGGCTGCTGCACAGCACTGAGCCCAGCACGACCTACCAGTGGGCAGCCTATGGATTTCTGCATGTTTTCTTCACATTCTAGACTGAAGTTCTAGAATTCAGCAGTGCTCACAGAAAGACTCATCCGACTGCAAAGAGGAACCCCTGGTTTACAGGAGATGCTCTCTGCAGCCACGTGGCACGGTTTCACAAGCAAACCAAGGATTTTTCTCCTGAATGGTGACTGCGTGAAGATGCCTCATTCAAATAGCTCCACCAACTTCACTGCCATAACAGCGTTCTTAAAACCAAATGGCTACTGGCTGTGATTCCAGAGCTGCAGCTCTGGAATTTTGCTTACAGAGTGTCCATTTCCATAGCAGTCTCAGTCCCACATCAGTGCTGACGAGCAGCAGCCGCGCGGTGCTTTATGTGCCACGCTGGGAAGAGGAAAGTGGGGCATCCACGTGGTCATGCACGGATAAGAAACTTGCTCCCTGGAACAGACGCTGTGCCACAGTAAGGCTTTCCAGGAAAGTTACCTTCTGTTCAGGAAACAGACTGAAGAGGAGTTGTATAAAACACGCTGCCCGACCCATCAGCACACGGAGCAGCTGCTCTTCCCCACCAATGGGCCTCGGCCCTTCCAGCAGCTGGCAGGGTGCCTCACCTCTGCACAGACACAACGTGCAACTACCAGGCACGTTGTACTACAGTACGCAGAACACAACTTTTGTAGTAGAAGTAGCAAAGAACCCGTGGCTTACCTAACATCCTGCGTTGTGTTTAATGCCAGGAAGATATCTTCCAGTGAACTATTCTTTACATAACCCTCATAAATCAATCTTTCTGCTATGTTTCCTTCTAGAAGATTCACTGGTGTGGAGCCGGGGCCAAACCCCGCTGCAGCCAGCGACAATCGTGCTGCTGGGTCCTTAGCATTGCAGCAGTGTAGTTTGGGTGCATTCCTTTTATTCCCACTGGCAGACGCATCTGTTTTAACATAACATAAAAATATGCACTGCCAGAAAGCACACTGATTATGGAACAGCAGCCATTATCTCCAAACAAAGGCCACAACAACCCAAACCTGTGCCATCTCTCTCCCTTGCTGCTGCCGGGCTGCCCGCAGCTTCCAAAGGCAAAGTGGGCACAGCCAAGGTGCTGCTCTGAGCTGCTTCATCAAGAGCTGAAATGGGCAGTGCGCTGCTCAGGGCAAAGCGCTGCGTTAAATCCAACCTGGGTCACCCTGTGCTTTCCTGGTGTCTGCAGCTACAAACGACGGCGGTGATTTGTCTGAGAAGCAGAAGGTGCAGGGAAAAAAAGGAGAAATCAACATTCCTCCCCAGCCCTGGTTTGTTGCCCTCCACTATAGCTACAGCTAAAGGAGAGTTGGGCCATGAAATGCAATAGAAACCAGCATTTATTGCATCTGCTGTTTCACTTGTGTGTCTAGAATTGCACTGCAAACACAGGACTCTCTGCCTTGGTTTGATAAGATCCATAAACACAATCACTGCATGCTGTCGCTTCTTCCAGTACTTCTTCAATATCGCCTAGTTTACGAGATTCTGAATTAATATGGCTGGAAATAGAAGACAGAATTTGCCAAAGGACACAGCTTTCCCCAGTTCTGCTTCCATGAACTCAGAGGAGAGCTCTGGAACTCCTCCACCTCCTGAAAGCAGCCCCTCTGCCCTGCCTGGGAGCACAGCCCCGCTGCTTTGTCACCACCATTTCCTGTGGAACACTCACAGTGCAAGTGCAAGAAGATCAGAGGTTTTAGAAAGGGGAATTCCTGCAGATATTCGAACTGTTAAATGCAGACAACCTCATATTAAACCAAAAACTGAACAACCACCACGTCACATTTCTGATTCAGTGCGGTTTGAGACAGGCAGCCTTATCCTGGTTTGATGGCTAATTACATTCTCCAAACAGCCTAATAAAACAAAGCACGCCGCCAAACGGGGTCTCTAATTAGCAAGCAGTCATTTGGCTTCCAATACTCCCTTCAACAAAAACAAAAAAGAAAATCTAGCAATGCTGCCCTGCAATGCTGGAACAAAGAGGAAAATCGTATTGAATTGTCAAGCTATTCTACCTGCTTTTCTACAGTAAAGAAAAAAATGAGGAAAAATAGAGGAACACTCATGTCCTTTCTATCTCCAGAGAGCAGCTGGCATCCTAGCACTTCAGGTGCCACATTGCATGATGTGCAATGACATGAAACCAATTTATGTCACCTAAATGACTTTCCATTGACAGTGTGTATCAGCAAGCACATATTTATAGCTGGGACAAGCACATTCAGACTAATTAGCAGCTTTCTCCCCAAATGAAAAAGCAGCAGCGTTTCAGACAGTCTGTGTTACTGTGAGCTTTTAGGAAGACAGATTTTAACAGCGCTGGGAGAACAAAAGAGCTGCCTAAAAGAAATGATAGGACTTGCATATGGAGTTCATTTGCTTTCGAGCGAGTTTAAGAGTTACAAAGATGCATCGCCCGTTGCTTCTCCTGCCACAAACAAGTGGGTCAGGCAAGGATCTGTGCTATAAAGTAACTGCATCCCGGCTGTTGGTGCTTCAACCCGGAGTGCTTCTCCGCTTTGACTTTTAATCTACAGTTCCCGCCCTTCTTGTTTCAGCCAATGACATCACAGTGAATAATTTTTATCTGTTTATTAATTCTCAGAACCAACAAACTACAGTCAAAGTGACAGAAAAGACCTCACCAATGGCTCTAGGCATTGGGTACCCTATAGGCACACCTCCAGCTGTGATAGAAGCTGACACATGGAGCTTGGAGGGAGTTTTCAGCCAAAATGCAGCACAAGTCTAATGTAAAGGAGGTGACAGATGGTATGCTTCCTATTCCAATTTGTAGAAAATTATGAAAAATTAGAAGTGCTACAAGCTAAGCAAACCAGTGCTAAAAAGGGGAGGGTGGTGGGGGGTGAAATTGTTAGAACATTTGAATTAGATGCATCAGAATGCATTTGCTATTTTTCGGAAGCACAGATTCCTTATCCCCAAGGCAGATCTGCTCCCCCCCACCCCTCAGCGGGGGCTGCTCCAGGAGCGGGGCACTCACCTGCTGGGCTGTGGGACACAAACGGTGAGCAGCCAAGGAGGACAAGAATTGGGCCTCACGAAAAGGGCCAGATTGCGATGGCTCCTGTAAGCTGTCGGCGCTGCCACAGGGCTGGCAGGCAGATCTGAACACCAGCACCCAGCCCACGGCCTCCATACACCGACATTCAGAGCTGGGATGGGCGCCCTGCGAGGGCTGCAGACTGCCCACACTGCACAGCAGTTTGGAGCTGCTCAGCAGCTACAGAACAATGCAGCAAACGAGGCTTCTTTTGGGATTCGGCTTTACCTTCCCCTTTGGTTTACAGATGTCTGCCTACACAGAACGGGTCAGAGAGCCGGCTCCCAGCTCCGAGTGAGGAGAAGTCCCTTGCAGAGCCGTGTTACCGCAAGGCACAGAGCCGAGGGGCTGAGAAGCGAGCAGCTGGCGCTGAGGGGCTCAGTGCTGTCAGAGCTGCAACCTAAATGAGTCTCCAAACCACGCCGTTCATTATCGCCTTTCTGTGCTCGCTGCTTGCATTGCCTGGCTATTAAGGGCTGTGGGCCGAAACCAGAACTGGGCAGCAGCAGCAGCCTGCCATTGCCATGCCAGCCCCGTGCCCCCAAGCCACCAGGCTGGGCACCAACAGCCACTGCACACCTTCACACACAACACCAAACCATCCATCTCTTCTCTTTCTCTCCTTGCCAGCTTTAGTAAAGCAGTTTATAGAATAACAGGAAATACTAAACACTGTATTCTGCTGTTTAACACGTTGCTCCTGCTTTTGTTTTTAAATGCAAAAGGTGATAAGTCCTGATCCTTATTCTTTGAAAACTCCTTCCAAGGAATAAAAGTGAAGAAGTGTGTCTAATGACCCCAGCTTCCCAATGCAGGCTGCCCAGTGCCCACCCAGCCCAGAGCACCGGGACAGAGCACCCACAACATCCCCTCCCTTGGGTTCTGTAGTAGATAAAGGCTTCTTTCTCAGAACAGAAAGAAAAAACTCTCAACAGCAAGAATTTTTTGCGCTGCAGATTTGTTGCAATATAGGTGAGTGCCAAATGATTCAAAAATTGTGATGACTTCCAGCACACATCACAGTAACTGCAGCTCTCTCTGAACAGAGAGCAGCTCGTAGGTCAGCAAGCATAGCTGCAGCCGTGCTGCCCAGTTCTATTTACATGTACCACACATTTTTGCACAGGAACTTCTCCAAAAAACAAACCTCAGCTTGAACTGAAATCTCTATTTCACTTCTACATGAACATATCACAGCGCTTAACCAAAGCCCCAAAAGATCAGAAGGGGAAGCAAATCGGCAGATTCCATTCCTCATGCGATGAGGCCGGAATGGTGCATCACAGCTTTCGTCCTGGAGCCGTCCAGCGCTGCCGATGAATTCTAAGAGTCAGGAACATAACCATAAATCCTTTGTTTCAATAACAGCCTTCCTAACCCTTCGCTCAGGATGACAAGGAAAATACAAACCTGTGCTCTCCTGCCCAGCCCTGGGGAAGCCTGCCAGAGAAACGTGTGCTCTGCTGCAGTGTTTGGGAGCACTTCTGCGTTAGGTGGCAGCGAGGCCTGGACAACAATTGCCTGGTCCTGGTGTGTGGATATTTGATCAAAACAACGTTCCCTTCCAACATTCAACTGAGAGAGCTATTCGGTGTCAAAGTGCTGGAGGAATTCAGTGGGACCAGTTATTGCCTCCTTATGCATAATTCTGAATTTGCTGCTCTAATGAGCCCTTCTCTATTTCCTCAGCAACTGTCGCTCATCCTGGTGAAAATGACTTGGCCTGGCTGACCCCGTTAAGCCTCAGAAATTAATTGAGATCTGAAAATGCTTGAGTACACATCTGTAGGTTTGCATTCTGTTCTGATCAGCACTGTTAGTTAAGTAAACCTGCTGGAAAGCCAATAAACTTAGAGCTATGAAACAGAAGCGATTAATGGGGGCTGAGAGTAACTGGTGCTCCTGAGATCAGGCCTGAAAGAGAGGATACAGAAAATTAATAGAGAGCTGAGCTAGCTACTTGGAACCATCCAGGTCTATTCTGGGTGGAATATGGAGCTTCCCGAGAAGTGCCAGAACACAGGACGCCCTACAGGAGGAGCTGCAGCAGAAAACCAGGCTTACCCTGCAGCAGTACAGCACGGCAGCAGCAAACAGGCTGCCTGGAGCCTTTAGCTCTACCCTACCACATCCCTGTCAACAGATGCTGGCAGCAGAACTGCTGTCCCATCTTCACCTTCCACTGAGCAGCTGGTCAGCAGGAAGAAAATCAAAGTTACGCTCACCAAAGAATGGTCTGGATAGGGTAGCCATCGGGATTGGGCTGCCTGTGACAAAATAAGGCAGGAGAAGCTGGAGCTGGGGGAGATGTTTGGACAAGCTTTTGGATTCAAAGCCTTTGTTCTGGTCTCCCCCAGCCAAATCATGCTTCCAGGAATAGATGCTGGTTATTTTTTAAATAATGTATTTAAACCAAGAGATCTCTTAATACAGGTGAAAAGTAGTAGAGGCATTCAAGAAGGCATCTGGAGGAAAACACAAGAGTCAAATTTTGTAGTGCCGATTTTGAAGCTATAAAGTGAAAACTGACCACTGAATATTCTCTTGCACATCATAACTAGATAAAGAACGCAAACACCAGGAAAATATCCAGCAATTACCTTTAGCGCTGGACTGAGAGTAATAGAAGCCACAGTGATCTCACAGCAACACCAGGCAGAACCCGAGTAGTGGCTGGGGCAGAATTACACAACCAGATCCGAGGAGATGGTGAAACCAGGGGAGAGGGGCTGGGACAGCAGCGGGTCCAGCAGAACCCACCCGCCTGCTTTTCTTCTCCAAGGTCTCTGCACAGCCCCACTGCCCAGAGCAGGAATTGCCCGCCCCACCTCCTGCTCACACTCAGAAATCGCCTTGCCAGTAGCTCTCTTCAATTTCAGATAAGGTTAGTTAGGAAAATGGACTTTCAGACTGCTGTGCCCTGGCTTGTACAGAGCCCAGACAGCACAGAACTGCTGTTGCGGCCGAGTGCCCATGCACCCAACACAGCTCCACTCCCCCCATCAGCCCAGCACTGTGCTTGCTGCCCCATCTCCCCCCGCAGCACAGAGCTGTGGCACACCGTGCCCAAGTCGAGCTGCCTCCCTGTGCCAGCAGCTGAGCCCACACCCAGTGCAGCACAGGGCGCTGCTCTGCGGGCACTGCGACCCGACAGGGCTGTCTCCCCCTCTCCTTATCTCTTCTCACTGCTGTACACTGGTATTGTTACAGATCTATTTTTACTCAAATCCCCAGTGAGCCGATGCAGGTCTATAAAGACTGATTTGAAATTCTGTAGCTCAGCAGGAGCGTCACAGGCAGGAGAAAACAGGCTGCGAGGGTGTGTGTTTCTTGGCCACGTTCTCTGCTGCTGTCAGTATTTACAGGCAGGCTGGGAAGCCACATCTTTTTCCTCTAACAGCTTTCTCCAGGCTGATCCACTACCTAATGCAGAAAGCACATCTCCAAGTTGCCACTTGCAGACATTTGACAGCCTTCAAGAAACTGATGCAGTGCCACAGAGCCAAGATCCCCCGGAAAGCCGTGCTGAGAAGGGTACAGACAGTCACACCTGAATTTTTAAGGAAAGAAAAACAACGCCATGGAAAAAAGCTTCGGAAGGAGGGAGATGGGCAGGGGTCAAAGTTTACAACCAAAAGTGACATCCATTCCAGGAGAAGGAGGAAGTATTGAAGCAGATGATCTGACCAGAGATGCCAGGACCCAGCACGCGGAGCCAGCATTGCAGGGAAGCACAGCGTCCTTCCAGAGTGGAGAGGGGCAGAGGAGTGCACCTTCCTGCACGGGGCCAGCCGAGGAGGAGGTGCTAGGGCCTCACAGGAATGCCTGTCCGTGTCCCGGTGTCACCTCTGGTTTCTGGTTTTTCTGAGAACAAAACCGATGCAGTGGCCCAAACACACTCTGCAGAGACTCCGGGATCATGAAACAGGATCCCTGACGACAGATACTGCATTAAAATCAAAAGCTATTTTGGCACGTGCAGTTTGTATTTCTGCTCTGTCTCATGTATTCTTAAAGGAAATAGCACTGGTTTAAATAATTTAGCCTTCGTAAACTGCCGGCCTGATTAAAAACATCGCAAACGGTCGCATACCGAGAGACATCAGCAGCTGACTCTTCAATTACAGTAGGACTGAGATTCCTACACACAGATCTACAAGTTTAGGCTTCAAATCGAATAGAGAAACAAGGAGGAGAGGGCTGGTAATGACAAAAATATGTATCTTGTAATATTTTGATCACTCAAAGTTTGGAAGACACGTGAAACTCATTAATGGGAGTGCTCTGTTTTGGAACAAATTGCAGTGGCCACGCACCCCTCTGCAAACAAAGAGGACAAAAAGCATTGCCAGGAACTGCTAGCTTTGCCTCATCTCTCCCATATGCAAACTGCATAGATGCTGTGACAGAGGCACAGCTCTCTGGTCTAAACTTCAGAAGCAAAACCTCGAGCCAACTTCAGCACTGTCACAGCAGAAACCCATCTGTGTGCTAAGAGCCAGGCCCAGCCCCAAGGCCGCGTGTGCCTGCAGACACAACGCAGCAGGGCGCTCCAGATACGACGTCCCACCTTTCGTTCCAGGCTGTTCTGCACAAAATGCGTTAAGCAACCAAAAAGAAGCAAGCAGCAAGGAGAACCTTCAGAAAAGCTGCACTTCTGATTAATACTCCAACGTAAACCCAGCGAGACAAAAATGCTACACTGGTGTTACTAATTTATTGGTCGCCATATTCTGGATCACCCAGCGCTGCGTGATAGGGGACGCATATGAATTAAGTTTGTGCTGCATGGCACGCAAACTAGACAGAATGTGCATCTATCTAGTTATGCATATGGAGCAGCGATTTCTGATTTATTATGCAGAGCTCCTAGATGCCTGCCAAGTCACCAGAAACATAGTATATATTATATGGGTGCAATCTGAACAAAGAACCTATAAACATTCACATTATGCAAACCTTATTCATCCATGCAGCATGCCTTCTAAAAAAATCAAACCCCTTCCTTTTTTCTATCCAAGGAAGACAGCACCAGCAGAAACAATAAATCACACTGCTGCCTCGTGCAGACGAAACCTCTGCGGGCTGCCATGGCTGCTGAGAAGGCTTCCTTCATCACATGACCTCTTGAGTCACTTCCAAAGTCAAATCCTGGCTGATTAGCTAACATAATAAAGTAAGCTGATTTTAACACCTCAAAAGCAACAAAAAGCAAGGGTTTGATAAGATGCAATAAGTGTGATTTTGATTTTAGTTTGTATTTTATAGTGGAAAAAACTGATTATCATGTCAAGCATTCAGACGCCGTGCAAATACATTTCTAAAAATCAAATGCACAAAGGGTGAACTATTCCTGAGGAAATGAATCCCACAGTGGAAGGAAGACCCGAGGACCCAGCGACAGCATCTGATGGGTGCCATCAAACTAGGATGCTGGGCTGTCAGTTAGTGAACAAGGAGGGAAAATACAATGGCCCAGCATGGAAACCATGGGAACAGTTACAACCTTTGCTGTTGCTGAGTTCATGGGAAAGGATTCAGACATCCTAAAACAATCGCAATGTTCTGTTGGATGAAGCTTTCTGCTTCATTACTGGTACCTAAATCAAGAAATAACATCAAAAATTCAAGCTACATTGAAGCAGAATCAGTTCCAATCTAAAGCTATTCAGCAAATAAAGAAACTCCATTAGAAAAAAACACCAGAAATATTTTGAGTTTTGTTCTAGCACATTCGGATCCAATTTAGACCAATTCTTAAACTGAAAATTAGATGTCTTAAAGCAAAAAATATATGTTTTTAGCGCTTCCCAAATGAAGCTGAGTTTTGAAGATATGGAACAGAATGCTTCCCACCGCTTCCCCCGCGCCCTGCTCACCTCACACGCCACTGGCTGCCACCAGCTCTGCAGGGACAGGCGCCGTCCGACCGCCGCTTTGAAAGAGAAGTCAGAAGAACCTGTGGCATCACAGCCTGCTGCTGCCTCACGCCCGGCCCACTGACCCCAGCATCGCCCACCTGCGTGCTGCACCGGGTTTTGGCTTCGAATGGAGCTGCCGTGCCAGCGAGGGGCCAAGGCACTGCACAGCTGGGACACCGCGTGGGAACCGACAGCGGCACCGCCGGCTGCCAGAAGCCCTGAGCAGCAGGTTACGAAGCCCCCGGGCTGTGCTGTGTCAGAACTGGAGGCCCTCACCCACACACCCTTTCACCTGGCACACTGCCCCACTCACACAGCAATCACCCTTCTCCGGCGAAAACTCATTTCCTTCCTACATCTCGTTTCGCTCCCTTACAGCCAGCTCCAAGCACCACCTTTCTAATTAGGGGAAAATCCTCCAAACGCAGCAGTGAGATGGCGACAGGCAAGATGACGGCAAACAGGTGCCCACAGCAAGGGCTGCGGGGCCAGAGGGCGGCCAAACTCCTTGGGACCTGCACTGACCCACCAGCGATGGGCCCCCACCCCGCACAGCCGCTCCTCTGCCCTGCAAGGAGTTGAGCACTGCTTTTGGCCATGAGAGCCGGGTGCGTGGCAGGCCCCGCACCCAGGGACAGCAGTGCTGGAGGGACACAGCCCCACTGAGGCATCGGGCAGCCGCAGGGCCCAGCCAGCACAGCCACCCCATGGAAGAACACTGCTGAGGGGAGAGCCTAGGGCTGGAAAGGGCAGGGGTGGCTTGGAATGCTCTTAGCGCCACTGTGATAAAGGAGAGAATCTCCACGCTCGCCAGCCCCCTCTCACCTCCCTCATTTGCATTTCCCGATGCCAGCTCGCTGATACAATATGGAACAGTTTGACCAAGCGATGGATCTGCAGGTTTCTATGGTGATCAGCACATAAATTGCCTGCCCAGCCGCGTGCGAAAGGAGCCATTCATTTTGGAAACAGCACAGAGCAGAGGGCAGCAGGAGCAGCAAGCAGCCCAGCACAGCAGAGTGCTGCAGAACCACGGGACGTGCAGCTAGCCATAACGTGGGAAAGGATAAATAACTGTACAAAGCCATACTAACTACCCCTACAGAATTACACTACAAAGCCTCATTTCTCAACATCTATACACAGAAACGCAATAGAAGAGACCTGTAAATATCTGAAATTCTGATTTAGCGACACCTGGAAACTCCACAGAGAGCTCAACGTCAGCGTTACAGCACAGCCTCTGGGCTGGGGGACCTGATGTGCCTATGGGAAGCACTGAGCGCTGGGCAGCTCAGGCGAAGCCCTTGCAGAAACAGCAGGGCTGTCACTGGGATTTTGGAGGAAGCTTGGAAGTAGGAAATGCAACAGGAACTCGGATTTCTGCTTTGTGCTTTTCTTGAAGATGGTGCCTGGAAAATATTCACCGTCTGCCACAACACAGAAAACAAAGTTCCACGGAGCCAGAAGAGACGGTGCTGCCCCTTGCCATGCTGCGCTGGGAGCATTTTTCACATTTCCTAGGAGAATTTTTCAGAGCAGTAAGTAAGTGGCAAAGGAGGACCTTGTACTACAACATATGATAGGGAAGTTTTAAAAGGACTTCAAAATTCTGCTGAGATGAGAGATTATTATCACTGTTAAGAGAAGGAAGCACAGGACAGAAAATGGTGTTAAGGAATCTGAAGCCAATGAAAGGTGCCCTGGAGACATGCTGAAATTCCTGTACTGAAGCTTGTGCTTTCTTTAACTTCACAAAGAACATGGGTCTGAGATTCTGCCAATCTCTTTAATTAAATAAACGCCCTAAAAATAAAGAGAACAGTTGGAGTGGAGCAGAAAGGGCTGGTTTATGCTGGTTTATTCATTTCCTTCAGTTTTTGTCCTGGCATTAATCCCAGAACAAATATGTTCAACAAAAGTAAGTTACGGTCAAATATATATGATCAGCATAAACACTAACAATACGCCATAAATAGGAACTTCTTTCAGAGCTCGAATCATCCACACGGCAAGTCCCTCCGCTGGCTCCTCACCAGGCAGTCAGCAGATTAACAGTTCCATCAAAAATCAGTGTAAGACCTCAGGATGGGCATTTTATTCATAGCACTCAAAGCATCCAAATGCTGTACAGAAAGCTTTTATGATCTACCCTGGAACCCATAAAAGTGATTTTACAAGTGGATAGAAAGGACTCCACGCCTTGTTTTCCTGCTGAAATAGCCAGTTTGGTACCAGCAGAGAAAACAGCTGGGGCCCACGGACGCAGCCCTGTTGTGGGCAGAGAGCAGGGCTGCCCCATGGCAGGTGGGCACCGCAGCCCGGATCTGGCAGGGCACAGTGGGTAACAGTGCTGCTCTGTGCAGAGCGCCTGCACTGCGATCAGACTCACAGGAAAGCACTTTGACAGAAGCACATTCGGCAGAGTAAACGATGCTTTCAGATGAACACATCTTATGTATTTTTTCTAATACATCGGAATACCAGTGGAGCAACACACACACTATTCCTGCTTACATGGCATGAAATACAACAGTACTGTCCAGATACTTCCTGAGCACACAGCATTTTCCACTACACTACGAGGAAGCTAAGTGAAAAGCACCAATTCTCACATCTCATACAGCACCATTTCTGATGCCACACACCCTTTTCCATTGCAAACTGCCCTGCCCTGCTCCCCCCACACCGAGCAAGGCTGATGGGGCAGGGTGCACCAGCATGGCTGGAAGCTACATCTGTCAGCAGCAGCCATGGAAGGCATAATTAGAAATTCTTGTATGCTCTCCACAAAATATAAATTAAATACAAAAATTTTTAAAAAGAATCAGAAAAATCAATTCATACATACTCCTATGAATGAACACCCATTGAAAAGAACTGAAGAAAAGTTGAAGCAGACATTTCCCTTAAAAGTAGTATGATTGCTACTGAAACATCTACGTGCGTAATAGCTGACATCCAACAGCAAGTATCAGCTACACTCATATAATAATAGTGCAAGCAAGAAATGCTAGAAATTAACGAAATTACTGTACTTTGTAATTATCTAATTGTGTAATCTACGTAGAAGGCATCTGACTGCACATTCACCATCCCTGTGAATAGTGGCATGAAGCCTCACCTTCATAGAAACGTTAGTTCCTCCCAGACCTGTATGATGCTGAAAAAATCTTGAATCCCGACTGCCACATCCTTTTTGCAGAGCACTAACTGGCTCCATTTATTTTGGACACTGCCAAAAGAGAAGGGTGAATGTTGAAGTGAGCACTGGCAGGAAGGCAGGCCTTGTTAAGCAGAGCCAAGTAAATGCCTGGCTGGCACTTCTCAGCTGAGGAAGCCTCACCCACCCTCCTCTGGAGCACTTTCCCCATGCCCTCCTGCCAGCACCGCCTTGGAAGGGGACTCACTGACAGGAGGCACTCAGGCACCTCATGCAGCGCATTCCAGGAGCCCGACCCAGAATCTGTCGGTTCCAGCAGCGCTCAGAGTAGACAGTGATGCAAGGCTAAGGGGAACTAGTTCAAAGTGGATGTTTATTCCCAGATTTCCACACTAATAGGCTTTGAAATGCCAGCCATTTTTGCTTTATCCTGTTATGGAGAACATAAATGCTAAGTCCTAACACATATTAGGAAATTAGTATGGCTGAGAAAAAGAGTATAACACACACAACAATTTTCTCTTACAAAGTAAATTGCCCTGGTTTCCAAGTGCGAATTAAGCAGCTGCAGACCTCTGAAAGCAGCGGTGCCACGTGCACACCACGCTCTGCACAGCCTGCCTGCATGCAGCATCCAGGTGCTCAGCCAGAACTCACAGCCACAGCTCAGAGCAGGAACCAAAGCCTGCTCTCCTCTCTCCCGACTCCGTGCAGTCACCTCAGGTTGCACAGCTCCCATCCCATCCACTAGGTTTGTGCTTTGTGAAGTACCAGGCGAGCTGAGCGCATGGGGGAGAGGAAGGAGATGCTGGCTCCACACTTCCTGCATCACAGTCTCACTGGACTTGCTCAGAGCACGGCTGCGCTCCTCTTTATAGTTGCCATACAGAACTACTGACTGGCAGCAGCTCCTGCCACTGTCAGTTTAAAAAGCTGAACAAGGAGCACTGTGGTATCAAGGCACATCCTTTGAGGACCTGATGCAAACACAGATCCGGGAGGTGCCACGAGAAACCCCTTCTGGAGATACGCTCCCACAGAGAAACAAAATCCAAGCACAGAGCCAGAGCACCACTGCTGCTTCAGGGCACCTCCTGCAAAGTCACCCAGCCCTGAAGGCCTCACGCAATGGAATTCCTTCCCACACACGTGCACGCCGCTTACACGTTCACCTACCTGCACCACTTCGGAAGAGGAGCCATCATCAGATCCCTGCTGAGCTCCAACCGCTGGGCTTTTGTGTGGGGTTTCATGCCATGCAACCATGACCAGGCTGAAGGGCCACACTGCTCTGCAGCCCTTCTTCCAAGCAGGCAGGAAAGGCACCAGGTAACCAGGTCACCTCCAACCCCCCCCCCCCCCCCCCCACCTCAGCCCACAGGCGCTCTGCCGACCACCAGCAGCTGCCGGCCCACACACAGCCCTCAGGATTCAAGACGGCCCAGCCGCCACAAGTTGAGATATTTCCAGGCAAACAGGCACTCATCGGTTGTACGTCACCAGCGGTGCCGCCCTGCACCATGGCAGCCCACTGCTCCTCACCCGCCGTGCTGCCTGCTTGCAGGGATGGGCAGCCATCACATGGAAGAGAGGAAGGAGGAGGCACCACAACTGCAGAAGTAACTGCCGCTCTACTTCTGCCAGCAGCAAGCTGGGCCTGCTCCTCACGTGCGGCCTGGCAGGGCTGTGCAGCAGGACGGACCTCTGCAGGGCTGCCCTCAGCCCCACACGCTGCGCTGGGCAGGCCGAGGCCAAGGCTGCCGAACAAGGGGCTGACGTGCTGCCTTCCAGCCACAGCCCGCGGAGATCAAACTGAGCGCACTGCATCCAAACACCGCTGCTCATGCTAAAATTTCCACAGGATGGTGAAACATGGAGACACACTTCCCCTATTCTGCAGTGGTAATTGAAAGAAATTATCATGCTCTGTCCAGAGCCCTGCAGTCACCACTTTTCTGACTGAACCTTTCTCAAGAGTAGTAAATAACTCTTTCCTCTTCCTTGAGGGTAATTATTAAACTTAAAAATTAACGTTTTTCCTTGACAGAAAGCAGCAGCCGCTGCCGAGATTGGCCTTGCTACCTGCTACAACCCTCCCAAACATGGGAAAGCACTCCTTTTTTCAGCACACCACGGGATCAACTCTTTCTGTTGATTCAATGAGCAGCGTAAGGGGTCATCACAAAAGCCCTTTCGAAGCAAGCATGCTTTATCCTTCAAAAGGATTGATTGGAAATTGACCCAATTTCAAGCAAATGAAAGCCATAGCATTTACAAATGAACCCCACTCGCACACCCTCACGCAGCACTTTTCACAAGCAGCCCCTGGATTTCAGACACAAACATCTCCAGCTTTCTCCAAAGAGCCCAGGGTGAGGGAGGCAGTCTAAGGAACAAACGATTCTCTTCCCGAAGGTTCTGCAGCACAGCACAGTACTTACACCAAAGCAGCACAGAAGTCTTACTTCCCGAGGTGCAGAACAGCAAGGCTTTTTATTACAGAATATATGTTTCTATACACGTGGACCATACGCCTCTGCAGTGACCCATGGACTCCAACACTCAGAGTTCGTCTTTTTCTGAATGCAGAAAAGGCAAAAGGGTAGGAGGAAAAGGAAAGTTGAGGGCACCTTTGTTCTCCCTCCAATGCTGACATAGTTCAGGGGTTTATATTGCTCCTGGCATCGGCCTTTAAAGGAAAAAAAAGCAACAGCTTTGCTTAACTTTGCTCTTTGGCTAGAGCACAGAGCAGCTGCGGCGCAGTGCGCTGGGGGCACAGCCCAGCAGTCACAGCACAGCAGCCTCGGGGCTTTGGAGCCATCAGGCGTTGCTGCTCTCTTGGCTGCCAGCTGCTGCAATTGCAGCAGGCATCATGGACCGCACTGCTGGGACAAGGATTAGTTTATGCATCAGTTCAGAACCGCTGCAGATTTCAGTCCGATGAACTACCACACAGAACTCACCTGGCAGGATCATTATCCTTTATGTAGATAATGCATGGTGCTGAGCAACAAGTGTGCATGAAGCTCAACGCACAGCCAGCATGCAACGCCTGCACCTGGCCCAGGCATGCTCTGAGCAGCACTGCAAACACCAGGGACAGGAGCAACCTGCAGAGTCTGAGCAAGTCCTGGAAACACACACAGACAATGCAGAAACAGCATAGTGGGAGGCTGCTGTTTGCTCTGGAGAGCACACCTCCAGCAGGACTCCTATCTGCAAAGACCCAAGCACTTCTGACTGCTAGTGCAAGCTTTCCCTCTTATCTCTGCCTCTTTTTTCTCTTTTTCAAATAAGTTTTTGACAAAAGCAATTTTTACTGCATATATATATATATATATATATATATATATGCCATCAGCTATGGACTCTGAAAATAAACCTTTGCGCTTGTAAGCCTACCTCAACATGCTTTGGGCCATACAGGGTAAAGGGTTCTTCCGTTATTTTTCCCACAAGAAAAATGCCGTTAAACATAGTAAAAAGAAGCAGGATTTGGTAGTCGGTATCCTATTCAGAACTGATGTCTTGAAGTTTTGCAACAAACAACCAGGATGGAGGAGAGGCCTCACCCTGTGCACAGCTCAGCCCCCAGCCTGCCAGCGTGCAGCACCTCTGCACAGCACATTGGATTAGATAACCCTGCAAGGATAAAAGGTTGCCTAATGAATGTGAACAACAGGCATGAACAAACCTCACTGAACAATTACTATAAATCCCAATAGAATGGAAAGAAACAAATGCATCAAATTTACTTTCTATCAACCTTTTGCCATTTTAAGTTGGCATTTCACAATTTATACTACCCCAGGATGACTTCAATTTGAGAAAAACCCACAAAGGTTTATAGAAAGCTGCATTTCAGACATCTGAAAATCCAGCTGAAGTCACAGGGGAAGGCATTCAATTAAGCCTCCTCAATAATGCATTTAATGCTCGTAGTAATGCTTACTATGAGCTCCCTGCGCCCCACACGAGGCTCTTTTCACTCCCTTCTTCCTTCCCAAGAGTAAAGGAGAGCAATAAAGAAATCCTCTTTGAAGCAGATATTCAGGAGCAGCGAGACAAAAAAGAAACAGACTCATTTGAGTGGGGGCAGCGCAGGCAGGAGGCACAGCCGCGTCCTCCCCACTCCCCATGGTGTGGCTGAAGGCGCTGCCAGTGTCCTCACTGAGCAGGTGAGCGCCGCTCTCAGGGACGAAGAGCCTCAGTCAGATCAAAGAATCACACAATACTTACAATTGGAAAAGACCCATAAGATCCCCAGCCCAGCGCCCTGTGCCCACCTCCCTCAGCGCCCATCCCTGCCCTCCTGAGCACACCCAGCACCGCGGGCAGCCTGTGCCCCTGCACCACTGCTCTGCCGGGGATCTGCGACATCTTCTGAAATCTGCGTGGTGAAAGCGTTTAGCTCATTTACTGGCAGAGGGACTTTACGTGCAGTAAGAACCCAGAACTCTTTTAAAGGGTTACTGCTCAGGTTGTGGATGCCCCATCCCTGGAGGTATCCAAGGCCAGGCTGGATGCTCTGGGCGGCCCAGTCTGGTGATTGGCAACATACACATAGCAGGGGGTTGAAACTAGATGGATCATTGTGGTCCTTTTCAACCTAGGCCAGTCTATGATTAGAGAACAATATTATTTTAGAAGTATATTTCAGTGTTTTGTTTTTTGTTTTTTTGTTTTTGTTTTTTTTTTTTCTTTTCTCTCCTTCTTCTTCTTTACAGGCTCTTTCTCAAACTGACCACACAATTTAGAACAAACTGGTCTTCAAAACCCTGCAGAATTACTTAGGATTCCTAACAGTGTCCACCAACACATCACTGAAGTTACATTAGAAGTTCCACTGTATCCGCTGTAGACAGCCAGGACACTGAACACGTCACTTTGGTCTGTTTACATCCTGGAATATTACAATTATGTCCTTGTATCAGTATGCACAAACACACTTGCCAAATGAACTCCGGTTACCCATCAATTAATTTCTGTTAAATAAGTGCTGAAAACCCCTGAGTGACGGATACAGGAAGTCAGCATCCCACCAACACCTGAAACAAGCTATGACCAGTTGCACATTGAGCAATTCCAATTAATCACAAAGTCTCCAGGGAATCCAAGAATGCCCATCCTCGAACTCTTAGTGTTTCTGTCAAGGCAGGTTTGGTTTCAATTTACTTATCATGAGCAATGCAGCAGCGAGACACGAGCTAGAAGGTTCATCCACAGACAGCACTGACCACAGACACTTCCAACTAGTTTAACTGGTTGCCACCCCTGCAGCTGGTGCAAGGCTGCACACACCGAACAACCGCTGTGATTTTCTGGCTTAGGAATGCTGAAAATTAATTTGTGCCAGGCCAAAAATGCCTGAAAAGGAACAAGAGGACTCTGTTTTGTTGCTCCTAATTGGCTGTATAAATACATGCCTATATTTCTGTGCTACTAGTCTAACATTCAGTGCTTGTAGGCACCTTGTTCCTGGTTTTCTATGCCCAGAGTAGAAAAATCTGGACATTTCCCAAATTGTGGATACCAGATACAACTTCGTATGCATACCTAAATATTTATGCTTAGAAATCTGTGACTTTTGCTCAAGGGTTTTAGCAGAGTAATTCTGTAAGTAAATGAATACCAAAGCACCTATGAGCATTCTAGTTCACTCCACCAGACTGACCTGATTCTTTGGTAAATCAATTTTTTCAAGCTGTTTCTCTGCTGAAAGTCCCAGCCTTGGAAATACCTTAAATATACAGTATTCTCCTTGTTTTCATGGCAAAAATACATAAAATGTAGGGCACGTATTGCTGGAATCTAGGCAGCTCATGATGTACAGTAATTCTAATGCGAATCTTCTCCCTGTTTTTTCCTGTGGTTTAAGAAAAACACAAAAGATCCAACAGCTAAAGAAAAATCAGAACCCATCCTAAGGGAAACACAATATTTGAAACAAGGAACCCAACAGAAGAACAGCCAGTCTGGAATGCAGGCGAGTATTCAAAAGAGTCTGGAAATCAAGATCTCAAGTATTAGAAACTTAATTACTCAAGTACTTCATTAGCATGCTTTCATCTTAACTCCGTTAATCATCAAGTAAACTTGGCAGGAAACTCCCAATACCAAATTGAGGTGTGTAGCATCACCACAGTTCATCCACAGAATAAAACTATCACAAATATAATACTTCAATACACACGGCTCCCAGCTGAGTCACACTGCGACCATCGCCAAGTCCCACGCAGGTTAGCAGAGATTTTGGTGAGCTGTAGCGTGCAGAAGCTAGGAAGACCTGGTGCCACATCACCCCTGGTGCACAAACTTTCTTCGCAGTTTTGAATCCACTCAGAACCAATGAAATCCACAGCAGATGCTCACAAGGCCTTACTGCATGACATACATACCAGCTCTTAGAACAGCCCAACAGCCCCTCAGCACCTCTTTGAGATTTGGGCTGGGAAAATGTATGATTTAGAAAAATAACTGTTTAGCACATCACCAATTTGACATCTACTCACTTAAAAATGGATGCTTTCATGAACTTGTGTAGTGCAACAGACACTGCTACTGCTCGGTAACAACACACAGGGACATCAGATTGACATCAGATTGCCTTCCAAAGACCGTGCACATTTAATCCAGAATTTCAGCCTTTACAAATGTGTGTTTTGTGCCCAATAGGTTACAAGACATGAAATCAGAGGTCAGCCCAAGCTGCGCGGGTACGGCTGCGTGCAGCCCAGAAGTACAGACTCGCCCAGGAGGCAGGGAGGAAAAAGAGAAGTAAATCTGAAGGTTAGGAGCCACTCTGCCCATGACAGACACTAACAGAAGGCTATTATTTTACCCATGAAACAGAAAATTTCAAGCAGTTCTCTCCCAGAGCACCCTGTCCCTGCAGGCATGCTCCTGTCTCACACCACAAACCCAAGATCCCTGTCCTCCCCAGGCCGTGTTCTGCAGGCCCAACACTGCTAGCCCTTGGTCACGTACACCTGCCTCACAGGAACGCACAGGAGGAGACTGTTCAGCACACAGGATGTCATGGACACACACATACAATAACCCTCAAACTGACTTTTGCTACAGGCCTGAAAAAAGCACACGTGCGACTTCTGATCACCTCCAGATTTCTAAAGAAATAGGCCTCTCCAGCAGGCCGGCCGTGACGTGCAGGGGCAGAAACACAACACAGCTGAGGAATTTAACAGAAGTCACGTAACAATACACAAAAAAAAACCCCAGAAAGATTCTGCTTTCACCCCCAGAATCCATCCATAGAACGCACATGTGAAAAGCACTTTCAGGATACCTATGCAAGACCTCTTTTGCATGTCAGCTCTCTGGACACACAAAAGCGAATACAGAGCACGCGTACCAGGTGGTGAAAGTGGCAAAGATAATTCTCTGAAATCATCCAAGTGCTCTGCCTCCAACTCAAAGTGCTCTTAAGTGTCTCTTCTGAATTAAGCATAAGGCTTAATTAAACTAAAATCTCTGCTAGACATTCATTGAAAAATTGGCTTCCAATGTTTGCCTCTGTCTTAAAGGAAAAAGGTCACATCCTCTTGCAAGAAACATTTCTGCAGCATCCTTACATTCTCTCCATCTTCTTCCTTTATTTCATTTGGTACTGCAACTCCAGTCTGAAAACCTCAGGAGAAATCAGCGCACCTGGACCAGAAGTGATGCTTTGACAAAACACGCAGTGCAAAGATGGAGGTGTGGAAAGCAGAACAGGTGTGCTACAAAGCATACAGGAATTGCACACTGAAGCAGGGAGCCAGAAGCAGGGCACAGCACTCCACAGGGCAAGGGGGCACCTGACAGCCAGCAGGCCAGGCCTCACCCCTCCTCACGGCACAGGTGCTGTAAGCCGCCTGGAGACAGCAAGAAGGCAAGGAACTGAAATGCTGGCTGCAAGCAGGGACGCACTGTGCCCCTGCCCCTGGACATGCACCTCCTGCTGCCTGCCCTCACTCTGCAGAACACAAGTGGGCACGCAGCTCACCGACAGCCGTGTGCCTCAGGAACATCCGCAGTGCAGAACTTTTAATGGCAAAACTGAGACTTCTTTCCAAACACCCACGCTGGTGTCCATATCTGCTAATCCTGCCTATTAATAACAGCAGGTCAAATGCAAGCATACACCTGCAGCTCAGTGCTTACGGTCTTACCTGTAACTCTAGCAAAATAACATGAATCTGTAGGTATTCACACTAATTATTTAATTGGTTTCACAGTAGCATGGTAGAAACAAAGTATAACACTGACATACCAGAGAGAAACTGGCAAAGGAATACCAATACAAATGCTGGCCTGCACCTTTCTCAATTCCCAATTCAAAGGGAAAACACTTCTTTGGTGGGTTGTTTTTCCCTGAAAGCTGATTAACGACCATCCTCACAAATAACCTCAAGCATCCCATTGCATCCTAGTGCCATAACACAAAAAGGCAACAACCCACCTGTATAAACAATGAATATACAGATGTTATAATTAAGAAATTAACAGGAAAATTAGGACAAACAGATTATCACACTACAGATGAATGGATGAAAAGCTTACCCTTGTCCTGGGCTCGCTGAGAAGACTCCAGGAGGAGCAATCTCCAAGAGAGACCCTTCCCCAGTGGCAGTCAGCTCTTAAATGGGCTCTAGGAGAGGCGCAGCCCAGCACAGAATTGCCTTCACCTGTGCTCCCAGGACTGACTCACGGCTCACCTCAGGTGGTCAATCAGAGGCTCAGGCCATGATTCAGCAGCTCCCATACACCACCAAAATCAGCGTCGCTGATCAGACTGTTTGCCAAGGGATTTCTTGCAGCAGAAACATCTGAAATTCATTACCTGGACTTTAGATCTATTCATTAGGCACTTTTTATAATGTTCCCTCAAAACCAAAGAATTTTGTAGAAGTAAAATGATTCTTAAATCACTAAAGCTGAAGTTACACGTCTGACACTCTCTAAAAACCTCCCTCTGCCCAGATTGTCAAAACAAAGCTTTGGACTCCGGACCACTTAGCCTTGTCTGAGCCCAAACTTCCCAAAGACCCAGATGCTGTGGAGATATTAAAGTTACTGCACAACAGCTGCTTCCAATCTTTTAAGACTTACTTGAACAGCTTACAAGTTCTAGTTAATTCACTTCTAATTTTACAGTCTTTTAGATAGGATCTAAGACACGTTAGATTTTGCAGATTAAGTATTTATCTATAGTGTTTGGTTTTTGCACAGTATGTCATCTACTTGAATCACCACGCTTGGCATCAACAATATTATACCAGCACCCAATGTTTTGGTTAGAGTACTCATACCCCCCAAAAATAAGACTGCTACAGAGAAATTTTAATGTCAGCATCTCTCGAGCAGTTCAGGTTTCACTGCGTGTTTTCTCCATGCAGTAGTGACAGTGTGCAGCACGGAGACCACAGAGGCTGAGGTCGCTGGTGCTAAGGATGAGAGTTTTGACTCCAGCCATGTCAGAAGAAACACACAAGCACACACCACACACAACCACTCTTCCTTGGGAAACACAGAGAGCTTCTCCATTACAGACTGGCACAGTGTGAGGAGTAGTTAAAGCCAAACCAAGGCGGCCCAGTGCTGCACCCCAGGTGTCTGGGCTCAGCTCACTCAGGCACCTTTAACTGTTTGAACCATCACTATTTCATCGCTCTCATACGTGTGCATATGTTTGTCAGAGTTCCTCACTTCCAAATAAAAGATTTTAGGAGTCAGGCAGATGCTGAATTCCTAAAAAATGAGATTTCAGACCACGATGTTACAGCAATATGACAGAAGAGCCTTTTTGACGTAGACGTTCTGTACGAAGCTATAAATGCTGCTGACGAGGCTCTGGGCTGTGAAGGCCATTACTGAAGACCATTCCACCTTTGACAGAGCGCACACACATCCTTGCTTCCAGAGCAGTCTCTCTTCAGCCCACGGACGGGCGCCGATGGCAGCAGTCCTCCAGGGCACAGCAAAGCTCTGCCACGAAGGCTCCCGGGCCGCCTGCTCTACTCGTGTGAGTCACAGGGCTCCTAATGGCGCGCTGCTCCAAACGCTTCCCATGGCCGCCCAGGGGAGCTGCCATTACTCTGAACAGCAGAGGATTCAAGGACGCCGCTCCTTTTCACACAAAGCTCTTGGAGAAAATGGAAGGTCTTGCATTTTGTCACTCCTCGAGGAAACGCGAAACTTAGCAACACCTGCACGCAAGGAGGATCCAGATGAAGAAGTCACAAAGAGCCAGCTGCCCTTTATTGAAAATAAATGCTCTTTGACAAAAGCCTGCCACACATTCTTTTGAGAGCAGCAGAACCTCCAGGAGTCCCGCAGCCAGAGCACTGAGCACCGCCCTCAGAACTGCGCACATCAACAGAGCCTGAGCACGGGGTTGGGAAGAACCACACTTGTATTTGCAACGAAGTCCGGAATACGGCATGGTTACAATCACAGAGACTGGGATTTCAAAGGCATGCTTTCTGGCGATAGAACAAGCTTGGATTTTTAAAAATACCATCATTATGTACAGCAAAATATGTGGTCATAAGACCAGCCTTAAACCAAGGCCTTGTTTATACAATTTCTGCACTGTCAGGAAGTATTCTGGCTGGGAATGTAATTTTTCTTCCAAATCGATTACATTTTTTGCAATTCTCACTGTGAAAAGAACTATATACCACCTTTGTATTGACACTGGTATAACATATTCCCACAGGGAAAAGGAATAAAAGAGTACCTTCATATTGATACAACATTTTTTTTCTAGTGTAGAAGCAAATATAGCTTTCATTATTCAGTCAAGTTAAAGCAGTGTGATTTTGTTTCTACTTGATAGACAAGGCCTATGTTTAACAAGCACCAGAACACTTCAGAGGATTTGGAAGATCAAGCACTGAGTTCTACTTTTGTGCTGTCCTCACCAAGGCATAGAGAACACTGAACACCTCAATACATTCAGAACTCCGTCAGACCCACGCCATGGTTTCTCTAATCCTTCGCCGTTTGACAAACACCCCTTTTTGGCAAGAATTAAGAGTAGAGCTACAAAAAAAGCCAGCACAGTCCAGAGTTTCCTTAGTTGCCTTCAGCTGCTCTGCCAGGCTAAGGAACACGGGACTCTGCGTCCCACCGTATGCTGCTAACATCCATTTGTACATTCCTCAATCACAACACGGGCAACAGGAAAACAGGAGGCACTATGAAACATGACAAATCTGCTGTGTGCTGCAGAGAACTGCTTTTACCAAGCTGAACGACTTGCTTTCAATACATCGATCTGGCACGAGGCCGGTTAGGTGCTGAACACTACACAGTCTCACTGAATTTAAGGCAAACGTTGACCATCGCAATAGCTGAGATGTGAATTTATGGCAAATTTTCTTCCGTAAACTTCAGTGCAAGATATGCCTGCAGTCAAGCTTTCTTTCCAATGCATCATTCCTGTTAAAAGAAGCCCCTAATACTTGGCATCCAATTTTTTAGTAGGTATTGGATGCTGCTAAAATCAATACCCAATCTTCAACTAAAACATAAAATTGTAATTTTAATGTCAATCATTGGGGTGAATTTAACAAAAGCCACTTCTGCCAGCGCTGAAGCAGAAAGCTTTCCTACTTAAAAGAAGAAATGATCAGATCAATGTTGGGCATCGAGGCAGCCAGATCGCGCCAGCCTAACTGAAAACCCTTCATGCAGCACTGCTCAATTTCTGCTTTCACGCAGTAAGACAATTTCAAGTTTTCTCGGCAGGGAGAGAAAGCTGCACTTTTTGTGTGCTAGTCTTTGAAGAGGAGCTAAGAGAGAAAGGTAAAGGAGATCAGCAAAGCCCAGGTGCCCCAGCTCACTGAAGGTACAGCGTCCTCCCACCCCGCTCCCTCTTCAAATCAGGAAACCACAATTTCCAGGCATTAAAATGCAAAGAGATGAAAAGCGGAGACGTCATAAATAACTTTCAGACTCTTGCTCTACCAAACCAGGCCGCCCATAGCGAAGAACAGGGTGCTAACCTTCCGAGACACTGCTGTTACAGCACAGGGCTTCCTACAGCTGCCCGCTGCACGCAGCACTCCGCTCCGGCTGCCTTCACACAGGACCGGGACCCAAACACAAGTGAAATTCTGTCTTACTGTTCCACTGGCAATTCAGTCATCTTGGGCTTCGGCATTTGGCCGTTTTGTTTAAACACCATCCTCAGCTAAATGAAGCCCCTCACACCCTTCTTACTGTGACTATGCTATGAACCAGGATTAACAGCCGATGTAATTAACCTTTAACAATTAACGTTTGTTCCACGTAGTACACAGAAGCGCACAAAGTTGTTTTCTAAAAAACAGCATTTGTATTAAAATTCTTAAAATGGATAGACATCTCTTAACTGCAGGTCTGGAATCAAAAGGACAGGTGTTAGAATTTTCTTGGTATGTTGCAATGTTGAGATTTCTTCCGCTGCTGGCTGGAGGTTCACCCCACACAACAATCATCATAAAACACAAAGAAGGAGGCGGAAAAAAAAGCCCACCAAGTCCCAAAATGCTGAATTCTCACAAATTTGAAGTAAATGAAGGCCAAACTTGCAAGACGTGGAAATTACAGCTAAAAGGCTCGGGTGGAAACAAGAAATAAATCCCACCAACAATGGGCCCTTTTGTCCTGGCCTGTTCGGCACGATTACTGAGAGGGAACTGCGTGTGGGTTCCGAGTGGCAGAGAAGGGGATTCTGCGGCGCTCACAGGTTGGCACCGGCCGGCACGGGGTGCGGGGAAGGCACTGCGGGCACGGGGTGCGGGGGGGCCGTGCCGCTCGGAGCGGGGCACTGCGGGCAGCGCCGACCCAGACAGAGCCCGGGAAGGAAGGAACGCCCCTCTCACCCACCGGAGGGGGGGGATAAAATAACGAAATCACACACGCACGCACACCTAAACATTGTGCAGACTTGTAACGTTTTCACAGCTGATCGCAAAAAAAAGAACCATTAAAAAATAACGCCCTGCCAATCTCCTGCGGACCCCCCGGGATACAGCAGGTCAACAAAATAGGGAATCCTTTCACAGGCGGTCGCGCCGCCCCGCGCTCCGTCCGGTCCCGGTCCGGGTGGACGCGCCGCTCCCCGCGCCGCGCTCCACCTTGCATAGCGTGTCGGGGCGCCCGGCCGGCCCCGTTACGGCCGCGGCCCGGAGCGGAGCAGCGCGGCGGGGCGGGCGGGAGGCGGCGCCCCGTGCCCGGCCCGGGCGGTGCGGGGCCGCGTCCGTCCCCGCGGGCGCTCAGAGGATGGCGCAGGCGGCGCAGCAGGGCTCGTCCCCGCCGGGCTGCGCGGCGTAGTTCATCTGGCGGACGATCTCGGCGAACAGCTCGTCCACCGAGGCTTTGTGCTTGGCCGAGGTCTCCATGAAGGGGCAGCTCCACTCCTCGGCCAGCGCCTTGCCCTCCCCGAAGGACACCTCCCGCTCGCCCTCCAGGTCCACCTTGTTGCCCACCAGGATCATGGGCACCCGCTCGTACCGCTTGACGCGGATGATCTGGTCCCGCATGGGCTTTATGTCCTGGAAGCTCTGCTGGTTCACCAGGCTGTACACCAGGATGAAGCCCTGCCCGTTCTTGATGTAGAGGTCCCGCATGGAGGCGAACTGCTCGGTGCCCGCCGTGTCCAGGATCTCCAGCACGGACGGCGAGGAGTCCACCTCGATCTCCTTGCGGTAGAAGTCCTCGATGGTGGGGTCGTACTTCTCGATGAACGAGCCGGTGACGAACTGCACGGTGAGGGCGGACTTGCCCACGCCGCCCGAGCCCAGCACCACCACCTTGTACTCCCGCATGGCTCCGGAGCGCCTCCCGCGCGGCGCCGCCGCTCTCCGCCCGCCCTCGCGGAGGGAAGGAGGGCCGCTCCCGCCGGCCGCTCTCCGGCGCCGGGGCGGAGAAGGGGCGGCCGCGCCTCGCGGAGCCGCGCCGGGCGAGCCCCGCCGGGCAGCGCCGCGCCCCGGGGAGGGGCGGGCAGCGGGGCCTGCGCGGAGAGGAGGGGAAGGGGCGGGGAGCGCCCCGCGGAGCGGCCCTCCGCCCGCGGCCGTCCGTCATTGGCGGCTTCGGAGCACGGCTCCGCCCCGCCGCCGCCGCCGCTCCGCTCGGAGTGCGGGAATGGCGGCTCCTGCCCGCCCGCCCCTTGTGGGCGGTGCTGCCCGGCTACCGGCCCGCCAGCCCGCCGCCGCTATCGGCCCTGCGCGGGGCCGCGTGCTCCCGTTGCTCGTGCCGGGGGGGCGGCTCCTCGGGCACCGGCGCTCTTCAGGGCGGCTTGCGGTGTCCCGAGCCCCGTTAGATCCGCCCAGGCCCGGAGCGGCGCTGGCTGTGGGCGGTCGCTCCCCGGTGCCGGAGCGTCGTGCCTCACTGTGCGCGTCCTGAGGGCTGAACGCCGCTCACGGCGAGCCTTGTGCGCCCCCCCGTGCGCCCCCCTGTGCGCCCCCCCTGTGCGCCCGCCGCGCTGCCCTGCAGCCCCGCACGCCCCGGCCGGGCGCGTTGAGTGGCGGGCGCTGCCTGCTCGCCTCTGTTCGTATGGGGCTTCCTTGCACTTTCTGTCCAGAGGAAGTTCCTTTCAAGGAAATCCCGCCGGTTATTTTGGCACGGCAAGCTTTTGCATTTACATCCCACCCGGTTCCTTACGGTTCTCAGCCTTTATTCAAGTGTTTGCAACGTGTGGCTCTTTCTGATTGCAGCCTGATAGCTGATGCCACTGGAGCACGCCAGTGGGTGATACAGGCCATGGGAGGCAAAGTACCCCAAATAAATCATCAGCTGCACGCTGTTGTCACTGAACAGTGCTGCGTCCATCTGTGGGTCAGTGCCACACCTCTAGCCAGGAGCTCACACCAAACCCCTCTGCTGTTGTTCATGTGCGTGTTTGCCAACCATGAGCACAGAGCTGCATTCCCCCAGCCCTGCTGTGCCATCCGTGGCTGCTCAAACCGCTCCTGCTGCCAGCACCGCCCAGTGCTGTGCTGCGGCTGCAGATAAGGGTTGCCGCATTCACCCAGGATAGAAGCAAAGTGTCGGGCTGCAGCCTGCTTCAAGAGGTCACGCACCTGAAACCCAGTGCTCTCCTGCTCGGTCTGTGGGAGCAGGTCGTGTCCCATGTCTGCTGGGATCCCCCAGCTCTGCCAGGCCACTGCCTGGTTCCCCAGGTGCGCGCTCACCTGCAAGCGTGGACTGCAGGTTGGTCCTAGGCTACACCTGCAGAGCTGTACAGAGCAACCTGGAGATGGATGGAATATTTTAGAGTCAAAGAATCACAGAATGGTTTGAGTTGGAAGGGACCTCTGAGGGCCGTCAGTCCAATGCAATATGGGGACACCCAGAGCTCCTTCAGGATTCACAGCCCATCCAGTCTGCAGGGTGTCTGCAGGCTGCAATGCAAAGACCAAATCATGTTCTGCTGACTCATTTCGCTTGCAGTGCTATGAAGTTTTGGGAACAAATGTGTTTGTTGACTTCCACCTTCTCTATAACAAACCCACACATAAGTTACCTATACTACATTTTCTAACATGGCAGGAACAGCTTTTATAAAGACCAGATAATTATGATGCTGGATTGAATCAGCCCATCAAATCCCAATTCACTATTGAGTTGTGGTTGTTTTTTGGTTGTTATTGTCTTTTTGTTTGTTTGTTTTTAGTGACAATAAAATTTCAGTATCTACTTTTTCATTCTACGCAATACTATTGATTGTTGTTACTTCTGAAGAAGAAAATGCTCTGTGTTCAGAGCAAAACCTGTTCTTTATGCTGTCGGCATCTCAGAAATGTCACGTATAAATCAGCATAAAAAGCACAGACGTGATTGGTAGGCAGTTTACCATACAGTATTTACATCTACAGCTGGCTTTTGCTGTGTGGAGTAACCCTGCTCACTCGGTAAGCCAGCAGACAGGTAATGCTTATTTCTCTGCATGATGTAGAAGATCAAGCCGTTAGCTTTTCTGTTTGTCCATACGAGTATCAGCGTCACACGGCTCCAAAGCAGTGCTGGTTGCTCTTTTTAAATTTCCCCCAAATCTATTTAATCATAGGTAAAGACTAAATCAACAACTCATATCAAACTGTGAACTGCAGTGCCATGAAAGTTCATCAGCGCCTGATGACATCAAGCTGTCTGAGCACAGGTACAACCATCCAGCCAGCTCCCCTGTGCTCCTCTTGGAGGAGACGTAGCCAAAGCGCTCACACACACAGCATTGCCCCCACCAGGGTCAATGTCAACAACGGGATGCATAACCTGACAGCTAATTAAGTACAACTGAGCTCGTCTGGGACGAGCGAGATGTGCTCTGCTGAGCTGGAGTTGGTGTGCTTCTGAACGTCAGAAGGCCTGAGCTCTGTGAATGAACCAGAGCCAGAACCTGCAGGAAATGCCCCGGTTGGTTAAAACAGACCCTCTGAAAACGCGCTCAGAATTCGGTGTGTGTAAATGTGGTTGTATCTGAAACTCCTTAAAGCTCAAGCGGCAAGAGATGAGAGCCTTCGTTCAGGCTTTCTTTGGCTTCTGACAGCGGCTGCTCATTTAAAACATTTTTATTAATACACAGGAAACGCTTCTGACTGAATGAGTTCATCTGAGATCACAGTGCTCTGCCACTGACTGGGTGGTGGAACTGAACTGTAAACTACAAACAATACTGAACATATTTTGATATTCAAGCTTAATGAGGTAGTAGTGATTTTAGTGACAATTTTGTAACACGTTTTTAGGCAATGATTTTCCAGGGAAGAGGCAGCTCCGTACATATTTTTCCTCCTTTCCTCCATGGCAATGTGACAAAATGACTTCATGCCCTTTTTTGCCCTCAGTTACACAGTAATAGTTTTTAGATCCATGGTGTAAACAGGCCCTGCAACAACCACCAACTGATCTGTGGCAGGAATAAACCCTTCTGTTGTGGGTTTTGTTAAATGCTTATGGGCCACTGGGGCCGAATACAAAGAACTGAAGAGGGAATCGGTACCGCAGGGGCTGAGGATGCCTGAATTCAGCTCTGCTGTTGGTAAAACCCCACAGCAGTCCTGGTTGAAGAGCACTGTGCAGAGCCATTTCACCGCCCGACAGCTGAACCGTTCCCTGGACATATCAGAGATCTGTTTCTTTTCACTTAGGTTGTGACTTAAAAGGCTCATAATCCAATATAGAACAGTCGAACTGAGAGGATTTGGAATCATTTGGGAAGAGCTGCTATTCTCCCACTCCCATACAGCCAATATGTAACACAAGTATTAGCAGTGTACTGTAAGTAAAGGGAGAATACTGATTGAGGGAAGCTAAGAAGATGAAATAATCTCCAAAAGTTCAAAGTACAGAATTACGCTAAGTGTTTTCTGGCATTGGACAAATCTGGAGAAAATGTTCAATGTTTATTCATTTTGAATATATGAATGTGAATGATCTGTGGGCCTGAACTAGTTTTCAATTCAGTGGCATACAGAAGTCTTCATTGCGGATTCACCGGCTGTTTGACTGCACATTGCTTAGGGAGCGGAGGAAGGAGAAGATGACCTTCTGAGCACAGATGTGTAAGTGTTCACACTTTAAAGTATTTGCCATTTTTAATAATGATTTGGAAAATGGTACAATTTTTAAGATTCTGTGTGCTCAGTAATACCTCCCCTCACCCCTCTGTTAGCTGTGAGTGGCTTTGGTTGGTATTCAGTTATGCCTGTCACAGTAATGTCTAATACTATTAATACTGTCATTCAATGCGCCTCTTTTGCTCTGGAACAACGTCTTCAATTCTCCTTATCCAAACTGGATTGCTCCCCTTGAACGGTGGTCCTGCACTCAGCACTGTGCAGCAGAGATGCTCGGCCCTTAAAACCTGCTGCCAAACTTTAACCAGAAGTCAGCAAGAAAGATTTACACGGCGGGTATGAATTTGTTTTAGGAATAGCAGTGGAAGCTGCTGACTGCTTCTGAGCGTGTGACCACATCCTGGCAATGGGTGATTGAAGATCTCTTTTATCCTATCTCTACTTCTCCACTTTCATCCTTCCTCTTTCCAATAACAGGAAGTCAGAGTGCTGATCAGAAGGCGGTGCAACAGATTGCTGTAATAACGCATGCTGCTCTCCTGCTCTCCCCCAAAAATGTGCAAACAGTGGACATGTTGGTGTCCTAGTTATGGGATTGTCAGTAACTTTGCACTTGTTTTCCCACAGAAGGTTCATATTTAAGAAAGAAAAGAATAGAAAAGAACTTTCAAATTCTTCACAAAAAATAAACTGGCATTCCAAGAGAATTTAAATTAGCAATAGTTAACTTGTCTACACCTTGAGTTACTCCAGTAATTCTGAGTGTGAACAGATATCTAAAACAAGGCTGCCTAATTTCTGTTTATCTTTATCCTGTGATATAAACTACTCTTATTCTAAATCAAGATGCCCACACGTGGAGCTAAATGAAGTAGTCAATTAGGGTAATTCCACGGGTAGAGTCGTTTTATTGTAAGTGAAACCGTTCCACCAGTTCCACCCAGATAATCAGAAAGAAGCTGATCAGACGGATCGCACGGTGACTCTGGGCAAAGGTTCTGCCTGATGCTGCAGCGCCAGGCAGTGCAGCGGCGCCAGCTGCTTTCTGCCCTGACTCACCCAGCAGAACAGTTCCCCTCCGCCCGCTCCTTGCTGAGCAGGAGGGGCTCTGTGCCCTGTCCTGCTGCCTGCCTGTGTGAGCAGGGCCAGACGCAGCTTTGGGAAATGAGGCCTGGCTGGTGCTACCTGCTGCAAAAGGAACTCGTACAGATGGAATAGCCGCGTCTCGGTTTCGTGAGATAGTAACAGCTACCAATGAACGTGAGGAAATAGTAATTGAAGTTAATCTGTAGAAAAGAAAGGTAGTTTTCTCCAACAGAAGTTCTGCCAGAGATCAGTGCTGTAAATACAGCCCATGCTGCCACAGCTCTCTGCACAGGGCCTCATTAGAACTGATGCAATGATGCCGGCTTAGCTTCCTGCCTTCCGTTTCTTGTTTGTATCCCACTCATAGATACGATGTTTCTAGTAAAAGCATGCATAACACATCAAAGCTCAGGTCTATTTCTACAGTTCTTCATCAAATATCAGTCCTCTTTTAGGGCATTTGCCTCTGAAGCATCTTAAATATGAGGTGGTGAGGACTGGGGTTTTACCACGTGAAACCAAGACAGAAGGCTTATCTGTCAGTGCGTGCAGCAGGCAGGCTGCAGGAGGTGTGCTGAAAAACGGCTTGTGGAGCCACGAATGTAATCTTGATAGCACCTGTATGGAAATGGAGCTATTGTATGTTAATGGAAATGGTATCATCAGCATGAACCGAAACTGATGACTAATTTCGAAAATAAACTTCCTGTCTGCAGCAACTGCCCTTTTTGTTGAAAAATGCGTTTTCCTCGACCTCTGGCCTGGTGTCACACTGCAGAACAAACTCTGCTGGCAATAAACAGCAGCGAGTCAAAATGTGGAGAGTTTTCCCCCTTTAACTAGTTGAATTTGTTTCTTCTTCCCTCACCTGACCAGGAAGAAGGAGCTTCTCCTAGCAGACACTTGTGGTCACATGGCAGGGAGGCACGAGCCCTGTTTCGTAAGAGAGGTGGGAATTTCCAGAAGTCCTGAGGAAGCAGGAGGCAGGCTGTCGAGAACTGTCGACACGGCTTATCTGCTGCCTCAGACCGGTGATGTGAAATTATGGCTGTAATTATTGGGAGCCACTAAAGTCTGGGGATTTCTTACCCTGGTAACGGTGAGAAGAGCACACACTCATCTGAAAAAAGGAGTGTATCTGTGGATGGAGGTGTAGCAACAGCACATAAAAAGGTTTTCATTTTGGGGGTGTTTATTGTTTATTGTTGGTTGGAAAAATAAAATGCCAAGTTAGGAACAGTGATTGTGACAAACTGGATGGAGATGTGGAAGAATTTCACGTATTCTACCTGCAGAAACATTGACATAAATTCACATCTGACCCAGTAGATCAATGCGGATCTGCCAACTGACTCATTGTTCTCAGCCCTGTGTTAGCATACCCCATCCTTTAGGCTCCTGAGCCAAATCAGATAGTACTGAAAAAGGCTTAAAATAGCATTTCTCTGATGGCTGCTGAAGACAAGCTGCAGTTTGTCTCTCCAGGTTTAACAAGGATTGTACAATAGTCAGTGAGCTGTCAAAGCTTTAAAGCCATACAAATGCACAGAGTACATTTGCCTGCTTTCCTAAAAAATATATTTTTAATTCTTATTCATGGTTGGGAGAATCAGTGGTAAGAGCTGTGCAGGATGGAACGCTGACACAGAGCGTGTTTTTCTCTCTGAATCTGTCTGCACACAATTTTATCAAGAACAACATTGCTAGACTTGCAGAAGCTCACAAAAAATTGCACCCATTTTAAGGCACTTATACAAACACATCAAATATTTACAGCTTTACAGTACAGCCCTTTGGGAAGCTGAGCGTCTCTAGCTCTCATGAAGGCAGGGAAACCTTGCACCCTCAGCCTTACTCTGACTGAGTCCTGGAGACTGCAAGAGGAAAGAAATTAAGCTAGACGAGGGGACCTGCCTGCTCCATTGAGCTCATTTTGCAGTGCACAGGCAGACTGCAAGCTCAGCGAATCTCTGCAAGCTATGTGGCCATATGGGCAATGGCAGTTTATGAAACAACTGTGCCAAATTTGGCAGTGTTTCTAATGGCCACATGGCAGGTCAGTGAGAACCATTTCAGTGCCAGTTGCATAATTTCACTCTTCAGTCACCCGAGAAGAATACATAAGGCAAGATCTTAGAAAGGATGGCATTTGTTTCAGCACGGAAACCAACGCTGTTCTTTGTAAAGTGCACACACTTCCTCTGTAACCAGCAAAGTTCTTTGCTGCATCTTAGGTGATTGATAACATTTAAGCGTAGGTGTCAGTTGCTATTATTTGCATGTGTACAGCCCTGTGTTTGAATATTTCTATGTACATCTTGGGTAAACATATCAACAATGGAGCATTTTTTTAAGAAAACCAAGGCACGTGACAGGCTCAGACTATCTATTTCAGCCTCAGTAAACTTCAAATCTCTCAAAGTTCTCCACAGGAACAAAACATGACTTTTCCTGCACATTGTAAGAGGCCAGCTGCTCACAGCTCCTGCTGGGTTGTTTCTGTCTGGTCAGGGTCAGAGGGCTGGCTGCTGGCCGTGCCATCAGTGCACTCACCAAACACTCCTTCATCTTCCCAGGCCTGTGGCTGCCGGGCCAGATTACCACAAATGTGGGAGCAAACCAAGTCTTGCGACACCTGGCCTCTGCAGATAACCCCACCCAGCCTGACTCCAGGCCGAGCCGCCGCACATCAGCAGCCTCTGCTCTACTGACGGATGACCTCATGAGAACGAAGAGATAAGATGGGATGTTGATTCTGCTTGATCTGTAAGCCATGCTCGATGCTGTCTGTCCAGGCAGCAGGAATGCTGATGTGACCACACGCTTTAGAGAACGCATGTGGAAGCGGTGATGGTCACCACCACCAGCCACTGGCTGCTCCTGTGGGCTCTGAGCCCCAGTGCCGTGCTCCTGGTGCTGCAGGACACCCTGTGTGTTTCTGGCTGTAACTGCAGCAGTCAGGACAAAATATCATCACTCGCTGAATCAGGACGTATTTATATCCATGGACACTTTGTCATCAGCGGGTTCAGTATGAAGGAACTGCTGTTCAACCTGTGCCAGTAAAACACGCCCCGGGCCAGACCGCTCACATGGGAAAGAGCACAGGGCTTACCTGAGGAATGTGTGGATGAAAGTACAGTAACATAGCAGGAGCTGATCCATAGTAAACAGGAAATGTACGTGAGTTACTTTATGTACAGGATGTGTATCCCCAGGATAGAACTGAGCTCTGCTTGTTTGTCCCACTCATAAACAGCAAACACAATATCTGCTCCCAGCATCTACCCCTATCAGGTTTACTCATGCTTCTGCTCATCTGGGTGGGTTCTGACTGTTCAGGAAGGGGTGAACTTTGAGGATCTCCCAGGATGAATGGAGCAGATGAGATGCTATCCCTCAAGCATAACATAATGTAAAAATGGTCAGAGAGGTTCAGTTTTCAACCGCCCTCCACTTTTGCTTCGGCATCACCCTACTAGTGAAGCCAGAAGGCTGCTGCACCGTGTGAGAAGATTCTTTTTGTGTAAGAGCAAATTAAAACTTACAACTAAATGCATCATTAAGTTTGACATGCAAGGCACAAATGTTGGACAGCTATCCAATTTATCAAAGCCACTTAAAATTCTGATTCTCTTCTCCAGCATGCTCATAACCATCGTGATAGCAGCAGCAAATTTTGCATTTGGACTTTTAGTGTTAAAACTACATTACAATTTTTTTTTTATCTCTTCTGGTTTTACGGCAGACAATTGATAACTACTCTGAATGCAATAAAGGAACGTCATCATGGTTTTCTTCCTAGAAGCAGAGGATGTGGGAAAAGCTTTTCCACAGTCCAGAACACATCACAGCCACTGATTTCCATTTCTTCTAACAAAAGGAAGACTGAGTACACCGTGGTGTGGTTTGTTCATAGCTAGATCTGGATTCACGTCCATTTCTTATCAGGTTGTTCTCTTCCCGATCCTTTCACAGACTGTTTAATGAAGCGCTGTGTGCTGATGCTGGGGTGACTAACTAATGCAAACATATGCATAAGAGTCAGTTTTGGTTTCACTGTGGACTAATCTCTCAGTATCTGTCTTTGTACAGCAAACAACAAACATCACAGTTTAGATGGGATTGATTCCTTCTGCAAACAAATATAAGTAACTGCTCTTGTGAGAACAGGAGAGTAAACTCTGTGGAACCTTCATGGCTGCACTGACAAATCAATTAGAAGCCTTTCAGCGTTTCATTTTTTCTGACAGGAGCACTCAGCATTGCAGGGCTTAGCACCTGAAGCAGGAGGACCGTGGGGCTGATGGGCAGCAGCAGCATTGGGGGCAGGGCTTTGGATCCCACCACAGCAGGGACTGAGCAGCAGGGCCCGGTGACAGTGCTGGGGTGCCTGGGAGCGTGGTCCCTGGCATTTAAGAAGTGTGTGTCAAGTTTGCTTGCTCTCTGCCAGATCCACAGCTGGTGGGAAAGGTGCTGAGCTGACCCAGCCTGGCTGCAGCCGAGCCTTATGGTTTTCTGAACAAACTGGTAACGCTGAGATAGAATCACAGAGTCGCTCTTTTTGTCTGAAGTCTCTGGCCTGCACTGGGCACTGCTGGGCACAGCAGGGCTCAGTCCTCCTGCACTGCCCTGCGGGGACGCGTGGATGTGGAGGGGCAGCTCGGCGCTGGTCCTGGCCATGCCTGGCCCACAGGCTCCAACCGTTCGGCATGCGGAGCTTCGTTAAGTACACGGTCTCAGAATTAGGACATCTATTGCTTAATTAAAGTGTTGTGGCTGTTGGAATAGATGAAGTGCTACATAAACGCTGAGTACGATTCAGCTGCCAGTAGCTGAACGTAACTTATGCTTCACACGGACTTTGGGATAAGAAATTCCATAACATTTTGTAAAATGGCTTATGCATTCCCAGTAATTTTACATAAGCTCTATTCATGGTGTCCACTGACTGGAAACAATATATGTGATTCTTCTACTCAGACTACTTAATTCAGCAGATAACCGCTGCTGCTCCGTAGCTCGTGGATTAGAATTTAAGAGAGCAGCTGAGGCATACATTAGAATTCGATTAATGACAAAGGAACCGTTTCAGAAAACAGAGGGCGTGCTGTCCGCTCGGCTCAGCGCAGAGCACAGAGTCACAGTGACCACTTCCAGCCCAGTGCAAAGCGGAGCCGAGCACAGCTCTGGCGCGGCGGCATGAGGATGGCCTGGAGCAGCAGCAGGGCACAGGGCCTGGAGAAACGTGTTGGTGGTGCCTGGAAGGGAGGAGAGGTGACACTGCTGTGCAGGGTGACTGCGGAGTGCAGCTGAGCGCAGTGATTGCCAACATTTTCAAAGAAAATAAACCTGAATTCTGATAAAAGAATTGTCTAATATTGTCTGAAACTGACTCATCCAGACATGGAGTAACAGAACGGGCGTTCCTTGTTCATCGTTTTGGCCAAAATCCACAGACTACACTCAGAGCTGTGAAATCAGAGCCCGTGATTGATGGCACTAGTTACATCCTGATGTGCTTGCTCCCTTGCTTTCCTGTTTTTCGCTTGCTTGAGGTGGATCCAGCAACGGCCACTAAAGGCTACAGAGAAGCTGTGTTGGGTAGCTGTGCTGCTTCAGGGACTTGAAGGCAGGGATCTGCCTGGGGGCAGCTCGGTCAGGGCTCAGTCTGCTGGAGGACCAGGCCGGAGCTGCTCGTGCTCCTCTGACATCCTCTCTGTGAGCAAAAGCTGCCCAGGGCTGTGAGAGTGCTTTGTGCCCACAGCACAGCAGCAGCACGGCGAGGGCAGTCCAGCATGCTGGGTCTTTCCAGCAAGTTTCATGAAACACAAACTACTTTACCAGCTCCTAGTGGACACGAATGACTCACAGGGTTGGGAACAGGATTAGGTCATTGGTTCAGAACCAGTTCAGGGCCCATATCCTGTAACCTGATACACGGCGCTGAGCTCTGTTTGCTTCGGGGCTTTGGGAGGCACACTGGTTCGCTCCTGCAGATCTCCGTGCAGGAGGCAGAAGGACACAGACTGATAAGCACTGCCAGACTGATAAGCACTGCCACTGAATCGTTGGTTCTTGCTCACATTCTCCTTTCTGTTCTCAGCTCACGTTCTCATTGCTGAGTTGCATAACATCACTGAAACCCCTGCACAGAGGAGGAGCACCCAGCTCTGCAGAGCCCCCGGCCCCAGCCCATATTGGGGTCTGAGAGCCCCTCGGGGTCCCGCTGTGGTCAGCACCATCTGGAGCTGCTGGTGGAAACGGAGAGCCCCTGGGGTGGGGGTGAGGGGACACCTCAGTCAGATGACACCAAGGCTGTGCAATGGTGCAGGGCGAGGGGAGTGCCTGCATCACGTGAAACCACAGCTAGTCTGAGCTGGGCAGAACGTGCCCGGCCAAGTACAATATTAATGTTATTTTTAACACGCAGATAGTTGAGGAACCATGTTAAATTGGAAACACACATGACGTGGACAACTCCCAAGAAGACTACAGGGACAATGACTGGATCCAAACAGAAGAGACAAATATAAAGCATTTAACTTGCATGTTAAAAATAATTTGTAATAAGCTCCAGCTGTCTGCTCTGTAAATCTCCAGCAGTAGTGCAGGGCTGGGGCTAACTACCGTGTCAGCCACCATTGGCTTTGAATGATTTGGAATTAGGCACTCAACTATTCAGCCAACAAATAACTAACAAAAGGTAGCAATGCCAGTGCTTTCCTCAGAGAGCAAAGTGAGCTCTTGCAAGCCCAGGTCTTGATTCATGGACACTCTGCCATGGGGCAGCAGCACTTGGTCCAAGCAGAGGTTTTGTAGAGCTTGTCCATGGTGTTCCTTAATTCTGACCTAAGAATGTCTGCAGCAAGAGGAGCTCTCTTTGTATTTCCTGTCTCTGAATGGTCGATGTAGCCATTCAATCTCATTATCTAGCAGGATTTTATTACTTCTGATACAGAAGAGTGGGGTCTTCCTCTGTAGTGCACGGAAGTCCTGCTGTGGGTAAGAGGCTAAGCTTCCAAGTGGCTTGAGCTCAGACATCTCAGAAGATTGAGGTTCACATCTGTGCAGGCTGGGATAAAAAGCATTTTAATTGTGTTTTGTGAGAACATCGTTGTGTCACCATGTCTCTCTTTCAAAGAGCTTATGGAAGGACAATGCAAGATGTCACAGTTTGTCACCACGTTCATGTCACCGCCTCCTGCCTTGCCATCCTGCTGACAGCACTGCTTCTGCCCAGCATGGGCAGCTGTCCCCTCCCAGAAGCCCTTTTCTCCCTTTCTTAGGCTTCACGTATCTGATAAAATTGCTATTCTAGCTTCCAGGTCTTCCTAAACGACTTGCAGAAATCAGTGACAGGTTGCAGTTTCAAACCATGTAGCCCTTTTTACTGTGGGTCATCCTGGTGGATGGGCTGCTCCTCCTCAAGTTGCTGTGGTTCCAGCTGAGCGAAGGGCACACTGATGGTGAGGAGACACAGAGGGGAGGGCTGCAGACACATCACCTCAGCAGGAACAGCAGCACTGGTGGCCAGGAGCCGGCTGTGAGGCAGTCTCAGTGGTTTCACACCATGAACACATTTTGAAAAGCTGACGTGGTTTTACAAGTCATAATGGCCACATCTACTGCCATTGTGTTTAAGGACTATTCACCCCCACAGCCAATCTTCCAAATAATTGACACACACAGCATAACGCTCCCTAACAATTATTATTTCAGAGGAGAAAGGAAAAAAAAAAACAGCCTCCTCCTGCCTTGTAGCTGTTAACTTCCCATTTAATACAGCAAATGACAATCTGCTGATGCAGGACAGATAAATGTGGTGTGGGCCCTGCACTCCATTAAGAAAGCAACAGTTTGATTCATTATTAAAGAAGCAAATTGAAAAAGCATATCAGGAAATAAACTAGAGGTAATATTATTTTCTTGAGCAGATAATAAATGCAGCTGGTTTCCTCCAAATGCACAAAGTCGCAGTCTCCCCCAACGTGGCACCGAGGGGCTCACACTGTGTGTGCTGCAGCGGAGCAGCAGGCTCTGAGGTTGTGTCTGAACTCAGGGCAATGAAGGGATAAGGGCTCCGGAGAGCTTTGCCTCCCCCAGCATTTGCCAAACTCCTCCTGCATAGATGTTTACTCATCATTGGCCCTTTGTATTTCATCTCTGTGCAGGCAGAGGGTCTGGAAAGCCTTCACTCATCCAAGGAAGGAGTCTGCTGGGGCATTTGCTCTCAGAGCCCAGTTCCTGCAGGCTGCACACGGGGCTGCAATATCCTCAGCCTGCAGCTGGGGGTGGCCATAAGCACCAGCCTGAGCTGGGCATGGCAAGGGACTGGGAGTGCAGGCTGTACTTACTTTCAGATTTCTGGCCTTAGTACCAGAGCCCATATATTAGCAATCATCTGCCCTTGAAAAGCGCTTCCTTTCATGCTGACTTGTCATTGTGCTTCTGGCATTGCTCAATCATCTGGACCTAGACTTTGTTTTAGTGGAAGAGCCTCATTCAGCTCATTCAGCGAATGGTTGTATAATCAGTGAATATACAGATGTTACAATTAAGAAATATATACAGGAAAGTTAGGCTAAACAGGTTTCCACACTAAGGAACAGATGCAAAGCTTATCCTTGTCCTGGTCTTGCTGAGAAGACTTCAAGAGGAGCGATCTCCAAGGGACCCTTCCTCGATGGCAGTCAGCTCTTATGTGGGTCTAAGAGAGGCGAAGCCAGGCTCCACCCCTTCTGGTAGCGCAGGAGAATTGCCTTCACCTTCACCTGTGCTCCCAGGTTGACTCATTGCTCACCTCGGCTGGTCAATCAGAGGCTCGGGCCGTGATTCAGCAGTTACTGTACAATGGTCTACAAACCCAGTCCAGACTTACTGCTGTTTGCTCGCACTGGGGCAAATTCTGTGCTGGGTGTGTGAGCGGCCACACACAAAGGAGGCATTTGATGTTCAAATGGGGAACTTCCAGGAGCATGGGAACTTGGCTAGTGGGCATGGTGGGGAAATTTAGGTTTGGATGTGGGCCAGGCTGTGTATTTAGAGCAGCTACATGGAACCATGCAGCCAGTGTGCTGCAGTGCAGGACATGCAGCTCCATCGCACTGTGAGTGCCTTGGGCTGTACTGTGGGAGCCGGTGGGGTCAGCAGGAGCACCTGCTTGGCCAGGCTAGGAACAGCCCAATGATGAGAGAGCACAAAGACTTCACGGATCTAAGGAGCAGTGTGGGGAGGCTGCTGCACTTCCACTGGCTTCCACTGAGCTGCCCCAGTGTATAAACGCTGAGTCCTGGGGAGCTTATGAGGACTGTGGCCTGATGCCACCTTACTGCTACCTCTCGTGCTGGTTTGCAGGAGGTAGGCAGCACCAGGTAGACTGCAGCCCCAGACCAAGGCTCTGTGTTCAGCTCTGTTCCTGGTGCCCAGAATCCCTCTAACAGCTCTGGCTGTTGGCCACAGCCATTGTGCAGCATGCTCCTGCTCCAGGGTGTGAGCTGCAGGGTTTGTGTGCACGCAGAGAGCTGGGAGCTGGAATGAGAGTGGAGAGCACTGGGCAGGCTTCATCTGGAGGCAGTGCAGCCACACCAGGCAGCCCGTGGCCACAACACCTGCCTCCCATTGTGCCCACAAGGGCCAGGTGTGCAGCTGCACTTTTCCTTCAGGGCACAGAGGGAGCAGCCACCGCCTGTTCTGTGGCAGCCCCCAGCACCCCGACCCAGCACTGTGCCAAGGAGCTGTGGGATTGGAGCTTTGCACGTGCTGCATGACAAATGTCTCCAAGGCAACGCAGCACAGCCTGCAATGCTCAGCCGGCAGCTTGCCCTGAGCCCACGGGGTGCCCTCAGCATCACGAGCGCACCTGGGGCTGAGTTATACCTTTCTGCCTTCCTCTCATTGTGGTTTGGTCACTCTGATTTAAGAATGAAGACAACAGAATCCCCATCAGAACAGCCTCTGCCCCTCGCTCAGATATGGATTGAAATTGAAGTTCCGATTCCAAGCAAAGCCCAGCACTAAGAGCTCTCTGGTCCAACAGAGAATTACTGTGGTTTGGTTATAGCCTCTGAATGCTGCGAGGAGGGATAAAGCACTGACCACTTCGCACATGGCTCCAAGCAGCACTGCTTTATCCAAACACAATAAATTGTATTCCTGGCCAGGAGCAGCTCTGCTCTGCCTGGGGAGAAGCATCATGCCTGGGGAGTGGGCAGCGGCTGGGACATCTTGCAGGTGAGCTGAGGGCTCCCCCAGGCAGGGAGCATGGGGTGCTGACATCAGATCAGCCATGAGTGCCCACCTGCCTGCACCTCTTTTCCTTTTCCTTTTCCTTTTCCTTTTCCTTTTCCTTTTCCTTTTCCTTTTCCTTTTCCTTCTCCTTCTCCTTCTCCTTCTCCTTCTCCTTCTCCTTCTCCTTCTCCTTCTCCTTCTCCTTGTCCTCGTCCTCCTCCTCCTCGTCCTCCTCCTCCTCCTCCTCCTCCTCCTCCTTGACCTTCTCCTTTCTTTTCCCTCCCCCGGGCCGTACCGCAGCCCCACGCCCGCCCCCTGGTGCATCGGACGCGCAGCGCAGCGCAGCGGGACGCGCACGGTAGCGGGACAGCTCTGCGCTCGGACACTGCGGGAGTTCCGCAGCGCGGGGCGGCCCTGACCGGGCGGCAGCGGTGGATCTCCTCAGTCACAGCAGTTACCGCAAAGCTGCGGTCCTTTAACTCCTTCAAGCAGCAGGTCGCAGAGCCGCCTAACGTCCCTCCCCGGATGGAAAGGACCCACAGGGATCACCCGAAGCCAATCCCCGCGGATGAGAGCGGTGTCCCAGTGCTTCCCGAGCCATGGCGCTGTGGGGCCGTGACCGCTGCCCTGAGCCGCAGCTCCGTCCGGGTGCCGGTGAGAAGCACGCCGTGATCCTCGCACTGCTGCCCGGTGCTGCTCAGCCCGACGTGTGCTCTGTCCCTGCAGGGCTGTGGGCAGAGCAGCAGAACCTGCCGTGTGTGGAACGAAGGGAAGCAGACGGCCCTCCGCCTCTGCTCTTTCCACTGCGCTCCGAGCTGCAGTGGTGCCATACACCAGCTCATCCCCATTCTGTTGTTTTAGCTCTGGCTAAATTTGAGAGAGCACATTCTCAGCTACAAAACATTATTTTTCAACACAGTCACCACCATTAGCTGTGCATTTTCACCAGCGATGAATAAGAGCTGCATGCCACACTTGTCAAAATCCATGCCAGCAGAGATGACCGCTGTTGCTGTCACCTCAGCTGAACATTCTACAGTGCCTGGCTGTGGCTCTTTGCCTTGTGGCTTGCAGGGCAGCAGAAAGGCCATTCGCTGGGGGGGGGGGGGGGTGCGCATCAGTTTGTTCTGCCCCCTCTTCATGCTTTCCATGCAGCAGCAAACCAGTGTGGGATCCCTGCAGGATGTGGCTGCACTGCAGCCGGGAGCTTTGCAGAGAGAGCCTTGCTGTATGCATGACTGCGGGTGGGTGGCAGTGGGTCTCCCTGCAGCCCTCTTAGCAGCTGAGGGTGTTGTTGGGGCTGGTCCTGCCTGCACTGCCCCTGTCTGAAGGCAGATCCTGAAGCTTTTCAATAGAGGAAAGAGGCCCATTAGAAAGCACCAACCCTGGCCCGTGCCAAGCAGCGCATGTGTGATGGGAAGAATCTCTGAGACACTGAGATACTGGGATCCAACAAGTGCATTACCATACCTAAAGGGAATAGAGAACCTTCAGTGCTCAACAGTCTGGCACACTTCTAAATTGACCCATGATACATTATTTAGGAGCTCACATTAGAACCTCTTCTCTCTTTTAGTGGGGTTGGGACACTATGGAGCTCAAGAGCAATATATCATCTCTCCAGAAATAAAACCCTTCCTGATTTTAATGCAACTTCTTGCTACTGACCCATTTGAACAGGCCTTGGTGCCAGAGCACTCTGTAAGCTGCCATGGTGGGCAGACATCCTTTGCTTTGGGTCCACTCTACCACACCTCCATACTCAGGTCGCTGTTTTCTGAGGATGCTGCCAGGACATTTTGCATTTTACCAAAACACCATGGCTCTGCTCTGGGCCTCTTCCTGCCTTCCTCACTGTTGTGGCACCACATGCTGTGCTCAGTGCTGTGCTGGCAGGGCTGGGGCTGCCTGCTGCAGGACCTGGGCACACAGAGATGCACCTGGCTCCTTGGCACCCCTCCAAGGCACAGGGTGCTGAAAGGAAGGGCAGGCTTCTGCTGGAAGGGTGATGGGCAGCAAACAGCTGCTTGCTGGTTCCAAGCACAAAATGACTTTCTAAATCAGCAGCAGTTTTCTCCCTCATTTACATTGAGAAGCCTTCTGAATTGCTCAGCCTGCTGTAAACAACATATGAAATGGAACTGCTCCCCCTGCCCGCATCGTGGGCACAGCCAGTGGAGCACGGGTGACATCGGGCCCAGTGTTGCCAGCATTGCCTCCACACTGCTGGAGCCAGAGGGGCCTTCCTGCAGCCCCTCTGCAGGCCTGGGGCTGTGCGCAGCGCTGTGTGCAGTTGGGCAGCCGGGCCTCTGCAGCATCTCCCTGCAGCCAAGGGGAGCACACACAGCTACAGCTTTGTTCTCCCCACAAAAGCAGTTTAAGGTTTGTTCCCTTCCCCAGAAGAAGTTTAGATTTTGTTCCCCCCCCGGCTTCTTCTGCAGGCACTGGTGGGGGACGGAGCTGAAGCTGCAGCAGTGCGTGGGCTGGTGGAGCCCAAAATGCTGTGCTATTGCAGGAAAAAGCAAACGTGGGTGCGCGGTATCCCTTGTATAACATTTCTGTTCCTGTCTGCTATGCAATACTAAATGTTATCTGAAGTGCAGGCTGAGCCCCGAGTGTGGGTGCTGTGCTTGGGGGACACGCAAAGCACTGGCTGGGCCAGGGCAGAGCAAGGGCTTGGTGTGGTGTGCAGGATCCAGCCGGGGTAGAAGCGCTGGGCAGCGGGAGCTGCTCCTGACCTGGGTGCCAGTGATCACTCTCCTGCAGCGGCTCCTTCTGTTGTTTCCAGCTTTGGAAGCTCTGGGCTGAAAGCACAGCTCACACAATCGCACCCATAGGACGAGTGCTCCGGAGCGGGGCTTTGCTCCCTGTGATGTGGCAGCTCACGGGCAGCGGGTGCGGGGCTGCTGGTGTGCTCCGAGCACGGTCCACCGTGCTCAGGGGTGGCACAGCTGCCCTCAGGCACTGCTGCAGGACGCGGGACCAGCTGCGGTGGAGTGCTGCGGGGCAGAGCCACGCTCAGAGGGGGACTGAGGAGCTCCAGGTGACACCGCGCTGTGCTCACAGAGGTGACACACTGTGTCTGTCTGTGACACGCTCTAACTTCAGCCCAGTGCTGCTGTGACATATTTTTCTGTGCGTTTAACAAATGGAGTCTGAATGAAGCTCAGCACACTGAGAGACTGTGTGGAGCAGTCAGAGAGCGGACTCCTGCAGCAAATCTCTCCTAATGATTCTGGGCTGCTGAGAAGAAGCATTTTACTCCTGAATGCATTTGGTAGAGAAGATTTGCTACCATATAGAATTAAACCTCTTTCAGTTTTAATGGCACTAATCAGCTTAGCGCAGTGACAGGCACAGTGAGGTGTGGGGTGATGCAGGGAACCCCATCCCTGCGCTGTGCCCCACAGTGGGCTGGGTGCCCACACCACCCGCACTGTGCCCAGCACACGGCTCAGTTCAGTCCCATCAGGTGCCATCAGTTCTCTGGTGCCTTCAGCACACAGCAGACCTGCGGGCTGCATGGGGACCAACAGGGGATGCCGCAGTCCAAGACAGCCAGCTCGCTTCTGGAGGTGTGGAACCGCATTTCCAGCAAGCAGCCAAAACGCTCTGAGTGCCAGGTGAGCACAGCAGCAGGCAGTGGCCAATGCTCAGTCCATGCTGGGGTCCACAGCACAGCAGTGTGTGCCCACACCGGCAGCGATGTGGGTGGGAGTGGTGGAGAGAGAGAGAAAATAACACAAAGCTTTCTGCTTCCCGAGGGGGTGTGCAATGTGGTGTTTAGGGGACGAAGATGCTGATTAATTTGAACAGGCAGACAAAGACCCTGACATCAATTAAATGCTGCTGATGAGGTGAGGTCAGTGGTAATTACAACCTGCTCCTACCTTCATGTGCTGCAGTGTTGTTTAATCTTTGCGTTGAAAAGCTTTTCGTTGAAATGATGTGGTATGATAATTTCCTACAGTGTCCCGCTTCTAATTAAGTGGTTGGAAATGTGGTGGGCTGCATTTCATCACCTCAGCTTCACATAAGGCCTTGCTAAAGAAATACCCTCAGTTTTAGCTCCGATTATTGCTAACCCATGGCTGTTTGGGCAGTGCAGGGCACAGGACACACACTGCCCGGGGGTGCCACGGGGCCTGGGGGGAATGCTTTGTGTGGGATGGAGCAGCAGGGCCGTGCTGCATGCTGGAAGTGCTCCGGGCGCTGCTCAGCAATGAGTTGCCACCCAGGTGTGGCCGGTGGTGTTGGTCTGTCTGCACCATTGATGTCCAGGGCTGCCACCGGCTGCTGCTTTCTGCATGTGCTGTGCTCACTGCGCATGTGGAGGGTGCTGCACGATACGGGTGCCACACACTGTGGGCACAGTGCTCAGGCTGTGCATGCAGCCGAGGTGGACAGATGCTCTCCAGCCACGTGCTGGGGCTCTCTGTGACCATGGGCCACCCCACAGCTCCCCGCATGGCTGCAGCCGGGGCCGGAGGTGCAGCAGGGATGAAGGCTCTGCCTGCAGCTCGCTCCACCTCCTGCCTCCAGCAGTGGGACACCAGGCTGAATGCCGCAGCTGTACCACTGATGTCACTGCAGCAGCACTGACCCCATGGCTGGGTCAGGAGGTCAGAACGACAGCCAGTGCCAAGAGAGGCGTGAAAGGGAATGAGCTGCATCCCACACGCTGCTCCCCTTCGAACAGGGTGGCTTTTTGCTCCGAGGCATGGATAAACCCTGCAAGCACTCAAGCACTGCCACTCCCAGGGCCATGTCCCTGCACAGAGCCTGCTGCTGTGCTGCTTGCCAGCCCCAGCCTGGTTGCCTCTCCCAGAGCTCAGCAGCTTTGCTTTCTTGGGAGCGCCCCTCTGCTCTGCGTGAGTGCGTGGTGCAAGGCAGGCGGCTCCCAGCCATGCCCTGTCCTGCAGCTGCCTGCCTGCTGCTGCAGCCCTGACCCTTCTCGCACCAGAGCTGCCTATCACAAGGTTGCATCCACTTCTTTTTGCATTAACATCTGCAAATGGCAAATTGCAGCCCACGAGGAAAGCAGCAGGCTGGAGATCAGCTGACAGTTTGCAATCTGATGATGAAAGCATGTATGTATGAGGGAAGGAAGTGGTGCCAGCCCCGATGTATGGTTGCTGTGCAGCAGGGAACAGGGGTGCATGGAACCTTTCTGTTTTTCTTTTGCTGCAGCTGACATTTCCTTAAATCCCAGCAGTGACATCAGTGCCAGCACAGGCATTCCACTTCTTTTTCTTTGCCACACTTGTTGGAGGGATGAGGCACAGTAACAGCTTCCTGGGTTTGGAGCCTATGAACACAGCGTCACATGCGAACCAATTCCAAAGCAGAGAATGTGAAAAGCCCCAGCAGCCCAACACCCTTCCCCATATGCTCTATAGAGCAGCTCTGTTTACAACATGAGCTGGCAAATATCATGTAATATAGCTAATAATTAGATGACACTGAGGGGTGACTCACTTGGAGTGGTCTCATGCATATTTCTGCCCCTGGAAACTCACAGGTTGGGGCGGGTAGAGGTGCACCAGCTCTGTGCCTGCCCCTGGGTGAGGGCCCCGGGCACAGCGCTGTGCTCTGGTGCTGTGACGTGGTGCTGTGACGTGGTGCTGTGCTGCGATTTGCTGTGATGTGATGCTGTGACGTGGTGCTGTGACACAGTGTGGACATTCCTGCAGCCGCAGCATCAGGTCCGTGGTTACAGGGAGCAGTGATGCCGTGTGGGCCATCATGCAGGACTGGACCCTGGTCTGCATTCGGTCGCTGCCGTTGGGCATAAGGAGGCCGTGGAGAAAGGCACAGACGGGCACACCTGGCTCCTCACCTCGCGCCCCGGGGCTTCCCTGCACCGCCAAGCTGCAGAGTGACTTCTGGCACTTGCTGCAGACTGTGTCCAGGCGTAATTGCTTTATCTTATTTGGAGGGGCAGAATATGACCTGGTGTCCTCAACAATTCATACTGGAGGGCAAGTGTGGCTGCTGGAGCACAACGGTGCATGGATGGATGTGGCTCCTGGACCTGGTGCTGCACCTGGAGCACAGCAGGATCCCATCTGCACTGCGCTCAGCCCCGTGCTGTGTGCCTCCCCCCCAAACTGAGCCGCAGAGAGGCAGCAGTCTCCAGCAGAGAAATCCTTAAGAACTCACAGCAGTGGCTGCAGGGCCGTGTAAGAGCAGAGGGCTGCCTGGAACAGCACTGTGGCACTCTGGGTTCGGTGCTCATGGCCACAGAGCGGTGTTGGCATTGTCTCTTTGACCATTTCCAAGCAGTGGTGATGGGAACTGAGATCAAAAGTGCACAACGTTTCTCCCCATGTCACAGTGAGCAAAGACCAATGGGGCATTGAAAGTGGAAAAGGAGCATAAATCATCACTGATTCCTGGCGTTCCGCGTATGTGCACATGCACAGATTTATGTGCATGGATATATGTGTGTCCGTGTAGCTCATGGTATATTTTTAGGTACAGTGCAAACTGATCCTGTCCATAAGCTCACTGGCGAGATTGAGAAAAATGGCAGCTGAAGTCTTCTGTCCCTGTAACACCACAAAGAGCTGTGCTGGTCCAGAAGAGCAGCAGGAATTGACACAGCAGGACTGGTTGCAGCAGGATGCACGTGGCAGGACTTGTTGCAGCAGGCACACTCCTGCAGCCTGGGCCAGTAGCTGGTTTTGGAGCCAGCTCCCACCACCTTCCCCTGCACACCTCAGCTCGCTGCTGGTACCACACACAGCCCAGCTCGCCCTGTGCTCTATTCTGGGTGTAGGGCACTATACTTTAGGGTGAGTCATCCCTTCCAGCATCGGCTGTAGGAGAGCTCCAAGCAGCAAAGCTCGGGGCAGCCTGGCCCTGGTGCAGGGCTGTGGGCTGGGGCGGTGCGGCCAGAATTGCAGCTGGGACACCGCAGCTGGGACGCTGCCCACCAGCCCTTCAGGTGCGCCTCCCTGTGTGTGCTCTAAGGCAGCTGCTGACACAGCACCGCCTGGGCGCGGCGGCTGAGCGGCATTTTGCATCCTTCAGCTCTGGGCAGTGGCTGAGGAGCCCGCGGCAGCCGGAGGAACCCGCCCGGGTGCTCGCTGAGGAACGCACGTGCTGCTGGCCGAGCAGTGCAGATATCAGCGGGACGATACCGGCCCAACCGCACCGAGAAGCGTTCTTCCTTGCAGATTCATTCCCTGTGCAGAATGGAAAGCTGCAGAACATGTTCATTGAATGCCGTCCAAGCGCTCCGTCAGCCTCTCCCATCTGCTCGCAGTGAGGGCTGCGCTGCGCTGCTCCCCACTCTTGTATCACCATCGTGCTGCTCCGGGCAGTCCCGGCCCCTTCCTCTGATCCTCGCTGGGCTCAGTGCTGCTGGCGGTAGCTTTCTGCCCAGCAAAAGAGGGCTTGGGAACAGTAGGTCGTTCTGGTGATTCTCTGCCTGCAGGAGGAGCAGGCTCACAGAACAGGAGCTTCTGCTCTCAATTGAGTCCCCTAAGTAATATATGAATATTGGCATCGTTTTCTGAAAGCGTTTAACACCGGCAGCTTTATTTTTAGTGTGTAAATGTCAGCAGCAGCGTTGGATCGCTCTCATTCCCGCTGCCGAGTCCCAGCTCACGCTGAGCTCTGATGGGGGCTGACGCCCCCAGCTCCCACTGTGCCATGGAGGGGTCCTGGTGCGGGCCCAGGGGGCAGCCCCCGAGCTCTCACCTCCTCAAAGTGATTTTGTTTTAAGCAAGCAGCCTCCAGAAATGTAGGGCAGGAGTGGCTCCTGCCAAAATTAGTCCTTGTGTGAGAGCGTGAACAGGATGCTAATGGGCAGCCGGCCGCGTGCAGGGGGGAACGGGGCTGCTTTCCCTGCCCAGCACTGGTGTCAGCAAGGCCTGGAGCAGCACACACACTCGTGGGCATTTTCTGCAGGAAGCTTCGATGCCACAGCCCTGGGACATGCAGAATATCAAACAGCTTGCTTCTCCCTGTGCCCGACGTGTCCCAGCACATCTGGGGTGGAGGGGAACTGCAGCTGGGAGGGAGTGCAGGCAGAGCTGTGCCGTGCTGCTGTCTGCCCAGTGGCTGCCACTTACAGGGGTTGGTACAGGAGTCTCCCAGGCCTTTGTTCGGGTATTTGCACAACTGCAGAGCTTCCTCCCCTGAGAACAATGCCTGTCCTGGGCGTGCCAGGGAGCGGTGAAGCCCATCCTGCGCCTGGCAGAGCTGTGTCCTTCATGGAGCAGCAGTGAGGATGGGGTAGGGTTGAAATGGGGATGGTCCCTGCCTTGTGCTGCCGCCCTGAGCAGCTCCATGGAGGTAAGCACTCTAGTGATGGAATTAGTAAAATAAAAAACAAGAGGTGTTGGTGGCAGGGAAGTACCTACTGTGTGCGCACCCAGCCCCGCTGTGCCCCTTCCTGGCACAGCCCAGGACATCTCAATGGGCTTCTGCTGCCCCCAGCACCCCCGATCCCAGCACCTGAAGGGCTCACACTCAGGATGTCTGAAGGGGATTTGACATTTCTTTTTAATTCTGTCAGATGAACTGCATCAGCAGTCTCCTCCTACTAGCAAAGGGGTTGATTATTTCTGCTGTGGATGTTTCAATCTCTGCCAGTGCTGGCTTCCTGCAGCACGCTGTGGGTGCCTGGCAGCACAAAAGCAGGGTCACTAACTCAGAGCAGGAATAAAACCACAGCATTTCCTGCTGCTACTGGTGCTGTGGAGTGTCCTGGGCTGTCCCCGGGCTGTGACAAAACCTGCATTGCTTTGCTTTGAATTAATTCACAGTTTTGAGGGCCATGCTGTTCCAGAAGGGGCCTCTGCACTAGTGAGGCTTTTGTCAATGCACAAGAGCATTTCTCTGCATGTGACCCAAACCATGATTATCTGCAGCACCACCAGCACTGCCTGCATGGGGCCACACTGTGCCATGTGGCACACACAGCTGTGGGGCAGAAAGAAGCTCTAGGTTCCCTTCAGCAAGAATGAGCTCTGGGCTCTCTGAGCCCACACTGCACAGAGTGGCTGGGACATTTATGTCAGAGCAGCGACAGCAGAGTGGCCCTGCACATGGCATTTTTGGCCACCACAGCACCAGCATCAGGTGCCCACAGGATGGCTGTCAGGAGGCTTAGAAGGAGCAAAACCACATCTCGTAAGGCCACTGCCATTCAGTGAGTCTCCCATAGCAAAGGGCCAGCAGTGTAGGACAAATGAGTGACGTCTCCTTCACAGCACAGGGGGAATCTGCTCTGCTTGGTCACTCATCTGTGACCAACCACTGTGCACAAAGGGGAGCAGTATGGTTCAGCACACACCTTGGGGCAGGAGGCAAAGCCATGATGCTTCTCCACAGCTGAGGTGCATGGAAGCTGCCCGGCCAACAGCCAGCGGTGCTCTGGGAGCTGCCAACCATGCTCTAGAACAGGGCTACTGCCCATGCTGCTCGGTGAGCTCAGTGCCCGTAGCACACTTACACCAAGGGGCTTCAAAGTAAAGCAGGTACAAGAGAAATACGGCTGCACTATGTGCCACACACCTGCAGTTTGGACCGCAGGATCACAGTCAGAGCCCCACATCGACACCAGCAGCTTCAGCGTCAAACACTTCTCAAAAACCAGAAGCCGTCCCCCCCAAAGCAGAGTCTGGGCCCCAGGCACCGCCCCACACAGCACAGCTCCCAGCTGTGCACAACAGGGGGAGGGCTGTGCTCACCTGGTCCTCATTAGGACAAACAGCACTAAGAGGAGCAGCTGGGAGAGTGCCGGCAGGGATCTGGGCTGGAGCTGCCTGGGCTGTGTGCTGGAGTTGGGAGAGGTCCGTCAGTCTCCTCAGAGCATCTCGCAGCACACATCCTTTGCAAACCTTCTATTATCTATTTTTAAGCGTGTATTGCTGTCTGAGGATTTGCCCGGGAGTGTGAGCTAATGGCAGGAGCACAAAGGCAGGAGGAGGCTGCTGCTGAGCCCTTCCCATGCAGGTTGCTAGGTGCAGAGCTGCGTGCTGCAGTGCTGGGCCACTAAAAATAGTCCCGGCTGCAGAGCTGTACCTGGCAGTGAGCATGGCTGGGCTGGGCTGAAAGAACAGTTCCTGGTCACTATAATTATGCAAATCAGGATTTTTTCACTACTATTTAATGAAAGCAGGTGAGTAAGCCAAGAAGCTTCAAAGCTGGAGTACTGAGAAGTAACGCGTCTCTGTGGGTGCTGCAAAGCCAGATCTCACTGGAGCTCCTCAGAAATGGAGCTCACCAACGTTAAATCACAGAGCAGTAGAAAACAAACACTTTCACAAATACCATGAACTCTGATGGCATGGGGCTCAGACCGTTGCTGCCATGCGGGCTGGGATGGGGCCTGAGATGCTCGGTGCTGCCTGCTCACAGTCCTTGGCCAGCATCTCATAGCCTTTGTGTCCTACAGAGTGGGTATGAAAAAACAGGATGGTTCAGCTGGAAGGGACCTGCTGATCCTCAGCACTGTTCTATGAAGGTGCCTGAACTGACAGCAGAGCCTGTGTGTGCTTCATCCCAACTTCATTTTGTATTAAAGATTGCTACATGTGGGAGTTAATGGGCATAAATGAGAAGAAAAGCAGCCCCATGAGCAGCAGCACAGTGCAGCCGCTGACAGCAACACCTTCCTGCATGGATCCCTGCATGCTCAGCAATGGCAGTCCTAGGCTCACAGAGAGATTCTTACCTCAGGCTGGTATCGGCATCTTTTGCATTCATTAAAAGATTCCCAGATAGAGGAAAAAAAGTTAGAGGCATGTAAAAAATCAGAAGGACCAATGCAATGAAATGGTGATATGGTAGGGATAACGACTAAGGGACAAGCGTGACAGAAAGCTGTTGCAATGAAAAAAGGAAAGTGCTCACCCATCTCTGAAGACAGGCTTGCAGGGAAAGCTCCATTGGAGAGGAATCTCCAACCAGAGCTCCTTCCCTAGTGGCAATCAGGCCTTAAATGGGGTCTAAGAGCCATGCAGCCAGGCTTCACCCCTTCCACTCACACCACTGAATTGCCTTCACCTGAGCTCCCAAGGCTCATGGGTCCTTTCCCCAGATTCTCCATCAGTGGCTCAGGCCAGGACTCAGCAGTTCCCACACAGAGGTGTGACCTGGAATCCTGGTGCATGGAACCCCGTTTATAGCCGAAGGTGGACACAGAGCAGTGAGGGGAGATGGGCTCTCAGCTGGCACTGCGGTGAGATGAGGGGTAAAGGCAGCACTGCCCGCTGCCAAAAGCGCTTGCTAATTACCGGCTCCATGACCTGTCCGCCCTGGGTCGTTGCCCTGCAGGTGACGGCGGGGGCTGTGCCCACGGGGGACGCAGCGGGGCAGGACGTGCGCTGAGAGCGTTGTGCTGTGGACTATGGGAGCAAAAAGAAGGAAAACGAGCCGTGTGAAACGCCCGAGATCCTGCAGGGGCCGGGTGTGCCCTCACTGCCATCGGGAGCGGCGGTCCCGGCTCAGCAGAGTGCCGGCACGAGGCTCCGTGTGCTGCCCTGCCCGTCCACTCAGGATCCACTCACAGGTGTGACTTAGCAGAACGCTGTGTTTCCAACTGACGGAAAAGAGAGAAACAGCCCCGGGAACTCAGAGCTGCAGACCCGGTTCCCACCCAGAGCAGCGGTTCGGAGCGTCATCCCAGCCCCACGCTGCAGCTCTGCTCCTTGTGAACCGCAGCCCTTCCCTGTTGGTGTGAACAGGCTGCGCTGTTCGGCACTGTTTGTCAGCAGGGATTAATTAGCAATTGACCCCTGGTTGGGGTTCTTTTCCCCTCTGCGCTCTTCACCTTACGGTGCTAAATGAGATCGTAATGTTGCTTCAAGAAGCTGTGCTTCCTGAGCAGTGTTTAATTTATCAAGGGGCAATCCATGAGCTTAATTTATCTCCGGGTTACATAGAAGAGTGAAAATCAGGGTGGAATTGAGTTTATTATAAAGACGTTCTGTCAGAAGACGTGGTATTACAGTGACTTAAACATGCTGTCAAATTTCCCACTAATGCCCAATTCTGATATGAACACAGAACCACACTTTACAAACTTGACATTTAGTCTTCTAATAAATAAGTTCAATAAATAGGGATTCTGCAGGCTGAGCTGTGTGTCCGAGCAGAAGCTGCTGAGCACGGCTGTGACCAGGGCTGCTCCTGCTCCTTACTGACCGCTCGAGTCCGTGAGCAACTTAGAGCCGTCTCACTCACCGTGAAGACCGGAGGAACGAGGATCTGCTGAAGTCACCCCCAGCATCACACAGAACCCGATTCTGCACACCGAATCTATAACGTAAAGCATGCTTTCATACTGTTTGAACACAATATTTTCAAACACGTTTCTTAAAAATATGAGAAAGCACTCAGACCGCCCATGGAGGAGCTCAGCCGCGCTCCGACCGCTCTCGCGTTACACAACACCTGGCTAATTTTAGATGACCTATTCCATGTTGGGAGAAGATACACCGAGCAGTGGGTTTAGTCTGCGGAATATCGCAACGTCCTCTTAACGCAGTGATGTGTCACAAAACCGAGAAATCAGTTCCCCCTCAACTACTTCAATGTACAACACAGTCCGTGTATACGTTTTCATTTTGACGACTGTTTTCTTGGGAAGCGACAGGCGCTGCCGAAGGGCTGCAGCACAGCGGTGTTCCCGCACCCAGCGGGACGCAGGCAGCTCAAGCACCGCAGCCCCGCTCGTCTGGGAGCTGCTTCCAGCTCGCGCTCCTGGCGCTGCCCCGTACGAACCGCACGAAGAGCCCGGCAGCGCGGCCCGGCCCGGCACCGACGGCCGCACAGCACTGCGTGTGCCGGGCGCTGCCGCCCCGCCTGCAGAGCGACCCGTGCCCGCTGCCCCTCCGCCGAGCCCGTGCCCCCGGATCGTCCGACGTGCGCGGCGGTGGGCACGGCTCTGCGGCGCCCGCGTTCGGCGCCGGTGCTGCCAAAGCGCCGGGCGATCGCCGAGGCCGGGAAGGAGCGGCAGCGCTCGGCGCGCAGAGCCGGCAGCCGCGCCGGGGCCGTGGGCAGCTACCAAAGGGGCAGCTCCGGGGGCCGTGCTGAGCTCCTCGTCTGCATTTCCTGTTTGCAAGGGAGGCGGGCGAAGATCCTTTTGGAGTGTGGGAGTCTGAGCCATTAAAACAGAAGCACTTTGATTGCTCTCTTCCTTCAGGGGATTTGCTTCATTTTACTTCATCTGACACAAGTCAGAAAGAAATGAGAACTCTGCAAGGAGCAGGAGAGCTGAATTCTGACATGTTATTCTCCACTAAGATTAAAATTCTTCCACTTACTGTGTTAAGCTTTTTCTAATCTTAGAAAAAGAGCCTTTATCTAAAATGAATGGGGATGGCAGACCATCCCGACACACACGTGCGCAGGGCTGTCCGGCGGTGTCAGGATGCAGCGTTACTGCAAAAAGGAGTCCCCACACCTTTCACATCCGTTCACAAACTGGTGTCCCCGTTCTGCTTGTACTCTGTCAAAATATTGAGCGTCATCTCCTCGCTCTTGGACTGCACGTTGGGCTCGCTCCTCCGGGACGACTTGCGGGTGGCCCTGGAGAGCCGCCGGCGGAAGGTGTCCCCGGCCAGGAAGTAGAGGATGGGGTCGACGCAGCTGTTGAGGCTGGCCAGCCCCCGCGTCACCTGGTAGGTGGCGTACACCTTGTCGTTGAAGGCACACATCTGCGGCGTCTGGAAATCCAGCCTGGCCCTCAGGTTCAGGGTCTTCATCACGTGGAAGGGGAGGTAGGAGACGGCGAAGACCGTCAGCACGATGATGACCAGGTAGATGGACTTCCTCCGCAGAGGAGAGTTGTCCAGGTCCTTGTAGATCAGAGCTTTCACGATCAGCCCGTAGCAGCCGAGAATGACGATGAAGGGGATGCAGAACATGAACACCGTGGTGCACATGCTGTACACGAAGTAGCTCCGCAGGTACTCGTCGGCCGTGGTGTCGTAGCACGTGATGGTTTTGTTCCTCCTCACCCCCGTCCCCGAATAGAAGAGGATGGGCGCGATGACGGCCACCACCAGGGCCCACACCAGTGAGCTGACGTACACAGCGTTCTTCTTCTTCAGCCTCCCCAGCGACTTCAGCGGGTGCACGACGCCCGTGTACCTGTGCACGCTTATGCACGTGAGGAACAGAATGCTGCCGTAGAGGTTCACGTGGAAAATGAACCTCTGCAGTTTGCACATGACATCCCCGAAGATCCAGTCGGTTTTGTTGAAATAGTAAAAGATGAGGGCGGGCAGCGTGAGGACATACAGGAAGTCAGCCAGCGCCAGGTTGAACATGTACACCGAGATGCCACTCCACGGCCGCATGTGGAAGACGAACATCCAGATGGCCACGCTGTTGCCCAAGAACCCGGTGATGAAGACGAGGATGTAGACGGTGGGCAGGTAGTAGAACTGGAAGCCCGTTTTGGTCAGGGAGCACTTGGTGGTGGCGTTCCCCGCGGCCCAGCCGCCGGCCAGCAGCTCGGGCTGCGTCCCGTTCAGAGCAGCAGAGATGAGGGCTTCGGTCATGATCCTCCCGGCGCGCTCACGACGGCCTGGGGCGAAGCGGCGAAGGCTCTACGGGAACAGCAACGCATCTGGAAAAGGAGAACGAAGCAGGGGAGCGCGGCGCGCCGGGCGGGAAGGTGAGCGGAGCCGCGCAGCCCGACACACCGCGCCGCGGCCGGCCGTCCTCCGCGGAGCGCAGCGCGGGGTGGGAGCGGTGCGGGGCACCCGGCGGCGGATGGCCGCTCCGCCCGCGCCGCGCTCTTCCCCCCACCCGCCCCGCGCCGCCCCACCTGCCTCCCTCGCCGCGCTCCGCTCCGCTCTCTCTCCTCCGCTCCCCGGCGGCGCGAAGCGGCGTCCAGCCCGCAGCTGTGCCCATGGCGGGGCCGCGGCTCCATCCGCCGCCTCACGGCCCCGCGCCGCGGGAGGGAGGCAGCGCCCGAGCCGGGCGGGGAGCGGCGCTGGGGGCGGCCCCGGGCAGCGCTCGGCCCAGGGGCGCGCCGCCCCGCACCGCCCCGCACCGCCCCGTCGGGAGGTGCTCCCGGCCCCGCGCCGCCCCGCCCGCGGCCCCCGGCCCCGCCGCGTGCCCGCCCCGCGGGATCGCTCCCCCCCGCTGGGTCCGGCCGCCCTGAGCCCCCCCACGCGCCCCGCGGTGCGCGCCCGGCTCGGCGGTGCTCCTCGTCGTGGCGACGCTCGTTCCGCCGCTCCGTGCCGCCTCTCCCCGTTCGCGTCGGTGTCGGACGCGCGCCGGGCGAGACGCGAGCCGGTCGGAGCGGCTGTGGGCTGAAAGCTGCGTCTCAGACGGAGCGTTATTAGTGCCTCATGCATATGGATTCATCCCTCAAACTTCGGAGTCTGGCTCAATTACAGGAGCGCTCCGTCGAGCCGAACCGGGCCACCCCCTGCGCCCTGCGCTGTGCGGGGGGGCCGCCCGCCCGGCTCTGCCACTTTGAAGCAACGTCTGGAGTTCTGTCCTAATGAGAGCTTTCCTTCTCCTATACCCATTTTTCTGTAACTGCACGTTTGATGCTTTGAAGACTTGCTTAAGTTTAATACCAAAGGAAGAGAAAGACCAGGCGCGGCGCGGGGCGTTGTGCGGCGGTGCGGGGCGGTGCCCTCAGCCGCAGCCTCAGACGGAGAGCCCCGGCCCCGCGCTGTGCGAGCCGCGTCCTGCCGCGGGCAACCAGGGTCTCTGCTGGAGGCAGACGGGGCTCGTGGAAGGACACTGAAACGCGAAGCACCGCTGTCGGCACATAAGCCGCGCTCCGGGCACCGCCCGCTCCCCACGGCGTCCCGGCAGCACGGAGAGGTGGCCCTCGGTGCGACGCTCCGGTGGGGCCCGCGTGCACAGTCGGGGATGGATGTGAAGACGTAAATAAGAGGAGAGCGGCAGTGCGGCCGGACGAATCGGGCGAGGTGCCGCTGGGCCGCCGCCGACGGCCCCGAGGGCTCCGAGGAGCTCCGCCGCCGCGTGCTGGGCGGGATTCTCAAGGTGTCCGTCTGCCCCCCCGTGCCTCCAGTGCTCCCGTCTCCCTGTTGGTTTTTGTAGAGCGGACGCGGCGCTGCGATGCTGCTGCCTGCACAGCGCCCTCGGGTGCTCCGCGCCCACCTCGCCCCGCTGCCCCAGGAGGAACGCAAAGCACTGCGGGACAGCAGCTGCCACTGAGACATTCTCTTTCACGCAGCATTTAAGCCCCTTACACACAGTGTTTATGTCCCTTTCGTGCAGAGTTTAGGTCCTTTTCATGCAGTGTTCAAGTCCCCGGCGTTCTTGCCTCCTTCCTCCGGTGGTCCCACGCTTTGCTTTAAAGTTTGCCCATTACAGCTGCAGTACTGCAACAGTTAAAGGCCCGGCGCTTCCACCAGAGAAGAACGAGGCATGTTTTTTAGCAGCCATGCTGTTACATGACTTCATCTGCAGGCAGCGAATTAGCGTCTTCCAGCTTGTGCCACTGATCTGTTCTTATTTTGGAGCGCAACCATCCAACATGTTCCATTTGCACCTTTCCTCCGTGCTCTGCCATGTGCTGCTGGGAGCTGCTTCCCACCGCTGCGGTGAGGCTGAGCCCCTTGCAGCTCTGCCTCCCAGCTCCCCTCCTGCACACGCTGGGCTTTATGACGCCGACTTCCATTAAAACGAATGTTTTGTTCTTTTAACAGCTGATTAAACTCCAAGGGATGATACATCCCTAATGAGAAATGAATGCCCACCAGAGAGCACATGGAAATTCCCAGCCAGGCTGATGAGTGCTGCACTGCAGCGCTGTGTGTGGGGACGGCCTGGGATCGCTGCGGGGTGCAGCCTGCGGGGTGTGCAGAGCTCCGTGTGTTGGGGAGCCAGGGTGACGAGTGGGCCTGAGCTCATGCCTGGGCTCTGGGTGTGAGCACAGCAACAGCTGCTGCTGGTGAAGGTGTGGGCACATCTCTGTGTATAGGAGAGCGTGTGCAGATATGTGCAGGCTCAGGAAAGTCTGGCTTAACGGATGTGGGCAAACTCCGTGCAAGAGAAGCAAGGCTCATTTGTGTCCGTTTAAAAATGCTTAACAACAGACTGTTAGCAATGGCTGCTCATCGCAGTTCTCATTATCTGCCAGCTTTGGTTTGCTTGCTGAGAATGCCCAAGCTCGGCCCTGACTCGGGAATGATGCATTTGGGAAGCATGAGTGCGAGCAGACAGGTGTGCAAAGGACAGGCAGTGAGCGAGTTCTGCCTGCTGTGCGCAGCCTGTGGGACGGGGCTGAGAAGGAAGCCAGGGATATCAGTGTGGGGCTGATAAGGGCTGTGGGGTGTCTGCAGCAGATAGGGTCTGAGCCGCTGCCAGGAAGCAGCCTGCCTGCTGCCTACCCACACGTTGCAGCAGAGCAGAGCCCAGCAGAGTCCCCAGGGTTGGCTGCTGTGTCTGGCCATACTTGGTGGGCCGGTGCCCCCAACCCGGGGCACTGTGCACTGCCATGCCCCGTCCCATCTGGTGGGAGCAGTGCTGCTGTGTTGTACCCGAGCTGACATTTGGCTCTCAACACAAGCCATTGGTGGGCTGGGTCTGGTAGTGGCAGTTAGGGTATAGAGTACGGTCCCATAATCTATAGATTACAATTTTATGGTCAGCAATGGGTAACCTGAGAACTCGGAGTCATAGTCCATACTGCACAATACCCAGCACGACTGTCACGCATTCCTATACAAACTGCATCTTTTCCTCTCCCTCTCTGACGAAAACTTCCTCATACCATAATCCAAAGGGTATCTGAGCCACAGTTTGGAGTGCGTTCTGAATTTCAGAGCATGCGAATGGCTCCCGCTCCGCACTGCTGCCATGCTGCACAGTGGAAGTGGCTTCATGGTCCCAGTCAAGCAGCCGCGCTTTGGGTTCTAAAGATAACAGGAGTACTGGAGAACTGCTCTCATTTCAGCATGGGGCACTCTGCCTCCTTCCCATACTGCCATTTTAAATGGAATTACTGTTCTCCATAGATAAGGTATTTGGTTCAGCTTCTGGCAGAGGAAGGCAGAAGAGTGGGCACTGCGTAGGGAGGGAGCCGAGCCTTGGGACCAGCTGCCTCGCACACCCTAAGTGCCCTGCTGTGACATGGGTGGGCAGAGCCAGGACTGGGGGTGAGGGCTGTGCCAGGCAGAGCCTGAGCTGCTTGGGCTGGGGGTCTCTTGGGGATCAATCTTTGATCCCAGGGCTGGAGCCCCAGCAGCCTGGTGCAGAGTCTACTCTGAAAATACAGTGGAAAACAGTTGGAATTATCAAAATCTTCTGTAATCTCTAGAATTTATCTACGAGAAGTTAAAGAAGGCAAATTACCTCTGTTAATGTTCAGACATGAGCGGGTATGTTTGCTGTTACACAAACCTCTTAAAGTTATTAATGATTGATTTTAATGTCTTGTACTTAATGGGGGCAGATCTGGCTCAGCGCACAGCGCTGGCGGGAGGGGCACGCTGCTTCGGCCATGGGTTCCCCATCCAGTACTGTGGGGTGTGCAGGGGGGCTCCCCTGGCCCCAGAGCCCCCACCCCATTCTGACCCCCCCAGCAGTTGTGTCACCGCACGATGCCGCCCATCTTCACAGACTCCAGGTCAGCTAAACACAAGAGGTCGGTTCCCCATGGCCACATGGTTTACAGGAAGTGACCGGGATGTGGCCGAGCAGTAAATACAAATTGCTTTCATCTCGTGCCACGCTCTTAGTGCAATCCCATCCCAGTGCACAGCTTCAGGAGAGTGGCTGTGATGTGCTGGTGGTGCCGGGGGGATGCAGCTGAGCTGTGAGTGCAGCCGCAGGTGGCCGTAGTGCCGCCCCTCGCCCGTCCCCACACGAGCCCTTTGCGGGGTCCCCACGCCGTGTCCCCATGTTTGCATGGGCACTGCTAGGAGAGCCGTGCGGGCACCGAGCAGGGTCAGAACAAACACAGCAGGTTTGGTTCCATGGCTCTGGGGCTGGGTGCGGTGTCCAAAGGTGGGCAGTGAAGACAAGACGGCCGCTGATCCTCAGGGCTGCAGCGAATGCACGGAACCACATTCACCATTAGTTACTCTGTGCTTGAAACTGGTGTTTGGCAACTACTGTGCTCCTCAGAACAACAAGCCTGGAATTATAGAATGCACAAGAGATGAATGCTCAGTTCCCTGTGTGGGGGTTTCCATGCGGCCGGCGTGGGAGGGCGGGAGGGTGTTCCTCACACAGCTCTGCAGCTGCTGCGGCCCTCAGGGGTCACAGGGGGACATGCAGCGAGGGGCAGAGCCCCACAGTGCACGCGGTCAGGGCCCTGAGGGATGCGGGTGGGACGGCAGCTGGGCAGCCAGACAGGGGAAGGGCAGTGGGACAGGGGAAGGGCTCTGCTTCCTCCAGTGAGTGCGCGGTGCCTTTCCCCAGTGCCCCCCTGCACTGTGCTCACAGAGATGTTGGCCCAGTGTCAGCCCATCCCCCTTCCCCCCCCACTTCAGGTTCCATTGCAATACGTGCTCTCTGTGCAGTGTGTCGGTGTTTTCAGACCTTCTCCAAGTGCTGTTTCCCTCTGCACAGCTTCTGCTTCATTATTCTGATTGAATCAAGCTGTAGCTGAGGCAGAGGGCAGACTTTCTGGCTAATGGCAGACCGTGACTTGTTTGTACTTCTTGTTATAGATTTTTCCTAATTACCCACACTTCTCGGAGCCAGCTGAAAAAAAACAGCGAGCAGGCAGCGGATGTGAACCCCACTGCATCTCCTGCAGCTGCAGAAAAAGCGCTACACTCACAGGGCTGCACACAGTGGAGGCAGAGGGGCCGGCTGCTCTCCAGCAGGCTCCCACCACAACCCCTCCTGATCCCATCGCTGCCTGGGAAAGATGGGCTCTCCCATCCCACGGTCCCACTGGGGGACACACGGGTTTGGGGTGAGCAGTGGGCTGAGTGGGACCGGGCTGTGCTGGAGGCTCCCGTTTTCGCAGAGCAGCGCAGGATGCAGAGCACAGTGATGGGGCAGCACTGGTGGCATTCCCTGCAGCACACGGCCGCTCTCAGTGACCTGCATTGGATGGCTGAGCGTTCTCGTCCATGACTCACTGCAGAGCAAATGCAGAGTGTGACATGGGGGAAGGAATGCAATGGCCCTCCATGCACTGCGGCCATGGCTATTGGCCTGCTGCTCATGCATGTTGGCCCGTGCTGTGCTGCGAGCTGTGCAGCTTTGGTTTCCTCCCTGCAAACCACGCTGGGGCCTCTGCTGCCAGCTCCTTCCTGCAGCAGTGCAGGGCAGGGTGGGCCCCATCCTGACCACAGCCGGCGGGAACCACCACCACTGAGCAGAGCAGACAGCAGTGCACGTTGTGCTGGGTGCTGCCACCCCGCTGCAGTGCTGCTCACCTCCTCCTCTCCCAAATGGAGGAGTGCTGCAGGAGGAGGTCCTTTCAGGCAGCCCCGTGTCCCCATGGAGCCCCCAGTTGTGCACAGCTCTGTCTGCACTTGGCTGCAGCAAGGGGGAGTGAGCTCAGGTGGGCCTGCAGGGAAGGAAAGCAATTCTTCCTCTTGAGAAGTCCCAGTTAGTTCCCAAGGGATGACAAAAGGAGTCCACGATGGTCCCAACTTTTGAACCTTCAGCTGCTCCTGTAATGCCTTTGTTTACATTTAATAACTTTTAATTTATTGATGTTCTTCCCATGCAGTTTGCTGCTCAGCAGATGCAGCTGTTGTGCACGAAGAGCTCTGCAAACAGCACTGTGGCTGCTGGGTGAGTTGAGCTCCTGACCCTGCAATGTGAATGGTGCTTTCCTGCTGGGATCGTCTGCTGTGGGCAGGGATGGGGCAAAGGAGCAGCACCGCCTGGGGCCCCACACAGCCCTGTGCCAGCACTGCTGTGCTGTGGGGAACGGCGACATTCTGAAATGAGTGGCAGATGTCTGGTGCTCAATTTGTCATTCTGTAGTTGGAGTCAAAATGTTCATGTTTTCACACTGAGTGGTGTTAAAACTGAGATGCCGGAATGCGGCAGCTCCTCAGGATGCTGACAGCATTTCTCTGTAAAACGTTCATGTGCATGGGGCAGGAAGTATGGATGTCCCACATGGATGCAACCCGAAGCTTGTGACATGGGGGAAGGAATGCAATGGCCCTCCATGCACTGCGGCCATGGCTATTGGCCTGCTGCTCATGCATGTTGGCCCATGCTGTGCTGCGAGCTGTGCAGCTTTGGTTTCCTCCCTGCAAACCACGCTGGGGCCTCTGCTGCCAGCTCCTTCCTGCAGCAGTGCAGGGCAGGGTGGGTGAAGCCAGCAGGACCTGGCAGCCCCAGCACCCAGAGCTGAGCAGTGCATCGTGTGCCTCAGAACTGTCTCCAGAACTGTCCTGACTTAACAAGAGATCCATGTTGGCAGCAGCAGTGCTGCGGGGATGGGGCTGAGAAACAGAGCAGGGCTGTGGCTTCTGTGCTTTGGCCGTGGGGCTGCAGTGGGGACCTGGCCCCCCATTGAGGGCCCCCCCAACGTGGTCTTCCTGGTCAGCAGCTGATTTTGCCATCAGCCCCACTCCTGCAGCCTCCGTATCCCATCAGACACCTTACAAGGCAGCACGTAATCAACACAAAGCCCCACACGGTTTGCACACAGTCTGTTTTTAATCCCAGCCCCACAGTGCGTGGGGCACGCTGTCATGTTCACACAGAGGCTCAGAGCACGGCCTGCCCTGCTGGGACACGGCAGCGCCTGCACACAGCGGTGCTGAGGGGCCCTGCGATGCCGTGGGGCTCGGGCTCACCGCCCTGCAGGCGGAGCACAGCCCCGCACAGCCCTGGTGCTGCCCGTGACACGTGTGCCCGCAGCACACAGCCGGGCCAGGCACGCCGCTCCGACACGCAGAGACACGAAAGTGTTGACACATTTCTTCCTGTTCTCATCTCAAACCGAACTGCGAGTGGTGCTGCTGGAAAATCATGTGCCTCATTGCACAGATTTCTCTGCAGAGCGAGCGCTCGCCTCGGAAGGGCAAAGCATCGCGGACTGAAATTAGTAAATACTCTGATTGGTGAGAGGCTGTCACGCACGCCTGAACCAGCTGCCAAATTTTTCATCGAGTCCTGCCCGTCAGCGCGGTGAGTCGGTGCCCCTCGGAAAGCAGGAGACCTCAGCGCGGCTCACACAGCCGTGGATGTCCGTGCTGCCGGGGGAGGACTGACAGAGAAACCGCAGCACGGCGGCCGTTCACCTGGAGGGACCGCAGGCTGCAGCGCTGCAGAGCTCTGCTGGGACAGAGAGGAGAGAGCCGCTCCGCGCCCCGGGCCGGCGGGGGCTGCCGAGAGGCTTCACCTCTGTGCCCGGGGCGCCGCCGTGCCCGTGTCTGCAGGCAGGAGAAGCGCGCGGGCAGAGAGCGGCAGCGGGGCTGGGTTTGGCCGTGCTGAAGGCAGAGCGGGGGCTGATTCCTGCAAAGGAAAACAGATTGGGAAACACAGGATTGCCCAACGCGCCCACCGGTGACTCACGGAGCTCAAAGCCACACGCGCTGCTCGAGGGGCACCGCTGCCCATGGCCGGCAGCCGGGCCCACAGCCCGCCCTACACACGTGGCCCCGCGCAGCGCCGGGCTGCGGGCAGGCTGTGGGGCAGCAGAGCTCTGGGTGCGGGTAATGTGCTGCCCCGTGCCGAGCACCCGCCCTAAGACGCCAACGCTGCCGCTGCGTTTATCGCCGAGCGCTGGAGGCCAACGTCCTGTTTGCCAACCGCCCGCCTCCATCTGCTGCGGCCCCTCCAAAGGACAACAACCGGGTCCTAAGTGCTGGGTGCGAAGGTCAGCTGCCGGGAGAGCAGCGCTGACCAAGGGGGGGCGGAGGGGGAGGGATGGAAGCCTAGAAAATAACTTCAGGGCAATTGTGAAAGGGTTTTATTTACAGCTCAGAGTGCATCGGACTTCTTCCCTGGAAATGAGGCCACTGAGGCGTGGGAGGCCGGGGCTGGGGCTGGGGAGCGGGGAGCCAGGGCGGGGGGCAGGGGCCAAAAACCCTAAAGCCGGAAAGTGGAAGGCTGAAATAAAAACAGGGGTCAAAAAAAGACGGAGAGGCTGAAAAGGAGTGGGAAACTGGAACAGAAGTGGGAGCTGAGAAAAGAAGTGAAGACCAAAAAATCAAAGGGTTGGCCAAGAGACCACGAGCGGCAGCCAAGAGGGGCGGCCTGCTGCCACCTACAGAGAAATGGCAGAGCTGGGACCTGGAAAGCCTGAGCCCATCTCTGAACCTGCACCAGAGCTGGGAGTGCAATTAAAACCCCCTCCCACATAGCTGTGCCCAGAGCCCCAGGAGTCACGCACCGCAGCATGCAGGCAATGGTGCAGACAAGAAGTGTCTCTTTGGTGGTGTTGGCACTGTCCCTAATGCACGGCCTCACTGCCGAAGCAGCGCAGCACCGCACTGTGGCCTCCTTCCAAGCAGGGTAAGTCAGTGTTAAAGCCAAGTTCCAGGATTTTCTTGAGAAGCAGACAGGATCGGGGCCGCTCCCCTTCAAGCACCCCATGCTCAGTGCGCCCAGCAGGGGTCTGCATGGGGTGGTGGGGGCTCTGGGACAGCAGCATCTCCCACCCGGCACCCGTGGGATGGGACACAAAGGTGGCACTTTGATTTTGGCACTTATGGACCAACTGCACTCCAAAAACAAAAACTCCCCATGTTTCATTATGAGCCAGAGCTGCTCAGTGTATAACGTGCCAATGCTCCTGGGGTTGGCAGCACTCGGTGCCCAGCCCAGCTCTCAGCTCTGGGGCTGCACCCAGAGAGCACCCCGAGGAGGAGCACCCCAGTGCAGGGCAGTGCACGCGCCCACTGTGGGGGCAGCACCATGAGTGCAGGCACTGCGCAGCTCCCGGCAGCTCTGCTGTAGGATGTGCTGCAACCCGGAGGAGTGAGGGCGGCAGGAATGCAGCAATTGAGCCACACGGGGAGCTGCAAAGGAGCCCCATCTGCAGGCACACAGCACTCCCCTTGCAGCACAGCCTCCTGAGGCCAGGCCCGCAGCTCCCCACAGTGAGCACAGCAGCAGTGCCTGCTCAGCGCGGTGCTGCTCACATCTCGGGGACGCAGCGGCTCTCAGTGGCTGATGTGGGTTTTTATCCAGCACTGAGAGCTCAGCGTCTGAGAGCTCCGTTCTGAGCCAGGCCCTTGTGAATGCAGCAGCACAGCTCACGCCGCCACAGCAGCACTCAGCAGCAGTGCGTATCGGGAGCAGGAGGCAGCCTGCAGGGCTGGGGCTGGCACAGCTCTGCACTCCTTCTCCACAGAGGTGCTGTGCAGGGGCGCTGCAGCATTGGGACCCCGCTGCACAGGACACAGCACCCATAATACCAGGCTGCAGCAGCGTGCCTCTGTGAGCTGTCCCCGATGGAGCAGGGGCAGGCAGAGCCCTGTGGAGGTGTCTGCGCTCTGCAGCGCTGCACTGCACAAAGCAGGACCCCTTGGGCAGCTCTGGTGGGACCGTGAGATTCCAGGAGGAACTCATCAGGAGAGCAACCAGGAGATTTTCCTCTGCACAGATGGAAGCCAATGGTTCCTGGTGCACGCTGGGCACGCCGTTGCAGGGCACAAAGCCCGGTGCTGACCTGAGCAAGGCACTCCCCCTGGAACAGGTCAGCTTGCTGCAGCGTTCTCCCCTGGCACCGCACACTATTAACGCAGTGAGGCACACAGCTCATTTTGCTCGAAGCCCTGAAAGACAGCAGTACTGGAGGGGCAGGTGGGAAGAGGTACGGCCCACTGCTGAGCCACTCCCGGACCAGAGACGTGCTTTTAGAAGACGAAATCGAGCAGCGGGTGGACGGGGCTGTGGGCAGCAGTGCTCACAGGGGGCTTTGGGGCCTGCAGCTCCTGTGGGACTCCAGGTTGGGAACCCCAGTTGTGTCCCAGCCCAGCGCCTGCAGCAGTGCAGCCTGCGGCACGTGGGGCTCAGCTATGTGTCCAAAGCTGCCATCTCTGCCCCACTGCCGCCCCAGCTCAGCCCTGCAGAGCCCGCGGCTGCTGTGTGCTGGCGAAGGAAACCAAAGCCCAGGGGCACCTCAGGCTTCTTCCCCCGCAGGTAAAGGATGTTCCCTCAGACGCACGAACACACGGACACAGCTGTGGGAAAGAGAACGGTGCAATTTTTAACCTGCTATCAAAAAACGTAATTAAGAAAGAGAACTTTTATTAGGGCAATTTCACTTTATTTTTCCATACAGCAAGGTCAACTATAGCAGTAAGAATAAAATAAGCATAAAAACAAATTGCAGCCCAGGACAGAGTACATAATTCGGAGCAACTACAAGCAAAAGTAAGTTTGTGATTACATAATAGTAAAACCAAGCACATCTGTCCTTTCAGCAGATGAAAGTTGCGGGGTTGCAAATAAGTGCAGCTTACCCCTCGTTGCGTCTGAGCACCGGAGGGAGGTAAGGAACGGCCCCACCGCCTTTTCTTTCCAGCTTTGGCATTGACAACCACGAGGTTTATTGAGTGCTTCCCATTAAAACTGTAAAATTTTGTCTGGTTTTTTTTTCTTTTTTTCTTTTTTTTTCACCTGCTAAAAGAACAGGACCACTACAGCAATAAAAAATAATCACGTAACAACTACAGCTACGGTGTGCTGTTCGGTTTGCCTGTTCATGATTCAACTCTTTTGTGAAAGTCAGTATCGGTTTTGAAGAATCTTTTTTGTGAACAATAAACCACTGAAATGATCAGAAACTGGTCGGAGAAGTATATACCTTTAATATAGCTTTGATACTTTAAACATGCAGTAGTTTCTGAGTAATGTACGGAATACTGGATCCATGGGTTCACCTTGATGGTTTGAAGTACCGGCTTTTTTTTGTTCTTTTTCCTTTTTTTTTTTTTTTTTTTTTTTCCTTTTTTCGTAATGGTTTTCAGGCAGATTTGAACCAGTGGAGCTTTTGTCAGTCATGAGATCTCGGAAGGATGGCATATCTTTCCAGCTGAAAAAATCCTGGCAAACTACAAGCTGTCCACATAAAGCAAAGCAACTTTTTCGAAGGGGTATGGAGTGCTAACTCTGTGCCACTTTTGCAAGCAATTTTGTTCAGCCTGTCATTTTATTAGCCTTAACAAAACTCCTTGTAATTATAGACATTTTTATTCAAAATAAGATCTTACTATTATACAGGTTTCTCTCTTTTTTGACTATATACAGAAGTGCAAAAAGTCAACCTTCTCCCGGTCCGTTCCCACATGCTCAACTGCAGCATAATCAACCCTCACGAGTTTGCACACACACGCTATAATTCTCATTACGTAAACTTTGAGTATTTGGATTATCAACAAAAAGTCCCTTGATCTATCGATTATGCAGCTTATTTATAACAAGGCCTGATATCCAGGGATCTCAAAAAATAGTTAAACAATATTTTAACATTTGAAATGGATACAGTAGAAAATAAATTTTATTCTAATATCTAGGAACTAGATTTTCTCATAATAACTAATTACAAACAAAATAAATCATCAAAATATTACTCAATTGTCTGCCAGGATCGTTGCCATAGCAACAACTTAACTCCTTACTTAGCAATGATTATATAATTATAAGATATCCATATAAAAGATCTTTGTTCTTTTAATGAGAACTAGACAAGAACTAACGATGACTGACATTCTTACATTGTCATATTAAATTGGCAAAATAGAAGTCATTTTGTCAACAAGAATACGAATATTCGGATGACGCTACAGAGATCCAAAACTGAGTTACGTGATGAAGAAAACTGCTCTCTATTTCAGAAAACTCATCGCTCAGCTCTGACAAAACACGACCCCAGGAGCTGAAACGGCACTCAGCTGGTAATAGGAAACAAACGACCTAATAAATGTAAGAAATGAAAACTACGCTTCCGACGAGAAGAAAATAAGCAATATTCTATAATGTCGAGTAACTACGATAACATGTGAAGTCACCTATACTTTCTTAACACGATTGAAATTACATTGGTATGGGTTGTAACCCGTAATGTAATAATCTAAGGCTTTAATAGATGTACAGTACAATCAGTAAAATCAACACGTCATTCTTAGACTATAAAGCATCTCTCTCAAGCATAAAAACTCGCCGTAAACTCGGAAGTATGGAGGGTTCTAGAACCGAACCCGCGCTTCTTCCACCCGCTGTGCTGCCAGTGCCCTGGCCCCCACGTCAGCACTTTGCTGAACAGAGCAAAAATACCCTTTACGAGCTGCAACATCCAAACCACAAAGAGGAATTCCTTTGGATGAATCCGTTCTTAAAACTTGAATGCACATCTATCTGTTTTTTATTATTATTTTGTAAAGGCTTTCTAAGGCTATAAGCAGTTAATCTGAACAAAAAAATCACATATAAAACTCACCCGAGTATTTACCCCACCCGATTCCTACGCTAATCAACATCTCCGCTTCGCCACGTTTTGGTTTGTCGTGCATCTGACCCAGTGCTTCCGCCGCCTTAGTTTAGAGTCACCAGTTAAGGCGTGACTGTGCGAAGGGAAGGCGCAGCCCGTCTGCAGAGCGTTTAGAGTCCTTTGACTTCTGACAGAGGCTATACAGAGAAGCAGAAGAAGTTCCTCACACACTTGTCACCGCGTCTCAGAAATGGCTTTTCCCTTTCCGGCGCGCGGCAGCACAGCGAGCGCCATTTCTGAGACGGCTTTGGTTTGGAAACAGAACGGTGCCCTTTGCCTGATCGGTACGAGCAAGGAAAGCGAAAACGTGGTTCTGAAAATAACACTGCAAAATAACACTCTGGTCTGATGTACAGTCTATGGCACTTCATGAGAATCCTTAACAACGTGGTACTTAAAGCCATCGACGCGCTTTAAAATAGACACGGTTGTGGTTTTGCTTGGCACATTCATCTCTGTCAGATACCTCTCTTACCGCTTCTTACAATCTATTACATTAAAAATATTACTCTTAAAACAAAAATTACTGTGCATGCACGCTCTCATCTATAATGGCAATTTTAAATACAAGGTGCACCTTTGTTATTTGTAAACCTTGAAAGAAATAAACTTACTTTAAAAAATTATATCTTGGTCTACAGACGTACCAATACATAATAGATTTATGGTTACATCATAGTCTGTCTTTTCAAGGTGACGCACATGATTATGTGGCAAACAGGCCGCATACGTGAATGCGAGCACATACGCACACTGCTGTGCTAGAAAAGATAGACAATGTTGTAGTTCTTAGACAAGAAGATCACCTCAGCACAAATATCAATTAAATGTACAAAGTATATAGGCAACAGTGTGCAGTGGATTTCCAAGTTCTCGTTCGTCTCCATAACATGCAATGTGTGGATGTCTTACTGCTGAGGGGGTTCTGAGTGTGGCTTGACGGTATATACATTATGGCTAATGAACTTGTCCTTCCTCAACCCAAACACACTGTCCTTTTCTCCTCAGTGATGATCTGGAAAGGAAAGAAGAGTGCTGTTATCCCTGCAGCCAGATGAGGGAGCAGCCAGAGAGCACACAGCACAGCGGGGCTGTCTGCTGGGCACCCCGCCTGCTGCACTCATGGCCATAAGCACGGCACTGCAAGGCGCCCCTGCTGCACTCATGGCCATAAGCACGGCACTGCAAGGCGCCCCTGCTGCACTCACGGCCATAAGCACAGCATGGCACCGGCCAGCCATCACCCAAAGCAGTGCCCTGCTGGGACCAGGCCCTGCAGTGGCAAACACTGCAGAAACAGAACACGGGAGGGAGAAGGATAACACAAACAGCATGGTACCCAGAGGTGATGTGCTGCTGATAGTCTGAATTCAGCATGCAAATTAGCAACAGTTTGAAAACTACATCTGGCTCAGAGGAAGACACAGGAGGGGAGAACCTCTCTGGCTCAGGCACTGACCTCAGGCTGTGCAGGAGGAAAAATGTGCTGCCACACAGTGCCTGTGGGCACAGCTCCAGCAACACATGAGCAGCACCCGCAGCGACACTGCTGCTGCACTGCCTGGCCACAGCGGCGCTGCAACAGGCCCTGCAGACAGCAATCGGGCTGCAGCTCGGTGACTAACCCTGCACATGGTGACTAACCCTGCCTTTCCAAATGTGGAGAGTTAAAATTGCTTCTTTCTACCAAGAGCTTGGCATGACTCCTTCACCTGGAGCTGGCATCATCATCCTTTATATATAGGAAGCAAAACCCCAATCAGAGAGACTCTATTTTGCTATCCAAAAGTACATCCGCATGCAGAGTGCTCCCCATGCATGCCTGTCCTGACACCAGGCCAGCACACGGGCTGGTGGGGCACTGCCAACTATAGGCTCTTCCTTCACAGAATGGCAGCAGTGGGAGCTCAGCCTCCTCCCTCATATCTCAGTAGTTTTCTTTGAAAGGAAATAAAAACATTATCCCCCGGCAAATGACAAATTAAGCATGCGTAAGAAAACTGCAAGCAGAAACACATTGGAAACTTACTGTTTGATGACAAAATGTCTACATCTGTGTAACATACTTGTGGCTAGTCAGATGTTCGGCAGATATTATGGGTATCTATAGGTAAAAAAATGTAAACAATGAGTAAAACGTGCCACGAGCCAACCCAGAGATGCAGTATTTTGCTACAGAACACAACAGTCTGGAAAAGTAAGCATCAGCTGTGAGTTGGTGGATTTTACATTGTAACTATAAGTTAAAGTCAACTGAAGTGCTACAGTAGCAACTTAAAATGAGAAAACATTGTGCTAAGTACTACTGACAAATACAAATAAGTATTATTGGTCATTGAGGAAATAACAGAAGTTAAAATCTACAAAAGTCATGCAGTGCGGTAATTGAAAATAGCCCTTTTTGTTGGCCTACACAAAATTTGGTGCTTTCAGTGTATCATTTCAAGTCACCTAAAATGACAAATCCCACCCTGGCTTTGCTTCAGCCCGATTTTGTGAAGTGCTCCTGCTTTCCGTGTCCCTGGGCCCAGCCCTGCAGCACCCCGGGCTGGGGAAGAGCGCAGCATGGGGCACAGCTGGGGCTGCCTGGCAGCCGCTGGGCACCGCGGGCCTGGCTCCCGAGCTGGGACTGCCCCAAGCAGCAGAACGCTTCTCAAAATCTCCATGTGCACAGACAGAATTCACTGCACGGCTTCTTAAGTGTCCCATCAACTCATTTTCCTCTCTTCTTCAAAACGAAGTGAAGATGCCAGCGGGCTACCAGCAGTACGGCTGTGGAACGCACGCCCTGCTCCCCGCGCCGGGCGCAGCCACGCAGCACAGCGCCCCAGCACAGCTCCAGCCTGTGAGGAGACACTGATGCACACAGGACCAGAGGAACTGTGGTTACCCAGAGGAAAAGGACGTCCTGCTGGATGGAGCAAATAGATTTGTTCGCGTGCAGGAGGACGTGGCACAGCACACAGAACAGCTCCGTACAGCCACACACAGCTGCTGCACTTGAAGAGACTCTCTCCTAATGGCACTAACATTGGTCTATTAACCCAAGCACGAAAGGCAATGAAGAGGACTTCTCCTAACCAAAACGGCGCTAGGTCTTGGTGCTGTTTTCTCCACCCCTCTTCCCTCTCCTCCCCTAGCAGTGTCACACAGCTCCACCGCACTGCTAACTTGCACGGAAATGCCTCGAGGGTAAGGAATTGTCTCGTACCATTCTCCTACTGCTGCAGGCAGGCTGGCGCACCCAGCTGCGGAGAGCATCGGGGCGGTGCTGGCGGGACATGGCAGGGACCTCCAACACCAGTCAGTGAAGATGAAGGGCCAGATCTGAAGACTTTGGCATGCATGCACATTGCATCGTGTGGCAGTAAATAACTTTAGCATTGCTCACATGGTATATACATATATCCATAATATATGTATATATTGAGGTTTGGCTGCGGTACTTTACTAAGTGTGTTATGAGGCTCCAGGGAGGAGATGCGTGAAATGATCCATTTCTACAACGGAGAGCTTCCCTGTGATCTGTCTGGGAAAATGCATGGCAATTTGGACAAAGAAAACTTTAGAACTGATGATGACTCTCTGCGGCTTCTTGACTTGTTCTCTTTGCTCTAACGGAGAACCTAAGGACAAATCCTGAAATGAACCGTGCAGTGCAGCCCATTGTGGCACTGAGATGCTTTGGTGACACGTAACAGAGGCAGCTGTAGCCCTAGGCTGGCCCTGCCAAACACCCAGCAGTTCTCATACTGGTTTGCACCCGGGACATGGGCACTGGGCAAACATCTCCTCTTGCAAGACAGAGGCACAGGAGCTCTGTTTAGGATGCACAACACTAAGGCCTGGCTGCCAGCCCTGTGCATCCTGCAGTAGAATCACCTCTGGAACGGCACCTCTGAGCCCTCGCTAAGTGGCCCCAGCACCACGGCACAGGCAGGGCACTGCAGGAGATAGGGAGCCTCCCTCACAAACTGACCTCCCCCACCGGGATCAACTCCCATACAGTAGCACACTTGCAAGACGTTACAGGCAATGTTTCCTCTCCTCTTCTAAAAGGCACGTAGTGATCCCTCACTCAGAGCAGAACTGACGGCTTAAGGACATATGGCAATTCTCATTTGCTAGTACAACTCACAAAATCTTTTGTTTTCCTAAGAGAAACAAGACTGTCATTTAAAAGCTTCTGCTGGTGCACATTCACCCACATACTGTGTGGGACTGCCTGCCCACAGCCCAGCCATGCAGGTGCAGCCCTTGGGGCCACTCTGCTCCCCAGCCCTGGTGCTTGTCCCCACCGCAGGCTCTCTCTGGGGCTCCTGGCAGGGTTTCCGATTGCTCATTCATTAAAACACTATTCTTTTTTTCCAAAATATATCCAAACATGGGAACAAGTGGGGTAACTGTCTGGAAAGAAAGTCAGATCTCACTGGGCATTTTATTAGCAAAAGTTTGTCTAGTGCAGAAAGTAATCGGCCTTTGCCTAGCAGAATCGTAAGTAGAAAAAAAAACTTAAATCCTGCTTCTGCATGGCCCAGCCCCAAATGTCTTTGCTTTGCTTTTGGAAGAGCTGAGGAGAATCAGAACACGGTCAGGCTGCTAAGCTCAGAGTTACAGTCCTGATCCTGCCATCCCCACGCACAAAAGTTGTGCTGATCTGAGTGGAGTTCTGCACAAAGAGGAACTGTAGGCTTCACAGAAATAGAAATAAGTAATGGGTTCCTTGTATTATCCCTTTCTCTTTGCATCTCTGAGAGCAGAAATAAGCAGCACGGCCCATAAATGTCGAGACTGAGTCAGAAACTCCATTATCGATTATTTTTAGCATCAGAAATGGAACTGCAGCACCTTTGGAGCATGGATAAAGGCTTATTAAGCTGTGCCGCAGATCTTACAGAGAATGTGTAGGCCAACAAGAGGCATAATCAAAACCCCCATGCTCATTAAAGCACTGATTTCAAGATGTCTGTAAGGAACAAAGCTGTAAATTAGCAAACCTGGTTGGCTGTGGCTGTTGCAGCGAAGGGAACACTTGTGGCAGATGTTGTTGCTGCAGACACAGTGGCTGGCGTAGCACCGTGCACCATGGGAACTTTCGGAAGGAAAATCATATAAGCAAACATACAGAAGAGTGTAGCAGTATGGGAACCAGAGCGACATGTGGTAGGATCATTGAGCATGGTATTTATCACAGCAAAAAGCCCGAGACGTCATTGGCAGCGCGTGACATGCAACCACAGTGCAAAGCAGGACAACATGCCGGAGAGAGAGGGGAGGGAAACGAAAGAGAAAAAAAGGGGAAATGCTTGTTACCATCAAATTGAGAAATCGACACAAACAAGCTTCATCATTTCAGTACAAAAATCAACAGAAGAATTTTAAAATGCCCTTACACTTACATGTTTTTGTCTTTAAAAATTTCAACCCAAATATTTACTCAAAACAGAAATTACTCTTGTCGAAGGACAGTATACTCGCACGTCGCTATAGCAAGACACAGCCTTTATTTAAAACGAGATAGTCTCTGAACACTGGAACTCATAGTCCAATCAAAATCCACCAAGGAACATTGTGCAATTCAAACGAGTGCTATACGGGACTGACAACATCTACGTGTCTGTGTCAATTAAATAAAACGACTGCATTTAATTGACAGGTGTTAGTGCGGGAGGCTGAGGGGATGGATTGGCACAGGAGCTACAAGTTACGATCTAGCAGTGGATTTTGAGGGTCCGTGAGCTGCACCACAGGTTTAAGATAATCAAGAAACAAAGCTGGCACCTACCAACACTTGTAGCGGGTGTCATGCACAATATTGAGCCTGCCCATCATGCATTGCAACAGGAAGGTGGATTTGGAAAGGGAAAAGAATTAAAACAACCCATCACACGTGTCATTAGAAAATTCCATTTGAACAAAGAAGAAAAATTGTTATTATGGGAACAGTGGCACGTAACCGTCAGCACAATCAAACCACACACAGCACAGTGATCCATCAGAACTGGCCTTCAGAAAGGGAGAAGCGGGCTGAGCCGGATGTGGGGCTGAACTGGGGGCTGAGGCTAAGCTGGGAAATGGGGCTGAGCTGGCTGTGGGGCTGTGCTCGCCTCTGCGACTGGAGCACCAGCACTGCTACGTGGGGATCCTGCAGCTGAACCTCACTGCTGTCCCGCATCTCTCTGCCTGTCGACACAAGTGTGCAATACTCTCTAACTGGAATTCCTCAGACACAGCGAAGACTCAACTGCACCTGCCTGCAGCAGCCCAGGTCCGTGCTGTGTGGGCACTCTGCAGCCCTGCAGCTTTCCTTGGGCTGTGCAGAAACGCCAGGTGACACCACCTGCTGGGTCCTTCCCTTCAGCTAAAAGCCACGAGGAACTTCATGAACATGAAGGTATCGGCTTTAAAATGACAGTAAGCTGCTAACTGCTTGTGTTACACAGCAAAACACCTTCCACCACTCAACTCAGGCTTCTCTATTTTTGATTCTGTTTTGATGTGAATACTGATGTTTCAGAATATCCATTAATCCATTAATAAATATCTAATTAAGCTTGATGCAGCAGACAGTAAGTCCTGAAGTCCAGGAATTGCAATGGAGATGGAGCTGTCGGTGGTGCAGTGCTGCTTTGGTGCTCTGCAGAGCTGTGGCACAGAGCACTGCTCTGCAGGGGACCCAGTGCTGTGTTGGGGCACACACGGCTTCAGAAGCATTGAAGTAAGCAGGAAAAGAGTCAGTCATCAGCACTGCTGCCAAGGACAAGGCGATTCCCTGTCAACACTGTGTCTGAAGGGCTACAAAGAAAAGGGAATGATTCTGTTTCCTCGTTACTGATCTATTTCTGTGTAATGGAGAAGATGAAAAATACACAGAAAGGTTAAAAGAAGGGTATCTTTCCTGATTTCCCCCTGTGTGAATCACTGCTGATGTCAGTGGGAGCGCTTATGAGATTAAGGAATGGAACAACATTTGGCCATGAAGTACAAACATGAGTAGAACTGTTTTCTCAGTCATGTTCCTGACACTCAGGTGTTAATGGGGATTTATAGAAGAACCTTCGAGTCCTGCCTCTCCAAAGAACAGCCCTATTTATAAGGTAATGCAGTCTTCATTATATCTGGAACATTAGATCATTCCACGGATAATTAGGCCTACATGCTAAAAACAGGTTAGACTTTTGTAATGACTCTCTGCAACGTCCCTGTGAAGATTTCAGCTCAAAACTGCAGTCTGAGTTATCATCATTAGTGTTATAACCAGTGCACAAAGCTCTGGATGAATCGCAGCAGATGAACTTAAGGCAGAGACGAAAATCCTAACTAGGGTGCAATGATGTGCAAATATGAAGACACAATGCTGTATGGCCCTCTTACCAGCAATAAAAACCATTTCTGCTGTGACCTTAATATTCATCTTGACTTCAGAAGCTCTGACTAATGAGAACACATGAATAATAGATGCCCAGTCGCAGACATTCCCGAGCTGCTCAGCACAAGGCAGAGCGTTAACGCAAGGATGTGCCAGTAACTGATGGCCGCCTCACTTCCCGACCATTTCAGCAGAGGAGTTGAGCTAACTTGAATATTCTACGTTCACCTGTGGTTTAAGCAGTTTCTTCTCTTCTCCCCTTCACGTTGTTTCTTTCAGCCTACTATATTCAGTCCAGTCTAGAAAATCCCAATGGGATGTGTCACCTCACAGCACCAGCACTCCTGTCCGGGCAAGGACTGCAGACACCCGGTGCTTTCCTTCGTCACACACGGAACTCTGTGCTTCCACAGCCCCTGGGAGCCCCACAGGGCAGCGCCCAGCAGCTCCCACAGGCAGCAGCAGTGCAGTGGCTGAGCCCCTGGGAGCAGCCCACACGAAGGTGCCTTCCTGCTGGGATATCTACTCTCAGAGCCCTCCTGTGTGCAGTAGGCATGCGCAGGCCAGGATCAGCCATACAGCCAGCTCAGCTCAGCTCAGCAAGCCAGCGCCATCAGCGCTGCTCTCAGTGCTGAACACCTCCAGCCACTGGCCAGGATGGGGAGCCCCAGCAGCCCAGAGAGCAGGCCCTGTGACATCAGGCCCCCAGAGAGCAGGTCCCGTGACATCGGCTCCCTCGGGGCAGCACGGCTCTGTCGGCCCCTCACTGCCCTGACCCTACTCCTATTGCTGGGCATCCACTGCACTTGAGCGGCCAAGACAGTTCAAGTGAAGCACCAAACTCCTACAGGTTCCACAGCAGGTTGGCTAAGTAAGAAGGTAGGCTGTGTTGATAAGGTCTGGTGTATACAAACTATAACCTGTGTTTCTAAGTTTAAAGGGCATAATTCAGAGCAGTTTGAGTACTTCCAGAAACCAGCCAACCCCCCTTGACTTAATGGAAGTGGGAAACCTCTGCAGATAACTACATCAGCCACTCGTTACAAAGCCTGTGAAATTGTTAACATCAGCAGGATGGGCAGTGATTGCTTATGCATTTGGTCTGTATTTTACAATGTGGTCTGAGTCCTGGCCTAATGTCTGCTCAGTCAAAGCCTTTCCATTGACCCCATGAAGCTTCCGCTAATACACACTAGAGGTTGCAATTAAATTTTGGAATCCAAGTAAGTTATTACCATTCACTACATCAAACAAATAATTTTTGTGCCATCTGAATCACTGTTTGCCAAAATTCTACCAGTAAGAAAGAATGGTAAAAGGCATTGCACCAAATCCCCAGGAATGCACATGCTGAACGTGCTTGGGTAAAGACTCAACAGCTGCATTCTTCTTTCTCCCTTCCCCTAGCTAGCCTAAGTTACAAAGGGCTGTCCTCAGCCTCCTTCCAGTTTTGAGTATGTACCTGTCAGATGTCCCCAGCTTTCCATCACTTACCTCCTAGACTGACAGTGCTGCTCTACCATGGGCTCATGTGGAAAAACCTGACTCGCCTGCATTAATACAGGCAGAAGCTCACAGAGCGGGCTAAAATACGCTTCTGCGTGAAGTGCTGTTGGCAGAACCACAGCCATATTCAAGCTCTGCGTCTTGTTTACTTCAAAGGGATTTCTGCTTATGTGTGTAGCACAGACATCAATGCTTCAGCAGCTGCACTAGGATGAGTGTAACTGTGGTTGTGCTGGATTAAAACCAAGCACACCTCACTTCTGCTTAGCTGAACTCAGCCCCGACGCTCTGGCAGCAGAAGCGTGGATCCTGCTTGCGTGTGCTCACGGTCAGCTACCTGCAAGACTGCCTGGCTGGGCCTTACGACCGCTGCACTGAAACTGAAACAAAGCCCTCCAGTTTTGACTCACACCTGCCTCTAAGCACAGCAAGGCTAAGGGGTCTCACAGCAAACAGAAACAAACACAGGAGCTGAAGAGATGTGTCATAAGGAAAAATTAATTGAGGGAAAGAGGAACAAGAGAAAAGATTTCCAGTTCTGATTTGGGAGGACAGAGCACAGTGCTGATTTTTATGTTAGAGAGGAAAACACCCACCCAGCCTCTGAAAAGCACCGGAGGGAAGCAGCCTCCTTGCCAGCATCCTCCGCTCAGCACGGCCGCACCGCACTGCGGCACCGCACGGCGGCTGGTGCTGCCCCACAGCTCCCGCCCTCCCACCCCGCCAGGCACGCGCTGGCACTTACCTGGTGGGAGAAAGGCTGTGTGCTGCTGCAGCTGCATGTTGGCAAGAGCTTGCTGGTATTGGAAAATACCAGTATTGAACACTGCGGTGGCACCATTGGTTTTTTCAAGCGCAGGCCTCTTTGGTAAGGGGGGAAGTACAGCTTGAGGAATTCCCTGAATGGTGGATGGGCATAAAAATAAAGTCCAGTAAAAAAAAAAAAAAGGGTGAGGGTGTGGGATGTGGAAGATGGGAGGGAGACAAAAAGAGAAGAGAGAAAGGAGAAAAGAAAAATCAGTAGAAGGCAAAAAAAAACGGGCAGCACCATGTTTATCCATGAGCAAGCAAGCAGCGCAGCAGACTTTTAACTACCAAATAAAAGGCGAGGTCAAAGCTTCACAAGGGAGCACTACTTCGGCCTACCATGGCAGCAGTACAGGGAGACGTGTCGGAGCCGCGCGTTGTAAGAACTGGAGTAACCATTACACTACGGTAAAGCTTCAGGGCTTGGGCGAGGAGCAAGGCTATCGGGCGGGGGGAAGCAGCGCTGAGAGCTCCATGAGGATCAACACGTAGAAGCGATGTTAATCGGCACGGCGCGGCGCTGCCGGCACTACCCCGCTCCCGGCCCCAGCGCCTGCCTGGCATGCAGAGCTTGCCGCATGCCGGCTCCCCCGGCCGCCTCCACGCCGCAGCGCCGCCAAGCCATGCCAACGCACCCTGCACCGGGCCCGGCCCTCGCGGCTCCCAGAGAAGGGACGGGGATGGGACTGGGATGGGACAGCAACAGGAAGGACAGGATGGGGATGGGAGGGGATGGGATGGGACGGGGACGGGAGGGGAGGGGATGGGATGAGAGGGATGGGATGGCATAGAAATGGGGATGGGGATGGGGATGGGAGGGCAGGGCGGGGGGCGGCAGGGCCTGCGCAGGCTAAGGTTGCCGTGGGGCCTGGTCCCACTGCCCCCACGCCCATCAGGCAGGGAGGGAGGGATCCGGGAGCTTTTGGATTCTGCACGTTAACCCCCAACTCGACTCTACAATACAGCTACATGCCAAGCTAAAAGGTGAAAGGTCATAGTACCAGGTCAAAGGTTGCCTCGAGGGGTCGCTTCAGTGATTTGACAGCCGACTGAGTCTTAATTAGCAGGCAGCGAGCACATGATGGCAATGGCCAGTGGGGTCAAGCGCATTAACATAAACAGCAAGCAGAGGTGCATCATGGGGGCAGCAGTGCATTTGGGTAGGTGAGAAAAAACAAATAAAAACAAATCACCGGATGCCGTGTACAACGGTAACAAGACTAGGCATGCACATCGGGCCCGGGGCAGCGGGGGGTGGTGGGACGGGGGCTCTCAGAGCCAGCCCCCACGTGCCCCGCACCACAGCCCGGCTCCCTGCACCCTCCCTGCACTCACACACATGGATGGCGCGGCCAGGGCCTGGGTGGCCAGGGCCTCAGTGCTGTCACGGCCTCTATGGCCGGGGCCGGGGCCTGCATGCGGCCAGGGCCTCAGTGTCACCAGGGTCTGCATGTGGCCGGGGACCCCACACCGCATCGGCCGCTTGTCAGAGCCGGGCCCTGCGCTGTGGGCTCCAGCAGCCTGCCCGTGCTGCCCGCCACGGGTGCAGGGTGGCTGTGGCCTCAAGATACTCTGCCGTGCACGCAGCCTGGTGGCTGCTCACCACCATGGGTCTGTCTGTGCCTCCACACAGGTATGCATCTACCCGCACACTGACATACAATAGACTCCAGATACACGTATGCACACACACACACATATGCACATGTATATGTACATGTACTCCATACACCAGCAGGCAGAATTAGTGACATACTGTAACGGTCTGAAACTCTGCAAGAGCCGGTCTGGCACCACGTGCTGGGGCAGCTCGCTGTGCCCCATACCAGCCGGGACCCCAAGCACATCCCAGTAACAGTAGCTAACACTGCTCACTCCCTCTCGGCGCACTCATACCGTCGGATGCGGCTTCCCAACTCACCATGGCAGCCGCCGTCGCTGCTGCCTGGGCAGCTGCAGCCTGGTTAACCTGGTACTGGGCAGCCTTGATCTTGGCTTGCAGATGTGCTGGAGGGTGGAAGTATTTGCACTTTTCCCGTGAGCATCTCCCTTTGATGTAATCCATGCAGACCGTAACGGTGTTATCGTTGGTGTCGATCATGGCGCTGTCGGCGGGGTGAGCGAACCGGCAGTCGTTCTCGCCCCGGTTGCAGTTCCCGCGCTGGTACTCCCGACACACCTGCAACACCGGGAGGAGAGCTCAGCCCGGCGGCCATCCCACCCTGCCAGCACAGCACCGAGCACCAACAGGAGCGCTTGTGGTGCCAGGGAACACCGGGAGCGGCGGTGCCAAGAGCCACACACACAGCAGGCCTTACTTCAGCCCCACTGAGCCCCACTCAGGGCAGCACCCAGCAGCGCGGCTCTCTGCCGCCACCCGGCCATCCACAAGTCAGCAGGGCCGTGCCGGGCAGGCCCCTGTGCTGTGCTGAGCGTGCACAGCACTGCTGGCTTCCCATGGCTGTCATCAGAGAGCAACCTGGAGCGGCACCTGCACATGGGGCTCAGCCCATGGAGCAGCAGAGCAGCCACCAGCCTGGCACAGCCACGCCATGAGCAGAGGAGCAGAACCGTGCCGGGGGACCAGTGAGGCTGCAGAGTGCAGCCGTGTCACTGCCACCACCACCTGGTACCAGCTGGCACCACCACTGGCTGCATCCCGGTGCCAACAGTGGTGGCCCCACCTCAGACACCTTGGAAACATTCTCCTTAAGAAAATGGCATGGGTTCTACGGCCAGCTCTTCAGAAACCACAGACAAAAACACATCTGTCATTTTAGGTTTCAAAAGTTGTAAGAAACAGAAAGAAACAAAAGCAAGCAAGTTCCTAAAAAATAAAACTGCTTTAGTAGGTGGGATTTCCTTTTAAAAGTGGGTGCCACAAGCCTGGATCAGCAGCACTTCCTCGAGACCCTTGGCTCCGATCCACACAACAAACCAGACTCAGCTGATTACTGCCTCTCCATCCCTGCCAGCATGCTGGCTGCTTTCTAGCCGCTGTGCTGCTTCAGGCCCAGCTGCCCATCATCCACAGCTCGGGAACAACACCCCAAGGACAGGCACCCTGCCACGCACAGACCTGCTTGCAGGGAGCACCCTTTCTCCACAGTCATCCCTATTTATAGTGTTTTTTCCATATGGTGACAAAGGCTGTGGATGTATGTTTGGCAGTAAACACACTGACCCACGAAAGCCAGCCAGGGCACCTCCCTTCCTCTTCCATCCCCACCGCCCGGCTGCTCGCAGCTCGATGCTCGCAGGCTGTTGTTGTAGCACACATGGAACAGGCTGGGCACATTCCTCAGCTAGCAAACAACCACTTGCTTGCCGGATGACTTTTGGGCTGATTGGTTCCTAACCAGACCCTAGTTCCCTTCTGGGCTGTAAATCAGTGTCTGTTACCCAAACACAGGCCTCCTAAGTAGACAGGAGTGGATAATTTTGTTTGATTATTTGCTAGAAGTCTAGAAAAGCCTTTTGCTCTGAAGATAAAAGATGCAACAAACAAGAGCTGGCTGCCTCTGCTCATCTTCTGCGCTGGTAATGCACAGAACCAAGGTCTCAGAACAACTCTGCATATAAGCAGGAACTGCTCAATAAATAACTCAAGGATGACACACAAAATACACAGAAAAAGAGAGAAAAAGAAAACACATATAGAGATAAGGAAACTTAATCCAGTTAAAAGCCAAAGGAAAATGACCAGAAGCCTGGAATAGCTGGGCAAAGGCCTTGGCATACACAGTGCCAGCTTTCACAGAGCTGTCACATGGTGGCCAACAGGGCAACAGGGCTCACAGCGCTGCGTGCCCATCTTTGAGCACAACTCACAGCACCAGACACAAGCCATGAAGCCACTGTGCCTTCTAATCAGGATGACCTGCATTGGCTTTGGAGCCACTACGATGCTAGCCAAGTGGTTCCAATTCTTGTTTACTTACAAGCAAACAATGAAAATGGTGTTACTTCTTGCCATAGGCACACAGTAATATATCACTCATTTGCTGGAGCACAGAGAAGCATGGAAGCACGAGATGTGGTCTAGCCTTTCAGATCTGGAGAGTGTTTATCTGTTTGTTTATTAGTAGCTCCGTAATTAGCATCATCATTTTCCACTTGGTAAGCTAAGAAGCACAAACAGAACCTAAGACGCTGGCAGGGAGCCGCAGGACTCCAGCTGCCAGCCAAGGGAACCGCATCTCACTTGGACGGCGCGGTGCGAGCCCACCCCCAGCAGCCTGTGCTTTCACCTCCTTCCCTGCACCGAACTTATCAGAAGGGCTGCACTGTCATCCAGCATGTCATGAGTATCTGCAAGTCTCTGAGAATTTGTAAGCTGTTTTTATCCAGAAAAAAGTGGCATCTGTGAAGCATGCAGGAAACATGTGGCTGTTCTGATTTTCAAATACTTTGAATATAAAAAGATAGCACTCAAAGGGAACAAACAGGGCGGTGAGTGGCTTCTTCCTCCTCCACCTCCCCTCCTTTGAGGGCTCTCTTCTTGCTTACCAGAAGAGCCAACTTCTGTTCAGGATCTCTACGGCTGGGCAGGAACATGAGGGGAGCTGAAGGAAATTCTGAACCCAGGAAATTTCCACCCTGAGCCCAATGCCTTCGGTGAGTGGCTGCTGACCACCTGCACATCTGCTCACCATCAGCATGGGCAGTGCACCCCAAAAGCTTTGGAAGGAGCTGTGCTGCAGGAGCAGGCACCAGCCCAGCCCCACCAGCACCCATAGCTGCCCAGGACGACACTGAGCCCTGCTGCCTTCCTGAGCCCTGGACACGCGTGCAAAGAGCTCTCCGCTGTGGGACAGTGTGATTCAGTAGCCTGGAACACGTGTGCCAGCTGAATTAACAACCGAGTACATCAGTCTTGAAAATAAGTATTTAAAATTCTAACCAGAACAAATCATATTCCAAGATTAGATGCTAACATCACATGGTTATTTTTTCATGGGACAGCTCATTCCGAGAGAGAGCCAACCATATAAAGCTCTGCAGTCAGGAAGAACAAACGGCAGCACGGTGGCAGTGCAGGGAGCAGAAGCCACGCGCTGCTTGCGGTGTGCCAGCTGCTGGGAGGTAAAATCTTCCCAGTCTGCTCTGCATTCTTCTAATCAATAAAATACATAACAATGACTTACTGTTCATAAAAAATATGCGTTGATTCATCATTTGTACACTAAATCCTGACAGCTCAGATTAAACAGCCACTACACTGGACAGCAATGCCACATTCCCTACATATTAAACTACTGAAACTGCATTCGCCAAGGGGAAAAAAGGAGGAGGAGCAGCCCCTGCCCACAGCAGGCACTGCACGTGTGTGGGAGAGGCGTGGAGCTGCAGAACGGCTGCACTGAGGCAGGCTTCTTGTCACAGCAGAACACACAGCTTGAGGAGAGCAGGAGGCTCAGGGAGCTGCAGGGTGAAGGCAGGGCCGTGGGAAGGCCTGCTAGCAAGGCATGGGCTGGGGGGAGAGGAGGTGGGATGGCTCTCCTTCAAGGACAAAGGCATCGCTGAGATGCACAGCCAGCTGAGGTACATGCAATCACACCAGAGAAGCTGCCAGATGCTGGCAGGCTGGGATGTCAGGAAATGAGAGGGAACTTGTTTGATTTCAGGTATTTTTGCAGACCTTTTTCTAACTGTGAGAGTAACACTCTCACAGCTCCCTGTCGCATGGAAAAGTGTGGCCCATCAGCTCAGAACCTCTGACAGCTGCCAGCGGAGGGCTGGGCCTACAGGCAGTGGCTCACCTGCTGCAGCCCCTTCCCCTGCACCCTTGGCTGCAGGCAGGGTGCTTGGAAATACCCATCTCCAAGTTTTATTTCTGAGCCCAATGTGGTTTATTTAGGAGTTTATCTGACAGCATTTTATTTTAATCCCTTTCCGGTAAATCTCTTCTGTGAAATAAAGAGCAGGCGGAGGAGAAACCTCTTAACAGTGGAGGACATGCCTGCCTGGGAAAGCTGCCCCTCCTGCAACCTGAATGTGCTCCAAGGAGCTCCTTCCTTTGATACACCAACTCCATGGGGAAGCGCTGTGACCCTGCAGGAGGGCACCTGTGTGGATGTGGCCCGGGAACAGCAGTGCCAGGCAGCTTGCTGCCTTCTGTGCCTCGCACCACGCGATCACAGCATGCTGCTTCTGAGGTGACACCACTGAGGAGAAGGCACTCATGGCCCCCATCAGCAGACGCGTGCCCCATCACCGCAGATGCCTAGGCAGGTAGAAAGGCACTACCATTACAGCTGGCTGCACTCTAAAACAGATCCCTGCCACTGCTCCCACCACACGCAGGGATGACCTCTACAACATCAGCTCACCCTGTGCCCCCAGACACCTGTGGTGCAGGGAGCCGGTGGGTACCCCGGGAGCTGCTGGGTGCTGCTTCACATCTGTGCTGGCACCAAGGGCACCACACACAGCATCACACAGCATCACACTGCCTGCTGGGACGTCACCCACCTGCACCACCCAGTACAACGACTGCATGGCACGGCGCTGCCTCCGAGCACGACGCCAATATGGTACCGAGGACACGGCCAAGACTTTCAGATCAGAGAGATTCAGGGCAAGGGGGAGCGAGAGCCAGCGAGGACCAGCGCTTGCCAGGGCCACAGCAAAGGAGCACACAGAGGCGCCGGGCAATGCCAGCAGCACGTGCCCAGAGCAAGAACACGGCAGAGCTGGAAGCGGCTCCCAGCCGGCAGCTGCAGCAGGCCCTGCGCCCGTGCCCATTAGCAGCTGCTGCGCACACATTAATGCGGCCTCAGGACACTCTCAGTGCTCCGCTTCCCTCTGGGCTGCAGGGCCAGGAGCAGAGCCACAAGCACGGCATGGGGCTGCGCGCTCTCCCTGCCCTCAGCCAAGGCAGGACACCATCAGCTGAAGTGACGCTTGCGGTTTGCTTTTGCCAGAGAACTACATTCTCCCTGGCACACGCAGTGGCTGGCACTGCGGGAGCAGCTACCATTGGGCTCCTACCTCCAGCCTGTCCGTCCTCATCAGCTTCTGCGCAGCAGCAGCGGCGGCAGCAGGCACCGGGACACCAGGGTTGCCCGCCACCAGCATGGGCGCGGTGGGCAGGATCTCCGCCGGCACCAGCCCTGGGGACACAGGCCCCAGGTAGGGGTTGAAGGCAGCCGAGGCATTGGTGGCTAGGCTGGGCGCGACGGAGAACATGGGCTGCAAGCAGAACAGAGACACACGCGTAAGTACGGGCACCTGCCGCGCTGCCACCCGGCGCTCGTGGGCACGGGACTGGTCTGCGGGTCTTGGAGGAACGCAGCCAAAGCACGTGCAGGTGTCTGGTGCTGGTGAGAAAGGACCGGCACGAGGGCTGCGGCACGCGGCAGCAAGCTGCAGGATCAAGCGCTGCAGCGCGGATCGGGACCTGCTGCCCCACGGAGTGCAGGGCACGGTGCTGGCACGGCCCGTCGGACTCTGCCCAGCTCTTTGTCTCCAGATCCAAATAAAGCAGTTGCTCAAGGCGTTTCCATTTTTCTTCCACATAAATTTTTAGAAGGAAAAACAACGGAGTTAATGCAACTTTTTTCTCTGTTTCCTATCTATGTAGGCCAGCCAGCACAGAGCACCACATGGCTTTGAGTTCCTGAGGAAATGACCCAATTGTTTGCAAGCAAGGAGCAAGTCTGTCTGAAACACTGCACAAAAATATATGCAAAGGTTACTGGAGAAAGAAAGCCTGATATTTGCATAAACCAGAGGGCTCTCTTCGATGCATTTGCTTTTTCATCCACGTGAACAAGGAAGAAATATGTAAATTTCACAAGAAACAAAATAATATTAAATTTGCTATTAATTAACCATACTTTTCATTACTGTGTTATCGTCTATGCAATAATGAACCTATTAGTAGGATGATAGAGAAGAATCTTTTAAGCAATGGCTTTCACCATCTGCTGCACGTTGACTTTCAGCTTCTTCATAGCCCCCTTCATAGTAAGACTGCATTGGCACCAGTGTGGCATCACTGTACTCCAGTCAGGAAAGAAAAACAAAACTGTGGCATACTGTGCAGTTGAAAACATACGGGGAGGCAGCTCTGGAGTTAACGCCCGTGCAGCAGCACAGTGTGGCCTCACTGGTGCTCACACGGCAGCACGGCCTCAGCTCGCTCCCTCACTTCGGTGTGCAGTTGTGTTGAAGGATGCTCAAAAGAGCACGGAGAACACCCTGTCTTCCCACACTGTGGTAACTGCAACCAAAGGCAATTCACTGTGAAGATCCCTCCACAGCACTTTCTGATCTTCCCAGCTACATACACTTTTTCTTGAAATAGGTGAGGCATAAAGTTCTATGGGAGAAGTTGTATTAAATAAACCAAACAGGCCACCGAGTGCAAGAGGGCCATTCTCTGCATCTGTCCCCCTGCTGCCAGCCCCATGGCTGCAGGCTGAGCTCCATGCATGACTCACACACTGAGCTCTGCCCCGCAGCATGCGGCCAAACCAAAGCCCACACTGAGCACCCGGAGGGCTCCCCCAAATGGGTGGAATACAGCCAGCAGGAATCTTCCCCACAATTTCTCAAAGCATATGAAATTGCAAAGGAAATAGCTGTCTACTAAAATCACACACACATCGCTCACATTCCTAAAATTAAGAAATATATTATAAAAAAGAGAATTAAATTAACAAGTGAAACAGTGTAGTCTCAAGCAAGGAGGAATTGAGTAGCACAAAGACATGCAGCCCAGCACTGGCTTTCCCCATTGGTTCCTGACATCTATGGACTCCTACAGGCTCCCACCCCCCAGCACTCACTGCCCTGGCCCCAGGCACATACCACAGGCTGCAGCGGGGCTCCGGGCATCATGGCATTGGCAAGCTGCATCTGCTGGGCCAGCATGGCCATGTTCTTCTGCTGGATCAGGTTATTGCGGCCATTGATCTCCAGCTGCGTTTTTAAGTGCGGCGGCGGGTGAAGGTACTTGCAGTTCTCCCTCGAACATCGCCCCTGAGGAAGAGAAGGAGCACAAGAGACTTAGGCAGGCAGAGGCACATCTCCTGGGGAGCCCCATCAGCCCAACCCAGCCAACCCTGCAGCCCCAGCCCCTTCCAGGGCAGCCAGGTGTGCACAGAAGTGACCGCACGGCTCTGCTACCAACTGCCTGCTTCGCCTTTCTAAACCACACATTTCTGCAGAGCAATGCTAATAAAATGCTGTTGCTGCTGGAAACCAGGCAAGCAGCAATGGTTGTAAAGTAAACCACACACATTCCTTACAGGGATGCATTTTGCCCCATGACAGCAGCACATAGTGGGGCTGGAAAAGGCTCACCTGGTGCTGGCCCCACACTGAGCAGCTCTGAGCCACTGTACAGCACCAGGGTCACCAGGTGGCACTGAGGCCACTGCAGCCATCTCAGAGCCGGGACAGAGGGGTCACCTGCATGCACTGAGCAGATACATTTCATGCACTGCTTGCAGGGTGACAGAGCAGCTTCAGCTTTCACTGATGAGGAGATAATGCAGTAATAAAAAAAAAAAGTTAAAAGGGAGAAGAGAATTGAATCATCTTCTGGAAAAACAGATCCTTCAAATTACAGTTCTTCTCCTTTACTCATTCCTCTCAGAAACAAATCCAAGCAGGAACAGTGACAAGGCAAAAGAGAGCCTTACGTTCAGTAAAAAAGACATTTTTATCAGGAAACAAATCAATTCAGTGCAGTTTGACCTTATCCTGCAATTCAGCTCAGAACACTGACTGCGCTCTCGTTGCAGCAGCTGCCAGCAGCCTGCACTGCTCTCTGCCCTGCAGCCCGGGCACCCAGCTCAGCGCTGCCTGCAGGCCCAGGCTCCTACAACACAATCTCATGGCTTGCCCGCTGGCTCTGCCCGAGTCCTGCGCAGAAGACGCAGCTGATGCACAGGGCGGCAGCCCTGATGCTGGCTCCCAGCAGTGAGGATGCACACTGTGTTTCTGGGAAGGCAGATTTGTGTCAGCACAGCACAGTGCTGAATGTCACATCTCCCCTTCCCACAGCGGGGCCTACATGGGTGCTTACTGACACTCAGCAGTCACTGCGGTGGTCTTATCAAACCACTCACCTCTGCAAATTCAAGCCACCCTGAAACTGAGCGCAACAGCAGCAAATGAGGATGTGCACCGGGACACTGCAGGCTGCCCCTGGCCCAGCCCCCAGCTTCACCCCGGGAATGGACAGTGCTGCTCTGCCCCCTGTGCCCCACAGCCGCTCCACTGGGGTGCTGGTCCCACCTCCCAGGCACAGGATGAGCAGGAACAGCCCCGTTTTCCAGCTGTCCTGGCCAGGTCAGCTGCTGGATGCTCATGGGCAGTGCTTCAGAAGCTGTCCCTGTGACCTCATGGTCCTCACTCAGGCACGTAATGCACAACATTCTGAGAGTAAAAGGAGCATCTTTGTGTCTGGATAGAGAAGCAGATGCAAGGTGTCATGGATTTACAGTTATTTAGCACTGCAGACCCACACACTGCACCTGGCTGCCAGCTGCAGGCATGGAGCACAGCTCAGCACAGCGTGATAACAAGTCGCTCTCTCTCCTGCTTAGTTCCCCTATTTCAACTGCCACCAGCTGCAGGTCTGCTGGGTTCTGCTGAAGCTGCCCAATGGCTGCACTGCAGCAGCATCAACATTGAGCGTGATGTTCAGGGTCCCAACCTCCTGGTGCCACAGGACAGAACGCAGGCAGGTTGGCACACCCTGCACCCAATAACAGGGACCTTGCTTCGAGGAGCCTGGAAACAGTTCTGCATTACCTAACTCCTAGTTAATGGAAAGGGAGCACCATAAGAGGGATGGCATAATGGATAGCATCATACACTTGTTAAATAGCCAGCAGATCTAAAAACTGCTCTCTGCCCTGGGAGGAGGGAGAGCAGCCCCTGCAGGCCATGAGCCTGCTGCTCTGTGTGGGGCTGCTGCCCTGCAGCCCCAGCAGGACGGCCTCCTGCCTCCCCTTGGGCCTGCACTGCTTTCTTTCTCCACTTTGAAGCAGGCTGCATGCACTCCTAGGTCTGAAAAAGGAGATGCAACTGCTTGCACATGTTTTAGCGGAGCGCTGGTGCGGTGTGTGGCTATGCTACCTGCGGGAGGCAGAGGGCAGGCAGAGTGGTAATTGGTGATCCCACCATGGGTAAACACGCTGGCACTCACCATTATGGACACTATATTTAAAACTGAATTGCTATTATACAAAAATAAAACCTTGCTTTTGTGATTTAGGAGCGGGCAGAGACAGTGCACAGCAGGACCTGGCGCACGGCTCTGCAGCACTTGTGCTGTGAGCAACACTGCAGGGCTGCAGCTGCAAAGCACTGTGCTTCCCTCTGCACAGGGGCATCCAAGAGCAGCCCCATATACCCACTGCTCAACCAAATCATCCTTTGCAAATATATGAAGTATTTTCAGAGTGCTTCTTATTACACAAGCGACCAATGGCCCTCTTCAAGCGTTGCATCTCATCCCAGCACGCCGTGCTGCACCCACCTGCTTTACCCACAGCCACCCGAGGGCAGTCCTTCAGGAAACACCACGCAGCTGCCCATATTCTCATTTCCCAGCACTGAAAAATGCTGAGGCCACTCCCTGCTGCAGTGCAGCTCTGCTGCAGGTCAGGTCATAGAATGGCCAGGGTTGAAAAGGACCTCAAAGATCATCTAGTTCCAAACCTCTCCTGTGGACAGGGTCACCAACCACTAGACTAGGCTGGCTGCCCTGATGATGTTCCTACGGACGTCCCTTCCCAGCCCTGGCAGCCCCAGCTCTCCTGCCCTCCGAGGAGCACCCAGCTTTGGTGCTCTTTGCAGTGGGGGAAAAACAGCTACTAAATGCAAAACCTTAGAGCACTCAAGGAGTGAAACACGTAATAGCATTTCTAACATGCAGAAATAATGCAGGAAACTGAGCAGAAGCCATTGAATTCTTAGCAATAAAACAGTACCTGGAGCTACCATGCATTATGCCTCGCCACAATTGCTGAAATGCGCGCTTGTTTCTCAAGGCACAGAACTGCAGTGCACTTAGAGCAAAGGGACTAATTCAAAACCTGAAGATAGACCCATGGGCAGGCAGCGCCCAGCGAGGTGCAACGTGCCATACAGCTGGGATGCAGAACGTGAGCACAGCTGCTTACAGCGCAGCCACCAAGATGCTGCAAAGCGCCAGCAGGGGCCATGTCACTGCCTGGGGTGTGGGGCAAAGCAGGGCACAGGAATGCAGAAGGGCCGAGGCCTGCTGGCTGTGGTGTGAGGCAGGGATAGCAGCAGTTCCTGCAGCACTCCAATACAAACAGGCAGGAGTGCAGCTGTGCTGACAAAGCCACGATATGGACAGCAGGCACAGAGGAATGCTTTGCTTTATGGTCATCGCTCATCACCACAAGAACTGTGGAACTTAACTGGGGATGTGTTCTTTACTGTGTAATTTATTAACGTGCAGAATTCAGCAGGCAAAAATTAAAACAATTGCAATTAGTACTTTTTATAGTGCTATGGTGCAGCCAAAAGGAAAAAAAAAAAAAAAAGCACGGGCTCCTGCCCATGCCCAGCCAGGCCTGCATGCTGCAGATCACCAGGACTTGCAATTTTGTGAGAAACTGCTTTACATTCCATATCATTCCAGACCAGCTGGGCACTACTGTTATCTACCAGCTTTATGTCTCTTAACTTTCAGAAAAAGGTTCTCTGAAGGAAAGCCAAGTTGTAGTCCTGCCTACAGAGCACACCCTGCTGAGCACCCTGCAGCAGCCACAGCCCCGCAGCACCTGCTCCCCTTTCCAGCTCTGAGGCCAGCAGAACCAACACTGCCACTTACAGAACCAGGGATCAGTGTCACATCAGCTAACTCAGGCCGACCTCCAGCAGCACGGAGTGCTTCAGACACCGCAGCACACAGCAATGCACCGCACCTGGCCCAGCACCAGGAGGAATGCCCCATGCTGTCACCAAGTCCAGGTGACACAGTGAGCCCAACGGGCAGAGCCAAGCAGGGCTGGCAGTCACGCACCATTGCCTCCAGTGCACCTTTATGGCTCCTGCTGCCATTTTTACACGTGCTCACAGTGGCTCAGTCCTGAGTGTGGGTGCAGAGCAGTGTGGCTTCACCCTTACACTGCATACAGCTGCCCCAAGGAGCGTCACCCTGATCACCTGTTACCCAGAGACTGCTTCTGAACTGCATCGCTGCTGTAAGTGCTTACCTACCAAAATCAGCTTTAGTGCCGTCTGAAGCTTGCACACAGCCTGCTGCTCCTGCCAGGTGCACCGAACACCCAGAGAACCACCACCCATCCTGGGCACTCATGGCAGAAGCAGTTCTGCTGGGCAATGTGTGCTGCAGGAGCACCCACACAACAGCACCCTGGCGCTCCCTGCACCCCCGCAGCAGCCCCAGCAGTGCGAGGCATGCGGCCCACATGCAGCCTCAGAGCAGCTCAGGGCAGCAGCCCCCAGCTGCTCACATCCCACACAACCACGGGACACCACCCGGCCCACAGAGCATCCTGCTGCCGTATGGAGCAGTGCTGGAGGCTCTAGAGCTACGTGCTCCTCCCCATGCTGTAATGGCATTTTGTGGAAGCTTCAGAAGTGGGGGGAAAGTTGAAAGGAGGATCAGATTGCCCCAGTGATGATCTTCTGCACAGAAAACACTGCTACCACATTGCAGCACTCACCAGTGAAGGGACAGCAGCATCAGATGTTGGTAAACGGGCAATGCCAGAAAACCAGTTCAGTATTTGACTGCATAGCCTGCGGGGCATGCATACACAGCAGGAAGGAAAGGCAAGTTTAAATAATAATAGATTGAGAGGGAAAGCAATCACAGCAAGCCAAAACAAAGACAAGATAGGTTAATCGTTTTTTATGGCATAGGCAAACAAGGGAAGAAAAGGACATAATGAGCAAATGGTTACACAGCAAGAAGTGAAAGGACTTGACCATAAACTTTATGATTTAAAAGCTACTGCAGTGAACGTCTCTGTGTAGTTTGGATTTCGGTGGCAAGCAGAGAACCAGTAACCTTGGCATGTTTGATAATGCCAGGGAAAGGGGAGTCAGAAGCCTTTAAAAGAAGAAAGAGTTTGAGCAAATGAAGGGAGGTGGGGAATGAAGGCAGACATAGCCGGGCTGCTTGGACCAGCAGGGCAGTGCTACGGCACAGCACAGCTTCCCAAACACAGAAGCAGCCCTGGACAGCACTGGCTGTGCGCAGCATTCCGCAGAGAGACCCACGGGGGACCTGCAGTGCATGTGGACAGGCCCAGCAGCGAGCACTTGGTGCAGCCTGCAAACACTGAGCCCAGAGCAGGGAATGTGGGAGCCAGGAGCCCAAAAAAGCTTGGGAACCGCATGGGCAGGAAGGAGACAAACAGCAGAAAGCACTGCTCGAAGGAGACAAACAGCAGAAAGCACTGCTCGGCAGCTGGAAGCTCTTAGAGCACGCTGGGGCTCCGACGGAGTAAGGATGCGAGGATGGAGCTGTCCTTGCTGCTCTGCTCGAGCTGCTGAATGGAGGTCACTGGGTACGAATCAGTGGCAAACACAGCCGGCAGGATTTATTTTTCTAAAGTCATACCACCCCGAGATGTGCCAGAACAGCGCTCTGCAGCCAGAGCTCCCTCTGACTGTTTACTTTGACACCGGCACTGGCAGGCAGAGCAGGGCCTTCCCGGGAAGCAGTGGTGCTGCACCGAGCCCAGAATGATGGGCAGGGGCTGGCTGAAGGCACAGGGCTGCTGGGGAATGCCGGCACATGCTTTTTCTGGCAATATTTTAAGCTATCAGCTGAGCCTGCACTGATATTACCTTGATAATGCCAACAGGAAGGGGCAGATACAGGTGTCCTTCAATGCACTGAAGAGTTGAGCTCACTTTGGAGCCTGGAGGCTCCGTTAAGCTGTGCCCGTAACCACTTCAGTACAGCCAAGCACTTACCCACGTGCACCTGTTCTGCAAAGCCCCTTTTCCCTTCCCCTACAGTGCTGTCACAAAGGAAGGCTCGTGCGCTCGGTTCCACCCTGCACAGCCCTGCCCAACACCAGCTGGATTTCCAAGAACCACATGGGATGCTGCTGGGCTCACAGCACCACGCAGTCCCGGCAAATACACCTCTACTGCTCCAAAGTCAGAAACCAGATGTGATCCTTCAGTCCTGGATGTGATTTATTTGTTGCTTCTAGCAAACTCAGGAGTGAGCCCTGGCAACAGGGCTTCTGTATTCGGGAGAACTGAGGAACTCTGACTTGGGGTCAGCCTCGAAGGACAGAGGCCTGGCAGGCTGCTGCCAATCACAGGACGGCTCAGGCTGGAGGGGCCCTCAAAGATCCTCCCGTGCCAAGCCCTGCCATGGGCAGGCTGCCAACCACTCCATCAGCACCCATGGCCCCATCCAACCCGGCCTGAACGCCTCCAGGGATGGGGCACCCACAGCTCTCTGGGCAGCTGTGCCAGCGCCTCGCCGCCCTCTGATAAAACATTTCTTCCCAACATCCAACCCAACTTCTCTCTTGTACTGTAAAGCCATTCCCCTCATCCTGTCACACTGTGTAAAAGGCCGGTCCCCTCCCACCTGCCAGCTGCCTTAAAGAACTGGAAGGCTGTGATGAGATCTCCCTGCAGCCTTCTCTTCCCCACTCTGAACAAACCCTGCTCCCTCAGCCTTTCTGATGGCTCATTTGCAGGCTCAGGACAAATGGCAGAGTTCCTTTCACATGAGGTATTCTGATTGTAGGCCTCCTTATGTTTTTTCCCACAAATTACTTCAGAAATTTCCTCCTTATTTTGGCCGTGCATAGCAGAGCTCCTCGCCATACACATCAGCAGCCCGCAGCCAAGCGGCAGCGCTGGTGCCGAGCAGCCTGCCGTCCCCCTTTGCCCCCTGTGCTGGAGCTGTCCTGCTGGCAGGCACGCACAGGCTGAAGAGGAGACAAATCTGCCCGGCTATGGTCGGTACGGCAAAGCGGAGCTGACTGAGGAATCTGAGCAGCGTTCACGCATTCAGACTTCTCTCCAAGGTTACTCTGTGTGCTGCATGCCCCGAGCCTGGCACGCTGCTGGGTGCTGCCTGTGCCTTACCCGCGCAGCACAGCATCGCACACACAGGCACTGAGCCCTGCTGTCATGCTCTTCAACAAGGTGTCTGCATCTTTTTCCTGCCTTAATGAAGACAAAATGATCCGCCATTCTCACATCTTTGGTGCAATCAACTTACTGCAATTTTCTTTTCTTTCTATGTGAGTAAGTAGGGTCTGGACCCTGCACTCTTCTGCACTCTAATGCAATAGGCAAGGAGAAGTAAAAAATGTACTCTTGCTTTCTGAAGCAGTGCCAAAGGAGGGAGATGCTAACAACATCTGTGAGGTGGCAGCAATAGGGCGGTCACAGTGTCATCTGCGATAACAATATTGTTAGCCATTTTTAAGGCCGCTCTACAAAAAGTGAAATGTCATTATTAAAGAGTTCAGGAGCTTGGCTTCTGAGACGTGAGCTGTTCTCCAACCAAACAGTGACACCTGGCACAGCAGCAGCCAGACACGGGGCAAGGGAGCTGCCCGCTGCCACGACAGGACAGCCTGGAACTGTTCTGACAACTTGGAAAAAACAGAGGAACAAGGATGTTTGAGACTTGTCCTCTGCTGCAGGAAGAGCACGGCTGAGCTCTCACACCACACTGGGACATCCAACAAACACGAAGCAGCAGCCCTAGTGGCAAAGAACTTAGGAGAACTGAAAGCAGCCGTGCCCACAATGTGCACCAGCTGTAAAGCAGCGAATGAATCACACCACATCCTTACACCAGTGGGGCTCACATTAGCGAGAACCAAAGCGGTTTGGATGGAGGCAGCTCGTACTCCACAGAACGGCCATCAGGAGTGGAGAAGCATCTGTTGACAGCAGTGCCGAACGCAGCGGCCACAGCAAACACGCTCTGAATCCAGGCCACTCCTTTTCCCATTGCCTTCCTCTGTGCTTTTAAATTTCTGAACTGCATGGTAGGAAAGGCAGCAGAGCAGCACAGGAGGTGGCACACGGCTGCAGGCAGGTCCTGCGGCACGCAGCCATCCCTCTGCACAGCATCCCCAGTGCGGCTCTCGGGAAGCGACCAGAACTTCAGCAGCGAATCCTACTTGGGCAGATTTTTCCAGGAAAATATTAAAAAAAAAAGTGTTGTAATATGATGCATAAAATCAGACTTCTGTTGCAAACCAGTTTCCTGACTTGGGACCTCAAGAGCATATTTTTGTTGTGGATAGTTCAACAGGCTTTGAGGCGTCCAAATTTAGGAAGAAAATCTGATGGAATTTGAACAATGCAGAGCCAGAGCTGGAGCTGAATCAGCCACTCCAGCACCCAACCAGAACGCTCAGCCTCAACCTTTCTGTCTTAAAGTGACCCCAAAGCCACCCAAGGGCTGGCCCCCAAACACACCCCTTGCCCAGCGTGCCATCTTATGTGCAGGTTTTATATTTTTGTTGCCATCTTTTTTTACGTTTTATTAAAAAACTTAAGTAAATATAAGAAGTTTTGTTACTCACATACATGATTTATATTATATACTTCATACATGGCCCGAGACAATTCCCCTTCCCCTGATGTGGCCCAGAGCAAGCCCAAAGGTTGGACACCCATGATCCACATTGAATGAGTGAGGCAGTAAAAGTTACAATGTCCCAAATGAAAAACCTCTTTTTTTGTAACCTACTCACTGAGCTTCCAGAGCCAGACCAACTTGGCAAAACACTTTTCTGAGTTGTTTTTGCATAACATCTTATGTTTGTGATACTGCAGCAAACATAACACAGTGACCAGAGCTTGTTTAGCTTAGCGTGTGCAGAAATCTGCAAAAATCTGAAACACAAACACAAGGAGTAACTGCTGGGACTGGACGGGGAATTCAGTGCTGAGATATATTCTGTTTTCTCTTTGATAAAGACACTCTCCCACATTAGACAAGCTACCTAACTAAATAAAAAGAATAAAACAATACAGAGCCATTACTGTGGCCCAGCCCCAAGCCAGCAGCACGCCTTTACCATGAGCACAAGTAAGCACTCCTGTGAAGCAGTGTATTTCTTACATATCTGGCTGGGAATCCTCCCTGGCTTACAACTCAATTAACCACACTGACTTGATGTGGGCAACAGAGCAGCCTTCCTCAACAGAACACCCTGAAGCAGCACAGCACCATAACATCACCTACAGCCATTATCCAGGGCTCGCAGCTCCTGACAGAGATGATAATTATCTCCTTCATTAAGGCACAGAGGAACTCTGCCGAGGGGCAGAGCAGCAGCAGTGCAGTGCCACTCAGAGCACCCAGCCGGGCGCATGGGCCGCACCAAGCGCAACAGCACCCAGCATGGGCTTCTGCCGTCAGCGACAAAGTGAGAACACCATGTGCTATAATTATTGCTGTTTTACCATTGAAGAAGCAACACAAACACGTTTCAGTTCCCATACACAGAGCAGGCTGGCGCGGTGAGGCTGGGCATTTTGGACCTGGGGACATCCTGAAGGCTCACATCTCCCCACCTGAGCCAGGTTTGAAGTTCAGATCTGTCACTTTGTACAAGCCCACCACAGGCCCTGCTGCTGCAGCTGCCCACTGCTCCTGGGGCTGGGGCTGACTGGGAGAAAATTACGCAGAAGGAAGAGACCAATATTTCTGCTTCCCAACTTTTGATTTTTATGTTTACGTTGAACTAAAATGCCCATCCTGCAAACGGCGCTATATGTGCTAAGATAATTGAAGTTACCAAAAAACAAGAGAAGGAGCTGCAAATACACGTTCTCAGCACTGACTGCTACAGAGAAGATACACAGAGCCCAGCTCAGCCCCAGCACCAGCACCGCACTGTCACCTCCCTGCACCCAGGGGCACCATACACTGCTGGGAATCAGCCCTCCCCACACCTGGGCCTCAGTGGGAAACAGAAACTAACTGTGTGTCCCGAGCACCAGCATAAGCACAGCATTCAGGGCACCCAAGGAACGTGGAGGGAAAGCACTGCTCCAAGACGTGCATGCCGCTGCTGGGGACAGCACCAGCCTGGCTGCAGCCATGGTGGGAACCAATCACCATATTGCTTACGCGTCTGTGCTATTAAGAACAGCGAGTCCCCGCAGTGACTTAGCTGTTTCTGAACGAAATGCCCTCTACTCCATCTACACACAGAGCAATCTGGGGCCAGAGGACTCCCGGCTGCAGCCACACCAGCTGACCCCAGCCCCGCGGAGCTCATTCTGTGCCAGTCCATCGTTCCCTGGGCCTGGAGAACGACAGCAGCCCTCAATGCCAGCAGCAGCAGCACATCCCGAGCCGGCAAGCAGCCGCACTCCCTCGGGCTCCGGGGTCTCCACCACCGTGCCTGCTTCTCCTTACCACAAGCCCTTGGAAACAACGTAACGCTTACTCACTTTCAATGAATCGAAGCAGGCGATGACACGTCCGTTTTCCACCTGGCAGCTTTTCGACGGGTGTGCAAATTTACATTCCGTGTCCGGCCGCGAGCACGTCCCTCTCTGGAACTCCCGGCACACCTCCAGCGTGAGCCACTTGGTGTCGCGGATGGGCGTGACGCTGACGGCCATCGTTAGGTCCTACGGGGTCAACGTCCAACACAGCAGCGGGGCCGAGCAGAGCGGCTCCAGGCGGTTCCCGCTCCGCTAGGGGCACATGGGGCCGGGGGCGCCGAGCGGTCACCGCGCGGGGGGAGGAGGGGAGGCGGCCGGGCTCAGCACCCCATGGCGGGGCCGGGGCCGTTCGGGGCGGCCGCTGGGGGGCACGGGCGGCTCGGAGCGGGCGGGGGTGGCCGGCTGCGCTCCGCCGGAAGGCTCCGGCTTTCCCGGCAAACTTTTACTGGGACGCGGAGGCGGCCCGGCAGCGTCTCTCGGTTACGGGTGGCGACGGCTCCGGGTGCCGCTGCGGGCGGCACGAGCAGGGCGAAGCGGCGCGGCGTCGGGCGGGCCCTCAGGGCCGACCTGCGGAGAGAGAGGACAGCGGTGAGTGCGCCCGCCGCGCCACGTGACCCGCCGCGCGACGGAGAGGCGGCCAATCGCGCGCGGCGTTGCAGCGGCGCTCTGGGCGGCGAGCCAATGGCGTGGGCCGTCTTATGAAAGGTCGCGCCTGTCAGACGCTCGCCGCCGCCGCCGCCGCCGCGCCGGGCACAGCAGCGCGGGACGCGCCGAGCGCCGCCGCCTTCGCCCCCTCCCGCCGGGGCTCCGGGCCGGGTTCCCCCGTCCGTACCGCTGGGCCCGCACCCGGCGCTTAAGCGGCGCCCGTCCGGGGCGGCGGCGCGCGGTCCCCGCGGCCTTCAAGCGCCGCCGTGCAGCGCCTTCCACACGGTGCGCTCCGACGGGAGAGCGAATCCACGAGGAGCCCCGAGCCGGGGCGCGACGCAGCACGGCGGACCCGCACGGCGCCGCGGCAACGGCGGGGAGCGACGTGGGACGTCCTGCCCCCAATCCGCGCCAAACGCTCATGTGCACGGGGAGAAGCGCCGCGCGTCCTCTATGCGCCAAAGCCGAAGCCAGGTCAAAGCCACGCCGTGCCGAGCTCGTCCCGGCCAGGAAAGAAAGCTACGCACGAAGGCAAGGCGGCGGATTACAGAGCGAAAGCAGATGAGAGCCCCGCTCTGCGGCGGCAACAAATCCGGTGACGCTCAGGAAGCGGCGCGATTCGCCCCCAGAGCTGCGGCACGCGCTCTCTTAGCGGCCGGAGCGGCCGCCGCCCGCAGGAAAACGCTGCAGGCCGGGCCGGGCCCAAGTGGGGCTGCACGCACGGCGCTGAGCTTCGCCCTGCGCTCTGCCGCCCCGAGCAGGGCAGTTCCGAGGAGCTGGGCCGCCCCACAGGGAAATCGTCTGAATGAGAAGAAATCCTGTCTGCGCAGTTTCTTGAAGAAAAGACGCTTTGTTGGACTTTGTTATCTACCCGAAAGCAGCCAGAAACGACAGCCTTTAAAGCAATCCTCTGGCAGGAACAAAAACCGCTCCGGGCCAGCGGCGCGTGCTCAGTTCTCCACTAAACAAACTGGAGGAAACCCTCGGCACACAATTACAACTTTTGATTTGCATAAACTGTGCTCCTATCACTTTGAAATTCTCCTGTGATATTCCAAGCCAACAAAGCAGTCACCTGGCGAGCCTCAAATCCTAAAGGATACCATCGTCTCTGAGAAACCAGCAGGCCCATAAGATGTCGCTTTGGAGGTGTCTGCACTCAGCTGGGAAACGCTGCAACAAGTCCAGAGGGCAAAAGTGGCTGTGAGGGAGCACGGGGCAGAATGGATGCACATCTTTGTGATTTACCTACGGGCTGTCCCTACCGCAGGAGAACTTCACACACGCACAGGCCATGTGGAACTGCTTTTTTTTTTTTTTTTTTTCCCCCAGATGTTTTGCCACTTGTGCTGGGACTGCCAAGGTATAACTTTGTATTCACTGAGAAAAATAAATACAAGTGGTGAAAACAAAGTTTGAAACATCAAAAGCAAATAAGGAGGCTATTCTCAGAAAGGGCAGAAGCAGAAGTAGGCTAAGTAACACTGAGCAGTCATTCCTTAAGGGGGTAATGGAGATGATTCAGTTGTCTGCTGAGCTGGGTCGATGAAAATTATTAAGAAACAGCTTCAAAAAATCAATGAAATTGCAATCTGAAAATGCCCAACAGAAAAAGGAGCACATGGTTACAGTGTTCTGCTTAAATGGGTCCGGTTTTTATTACTTCCCGTTGTTTCTATAAGGACATGTTGTGCAGTGGGGTTAACGATGCTCTCTTCCTCTTCGTTACAGTCCTTGACACAGCAGCAAGGCGCTGGAAGTGGCTCTGCAGGAGCCATTGTTTTCACTCTTCCTGTAAGGGGATGGCTGGACATTCCTGTCTTCTCTATCTCAACTCACACATGTCTCTTAAAGAAAGAGGTGCAAGGCTGCATGATCAGAACGAGCAACGATAACAGCACGGCAGTGACGGGCGCTATTTTTGTGCTCACAGAAAGTGGAAGCTGCAAAAGGAGTCTCAGTGACACGGGAACTGTCAGTGAGAGCAGATAATTACACAACATGGATCCATCCTCATGACAATGACTCTAATGAGATAGGAAGTGGGATAAAATCAATATCCTATTTACACTGTCAGTACAGTTCAAAGCCTGAAATTGCCAAATAGCTGCCTTTTAAATAAAGAAATACAGAAATTACCAACTGCCTTAGAGTATTTTCAAAACTCCTCTGCCAAATGCAAAGTTTACCAATAACATATCTCAGCATAACATTTGGAAAAGATGCGGCAGTTATTCATGGCACAACTGAGGGCTGCAATTATAGCACCATCATAAAATTAAGCCGAAACAATGAGCTAATTAACATCTTGGCCACCTAACAGCGAAGGATCGGTTAAAGAGAAACATCCTCTAGTCAACTCCGCTGCTGAACAAGCGCCCTGTATTGCACCCACAAAACCACTCTCCGTGATATCAGGGCAGCAGGCACAGCCAAAGGGATGCTGCTCCCCAGTGCTTCTGTGTTCACTCATTACAGCTGCAGCGAGGGAACCGCCAGCCACACGCTGCTCCTCGAGATGCATCTCAGAGCCCCTCACCCGGCAGCGACTCACAGCCCTGTCAACTGCAGACACATCAGCACTAAACTGCACAGCAAGTCCCACACCGAGATTGTGAGATACCAGCCAACATTACTGTAAGGTCACTGACAACCCAGATATTCTGCATAAGATACATGTTTTGCTGGTTGTAATGCTGGGAGCGGTGTTTTAAAGGCTATTTCCGTGAGGGTCTTGCTGTGGCAGTAGTGGGAAGGCAGCACAACCCCAGAGCTCAGGGGGCTTCCAGGCAGCGCCCCTCTGATGCCTTTGTCCCATGTACAGTTTCAGCACAGCCACCTCAAAGCAGCATTACACCTGAACTGAATGCATCCAGCTTGGTGCAAGAAGCCTGGATGAATAATGAAGAGGTAATATCACAAAGAAAGTGCCCCCAGGAGTGCATCCATCACTGCCTCGTGCAGAAATAAGGTGTTTTTTCTGACATCAGTTCTCCAAGATGTATATCCCTCATCAAACTGCAACCTGATTCCTACCAGCAGTCAGGGCCATTCCTGTACCAACGTACAAAGCTCATAGCTAGTCTTGTCTTAATTTACACTAATGTTATTTTCCAGCCAGGGAATCGTACTGCAAAGTCCATAAACTTTGAAAAAAGTTTAAAAAGCCCCTTTTCCTCAAGGAGCAACTCTAAATAAAATACATCAGGATAAAGAAATATGACTGATGAACATTTTTTTTGTATTCGTTGTTCAATCTCCTTTACAAAACTGGTAATAGTTCTCATTATTTGAAAGCATTAGATGGATGCGTACTCATAAGTGAAAACAAGAAAAGGTCAGGCTGCCTCTTGTCCAGCAGGAAGGACTGCTGTGCGTTCAATCCATCGCTATTGATTGATGTATTACAAAGCACTCACATGTCCAACATTAAAATTGCAGAAGTTGTTCCTGGTAGTAAAAGCTTACCGACGTGATTATTCCTTCACCACAGCATTTACACTGTATGTTACAAATAGGAAGTCCTGCACTTTCCTGGGATTTATGGGGGAATTTAAGCCATGCAATAAGCATGACACTTCCCAAGCAAGTCTAAAAACAAGCTTTATACTAAAAAAAAACCCCAGTGATCTACCTTAAAATGCTGAGAGCTACACCACAAATTGAAACAACCAGAAACTGTAATAACCAGAAGCTCTACTCCAAAACCGAAAGTGATCAACTGTATCAACTGTTCAACTGTGCACTTCCAAAAGGCAAAATGCTACTTACAACCAGGCTCTTGCACATTAAGACATTCTCTCTGACCAGCTACAGACCAAAAGGCCGACTGCATTCGGGAAGCAGGGATGGGCGCGTTGGCCATGAAGGGTCTGGAGCACAATTCTTACGGGAGCGGCTGAAGGCACGGCGATGGTTCTGTCTGGAGGAGGCGTGCGGCCCGGCCGCCCCTGTGCCCGCAGCTGTGGGATGCAGGGCTGTGGGTGCAGGTGGTGAGGAAGGAGCTGTGGGTACTTCTGCTTTCAGCACAGCTTCCACCCGGACAGCCCGGCCACTCGTGCAGAGCTGCGGGGAGCAGCGGTGACACTGCGGCCATCGCACGCCTCTGCCAAAGCACGAGAAAGCACTGCGAGCTGCTCCCATGTCTGCTGCCAGGCCCAGAAAGCCAACCAGCTCTCTTTCCCAAAGGATCTCACGTCCAAAATAGAGTAGTTTCTATTTTTTATCACACTGCGACCTTACATTTGATTTATGTCAGGCATATCCTGCTGGTGTTGTAAAAACTCGTACAACCCATACGCTGAACCTAAAATGACATACTTGCACTACATACGTAAAAATAAAGGTCCCTTCCAACTCAAATCATTCTGTGACAAAAATCCAAACCGTATGGTTTGTCCCCACCTGAGGTGCCTGTGGCAGCTCTTGTGAACCACGCAAGAGCAGAGCGGTGCGGGTAGGAGGCAGAGCCAGGTGTAGGGGAGCCTTCCTTGACTCCACAGAGATGCCTACAGACAGTGCTCGGGGCACACACTCTGATGTGGTTCCCTCTGAACAGCCTCACACCAGCTCAGAGCCATGCCTTTGGGTAGCAGAAGCTCTGATCAGTCAACAACATCAAGAAATGGCTATGCTTTATTCTGGGAAAGAAGCGAAACACCTTTGAGACCTTCTTAAAATCAATTTGCTAGAATTATTGTTACGTTTGCTCACCCTGAAGGATGACATTCCTTCACTGGCATCACCAACACCAACAGCTCACCAACAGCTCTGCACAGCACACTGCAGCGCTGCCTTTACACCAACACGGTACCTGCAAACAGCTTCTGCACAGCTTGAAGGAAAACAAAGTAGTTTTGACACTTACCATGACAAAAGACAATGCTTACAAGTCATAGAGAACAAGAACACAAAAAACTCACAGCAATAATTCTGTCACTCAGGCAAAAAATGAGTGAAAAAAGTTCAAGTCACTGTATATGAGCTGCCACCATTGAAAGAAGGAACAGGGCTGCATGTGCTTGCACAAAAAGCAGGCTGGCAAAAAGTCCTTTAAGGAAGACATCTGCAGATAACAAAGCAGTGGTGGGCAGCCAGAGATTTTCCAGGGACCTCCTCCACACAGACCCAGGCAGCAGAGCCCCCACACCTGGAGAACACCGCACACAGAGCAGCACAGAGCCGTGGTCCCACTCTGCCTGCACTGCTGCCTTCTGTTGTCACTGCTTGGGAAAGGGATCCCAAAGTCAACTTTGGTTCTGCCTCCTTATTGGGCACCGAAGGGCTCCCATACAGAACCCTACAGACAGGATTACCCTATAGACAGGAATTACCCACAGACAGGAACGCTGTCTAGGCACTAATAAAGCTTCCAAATATGGGAAGAAGCTATTTTTTTCTTTTTTTTTTTTCTTTTTTTTCCTTTTTTTCTCCAGCTTCTGAGAGTCACAGAAAAAATACTATGGTTTATTTGTGCGAAGGAAGCTGCACCGTGTTTATCAGCCTGCGTGGCTGGCAGGAGCTCTGCCATGGAAACCAGCTGGCACGCCGTGCTGCAGCCGCAGGGCCGGGGCTGCCGGGCTCAGCAGGCAGGAGCTGGGCACCGGCCCTCGGAGCGCGTGCAGATAAGGGGCCGTCTGGGGATGGGGCTCTGCCCTTTCTTTTTCTGCGGTGAATCCAGGCCTAACACTTCAGCCTCTCAACCTGCTTGGAAATCCTGACAGATCTGTCTGTGTCATTGAGCCCTCAAAGCCTGAAACCTCCACGGGAAGGGGATGTAGGAGCTTGCGGGCCGGGGGTTTGCCCAGACCCACAAATGCACTGAGCTCACTTCCCCTACAGCAGCCAGGTACCGAGAGAGGAGCGCTCCTCCGCAGCAAGGCCACGCAGCAGCAGTGACCCCGTGCCACCGGGCACACGCAGCCCACACAGCCCCAGGACACGAGCACAGGAGCCTGTGGCCGTGCAGCGTGCTGTGGCCGTGCTGGCGCTCTGTGCCTGCGCTGCCTTTTTTAGCAGAGTGAATTCCCACTAAGTTCTCTGGAAGCAGGCTGGGCCTGGAGCCCAGACACGGCCTGGCTTCCTGAGCCCTTACTCACCCGGCACAGCCCCACGCCCTCCCCCGGTGCAGCACGTGGGCAGCGGTGCCGTGCCCTGCTCCCGACCGTGGGCATGCTGCTTGGGGGCTGCCTGACCCGTGGGCACCACTGGGCTCCTCTGGCAAACACGAACTCCCAAAAGGCCACCCGAGCTGGGGACTGTTAGTTACGTTTGCAACATTTCACTTTTCCTTCCAAGAAATACCTGCTTTAAGTTCAGCCCAAGGCGCGTTGTGCTTTGCCTGATGCTCCATGGCTGCCTCATGACTTATGACAGTGTTATCATCACTGGGCTTAACAAACAGGGAGGATAAGTCTATTAATCTTCTGAAACACAACCGGTCCGCAACTGTAGAAACAAAACATCTTACCATGAGATACACAAAATGTGGCACAGTGAGATAAGGGGAAATGCAGTGTGCACTCCTCCGTTTTCTCCACGTGACTGCAAGCAAAGCTCTCTGTACAAACCAACTCTAAACACAACACTGATGACAAGTATGTAAGTGAAAAAATGTTTGTTTTATGGCAAGTATATAAGTGAGAAATTCCCCCTTCCAACAAAAGCCCCCACCCAGGCAGGCAGTGAGCTGTACCTCCAGCAGAAACACCCCGCACATACTGAGATTCCAGCCACCACCTGTAAGCTCAGACAGAACTGACAGGCAAGGCACATGCAGCTGGGCTGGCAACCCAGTGCTATCTGAAGCCTCACTTTTCCAAACGTCAAATGACATAAAATTCTGATTCTAGGCTGTCTGAGGCTGCAGAAAGCACACACAGCTCAGGGTTACCCCATCCCAGCTTCCCGTTTTCTGTGCAATCTGCAGATTCTAATGCAAATTCACTCTGAGTGCACTCAGCATCCCAGGGCCATCAGTATGGTTCTATCTTATAAGCTGCTCCTGCTTCTAATTGGTAACAAACAGCAATTCAAGCTGCATTAGTGGATGCTTAGACCCAGTGAGAAGAAACAGATGAGATCCACAGCAGACGTTTTGCTTTTACAGTACATTAAAAAGAGTTTCCAGTGCTATATAAATAAGGATATTTCAGATGAAGATGCTCTTTTGTAACAATGCAACATGCACACATAACTCAAACCATGAGCAATTTCAGCACATAGCAGCTGACAGCATGCAGACATGCACAAACCAGACATGCAGCCAAAGGGATGGCAGCTCTGCCCTGGGGCTGGGCTCACCCGGAGCCGGCCCACACCGAACCTCATGGAGTGCAGCCGGCTGCTGGGAGCCCAGCTGAGCCCTGCCAGGACGCTCCCAGCTTCAGGCACCAGAAGTGCACTGCACTGTCTCACAAGCTGCTCAGGCCTCACGACTGTGGTGAGCTTCTGAGTGCCCTTCTCCTGCCCTGCTAAGTGCTCCAAGCTCTCACTGACACCGATGGGAATTACAGCGGTACATGCTCACTGCAGAGCGGGTAGCAATAAAAAAGCACTCAGATGTTTTTCTTTTGGTAAATAATTATGGGCCAGTAGGAAGGAAATGTTGTTTACTTTGCTGCATTAGTTGGGAAACTAAGTTTACAATAGATAATTATTAATAAAAATCTGAGGACGCTGCTCCCCAAGGGCGGTGGGGACCACAACATGCAGCATGGAGCACTTCCTGCCCCTGCTGTGCATGCAGCACTGCAGCAGGAGGTGCCAGGGCTCACCGTCCTCACAGGCATCCCTGCATGGTTGCTACCTCTGCATTAAACCTGAGCAAGCAGAATAAAGTGAGTCCTTGAGGGAAACAAAAATAGAGAGGATGCCATGATGCAAAACAGCGCAGCTTGGACACTGTACAGAGGGCACAGAACAAGAGGTTTATCAGCCCTCTGCAAATCTCTTGCAAGATGGACTGCAGTCCTTTGCATTGCATTACTGACCTCAGTACCATCTTCTCTGCTTCAAAAGCACAGGGCAGCACATCTGCAGTGCTCCCTGGGCAGCACACCGAGCAAGCTGTACAGCCCTCCAGACAGGGCAGGGCTTAAAGGAAGGCAAGAAAATCATTCACTGCCCTCAAACGCTTGGCCAGGGCGTGATATTTGTCACCAGGGTGTCAGCTAATTCAACCCTTGGCCACTCCATAGGAATTGGAATGAAGATGAACTCCTTAATTGTTGCTGAGCATCACCAGCAAATGATGAACAGTATCTTAGTCTTAACAAGGTGTCAGAGTGCCAGAATTTGAGAGATGGAACACCACAAAACAGAGCTAACCTTTCCCCAGAACTGAAAATGAAACTCTGAACTTCGGTTGGAACAGCTCAGTTCACACCCACTTATTTTTACCTTCCTTACTTAGTTTTCCCAAAGCACAGTGAACCAACTGCCTGACACTCCCAGCCCGACGAACATCAGCAGCGAACCCCGAGCCTTTCCCATGCAATCCCAGGGCCAGAAGAGGCTGCTGGCTGCCTCGCGTCCCACTGCACGGCCACTCACACCTTCAGCTCAGCACTGTGTCTCCTTGGCCCGGCCAATGCACGCTCACAGCACCGCACGCCGACTGCCGCCACACGGGAAGGAAACGTCCTCTGGCCGCGTTTACCCACAGAGCCTTTGCACGCAGCCTGTTCTGAGTGACTGTTATGACTCCTCCAGCAGTTAGATAATCGTACAGAAGAGAAATTTAATACTAAAACTCTCTGCTTCCACTAGCTAAAGTGATCTGTTAGTGCTCCTGAAGACGGATCCTATCCGTGGCCCCGTTGCTCACAGGACCCAAAGCCGTGCCCTTTGCTGCTGTGAGGGTGAGGAGCGCGGCTGCCCACCAGGAGCTCTGTGTGCAGGGCAGCAATCAGTCTGGCCCTGCTGTGCCTGCAGGAGGCTTCCAGGGCACCACACTGAGCACACGGCTCTCCTTCACGCAGCCCGATGCACCTCACAGCGCTTCGCAGGGAGCGAACTCAAAGGGGGATCTGCTGGGAAAAGAGGAAATGACAGCACTGCTGCACAGTGCGAAATGCCAGCGCTGTGGGGTGGCATACAGACACGACTCCACCTGTGGCAGCTGATGGCGGCTCTTACAGGACAGCTTCCGTGCTGCTCTGTGCCTCAGGTGAGCTACAAAGTGCTCACACACCACTCTGCTTTGCCCATCCATCCCACTGCCTCACTCCAAACCAGTACCTTTGGGCTCAGACCCTACCCTGCCCTTCAAAATACACTTAATTGAAAAACGATGGCTTTAAGCAAATAACACAGTAAATAAGCCTGTGGCTTTCCCTCTGATACATCAGACCAAAAAACATGCTGTCTGCACATCCTCCCTCAACAAGGAAACAGTGGTTGCACAGCCCTGTATTTTAGTTGGCATGTAAGCCAGGTACATGTCACAATTACCATAAATCTACACATACGACGCACAAGGTGGCATGTTTTCAAAATGTTCTCAAGTCTAGAGATGACTTGGTTATAACGCTACAAATTGCCACCGCTTTTTGTCTGCATTAAGCCTAGCAAGGCAGCCCTGGGGCCCAGCAGCCCGGCCCTGGCACACGAGGAGCCCAGCATCACCTGGCAGCACGCGGCCTTGCACCCTGCGCAGGCACACGGGACGCCCGGTGCCGCTGCTCTGCCAGCGCTGGGTCCCCCGGCCCCGCAGTAACAGCCCCGCACCGCCGTTAGCGTAGCGTTACACAGAGAGCCTCCTCCTCAGCGCCCTGGGATGCAGTGCGATGGCAGAGACCCTTTTTAAATGCTGTACCCAATAAGCAGTCCAGCCACTTAATGCATTATTAATTTTTACATCGCTCTTTCCCGTCGCAGCTCCTCGTTAAAGCCGCTCTCACGGTTCCATTTCGTCTCCTTCTCTATTTGACACCTGTGTCCCGCTGCCGCCAAACGCTCCCTCGAAGCCGCCGCCCCGCGTCTCCCTGAGCTGCCCACCCCTGCGCTTTCCCCTTCCGCACACCGGCCTTTCACCTCCCGGCCAGCCCCCAGCTGCAAAGCGGAGCTCCAAATTCAGCCCCCTCTCCCCCCCCCCCCTCCCCCCACCCCAAACACACGCAGAGAAAGAAAAAAAGGGAAAAAAAAACAACAACAAAGGAACAGCCAAGAGGCTCCGTCCGCCCCAGCTGACACTGAACGCCCCGAAGCGCGGAGCGGGCGCACCGAGCGCGCCACGTGCCCGGCGCCGACAGCCGCGCAGCCACCCGAGGCCGCTCGGAGCCCCGCAGCGCCCCGCGGCTCCGCGCCCGGGCAGGGCTCGGCCCGGCGGCCTCCGGCACTGCGCGGCACCCCCTTCCGGCCCTCCGCCGCCTCCCGCCGCCCTCCTCTCGCGGCCCCTCGGCGCCCGCCCCGCACTAGGCCGCGGGCGAGGCGCAGTGGCGCGCCGAGCCGCACGGCGCTCACCTCTCGCTCGTCCCCGCGGCGGCCCGGCGCGGCCGAGCGCCCGCTGCATGGCGGCGGCGGCACGGGCTCCCCGCGAGGCCCCGGCCCCAGCGCCCGGCTTCCGCCGCCGCCCCCGCCCGCCCGGAAGCGCGGCCCGAGGGGGGCCCGGGCCCCGCAGTCTCCCCGCTCCGCTCCCCCGCCCGCCCCGCTCACCTCGGGCCTCGGGCGGCCCCCGGGCACCGGGCGGGAGGCGGCGGCGCTGCTGGCGGCGGAGCGGCGCGGAGCGGCCTGCCTCATCCCCGGCGGGCCCGCGCGCCCCGGTGCCTCATGAGTCACGGTGCCGGAGCCGCCGAGCACACGTGCGCGGCCCCGCGCGGCCGCCTCCGGCTTCGGGAGGGGAAGGAGGAGGCGGGGGGTGGGGGGGGCGGCGGCGGTGGAAGCGGCTCCGCGCAGCGCCCGCCTCGGGCCGGGCCGGGCCCCGCGCTGCCGAGCGGGCGGCGAACCTGGAGCGGCTCCGCGCCGTGCGCCGCCCGCGGGAACGAAGCGCCGCGCGCCCTTCGCTCTACCCCGCCATCCCGGCCCGGGGCTCCTCTCGGGGTTCCGCTCCGTGGCGAGCGGTGCTCGGCCCTGCGAGGAGCGGAACGGGGCTCCTCTGGAGACATCGCCTCCGGTCGCACGGAACCCAAACGGTGTTCAAGAGCCGTGGTGAGGTGGCTCTGTTGGACGCGGCTCAGTGGGCACGGTGGGATGGGTTGGGGTTGGACCTGGTGATTTTTTTCCAACCTTATCGATTGTGCTATAACATTCCCCAGAACGAGTTGCAGGACCGCACACTCAGGCACAACGTGAACATGTCCCTTTGCACGAGGCTCATCTTCACACCCCAAAATCCATCACCATCACTTGCAAAACGACGTGGGGAACTGGAGGGCAGAGGCATCCCATGAGCACAGAGCAGCCTGCAGCACGCAGCCTGATGCCACCAGCATGGCCCCAGGAGGAGCATTGTGCAGGGAGAGCTGGGGTGGTTCTGCAAAGCCAGGGCTGGAAGGGTGGCAGCAATCTCCCAAGGTTTAAAGAAAGCACAAAGAGCAAGAACCTTGTCTCTGTGGTGCAGAAAACAAGGCGAAAGTCGTAAACTGCTCTAAGAGAGAATCAGGCTGGACTTAGAGACAAAAGAGCCAAGGATACCAGGCCCGGGGCGAGGAGCAGCTCAGTACGCCGGGTCTGCTCTGGGAGTCAAGTGACCCCTGTGGCCCCTCTTGCAGGTTTACCCCCGACTCCACCAGGGTTTGTGCTTTTGGAGCTGTCCTCATACAAGAGCAGCCTGCTCCAGCCCCGGGGCTTACAGCGTACCTCTGATGGCTTTCATTCACAGAGGTTTTTTTGTCCTTTTCCATAAAATATTCACATCTTTGAAAATTATGTTTTTTGGTTGCCTACTTTGTGTTTTGCTTTTTAAATAAAATCAGTGGCAGAATTCTCTGTCTTTTGATTTCCAAAATCTCACAAATATGTGTACCGATTCCAGCTGTATGCTTTAAGGTTTTGTATCCTATGAAACACCGATATACTGATAATACGAACTGCATTCTAATGGATACATGCATACACTTTCCAAAATCTCACTTTCAGTTACGCATCTGTCCTCAAACCTCATACTTCTGTTTTCTCCCAGAGGGACCCACCAGCCCCCAGTAGTGCAGCTGTGGGGCAGCCAGCCCTATCTGCGCCTGTGCTGCTGGCTGTGCTGTGCTGCAGCCATGCTGGGCCATTCTCCCAGCCCTGCTCTGCTCAGTGTTGGGCGCAGGCGCAGCTCGCCCAGCTGCCAGCATGGCCCCAGCCCCAGCAGGAACCAAGGTTTTGGCAGGAAGTTTCCACAGAAGCTGCAACTGCTTTTAGAAACAGAGAGCATTACAGGCGGCCACAGCTCCACCTCCACAGAGCTTCTCTTTTCAAAATTAGTTTGTCAAATAAGTGAATGTTCACTGTAAGAGTCCTGTTCTGTGACAGCGTTTTTCACACTATGCCAAAAACCCAGTGATGCCTGTGGAAAAGTGTATTTTTGAGGTCCCCTCCCTGTTACACACCGGTCTGTGGCCCATGGGGTCTGCAGCACGAGCTGGCTGCTCACTGGGTACCACGCACTGCAGAAACCAGCACCCCAAAGCTATGGAGGGCTCTGGCTTCCTCATCACTAGGTTTCTCTCAGGCACCAGGAGTGAGGCTTCTTCCTGCCCATCCCCTCCAGCAGCAGACCACCTTCTTCCAATCTTCTTCCTGCTGAACGTACTGAGGTTTGTGGCTCGGACTGAACTGCCTGTTCTGCCCCTCTCATGCTTATCTTTCCCCCCTAAGTCATGTAATTTGTATTTATAATTTTGAACATCACTTGCTATCTAAACCTAGTTGTTTCAGAATGCTTATTTTTACTTTATGAATGGGAAAAAGGAAAAGAAAAAAAAAAGGAGGAGTACTGCAACTGAATTCTGTTTCATTCATTTATAGGTACTGAGCTCCTGTCAAGTTCTGAAGTTTCAAGTGATTCCTCAGAATTACATCCTTTAATCTGTAACAGAATTAGACAAACCACTTTGCTATTTGCTTTGACATTTGTTAGGCTTGGCGACTACAAGAAGGTAAATTTGCCTTTTCCCCAGCTGCACTGGAGCTGAACAAGCAAAGTCAGGTTTGTGAAAGGTGATAACACGCTTTGTGGCTTTCGCGCACAATTCCTTCACTTGGGGGACAAACGATACCTCCTCAGAGATCTGAACTCCGGCTGTTTCCTTCTTAAGGTTTTATGTTCTATTGCACAGCCTGGCATTAATATAATTAACTTTGCTCTTTGTGCGCTCCAATCACAGCACACAACAGACTGCAGCACTGCAGCCCCTCGGGGAAGGACGGCCGCCCTGAGCAGGGCAGGTTGGAAGCTGCCCACATATGGCACCCGAGGAAGCGGAGGCACTTTGCTGACGGGGCCCTGTGGCATTTCTGTTTGCCTGTTTGAGTTTTTCTCATAAAAACTGAATGCTGAAAGGACGTAAAGGAACAATGATTTTCCTTTGAGGAAATTTGCACTTGTGTTTCAAAGAAGCTCAATGTGGATCAGTGCGGACTCGGTGACAATTGCTATCCCATGATATTTGTACCTTTCCCCGACTTACATCCCTCTGCCTGTCACCACATAAAGCGAGGGCACAGATGCAGCACGCAGATAACTTCAGCACTGATTGCACAGCCTTGGTAGTCCCTGGGAATGAGCGCAGTAATGGGCCGTTTGTCCCTCTTCCTGTTTCTGTTCTATCACAAAGGAGTACGTGAGCCTGTTTCCGCTCTATGTGCTTACATCAGTACGCCGGGCATTTGCAAAGCCCTTGTTCTGGTCACAGAGTTTTCTGCATGAACTCTTTGTTGCCCAGATTTCTCTTCATTCACTGCAGTGGGTCAGTGCCTGTAAAAACTGTATTTTCCTCACGCAGAGCTGGCTTTAACAAACAACCTGTGTGTAAGATGTGCGTCCTTACATGGCCCCAGCACGAGGCAAAGCATGGCCAGTGGGGTGCTCACAGCCAGCAGCTGGCATGGCCACCACAAAGCCCTGCTGTCCCCGTGCAGTGCAGCCACCTCCACTCCGCTCATTTCAAGGGCCTTGCCCCAAAGCCGTCACTTGGTTGCACTAACACTTCAGTTTTACTTCAACTCCTGTCATTTTCCCATTTTCATGTAAGATGCACTGACCTGACTGCTGGGTCAGCTCCGGGCTGCCTGGGACCTGCAGCCACCTCAGCTGGCCCACCCCAGCCACCACTGGGACCTGCTACCATTGGGATGTGGCGCTGCTGGAACCTGTCACCACCAGAATCCATCATCGCTGGAACCTGCCCAAAGCAACCTGCCGCTGCTGGCACCTCCCTGTGCTAGAGACTGAGCTCAGAGCACACTCCTCTTTGATAAAGTACAACTCTAGTTTGCTTTATCGTTAGTTTCATGCCTAATTCCTAAGCAATGTGCTCTCTCACTGTATCCTATGATGCATTCATGCTATTTACTATAGGCTTTATAGGTCACAGCAGACCAAACTCTCAAGTCCCAGCCAAAGTATGAAGTACAAGCTCTGCAGTAACACGATGTCCAGGCAGGGCACTGGAAAGAGGAGATTGTAAGGAATTTTCAGGTTCAGGTTATCATCTGGAATACCAAACAGAACGATGGACTAATTACCTTCCAGGCAAACATGGATAAAGAAATATTTCATCGTACGCTCCAGCTTCACACATATTAGAAGAAAAAGCTATAAATTAAATGATGAGGGAAGAAAGAGAAGCATATTGTGTAAACAGAAAAGACATTTCATGGTGTAGAGTCACCATGCTTTGTTACAACAGGAGCACAAAAGAGGAAGCCCTCAGCACCAGGTCCGGCAGTGACTCTGGCAGTGACTCTGGCAGTGAAGCAGGGCTCCGACACCTTGGGACTAAAGGAGCTCCCCAACGCAGCAGCACTGGTGGATGAGAAAGGAGCCCAGAAAGCTGTGCTCAGGCCCACAGACACTCCGTGCTGCACAGCTGGAAGCAGGGCTGTGCCTGCCATAGCAGCGTTCTGCTGCACCCGAGGCACAGTGCACAGAGTATGGCTGCAGCACACAACTCTCAGCACCAAGCCCTCACCTCTCCTTCTGCAAACCAGAACACTGTGCTATGCTGCACACTCAAGGCATGCCTGGTGCCTCCGCTTACACCATCACAAAACAAACCTCCTGTTCTAGTTTTCCATCTTTTTGCTGGCCTTCATAAAAGGCAGATCATACATAGCTTCAATTGTAGACCCAACACGATAACAGCCCTCAGGAAGCTCTTCAGCTCCTTATGCTGTTTTTGTTCAGCACTGATAAGGCACATGTTCTCCAAAAGGGTCTGACATTAAGTTTCAGCCTTGGCAGTAAAGAAAGTGATTCTTACATCCCTTTTGTCACAGTGTAAGTTCTTCGGTGAAGAACTTCCGCTTCTGCTCTGCAGCAACATGGAGGCACCCAACTCGTGCTGCTGTGTTAGAAGGGGTTTTGTCTGCTGTGGCGATACACCGACATGTGTGCTTCAGTAAAGCAACGGGCACGTTTCATGTCCAGCATTTCTGCTGCACGGTACTTCGAGCCAAAGCCTTGTGTGCATGCGCAGCAATACTACTTTTATGAAAAGTAGCGAAACGTTCAGCAAAAACTTCTACAAGTCTTCAAGAACACAAATGAGCAAAATCTGCACTAACGATTTCACATCAAATAATTGCAACATACGGCGTGTGTTCTGCGTAACGGTGACTTTACAGCCGTTTAACCAACAGCAGGGGCCCATTTCCACTCACCGCAACCCCCACAGCGAGAGGCACAGCCGCCCAGCCTGTGGGCTCAGGGAGACATAGGCACATGGCCTCAGCTTTCCTAGCGGAACAAGAGCCCAAACTGACAGAACATCGCTCCACAGAACCGGAGAAAAACCGGGGAGGCTCTGAAGGCTCCATGTCTGCCTGGTGGGGCCAGGCGAACTGCCCGCATCCCTGTCATGCGTGCCACGTCCCACAGAGCCCACGGGGAAAGGTCTGCATGGCTGTGACTTGGGGTCTGGCCCCAAGAGATGGCTGTTGCCTTCACTGTGCCCAGTGAGCACAGAGAGCTTTACATAAAGTTTGCCAAGCAAAATTTCCAAGTTTCTTTACCATGTTCTTTAAATCTTCCCAATTTATCTCACAAAATACATTCAGTAAGGTGCAGTATAACAAAACAGCAATCCAAACAGCTTACCATAACCTCCTAGGGCACTGCACATCATTCTGCCGTGAGCGTGCAAGGGCGCAGCCAGAACAGCACGCAGCTCCTGCCGCCTGAACGCCCGCCTGGCTTCCGCCTGCACACAGCTTCAGTGCCACTGCCGGCCCACAGTGCTGCACAGCACTGCCTGCTGCTCACTGCCTGCTGCTCACTGCACACTGCTCACTGCCTGCTGCTCACTGCCTGCTGCTCACTGCACACTGCTCACTGCACACTGCTCACTGCCTGCTGCTCACTGTGTGCTGCTCACTGCCTGCTGCTCACTGCCTGCTGCTCACTGTGTGCTGCTCACTGCACACTGCTCACTGCGTGCTGCTCACTGCGTGCTGCTCACTGCCTGCTGCTCACTGCCTGCTGCTCACTGCGTGCTGCTCACTGCGCGCTGCTCTGCAGCAGCAGGATGCTCCTGGCCTGGGGGGGCGAATGCAGCAATCGCACCTTCTGAACTCTATGGGTCTGAGAACGTGGAATTAGCTATTCTGGGTAGCATAGAGCAGTTACCACAGCAACAGGCTGCAGTTTGCATATATATTTTCTTACAGAAGCAAAATTACTGACAGCTAATAAAAAACCGCCACGCTACGGGAAGTGCTTTGCATTGCCCGCTGGGCACAGCCGCGTGCTTCAAACTCCCCAATGGCGAGCGCTGGGCCCGGCCGCTAATCGGGTGCTGCACCCGCTGTGACGAGGCCAAGCCTGGGGCTGAGGGCTGTGGGTGGTGCCCAGCCGCACGCTCCCTTCCTGCACCAGGCCTGCATGACACAGATAAGGGCTGCACGGCCCACGGCTGCAGCCCTGCACGAGGAGAATGGCTGGCGCTCCTGCCACAGCACCACAGTGTTGAGGCTGCCCATAGAGGTGGCAGCAGCACCGTGGCTGCTGTGGCTGAGGCTGTGGAACCCTCTGGAAGCACCCAACGCTCAGCCTGGGGTGGAGACTGTAGGAGGGATGTCTGCCAGCGCCGGGCTGGGCAGCAGGCAGTGCGTGGGGAGGAGGAAGTGTTGCGTGGCTCCCACTGCGCTGTGTGAGGCCCTTTGGTGTGTGACGGGTGAGTGGCTGCAGGCTCTGCTGTCTGTGCCAGCCTGCATCCCGCCAGGGCTGTGCTCCCGGGCTGATGGGGGGCAGCTGCAGCCTGGGCAGGCAGCGTGCAGGAAAAACATAGCAGGAAAAACATAGCAGGAAAAACATAGTTACCTGCTCATGCAAGAAGTACTGCTCTCCCTTCAGATGTAAGCAGCCTTTCCAGATGGGGCACTCAGAATTAAAGGCAGAACCAGAATGTGGCAAATGTTCCAAATCTTGTGCCCCAAATTCAGCTGCTGATCAATAATAAATTCTGCACAAACTGCAAAGTTCGAACGATAAAGTAATTGGTTGGCTATTGTCTGGGTTTACAGAGTTTACAGTTATCTTTACTTTACATTCTCTTAACGCTCTCCTCCCATTTGTTCTTATGCCAACAGCACACTGCTGCAGGACTGCACTGCAAGCACTGGGAACTTTCAAAATAATTCTGTTTCTAAGCAAAAGTATTCATATAGTTCATCAGTTTCTGAGAATTTCAGATCTATGAGATCCACAGTATAAAATTAAGATCTATTTCCTGAAAGCTTGACTCAATTGACTCATGACTGTTCTTTTAAAAGACTGCAAAGCCATTTAGGAACAGTCATCCTTCACTAGGCGGGTATGCTGCCTAAGGACGCTCCAGAGAAAGCATTGCATTCCTTTGCAGGAAGACTGGGAAAGCCCTGCAGTCCTGGGCAGGGAGCACGGCACAGGGCTGGAGCTGAGCAGAGCATCGCCCCGACTGAGAGCTCCCATGGCTCAGGGCTGCACCCATCGGGTCATGGACGGAGCTCCAGGGCTGTTCAGAGATGGAGGGATGCTGAAAGGCTGAGAAATACTGTGTAGATACAAAGCTGGGAAACAATCGTGCTCTGATGAATGAGCAAAACAACTAATTAACTACTAATTAAAGATGAACTTGTTGGCACCTTGTACTTGGATCATGGTTTGCCTTTCTTTCATTTTCTATCCATCTGAAGTGCCATCAGCAGCAGACTGCCTGGGTAGATTGATGGCCACAGGCCACGCTTTCAATCTTGTTTCTTTCCTTGATGTTATTACTGCTTCCAAAGTGTTGTCCAAAGCCTGAAGACCTCCACGGGCCTTGTTCATCTGTTACTGAAATACTGAAGTGCCTGGGAGGGGCTTTCTTCTCTCAGAGCACAAATTATCCTCACAGGGAATTCGCCGGAAGGAGGGCAGACAAAAACCCAGGAAAAATGTCACTATCTGGCTTCTGCATCCACCCTGAAACCAAATCTTCATTGCTTGGCAGCTCATCAATGCTTGCTGCGTGTTCCTCAGCTGAAGTCATAGTCCTGTGTTTGTGAGTTGTTGCTGTGGAGATGGAGGTGGCTGCACCACAACACGGAAATATTATTCCAGGCAGCAAAACAGTATGCAAAAGCAGAAGAACTGAACAAAATGCCTTTTTTTTTTCCTGCACAAATATCATTAGCAACTAATAACCCTCTTTAGAGAGAGCTGTGAACATCTCTCTGAGCATCGTGTGCCGAGGGCTGTGCCTGCAGCCATGAGCACAGCTGTGTGGCAGACAGGTGCCTGTGCACACAGCACAGCCGTGCACAGCACAGCACAGCAGCACACTGCTCAGCCATGCACAGCACAGCCGCACACTGCTCAGCCATGCACAGCACAGCACAGCACAGCACAGCACAGCAGCACACTGCTCAGCCATGCACAGCACAGCACAGCACAGCACAGCAGCACACTGCTCAGCCATGCACAGCACAGCACAGCACAGCAGCACACTGCTCAGCCGTGCACAGCACAGAACAGCAGCACATTTCTCAGCCATGCACTGCACAGCACAGCACAGCACAGCACAGCAGCACAGTGCTCAGCACTGCCATGCACTGCATGGCCAGCACCACACAGCAAGCTCTGCATCGCGTGCTTGGCCCCCTGCACCCACGTGCTGGCCGTTGGCTGTGACTTGGTTTTTCCAGTCATTTTCCAAAATGCAAACACGTCGAGATGTTCTGCTCATAGTTCATTTGAAGAAGTTCTGAGGAGCATCTGAGGTGGCACAGCGGCCCACTGGGACTAAAGGAGCACATGATGATGTCACTTTGTAGAGTGGAGCAGAGCTGAGCGACCCAGAGATGCCATGGGCAAACTGCAGTTTTCCTGTTAAAGACAGAGAAAGTATTGGGATAGCAGCAGGCTTTGGGTTAAAGCCCTGACTTTGTGGAAGTAGGTATTCAGCAGGTGCCCATGGAAGAGCTTAGTGGTGACTGATGGCAAAAGCACGGCGTTCCATTGCTTCTGGTGTGCAAACAACCCTACGTCACTTCATTTTTGAGTCAGTAATAACATCAACATAACTGATCTCGCTTGTGTACATGTTTCTGTAGACTGGGAGGAAAGCGTACTTTCCTGTGCCATTTTCTCTATCTGTGTGGAAGTTTTTGTGTTCTCAATCACTAGCAGTCGTAACGCTCTCTTATTAGAGCTGATATTTCTTATTTCCATTGTTTTCCTGAGCTTTGCTTCAGCTCTGGGCAGAAAAGCGGCGATTCTAACAGGGGCCAGGAGCATTTTGTTTGAACTGAATAAGGACACTTTGATTAATTTGGAAGCCGTTATCCGAATCGGAGGAAATGTGGGAAACACATGGACAATCTGTGCTCCCCCCCGCTGGGAGAGAAGTCTCCTCTCTGTCAGTTCTACCGAGTGCTTGCAGACAACAGCTCTGCCTTCCTGCCGTATATCTTGTCTAACAGATCCAGACTTGGGAACACCGTTCTCTTTCCCGATACGGGAACAGGTACCAGGAGCCCTTGTCTGTTTGTAAAAAATAGCAGTCGTTAATAATAATGAATTGGGGCTGCAGAAATCTCCCTTGTCTCTTCTTGAACTGCTTAGTAAAGTTTTCAGTTTCCATTAGGACCGTATAGCTGAAATGCACATCTTCATGCACCGAACTGAGCACGAACCCCTGGACTTGTTTCCCATCTCTCCCATCTGCCTTTCAGACGAGGCTCCCAGGCAGCGTGCAGTGCTGCAGTGCCAGCAGCTCCCAGTGCTGCCCACAGCCACCCCGCTGCCTTGGCCGCCACACTGCACCCCAGTTAATACCTGACTGCTGCTGGAGCGACGTTCCTCTCTCCAGGTGTCTCTGTCCCACACACAGCTTGCATTAACAGAGAGCTGCCCGGACGCCCAGGTGATACATTTTACCGAGTGGATGTGCAGCTCACTGCCTGGTCTCTTCTCCTTGCTGCACAAGACAGCAGCAGCAATGGGCCGTATGTAGAAGAGCATCTCTTGCTCTCCTGATCTCTTGTGCCTACAGTTATTTCACTTCTCTTTTTTTTATTTTTTTATTTTTTGTTTATTTTCTTCCAGGAAAAATACTCTTTTTGCCAAAATATGATAATGGTGCAAAAACTTCCAGTTCTCACTTGTCCGGAGTGTTACACTTGATCTGTAGCAGTCCGGAGCGTGTATTTGGAACGAAGGAGATTGAGTCCAGCAGAACCCTGGCAGCAGCTCCAGTATGGGGGTAAATCGCCCCCAAACGGGCGGGGGGTGTTGGGTGGGAGATGGGTGGCCATGGGCAGGTAATTGGTGGGCGCTGTTCTGGGCCCGGAGCTCTGAGCAAACGGTGCATCCCCTCTGCCAGCCACCAGGTGCTGCCCGGGCAGATGCTGCAGCCAAGTGCGGAGCGGTTGTTTAACGCTGGGCGCAAGGCTTGAGCTGCTGTGCTGACAGAAGCTGTGAGCGCCGGCCTGTTTGCGAACTCCGGCATTTTGGCACTCAATCAAAGTATTTGCTTCCCAAGAGCATTTGATACAGCTGTGATCCAAAGGATCACATTTTAAAAGTATTTTGTTGCAAAACTGTCAAGTTGCTCAAGTGGAAGTACATGGCAGCTGCTCCTCCTCAAAGGACACAGCGATTTCAGGAATGGGACGGTTTAAGGGATCCCAGCTGTCGAGCCAAAGCACAACCATCGCTTTTCCCCAGACCTGCCGCAGAGGCAGCAGCTGATTAACAGGAGCGATACTGTCTGGCTTTGCGGCTGAAATACAGACAGCTGCTGAACGCGCCGGGTCAGTGCAGCGCCATCAGCAGCTGAACTGGGAGAACTCAGTGATGGCACATAGCTGTGCTGCAGTGCTGACACGGCGGATGGCAGCTGAGGTGGGGCACAGTGCCTGTCCTGCCGTGGGGACAGGAACAGCCCCGCAGGGTCCGACTGCGCACGGATGTGAGCATGGAGTCACAGCAGCCAGCTGTGCTGCAATAATCACTTACAACGAGCATAGCATACGGGAATTGGTGCCCCACAGTACCTCATGCAGACAGGCAGAGTGCTGCTTTCTCCTTTCTCACAGCTCGTCCAGCTGCATGCTGCCCTGCACACCACTCTGTGGTGGTTTGTTTCACACCCTCCTGTCAGCTCTGGTGAAAACAAATGTTGGTTCATTCCCAGTTTAGCATTTCGACACTGGGAGCCAACAAGGAAATGATGTTCCTCTCCTTTTATGGCTTTCTGCTCTGGCCTGACTAGAACAGGAGCATTTTGGCGATGGTGATGGATCTCTGTTGGACCATCTCGGAATAGCTGCAGGCAGAGCAGCCGGGGCTGCACACAGCACCTGCACAAACAGCAGCACATGCACACAAATTGTGTGCACACACAGCACCTGCACAAACAGCAGCATGCGCACACGCAGTGCGTGCATGCACAGAGCAGAGCTCCTCATGCACACCAGGGGCTCACAGGGACCTCCAAAGGCTCTGACTGCCACTGGAGCTGCGTTTAGTGAACCTGGGAACAAACAGCCAGCCTGGCTGCCTCTGCCTGCACTCAGCAGGGCTGTGGGAGGCAGGGAGACAGGAGCACAGCTGCATGGAGCCAGCCAGGGACATGGTGTGGTCGAGTGTAACCTCGTGCAGGGCACTGTGCTCCTTTTCTGTTTTCTGCACTTGTTTAAAAAGTAAATTGCAATCCGTGCTATAGAAAATGCTATGGTTTGGGGAGCTCTGGTGTCAGAGCATAGCCATAAACACGCCAGCAGAAGTGGATGTTAGTTGGTGCTCTGGGTTTGGTGCTTTTCAGGGGAAACACATGAGGGAAGAACAGTGCAGTGTAAGGTCCATAAAAGGTATTTGTCTTATATGTGCATTTGACCAATGACATCATTTATTACAAGGAAAGGAAAAACGTGGCCAGTTTCCACTTCTGCACACTCCCTCTCAGGGGTTGAGGGGCAGCCCAGCACCTCCAGAAACATGCCTGAGTTCCACTGGTCCCATATCCCTGTACTGGTGCTGCCGAGGGAGGTGCTGCCAAAAACGCCCCTGTGCAGGCTGCAGCAGGCAACACAGAATCACAGAATCACCAAGGTTGGAAAAGACCTTCAAAAGATCATCCAGTCCAACCATCCACCTATCACCAATAGTACTCTTTAAACCATGTCCTTCAACACAAAATCCAAATCCACGTTCCCATCCTGCCTATAAGGAGCAGAACTCACCCAGCAAAGCTCACACTCACAAGCTTGGGACATAATGAGGCATAGGGCGATAAATCCACAGCCCTGGGTTAATGATTATCTGACTCCTTAAACGTAAGCTAGAACTTCCAACCCCATATTTAAAGTTATGCTCCTTATAGCAGTGCTACAAGGAGTAGTAGCTTTGTAAGCGCCAAGCACAGAAGAGCGTTACAGGAACCTGACTTTGGGTAAATTATCACTGGTTACTTTGTGGGTTTTTTGTTTGTTTTATTTTCTTAGCACTCTGCACTGGGGCACAGTGCTGGGGAGGCAGCGGGGAAAGAAGAAGAGAGAAAGGAGAAGCAAAAAAAAGGAAGGTCAAGATCAACCGCTTTCACTGTAACTGAAAGCAGCATGTGGGAAAGAAAGGACACGTCTGGGGTCAGTGAGAAGGGTGCTGAGGAGCAGGAGAGAGGTGCACAGCAGAGGGGATGGCAGGGGAGGGCTGCAGGATGGCAGAACGGTGCTGTGCTGCACAACAACACATTTCCTTCACTGTTCTGTACTGCTTGCTTTTGACCAAGCTACCTCTGCTCCCTGTAGGTCAGAAGCATTGCAGAACACATTGCAGGAGGTACCAGAGCACACGTACACTTCTGTCTCAGGAGAGAAAAGGACCCAGTGACAGAAAGACAAGGCGCACACCCGGACAGCAGGGCGTCAAAGCAGATGCAGAGATGGCTGCTGATACCAAAAACCTGCCTTAAAACATGAGTGAGATGTGAGCCCAGCACAAGGAATCAAGCACAATTATTGCGTGCTATGAAGCACTGCTCAGAAAATGATTATTTTCCCTTATAACAGCATATGGTGTGATGCATCGAATCATTACAATGAGATGCAGCAGTGCTCAACTGAAGAAAGCTTTCTCTGAGCATTCCTAAAGGAAGCACACACCGGGCTGCTCCTGGCTGCACAGGCAGAGCCTGAGGGCACTTTGCTGAGCCAGTGACACAGAACTCCTCAGGACCCCACGTTTCACAGGGAGCAGGGAAACTGCTGTAAGAGCAGGGTAATTACAACCAAATGCATTCTCCTCTGTTTATTTCAGCACTGAAGGCAGCTCTGGTGCTCTCTCTTCCCTCAGTGTGCCGTGACAGCACTGTGCCCAGGGCTATCACCCTCTATCCAGAGGAACACAGAGGAGGTGCTGGCCATGACAGTCCTGCAGAGCTCATTTCTGGCTCCTGAGGAGCCCACAGGCTTTCCCATACTGGGAAATGATGAAGCAAAATAGAGGCACACAGAGCACCCGCACACATTCGGACCGCTGGGGCTGCTCCCTGCTGGGGAGCCCGGACACACACACAGCATTCATTCCCACTGCACAGCTCAGCAGCTCAGCACAGCCCAGAGGTTTCCACCAAAGCCTTTCATGCACCACAGAGAGGTGCCACACACCCGCACAGCTCCGCACCAAGAGGCCCTGGGCACACAGTAGCCCCACACTGTTATTCAGCATTGGGTTTAAGTTTCACCATTCCCAAACTTAGCTCCTCAGAGGTCATGAAAAATTTCCCACTTCTGACCTCAGTGTCAGCCAAGCCATCTGACACAGGTCATGGGGTGGGACTGCAAGCACAGCAAACTGACCAAAGGAGTGTGCAGATTGCACGTCCCCATGGACACCCGCTGACACTGCACGGCAGCACTGCTGGCAGCCAGCAGAGCGGTGGCTCAGGGGCTCCGTTCCGTTGGGCCTCTGCCCACAGAGCTGAGCAGTGCAGGGCCGGGCTGAGAATCGCCCATACCCAGTGCTCCGGGTACCCTCGTGCTTCATAGGACAGATTCTTTTTTAAGGAGATTACTCAGAATGAAAGAAAACCCGTGGAAACCAAGGCCCCATCCCCCCCGCCTCCATTCATCACAGCATCCTCCCACGGAGCCGTGACACCACGGCCGCCGGAGCTCAGGGCAGTTCCTCACCATTTCCCAACACCCTTCCATGAGCCCACATGCCCACTCAACACAGTGTGACTTCCAGCCTCACCGCCTGCAGAGGAGCTCCTCGTGGCTGCACCATCCCCATGTGATAACATCACAGCGTGAGTGCTGAGATGTACGCCCTGCCATGTGCTGCAATAAGCAAAACCAGCGTCCTATGGGCAAATCAACATGGCCCCACAGAAAAAGGAAAAGCAGTCAATAAACAACAGTGTTCTCATCCAACTCCAGACAAATCACGAGAGGCACTGCGCTGATGGCTCGGTGCTTAGTACTGATTTGTGTGTTTCGATCCCATGTTTGCATTTACAGCCGAAATCCTTCTGAGCTCAGATTTCCTCACTCCCGGATGCATTCCCTTGCACTGACCACACACCGGTACGGCACGGACCTCCCAGCACCTCCCACCATGGCCCGTGTTGTCCCAGCAGGAACGGGGCACTGGGTGCTGGTGGGGCTGCTGTGGGTGGAGTGCAGGTTCCATCGGGGGGCAGGGACAGCCCTTCTGACAGCTTCCACAGGGAAGAAGCCTCTAAAATCTTACCTTTGTTAAAGACTGTGTTAAACGTCAGAGGAAGAAGCAGCAGCATTCAGCACCGTGTTCTGCATAGGGAAAAAAGCTCCAGCTCTTCAAGTAGTATTCAAGCAATGCATTCTTTCCTTCCCAAAAGGATACACTGAGGGCAACTTGAAACAAGAGCAGAGATAGAAATCCAGCTCTGCTCCCATGACCAGCTCCCATGAACCAGGACCAGCACAGAGCGGTGGCAGAGCGGAGCCGGGCAGTGCTGTGCTCACAGCCCATGGCTGCTCCTGCGAAGCACTCGTGGGTGGGCACAGCCCTGAACAGCTGCCTTCAGTGTGTAAGCCCGTGTGTGCTTTGTGCTTTACAGCACACTTCACATGCTGTCTCTGGGCCTTGGGGTACCATGGAGGTGATAAAACACGAAGAGCACTGGGCTGGTGGTGTACAGGCTTGCAAGGAGCAGAGTTCCTCCTGGGCCACAGGAACAGCGCTCAGATGAAATGGTGTTAGAAAGCAGGAACAAAACGGAGAGCAGTGGCAGTCAGGTGAGGGAACACCCCACCTCCAACATTAATGGCTGAGCAGCAGAAAGCCCTGTTCCATTCTGTGTGTTATGGGATGTGAGGCAACAGCCCACAGATGTCCTTTCCAAAGCCTGTGCCCAGGTACACACAGGGAATGCATTTGGCTGCCACAACAATTTTATTTATTTATTTATTTATTTCCAGATTGTACCAGTAAGGACAGGTGAGATGCCCCTACAGCAGCACATCTCCATGCAGCTGCAATGTCCCCATCACCGCTCAGCCACCCCCTGCAAATCTCCTCCCAGCACAGGAGCAGCCGGGGAGCTGAGCTCTGCTTGTGAGCGATCAGTGTGCACCTGCACAGTTCTCAGGAGCAGCCCTGGTGGTGCCTCGGGAGCTGTGCACCAAGCTGGGGTCCCTCACTCTGACCAACACTTTCCACATTCACTGCCCCGGCTCTGCTGCCCCTGACAGACGGGCATAGAGCAGAGTGCTGCTCCCGTCCCTGCACTGCGCTGCACAGGGCTCCTTATTGGCACCCATGCTGCTCTCTGCAAGGAACATTTATTTTTAGGCTGCTGACCGCCACTGAGACGTGCTTGGACTGCTTTCAGCCTGACTCACCGCGGAGCTGCTGTGCTCCTGTGGCCAAGTTCTGTCCCCACCCAAAGTGGAGGAAAACGGAACAAAATAAAACATAAAGACCTGGGCTGGGCCCAAGGCCTCAAGAGTGCCCCCTGCCCTGCTGCGTCCAGCTCTGCTGTGCGGGGCACGGGGACCTGGCAGCATGGCTCTCACTGCTTAGGGCAGGCAACAGCTGCAAGTGGGCACAGCTCTGAGTTATCTGGAAAGAGACCAACAGTGGAACACGGTTTAAATACTCAAACGCTTGGAAGCTAAAGCCGCCTATCGGCCTCAGTCGCATCAGAGCAGCAGGGCCACACCGCTGCCAAAGGGACCGCGTGGCTCGGGGCTGGTGCAGGGAGTTGGGATTTGGTGCTTTGCTTTCCCTGAGCTGCTCCCCTCACCGAGAGGCACAGGGCTGTCCGTTCCGCAGCACAGCAGCAGCACAGCACCCAGATCCTCTCCATGGTTTTTACCTCTGAGCCTACCGTGGCCTCCATGCTCCTGGCCAGCACCTCGCCCTGTTCCTGCGGCTCTGTGGGAGCTGCAGAGCAGAGCTGCTGCCTTATACCTCCCCTCTGTGGTGGTTTGCAGGGGCTGATCAGGCAGAGCCAGCTCCTTGTTGCTCTTCTTCTCTTCCAGTGCTGTGAGCACAAGAGCCAGGAGGCCCATAACTGCATGTTCTGCTCTCAGAAATAATCTCCTGAAGTAAAGCAAACCTCTACTTGCATCTTGAAGTTAGATTTGACAAGAAGCAGCAGGAATAAGGAAATGCATCATTTTTGTTTTTACTTGAAAACTTCCTCAGTGCATCACTGGTGTTCTGCAGCCAGGTCAGACGGCACAAAGAAAGCTGCCTGCACACAGTGCAGCTCATGCAAGGCCTGCCTGGCCCACCGCCCAGCCCTGCTCCCTCCTCCTGGCCTCGGTCACAGGGGGAAGCAGCCACCTTCCCAGCCTTGCTACCAGCTGAGTCTGTCCACCTTTTTGCATACCTCCTTTGGTGCACATCCTTGGTGCCAGCCCAAACAGATGGGAGATGTAAATGGGCGCAGCTATTCATGCCAAAATGAAAACCCCCAGGAGCTGTAGTTCAGGCCAGGAAGTCACGTATGCAAAGGCGGCTCTGCATGGAGCCTGCAGCACCCAGCTCCAGCATGTTTCCCTCGGGCTCGGGTCTGGCCTGGCACCAACTAGCAGATCACTGATCACAAAAGACATTTGACAACAAAAGTTCCTGCTGAGAAATGTCACAATGATATTTTATTTGCAATCTCAACAGAGCACAGCATACCCTATGCTGGGTTTGGTGTCGGGCTGCCCGCTGCCAGTTGACCTGCCTCTGTCCTGCTGGAAACAAATCGGCAATAGGCACTTTCAGTGACAAACTCAGCTCCTGTATGTTCTGCTGCCTGAACAAAGCTATCTGAAGAATAAAGCAGTGCATGCTGCCGATGTTCTCCCACACAGCTTTCCCCTAGTTCCATTGCCAGAACTCTCCCCAGCAGTTCATTTGTCCGTGCTTTTCAGCCTGCCCAAAACCTGCACTACTTTTGCCATCAGCATCTCTCGGAAGTTGTCCCCCATGAGGAAGTAGAACACGGGGTTGATGGCACTGTTGAGGAAGGCGATGGGCCGGGTGATGATGTAGGCAGTGTTGATGGTGCTCTGGGTGCACATGGACATGTTGAGGGCTGGGATGCGGGAGGCGAGGCGGACATTGCGCATCACATGGTATGGGGTGAAGAGCAGCGAGAAGGTGGTGACAGCCAGCACCACCAGGGTGAGCGGCCTCTCAAGAGCCAGGACAGAGCTGCTCCTCTCCTTCCAGGTCTTCAGAAAAAGCAGCATCTTCACGTAGAAGAAGCACATTACGGCAAGGGGGATGAGGAACCCAAAGAGCGTCAGGAACAGACTGTAGATGAGGCTTTTCTCTGGGTCCCCAGAACTCGCGTAGTCGAGGCACGTGAAGTTATTGGCTGGTGACACTGTCTCCAGGAAGAAGGTCAATGGCAACAGCTCCAGTATCACCAGGACCCAAACAGCAATGCACACAATGAAGGCTGTCTTCCTCTTCTGCAGTGCATGATCTCTGAAAGGGTATCTCATGAGCATGTACCGGTCAATGCTGATGACGGTAAGGAAGAGGATGCTGGTGTACAGGTTGACGTGCAGCAGGAACCTGTTGCTGTAGCACAGGATGCTCGAACTTATCCATCGGCCTCGGGAGTAGCTGCTCACCAGGACCGGTAAAGTGCACAGGAACAGCAAATCTGACAGTGACAAGTTGAACAGGTAAATATTGCCATTTTTCCACTCCTTTAGGCAGAAGATATAACCAAGCACAACAACGCTGTTCCCAATGGCACCCAAAGCGAACTCCAGGCTATACATGGTGGAGAGGTAAACCTTCTGCAGGGCTTCTCCCACATCCTGACAGGCATCCGTCCCATTCACAGCCTGCAAAGGCAGAATGAAAAAAGCACGTCAGCACAATCCATCATATTGCTGTCGTAGTATTGTTGCTGTAATAGATCAACACGGCACACTGCTTCCTTCCAGCCCAGGTAGCAAGTAGGTGCATGAAGATCACACCTTGTTTGCACAAGGTTTCCGCTCTCAGCTGCTGGCAGGGTCAGCGAGGAGCAAACACCCAGGAGAGCACGCAGCCGGGAGGGCCCTGCAGTGCGGCCGGGCGCTGACACCCCGCAGGCAGCGGCTGCTCGCAGCCCTCAGCTCCCTTACACAACTTCCGCCCGCGCTGCCCTCTCAGCACAGCATCGGTCCGTTTCTAGGAGGATGAGCTCAGCAGCACGGCTGCTCTGATGGTATTTCTCAGAATTCTTTAAGAACTTACCAGACTGCGCTTACTGAATGGACGGAGCCATTCGTGGCGTGTTCAAGTTTCTGCCCGCACCCCAGCAGCAGGATGGCACAGAAGTGGTGCAGGTGGAGCACATCCCCCCGCTCCTACAGGAGCACAGGGCTGCCCCGGGGCTCTGCAGCGTGGTGGCGAGGAGCGAGAACTCCTGGGGAGCTGCACCTCACAGGAGGTTGCTTGGGGATAAACCTTGCTTTCGTCCTGAGGGTATGGATGAGCAAATGCTTTTGTTTCAAAGAAATCAAGCAGAGGCACAGGCGTTCAGCCCTCTTCCTCAGGGAAACATCCACCTGCTGCTGAGAATCCCCAGGGGCACTGAGCACCAGTGAGAACAAAGTGGTCAGAGTGCAGGGGAAGATTGAGTGTTAGGAAAGTAAAATGTGGGTTACAACTGATATCAAGTTAAGGTTCAGCTCTGAAAGGACATCAATGTGACTGCCACAGAGTCTGCAACAGGCTGGATAAGGACATGATTTGCAGACACCACAACTTCTCAGAGCTGCTCTGGTGCCTGAAGCACGTTAGCCTGAGAATGGGGACCTTGGAGCAAAGTGACACGCTATGCTCTGCAGGCAGCTGATGAGACAGAACAGGCACAGCACACATAGCTCCCCACAGCCACACACAGCAGTACCCACTCTTCCCTCTGTGCCCCAGAGCTCCTCAGAGCCCTCGGGACCTGGAGCTGTTGGGGCCAGAGCAGCACCAGGCGCACCCGGGTCCTGCCTGCTGGGGTCCTGTAGAGCAGCTGCAGAAGTGACCACGCTGCCACCAGCACTTCAAGTACAAATAACAACTAGCAAGCTTCTGCATTAGCAGACACGTTGATACAAGCAGCAGAAGCAGAGGGGCTGCTGGCTTGCAGTCCATGAGGCCATGCAGGAGCTCTTCGTGGAGCAGGAAGGGGCACAACACACAGCTCCACACGCAGCTCCCCATGCAGGGGCACAGCGTGCAGCTTACCATGCTGGGGCTGCTCCCTCGGTGAGTTCACACCAACCATCCCTCAGTGGAACTTCTCCGATTGCCAGAGCTCAGCGCACCACGGATGCTTTATCCTCGTTTGCATGTGATGCAGACGTTGATGAGTCATGCGGAGGCGCGATCTGTGTGGCTGCAAAGCACCAGGAAGGTGCCCCAAGTTTGTACAGGACCAGCAAGAGGCAGAGGAGAAGCTCCCCCCTGTGCTGTGGGCTGCCCTGGGTACAGCACAGTGACGCAGCCAGAATGGCTCCAGCACAAGCAGCACCTGCCGAATTCACAGTGCTGCTGTGCAGCCAGCACCACCAACAAGTGGGATGGGATGAATGGAGCCAGCTACAAAGTGCATAGGGGTTCCATTTCGCTCAGAATTCCTCTTCCGGGCCTGCTTATCTGCTACACCAGCTCGTGGGGGAGCTCAGGGGCTCTGCCGCAGGCAGCACTAACAGCCCTGAGCTGTGCAGCAGTGCCACATGCCCGTTCACACAGCCTGCAGCAATGCTCCACATCCACTCCATACCCAGAGTGCCGGCTCCAGCTGTCGGGAGACAGCTGCCAACACCGGAGCAACATCTTCCTCTTTGCATCACTATCATGATATGGGCCATAAAAAATTCAAAAGAGAATGGAAGGGGCAGCAAAGAAACCTATCACATGATGGGTCAACCCATCAGTGACAACTCACCAGTCATCACTTGTGGCCAATAGAGGCAGCCTGCAGCAGATGAGGTGCTGTGGGATGAGTGGAGGTTTGCCACAGAAGCTGACCGTGAGGGAGCAGCCAACATGAGACCCCTGCAGTAGTAATCCAGCAGGCAGACGTGCCCACCCAGCTGCTTGCTGGAGCAGATCTCATAGATTTTGATGACAGGAGAAGGCCATTGCTTTTTCAGCCTATGGAAAGTATCAAAATGTATAGAATATTGACAGCTTAGAGGAAAGGGGGAAGTGGGGAGCAACACACTTGACAGAGCTTTTCCCATAGAATCATAGAATTTCTCAGGTTGGAAAAGGCCTTAAAGATCAAGTCCAGCTGCAACCTTACCTACTACCTTCTGGATCTGTCTCCAACTCTGCTGATATATTGGCCACAAGAGGTTTAGAGCTCTTCAGAACATCGAGGACAACTTCTGTTAAATAAAAAAAAAAGCATCAGAAAAAATGAATACATTCGGAATGCATAGAATGCCTTCACCTGCAGTGCCACTGCAGCCTCTAAAGGCACTGCTGAATGCCTCCCCCTGTGCTGGGCCACCACCTGAAGAGATCTGCAGTCTCTAAACACATTGGGAAATGATAGGACAAAAGTGCTCTTTTTTCCTCAAAGTATCCACACATCCACCTTCTGTGTGAGGTCACAGAATGATTTGTACTGAAAGGGATCTCAGAGATCATCCAGTTCAGGGACGCCTTCCAGTAGAGCAGGTTGCTCACAGCCCTGCCCAGCCTGCTCTTGAATGCCTCCAGAGAGGGGGCACCCACAGTGACTAAGTCTTGGATGGTTCATTTATTTAGAAACTGATGTCACAAGTCTCTGATGCTCTTTTCCATCATTCTAGTCCTTACGAAACACAGCCACAGGCCTCTTCATTCCGTGCTCTGCGGTAAGTTGTGGGATATTCTTATTTTGTTAAGAAAACATTGCATGAAACAACCAAGAAAGTATCCAAGGAAAACATCACCAGCATCTCTAGCACCTGGAAACAGCATCAGAGGGGCAGAGTGCCAGGTGTGTAAGGACATGCTTCCATTACACTCAAACAGACCCACATTTCTCTGACAAAGCTTCCAACATAGGCAGTGAGGAAATTCAGTGACACAGCACTGCCACAAGGCTCGTAATCATGGGGTAACTGGGCAACTGGTAAGCTTCTCCTTTCCTCTTGGGAAAAATGCATTGAACTGAGCAGGCTGATACATGGCAGAGGTCAGACTTGTTTTTTTCAGGCCAGCTGGTCTCCCAGTCAGCAGCCTCAATACAAACCGTGTCATAGAAAAGCAACCCAGTGCCACCACCAGCAATTCAAACAGCAACCTGCCCCAGCGAGCTCAGCTGTGCAGATGGATGTGTGCAGATGCATGCAGGCGTGTGCTGTCCTGCAGGCAAGATGCTGGAGCGTTGCTTCCAAAAGTTTCACCATACTGCTCCCCATCAATTCAAAGCAAATCTTCAAAGCCTGATGTGCCTTTGGCTGGAGCAGGCTCAGTCATTAGTCAAGGCTGTGCTTTTAAATGCCTGGGGTTCTCCAGCATCCTGAAGGCTTTGAGGAAGACAGTCAGGCACATTTGTTGTCACTAAGGACCTTTAATTGGTGTATATTATATTGAGGCCTATCAAATGAGTCATGCATATTGGAGGGTTCATTGTGACGCATTTGCATGTGGCTCAGTCACTGGGGCTGGCTGCGAGCAGAGCCCCCAAAGCAGGGGGGTTGGCCCCCCCCAGATGCACTGTGGGAGCGTGGAGCAGGGCCCTCAGGTAACAAATTCCAGGAGAAGGATCAGTGGGCACAGGGCTCTTAAGAGAGAGCAGAGGGACGGCAGAGAGCAGCTGGGCACAGCACACACAGCAGCACACGCACAGAGCACCCGTTGCTGTAAGGCACAGCAGCCCCACCTGCTCCTACCTTTGCTGCAAAGAAAGGATTGAACAACACACCTTTACCTTTCCTTTTTCAGCACCAGGTTTACCTGTGTCCCAGGATAAATGTGACTCATTCCTTCTCTGCCCTGATCCCCGGGCTCAGCTGAACAGAAGCGCAGATAAAACCCAAATCCCTCCACTCCCACGTTTCCCTATGTGCAATTCTGCTTTTATGAGAGGAGCACACGAACAAGCCTGAAGTGTTATGACTGCCTGTGGAATGCCGTTTGCATAACAGGTTTTGATAATGCCCGTCATGTACAACAGCCCCCCGAGTACTTTGCCACCTGTTATTTGGAATTGCACCAATTATGTCCAGGGTGCGAAAAATAAGGGAAGTTGTGAAATTGTTTCAGCCGCTCCATTTGACTTTGTTCCCTGCAGGAATAGATCTTAACAATGCACGCTTCAGAAACTCCGACACAGCCATCCTCCGTGCCCCAAGCTGCACAAGCCCTCTTTCCCACCTGCCCATCCAGGAAGGTTGGATCTATGTGCAAAAGCTATTTCCCTGGAGAGATGAGCACTCCTCCACAGAGCAGCACTCAGCTGCAGGAGTGCGGCAAGAGCCACTGCCTTCTGCCTTCAGCAGGGCTGGGATGGACACTGCCAGCTCCCAGCACCTCAAGAACCACCATTCATTTTGCCTGGCTTCATTCCCCAGTTCAGGGAGTATGGAGGAAGGCACAAACGTCTCAAAGAAAATGACGTTTTGAAATTGTTAAGCAGTTAATATATTCACAATATAACCTTAATGCTTTCAAACATTTATCTCAATTTAACGTGCCAGGAGTACTGCACAGACTCATCACTTCTCAGCACATTTCTCATGACCCTGAATTTAGCCCTGATTCTCCGTGGCAGTTACTGTGTGTAATGAAGTTCACTTGTCCTTTCTGTCACCCACGTATTCCGTTTATTGGAAAAGAATAACATTGCATTAGAATGAGAAAAGTTTTTTGTATTCAACATAAGACAAAAATACAGCAACACTGACATAATTCCATCTAAACGCCTGCATACACACATGGAAAAAACAGCATTTGTGCAGAAGCTTTTGTGCAAAAGAAACAGGATGCTGCATGTTCGTTGGTGGTGTTTTGCAACCACCTTCAGGCCAACAGCCCACCAACGTGTGTGCTCACCATTCAAGTTTAGGGACTCGTATTTAATACAGAGAGCACTTCGACATAGAATATTCATTCAGAACTGTGCTGAACTCTGTCTTCTTCAAACCTATAACGTTGCCTAGTTTTATTCTTAAAAACTGCATAACAGTGATAGGGATAACAAGAACATGACACTTATTTAGTAAGCAGAACATAACTGCAGAGCAGTGTTGTTCTAAGGGCAGGACCTTTGCACCCTTCCCTTATCTGATGGGCACCCAGAGCTGTTCAGTTACACTACTTCCTTCTATTACAGAGCCTAATGGAGGCAATTACTGAGTAAGACGGGTGCAGATTTTTAGTATTTGCATCGTCTCACAGCCATCCCCTTCGGTCTTGTGGTGCTCACCTGGAGCTGTGCTGCAGGGCTGGCAGCAGGGATGCAGTGGGCAGATTCCACTGCTGCCACTCACGCTGGGTCTGCCCACTGCTCCTCTGCTGCTTGTGGAGCACCTGACACAAGGGGTAGGGGGTGAGCAGACAGAAGCAGCAGCTGTGTGAAACGGTGATGGCACATGCTGACACAAGCCCATTGCTGTGACACAGCAGTGGGAAGGGATTAAAAGTTGCCCAGCTGAGCCCTACGCTTCACCAGGCAGGCTGCAATGGGAGCACTGCCCACCAAGCCCAGGCAGCTGCACAGTGGGGACCAGGCACAGCCTGATGGGGGTCAGCCAGGAAAGGGGTCCCCAGGCAGTGCTGGGTCCTAAGCTCAGAAGGCAGCACCAAAAAAGCACACGTTGGATCAAGCTCGTTTTCCTGATGGAGATGACAAGAAATGCTATGCAGACACCTCAAGGCAGCACAGAATACAGCAATCACACCCAAAGCAAACAGACCCCATTCTCCCGCACCCAGCTCAGCTGCACCCAGCTAAGAGCCAGATGTGTTGCAGCACCCCTCTCTGGCTACAGATGCTCCTCCAGCCACCGCAAGTAGCTGCTCATCAGCCTGTGCCCCACGGCCATGTCACTCGGGCTGGTGACAAACGTCAGCGCCCCGTGGAAGCCGTCCTCAGCGTGCTCGTGTGTGACAGGAACGCCCACCGCCCTGAGGCGCGTGGCATACATGAATCCGTCATCCCGCAGCACATCGTGCTGGCAGGTGAGGATGTAGGTGGAGGGCAGCCCCCGCAGCTGTGCCTCTGCTGCCAGCAGTGGGGCTGCCCGCGGGTCCAGGAACCCCGGGTACTTCTCTGCCAGCGCGGGGCTCCCAAACACCGGGCCGGTGTAAACGTGGTCCTTCTTCAGCCTGTCGGGCAGCAAGGTGCTCCAGTTCACAAACTGAAACAAGTGGCCCCATTGGGCCGGCACGTGGCGGTTGGAGGTCATCGCTTCCCTGAGAGATGGATCGGAAGTAAAGTATTCGCTCCAGAACCTGATCATGAGCGACTTGGACAGAATGGGCATGTTTGCATTTTGTTCGTAAGATGGCAGATTCATATCAAGAGTTTGAAGAACAGGATAAATCAAAGCCTGGGCCTTTGGCTTGTTTGTGACTTCAGAGTCCTCCAGCAGCTGCAGATAAAGGAAATAAGTACAAAGGTACAAAGTCAAGAAGTGTTGGTTTTCTCACACCAACTAGAAACCTTAAAAGTAAAGAACTACCTACTTCTTCCTCACACTCCTCAGTGTCTGTGGTGCATCCATGTCCTTCCCAGCTGAGCACAACCTGACCAGCTTCCCAGAGATAAGAACTTCCTACTGACTTAATTAAATAACCTGCAGTAAGCACAAGAGGCACTTCAAGATTGATCAAAGGGTGCTAAAAGTTAGTCTTGTTGCTTTTATTTTGCTGTCACTGAGAACGACTGGAGTCAAATTGATGAAATTTCCTTTTCTAACACCTTCCCTAAAACAGTAAAAATTTGCTTCAGGGTGTTCCGATGCCTTTTGATTAAAAGGCTGAAGCAAACTTGCTTAATCAGAACATGAAGGACCTCCTGCACGACAGCCTGCTCGCACCAACCACACAAACAGGTGCCTTGTTCTCCTTGCAGCCTTTTCTAAGCCTCCATGAAACCACAGGCTACAGCACTGCGTTGCAAAGCCACCCGCGTACCTTCTGTGTCACAGCCGCTGCCAGGTTGCCGCCAGCGCTGTCTCCTGCCACGCAGACCCGCGTCGGGTCAACCCCGTACTGGGAGAGCACCCTGCTCTGCAGGAAGAACTTGGATGCTGAAAACACATCTTCAAACTGGACTGGAAAGCGGTATTTGGGTGCCAGCCTGTAACTGTCGGAGAGGAGCAGAGCGATGTTACTCAGTGCCGCAGAGCTGAGGAGCGCCTTTCGCCCCATCCTCACTCTCTTCCATGAAAATACATGCGTAGATACGCAGTGTTGCGTTTTCTCTATCTAGAATGCCCAAGATGTTCTTATCCCACAGTTTACTCCTTAAAATACCGTATCTGCTAAGAACATCAGCAATCTGCCTTTCTGCTTCTACAGATTCTCTGTGCCTGCAGCAGTGGCAGGACCGTCCATCCGGGAGGCTCAGACATGGGGTTGCTCACCCAGCACCACAAAGCAGAGCCTGAAAGAACCACCACTCAGCACCCACCGCTGCACCTTGGCAGCTTTTGATTATGAACACTTCAAACTAGAAAGAAGTATATGAGCCAAATAAAATGCATTGTAAAATTGAACTGAAATCCTCTCATTTATTTCAAATGCTCATTAGTCTAGAAGGAAAATCTCTTACTTGACTGATACCACAACAGCGTTTAATTGGTTTGAAGTCCTTCTTGCCAGAAAGTCATAGGATTTCATGCCTGAAATGAAAGGAGTCACTGAAAATCCATTTCAATACACATTTGAGAACAAATTCATCTACAGCTGCATGTTCCTCATGGCAGAAGCTTTCAGGTGACTGCAGCAGCACCATCAGGCTGTGTGCCCATAGGGTTATCTCAAAGCACAACCTGGGCAAGAGATCCAGCTGTCACTTGAAATATCAAATAGAATTAAGCACAATAAAAAATTACAGTACTTTCCAAGCAACATCCAGGAGGCTCAGCTGTCGTGGCAGAGAGAAACGGAAGCAAGAAGCACAGCAAGGTCAGCTCAAGCTCTCAGCATCACACATGCATTCACACTGAAATGAAAGAAATTGCCTGAGAAAAAGAGCTTGGCTCACCCTCCTTAGAAACAAGCAGCCGACCAGTGAGCTGAGCTATGGGTTGGTTGGGCAGAACTTCAGCCACATCTACAGGACTTTGATGCCAGGCTGGGTGATGGCCAACAACAATCGTTTGCGACCTTTGATGTAAAGCTCTGAAACTGAGCAAAGCGAAGCAAAAGACTTGCTGTAGGGGAGAGCGTGACTGGGCTTGAGAGGAAAACCATGAATAGTTCCCACAGAATAATAATAGCGAAAGTATAGCAGCAATTAAACCGTTTTAGAAAGCCATGCTGAAATCAACAAGGAAGAATACCAAGCGTGAGATGAGCACTGACAGCACAATAGTAGCCAAAATCTAAGAAACACACTTACCTTCCCAGAAACACATCCATAAGAATAAAGGATGCAGTAATAAATGACTTCTGATATTGCAAAACTCCATAAAATCTACTCCAGGGATTAACAACTATCCCATACTCTCCCTGGAGCAAGAAGTGTGAGGAGCTTCCACAAACCTTCACTCACCACGTCCCCATTTGGTTTCTGTTTCTTTCTGTCCCTGTGTGGAATTTCTCCCCCCTTACTGAGCCACTCCTCAGTTCTGCTTCCTTCTGTAAGACCCCCTAACCGTGCCCACAGCTGCAGATAACACACCGTGACACAGGGCTGGCCATTGGAGCAGCCCTTCATGCTGCTCCTCATGAAGTCCTGCTGAAATGCAGCCCCTGATCCTCTGCTGTGACTCCCAATGGGACATCGAGACCTCCAATGCAAACTCTGGCACCGACAGGAGAGCTCACCTGCATCTCCAAGGCAAAATCCTCCGCCATGGAAGAAGAGCATTGCCCTCCGCAGCCCCTCTGTCGGCTTTTTGGGCAGGAAGAGGCGGACGGCAACACCGCTGAACTCCGTGTCTGTCACAGCCACGTTCTCATCTGAGGTCGGCGGCACGTACTGGCTGCTCGAGAATAGCTTCATGACATCCATGTAGTTCGCCAGCCCCAGCATCTCGGCAGCCTTACCCTAGAGAGCCCAGGAGCAGCAGAAGTGACATTTCACACACAGCTGTAGTGGCTCCCTGAGCTCACACCTCCACAAAGCTGCCTGATGCCGCACAAGGCTCCAAAGCTGCTGCTGAACTCACGGGGCAGAACACTGCTGGCTCAGAGGGGTTCCCATCACCAACACGTTTCATTACCAACAGAACTGATGTGTTAAATGCATTGAGCATGGATTTTTCCCTGTTTCTTTTGCTTCTGTCAGAAAAAAAATGCGGATTGTCCCTACATGAGCAGTCTTACAGCAACCAATAGCTTCATATTTGGAAATGATATTGAAAGGGTACAAAATCATACACAAGAGATAATAGCTTTCAGACATTCTATGTACAAATACCCGCTTAATCCAGCCCACACCTTGGGAGTAATGAAGAATTCCTGCAGTACTAGCAAGAAACGGGGTAAGTGCAGAAACTTATGGGATGGAAGAGGCAGCAGCAGGACAGGACAGAACTCTCCAGCCCAGCTGTGGGCTCACAACCACCCTGCCAAGCCCAACCCCATGCCAGTAGCATGCAGGCTGCTCACAAACACTGGCCAAGCAGAACTGGAAGCCTGTCCCACAGCTCCTCAAAGACTCCCTCCTATTTGTTTCTATGGCAGCTGTAGGCAAGCAGAAAGATGCCCTCAACACGCAGCTCCCCTCCTCCCCAGGCCTTTCATCTCTGACCTTGTTTTCAAACCGAGCTCACCTGTCTGCAGCCATGCTGGGTGCTGAGCACAGCCAGGTTCAGACCAGCACCAACTGCTACATGCATTACAGGTGGGAACTGCAGCACCTATGTCTGTGTGCTGCATGGGTTCAAGAGTTACTCAGATGAAATAGCTGCATTACATGACTGAAACAAGGCAGAAGCTGAGAACATGGCATGTTAAAACTAGCGTGGAACAACACACTGACAGCACAGTCCTTCTTGCTGTATAACCATGGACAGGCTGCAATGCCACTTCCTCCCCAGACTGCAGTTTACAGCTCTGTGCTTCTCAGCCAGGTAGCACTTTTCGGTAGGCAAGATTGCAGGTAGTTCAGTATGAAAACATGGTTTGAGTTCTTTACACCATACCATTGTCATCCCTACAGCCAGCACGGTTTGTTTTAGGCCTGTGCTGTCAGCAGACTTCCACAAAACCACAGAGGTAACAGCACTTCAGCGGTGCAGTTTTCCTCTCGCTGGCATGCCATGTAATGCTGCTCAGTACAGGGGCTCCGTGAGCCAGGAAAAGTTCGGGGAGCAGAGCTTCAGCTGCAAAGGATCAAAGAGCAAAACAAACCTGTTTGCACTTATCCACGTTCACACTACACATCACACTTCACATTAATCTCACGTTTTTCCACGACAGCACAATTAAACCTTTTCTACCAGTTTCTCTATAGTTACGGTCGCACTAAGTTCAGCACTCAATTCCAGATACTACTGCCCTTCACTAAGGTGCCATGTATTGCCTGTAAGCATCACACACAAATATTGCCATATATCTATCACCACAGAGCACCACTACTCCCCCTCCCCACAACACTACACCCACCCGGGCTCACACCATCACAGCACCAAACTCACCATGTGCCCAAGCGTCCTCAACACCGCCGATGTCAGCATCAGCTTCCAGGGCTGCCCAACATTCTCAGGGATGGGGCTGTAGATGTAATACGCCACGAGGATGAAGGCGACGCAGATGTAGAGCAGTTTTGCTCCCATGCTTGCCACCAGTGTTTTGCTCAGGACTGATCACATAAGTGCTCTCGCCGACTTTCAGCAGCTAGCAAAACAGATAGGGCAAAGTTAATCCCATGTTGTGCTTGGATCCCGCCCAGGGGGTGAGCTCTTCTCTGATCACTCTGCACAGAGGTTACCCTGCCACGTCGTTCAGGCACTTGGAGCACGCAGTCAGCACTTCATCTCCCCATTGCACGCTGCAGTTGCCCGCTTTTTGGCATTTGCAATGAGAACCAGCAGGAGGGGCTGAAGGGGAGAGAGAAGGGGAGAGAGGCAGTTAAAATACAAGGAACGGGATGTGGCCTGGGAACCTGCTGCAAAGTGACAAACAAAAAAGCAGAGGAGCTCTGAACATTCAGGAGCTATCAGGATCTGTATGCATTCAAACAGATCCCAACTTGCAGCAGAACCAAACATCAGATAAAAGCTGCATATGTGCACTGTCATTTTCAAACTCCACTCCCTGCACCGATAGAAGCACACCCACTGTTGTGTACTAACACACCAAATCCATTGTGCAATAGCAGCTGGGCCAGCAAGCAGTTAGGCTTCTGGTTAATATTTGAAAGCCTGGATTTAATTGCTGCTCTTCTTCTGTCCATCTCCAGAGACAGCCACTTCTGCACAGAATGAAGCAAGAAATAAAACAGGTCATAATTCAGGCAATTGAGGATGGAGACTCATCCTGTGGGGCAGAAAGCAGGGGGAGAAAGCCCCGTCCCCATCATATGCCTCACCAGGAGCAGTATGAGCCCTCAGGAGAGGGGGCTCACTGCCCAAGAATTGGCAAATAACATGAGAAAAGATACGGCCAGACTCAGAGCCACCACAGAACTGCTCTTAGTGTTCTGTCACGTTTCAGGAACACGCCTCCCATGCAGCTTCCCACAGCTCAGGCAGGATGCATGCTCAGGGCAGAGGCACCTTGTGCTGCCCTTACCCCCGTTCACCTCTGGCTTACACCAGCGCTCACAGCACCAAGCCTTTAGATGCCCTCATCTCCCACAAGCAGCTCTCCAGCAAACCACAGCAGCTATCAGCCCCACCTTACAGCACTGAAAAGAACAGCACTGTACTCACTGTTTACCTAAGGCAATCTTGAAGCATCAATGTCAGCACTGAATCACCTACATCGCACCCATGTCAGCAGAGCCCTTGTAATGGGACAGTGGCTGAGGCAGCACAGGGCCTTCCACGTGGGGACACAGTGCAGGAGAAACACACGTGAACGCTGGGGGTGCAGCATCCCTGCTGCCAAAGCCTGTGAGAAAGTCACCCAGGTGGGATTTCTGCTCCAAAGCAGCCCGTTTGAGGAATAAACAATACAAAACAGAACTCTCCAAAGCAGAACTGTATTCACAAGGCAGTGTAACATCAGAGAGAAATAACTAGACGTGACTTGAGCCTCAGCAGCAATGTAGTCCAGAGTACACTGCTAAACAAACGATCAAAGCCGCGGCGTAATCCTCTCGCGCACGCGCTGCTGTCGGCACAGTCTGTATCAGTGGGAGAGGAAGAAAAAAGAAGTAAGTTTGGTGAAGTATTAACATACAAAGGCGTCCTTCTATTGCCTCGTCCGCTTCCGCAGACCCGGCGGCGCTGCGCAGCCCGGGGCCGGCAGGGCGGCCCGCTGCAGGGTGCGGCCACAGCGCTCCGAAGCGCCGCTCCGCCCCGAGGCAGCGTTGTAGGAAACTTCAAGGCCGCCGGGAGGCAGCGTGGCACTGCAAAAAGATTTCTGCCCGCCGCAGCCCGAGAGCTCCGAAGCGTGGCGAGAAACACCCGTGTGAGCCCCGAGCATCCTCCCGAGATACAGGGAATGAACGCACGGATTGCCCGCGCCGCCTTGCGCAGGACGAATCAAGGAATCGTTGTAAAAATGCAAAGCTTTCCTCTGCTGTCTTTCCCTAATCTGACTGAGCTCCACTCAGCAACGAACGTCGTGAGAGTGCAGTGAACACGAAGGCAGCAGCTCTGCACAGAGTGAGCCCTCGTCCAACGCATAGACAGGTGGGAGCTCCTTACGAACCTGCTCCAGGATGCAAAGGTGAAGGCAGCCCAAACAACCCCACGCCGCGGGCAGACGTGCAGCTGCTGGCGGCAACAGCTCACGCAGGAGATGTCCGTGTCTTGTGCAGCCATCCCACCCGGCTGCCGAGATTTTAGTCCTCAAACAGCCCCGCCGCACGCCGGGCCTCCGGGCAGCTGGAAGCACGGGGCGGCTCCTCCCGCCGAGCGCCAGGGCTGCCGCTGCCACGGTGCTTCTCACAGCGCAAATTGCCTTCCGATCTTCCCTCGGTAAATAAAGCAGCCGAGGCTGTTGTCCTCCGCTGCAGGGGATTAAGACTTGCTAGCAGCAGAAGTCAAATAGGATTTCATTGCCCAAAGGTGAGAACAAATCCCCTGCATGCCAGAGCTCAGCACGTGTTTGTGGCAAAGAGGTGAGCAGGGGCAGCAGCACGGGGTGCAAATTGGTGCTTCAGGACAAGCAACCCTGCAGGAGAAAAAAATAGGAAAAAGAAAATCAATAAAGGGAAGCAAGAACAAACTGGCTCACTCCTTCCTGATGCATTTTTCCTGCCCAAACAAGGCCCACGTGTGCCTCCACATACCTCTTGAGAAGGGCAGCAGCACTTGTCATCAACTCTACTTTTTACTGCTGCCTATACAAAGGATTTGGGCCTGTTTTGATAAAAGGAGATGGCACTCCCGTGATGTTTAATACAAGGCAATTTGGACATTGTTCTTTTGGATATTGTTCTCCCATCTGTTGTTTATTACTGAATTGTAAGTTGTATAAATGGAAACAAATGCGAGTATTGAGCAAGCATTCACACTCCAAACTAAAAAACAACAACAAAAAAAAAACCAAACCCAAATTCACAGAAAGTGAAGCCAACATTTAACACCTGCAGTACTTCTGAATGCACAACAAAGCAGCAACTCCAGAAACACAGGTAAGTATTGAGATCATTTCCCAAAGAGCTCATTATCAGAATTTGAAAGCAGGCCATTTTCAGGCAAATCAGTATTTCGTTCTGATGTTTTCAAAATGAAAGACTGGACTTAAACATCACTTTTTACTTCTTATAAATGTGAGGATACACACGCATGGGCACACGAATATTTTGAAGGGCAATTTCTGACACAAATAAGCCACGGGTGCCGGAGAGCCTATGGGCACGCTGGGATGATGGATGGGAGAGCCGTGGCTCAGAGCAGAGGTCTGTACGTGTTCTTGTTGAGCTGCTGTGGAACATGAGAGGGATTAAAGCCACTGAAATCAGAGCCATTCCCAACAGTAATTCCAATAGCAGATGAGGCAGAGGCATAATGAAAACCAGAATTTCCTTGCTTTGTGTGCTGTTTGTCTTCCAGTTGAACACTTGGAGATATTTTTAAGCAAACAGCGCTGAGTTCCTACAGCCACAATAGAAGGGGAAATCTGATGTTCTGTGCAGCTCACCAGCAGCTCTTCATTTCACCATGTCACCAAAGGCACGTGGGGGGCAGGCTCAGAGCAGAGGCACCCCGTTAGCCAGCTGCTGGCTGAACCACACAGCACCTGGTGCTGCTCTACAGCTAGTTTGTGTCAGATCTTGTACTCCTTGGAACCAACATGCAGATGAGCAGCAAGTACACTGACAAGACAACAAGCAATGCCATGAAACTTGGTGCACCTTGCTTGAACCTGCACAGCCCCATCAGTCGGTGGCCCTCAAGGATACCCTGAGCAGAAACCATTCCACTTGCTTCTCCAGTGGATTTTCTGCATGCTCACCCCTCCCAGGAACTGGTCAGCCCTTGCAAGGTAGGTTGTCAGACTGCAAGAGATGGACAGCCTGAGATAAACTAACTGCTAAAATATGTTCAAAAAAAACACAGATGCAAATCTGCAGTTTTGACTCTGCAAATTGAAAGAGGAAGAGCCATGGCTGCACAAGCAGCAGTCACAGCTTTAACTCACAGCTCCACAAACATCCTACAGTTCAAGCAGAGCTGAGAATATCATCCACCTGCAGGACAGCACATCAGCACTGCGGGGGCCCTGCATTGTGTCTCCTTCAGACCAGGGGGATGGAGAGAAACCAAATTCTATCCGACACTAGCACTGACATTCCTGCTAACATAGTGCTCTCTGAAGTCAGCACTGCTCTTTCTGATCTGTTCTGAAGGAATCCATACTCAAGCAGAGAAAACAAATCTTTTTTCTACTGCTCCAAATTCCTGAAAGCTCTGCTTTGGGTAACAGCGCTCAGAAGGAAAGCAGGGAAGGAGGACAGGTTGATGTCATCTGAGCGTATCCATGTGTGCACACCACTGCAGTTCGTCATCCTAAATTCCCCACAGCACTACCTGAGCAAATTATTATCCTTGTGGTTTCAATATTCTTCCTGCTATGTAAATGCAGCCTCACTACCTGGTGCCAGAACATCCTTCTGCACAGCTGTGCTCAAATCTGACAGCTAAGATTAATCGAGGGAGCTGAACCACACTTGGAGTGGGTGGAAAAAATAGGGCATCCAAACACAAGTACTTCCCAAAGCAAACAGCCTTGCTGTAATAGAGCTAGGACTGTCAACAGAGATTGAACTGAGGTACTAATACCTTCCTGGAACTTGTGAAAATAAGGACAGCATACAGCCATGGAGCCAAAGGAATAAAGATTTCAGCTCCTAGACTTGTCTCTCTGTGTTGCAGGAAGCACCTGCAGAAATACAGACACTTTAAAATGCAGTACAACTTCTCTAAGGTAACAACCCAGCACTTTCATAATGGGCAGTATTTTGTTTATTATGCACAAACCCAGAGTGAACATCTCCTGTGGGCAGCTCATGCATTCCACCACAGCTGTAGGACACTCCACATCCTTTGGTCCCACTTACAAATCCCAAATCAGAAGCTGTATTGTGGCAGAGGCAGACAGCCTGGACTTCATTTTTCCCAAAGTAATACCTCATTTTGGTACCCCATTTTATCCTTTCAGGAGTGTTTGCAGGCAGCACATGTTCTGCCTCGAGCCTCACCTCAGCCTTCGTAGGCTCCATCAGAGCTCTGCCTGTGCCGTGATTGTATCCAGCTGCTTTTGGAATAAGCACCACAAGCCCACAAACTTACATTGAAAATGACAACGAATGATCCGCTTTTAGGATACCTTCCAAAAGATTCCAAAAGATGCTTTCCCAGATGGGATTTTTCAGTCTAAAATTCACTGTATTACTCACACTGAATGAGTGCAGAGCCTTCACGATAGTGCTGACCTCCCAGGGAATAATTACTCTCAGTGTTTGACACTGAGCTAAGCAGCTTATTCTGCACACTGGCTTTGGGTTTTTATCTCCTCTCAATCTCCAGTTCCCCAACACCTGACTATCTGACCTGTGCTCACTACTCGCAGTGCTTCCGTTGTCCTGGCTGCAGATCAGTGACACCACACAGATTACTGGAGCTGTTTGAACTTGCACTGCTTTAACAACGCAGCCAACGTTCTGCTGAAACAAAATCCACTCTAACGTTCTCCAGGGACACGTACAAACACCCTGGGCACCACACACAAAAATTCTGAAGGTTATGAGTGCTTTCTCCGATCACCTTGGATGCATTAATGTATCTCACCATCAGTGCATATCTCACAATATCTCCAGCTCCACCCCTACAGTATTTACCAACAGACGATCAAAGGACAAAAACAAATTTCCTGTCAGCATCTGGGAAGGAAGCAGGCAAAGCCTGCACCAGCACTTTGTGCCCCACATGCAGGCAGGGAAACCCACAGAACAGCCTCAGCATCCCACCAGCAAAGCACCTGAGAGGGCCAAGTACAAAGCAGAGACTGCTGACAGCAGCTCCATCACTGCAACCATCCCAGCAGTGCGAGGAGCAGAACGTGGTAACAGTGCAGGAAGCACCAAGAGGCCTCAGAAACACACCTGTTTTCAATGGGAAACATCTCAGATATTTCTGGTAGTAATTAGGGGCATGAATTTACAATATCTGTGTTTATTACTTGAAAGTTCATTGAACAGAAATTTATGTCTCTAAGCATCTCCACATCCAGCTGGTGCCAGTGCTGCAGCAGAACTTCTGGGAGGTCTTCTGTAAGAGCCTCCAGGTTCTCCAGCCCAGACTGGAGTGACCTCAGTGTGTTTGCAATTGCAGTAATGGCTCTGAGTCTGTGAGCCCCATCCACCTCTGTGGCTTCGGTTTCTCAGCAGCAGCAGAGCCAGCTCCAATACTTCTCACTGAACATTAGGAAGTGGAAATTCTCTATAACCATAATTCACTAAGACTTTTATAAAAGCACTTCTGACTAATAACAGTGCAAGCTAAGCAAATAATTCTCCAACCGCTTCTGTAAAAGCTAAGTAGGTTCCAGGAGTCTGCACTTTGCCATGGGAAAATGAAGAGCAGAGCAGAGATTTGCCTCCCTGCTCAGCCTGAGCGCCACCAGGCAGCTCACATCCCACTGCTTCAGGCTGCTCTCAGCTCAGTCCATTGTAAGAACTTTGCAGAGAGTGCACCCTACTTTTTTTTCCCCATGTAAAAGTGAACCAGCTGCAAGAGAACCGCAGCCACTGCGGGAACTAAACACAGTTGTTCAGATACTCTGATACACCTAAATTTAAAAGACCTGTCCACAGCTTCGCTAACTCTTGTAAAACCCTATTTTACAAGAAAACAGCATTCTTCAAATTGTAAAATGAGATACAGTTTGCTTCTATAAAACAAGAGAAGAGAAGTCAGCCTCAGAAAGAGTCTCTCTTCAAATCATAAAGAGGTACGTATAAAATTATCACAGTCTGCATAAGTGGAAACTCTGAGTTCCTATGAAACTTCATTCCTTCAATAACCCTAACATAAGCAGGATCTTTTACTGTCATCCCTACTGTAATCCTGCCTTAACCAGAAACTTTTACTGTTTTTCCATAGACTGCATTCTTTCTGGCCAGAAACATCAGTTCTGGCTTCAGCTTCCCAAGTGGATTTATTCTGGAGGCAATCACAGAGCCAACTGTAGAGCAGAGAGCACTGCAGAGTAGTTTGCTGGCAGCCACTTCCAGAAACAGCCATTAGTTGCAGCTGCCTACAACATGCCACAGCTCTGACTTCTCACACTGCACCTGGGAGGTGGCAAAAAAAAAAAAAGCCCTACGCAGGGCTGAGCTGGATTGCAGGGACAAAGGCTGTCCCCTTGCTCATTTCTGATGGCTGCTCTGAAACTGCAGCATCACCTCAACCAGACAGATCCCAAAGGGAAGCAGGTAGGATTGTCCATTCCTTCTGCTGCTCAACGGATAGGCCCTCAGCATCTCACCCTGACCCACACATGGCACAGCCCCATCCTGCCCAGGCTGCTGGCTGCAGCTCTGTGGAGAATCCTGAACCGGTCCTGTCAAGATCTACTGCACAGTACTGTGCAGAACCAATAACCTTAGGGGAATCTTACTACCCCTAACATTTTACTACCCCTAACATTTTTTCTGCGCTGGTTTCCTGTAGATTAGGCATTTTCTACGTGCATTTCCTTCCCTACTTCAACACCAAGCAGGAAAGCCTGCCAGCCAGCAGCATTATACCAGGTTGGGATGTGCCCAGAGCGCTGCCCCAGGCCCTGCCTTCCAGCCGGCCTCCTGGCAGTGCTCCCCACACACCCATTGCCCACTGCGGTGCTTCAGCAAGAGCAGCACTTCCCTTGGGCAGGTTTTCAGAAGAAATCACTATGAGAACTAGATCCCCATCAATTGGTGAGGCCAAGAAAGCTACTATCTCTGGGAATGAGCTAACATGTGAGAAATGTCATTCGGCTTCCTTGGCTTGTCTTGGTCTTGAAATAATTAGAAAAGCTACATCTGGAAATGCAACACAGCCTCCTGATGATTCCTCACCAGGCCAGGCTCCTACTGACAATTCAAATGCAGTTTGGTTGTGCGAGTGGAAAACTCTCTCTCCTTTTAGCACATTTCCACAAACTCCAGAGGAAAATCTCCATAGGAAGTTGTAGCAGCAGTGTCTGCCTGCAAAGGAAGAGGAGGAAGGCCCATGGGGAAGAACCTGCAGGAGCCCCAGCTGGAAAACCCACTGTGCTGCTGCTGTCCCAGCTCAGTGCACGGCAGGTGTTCACTGCAGTGCTGGGTTCACCATGATTTTGTAGTCACAGTTGAGGGACTTCATATTTTACCTCCATGTCACATCCTCTGTCATTTCAGATTTTAAGAGTTTTGAAGTCATCCAAAAAGTCAACATTTAAACAAAGAGGGACCTTTCTACCCCTCATGGGTCAAAGATCGTTCAATTCCATAAGTGCTATTTGAAGAACTCCTGGATTGTGTTCCAGGTAAAGGGCTCCCAGCTCCAAGCTCTGCTACTCCAGTGGCTCAACCACCTCAGTTCCTTCGTATTAACTGAGCAGCTCCCCTGGGCCATACTTTCTCTCTAAAGCACAATATCCGGGCACCTTCTCAGTATAAACTGACAACAAAAAACTTTTCAGTCCAGAAAACTTGCTAAAACTCATGTTGTTTGAAGCAGCTAATAAGGAGTAGAGAGAAGCTGTTTTCCACTATGAGCCATTCATCAGCCCCCAGATCTTACCAACCATTCAAGCTCTGCACAGAGCACATGACTTTGGGTATCCTTGGCAGCAGCACAGAGCAGACTCCATCAGCCTCGCTCAGCCGACAGAGCAAGGCAGCCAGGAGAGCAGGGCACAGCAGAAGGAACGTTGTCTTTGGTACTCAAAGTTGACCTGATTTCAAAACGCTACTGTGAAAAGTTCCAGTCTGTTCTGCTGGATGTACTGCAGCAATGTTTTCCTTGACAAAGTAGAACATTGCTGGCGTAGTGCCTTGGATTACAGATCATGTCTTTTCTTCCATTACGGACAAACCTCTGTTCCCTTAAAAATCACCAGCTATGTTTGCTATAGGGACAGCTTTGCTCAAATAGCGTACATTTCACAGCCAGAGCTCACAAACACCAAAGCTTTTGTAATTTCAGCTCTGTAAAAATCCTGATGGACCCAGAAATGCTCTGCTGGAAAGTGAACTGACTGAGAAGCAGTCGGGATGAGCCCAGCCAGCAGGGATTTGTGGATATAAAGCATCTGTGATCAAGACAGCACACTGGGAAGAGCATGAAGAACAGCACTACCACCTAACTATCCTATCTGACGCCTCCACGGGCTAATGACAACACCAAGCATCGCACAGTGCCAGCTGCAGCCATGCAGATCTCACAAGATGTGTGTCTGGGAGCCGGGCTGCTGCCTGGAGCCGGCAGCTGCACCCCAGCACTGCTGTGCCTGCTGAGGGCAGCAGCTGCTGCAGGCGCCTGGCCGCCCCTTCCAGCCCTTAGGAACCTTTTGTCCTTCGTGCGATATTTGCAGCTCCTCCAAGGGGTCTGTGCTGAGAACAGAAAGCCACAGGCCTGGCAAGATCCCAACGTCTGTTTTCTTATTAACTTAAGAAGAGCAAATGCCAGCCAAGTCAACAGCCAAAGCAAACATTTTTCTGCATTACTGCTACATTTAGCATCCGAAAGACTGAGGCATGAAAGAATGTACAGTGGTGGATAAAAGAGGAGAAAACAAGAGACAGTACATGAAGCACATTCTAAATTAACTTATTCGAAGTTTCACAGAGCTCTGTGACACTTGCAGCTTAAAAGGGTTATTTCTTCCACTTCCCCTCTCCCCACAAAAAAAAAAAAAAAAAGAAAGAAAACAATAATCCAATCCAAACCCACAGAAGCAAGCAGAAGTACTGCTCCCAAGGAGGAGGGAAAGGACCTCACAGCCAAACCACACAACCCCACAACTGTTTATTTCCAAAAGAGACACCTTCCTATGAAGACCAAAACCATCCTGCCTGCTGAAGCTGAGCCCGCGTGCCAGGAGCCTTCAGTCCCATTCAGGAGGTGAGTGCACACGAGGGCTCAGCAAGGTTGAACAATGTGCATTCAGCAGAAGAAACACCATTTCAATAGGCGAGGGTTTCCTTGAGCTTAGATATTCATATCAAGAAGCGTGATGAGAAATAGAGCTGGTACTTATTAAAGACATATGCAGCATATTTCATGGTATGAAGCGTTATGAAATCAGCATGACATTAACAGCCAAGCTTTCCAGAAATAGGAAATGTGCACAGTAGCTTCTAAGGTGTATACTGCTGTAATGAGTCCAGTGCAGAAATGTGAAAGTTGTCAGATTTCATAGAAATGTTCTGCTTCCTCACACAGAGCTGTCAGCTGTCGTGCTGACTGGTGGCACAACGGAAGAAGCAGCAAGGAAGGGAATTTATCCACATGAACAATCCACTAAAGCAAGGAAAAGAGGCTGGTCCAAGACATAGGAGCTATGAAAGAGGGTAGAATGCTATTTTTCTGTTCTGCTCTCCTAGCACTCAGTCTGGCACAAAGTGTTGCTTCTGCCAGCAACAACTGGGGATGTTCACCCGTTGTTATGAGCACCATTAGCCCTGGGTGCATGCTTAGGGCACTTTTCCTGCATTCATGCAGAGAGCTGTTTTACGCAAGATACCAGGAGTCATTCAGAAAGCACCCGGGAGGGGGTTGGTCCTCAGCCCCCCAATAAACATTCACCAACACAGTGAGAAATGTGAGGAACAGAAAAGCACTGTGCATGCACAATCCAAGTGTCACAGAGCTGATGATGAAATCAGAATCTGGTGCACAAAGAAGTGTTGTTTCTTAGGTACAACTGCTGTTTCACCCAACAACGAGGCTCAGCTGCCATGTGAGCTTTGATTAAAGCAGCTGAATCCTGAGGCACACCGACCCGAACAGCTGCAGGAATTCTGACACACGCCGGTCATTCTCACTGCATCGCTCCTCCCCTCAGGCCACCCCCCAGACCAGCAGAGCTGCTTTCAGAGATCGATACGTTCAGGAGTCCGGAACTCATGGCTGTGACACGGACGCCTTGAGCTGTGCGCAGTCAGTGCAAGATTCAGCACAGTATCGGGTGGTGTGATTCACACAACAGCTCCTGCACATCAAGTGTGAGCACCGACTGCCGTGTGCGAGAGAAAGCACGGGAACGGGGCTGAAGGCACCGGAATTGGGACTGGGGAAGACAGCAGAGCAGAGCATTGCACGTAGGGGAAGCAGAGAGGGATTTAGCCAGATGAGAAGAGCCAGACTTGTGTGAGTGCCGCAGATGTGCAGCGTTTACACATTCACGCAGCTCCTCCCCAGCCAGCCCTCAGCTCGCTGCGCTTTCCTGCCTGAGCAGCACTACGTGTTGGAGAACACACCTTTGGAAGTACAATCTGATTCTACCTTACAAACCACTGTCACATACCCCACAGTCCCGGAGTGCTGGCTGGATGTCACAAATCTAATGGCAAGAAGGCCAAGTTTAATTGGGATAGAAGCCAATGACATTTTGCATTACCAAGTTGGATCTATCCTGCAGTCCAGGAATTCTGAAGCATGAAAAATCAAGAGTCATTCCTCTTAGGAGCCCGAGGAGATCTCCCACTGCCCTTCTGACAGAGAGCACAATTGTAAACAGTGTTGCAACAAAGAATCCTGCCCACCACCCGCACCACAGGACCCCCAGGGCAGCGCTGCATCCCTGCAGCTTCACACTGCCTGTTACAGACACCTTCCACCAAGATCAGGTGCTTTTCCTCCTGCTACAAAAGTCATTTGCTCATATTAAATAACACCGGCAGAACATTTCTACTCACCATAAACTTAAATGCCATGAAAAAGAATATCTAGATGCTATTCTGGATTCACCCGTGAACTCCACTTGCCCCAAGTTCAATGGCACTGAGCCCTTCCCCGGAGATGGAAAAGATATGGAGACCTCAGAATGAAAGAAGGTGGCTTTGGAACTGGCACAGCCTGCCTGCATCTTGATGGGGAGCCAGGAGAGCAGAGCTGGCCATGCCAAGGCCAGGAGGCATTGCAAGGCTCCTCCAGCTGACTGGCTGATTGCAGTTCCCAGATAGAGTTACATGTGAGTATGTCCTCAAGTACGTCCAGATATTTTCACTCTCTCAGCACACAGAGCACTTATATAAACATCTTATCTTGGAGGACAAAACTGAGTGCTGGCAGACAGAGCCAGATGCGCTTGTGAGAGATGCTGGGATGTGCAGAATTACAGCCCTGGAGTCCAATTCAGAATGCTTGGAAACTGGTGGGAGTTCACCTACTGTCATCACGGGATCAGAATTCAGTGCCTTGCCCTGATGATAGAAATGCAGTCCAGCCCACAAACAACCAACAGGCATTGTCAGTACACAGTGCCAAGGGGAAACCCTTCAAGAACAGTGGAGCAGGCAGTGAGGGATTCTTACTCTGTTTTAGAAAACTTGAACAAAATTATGGGGGGAAAGGGAAAAGCCAGCATTAGCAAAGCCCATCCCCAAAGAAAGGATCACAGAGCAGGGGCTGAGGGGAAGCACAATAGTTCAATAATACAGAAAACAAAGCTCCATATTTTCACGTTACTTTCCGAAGCATTTGCATTTAAAAGATCTGATCTGTCTGGCCTCTCTGCCAGATGTTCCCTGTTCTTTTTGTAGCAGAAGTGGGTGAGAACAAGCAGAGCTCATCTCTTAGGTCAGAGCAGCCCACATAGGGATGATGGTATCCCCCCCTGCCTCCAAGGCAGACTGAGCTTTGCAGAGCTCAATGCAGAACAGAGCCAAAGCACTGGCTGGTGCAGTTCTGCACAGTTTTCAATGTGTGAGTAAAAAAGTTTTGTATACATTGAGCAATTAATTGTGCTCAGCTCCAAATATTTGTTTTAAACAAAGCAAATTTCAAACCATTGTTCAGCGAAGAGTTCAGAAAAAGACTGCTCCAATTTTAGAAATATTTGCCACAAAATCCAAGTAATCCACAAAATGAAAGTTTTGATAGCAAACTGTGCCATGCTGGGCAGTGGATTCCTCATGCCTAAGACTGAGCAGGAATCCAGTCTGCCATGCAAGATCAGGCTACAAGGAAAGCCAGGTAGATCCACAGCAGGGTGCCTTGTGATGGAATGGAACCCTTCATAAGTCACTGAGATTTGAAACCACCAGGCCAGGTAATCCTGTGAGCTTTGAGACTTTCAAAGTAAGCAAAACTCAGCCATGAGCTCCAGAAATAGTTTGTGGCTGCATGTAGTTGTGCATCCGTGCAATCGTGGAGACAAAGAGTGCTCCATCCTGCAGTGAACTCTGCCCAAACCCTTTCCACCTGCTGCTCCCCAGCCACCCAGCTCCCTGTGAGCTATTTCCATACACTTAACTGATTGCCAGCTTTTCTGAGCATTCATTCTCCTCAGCTTTCCATCAGAAACTGCCACCACCACCCCAGCTCTGTCACAATTAACAGTTGCATGTAACTCAGTGCTGCAGACAACCACTCAGCCCTGGGGACAGCTGCTACTGTTGTTGCTTAACTGCATTCCCCAAGAGGCATTTTCCTCCTTAAAAAGCAGCACCAAAACTGCAATATTCCCCTATCATCTGGCTGGATACCAAAACATTGGGCTGCCACAAATGCGCACAGCCACACGAGAACAGAAGGAGGTTTAGGAGGGCATGGCCACTGCCTCAGGACTCTGCTCTGAGGGGAACTCACCTGTGTTCCCGGGGCGATTTGTCCCTGTAGGATAAACCCTCACAAGAGCGAGGTGCCCAGCTGCCCACGGCACACAACAGCTGTGCTTTCCATGCTGGCACCCAAACCACAGCCCTCAGTGCTGCTGCTCTGGGTGAAGTTGGAGGTCTGACACCACTCTGGAGCCAACACGGGAGCCAAATTAGGAAAAACCTTTCTTTTTTGACTGTTCTCAATGCTCACACTGGATGAGCACGGTACAGAAGTCTCTGGTTCAGTCTAACTTGCACAGTTTTGCTTGCACAGCTGACTAATATTGTTTCCATGAAGTCACTTTGGATTTCACATCACAAACAAAAACAGAGCAAAGCCAGAGGTTATCTGCTAAATACACAGCAGATAAAGCATGATAAAAGCCAACAACATGTGAATTTACATCTAAGTACTTCCAGACCATGACTCTGGTGTTGCCTAATCTCTATGTCAGAAAGTGGTTCATTTTCTAACAAGTTCTATTTTGCAGGATTCAGAAGCACTGGTTTGTTTTAAAAGCTGCCCAAAGTTATCGGCTTTTTCTTTTGGGGAAAAAAAAGTCTGAAAAAGTATTTTTGAGAAAAGGAAGATGTGCCCTTGCCACAGGAAGGCTGATGGTGTCTCAGGCTGTGCTAAGAGTGCTGCCAGCAGCTCAAGGTGATCCTGTCCCTCTGCTCAGCACTTTTGAAGCCAGCCCTGGGTGCTGGGCCCAGTGTAGGAGGGATGTGGGCACTCTGGGCAGAGCCCAGCAAGGGGCCGCTGAGGTGCTGCAGGGCCCGGAGCGTCGCTGCGGGGAGGAGAGGCTGAGAGCAGGGGCTGCTCGGCCGGGGGGGACCTAAACATCCATAGGCACCCAGTGGGCACTGCTGGGCCACAGGGACAGGAGATGCCTCCCGTCCCAGCCAGCCTGGGCTTCTGTGACAGTGAAAGATCAGTTCAAATGCAGGACAGCTGATGGCTCTGGCAGGGTGCAGTCTGGTTATTCCACCCGTTCTCAGCTTTCAGCCCTAAATGAGTAACTGATGCTTTCCACAGCAGCACAAAGGGATGTGGCCTCTGCTTGAGGAAGAACAGGTAAGCACTATCCCAAGGGTGCTTAAGTACGCTGTGCTCGGGAGGCAAAGTGAAGAAAAAAAAGAAGAAAGTCTACATACTTGCTGTTTCTAATGAGTAATCAGGACCTCTGCCCAATGAAAGTAACAAAAACTGTATAAAGCACTCCTGCATTAAGAAGAAAGCCTTCTGTGACTAAATGTAATATTTACTAGAAGTAAAGATGGAATATGCAGATCTTTTTTTCCAAGTGCTTTGAACAGAAACAAGACTTTATAAATATACTGGGAAGTGTTTAAACTTCAACCAAGAATAAATGCCTCATTTCATAAATTAACATTGGGTTGACAGGGGAATAGTTGAGCATGACAAAGGAGCATCATATGGGCCTTTTGACGAAGGCCAGTTTACTGCAGTGAGCTTGCAGTTGATAATCTCTGTACAAGACCATGCTGTACGTATCGTGTTACAGAGAGCTAAGCTCGCTTTGGAAATAATTTGTTCAATTACATTATTCAAGTAACATCAGCAATAGGACAGCATTGGGGAGAGGGGAAAAAAAAAAAAAACATTTTCCCTTTGTATGAAAAATGTTGGAAAGCACGAAAATTAGAGGCAAATGTTGTAGAAATAAGAGAAACGGTGCTCAGATTTCTGAGCAGAGCTGTCGAGTATGTGGGCTAGGAACTGCTGAAAGAATTAAGGGCACATTCCTTTCCACTTGAGTCAACAATTCTCTTCATACAAGAAATCACAGCTTACTGTTGTGGAAAACGAACACATTTGCTAGCTTTTAATGGAGAGTTACTAACTTTTAAGAGAACTGCCAGCCAGCACTCACTGCCCAGTGAAGTTCTCCTAAAAAAATACACATAAATCATTATTGGCCCAACTGTGTACAGTTACTTGCTCCAGTTATCCAAGAAGAGCTATTGCTGACCTAAGTAAAAGGTTAATCCGGAGCGGCAATGTGTTTTACCATGTCTGAAAAGGAAGCTGGTGCCTCTGTAACTTGCCCCATGTTGGCCCAGCAGTACCAGAAGATGGCCCTGCAGGATGCTCACAATTCACAACAGCCCTCAGCTCAGCAGCCCGTGGCAGCCCAAGGTTCCCACCAAGCTGTGCAGTGAGGAATAGAGCCTCCTGCAGAGGGAATGCTGCCAACGCTGACCACTGCTACACGGCCATGTTAACAAACATCCCAGCCTGCAGGAGGGCCTTGGAACGCAGCCGGCCTTGGGCAGAGCAGCATGAGCACAGCCGTGGGGAGCTGAGCTGGGGAACATCCACTTCAGCATTTCTGGGAAAGTGGAATCAGCAGCTGAGCAAGCTGCTATTGCACTTCATGAATTGCTCTTCTTCCAACTCCCATTCCTGAAGGCACAAGTTTGCCTGCTTCTTCCTTTACCCTGTCGTCTTCAGAGCTTTTTAATCCAAAATTCAGCAATTCCTCCCCATGTCAGAAAAGCTTCTACACCCCACTGAAAGACAGATAGGAAGGAGGCTCCCCACCAGTTCCCAGCCTGCCCATGGCCTGCTGGTTCCCAAGGCTGTGCCCACCCCCTGCCCCCCCTCACCCCACCAGCAAGCCTGGCACAGAGCTGCAGCGTTCTTATGTGCATGACAGAAGCATCTGAAAGCATATCTGCCCAGCCAGCCACTGGTTTTCAGGCTGTATGGTGAGTGAAGACATGCTATATCATTATCTGAATGCTTAGTAAATAAAGTTTAGCTACACTCTGAATGACAGATGCGGGGTTTTTTTCCAGCAAAAAAACATTTATACTGTTCAGATTCACATGCAGTGTGAAGTATAGCCAGCTTTCTAGTCATTATTTCTTTTTAGTGTGATAATGAAGTTTTTCTTTTGTTTTTGAAGTATATTTACTTAAAGACTCAATAAGACAGAGCTTTAGATCTTCGAGCATCGCCATTTGATTTCTGAATGCCAGCCAAGGAACAAATAGAAAAGCTCTTAAGTGGCTGCCAAGCTGCCTCCAAATGCTCTCTGTTCCACATCTCCCATGGAGAACTAATAAATAACAGCAGATTGTGCTGGACTGAGCACAGGGGGTGCTGAGACAGAGAGCCCAGCTCCTGCCTGCAGATCTCTGCCTGCCCACAGCTGCGCACCCACTGCCCTGCACGCACCCAGCACAGGTTGTCGCTGCTCCTTCCCCCTTCCCAACAGGACAGGGGCAGCGGGAGGCATTGTGCAGGGGGGTGCAAGGGGCAGTGGGCAAACGAGCATCTTGTGCTCTGATCTGCACATTCACATGCCTCGAACTTCAGCACAGCTGCGATGTTCTATAAGAAGCTTCTAATGGATGAAAACTGCTTTGGAATAATTTGCAGCGTTCATCCTTGGAGATCATTTTGCATTCAGTAACAGAAAGGTCAGCTGAACTGACTTATGGTTCTGACACAAACCAACAGAAACATACAGCTAAGTCAGAAATACGCAGCATGTTTCCAAAACAAACGAAACATAATTGCAGTCACTTGGAAACAGTAAGAAAACTCCATCTTCCACCAGCTGCTTTTGCCCTTAATATGCACAAATACAGAAATCTTTTGTTCCAACTTGCACTGATCTGTGGCTCCCCATCTTGTTCATTTCAGCAAAGGATCAGCAAGACAACCAGGACAGCCTGAGTACCAGCAGCATGTCCTCCTCTGCTCCCCCCATAAACACCCACAGACATTTGCACTGGAGCCAGTGTGCATAGGAAGCGCCTCCAGCCAGCAGAACACACGGATGGAACAAAGCCCAACTCCAAATGTGTTCTAGAGAAAGCACTGTTTAAAACTACACCAAGAAATGCTTTTCCACAGGTAAATATACACTATTACAAATTAAAGTCCGCAAACATTTTTGGATGCACCAGATCAGACTTTCAATTCAAGAACTTGAACAAACGTTATTCAGGTAAAAGCAATTTGTGATGGATTTCTGTGCACCAGAAACCTACGGCTACGGACTTCCCTATAAATTCACAGCTCAGAGCTGAAATGAAGATGAAAGCGAAACGCCTTTAGTCATATAATCACCTTTAAAATCCACCTTCCCTCTTAGGCAATAAAGCAAAGGTGTAATATGTACTAAAGGCATTTGTCTGCTACTTGTTCCGAGTGGACTGGGAATTACAGCAGTGACTCCATCAGCTCAAAGTCTCATATCACAGCCCAGTGTTGCACTGGCCTCATTCTACACTCGAGCACACCTCAGACATCTGTACCAGTACAGCTTAGAGAGTCATTTTTAATTAGAGAGTTGCATCTAGATTATGTAACAGTCTGTACATTTCTCTGCAGTGTATTAGGCACAAGACAAGCAACTTTTGTAAGACTAAAGGCTGCACAATATTACTCAGTGCTACAACCCAAGTACAAAACACAGCCTCGAGAAGCCTCCTACTCAGATGTTTGCATAGCAATCTCTGGAAGGAGCCTTGGTTTTTCTCCCTGGGCTGATCATTTTAAAACAGAACACAAACTTCTGAAACCTAACAATAAAAGTTGCGGTTGTTGTTTATCATTATATGTTGGTCTGCAACATTCAAAGCAAAGTTCACAATGGGTCACAGAAGACAGCTGCTGCAAGGACCTCAGGAGCACAGAGCTCACACAGCCTTCTGCCCAGGACAGTGTTGTGGAGATGGAGTCACAGAATGGAAGCTGCACACGGGACAAGCAGAGATCACTGTTTAGCTACAGCTTCATAAACCTGATGTGAAAACTGAAACTGAAAGTGTTATTATGTGGGCTCTGAACTGAGATAAATGTGAAAGTGACAACTTCATTTTCCACTTCTTTAATCCATATTAATTTCACTGCCATCACTTTCCTTTCCTGAATGAAATTCAGATGCCATTCATTCAACACAGATCGATTGCTTCAGGCTGGAAGCTTCAAGAACTCACACCAGATGTGTGTACATTTCAATTGGCTCAATGAGGTGAGCTCTCCATAAACATCAACATTTGTTTAACATACTTGGCCCCAGAGTCTATGCTCACCAGCCATTTGCTGGTACAGCTTAGCAGAAAAGCTTTATAATGCACGTTTAAAAGCGTACTTCCATGTGTTGGTCTATTTTATGCAATCCACCACACAAATTCAGTGAGCAAATTAATGAGTGCAAATTAAAGACATTCTTTCTGTGTTGTAAACAAAAATACTCAAGTGCTGTTATCTCAGGTTTCTTCCTGTAGAACAGCCCTCTTCCCTCCTCCCCAGATTTCAGCACAGAACCCCCCTGACTGCCTGGTGTTGGCCTTGTCTTACAGAGATCTGAGTAAGAACTCCGTTTGGCAGACACCTTATGCCCTGCTACAGCCCATCTTCACTCCTAAGTCCCAAAATAATATGGTAGAATGGAGGACAGAATAACATGGAGCCCTGACCAAGCACAGGGTCTCAGCCGTGCTTATCTGACAGTAGTCCCAGGAGGTTTCTGTGCTCAGGAATTCTGAGCCATCCAATTCTTCCTTCTAACATCTGAAAATGATGAAGTTCTCTGGCTAATTAGAAGTGCTGGCAAATAGCAGAATCTACCAGCTCTGCAGAAGAGAGGTCACAGTTGAGGACTGAGAACACAGCATACATGACCTCAAATCATCCTACTTGTGAAGTTTTAATTTACTTTTAACCATGAAATAACACAGTTCAGAAATGCTCACCTGCGTGCAACTTCGAAACAAACAGGTCTCATTTCTTTTAGCTGAGAGGCACCCAATGCCTGGGGAGGGGGAGCGAGTGGGTTCTTTATGTTAGAGCCATTTAAAAGACAGGATGAGGACAGCCAGCAGGGCCACCTTCACAAGGAGATTACCGACTCCTGCCACATGACAAGCAAAGATAACCCACGGCTTGCATCAGTACTCCAGGATTTTGGTTTGCATGTACATTTAAGAGCCTCATTAATCAACTGCCAGAACATCTCCCATTAACCATCCCTTTATGGCATTAGGTTATGCAGGCCTACAGATTGGTAATAGCATACTGCTCTTTGGACTCGCTTTGTTTTTACTTAAGACGACAGCTAACCATACCTAGCAACTGTCACATTGTTAAAGACACTATCAGCTATTAAGCAACTTTGCCATTCCAATCCCCACCAATACTTCACCTTGTTAATGATAACCTATTTAATCCTGTCTATGTGTAATGTACTAGAGATACTTCTGCATTTCAGGAACTGCAATCACATTTCATACGTCAATCCTCAGTGCCACTCCTACACCACGATGAGGTACAGCCTTACCCAAAACATTATGACAAATAAAGAAATGCTAAAAATACTAAAGGAAGCTGATTAATTACTTTGCTATCTCCAGGAATGAGCATCTACTGCCCAGTAGGTGCTGAATGCCTCCTGGTGGTGAAGCACTCTCAGTTCAGTGACCACAGTTACAGGTAATGCTTCCAGAGCGCCACACGTGGCAGAGGACGTCGGGCCCTTTCAGCTCCGACCCGAAATGCACCTTCAGGTCCGCAGAAGGCAGCGGACACAGCAGAGTGTCTTGGCAGGACTTCAGGGTAGGAATCTATTCAGGCAAAGAACTGGAGCGAGAAGGCTCGTCTCTGAAAAGGCAGGATTGAATTTGTGTCACTCCTGGCATGCCGTGCTCCCATGCAGCTGCAGAGCCCAGCGCTTCTCAGACATTTGATGTGTTCTCTCTGCAAACGCTTTGGCCTCGGTGAGCCAAAAGACACAGGAGATGTGTGTGCTGGGAAAACAGAGCTTTGGCAGCAGAAAGTCGCTGTGCTCCAGGAGCCTGCAGAGGGATGGGGATGGTCCTGTAAGCTCACAGCACTCCTCAGTCTGCAAACACACATCATGAACCACGTAGCTCACATACGGCAACAAAGAAAACCGAGACAAAGCTGCACATGAGTTGGCATCTTAGGGGGAAGCAGGTGAACTTCTCCGAATTCAAAGCTCAGTCACACTTCCTGCAAACTACGAAATACTTCTTTGCATCCTGTAGATCAATCAAACAATTGGTAAACACAGCAAAGCTGCTGGCAAAGCACAATAAGAAATACAAGCCTGACTGTAAAACATGAATGGCAAATGCCAGAACAAGGGGACTGAAATCCCTTACTTAAAGGTACCTACTATGGGTTTTGTGGCACAAAAGCTCCTGCTTACTCTTAGCATCACTGTTGGCTTTTTTTCCTCCTCAACTGCACAGATGGGAGAGTATCAGCACACCTGATTTCATACTCAGCCTGGTGAGTTGTTGATGCCGAAATCCTCCTTCCCAGAGCAAGTGGCCAAAACATCACAAGTGCTTTATTTAGTTAAAAACTAAGTATTTCTATCACTCCAATACCTTTAATAAAAATTAATAAATCCATTGGAAAGGAGAGAAATCCTGTCTAATCACATGCATGTAAATGGATTAGGTATCCTCATAGCAGAGAATTACACATACAGGTTCTTCAGAAACTGTCTTCAATATTGTTTTTTAAATTAAAATAGTTAAAAACCACTCCTGGCTGGTATTTGAGATTAGCACCCAGTCTGCACCTGCAGTATTACTTTAACAGGAGTATCTGCATTTCAGTTCATCTTCTGTTTGAATGCATTTGCAGGTTAATATCTCTGCTCTCAAGGTGGTCTAAAAGGAGTGTATGGGAACTGCTGGGTCACGGCCTGAACCTCTGGCTGATCACCTGAGGGAGCCGTGAGTCAGCCAGAGGAGCACAGGTGAAGGCAATGCAGCTGTGCTGCAGGAAGGGGGGGAGCCTGGCTGCACCTCTCCTTCACCCATTTAAGAGCTGAGTGCCAGGGGGGCAGGATCTCTTCTGGAGTTTTGTGAGTGAGCCCAGGACAGGGGCAAGCCTTCTATCTATTCTCTTTTTGTTATCGTTATCTGCTTTGCCTAACGCTCTTGTTTATTTTGTAATTAAAACATCTTAGTATTCATTGATTATACAAGGAGATTGAAGATCTCATCACAGGTCACATTTAATTACACAGCTTGAGGATATATTCTGGTAATGAGGAAACCAGAATTTCTTAAGGCATGGAGTTCTAAGCCAGCCTTTCCTACTTAAGAGAAAAGCGATAGATGTTCTCTCTTTTTATGCCCGTCTCTAATAACCATGCATGGGAAAGGTGCCACAGCTTCTCACGATGCAGGAGACAGACCTTCCTCAGCATGGTGACACCATTCCACGTGCCTGTACCAGAGGCACCAAGCAGCAGCTTTCAATGAGCATCCAATCTTGGCTGATTGATTGGACTCTGAGTCAGCTGAGGTGTGGGAGTGCAAAAGCTGCCATCAGTGGGTGCCCCTGGCTGCCCAGACCCAGCACAGATGTCAGTAACAGCCTGCCCTGACCAGAAACAACTCATCACCTCTTGACTTCACACGTGATGCTCAACAGGCAGAGGGGTACACAACAAGAAAGAAGAAAGCCCCTGTTTGTGCCAAGCAGATCACAGGCACACAGCAATGCTCTGCTGTGACATTCTTGGGCCAAAGTCACTTGGAAGCTCAGAGTTGAGGCACAGAGCTGGGAGCTCCAGGCAGCTCCCCACACCACCACAGGGGGAGATCATCATGTAATTCATTAAGTCACACTGAATCAACTGAAGTATTTTTCAAAGGTTTAAGGATTATTCATCACTACTGAAATGAATTCACAAATCTTTTACATTGAAAAAAAACAAACTTAACCCCAAATAGGGCACCCTGCTTTACATAACAAAGAAAGCAATAATAATAATAATAATCCAAAAAATAACAAATAGCACCTTACTCTGAGAGGAACAAGAACCTTCAACAGAAGCTCTAAAGATTTCAAAACTCACCTTTTGGGAGCTGGGGAACCCTTCCTCCCTGGAAGATGCTCTGCTCTCCAGAGCCTTTCCTCTCCAGGCCCAGCACACTGTGCTGCTCATCGCTCCCTGCTTCTCCCTCCTCACACAGGCAGTGATGGACAAACAGGACAGTGAGATGCAGCCACGTCTGCAGCTCTCTGCGTGCTCAGCCCTGCACCTCTCTGGGAGCCTGCTTGCTTTGCCCGCTCCATCACCTGTTACTGACCAACTGCCTTGAGTTCTGACCAGTTCAAGGTCAGAATGAAATACTCTGAGGACTGTTACGCCCTGATTGGCAGTTTCACCTCAATTCTCAAATGCACATCATGTGCACTCACAAATTTTCTCTTTTTGGTTTTATCATTAAAATATATATATATATATATATATATATATATATATATATATACTTATGCAACAAACAAAACCAAACCATACGATACTTACACTGCTTCTCACGCTGTAGATTCCATGCATGCTGCTCAGCTGCTGTCACACAGAGCTCTAGCAGCCACATGCAGGACTAGAGAGGGCTAAGCCTGTCTGGCTGCTGCTAAAATGGCAGCCATGGCTGCACCCAGCTGCAGCCTGTTGGTTAGTTGGTTTGTCAGCACCCAGGTGCAGCCTGTTAGCACCCTGGGGCAGGGCAGCAACATGGAGTGGCCCTTCTGCTGCAGTTGTATGGAGAAAGAAATGTGAATATAACATTTTACGCTGATTAAGTTTCAATTTTATGGTCATTTTACAGCCAGCACTGTTGGAACAGAAATGGGAATTAAAACAACTAGATCTGATAGCATCCCCTGAGCCACTGAGATGCTGGTGCTGTTATGCCACAGAGAAGAAGCAGGAGTGGAAAGGGGACCAGTCGACCTGTGGTGCACTGAGAAGTCAGCCCTGTGCTCCTGAGAGTTAACAAGGCTATTAACTTCAATAGGAGTAAAAGTGAACTCTGACAGGATTATTGTCACAGGATTTTTCTTCTGGGAAATGGGAGTGGGATCTGTTTTCCCATGACCAGCTGCTTGCTCTTTCCATATTAATAGAGATATTCATTTGAGCTTTAGCAGCATTCAGCATTCAGACAGCATACCTGAATGTGTTTACTCAAATGAATGAGAAAAACCAATCCTTGATACATAAATTCCCCAGACATATTGCCTGGTTTCTTGCAGCCTGTGTGTAGCTCAGCACTGCACAAAGCAGACGTGACTTACAGCTCCCTTATTATTCGCACAAATACACCAGCAGTTTAAAAACACTGACTGTGTTTGCAGAATCAATGGGTGCTTTGCTGGGAGTTTGTCCAGTTCATCACAATAAAACTGAAGTGCCTGAGCCACAGAATAATTTTACCTCTGTGTGCTATTTGCACGCTCCCACCACGGCATTTTCGGAGCCACACAATTAGTTTGAAGGCTGTCCAACAACCCACTGAGCCAGCCCTTACCAAAGCCTTGTGATGCTTCTGTTAGCTGCTCTGCTTGTAACCTCTGTTTCAGTCTAGAGAAAAAGCTTTAAAGCTTGCTTAAATAAACTGATTTAGGGCACAAGCTTCCATTGGATGCCAGAGTTCTCTGTGGTTCTGGTCCTGGAGGTATTGTGGTCACGTCAAATCTGCAGTATTTGCTTTGGAAAATATGGTAGGGCTACCTGAAGCCTTGTGGAGAGTATATGCCCTGTGAGCTAGCTGAACTTTCCCTTCGTGTCTAAGAGCTTGAATTCACCAAACATTCCAAACACACCAAATTTTCTTCACGACCTTTCAAGCACAGCTTACTCTGCTTCTTCAGCGCTCCAGGAAGCGGAGTGCTGAAGAAGGAGACCTTCTTTTCCTTCAGGAAAAGCAGGGATCTGCACTTACCTGCTCAGCACAGTCAGTGTGCTCCGCTGTGCAGAAGAGATGCTGATACCGAAGATCTGATCCAGGTTAGGCTGAGGTAAGCTGAGAAACTAAAAACACCTTACAGAAAGCGCTGCATAATCTTGTGCTTACAGCCCTGTCCTGGGATGGTGACCCAGCTGGTTTCCTTACAAATGGAGGCTGTGTGTGCACAGCAGCTGCTCCGCAGAGCGGGTCGGGCAGGGATTCGCTCAGGCACAGCAGTGCGTGCTGCTGCTGTTCTCTTTTTTATCACAGTGTTGTTGTTTCAGCCTCCAAAATCTCCGGCAGATGTGACCGCCTCACGTCACATCTTTAGGCCTTTCCACACAAAAGTTATGGTAGAAGCCATAACCTTTTCAGGGGAAAATCATTCCTGGTCCAAGCAGAGGGCCCTGGAGCGGCGGCTCAGCCATTGCTGGCCATGTGTCAGCTGATGCTCTGGGCAGGTTCCCATTCCTCCTGCCTGACTGCCGCAGAAGAATGAGACAGTGGGCAGCCTTGTGCCTGGGGAAGACATTGCTCTGCAGCAGACTCAATTCTTGGGCAGATTTGGACGTCGTACCTTTCTGTAGGCTTTCCTTTTCCAACATGAGTTTAGAACAACGTGTTCCTAAAGCAGCTGATGTGCTGCTTTACCATTTCTTTTGTTTTGCTTGGGATTACTTCCATATTTAAGTAAACAGTAAGACAGTCCAATTCTGGGCAACGGGACACATGATCCAGAACCATGCAGTGAACTGGCACAGAAGATACTGGAAGAATTTGGCCAGCAACGAGCTGTGAAAAAAAAACAGAATGGGAAAACATTTTGCAAACAGCCTTCAAAGAGAGCTGTACAACATGGAGAGATGGGACAGCAAAAGGTGGAGAGGATGAGGCAATGTGGGAATGTTGTGGGATGGGAACATGTGGAGCAGTCATCTTCAGAACAGCTGATCAGTGAAGGGAAGATTCATTCATTCCATACACCATTTCCTTTTTGTGACATCATTCCCCAAAACCTCAGTCATACTGGATTGGCTCATTCACTCTAACAAAGATGATGATAAGAGTAAAAAAGTCAGAAGAAAAATTGAGAAACAAAATAAGAGCATCAGGTGATGCACACTGCTGGAGGGGGGTTCATGCGTGTGTTTGAAAAGTCTGTGCGTGTTTGACTCCATAGGACTGGCTTTCCCAAGGATGCAGAGCGGTCAGAAATGCTGACACATGTAATAAACTGAGTAGTGTTTGGTTCCAGGGCCTTCTACTCGGCTTGAATGGTATCTTTCCTTGAAGAAGGTCTCAGAACCAAAATTCGGAGCAGAGATTTGGCACTAGCGCATTGAACTGCTGTTCAGGAGAGCTGGCTCATGCTCCGCTCTACTGCAGCTGTCCGCACACCCTGCAGTGCTCACCCAGCCCTGCACCCTGCAGGCTCAGCTGTGCCCCCACCGCCGCTGCATCCCCAGCAGTGCGAAGCTCCCCGTGGGCACGGCAGGGAGCAGACATCACAGCGCTGGACGTGGCCTGACTGCTGAGTGTTACCCGTGCTTCAGGGAGGAGAGAACCCGTACAAACTGGAGTTGTAGAATGCTGCCTTTCCTCCTTCCTCGTGCAAATTAAGTCATGTCACATACAGCAGGATATGAACTGGGAGGGAAAAAGCAACAGCAACAACTGAAGTTGTATTCTACGTTTGATTTGTGTCATTTGCTTTGAAAGCCCATCTCCAAAGCACTTTCGTCGTTCCTCTCCCCAGCGCTACTGTGTTTACACTCAACCACAATTTCTTGCCAAAATAGAGTTTCAGTTAACAAAAAGCTCCCTTGATTCTCCCCAGTAATGAATTCCATCTAAAAAAATGGATTTGCCAGCAAAACAGAAAGAGCAGCATGGGTTTGTAGAACCATTGTACTTCCTGCAAGGCAGCCCAGTTAAATCACAGCCACATTATAATGGAAAATATTCCACATGTACTTCAACAACCTTAAGGAAGGAGAATTTTGTGGGTTGCTGTAATCTAATACTGTGTTTCTCAGAAGCAGAGTAAGAGTTGGGCTCTAATTACAATGCACATAGTGTGTCCATAAATGAATACCCTTTTCTTAAAGCTTTTTAAAGTATGTCGTGTATTTTACATACGTGCATTCAATTTTAATGCAGTTTTTCAAGTATGTGTTTTTGGATAACGCTCTCAGAAGAAACCTCAGTCCCTCTTCTGCTACAAATGATTGGTATGTCTCCATCATTTGTCTACAAATGATGGAGACATACCAATCATTTGTACGTCTTCACATCACGTTTACACAAAGAACAGCATCAGAACACGTTGCTCTGGAAGTGCTGATCTCAGTAATCCAGAAGAACAAAACAGCTCATGAGAGGAATTCAGCCCTTCAGAGAGGAATTAAGCTGTAGTGGGATGTTAATTGTAACCCTGCAACCCTTTCCTTATCAGTCAGAGAAGCAGTACTCGGCGGATGGGGCAGGGCGGTCCCACGTTCCTCCTGGCCATGAAGGTAACAGTCAGCAGAGAACAGAAGAGCGGTGCTCAGCCGAGCTGTGCTGCCACTGCAGAAAATCCGCACAGCAGTGGTGAGACGTGATGAGGAGTCTCTTAGGCAGATCTACTATGAACTTACACAGAGCACTGAGTATTGATCTGCGAGAAAGCGGCAGCTGCCTGTAGTCGGTAGGAGCCTTTCTGGAGCGTGTGACTTTGCTGCAGGTAGCATAGGTGCTCCTTGGACAAATATTTTGGTAGAAGTTTAGCAACTATATCGAACACAACCACCAATAATCCTTTTCAGGCAGATAACAGCAATACTTCCGCAGGAGGTCTATGTGACATGGTTAAGGTACTTGTTTTCTGACTCTTCACTAATTTGGGCAGAGTCCAAACGCGTGATGCAGTGTCTGAGAGGTGGCTGAACCATCCATGTCTCACCCGAAGCACCAAAACTCAGCAGCTGTTTGCTCTGCAAAGACAGAAATGATGTCGTGGCGGAGCAGATGAGACACCAGCTGCATGCTGCACGTCCCACCCACTGACCTCAGTGTAAAGGGACTGAGAAGCTGAACAGAACCAAGGCGCCAAGGGGCTTTAGGCTGTACCGGGGCAAACTGAGGGCTGGGGGAGAGCCTGTGACCTGGTGATCTTGCTGGTAGAAGCGATGGTGTTGGCAGATACCAACATTGAGTAAGACACTGAGAAAGGAGAAAGAGGCCACGGGCCCTGCAGTGGCACCCTGAGATGGGTTTCCTCAAAGGTCCCAGCTCCTAATTCTGTGCCAGAAACTTCCTTTGGATCAGAGGGCTCACATTTAACTTCACGTAACACTGACTGCATACAGACATAATCGTTTAGCAATAATTAAGGCACCTTTTAAAATGCACTAGTAAGGTCTCACAGCTTTCAAGCCATGCGGCGATGCCCTAACCTCCCCTAACAGCCTTTGCACAGAAGCATGCCGCCGATTAAGCTTACCGCTGTTACAAACACCATCCAGCAAAACATGAGGAGCTGAAGCATCGGCGGAGGAAGATCACTCCTCGAGGCAGCTGGGAGTTTGCAGTGTCACCGGCGGCTGCCGGGGGGGAAACCACGGGAGAGCGTTCGCTCCCTGATGCCAAATCTCGGCATGCCGTTCCTTCCTTGCCTCGGGGGAACGCTCCAGCCGAGCCGCGGGGGTCCGCGGGCCCCCGGAGCGCCCGGAGCCGCGCAGAGCCGAGCCCGGAGCCACGACCCCCGCCTGCCAGCAGGAGGAGGAGGCAGCGGGCCGGGTTGGGCTGGGCTGTGCCGACCGCTCCTGTCCCGGCCCCGGGGCAGCGCCCGCCGGGGCTCCGCTGGCGCAGGTAGGGGGACAGGACAGGTGCCGGCTCCGCTCCCGAGCACGGCCGGGCGGGGGGAGGCGGGGGGCGGAGGGAAGGTGCGGCGATGCCGCGAGGGGCTTTGAAATTAGTGACAGTCGTTTGGAGTAATTACTGGCACGAAAGGAGCTGACGTGTTCCTTCCCGAGGACAAATTGCTAGCAGATTTATAAACGGCCAGACCGCCGTGGAGTATCGGCGGCCACATGCGCGGCTCCGACTTTTTCTCCGTCGCGACGTTACACGTTACCTGCAAGCGACGGCGCGGGGTGCGCGTCTCCGTCAAACGAAGGGCGTGCGGCCGCTTCTTCAGAACGACGCGTTTTATTTCAGCGATCCGAAACCCGAGAGCAGAACCGAGAGCTTCGGCTCAGCCCGGCGGGCCGGCGCTCCTTTGAAGCCGCGAAGCTTCGTCGCCGGGAGCGGCACGGCACGGCACGGCACGGCACGGCACGGTGGCGCTCCGAACGCGCGGCTTTGCTTCCCGTGCGGGAGGATCCCGTCCGCTCCCCGCGCCGTGACGGCCGCCCCGCAGCGGTGCCCGCACGATGGGCGCCCCGCGCCGCTGTTGGCTGCGGCCGCTGCTCGCCGCCTGCCTGGCCGCCCGCCTGGCCGCGCTGTCCGCTGCCTGCCCCCGCCTCTGCGCCTGCTACGGCCCCGCAGAGGTGCACTGCACCTTCCGCTACTTCACCGCCGTTCCTCCGCGCATCGCTCCGGACGTGGAGCGCATCAACCTGGGGTACGTTCGGGTCGGCGCCGCGCCTCTGAGCGGGTATCTTTCAGCGCTCTGCTCCGCCAAGTAATAACTGAGAGTTCCCAGCCGTAGGGCTAGAAACTAACCCGGGCGGGGAATGAAACTTCGGTGAGTGGTTTGCATTATTCAGAGGTGGCCGCAACGAGGCAATGAGAGCTAGAGAAGTGTAAGACCTCCAACACTGTACAGAAGTGTGATGGATGCGAGAACCTTAAAAAGTTTTGGATTTGAGTTCTTTTACGTTATCTGAATATCTTGCGTCTGTAACACTGAACTCTGAAGGGGTCTGAAGCAGAGATAATTAATTCCAGGAAAAGACAGCTACGGTGGGGCCAGAAACACAAGCGTTCAAATCTTCAAAGACTTATGCTGTGACTTCAGAATGTCATGCAATACTGTTTCCTACACTGTTATTTATCCAGCTTATAGGAAATAGCATTTATCTGAATACTTCAGACACCAAAATGAACCAGTTCAGGTGATCAGAAGGAGCATAGAATAGATTACACACAGGCTTGACAGGTCTGTCAAAGGGCTTTCCTGCAAGCATCCTCTGCCATGAGCCCAATGGCCACGCAGCAGCCATGTCTGGCAGCCCCAGTAGCACTTTGGATACACATGGCCTTAAATTGTCCAAAGGTGTACGTGAAAAAGACAAAAGGAGGTTTCCATGGGAGCTTTTCCCTGCCCTGCTGCCGGCTCCCTGGTCACAGCTCCCTTTTCCTTCTCTGGTTTGGCAGCATTTCCCAGGAGAGCAGTGTATGAAGGCCTACAGCTCAGCACCAGCACTTCTGGAGGGCTGTGGTTGCCCAAGGACATGTTTGCAGCACTCATTGCTATGACAGACAGGCCAGCTATCTAACCGGGGAATTAATCTCTGCTCCTGACCACTGGGCACGGGAGTTGTGATGGCTGTGTGAGAAGCAGATCAGGCCGTGTCAGCAAGGTAGGATGTAGAGGAAATGAAGGTCCAGAAGCACTCCTGAAAAGAGCAGAGGGTGGCAGGAAGGGCAGCAGAGGACAGCGAGACCCTGCAGGGCTGCAGCTCCACGGTCAGGGGCAGCGCTCAGTGCGGGCTGTTCTCACACTGCAAAGGAAGCCTTTCCAGGTCTTCTCCATGACAGTACGATGCAGAAGGGCAATGCCGTATTGCAGTCCTCTGCCATTACACGCAGCCCTTGCCCTGGTCCCTGCAGCCCCAAACTGGCATTCTTGTCTGCATGTTGTTGCAGTTATTTCCCATAGCCAGTTGGAATACAGCCTTCAGGAAGCTGCCTGGGACAAGTTAACAAACTCTGTGCTAAGGAGAACAGATGACTTACATAAAACTTCATCTTCGCTATCAGAAGCGCTGCCTCCCTTTACACATTTCAGAGAGTTTTCTTTCATTTTTGGTTAGTTTCCTTTAAAACAAGACGTGTGGCTGTCTGACACAGCCAGGTCAGGTCTGGGATGCTGTTTGTTCCAGGTACAACAGCTTGCTCACACTGACTGACACGGACTTTGCCGGCCTGGAGAAACTGGAGTTACTGATGCTGCACAGCAATGAGATAAACGCAATCCCTGAGAAGGTGTTCAGGGATTTACGTTCACTACAGGTAAGGACGACGTGTTGGAGATAACCCAGCCTTAGCTTCCATTATGACCTTTAGGCAATCAGACAGCAATACCAGTCTGGGGGAGCAGCCCAGCCGCCTTCAACCTTTTGGTTTCCTGTTCCTAATGGTATCCCTGTGAAAGGTAAGGACATCCAACAGCCACCTCACGGGAAATGCCTTTCCTTCCCAGGTGGGCATTCAGGTGTAGCGTCAAGAGAGAGATGAACAATGGCAGATATCTGACATAATATCTTAACTGGCAGCTGCAATTGAGACTTTCTTCTATGTGAGGAAGGCTGCAGAGCTCCAAGTACTACATCTGCAGTCTTCAATTAATCAGTCACAGCTAGTATGGCATCCATCTATCCTGTATCTGTATTTGCCATCTAGATAGTCATACACACAGAAGTAATTGAACGATTATTTATGACCAACCATTCCCAACCAATTCCATGTCAGTTAACAGTTACTCTCCAGTTAAATTTCAATCCAGAGCTGTTGTTAATAATTACAGAGAAGTAAAACCATTGTAGCTGTGACCATTTGTGACCATGAAAGACCTGAAGTGCTCAGAAAACACAGCGGTGACTCGATTGCTTTGGAGTATGAGAGGTGAGGAAGGAGAGACAGAAAGCAGCTAACGGGTGAGTGTGCACATCTCCAGGATGCAGTAACCCTCGTGAAGGCCACTCCTGTGCCGAGAGCTCAGCTGTTACCTTGCACAACCACAAATAATTCCCGTACAACTCCCAATAACGCTTTTTTCCCAGCCATTTGCCCTGCTGGTCTGTTGCAATACTTCAGAGTAACCACCAATCCAAATGGCCTGGGAGCCTTACAGCAATGTAACGTTGCTTTTTCCTCAACAGGTCTTAAAGATGAGCTACAACAAGGTCAGCGTTCTTCAGCAAGATGCTTTCTACGGTCTGAAGAGCTTGGTCCGGTTGCACATGGACCACAATGAAATTAAATTTGTAAATCCCAACGTTTTCTATGGCCTCACATCACTGAGATTGGTCCACTTGGAAGGAAATCTCCTGAAGCAGCTCCATCCGGACACTTTTGTCACCTTGAGCTACCTCCAAATATTTAAAGTGTCCTCCATAAAGCACATACACCTGTCTGATAACACGCTGACCTCGCTACCACGAGAAATGTTTTCCTACATGTCTGAGCTGGAGAGCATTTACCTCCATGGGAACCCATGGGCCTGCGACTGCGATCTACAGTGGTTTGCAGAATGGGCAGAGCAGAGGCCAGGTGAGCTGACAGCTTTGCTTGTTCTTTTTAATCACCTTACAGCATCTTCTTGCTGGTAGCACCGTCCTTTATTTATTGACATACACTCCTAGGGAAGACTGGAAACACAATGGCATCTGATATATCTCTAATTGTTTGAATGCTGATGATCGACCTGCTGACACCTGCTGTCAGTCTTCCAGAGGTACTGGATGCGTTGTTATTTGTGCTACACCCCTCGAATATCACAGCAAATTAACTGACGTAAAGCAGAAGCAGCTACATGAAACTTGTCACTCCTTTACAGCGCCAATGACCCCTTTGTGAACAGCAGGCCATTACAGCATGCTTGCACCAATCCTTTGCACTTCTATTATTTCTTACCCCCTCTACTCAAAACGTTACTCCCCAGCATCTGCTTTGGTTTTGTTTGTTTGTTCAACTTCTAAGAGTCCTGATCCTAATGCTAAAACTAACTGTGTTTTTCTTTCCTTCAGATATCATAAAGTGCAAAAAAGACCGAAGTTCTGGTGCTCAGCAATGCCCAGTCTGTGCCAGCCCCAGGAACTGCAAAGGGAAGAACTTTGTGGGTATTCCTCCTGCAGCTCTGACCTGCACTAAGCCAGTCATACATCACACCCTGAAACTCAAAAACCTCACAGTGCCAGAGGATGGGGATTTCAGCTCTGTATCTCCCAAGGACTTCCTAGCTCCCATAGGATCTGTGGTTTTGAACATGACTGACCAACGAGGAAATCGAGGTAACTTGGTTTGCAACGTTCAGAAACCAAAAGAGATGTCTCCCATCTCATTTGACAAAGAGGACAACGTCACAGTCCTCAGAACATCATTCTCATCATTCCTTGTGTGCGACATCGCCTACGGACACATTCAGCAGCTGTGGAGCATACTGGCCCTGTACAGTAATTCTCCCCTCAAACTCGACAGGAGTGCTGTCGCAACTGAAACACCTTTCATCACTTACCAATATAAGCAAAACTACTCTGAAAAAGATGAACTTTTTACCAAGGTGGAGGCTGAACTCAGAGCTGAACCATCGTGGTTAATGCAAAACAAAGTGGCACTGCAGCTTGACAGGACAGCAACCACACTTAGCACGCTGCACATTCAGTACTTCACTGATGCTGAGATAGTTTTGCCCACCGTTGACCAAAAGAAAGTGGGAAATAACTGGACAGTGATCTCCAGGGACAGCAAAACACAAACAGAGCACACTGTTCCAGTCGGGGGAACTGTACAACTGGACTGCCAAGCAATCGGGCAGCCAGCTCCTGCAATAGAGTGGATATTGGCTGATGGGAGCAAAGTCAGAGCCCCTTATGTCAGTGAGGATGGCAGAATTGTAGTAGTAAAATCTGGGACATTCACGTTACGAACAGCTGATACGTTTGACTCTGGGCTCTATCACTGCATAGGCACAAATGGTCACGATGCAGATGTCCTCACGTTTAGAATCACTGTGGTTGATCCTTACATGGAACACAGCAGTGTAAATGGGGCCCAATTTTCCACAGCGGTTGGCAGCATTCTGGACCTTCCCTGTACCTCTGCCGCTGTTCCAGATGCTGCCATTAGTTGGGTGTTACCTGAGAGAGTGGTTCTTCACCACTCCGTAAGAAACAAACAGATTTTTGGCAACGGTACCTTAAGAATACAGGGGGTAACAGAGCGAGACAGCGGCTACTTTAGATGTGTTGCAGCCAACCAGTACGGTGTTGATCTTTTGATTTTCCAAGTGCTGGTTGGAGAGGACAAAAGCACCCCACAGAAAGCACCCGTGGCTGCGGGAGAGTGGGAAGAGAGCGATGGCTCTGGCAATGCAGTGGTGCCCTCAGGTAGAGGAAGGCAGAATTCCTCAGCTGCCCTGCTGAGCTGGACGGGTCAGGAGCCCAGTGCCCCAGCACACAGACAGCAGGGCACACTCAGCACCCGCACTGGCAGCGGCCGCAGGAGGATGACGAGCCGTCAGCACTGGGACAAAGCTGGCAGGAGGCTCAGGGGGCACCGAAGGCGCTTTGGCTCCTCAGCCAAGAGAGCCAACCCCCAGCGCTGGGCAGCCTTTCTGGAAAAAGCTAAGAGGAACCCACCTGGGACACAAAAACAAGAAGTGGAGACAACCCCGCCTGTTCAGGTCCATGAGTTCTCAACGGTGCCTGCGGATGAGGAGGAAATGTCTGGTGCTGCCATCTCCCCAGAACAAGAGTTCATGATAGTGGTAACAGAGGGGGCCACCATGTCTTCCCTGGGGAGCACAGCTGGAAGCACAGCCCCCGCAGGGGCCGGGACCCCCCCACCCGCTCCCTTCCCACAGCCCAGCCCATCCGTCAGCCCCACACCAGCAGATCTAAACCCTACGACCACCACCTCAGACTCATGGGAAAGACCCAATTTAAGCCAAACATCAGCAAGCAGTGGGAAGCAATCGATGGCAACAGAGGGAGCGAGCAGAACATCTGCGCTCATCAGTGCTCAGCAAAGATCAGCATCTCCTGGAGAACATAACAGTCTGCATTTAAAGGCTGTATCTGCGACAACCACGGGGAATGTTACAGACAGCAGCACACCTGCAACTTCCCAAAATGCAGTGGGTGAAATGCATAGTTTTACAGAGTTTACTGATAAGATTTCCACCAGAACAGGTGGTCAGGCATCTGCAGCAACAATCAGCAAGCCAAACTCTGAGTTTGGTCACATTCACTTCCACAGTGCTCAGAAACCTGTAACTCCTGCACTACCACTGGACCCAAACATCGTTACTCATCAGCACGCTCAAATCATTCAGGATGTGACAACCCACACACCTCAGGCCCGGCAACAACATGGGAGAAGGAGGAAAGTTTCTGCTAGGAGAAAAATGGTCAGGCCAGGACATCTTCTGAGTATGAGAGAGCACAGGCGCAATTCAGGGAAGCAAGGCTCTGCTGGAGGGAGAACAGCTATTGCTCCAGTTGTCCTGCTGAGTTCAACACACAGCCCTAACGTGCCCACCTTCAACAACTCACACAGCAGCATCAACCCGCTCAGCCCAGAAGCGCCTCTGTCCTCCCCCTCTACTACAGATGTGTCCTCAGAGCACTCAGAAGGCACAGCTCGGAGCACAGCATTCCTCATGGAAGAGGACAGTGCACCCACTGCAAGGCAAGGAGCCGCTTCCACCGCACTGCCTGTAGTTACTCAAAGTACCGGAGATGCTGCCCAGAAGGAAGCAGAGAGCAGAGCTCCATGTCACAGCAGCACTTACAGAGCACGGCCTGTTAGCAGCAGGCTGCCAACGTCTGCAACCCACACAGCTCACACTGCAGAAATCACACACATGATGAGCACGAGGACTGCTTCTGCTCCCCCATCGGTCTTCTCCAGATCCTCATCCAAAAACTCCCAGGGAGGAAAAATTATAAGAGCAGTTCTTTTTGGAAATGGCACACAAAAGGAAGTGCCGAGGACAGGTGCACTTCCACCAACAGAGTTATCAGTCTTGCTTCCTGAAACTACAGCAGTGGCATTGAGACCCCACGTCTCTCCTTTGCCCTTCACACCCATCTCAGCGGGCGTCGATCCCGTCCCATCTTTAGGCAAACCCGCTGACAGCAGCAGTACGTCAGAGAAGCCCCCTGACTGCAGCCCTGCAACGAGCACAGCTGGAGGAACAGGCAGAGAGAGTCCAAAGCCAACAACTACAGCTTCTACGGCTCCTCAAAAAGCGTTCAGAACAGGAAGAAGGAGAGGTCAGAGGAGGAGGCGGCCCCCTAAAACAGCTCCTTCTCAAAGCCCAACCACGGGCGCCCGCACTACAGCAGACGCAGCCTCAGCCACCACAGCCGCAGCCAGCCCGCCCGCTGCGCCCACCAGGCACGCGCCTGCAGCAGCGGGGTCTGACAGCCCACCCGCAGGCTGGGTCCCAGCTCTATGGGCTCTGCCCCCACCAGGCACAGCACAGCACGGACCCACGACAGCCCCGCAGACAGCAGCGGCCCCCAGCATGGTGGTGAGCACCCCTCCCGCGTCACTGCTGCCCCGCAGCCCTCGGCCACAAACCCCCACTGCAACGGCCCCAACCCCCCCACTGCCCTCAGAGCCTCTGGGTGCCAAGCGAGTGCATCCTGCTGCAGTCAGTGCCGCAGCGCGCTCAGAATCTGCTCAGCACCTCAAAGCTTCCACCCCAGCGGCTGAGCGGCCGCACCTGTGGACAGACAAGGAGGCTGCTCAAGGCAGCCCCGTGGCACGGCCCCTGGACCCGGGCAGCACCGAGCTGAGCAGCAGAGCTCTGGGCACCACGGCTCCAAGAGAGCAGCGTCCCACCTCAGCACCGTCCATGGGGGGAATCGGTGCTGGGCTGCCATCTGCAGAAAGGGGAGGCAAAACCTCAACAGTTAACACGCCGACTGTGTCGACACCATGGCAGGTGGCTGCTCCACATGCGTACCTGTGGGGCAGCTCTGCCGACGGCTGGTCTGACCAGAGACAGCATCACAAATCCACCACCAGCATCCCTCTGTCCTTGTTCTCTTTAAGCGGAAACTATTTCACAAAGCCCAGAATAATTGGAGGAAAATTAGCTGCCTTCACCGTGCTGGCCAACTCAGATGCTTTCATTCCGTGTGAAGCTACGGGCAACCCCCAGCCAACAGTGGAATGGACCAAGATCTCCCCAGGTAAGCTCAGCAGCTCCGGGTGCCACAGTCTGGCAGGTGGTTGGCATGCTGCAGGCAGTAGTGCTTGCCTAGGAATACCATGAAGGATCAGTTACGGCACAAACTAAGAAATAGTGAGAAAAATGACATCCCAGCATGCTTGCTGGAGTGCCTTAATACTGTCTACGAAACAGTGGCTAAGGGAAACGTTAAATATGTGCATACGTAAACAATAACCTTGTGCTTACTGTGAGAAGATTAAAGCTCTTCTTGCACATTACTTGCTGCTTCAGAGCAGTCAAATGAACATAATGAACCATGACATCAAGTTATTACAAGGGCAAAACATTTACCAATTTGCAACACCTGCACACACAAGTGAACCAAAGTACTTCTGGCTACACAAAGCCTTACCTGCAGTATTGGAGTCTTGTCTCTACCAAGGAACTTAGATTTGGTTGTCTTTTGAAGCTTTTCCACTGCATATGTAGGATTTATTATTTCTCCCTTTCTTACCACCACTATCTTGGGCATTTGGGCAGCGTAGCCCAGGATAAGGAAAGCGTATATGGGTACAGAGCAAAACAAGGCGGGATGGAGAGGTCTGATGCCGTGCTGTTGTCCCTCCCTCCCGCAGAGACCGATGCCCCAGCGAGTGGCAGCAGGTGGTCGGTGCTGCCCAACGGCACGCTCGCCATCACGCGGGCAGCCCTGCAGGACGGCGGGCAGTACTGCTGCACCGCCACCAACGCTCTGGGCACAGCACGGCTCCTGGCCACGCTGGCGGTGGTGGCCTACCCGCCCCGCATCGCCGGTGGCACGCAGCTCCTCACTGCCCACGCCGGGACGCCCGTGGCCATGAGGTGCCCGGCCGAGGGCAGACCTCCTCCCTCCATCTCGTGGGTTTTGGCCAATGAAACGCACGTTTCCAGCTCTTCCCAGGGAAATCAGAAAGTTCTCGTGCAGCCGGATGGCACCTTAATGATCAAGGACGTCACGGTTTACGACAGGGGCCTCTACACATGCACGGCCACAAACCCAGCAGGCACCGACACGCTGACTGTGAAGCTGCAGGTCATCGCAGCACCTCCCGTCATCGTGGAAGAGAAGAGACAGCAGATCACAGCTACGGTGGGGCAAGACCTGAGCCTTCCTTGCACCGCAGAAGGGAATCCTCAGCCCCGTGTCCACTGGGTCCTCCCCGAAGGGACAGTGGTGAAGCCCCTGCAGTTTGTGAACACCAGGGTGCTGCTGCTTCCCAACGGCACCCTGCGGCTCAGCGGCATCGCGCCCACCGACAGCGGGAACTACGAGTGCATCGCCACGAGCTCCACGGGCTCGGAGCGCCGGGTGGTGACCCTCACTGTGCGGCACCGGGACACACTGCCAAGGATAGCTGCCGCCTCCCAGGGCATGACCCAGCTCAGTTTTGGGGACAAACTGCTGCTGAACTGCACGGCCACAGGGGAGCCCCGGCCCAGGATAATCTGGAGGCTGCCATCCAAGGCGGTCGTAGACCAGTGGCACAGGTAGGAGCCTGTTTTCTCCCCCAGCTCTTGGAAAACTCACGTGCTAGCATCTCCAGTGCTGGTGTGAGGGAGCGGAACATCTCTGGAACGATCCATTAAGAGCTAAATTCACTTCTGAACACAGCTCTGTAGTACCAACAACAGCAACCTCCTGGCTGAAATCATGGCAGAGTGAAAGGCAGCACATTCCAGCACCAGTGATGTTCTCAGCCCCTGCTGCCTGCAGGCTCGAGCTGAATGCAGGCACAGGAGGAAAAGAGGTGCTTAAAGCAGAGGTGCATTAGCAAGGATGTAAAGAAATACCGTGCAAAATCAGCTCAGGCTCATTGTAAGCATTTAGCGACTCCTGAAGGACCCAGCCCCATTATGTTTCTTTCATCCATTGCAGGCACCCAGATTTGATTCACCACCATTTACATCCCAACGTTGTGGGAAAAAAGCCTTGGTATTTTCAGTAAAGGAAAGAAGTCTAGGAAAACGGAAGTGCTGAAACATAAACATAGTGCCTTTAAAAATGTACTTAAAGTAGCCAGGTATCTGATACAGAATATATATCATGAGGAATTTTTAATTTATGAAATACAACTTTAAATTAGGAAATCAAGGAGCAAAGCTCACTCCATAGTTAACGAGTTAATAGTGTAAGCCACTTCCAGCACTCAGTATCCAGCTTCAGAACTTTGTTCCATAATTCTTTTCCTCTTTCTCCCCCACAGCAGAATGGGAAGTCGAATCCACGTGTATCCCAACGGATCCCTGGTTATCGAGGCAGTTACTGAAAAGGATGCGGGGGACTATTTGTGTGTCGCAAGAAACAAAATTGGAGATGATCTGATACTGATGAAAGTCAGCATCACAATGAAACCTGCCAAGATTGACCAGAAACAGTATTTCAAGAAACTGGTGCCCTACGGAAAAGATTTCCAGGTGGACTGCAAGGCCTCCGGGTCACCTGCACCAGAAATATCCTGGAGTTTGCCGGATGGAACAGTGATCAACAACGCGATGCTGGCAGACGACAGCGGACACAGGTCTGGCAGATACGTCCTCTTTGACAACGGAACGCTGTATCTCAACAGAGCTGGAGCAACAGAGGAGGGAGATTACACCTGCTACGCTCAGAACACTCTGGGGAGAGATGAAATGAAAATACACATCACAGTCGTCACGGCAGCCCCTCGCATAAAGCAGAGTCACAAGACGTACATTAAAGTGAAAGCCGGGGATACGGCGCTGCTGGACTGTGAAGCTGCTGGGGAACCTAAGCCAAAAATATTCTGGTTGCTGCCTTCCAGTGACGTGATCTCCTCTTCCACAGACAGGCACCTGCTGCACACTAATGGCTCCCTGTCAGTCCGCCGAGCCAAGCTGCTGGATGCTGGGGAGTACATGTGTGTTGCTCGTAACGCCGGAGGGGATGATACAAAATTGTATAAACTGGATGTTGTTGCGAAACCACCTATCATAAATGGCTTATACACAAACAAAACGATCATTAAAGTGACTGCAGTGAGGCACTCGAAGAAACAAATCGACTGCAGGGCAGAAGGGACGCCTCCCCCCCAGATCATGTGGATCATGCCCGATAACATTTTCCTGACAGCTCCGTACTACGGCAGCAGGATTGTCGTGCACAAAAACGGAACACTCGAAATCCGGAACCTAAGGCCTTCTGACACAGCAGATTTTATCTGCGTGGCACGGAACGACTGGGGAGAGAGCGTGCTGGTGGTGCGGCTGGAGGTACTGGAAATGCTAAGGCGACCCATGTTTAAAAATCCATTCAATGAAAAAATAATAGCAAAACCTGGGAAAACAATCACACTGAACTGCTCTGTGGATGGAAACCCTCCACCTGAAGTAAGCTGGATGCTGCCCAATGGCACGTGGTTCTCCAAGGGGACCAGGATGTCCGAGTTCCTCCCAGGAAGCCATGGAACCCTTACCATCCGCAACCCCAGCAGAGACAAAGCCGGGAAGTATCGCTGTGCAGCTAAGAACCAGGTCGGCTACATCGAAAAGCTGATCGTCCTGGAAGTTGCTCAGAAGCCCACCATCCTTGTTTACCCCCAGGGGCCAATGAGGGGCATCAGCGGGGAATCGTTGTCGCTTCACTGCCTGTCCGATGGCAGCCCCAAACCCAGCACGGCGTGGACTCTTCCAGGTGGCCACGTGCTGGACCGACCTCAGATCAACAGCAGACACATCCTGCTGGAAAATGGCACGCTGGTGATACGAGCAGCTACCATTCACGACAGAGGGAATTACGTGTGCAAGGCCCACAACCCCGCCGGAGATCTGTCTGTAACCGTGCCTGTCACCATTGTAGCCTATCCTCCGAGGATTACAAACAGACCCCCGCAGACCATAAGTACGATGCCCGGTGCAGCAGTTCAGCTCAGCTGCACGGCGCTGGGAATACCAAAGCCAGAGATCACATGGGAATTACCTGACCGCTCCGTTCTCTCTACAGGTAACCGCGGCCGAGCACCTGGCAGTGAACTGCTGCATCCCCAGGGGACGCTGATCATCCAGAACCCCCGGCCGTCAGACTCTGGAACGTACAAGTGCACAGCAAAGAACCATCTTGGCAGTGATTTCACAGTCACATACATTCATGTCATTTGAAATAAGAAATACAGAATGAGTGATTGGTAGCAAAGTATACAGCTGGACTGAGTTCATTCTTGGAATAAGTTTAATCAAAGGCAGCTGAAGGCACATAAGTGCCTAAATACATTTACAGGATTCACTCTGCAATGAGCACACCAAAAAGAAAAAGGAAATTAGATCTAGCATTACCATGCAGCATTGATTCAGTGATCGAAGGGACCTAAATAAAACTGAACTTGAGGCACTTTTGCCTTGCCAGCAAACTTGGAATACTGAACGATATTACTTTCTAGAAATGTACCTAGAGAACTTCCGTACAGGACTGATGTTTTTAAACTAGATTAATAATGTTCACCTTGTGTGGCATGGATCAGAAAGGAAGAATGTCCAAGGACCAAAGAACAGATTTTACTGTGCTGCAGATTACCTTCTTAACACGTTAGATTATTTGGTACATTTTTATAAAATAAACATTCCCTGGTGAAACAAGCAGTGAAGACTGATTCACGGTCTTTTGTGCAGAACGTTGGGAGGATGCATTCAGAAGAATTTGGGCGTTAGTCCAGGTTGGCATCATTTTCCAATTATCACAAAATTTCTTTTAAAGATTTCTCACTTAGAAAACAATTACATCAGTCTGCATGTCAACTGAGAATTTTGCTTTCTCAATGCACTGGGTAGGTCTAAGGGGAGACCTTTTGCCTTCAGAACAGAGGGAAATGGACACACATGCATTCTGCGCAACCGAACGGTGAACTGGACTGGTCAAATAACTATCAATCAGTAACTCCAGCTCTGAGTGTCTCACTCACGCTCTTCCTAAGAGCATTAACACCAGGACAGAAGGGCCAGAAGAGCCTTTTCCCCTGAACTCACCAACTGGGGACTCACGTGTGCCATGGAGGGGACCACGCTGCCCTGCCCTGGTGAAAGCACTCCCTTATCATTACAGGATGCCTAACAGACACGTGGAGAGCTCAGGGTCACCATCCCCCACCTCACCAAGACTAGCTCTTCACATCCTTTAAAATAACAACAGAGAAGTTCAAGAAGTGTAACGTACCTCTTCTGGGATAAAACAGCCATCGCTCATAGGACAGTCTGCAGTGAAACTCCTCAGTGCTACGCAGCGTCCGAACCTCCCGCAACAAATCCCTCAGCAGCGGCTGATGAACACACAAAGTTCTCATGAGTGAGAAAGTGCCAACAGCTACATGCAGATTCTGTCCTCTCATTTAACCACGTTATGATCGAGCTGGAGATTTTACTTATTTGTTCATTTAAGAGTTCATACTCAGCTGGGGAAGCCTTTGTGCTGGCATGACCATTTCTGAACATCAGCTGCACGTGGTCTGCTGTGTGCTTCCTTCCACACAGGCTGGGTTACACCAATCTCATCTGTCAGCATCTGTGACAACTTTATCTGCTATGAAGAACAGTACACTTCCACTGGGGATAAGAAAATCCATGTAAAAACAAACAAACAAACAAAAAACCCAAAAAAACAACTGAAATAATTTTTATGTAAGTTAGACTTATCTGATCACTTTAAAAGACAATCAGAATCTACACATTAACTGCTTTATATGATTAAATCTTGTAAGTGGGATAACATAAGGCAAATATAACAGCTTACAGCTTGAACAACTCCTGCTGTTGTAGACAATACCGAAGTTGCGATTAGCACAAAGTTCTTAACTTGCTGGCCAACCCAGAAACATGAAGGAGAGCATCATGGTATTATTTACAGAGCTTCTGCGCAGAGCTCATTTCTGCAGTTAATCTTGATTCACACAGAACCAACATTACACCACTGAAGCTCGGCCAGAAATGAAGCATCCAACCCAGACTTTTGAGCAGTTACCACACCAAGTCAGTAAAAAGGACGCACCGATAAGAGGCGCAGCTGGGCAGGGGCACGCAGTGCGTGCGGGCAGCAGCTCCAGAAGTGGCAGAAAGGACTTTTTCAGCCCCTCTTTGTGAAACCCAGGGTGGGATTTCCTCACTGAACCACCCAGAGCCAAATAGACCTGCCTTCCTGCCGGCCCACAGCCCTGCCCAGCCCTCAGCGCTCCTCCAAGGATCACCAAGGGCCAGGACGTTACAAAGACCACATATGAAGAAATGCTGCTACTTTCAGTTGGTTTATTAACATTACATTGTGGCTTTTAATATAAACTTTAAGAAGTTCTAATACAAGCAGTAAACCCACTTCAGCACCTTCTTACCACAATGAGAGCGAGAGAGAATTGGTACTTTAAACAAAGAACTTTATAAAGTGCATATGAAAATTACAGTCAAATAAACACAATTCAAATCAACTCTCGTTCTACCATCAAACAAAGAGGTGAACATCTTAATGAACAAATCAACTGTTATGCCAAGGTCAGGAGTGCCTTTCAATTCAGCAGTTTGGTCCAGTGCAGTTCTTAAAAAAATAAATAGTAACAACAACAGAATGTTTCCCACGGATAAACAAACAAATCCAACATTCTCTGTCCTCTTTAAAAGGAACGGGACCTAAAAAGCACCAAATTCATAAAATCTGCAATAACATTCTTCAGATAGGTCCACAAGTCCTTACATTTAAATCTAATTAAAAGCAAAGAAACTCGAACCCCCCCGAGAACCACCTCGTTACACACTCACATCAACTGCAGCACGAAAAATAATTACCAAAATAATAAGAGAAGGAAATGAAGGTTTCCTTTCTAGCAATAAGCAGTGCATTGGATTTCGAATGTTCTGTTCTGCAGTGCAAACGGAACGTTCCGCCTCCTTCCCACCTTTGGGCTCAGAAGTGTGAAGGATGCCCGTACTGGTTCACTCCCTGCGGTTGGTTACCTGGTGACAAAGCAAAGGAACGAGCTGCACAGAAGCAGCGCACCGCGTTTCGGCAGCAGCGCGCCGTCGGTCGCTGCCACACAGCAGTGAGGCGAGCGGTGGGGCAGCAGTGCGGGCAGCCGGCCCCTGCCACAGCCCTCCGTGACCCACAGAGCCCCAGCTGCGCCGGCTGCAGCGCCGCGCTGTGACACGGCTGCCGGGTGCAGGGCCTGCTGCCAGCCACCGACAGCTCCCACGTTAGTGGGACACTACTGCACATCCCCCCACAGACGGACAGACAGACACAGCTGCACTCACTGGAGAGCTGCTTCTGCAGCTGCCGGACCAGCGCCGCCGTCTGCTGCTGCTGCTGCGTCTGCTGCAGGCCCTGCCTCGGGAACTGCTGCGGAAAGACAGGTGGCAGAAATCACAGCATGAGCGCACACTGGTAGCGCAGAAAGCAACGCTGCCATCCCAGCTGAGCCCACCATTGGCTGCTGCAGCACCGATCTCCCAGGGACGGCTCCGGGCCCTGAGCCCAGCAGACAGTGTGACCGGACAGCAGCTGGGAGAGCGGGGAAGGATGGCAAGAGGCAGAGCTGCCCAGCAGCAGGTCCTGAGCACGTGTTCACAGCAGAGCGAGGACACAGGAAACACGCTCAGAACCCCCAGGACATGTTTTCTTCATGCCCTACATTTCACATGTCTCCAATGCTACTACAGGTGTCATAGTGTGCGCTGCTGGTCTCCCCATCCTTTCCAGCCCTGCAGAGCCCGGTGTTATCCTGCACATTGCTTTCAGCAACTTTGATCTCTGTCTTGCTCAAAGCCACGGATAACCAGAACTGCTCATCAAAACTAATGTCCTTTTGGCAGCTGTAAACACCCTTGTGTAGCTGAAGAAACTTCTAGGAAGATGTTTCTCTCAGGACAGTGGCACTTCAAATGACATGAAGGATAAGCACAAAGAGCTGTTCACGTGCTGCAGGGCTGTGGCTGCTGGTTCCAGTGTGTTGTTCCACTGTTCCACTGTGGTGGAGAATGCTCAGCATGTGCCATTAGCAAACCTCACTCTGATCTGAGCACAGCCCATGGGAGCAAGGCAACCCTCCCACAGCACACTGTTATGTGTGACAGAATCAAACATTGAGAGCTTCCAAAGAAATCTGCTGCTAATGAACTAAATCGTTCCTTCAATCCTTTCGAAAGCACCCTTTGGTGTAAATTCACGGACTTCCACAAATTTGTACGCTATCTACACCGCATCAAAGCAGAATTCAGTCTCTAACTGGTACACTTGATAGCATGTGTTTTTCCCTAGCTGAACAGCCCATGCAATGTATTTCTCTGCGACACCAGGCAGGAGAACAAGCACTGTTCTGTTTTCGGTGCTTCTACCCATCAGCCAGAAGAAAATCACTATTAATAACTTAATAGGTCAGCTACCTGTAGGTCAGACTCACAGAATCATTAAGGTTCGAAGACCTCCAGGATCATCAAATCCAACTGCCAACCCATCACTGAAGTACATATCTGTCCAGTCAAGCTGCTAAATCACAACAGATAAATTTGGGCGGTCAGACCATCTGAAGCAATGGTGCTGCTAGGATGGGTTCCTCTGGAGTCAGAAGTGGTGCACAGCAGAGGTGTTTCCTCCCTCTGGAAGCACAGATGTCCCCTGCATGAAGTGAAACCTGTGTGCCAACTGCCTGGGGCTGCCGAGCACAGAAAGCTGATGGCACAGCTCTGACACCTTCCTGCTCCTGAGGGACTGTGATGCACGAGGGACTGCTGTGCAGGCTGCTGAAGTCAAACTGTCACCACTTACTGAAATACCTATTTACTGCAGGGCCTTGGAGCTCCCTTAGTCTGTCTTCAAAATCTATCACTACTTTTCTTCTCGTTAGATCCGATGAAAGGACAGGTGCTTCTACTTATGTGCTTTTTTTCTTTTACATACAGCATCCATAGTCTCTCTTAACAACACACCACCCAGCCTCACGTGCTGCCTGAAGTGCAGCGCAGTGACACTCGGTGGCAGCACACACTGCACAGATCTGCTTTTTGTCTCAGTGAAACCCTCGCTAACCAAAGGGACTTCCAAGGCTTTAGGAAGACTTCAGCTTTTTTTTCTCTTTCTGAAAACCAATCCTTTACTTAAAATATATTGTGTAATCCTCTGACTCTAGTAAACTGCTGAGGTTAGTGAAACGTATTAACCACACACCAGGGCTTCCTGGGGATGTGAAACCCACATGGAGTGCTCTGCTGCTAGAGGAGCGGGTGCCTGGTGGCAGAGCTCTGCCTCTGTGGCAACCCATCAGAGGCAGCCTGCTCAAGACAAGAATACTGAGAAAAGCTTAGAGATGGATATAAATGATCTTTCAGTAGTGATCAGATGAAGACCCCTCGTTTATCACTCCTCCCACACCTGCATACTGCCTTTTGGTTTCTCTGTCAAATTGCATTAATACCTTTGGACTAGGCAGCTGGCAAATTTAGTGTCGCTTGTATTTTCCCCATTTTTCCAGACCAACCTTTTCTAATTATCCTCTTAAACACATCTGGAAAAAATGGCCACGTCCAGGAAACACAGACAACAGCACTGCAAGTTCAATGTAAGCTTCACCCAGTCTGCCCCTGCCCCATGCTCATCATCCATCCCACTTACCAGGGGCTGCTGCGGCTGCACGGGCTGGAGATCAAGAGTCTGCTGCTGCTGCCCCTGCTGCATCTGAAAGAAGACAGGCCCTGAGACAGCAGACAACTGCACACACAGCACCTCGGGGAGCATCCCTAAGACAGCACCACAGCTGCTCATGGCCAATGTATGGGCTGGGACCTGGGCTTGCACACAGGAGGTCCCAGGAGGTGTGAGCCTGCTGGTGCTCCAGCTCTGCATCGTCAGCTGCACTGAGCTGAGACATTTGTAATAACCAAAATACATTCCAAAGCTGGTATGTTTAATTTATTACACCAAAATGTCCAGATGAAATGCACCACCATTTGTCAGGAATGGGCACAGGTATCCATTGCATTACAATGGAAACATGGAAATAATTCCAAAGGACCGAGGAAGGATGCATGCCTTCCCCGCAGAGAAGCGCCTGCAGCCTTCAGGGCAGTCGGGTTCCTCACCTGGAAGAGTCTCTGCTGTCGGATCTGCTGCTGCCTCTGTCGCATTTGCTCCTGGGGCAGCTGTGCTGAGCTCAGGCTCGGATGGGTACGTGTGGTAGATGTGCTGTCCAGGCCTGCCCCTATCAATGAGTTTGGCTGCAAAGGTTGATGGGTCAACCTGGTTGAAAAATAATACAATAAGTAAAAGGTATCCTACTTCACTTAAAGACAGAGCAGAAATAGTCTAGGAGCACTACTAAAAGCTGTAACATCAGGCTTCAACAGATTTGAAAGATGCAAGTTTTACAGGATGACTACTGTTCCAAATAGGAATGCTTCAAGAAGTACCCAAACCAGAAGCTGCACCATCCTACCACGCTGCAGGTGATGCAGGCAGGACACCATTTCACTCTTACTCTGTTAGAAGGAGCAATGAGCCTCTACATTTCAAGCAAGCACTCTAATAAGCATTGAAGTGTTCTCTGAGAAAAACATGCATAGTTAATTACATTTCCAGAGATTCAAAACAGATTATAAAGACTTCTTACTTCCTGAAATAATGGAAAAAACTACCAAGCATGAAACACTTTGGACCTCTAGATCGAAGTCACGGTTAAACCTTGCAAGGTTACAGCTCCGAGAAGGGCAGAAGCTCACCGCTGAGCGCCCGCCACGGGCTGCATGTAGGCAGCTGCCTGCTGCTGAGCCACGCCACCCGGCTGCCCCGGCCGCAGCCGCTCCATCAGCACGGGGCTGGAGTGGGCCGTGTACGCCCGTGGGGTGTAGCCAGGAGAGAGCACCACGCTGCCGGGCTGCTGCTGCTGCAAGGGCATCGGGGTGCTGTACATCGTGTACCCGTGGGGCATGCCCTGCATGGAAAGCAGGCAGAGAGGAGCTTCACGTTGGAGTTACATAAACCAGCATCATTGTAAAAGAGGTCACATTACAGACTTGGCACTGAAGCACGCTCGTCTTCTACCAGAACATCACTGGGGAAAAATGCGCAAGTTACAGCTATTTACAGCTGTGGCATGCAGAGAGCAGCGAGCTCCCATGGCTGAGCATCACACCACCCTGGGGCACAGGCACTATCCCAGCCTCCAGCACGGCCGGCCAGCCTGGAAGGGAAGGGGCTCAGTTTCACTTGTTGCTGTGCATCACTCTGCAGAGCAGTGCAGTACCTGTGCTTGCTGAAGCCCTGCGTACTGCGGTAGCTGCGGCGTGGGTCGGACTTGCGGGGTGAAAAGAGCAGCGGGGTCCATCGGCTGACCCTGCAAGACACACGTGGTCAGACCGGCCCTGCTCCTGACAAGACAGCAGGAACAGGGAGAGGATCCCCTGTTCCTCCAGAAGTGCCTGGCCCCGAGCTGCCTGTGGAGCAGGGGCAGGGCTGGCCCTGACCTCTGGCACAGGCACTTCTCCACCACTGCAGCACTGCAGCTATCTGCCAACAAGGCTGCTGCTGTTTAAAGGGCAAGTGCCCTTTAAAATGGAGTTTTGCAAAGAATTTCTCCTGCCTTAGGAGGAAGAAAGTTCACATCACAGAGACTGACATCACCTCTTTTCCCCAGGAATGACTGAGTTTTGTGAAACATCAGCACAGATCTCTAAGCAGCAGAGGGCCCAAAGCAGGGCTGCTCCCACTGCATGCCCTGCCCAGCACAGGGCTGCAATGCCGGGCAAAATGGGAGAGCGCAAGCCATGCTTGGATGGACGTGGTGTCAGGGAGCACTGAGACTGCTGTGACCTCTCACAGTGAGAAACAACACCTTCTGAAGAGGAAAAAAACAGTGATGATGCAGTTATTGGGAATGTTTGTAACAAAAATATTTTGTGTGTGCAAGTATATTCACAGCCTTCTCCATGCAGCCACCGCACTGCTGAGCCATGAGGAGTGCCCAAAGCAAATCATTCCCATTAAAAGCAGAGTGCAGCCGGCGTGTTGGAAGGAATGACTGTGCAAAAGAGAAAGAAAGTTCACAATCCCCAAGCAGTTACCATTATGTTGTCAAAGCCATCCTGAAGGGATACAGCAGAGCTACTGACATCCTGAAGGAAAAGGACAGGCAAGAAAATAGCAAGCAATACAGAGAATACACATTCCTAGGCTCAGAGTTCTGGAGGAGCAGCACAGCACCCTCACAGTGCCCACCTGACTGCACCCACAGCACATGGTGCTGGAAATGATGGCAGAGTCCTTCTGGGTGTTCCATGACACTAATAAGCCTCAGTATTTTTTATAACATTTATGAAACACCGAACATGGAAAGGACTCCCTGCCATCCACAAGAGCCTACTATTGCTACGTATAACATGCAACATTTTTTGGACAAAGCACGCTCTTTGCAAAACCTGCACACAGCCCTTCCTGTAAAAGAGCACTGCAGATTGGTTGGTACAAACTGGTGTCACAGAACCATCCTCTCCATGGGCTCAGGCTGAGCAGGGAGTTCCATTCTCCAGCTGTAGAGATATGAAATATAAGGAAACCTTCCCTACTGAAGCTTGGCCAAACAACCTACGTCACATAGTAGCAGTGCTCACAAGTTGTCTTGTTCCTCTCTTTCCAAACACTCCGTGCAGGCACACACACCTGCGTAGCATTCCCTGCCCTGTCACCAGGCAGTGCACCCCGGGACCCCGTTGTGCATGGTGCAGGGCAGCGAGGCTGGGGTTGGACCTGGTGCATCTCCAGGTTGGATCTGGGCTTTGTGTGCATCACAAGAGATAAAGTGAAGAAGGACGACGATGATGAGGGAGCTCCAACGGAATGCACAGCATGAGAGGAACCACAGGGTACCTGCTGAAAACTCTGCCTGCCTTGAGCAACCTATGCACATCACAGAGTGTGAAGGCAAGAACTTAGCATAAGGACAGTGCAAGATACATGACCTCAGAGATGGTAGGAAAGGGTACAGAAGGGCCTTAAAAGTGAGCAGTTACTAGTTGTACCACCAACTACGGTACACACACTGTTGTTTGTCTGGGATAGGAAAACCAATTTTCGTCTCTTGACGCCATCAATTCAGCAGCAGCCTGGCTGTAACCATGTTCTAAAAAATAGCTCGGGCTCCAAAAGGAGCTGCACAGCAGGCATATGTGGTTTGGCACATGGCAACATTACACTGCAAAGCATTAGGAGAAAATATCAGGAGCTTCTAGACAACATGCATGCCTGTGTGCATATGTATGGAAACAGCTTCTGATGGAATTCTGGAATTCCAGGAATTTTCCCTGGAATTTTTGTAGGTAAGGAGTACTTGCTGCTGACTGGTAGTGTGGTGGTACACAGCACCGTGCCATTCCATCAGCAGAGCCACTGGTGAAACAACAGAAGACTGCTATAACATCAAATACGAGAAGCAAAATCTGATTTTAGGAAACAGAGTGAAAATAGAAGGGGCTACGAGACCCAGGGGCAGGAAGTATGACAGTGATGACCCCACTTAAGCAATACTGAAGAAGTTACTACGACTGTAAATGTCAGCTGGCTCCCCACTCGGTAAGCCTACGCAGGGCAAGCGGCCTCAGCAGAAGGTAAGAGCTGTGCTGCTCATCAGCCCTGGGGCTTTGGACAAACCTGCTGGAGAGACCGTGCCTGTGCTTGGTGCCTGAGGAGCCGCTGCTGCTGCTCTTGCTGCAGGAGTTTCATCTGGAGCAACTGCTGCTGAGGTGTGACTGCGTGGAGGGAGGGCGGCTGCAGCACGGAGCGCCGCTGCAGCATGTTGGACAGGGCCTGCTTCGTGTTGGCTGGGACGAAGGAGCTCGTCGGATCCAGCCTGGAACCACCTGAAAGCACCCAGAGCACAAACATTCGGCTGCATTCTGTGCAAAAGCTGTCAGTACAGATCGCTGCTAACTCACTGGCTTCCACTTGGTTGGCTCTATCATAATGATGGTAAGCTCATCTCCGTAAAGGAAGGCAAGGAACTGAACTAAACCAGATTTCTGGCTGGAAAAATTAGAAGGGCAAAAGAGCTCTGAAAGCTACCACTTGCAAATGAGAATGGAAAATAAAAAGGCTATGGGCTGCATCCTCTACATCACACAGAATGTTTGACTGCTACTGAAAAGCAAAAATTACATGCCAGATCAAAAACATGGTAGGAACAGCTCATCATGACAAGCCATGTTATCATTAGATGGCAGTAATTAATGCATTCTGTGCTGCCTGATAGAAAAATATGGACCTGTAGGTCCATAGACTTAGAAAGGTACATCTTCTCCACTTTTTTCTTTCTGCTTTTTTAATGATCTTTTCTTAATTTCCTAGACACTGTCCGGTATTCTCTGAAGACTTTTATGCATCTTAAATGCAGATTTAGTTACATTTGGAGCTTTAGAAAAAATATTTGACATTTATAACTGGAAGCAAACGTCTACGCGTCTATGCATAATACCTGAGCAGAACATCTATCTTTCAAAACATCTGCTACACACAGCTCTAAAGTACGTCGCTTAAACTGTTTACACCCTGCCTGGAAGAAACAAAACAAATGTACAAAAAAAAAAAAATCAGCTCAACCCAAATGCTGGAAAAATAAAAAAAAGTCAGCCCACTGATTATTTATTCCATCTTGTAGATGTTAAATTAGCCACCATGGTTCTTGGTCTGGATCAGATAAGAAATGAAATAGCCCCAAGGTCATTTGTTCCTTCTAATCATCTCTCCCTTATTTAACTTCTCTCTGAAGTTTCTTAGAAAGAAAGCTTTCCTACAGCTTTCTTAGAAGAAAAACCTATCAGCGTCACAAAAAACGCACCACAAACCATCAGCGGGTCATTCTTGCTTCTCTACCAAACAGATTCAAGAGCTTAGCACAGGCAGACCTACCAACGGAGAGCTCTTCTGAAAACTGGCTAACTGCAGGAATAAAACAAATGGCACTGCTGTCACAGCCTGCCTCAGAGTCAGGAACAAAACCCGGCTGCACTAAGTCAAATTTACCACCCAGCAACAGGAGCAGAGGTGAACTCAAAGCTCGGACATACCTGGAGGGAGGGGCTGGTTCTGCGCAAAGAAGCCAGGCTGCTGCGGCTGCCCCACGATGGTGTAGCCCCACAAGGCAGACTGAGGATGCTGCATCATTTGTGAGGGAACGGGCGAGTAATTGGGAGGCACTCTGTATGCGCTGTTCGGTGGATATTCCTTAAAATATACAGGAAAAGCGAATGTTACTGACATTCATACCTTACTAACTCATAAATAATGCCGATTTTCCTACTAAATTATTAAAGGATAGAGAGAGTTCCCATTGTCGTTTGCAATGATGTAAAAAACAGATTAAGTCTCAGGCTGCCCACAGGTAATTAACACTAACAACTTCACCGAGACGCCATCCATTTCTATCTTATTAGCAGGCATCTTCGGCAGGCTACCGTTAGGCACAGCACAGGCACACGTATCTGTACCGTTCTGTATCTGAAAGGAAACAGCAGGAGGACTTTCACTGAAATATCAAAAAGGCCAGAAAACTGTGTCCGAGTTACATTTGTTTAAGATGCCGCACAATGACAAATGTAGCTGTAGTGCAGGCGGTGCTGGGCATGTCTTCCAAACCCTTGCTCTATTGTGACCTCCACCCACACCTCAAAAAACATGAAAACCAACAGGGCCAACACGGCAGCGGCTCCGAACAAGCTATACGGTAAAAAGGTGTAGCTGTGTGGAAGAGTGTCTTTCAAATTATTCTCTGTTTGAATGGGACCCAAGTTTGAGCCCACGTTTGCTCTCAGAACATAGTTTGAGCAGGAGGAATTTCAGAAAGTGAGAAAGAATGTATTTGCTATAATTTTACACCAAATGAGAAAGCATGCATAGAACATGAGCAATATTCAGTGAGCGAAGATCCAGCCCAGCGCCGTTTACATAGCACGGAAGGCCCTATGCACAGTACACTCCTCTACACTGACTGTGTTTGATAGAAACCCAGCCTCCTGCTGACCATTTCCATTCTCTCCCTTTGATGGAACCCCCCCAGGTAAGGCACAACTTGTGAATGCAGCAAAGACAGCAAGGCGACGGGATGTTCCCAGCTCTGCACGAGGCACCAACCGCTTACATCAGCCTTAGAGCTTGACTTTGACTTCCTCTTCCTGCCCTTTGTCTTCTTGTCGTCATCCGTGCCGTGTTTTCCCTGATCACAGAGCTCTCCTGACTTCCTTTCTGGTTCCTGAGACACAGGGGTGGTGGGCTCTTCCTCCTCCTCCTCTGGAGGCAGAGGCAAGGGCTCGAGGTAGTAGCTCCGCGGCTTGGGTTTGGGGTGCGCGTGGTACAGGAGCAGATGCTGCTGCTCCTCGTATTTGATCACCTTCCTGTCCACACGAACTGTGCCAAACCATGCCCAGGAGAGAGGAGCGGGATTTTTATGACCTTCAAATAAGTCCCAAGGGGACACCTTTTGTTTTGTTGAAACCTGAAGACCCTGTATTAAAATAAAAGTGAAGTCAGCACTTTAGGGAAGCTGAACACCACCGCAAACTACTTGCTTTTGTTCACCACGATTTGAGTCACAAAATCCAGTGAGGGTCCTTTCCCCCCACAGAACGTACCAAGTGCACGCTGATGGGCCTTCAGCCTCCATCCAAAGCTGCTGCTGGATAAAAGCTGTTATATTTTTATAGTAGCATTTGCTTGTAGCCATGCTAAAAATCTCAAGTTCCACCAATCACGTTTAGGAGGAAACGAGATACTGCAGAATTACAAGTTCTAGCTTTCTTCCTCCCATAAATTCACCATAAAAAGAATGCTGGCAAAAACCCCTATCAGCACACTTTGTGTTTTCTCTTTCTTTCCTCCATGTTTTGTAAGCAGGAGCACCCCCTGCATCGTCCTCCCAGCATGTAAGAGGACAAAAGGTTTCCAGGTCAATCAAGCTCTCACATGTAGGATTCTGCTGAGAAAGCAAACACTGTTGTAAGAGTTTCAGCTCTTCAGCTACAAGAAGACATAATTTTCCTTCTCGGTCAGTCAAGACGCTGGATTGCAAAATCAAGCAAGCTTCTGCCAGCACTCATTACATGAGGAGTCACAAATCGGCCACGTTCTGTGGATCATCCGGCTCTGGTTTGTACAAGGTTTGGTGACAGACTTACGGACAAATCAGAAAGTGATTTCTGTCTCAGAAACCCCTGAGCTTGTATGGGTGGCATGAAGCTGTGTCCGTTCCAGAGGCACTCAGATGAAGAGCTCTGACCTATCTATCTGCCAGCTCGGGCGAGGTGTCAGGAGAGGACAGCAGCACTGTCAGTGCTGATGCAGGATGGTGGTACTGCACACATCGCACTACGATGCTGGAATCTGAAAGCCCCCCTCCAAACCCACTCCTGGCTTCACACACTGCCCAAGAACCTTCACATGGATCATGCAAACAAACACCCTGCATGTGTATTGAAACCAGAATTACGCTGGGTACCAAAACTCCGTCAGTCACTTACAACTGAACAGTGGTGTCCTGCAGACCTGGCACTGCACACTTTTGCATCATTGCTCAGTTAACAGGGATTGCATTGCTGAGGCTGAAGTTTGGTAAGAACTGAATGCATTACCAAGCTGTACTCCAGCAGAAGTACAATACTTTTTGGATACTGGATCTAAATGTGTGTATTATACAAGCTGTACACATTTCCCATGCATCAAAACATTACAAAAAACCAGAGATGAAGGTATGCATTTACTCTTGCCTGTTTCTTATCAATGGAGTCAAACCCTGCAATTTTGTTGCCCTTGGTGTCGATCAAGGATCCCATTGGCTCGCAAGTAATAATATCACAAGTCTGCTTTGGCAAAGGGAGCAGCTGGCGAACCTTGTCAATGCTGTCCGACCGCTTGTCTCCCAGCTCCTTCTAAGGGATAAACAAAGTGCTCAGTCAAACAGGAAGGTGGGAAAAAAGGAAGAGAAACATTGCACTGCTTTCACTATTAGAAAATGTCCAGTTAGGGGATGAATCATTTCCCTGTGCTTTTACTAAATTTAAACAAGTGTCCTTGCAGGCCTGTTTAGCTTGGTTTCAAGAAAATGAGTTACCTTGTTGGAGTGGATCATACAACATATGTAACACAAAGTGAATGCAAGTTTAGTGCCTCAAACATGAACAAAACAAAAGCAATTAAGTCTCTGTCAGGGTTCTGAATGTAATGTAACGATAAGAAGTATCTTCGTAGTTTGTCTCCCTGCCCTCACATTCCTAATTTCTTATTTCCTCCTTCCCTTCCTTATTACTAATGCTACTTCATTCCCCCTTCTCTTTCCAAGGCACCAGAAACAACAAGATTCAAAAGAAACGCTGTAAATGATGAGACACAACACTTACTTTTAACTTTTTCACTAAATTCATGTAAGCCCTTTTGTTTTCCTCAGGCCCTCCCTGGGACGCGTTGGACAAGTCGGAGGCGAGCGTCCCGTTGATGAGGACGCCCAGCATATCCAGCACGGTTGTGAACAAGTCGCTGCGAGTGGAATGACAAATGTCACTGTGAGGAGCTGCCGCCCGGCGAGAGACCCAGGGCAGACATTCACAGCAAGGGCCAGGCACGCAGCTCTTTACAGAAGCTGAATCTGCAGTGCTTTCTGCAGGCACACGTCTCAGCATGCACACGCAGCCCCTGTGTACGTGCTGGTGGATCGTCCCCGTGCACACATACACCTTACTGTGCACCACAGCACAGAGCTGCTGCCAGATGGCCACCAGGAACCACAGCTTTGCTACGGAACATGCCCAGGTAAATGCTCACTAAGAAGCCATGCAAACAGTTTTTCCAGTGCTTTCCAGAATAGGAGTGCTCCCCAGCTGAGCCCAGCTCTGAGCATGTAAGTTGTACCCAAGCAGTCACAGAATAATAAGAAGAAAAACACAGCGATAGCATACATGCAATCTAGACTGAACGCCACATTAAATAGCTTGTTTAAACAGCACGTACTTGTTGGTCTGCATATCAACTGTTCCCGAAGTGATTATCTGGAGGAGCAGAAGTGCCCAGTCCGTGGTCCACTGGGTGCTCCTCTGCACAGTGTCAAACATGCCACCTACCTGCAAAACAACGCAGCAGACAGCAAAGCTCTGCATTTATCTCACACTTCCATTATCGTATTACTTATGAATAAAATTGTCAGTCAGCCCGTCTTCCTGTGTGCTGACTGCCATCCTGATGTGCTGACCTTCAGTAACTTTTCTCCCCACCCCACGCTCTCAGCAAAGTTTTACTAAAGAAGGAACTGTGGAAAAGCATTACAGTGCTCTGTCAAACAGCTTCACGTCTTCACCTGCTTGTTTGATGCAACAAATTTTGAAGTGTGTGAACAGATTCTCAAAACTGAAAAGGTACTGAAGTAAAACTTTATAGTTATTGCCTTCCCTCTATATGCAAAAACAAAAAACAAACCAGTGCACAGAAAAGGATGTGAGCAACAAGACAACAGTGAATGAAAACTGCTACATGATACGCTTTATCCCATGAACAATTTTTCCTAATTTCTACCAGTATCATATTTTAATGCAAAATAAGCCTTTCCATCAGAACTAGTCTAAAACAAGAGAGGTGGGAAGGGCACAGACCTCCTCGCTTTGCTGTGTCTCGGCCTGGGGGCACTGAGGTTCCTGCTGCCACAGCCAGCTCCGCTTGGGGCCACCACGCCTGTCCCCATGTCCCCAGCCAAGGGCCTCAGCCCACGCTGCAGGGCTGTGTCTGAGCATCCCTCCCCTCCAGCTCTGACCCTGACCCCCACCCGCGTGCTGACATCCCGTCTCCATCCTGAGGGAGGTGACAGATGCCCTCAGATCCCAAGGCTCAGGGAGCGCCAGCCCCCGCAGTGCTACACGCAGCACTTCAGAGCAGCTGCTCCATACCAACACAAGATTTTCTTACCAGATTTAGACGAAGCTGTAAGGCTTCATGCATCATCTGTCTAGCTTTAACATCGCCCTGGTACCGTTCTTCCCTCCAGTTACTAAGGATCTAAGAGAAACCATTTGATTAAGGCTGTTTTCCACTTGCACAGACGTTTTTCCCCTATAAAATTTATGGTTTTGTGACTATTATCTTTAAGGAAACAGGAAGGAGTATTAACCTTCATATACTCATACCCGTTCAAAGCTTAGAGCAGATTAAACAAACTAAAGAAATGTAAATATTTGTAAAGAGCTGATGTTCTGCTCTCAATTATATGACTGGATCTTCCTGATGCAACGAAAGGAAAATGAGCAGCCTGGCTATGTGTTTGAGAACACAGTCTCAAACACTCCATTAAACTGGGTATGTAAATGGGTGTCTTGCATGGGATGCAGCTTCCCAGCAGAAAATGTTGGGTGCACAGGACAAGAAATGAGCAGAATCTCAGGGAAACTGCACCTGCTGTGTTACAGGGGGGAACCACACAGCAGAAGAGTCCAGGTGGCAGCACTACCAGGAAAAAAAAAACATCAAAAGAAATACCAAGGGCAAAAAAAGGTCAAAGGAATGAATTTAACCAGGATGTGGAAGTCAGAGCCTGGAGTTGCACTGAGCAGCAATACGAGCAAATAATGGCCCTACAAGTATTAATTTTCACTGTCACAGTAAGTTAGAGAAACTAGAGACAAAAAAAAGAGACATAATTGCACCACACCATGCACTGCATATGTTCACTTAAAGGACAGTCTGGAGAGTTAATGAGGTTCATGCAGGCACAGCAGGAACCAGGTGGGAACAAGGAGGCACAGCAGAATCAGCAGGGGGTGGGAACAGCACTGGGGATTCAAACAAAGAGCAGCAGGGATGGTTTCTGTAGGCAATTTGCCAGTTAGAGACTAGCAGTATTTAAAAACATATATATATATGTATGATCCATAGTTTCAAGTCTCAAACCTATAAAAACTTCTTAAGACCAAACGAAAGACTGAGAAGCTTCCTCTCAGGACAAGAACTGAGCCAGGAAAGAACTGAACCAGACTCACATTCATTAAAGTTTGCTGGAACCATTTTAGGAAAAAAAAAAAAAAGATGTATTTTCTGTAACAAATGGACAAAACTTTTCCCCATTCTCTCCTCCCCTCACTGCTCCTTCCAGCAGGCCATGTGTTACAGTTCTCCTGGTCTGAACCCCTCCTGTACACGTCAAACCGGTGACACAAACGTCCACGGAAGGAGCTCATGGTTACGTGCTGGTTGTACCTGATTGACTTGATTCTGCAGTGATGTTAGCAGCCCTTCCCGTTGCTCATCCTGTCCCTTAAGGCAAGTAAGTACCAAAGAAAGGAAAGGTTGCTGACTCAGGAGAGACATGCTTTAGGAGAGACAAACACAGAAGTCAATTAGTAATGCTATTCTGATAGTTCCCATCTCCACTCCCATCTTTGTTTTGTCTATTTTTTTTTCTGGAAGTAGCATTGCCTACATTTAGCTCTGTTTTTGTTTTTGTGAATGAAAGCCTCACAGGACAAATTAAAAGAACGTGCACCTAGAAGTAGGAAGAGCAGCAGCCACTTATTGTACGTGTCAGTGCTGAGAACCCACCTAGCTCAGGGCACCGCATGGCCAAAAATCACACGGACACTTGCAGGTCTGACTCAGAACACGTTATTTTAAGACTGCTTTCATTAACTAGGGATATAATTGTGGTGGAGACCAGACAGCTAAAGCTTCTAATCCATCTGGTGGCCCGAAGTGAATCCCAAGTTTCCCCTCTGAGCACTGATTAAAATGAAAGCCAACTGAATCCCACTAAAATTTTACCATGGATTTAGCATATGCAAATCCAGAGGTAGCTTTAACTGGTTGCAGGAAACATGCCATAACAGTGTAAGGGCATTCAGAATCCATATATGTATTCTTTAGAGTACTGTGTATCTGTTATGAACATAAAATGCAGGCAAACTGAGAGAAACATGCAGAGACAAACCTGGGAGTACAATAAGTAAAGTAGAAGAAACACTAAAAACGTGAGCAAAGGGATCTGAGTTACAGTTCATGCAATGATTTTTACAGTTTTAGCTATGTAAACTCCTAGGAAATGACTCAAATCCTGAACAGAATAAAGCATACAACCATGCACACACATTTGTTTCGTACAGGTATTCATTTCAACAGCTGTTTTCATTTGGCATTTAACTTGACTTCAGCAATTTCACTGACAACCAGACTAAAGGGACAGCAAAATCCCTAGGCCCTGTAGGACAAACCAATTAGAAGGCCTACATTTTCAAAAATCATGTTAAAATTGGGATTTTTCAGAGCTAAGGAACAACGTGGTAGGAGTACCTGTTGGCTTTTGCATTAATTGCCACAAGAAAAAAATGACAACTTGCAAGACAACCACTACTGCAATTGCAATCCTTGCTACAAAGTGGTGTAAATGCTTTTAATTCTATGCATAGAAGCCAAGACAGAGGAAGGGCTTAACAGTTTCTACAGCCATGTTATTTGAAAGCGGCTTGTTTTAGGTCTTCTACACCAGAGCTTTCCCATGGGAAAAGAAACATTAGGCAAAGAGAGGTTCTATACTTCCCTCTGCTGATGGATGCAGGACAGCCTCTGGATGATGTGTTACAGGACTTTCACACTTTGTCTTCTGAGACCAATGGTACTTTGCAGACTAAATTAAACCTGAGCCCTGGCTGGGTTTGGTAACTTACACGCTGCAAAGAAGTGAACCAATGAGGTCTTGTGATGCAACAACCCAGTGCCCAGCACAGCCCTCCTTCAAAAATACCTGCCAGCTCTGTTTACAGAGGCCTCCCAAGGTCATACCTCTTTTGCTTCTGTCTATCTCTTTCCTTCTTAGAAGATGACCCCAAATGCTGACCTTTCTCCAGCTCCTCTCCCGCAGCTTTCAAGACCCTACCTTGCACTGAGGTAGGCAGTTTTGCAATCAAGGGAGCCACCAGCCACACTCCTCGCCACTCAGAGGAACTAGAAATAGAACAAGCTTATTTCAGCCAAAGTATCCGTGCAGTTCTGCAACCAGTGCTAGCTGCTACAATACCAAACTGCTTTAATAAGGACACAACACATCTGCAGTAACTAGTGTGCACAGAGCAATCGTAATCTCTGGTTTCCGAAAATTCAAGAATAATTATAGAAAATAATTTATTGTTAAACTAAGGTACACAGCAGTAATCTTCAGGTAAGTCACTCCTGTTTCAAGAGCAAAAAGTCTAGGCAATCTATGCATAATTAAGCATCACGTTGGCTAAAATAATTAAAAAGGTGCTACAGAAAATACCTTAGGAATGTCTTTTTACCATTCTGTCTTGTATTACTTGTGTCAGCATTTCCAACAGAGTTTGGATTGAAGAGGCCTATACCAGAGTTAGAAGAGTTATTGTTTAGATCAGCGGATTGCTGAAACACCTCTATTGTCGCCTTTGCAATATTATCCAACAAGCTGTTCATTTCAGCCACAGACCCAGAACCCTACAGTAAAACATAAGTAAACTAGCACATTCATGGTATGTTTGCTCATGGACTACGTTAAAATTTAACATACTTTTTTGCATTACATATTTAGCTAAGAAAGGCTGAAGACAAATACTCACAGGCTCCTTCATGCACTGCTTGATCATTAGTTGCAGCTCCAACCAAGACTGCCGGAGAGTCCACTGGTCTAAGTTCTGGGTAGGAATCAGCATTACAAATACGCGTGTCAACACTTGAAAGGTTTGAGGGGGAAAAGGTCTCATAGTACGTGCAAAAACCTGATCTTACGAGCAGACCATCACCAGCAGCACTCTTTGAAAATCTGATGACATGTTGAGATACCAGACCTCCCTCGGAATGTATGCTGACTGTCTGCTCTCATTACTCAGTACCTCTAACGTGCAACTTTTCTGAATAAAACACGCTCTGCAAAATCTGAGCCTAGTTAAATACAAGTACAGAAAACGTAATTTGCCCTTTCATTAGCAATTACATTCAACCATGGTATTGCCATGCAAATAGATGTGGTGTATTTGGTACAAGGCCATCCAGACACCACCAAGTTAAATCCAGCAGCTGAAGTGACTATTTTGCAGCACACCAATTTATTTTACTCTCGTTCTGGACGTCACTGATTTGAACCTTCAAAGTTCTACTCAAAGAAACACAGTTCTGTAGTTTGAGAAATGAAATGCTCCTGAGCTAGCTGAATTTGAACAGATGATCAGCTGAGGACCATGCAGACAGCACCTGAGCCTTTTCTATGGAGCACAAATGTCTTTCAGCCCACTGCCATTACAGAGCTCTCCTGCAGAATGCATCCCACCTCAGCAGCTCCCAGAGCTGCTCCCTTCCAGCAGCTGCCCAGTGACTGACACACAGCAATGGAATCAGAAGCAATGAAACACCAGAAGTCACACTGCAAGATAGCTATAGCAAAGACTGGGGATCCTGAGCACATGGGACTTCTAAAGAATTATGGCCTACTGCTAGATTGCACCAGGAACTGCAAAGCAGTGCTGCTGAGTGACAGCCTAAGTGTTACTACATGAGTGGCAATTTTTCCCCTTCCTTTTGTCCATTGCTTTACCTGAAGTATGCGTTTGATGTGCTGCCTCTGAGGGTTGTCCCCCTCGGAGCATTCTTTCACACCATGAGGATAACAGATAAGCTGAAGAAGTTTCTGCGCTTGCTTGTTTGAAAGAACAGGATCCAAAATTAGATCTTTATCTGTGCACAGTCTTTCAGGTTCTTTTAAGCAGTGCTCTCCAACCCATTCCTGTAAGTAATTAGATAACAGATTCACAGGATCGCTTCAGTGTAATACTGACGTCTGGTAAACTAAACAGAAAAGGGATTTTCAGCATGCAAAACTTAAAAGGGAAATAGTGTTCACGTGAAACCATAAATGTCTTCCATCATTCATACCTGAAAGTGTAAGACCTAACTTTTGGTTCCAAAAGTTTATCTTATGCTTTGAAAGCAACTTTGCAATAGAACAAATATCACCGCAAAAGGACTTTGAACAGACAGCTGATGGACTCTTCTGCTCAAGAGCCAGGTAGGAAAAATAAATCTGAGAGCACAGGTGGATGCTAGAAACTACCTTATGCTTTTGTCTATTTCTTTTTAGCCTTGATAACATCCTACTCAGTGTATTAAACACCAGTGCAGGAAAACCAGTGAGAACTCATATACTGAAATATTTCAGCACCAATCATTCTGCACCACAATACACATTATCCTTTTCAAATGAAACGCCATTCCTTCTCTGTGTGAAGAGTGCAGCTGTACACATTACCTGCTGGCAAATGCTTCTGAGCACGTATCTGGCATACTCGCTTAAACTGGCAGTTTCTATGGAAACAGCTTTTCCACGTGACTTCAGAGCGTGAGAGGAGGCCCACATCTCGTCCCCAGGGATCTCATCCAGCAAGCCTCTCACGGGCAGCTCCTCGCTCTTCACAGGGGTCACACTGCTGCTGCCGATCTCAGCATCACCTGCAGAGCAGGAGCACAGAGTGAGCGCTACCCAAAGCCCGGTGCCTGCAGGCAGGGGCATCTCCTGAGGCATGGGAGCAAGGAAGGGCTGAGGCAGCTGCTTCCAAAAAAAGGCAGCGCTGGGAGTCTGTCTGAAAACCGCTCTGCCCAGCGCATCGTCCACCTCCTTCCTTTTGTGTAACATCTTTCTGATGGACGTTTCAGAAGTAGAGAAAGTTTTATATGAACTCAACACAACTTAAAGCCTGGTGTGCTCCACAGGCGAGGGCCCACTAGTGCATGGAATTGCTTTGGCAGATAAGGAAGAGTTGGGTTACTTGTTCTTCTCAGATGACGCTTTTTGTTCCAAGTCTTCTCTCCACTCTGATTTATAAACACTCTACGCATCAAGAGACAAATTTGGGCTGACGGTTCCCTCAGCCTGTTTCACCATGGACTTCTTCACCAGAGAGATGGACCTTTGTGGGAACACAGAAGGGCAGCACATGCTGAGGGAGCTCTGGCAGAGCCCAGGACCCCTTCCTCTCTGCAAGGCATCAGCTCAGCACAGACACACCACCTGCCTGAAACAAGCAGGGCTGAGCAGACAGGACAGGGTGCAAAAAATCAAACCTGTAAAAGTTTTAACATGACTGATGTTTAAGGCTTCAAAACCTTGGATGAGGAAGAAGATGCAGCTACAGGGAGGAAGAGTGGAGAAAGGAGCCCAAACTGCTGCACACAGTAACACCCTGTGAGGCCATACAGAAGCGTGCAAGATGACAGCCTGCACGTGAAGCAGGCTAACACAGCCAAACATCTCAAGTCAGCAGAAATTTCTGTGGATCATACCTGGTTCACCATTATGACAGCCATCCTCTAGAAAACCCCTCATTTGCTATTAGCATCAACAACCAACATGGCATGACAAGTCTCATCATTAAGGACCACAGGGTTTTGAGACAGTTCTGAGATAGTGGCCAACAGAGAATAAAACATCGGCACTCAAGCTGGAGGTACATCTCTGTGGGCATGTGCACCTCTGGAACACCTTGCTTCTTTAACTGGACATTGACTTAGCTCCAAAAATACACATCATCATAGCTCACAAAAGCTCTAACTGAACAGAAGCCAAACCAAAAATCTGAGGCAGTTATTTGTTTGGATAAATAATATCTCCTTGTTGATGGATCATTGCACAGCAGTGATTCTTCTTCACGTTCTTCAAGGACTGACATACACAAATTGGGGTGAAGAAAAGAAAAAGATGGGAAAAGAGATCTGAGACCTTATTTCCTCTATGTAATTGATTGAGTCACCAGAGTTAGAAATGCACTGGAGTTTGGTATGGGGAGGTCCAAGCACAAAATGTCAGATCTGCTTGGAGCCATCAGCTGGCACTGACTCACCAGAAAAACTCTGCCTCCTGGCCCGAGAAGGAAATGCTACTCGCATGCTTCAGGAGCACAGACAGCATCTACATTTTAGTTCTGTCAGCAGGGCTTTCCTCTCCCAGAAGCATCCCCAGGGATGTGAACTAGCACTACCAGGTTTTGACCCGAGCTCTAGAACAGAAGTGTTACACGTTATTCTGCATAATCTTACCAAGCATCAGAATAGCTTTTAAGACTGCAAACACAGCTCCCACTTCTATACTGTTGTGAGCAGCAGCCAAGAGGTGACGATCACAAGAAGAGCGAATTCCAGGAAATAGCTTTCCTATGGAAAGAAGGATAAATCTTGTAGAAAACGGTTACACATTACATCTACAATAGCTACAGAAGTACAGTAACTGAATGAAGAACTGAACATCCTAACTGAAGCTGAAGACCAATGGTAAGTCATGGATACATGGTGCTTTGGCTCTGAATGGCAGCCCAGCAGTGCCCACACAGCCATGGCGATTTTGTTTGTCGCTGCCACACCACGAGGATGCTGACCAGGCACAGCAGGGCAGCCAACCCCAGCTGACCAAAGAGATTCTCAGTACCATGTGGCATCGTGCTCAGCAACACAGGCTGGCAGGAAAGAAAGGGGAAGCAGGGGATGTTCAGAGTGATGCCATTTGTCTTCCCAAGAAACCACTATGAGTAGTGAACGCTCACTTATTTTGCCTGAGTAAGAGCAGCTCATTCATTTCTGTTCAAAAAAGAAACTACTAATTTTAGACAGAAGAACTGACATCATTTAATAGTTTAAAATAATAACTGCTTTCAGTTTATTCCTCCCTTAGAAACAGCCTTGTCATCAAGTCTGCTGAAATATTTACAAGTCAAAACACAGGTGATTTCAATGGTTATTTCCTTTTAACTGCCACCTACTTGTTCCTTGCCCCTTTCCTTCCTCTTTTGGACTGTGGCAGAACACACAGGTCAGACCACAGAGCATTCCAATTAAGAAGGACAGACACGTTAATATAGTCTGAGGTCCAATTTCCTCACGCTTCTGCTGTTGGACTATAGGTGTTTCACTGTGCCCAGTTTTAAAAGCACATTAACTAATAATTACACACAAAGCTATCAAACTGCATTACGTTTATCCCTATTCACTTCTATCTCCCTGCAGAAAGACCCCACTGACAGCCACCACTGCCCCAGCAAAGCCAGCACAACAGAGCGTGGCCATGGTGCTGCCAGCACACAGGGACATGGCTGCTGCAATGAAATTCACAGACAGAATGAGAGCTATCAGAACAGAACTCCTAAAGCTCTTTCTCTGCTGAAGTGTACATGGGTGCTGCTTTAAAACATAATTCTTTTTCTTAAGATATGGAATTAGTATGGTGGAGCTTGCCAACAGAGTAAATACCTCAATGGCCAGCTCTTGTTAAATAACAAGTTTCAGTGAACATACAGGGTTTCATAAGCACACAGAACTTTATTTTACAAATAAAGAACAATTCTACACAATAACTTTTCACTTGTGAAGACTTTTTTCCTTTAAGCAGGCTGCATTTCTAATTGTACCACGGATATTTTCACACACAATATCTGAAGCCACTGCTCTGAAACAAAAGGAGCACTCAGCAGGCAGCTTACCTGCTCCCTGGGGGAAGAGGCAGACCTGCGGTGTCCTGAAGAGGTGCAGGAGAAGCCGACAAGTCATCCTGGCCCCAGGCTCAGCATCTGGGTCCCCACAGGCTATGGAATATGGGACACGGACGTAGGGCATCTACCCAGGACCTCACAAGTCATGCTGTCAGGCCTGGAAAGGTTTTACTTCACAGCCCCATTTTAAATGCAAGTACAATAATTTCATCATCAGGAATTAGCATTTCTGGCCTTGAGCCACTCAAAACCAGGAAAGAACAGCATGATTTTTGTTAAGCCAGAATCCTAACTAATGGCAGAAATGAATACACGATTAAACTGGCTTATGAAAGTCAGAATAGAAATAAGAAACACAAATCTAAGCAAAAAGTGAAAAGAAACATGCAATGTGTCCAACAAAGAGGAACACAGGTTCCAGGCTGGATGCTAGGATGATATGTCAGAGAGAAAATGCCAACGTCGGGCACTGATAGCAGAAGGAAATGAGAGACAGATGCTTGCTGTGGGCTGCAGAAGATAAAGGTGATCTTCCAAGATGTGTCTAAGCACAACTTCAGTAGATCTGGTAGACATCCAAGCATGCAGTGTAGAGCATGAAAGCCCTGAGCAGAAAGTGATGCTGCATCACACAAGACAGAGCACTGCCAGCAGCTCTGCCACCACTTGTCAGCCATGGGAGCTCTGCTGTAACCCAGCATCACTCCTTTTGGGAACTACAGCGACATACATGCTGTACGTACAACAGGTGGCTCTTCCTACAGGAGAGCTCTTCTCACTTCTTACTCACTCAAAGGAAACTCCCTAAAACATCTTCAGCCTTTCATTCTAAGTTTTTCTCTCGGTGTGTTCTTACCAGCTGCCAGAAGAGAAGGCAGTGCTACGTGCTGGACGACATCTTCCAGAGAAAAGCACTGCCGGGCAATCAGTATGGCAATGAAAGTGGCCAGGGAATCGTGGAATGACAGATCACTCACCTGGGAGGGAAAACATGGCAATGCTTCACATGACAGTGCACAGCGCTGCCATGATTATTAAGGAACTCACCAGGAGAACAAACAGTAAAACGTGTACATGTGAGTAACCATCTGTGCATTTCAGTGCGTCCACAAACTTTTTGTGACAATACTGACAGCTCTTAATTTTAAAATACATCTGTTTCAGATATCACAATTAATTCCAAAGTAACATCCACTAGTCTTATACCAATCTGGGAAAATATTACCACTCAATAAAAACTGATAACACTACCAGTAACTAACCAAAAAGAATATATCCCCAACATTCACAGCTTCAATCAGTTCCTAAACTGAGGATCAACCTATTGGATCAGATATTGAATACAGTTACTCACTATAATCTTGTTGACTTTGACAGAACTATGGCAACTTGTATCGGAGAGAAAAGAACAGAAAACACCTCTACAGTCTAAAAGCCAGAGTCATTAAAATAGGGATGGTTACTTACACATCCACCAGCATTTTAGAGAAAGTGCATCTGCTCCTTTCCAAAAGCCCCTCCAAATCTTACATACTGTTCCACAACAGAGAGAAAACTCTAAGCACTGCCCTCATTTAACATTCAAACTGAAGATGTAGGAAAGAATAAAAATCAGAAATCTCAGTCCAAAGTCCAACGAAAAGCCTTGAAAACTTCAGCAGATAAATGACTAAACTGTGCCCAGCATTATGTACTGAATGGGGACCTTACTGCAACTCTTTGTGTTTCCCAGGTAAAGAGGTTCAAGAGGTACTTCAGAAGGTAGTGTGAACTTACATCCACACTGCAGAGCAGATCATTGAAACCCCACACGTGATTGGAAGAGCAGCAGAGAGCTTTGACAACCCCCAGCCACTCTGAGCTCAGCACGGTGCAGCACGCCGTCAGCTCTGCACAAAGGTTTGCTATGTCATTAATCCTAGGAGAGAAGAACAAAAAGAAATATTCAGGTCAAAGCAAATTCCTGCTTGGCAAAAGAAAGAGCATTTCCCTACTCAAGGTGGAGGTAATGGCCAAGTACAATTATGCTGCACATAATCTTAAGCTATCCAGCTGCGGACAACTGCAGCACCCAGAAGAAACAATACGTGACTCGCAGCCCATGGCATGCACAGATCTGCCATGGGGCCTTTATTTTGTGCAAACCCTGCTGTATACCCCCAGCAATACTGGCTTTCCTGCCCACTGGGCGCACTGCCTTTCCTCAGCACTGCCCTGCAAACAGCAGCAATGATCTCTGTCATGCAAACATGCCACAAGAAAGCAGTGTGCGCAGTGCTCCTCACCCCACCCCGTCAGCTCACCCTGCGCCAGGCAGCACTACTGCTTGAGAGCAGGGAGAGAGAACATCAAACGGCATGAATGAGTTCTTCTGAGAGCCTGATGGAGCTGTAGATGTGCCAGTTCACTGCAGGGGAGTTGGGCACACAGCCTTAAAGGCCACCTCCAACTCAGGTGATTCCTGAATTTCTGATTCTGTGAATTTCATTCCATGCAGTTTCGGAGTTGCATATTCTGCAATGTGTGATTCAGCGTATGACTCAGTTAAATGACATTTCTAAAAACAGAGCAGAACTGACTCAGCTCAGCACAAGTTATTTTTCCCCTGTTCCACACTAAAACTTTTTTGGACACATTTCCTCTTTGCTGGTGTACAGAATTGCTTCATCTCAGCCGCTCCTCTCTGCCAAGATGCTCCAAGCTCCCCAGATGCCTTCAGACCGTGAAAGGGGAGAAAGGCACAGGTATAGCACACAGCCTGGGCAGGAGCCAATCCAAAGGAAAAATATTCCCCAATCTCCCAGGTTTTGTGGTTTGCCAGCAGCCTTTACAATGACGGCTGGCTACTGCTGCAAGGAGGCCTAACTACCAAGACTATCTTCATACATATTGGAACAGTACTGGAACACCAAAGTCTGGAAATTTTCATTGTTTAATAGGAACGAAGGTGCTGGGGACAGGTGTAAGAGCTAGATCCCAAACCAGCACTCCTTTCGTCCTACACCAGGGACTGCATGACTGGAAAACAGAGCAAGGCAGCTTTAGTGCCACAGTGCTGCTTTTGCACAAGAAGAGGTGATGCACAGAGGAAGGGGTGATGTAAAACTCTACACCAGTGTGATTAATTTTACTGCAGGGGTTCTTCACTACACTTCTTCAGTACCTTGAGATCACCTAGAAAGCTCTAAGAGCTGTAAGGTCCAGCAGTGATACACAGAATCAGACCAAACCGCGCTGCGCTGCAACAGGAGCTGGATCCTGCTGGTGCTACAGGCAGACAGAGCTGGGCAGCCTGCTGGGTGCTGATGCCACCCTACACTCTGATGGCTGGAGCCCTTCTGGAGCCATGCTCTGTGAAGTCTAAGCTACTCTTAGCATCCAACTGACAGTTGTTATAAATCTAGTTGCTTCTGTCCAATAAAAATTTTGAATACTTCTTACAAAATAGTTTTTGAAAAGTTACATATTACCTACAAAGACAAATTTCATAAAGAATAAATTAACTCGCACACGTAATGAATTAAGCATAGATTGCATAATAAGGAAATGATCTAATGCAGAATCTTCCCTTGTTTGCAGGCATCTAATGGGCAAAGACTGCACTGAGCTGTCCTACCCAGAACAGCACATCTGCTGACATTACAGCTTCCAGCTTACCCTACAGTGAGCAGCTCCTACTAGCTACTCCTTTCTGTCAAATTATGCAGGTTGATTTAATTAACGTCACTTAAAGGAAACTTACTAAATACATTTTCAGCAATCAGAAAGAGTAATGAATGAAAACTATTGCAACAGAGACACAAACCAAACAGGTGAAAGGAAATCTCACGTGTGCCATGTAAAAATGCACACAGTTCCAACTGCAGAGGGTCTCCCTTACCTTCCTGCATCTTGGTGCCCCATGCACACATTCATTAGAGCGTTGCAGACGAAGCTGTAGCGGTTGGCTGCGTTGTCGCTCAGGATCTTGCCCAGCATTGAGTAGTTAATGCTGTGAGCAGAAGGGTTCTCAATAAAGTCTAGCATGAACTCCGGATCCCACAGCAGATTGGAATTTGAAGGCTGAACGTTGCTGTATATTGTTTGCTTCACCTTAGAACAGGCACTACTGAGGATCAAAACAGAGAGAGTTGCCAAAAATAGAGGTATTCTGCACAGATGTTACTGGGCACGGTGGGATCACCAAGTCCTTGATTACCTCTGTGCACAGCATCAAAGCCCTGCTTGGTAAGAAGCTTCTGTGCCATCCACTGACACTGTGAGTGGCCAGGTAAAGGAGCACACACGTATTCCTTTTGGCAGTGACTTACCAAACACCACAGGCTTTCCTTGTAAGTTGTCAAAAAGTGAATAAACTGTTTATTAAGGAAAGTTTAGTGAGTGTGATTAAACACACTAACGATGCCAAACTAAAACACGCAGATCACCAAGTAAAACCCAGCTGAGAAATACTGCAGAGGGAATCATAAGTCATCGCCAAAGCACTGCAATGCCAGAAAGGTAAGCCTCAAAATTTGTACATTTACGAACTGTATTTTATGGTCCCTTCAAACTGATGTAGAGAGAGAGAAACAGCAGGACTTGCAGCATGCTAAGAAGCTTCTAAAGCAGTTACTGGTGCAGGTCAGTGGGTTTGGTTTTGTTTTAATAGCAGTACGGAAACCAAGAAGAAAAGCAGCGGCACAACACATCCGATATACAGCTGCTTAGGAAATGTATGCACAAATTTTACTGCCAGTTTTCACAGAACTTCCAGCTCCGCTTATCTGAAAAGGGGGCTTTAAGCTATATTACTGGGTGCTTTTATATCCCAAATATCTCTGGATTATTAGATGACAGTTTGAATTTCTGTTGCAGGGTAGGATGTTTCTTGAATTAGTGAACTTCAGATTTTAGGTAGAAGAATGACCACACATCTAATACGTTTCTGTAGTTCTTTAGTTTCATTTTCCTATTGTTTCTCAAACTAAATACCACTATTCCCACATGCTCATAAACTCGTTGAAAAATTATTACTGAGAACTCTGCTCTTGCTCACCATGAAACAAAGCCCACAAATCTGAAACACACAGCTCAAATCCAGGTGTATAACTTAGGAGGGGAAACAGGAACTGGGATGGTTTGTCACTCTCACAAGACATATACTTGCATATGAAAGGCTTTCCACCCCCCTTTAAAAAGTAAGAGCCATAAATACAGCATATGGCTATTTAAAATATTATTTTACTTAAAAAATCAAGGAACTGAACAACGGAGCACAAAACTTCACAAACCCCAACATGTTTGTGTCTCTCCCCACATCAAAGAAATATTTAACAGAATGGCAGAGCTGTGCCAACCGAGAGTTTGTTATTTCCTATCCCGCGCTGTAACTACAGCCGATCACTAAAGCCTTACAGATCAGCATTACGCCGCAGCAAATCAGCTCCATGAACCCTGAGAAGTGGAGGCATGGGAAGGCCAGAGCTGTGCAGCACCACTGCCTCCCACCTCACCCCACGCCCTCACTACGCTGCAGAGCAGAGTAGAGCAGATCCCTGCCACTGCTCCTCCAGGGCAGCTGCAGCACCTTCACCAGCACTGCACTGCTGCACGGAGCACGGGCGAGAGGACTGTACCCATAAAGGTAAAGCTGCAGAGATGGCAGTGCATTTTCCACAGAAAGCAAACGGAACTGAAAGCCCAGGAGTCTGCAGCAGGCAAGGAACAATCCCAGTAGCACTCACCTGAAGAGGTCTCCAAACTTGCTTCGCAGGTGGCTGCAGGACACATACAGGTCATAGAGGTAGGCCAAAATACATCTTTCTGGGGAGGAACACTCTGAGGGATTAACAACATGCTTCACCACTCCACACAACCTGCAAAGATAAAACCATTCCGAGTTCATTCCACCACATCTCGTATCATTACACGTCACAAAACCCTTTGTTGGCAGGGTGATGGCAAGCCTTGCGTGCACAGACTGATGGGGCCCATGTGAATTTGGTGTCACCTGTGAGCTACATGGGTGCCAGAGGAGGGGATACAGAGGTGCTGGGGACAACCGAGCAAGAGGGCAGCAAATCAAGACCCAGCTCCCACCATCTGCCGTGCTCCCAGGGGTGAGGTCCCACTGGCTGGAGCAGGCTGCAGAGGTGAGCCACTCACACCAGGCCGAGCGTGGCTCCGAGCTGGCTTGCAGCCTTTCAGCAAGGGCCGCCGCTGCAGCTCGCAGCGCCGTCCACTGCTCAGCCTCCCCACCTGAACCTAAACACAGATCTTATTTAAAAATAACAACAGAAATACTTTCAGGAAACGAGCTGCCACAAACCCTTCAAAGACTTGTGCAGTTTGCTCCGAGTTGAGAATGAGGCAGGCGTGGTAACGCCGCAGGACGGCAACGATGCACACGCACAGCCCCGTGGTGTAGCTCCCTGCCAGGCTGGACGACTTCAGCAGCAGCTCTGCCTCCACCACACTCAGCTCATTCAGCAGCTGACAACACACCAGAACAATCAACTGAGAACAACTTCCGACATGTAAAACAGGGGCTAAAAAACAATTAAGGAAAAACTAAACGGCAAACCAAAATGGAATTCTTTGTTTGCCAAAGAACGAGGGAAAGAGGCAGCCAACTGAACTGTGAAGCACAGAACGTGCTCCTCAGAACTGTTTTTCAGAAGCAAACAGCATTTCCGCCACCCAAATGCTTTGCTGTGTAACAAGATGCTTGAGCCTAAAACTGTGAAGCCCATATGAAAATATCTTACGTTAAAAGAATCCAGATTTTGATTAATTACCAAAAAAAGTACAGCTAGCCTTTGTCTGTAACAGTCAAAAACAGGCAGGAGGGGAAGTATCTGGCATGCTGTTTTAGAGGTTAGGAAACTGAAATAGAGGAAAGCACACAGCAGCAGATCAGAAGAATGTGCTGCACAGCACTTTTTTCCTTCTGGTTTCACACTATGCGCATCGCAGCTGTGTCCTGATGTATCCATTCTTCAAACAAACTCTTTTTACCTGTATTGCAAAGTCTATCAGTCCGTTGATATTCAGCGCTGGTTCCATGAGATCAAAGATGAGCTGTATGTGGTGAGCCAAGGGGAGGTGATAGGATGTTCCTGAGGCAAAACTAGTTATTTGTTCGAGAACGTTGCTGGAGATCTGTGAAAATAGAAGTTGAAAGGCTGTATGACATCCAAGGGCTCCTCAAACATGCTAGTGCTCCAAAAATCCTGCTCTGTGACTGCTAATAGCAAGTGACAGCACTTTGTAGATAACAGCACCAACAAATCATGTACAACCACAGAGTCTGTATGTTACTCTACTATCCTGCAAGTCAGATATAATGCTGCTATATTTTCGACAGTGATCGTGCAGAAAATGCTGGTCTGCTGCTTCATAGCTGAGGGTCAAACTCCTCTTAACAAATACCTGTTTTTAAAATGCAATTTTTGTTTCAAAGAGAGCCCAAATCTCTTTTTCCAGCCTATGGAACTGTGATTTTTTGTACAGCGATAACAACTCACACTTCACCCTGCAAACATAACGTGTAATAAATTCATTCCGAAGAAAAGCACTGAAGATGTGTTATAAATTAAATACCAGTCATTCACTGTTAGTCTTTTCCTAGGCTGCCCTCAGGATATCAGAAACACTTTGAAACAGTAACAGCTGGAAGTGAGGAAAGCCTGTGCCCAGACATGGGCAGGTGAGTCCAGACAGAGGCCAGGAGCACCAAGCACCCAAGGAAGTTGTTTCTGATCTCCATTCAGCTGCTAAGACAGCTTGTTAATAGCAAAGGCTGAGTACCAGTTTTAACAGCAAGGGATGAACAAACTGTATTATCCAGCTGTTTTCCACAGATGTACTCAAGGTGTTGCACAAACACGCAGCTCACCATCCTTCACACAAATGCAGGAACAGACCTTACACATATGCAAGAGATTGGCTGGTAAAACCTAATTTACCAATGAGCCCTAAACAAAGCTGTAAGCTGAAACGTAAAATTGACTTCCAAATTTTCAACCAAAAAAATCATATCTATAATAACCCCGAAAGTTTCTTGCAAACAAACAAACAAACACAGTAAATGCAAACAAAAGCATCCCAACAAAACAAAGAAATACCCACAGAAGCAGCATTTTAAAATACCAACACAGCACTTTCTTCTCTTACCTTAAAAGAAGCAGTGATACTCCTAGCATATACTAAACATTTCTTAAAAACCCAGATTTGTCCCCCAATTGATAACTCTACAGCAGAACACAACAGGCCACAATTTTATGTAAGGGAAGTACCTGAGATGTCACCTGATGTTGGTCAAAATATGACAGCTGCTGTAGTTTTGTGAACACAGTCTCTAGAGTTGGAAACGCTTCTTGTTTGTTCTTCCTGGCCTTTTGTCCTTCATCCCCAACTTAACAGATAAAAGATTATTTTGGTCACTTTATATTTAGTGGAGCCCTTGTAGCTATGCATTACTATTGCTTTGTAAGACATTTAACAGTAAAAACATCACTTATGACTACATAAAATCCTTCTTCCCTCAGTTTTCCACGTAACAATGTGAAAGCTACATTAAGGTCATCAGTGCAAAAAAGGTGACATTCAATAACAACTGAAAAATGGTCACACTGTTTTGCTAGGAAGACAAGCAATGTGTATTGCTGCCTGGCCAGAGCACCAAACTCCAGGCCTTATCCCCACACCGGTGCAGACAGCCTGGCTGCCGTAACGCTGAGCAGGGCAGGGCAGCAGGCTGCACCTCATGCTGGGGCTGCACAGCTCCCATCATCTCTGCTACGGGCTACCAGGCAGCAGTGTGAAAGCATTTACCACCCATTTCAGTAGTACTCTTCTTATTCAGAATCTTCAGGATGTCTTTGGTAATCTTCCTCAGCTGATGTCTTGCCTCATCACGCTCCTTGCCAACACCATAGAGGAGAATCATGCGCTGGTTACATTCATGACTTGAAGATTCATCCTGAAAAGAGCAGGAGGAGTGAAGTCTCTCATCACTGTTTTGTCATCACTTGCAGAAGCCCAGCAGCCCAAACTGCAACAAGCAATAATGAACATTTATTGCAAAAAGCATCTCCTGTGATTATCACTGCAGAGGAAACAGCACCAAGCGAAATCACTGAACGGCCAGGTTCAGAACACAGAGGAACAGATGTCATCTGGTACCACACATCCCGCAGGGACCTACGAACACAGGACCAGGAGATGCACACCATGCCCACCCTCAGCCCCACGACAGGCAGCACTGAGGTCCACCAGCTGCTCCTCACTTCTCTCTACGTACAACCCCATTAAAAAGAAGATGCCATCCAACTCTTAAGACTGCATTTTGTAAATCCAATAGAAACTGACGTGTGTATAGTTCACTGGAACTCTAACTAGTTACATTTAGTCTTCTACTACCATGTATCACACAAAGTTGATGCCAAATTCATAACTTTAAAACTGGAAGAACTGCTCAGCAAATTATAAAAGGTGTAAATATTTTTGAATTATAACATAAAATCACCTTCTCCAATCACTGCTTCTCTTTACACCATGAGACCATTCAGTTTTCAAACAAGGAGGGCTGCGTACAAAAGTACTAACAAATAAGTTCTGCACAAATCACAAGGCACAGAGACGGGAGCACAACTCCACGCTCAGGAAAGTTGTGCCGGCTTACAGAATACACGATACGATCTCCTTTAAAAATAGCAGCTCTATCTGTAGGTCAGAAGTAGGAAGTAAGCCTCTAATTATATAGAAAGTTCTATTTCTCTCTCTGTTCTGGAGGAAACAAAAGCAGAAGCGCTGATGGCGTCACCCGGGATCAGCAGCTGTCCTCCCGGCTGAGGAGCCAGACCCTGCCTGCCAGCAGCCCGGCACTGCAGCACCTGAGGCCCCCCAGCTCCAGGCGTCTCAGAGCGCTGCTGCTGCACCAGGAGCCGCAGCAACCCAGCACGGCAGCACGCTACGGTAATCCCCTCTCTGATTTCTGCTTGCTTTCTGATCTTGCAGCCTGGGGAATCCTTGCTTTGTTAGGACTGGACGCGGCAGCCGGATCTGCCACGCAGTTCAGGGCAAAAGCAGATTCTAATGTTTCTCTCCAACCCTTTTCGATAGAAAAGGAACCTGGAGCTCAGTGAGGGCCGTGTCAGGATGCTCGGGTGCTGGCTGACCTTGCTTCCCAAGACACAGCTCACCCCAGCCAACCGCGCTCACTGCAACGGCATCGCCGTGCACCCGAAAGCGGCCCCTGTGAGGACGCACGGCGCCCCCCGCCTCCCAGCAGGCACAGCGCGGCCTGCCAGCTCCACGTGCTGGTGGCCGCAGCGCCCGCAGTGCCGCGCGGCTCCGCACCGCGGGTCGGTGCTTCCTGCAGTACCACGTTGGGTAGAACAGCCGATTTAGAAAAGCGACAGGAAAAACTGGTTGTGATGCTGTACATTAATTCCTATACAAGCAAAGCTACGAAAGCCTTCACAGACCATGCTGGCAAATGTGCACCCGCCGCAGCAACACCCCGATGTCAGTGCTGACATCTCAGCTGCAGGGCACCGCCAGCCCCCTCTCCCAGGCAGCCTGCAATGCCCGGCTGCCACAGCTGTCTCCTGGCCCCAAACCCACACCGGGAACCTGCAGGGCAAGTGGGCGTCCCTGCGTCTGGGGGATGTGCGGGGGGAATGGTAGAGAGGGCCTTGAAGGTATCCGACAGTGGGGCTGGGGCAAGAGAAGCAAGAAGGGCATTACATTGACATCAGCCTCTCCCTACCAAATGCGCACCCAGAAGGAGTTCTGCTGCTCCCTCTTTTCCACATTAAGGACGAGGAAAACGATGCTTGCCTTTCTCCTTGGATCAGAGCACACCTTCAGGTAGCTGCTGCCACAGGCCCCACACGGCACAGCAGGCGGCACCCAGCTGGAGCTGGCAGCCCCACAGCCCATCACAGCAGCAGGCCTCTGCCCATCCTACCCCACGCCTCCTCACAGCCCCTGCCAGGCAGGACCCAACAGACCAGGGCAGCAGTTCCCCTCGGCACGGCCATGCCCAGCACTGCCTGCTCCAACCTCAGAGGAAAGCAGCGCAGGTGGCAAAGTCCAACAGAAATACTCCCTGTATAAAAATGAGAAACAGACTAAGAAGACCGAAATCAGAAAAGGCATCATCTCCAGCTTCACTATTCCTTACTTTTCTTCTTCTTTTGTTTCTGTTTTTCAGAAGGAGGGTGGAGAAGACGAAATGCAAGCAAAAGCCACAAGCAACTTCAGCTACTCTATCAACGGTAGCAACTGCACCAGCGATAACAGAATCAGACAGGTCATCTTCCCCTTGCTTTATACTCTTCTCTTCCTGGTGGGCCTCACTATGAATGGCCTGGCAACGTGGATCTTCTTCAAAATATCAAGTAAATCCAATTTCATCATCTTCCTCAAGAATACTGTCATTTCTGACATCCTCATGATTCTGACTTTTCCATTTAAAATCCTCAGCGACGCACAGTTGGTACCGTGGGTGCTGAGAGGATTCGTGTGCCAGGTCAGCCAGGTCGTGTTTTACTTCACCATGTACATCAGCATCTTGTTCCTCGGGCTGATAACCATCGACCGCTATCAGAAAGCCACCTCGCCATTCAGAACATCAACCACAAGGAGCCTTCGAGGCGCCAAGATCCTCTCCATGGCTATTTGGATATCGATGTTTACTCTTTCATTACCCAACATGATTCTAACAAACAAGAAAAAAACACCTAAGAACGTAAAAAAGTGTGCCCTCTTGAAATCTGAGTTTGGCTTAGTCTGGCATGAAATTGTAAACTACATCTGCCAACTTATCTTCTGGGTTAATTTAGCAGTCATAGTTGTATGCTACATACTTATGAGCAAAGAATTGTATAAGTCCTATCAGAGGACAAGATCCACAGGAAGACCATCCAGAAAATCTGTAAATCTGAAGGTTTTCATCATAATCGCAGTGTTCTTTATATGTTTTGCACCATTCCACTTTACCAGAATTCCCTACACTTTGAGCCAAACAAGAAATGTTTTTGACTGCTCTGCAGTGAACACCCTGTTTTACTTAAAGGAGAGCACGCTGTGGCTGACATCGCTGAACGCTTGCCTGGATCCATTCATTTACTTCTTCCTTTGCAAGTCGTTTCGAAAGTCCTTGCTAGGCATGCTGTGCAAGGCCACCGCATCGCCAGAACTCGGAGCACAGACAGCAGGGCAGAATGGAAGAGACGACACTGAGGATACCCCAATTTAGCACAAAGGACCAGCCACAGCCCTGCCTGGCCACGTACGTTTCCCTGGGGTTGGGGAGCAGAAGGATCCTGCTAAGGCTAACCACAATTTCACCTGCGCCTTCACAATCTGCCCTACAGATGAAACACAGATCCATGGAACCAACATCACCAGTTGCAGGAAGGACAAAAATTAGAACAACTGAATACGACAAGGGCACCATCTGCTCACAGGCTCCACGTCTGACGGAGTTGCTGGGAAAAAGTTTGAATTTATAGCTGAAGCTGTAAGAAAAAAATAAACCAGAGTCACAGAATGCTACTGAACAGAAGATGGGCTGCAGAGATTTTGCAGAAGCAGCTTAACTTGGGCCAGGGGAAAGCCCGTGGCAACGAAGGAATGGATGTAAATAAACCCCATAACAAATGCAGCTTTTCAGTATGGGAAGTTGCCACTTAGTATGCAATCACCAGACAAACAGAAATGCAGCACATCTGTAGGTAAGCTATTTGCCTGTGCAGATGTTTGATAACAGCATCATGTTTGGCTTATCTCAGTATATGCTTGCAATTCTTAACACACTGACCAAAAATCAGTAGCTGTACATCAGAGAAAATTACTGCATAGTCAGGCTTATCTTCATGCGACTTCAATCTTCAAATATTTCACCTTCATAGATAAAAAATAACTTTCATAGAGGAAGATGCATTATATTTTAAAATGCACAAAGGCTTGATTTGCAGAATATTTAGATCTCAGGGAAAGAAAGACTCGTGGTAAGATCTTTACTAATCATTAAGGACTGCTTTCTTGCACTAAACAATAATTTTAACCACTTCTCTTCATTTGGAAAAGCGAGAACAAGCAGGCTGGAATTTTCAGGAACAATCATCATACAAACCCTAAGCTGATGTGATGGATTAGGGCTCATTTATCATCACTGCAAAACAGCTCCCATTCAGAAACACTTGCCACCACCACGTAAGTGTGCAGAGCAGCCACCCAATGTCCTGTCCACCCTTCTCTGACAGTTTCTGCCCCTTGGCAGAGCACAGGGAGTCTTCAGGACTGATATCCAACTTCCTAAAACATTAAAACACAGTTCACACATGTCAGCGCTCAGCCCTGGAGCCAATGCATCTCCCATAACCTGTCAGCACAAATCAAGGGCTTCACAAAGCCTCCTGCGCACACATCACACCGTTGTACATTGCAGCATCAGAAACAGGGTGCTGTTATTTCCCTGGAACCAGCGTGCAGTCACTTCTCTGCATGCTTTCAGCACCCGCTTGGGGGCCAGGAAGGACATGCAAGATTCCCAACACATTGCCCGCATTTCTTGCGCCACACGTGGAGAGAAAGTGGCAGTTATCTGGCAGATGCCTCTCCTGATCAGCTGGAGTGTTCAAACCGTAGGTCCTGCAGCTCTCTGCGTACCACACGGAGGTCACTGACGCTGCACACAGGCACACAGTACCTGCCTCTGCAGTTGGGAGCAGTGACAAGATATAGGAGAAAACATGATGACGCTGCCTTGGAAATCAGCACTACGCAATGGACCACCTCAGCTTTTTGCAGTCCTGGTGCATGACCAGAAGTCAGGGCAGGCAGCTATGGACACACGAGGATGATGACAGTGAGAAAGGCCACCTTCACCTCCGCCACTTTGGGGGCTCTGCCCTCTCTGTCAACATTAACACTGACATCTGCACGCACACCTACAGCACAGTGTGCCACTCCACACAAACAAAAATCAGAAGGCATGCCTGTCTTCACAGATGTGGTCATTTTTCCTTTGTCAGCAGAGAAAGTGGTTCTTCCTGACAAAGAACAAAAGAAAGACGGAAAGGCAACAAAAAACATGATTAAGTAACTCGGGTGATAAATGAAAATCAGGAAGGAAACGACACACCACTGCCAGCAGAAAAAGTCTCTTCTTTCTACACATTTCCTCGCTGTTATAACTTTGCTCCAGGCTCCTGTCTGCAGAGGAACCAGATAATCAGAGACCCTCCTTGAAACCGCTGCTGCCAGCTGTGCTCAGGTGCTTGCACTCCCGCAGCGTCCCCGTGGCGCGGTGGAGCTCCTGGCTGTCTTGTTTGCAGACGTGAGGCTGACAGCCAGCAGCGTGCACCTTATTCTCAAAAATGTTAAAACCTGTGCTGATAAAGGAAGAATGGTGTGTGCTGGGTAAGAAATACCAGAATTCGCTTTCCCAGAGGCACCTGAGGGGCTTTTTAACCACAACCACAAAATCTCTACTCCATATTGGAATACATTTCCATGTGAACACAAACGGTTCTCCGGGCATTCCACTGCTATAACCTTTCAACTCTTCACTACTCTGCAAACAACCCTTGACAGAATTTTACATATAATGTTGTTGAGTTTAACGCACATTTGACAGATTTTCGTGCATTTGTATAAACCTGCTAATAATAATAACGAGGAATGTGTCATCCTGAATACAAACAGTCATACTTTACATTGTCTCTCCCCTTTTTATCCAAGTCTACTTTGTGAAATGGGAGACTCTGCAAACCAGAGTACCAGCAGTGACTCCAGCAGAGCGCCCTGCTCTGCACCGTGACACCGCAGCCACCCACCGGCTCTTCCCAGCGCTCTGCACGCTCGGCTTCCTGCTGGACTCACACTGAACAGCCTGGCCATATGGGCTTTCTTCCATACTCCAAGTACATCGACTTTCATTGTCTACCTGAAAAATAACTTAGTATCTGATTTTACAATGACTCTGATGCTTCCCCTGAGAATCCTAACAGACTCTGGCCTGGGACCATGGCAACTGAAGGCCTTTGTCTTTGCTTTTCAGCCATAATATTCTATGACACCATTTATATTAGCACAGTGCTCCTGAGTCTCATTGCTTCTGATGGGTTTCTCAAGATCACGAGACCTTTCGGGAAGTTCTGGGTGCAGCAAGTGAGTTCAGCAAAGATCCTCATGGGTCTGGTCTGGCTCTTTTTCCTGGTTCTCTCTGTGCCAAACTTGATCCTATTGAACAAGAAAGCAACACCACAGTCGGTGAAGAAGCATGCTTCACTGAAGAGCTACCCTGGAATCAAGTTGTTGATTACATCTACCAGTTTGTCTCATTCTTAAGCTTCTCTTCTATGTAATTATTGCCAAAAAAGTGTACAAGTCTTACTTGAAAACATGGAAGAAAGCAAGCAAAAAGAAACAAACGGTCAAGGGGAAAGTCTTCATCATTTTCACCATGTTCTTCTTCTGCTTTGCCCCCTTCCATTCCCTACACCCTGAGTCAAATGACAACCCAGATGGACTGCTGCCTGCAGAACCAGCTTTTTGTTGCTAAGGAGAGCACTCTTTGGCTGGCTGCCACAAACACCTGCATGGATCCTTTGATATACGTGTTCTTGTGCAAACCATTCCTAGCAAAAATGCTACGCAGGAAAGTAAACACACTTCAGAGAATAGTTCATATGAACCCAAGAACTGAACTGGACGCAGGAACCTTGGCCATCGAATCCTGATTCTGTAGCTTTGCACTCTGAGTCTTTGCATATCCACAGAGAAATTAAGAAATTTGTTTTACTGGTGCTGTAGAAAACTGAAGGATGGTGGTGCTGTAATACTTAATAAAAAGGGCAGGCTGGATTTCCATAGTTATGCTCGCTCCTTACCCACGGCAGGTGGAAAGCCACCCCTCGAACTGCCTGCTGATGACGCGGGTCTCTCCCCAAGCTGCTCCCCTTCTCATTGACACCCCGTCAGTAACCAAAGCTGGGGAAGCCCAGCAGTGTTTGAGATGTGCTGCCTGGCAACAGTGCCGCTGCCCTCAAACCGCAGTGTATCGCTTCAGATCACTAAGGACTTCACAGCTGCAACCACATCGTTCTCAGCTGCTGCATCAATGACGCTAACACTGATCAGCTTGCAGCCCTGCACTGCTGCTGGTGCTGCGCAGGTAACAAGAGCAGAGGCTTTTCTGACTTGGTCGATCAGTCACATCCACGCCACGTAATACAAATGGTTATCTAAGAACTAGCGTACCTTCACGTCACTTCAGAACAAGCTATGGAATAATTTTATCTGCTCCACAAAAAACAAACGAAAAAACAACATTTCTTATTAACACTTCTCAGCTCAGTGGCTACAGCTGCTTCTAACAATTAAGGTTTATTTGGAGCAAAACACAGAAGATTTCACCCCGGCGCCAGGCTGGCTGGCAGGGCACGGGGAGAGGAGGAGAAACCGCACTTGGCAGAAGAAGGAGGCCAGGCTCCCTGTCCCTGCCCACCTCTAACACAACTACCTTCCTGCCGCCTACCCATTTCCTCACCCTTCCTCTCCACACCCACAGAGAAGTTAGCAGAGGGCACTGTGGCTCTGCAGCACCTCAGTGCCTGAGCAGCCGCCAAGGCTGGGCCAGCAGAGGCCCCAGGACTACAAAGGGCAACTGCTTAGGTGACGTGGTGCTGCAGAAGCAGCCACAGCAAAACACCACCACTTGCTCCCTTCCATTGGCCCTGCTGCTCACTGTAGCCCCACTGCCACCCCTACTGTTCAGTGTGCCCCCCCACTCCTCCTGCCCCATCACATCACAGCGCTCCCACCTGGTTACACCACAGGGACCCAGCACCGTGCCCACATGTCCCAGAGAGCCCAGTGCGTTGCTGAGATGCACCAGGCCCTATTGCAAACTACCCTTCTCAGGCTCTCTTACCAGTCTGGTGCTCACCTCGTATGCCAGATGCTATGATCACCACTCAATTGCTGGCTTTAGACTGTCTATTTACAGCATAATACACTTGCACAGGTTGCTCCATAGAGCTTGATTTTTTCAAAGTTGTCTTTAGATTATTGCATATAATTACATGTGTCTTAGGACTCCCTGTCTCTGCCACACAGCTGGATGCATCACTCAGCAATTTCAGCTCATTGCATCTCCTCCGCTAGGCACAGTAGTGCTTTCTTTAACGCAATGCTCATTTACAACTGGAAACTGAACTAATCCCCAGCCAGCTTCCAATTGGTTCTGCACTGCTCTACAGATCAGCTTTCTCTCAAATACTGCCTTCTCCTCAGGATTAAGTACTATTCAGGAATTAATTTCTCTCCCTCCCCCCACACACAGTGTTTAAGAGGATTAATTTCGCTACTTTAGTTAAAGGGAATATACCAAATTCTTAGCTGTTAAAACACTCCCCGCCTTCGCGACCGCCTGCAGAAAAGCACGTTTTACTGCTCGGAACACAGCGCTCCCATTAACGCCGTGCGCCCTGCCAGCACGCAGCCACACACCCGCAGCCTGTGCCTATGGGAGGGCAGGGGTGCTCCTCAAGCAAGGGCTGTGCTGGAGGTTCCTGAGGAGCCCGAGTCACCTGCTGTGCTGCAGCCTCTCAGGATGGCAGCGAGCAGCCGGTTCCCAAGGTCTGCTGTGGGGAAATGGCCGCTGACTGGGGGGAAGGGACATCTCGTTGATCTGCTTTCAGGGGAAGCCCCCTAAATTCTAACAGTCTGACAGTTTTTAGATCCCTGCCTCCAGACAGAAGTAAAAGCACCTCAGCATTTCAGTCTCTCCAATTTTGAGGCTCAAAACAGCACAGTGCTACTTTATCTCTCGTTCAAGCAGAGGTGAGCTCAGAGCAGCCCCACAGCGAGCGGCCGGCAGCAGCGCAGCACCAGGGCTGCGGGGGGGGCTCCGCAGGGCTCCTCAGTGCCACCTGGGAATCTGTCTCACTCCCGTAACACTTAAGGCACACTCAGAACAGCTGCTATTTTTCCAAATCTGAATTTTCCCCAACTTAACTCAGAAAGGTGCTGACACCCGTGCCCCAGTGCTGCTGAGGTATGACAGCAGTTACACAGCACAGAGCAAAGCTGCACCATCCTGACCTGGCACACACAGCCCATCATCATCGAGATGCAGCACTGAGGCTTTTTCTTTCCACAGCCAAGTTCACATTTGCTTGGCTCGTCTACAGTCCAGACGAGGAGCCCCCACAGCCCAGAAGTGGGAAGGCTGGCAGCTGGCCTTGGACTTGTTTGGACAAATGAGCCCACGGCAGGCTCCCAGGCTCTGGCTTCCCATGAAAACTACTGACACTCGTTCTAAACATTTCACAGGTTGTTGGGTTCCAGAAGGGGAACCATGGGGCACCAGGAAGACAAGTTTTGTAGGAAGTGCATCTTATTCAGGTACACAAAGGCTAGCGTATAGTTCTTTTTACTTACTATTTTACTTGCTCCTATAAAATAAAAGAAAGCCACTGCCAAAGACACCTACAATTTAGCCCTCCAGATTTTGAATCAGAGGGACCGTAAGCTCATTCATGAACATCTCAGTACAAATTTTGCACTTTACACACGTCCCGACTGCCCAGCACCAATACCAACCCCTCCACCAGCACTTCTGTGACCCAGTTTTGAGAAAGCTCCCATGATACACAGCATACATCAGTTCACTTGGAATACAGAAAGAAGATTTGCATTGTGAATAAGAGCTGGGAAGCCAAATCCAGCAGCCAGGATACTCCCCGTATGACTGTTCATGAGCAAGCAGGGCCAGCAGGTTGCATGTGAAGACTGCAGGCTCTCAAACTGACTTGTGGCCCCAGAAGGGATCATCAGCCACAGTGTGCAGCTGGAGGGAGTGCAGCACAGCATAAGGACGGAGAAAGAAACAAGCTTTCCAAAAGTGAGTTCTTAGCTCCCTGCCTTTCAATGGCAGCCACCAAGCAGGGGCTGCATCAGACCTCCATAGGAAAGGAGATGCTGGAGGCTCCCAAGGCATTTCCAGGACTCAGCACCTCCTGCACAAGGAAGCCTGGCGCACCAGGTATCACACCAGTGCTGCAAGCTCTCAGAATTCCACCATTTTTTCTTTTTCAAAAAAGAAAAAGTGATTCCCATTATCTGGGTGGCTAACCTGCTTAAGAAGTAAGCCCACAGCTTGTACTGCCAATGTGATAGTAACGAGTTCTACAGTAAAGCAACACAATAATTACTGTAATAAAGTTGTTCAGACTCATGTCATCTGAGAATTGCTCAGTAGCCATCAGAACACAAGAAGGGGCACCCAGCCTTTGAGCCACGACAGAGTTACAGGTCAGCCCTCGGCGCCTCATGCACCACAGCCCCACATCTCCTTGGCGCTGCTTTTACGTAAGCGCCATCCACAGCATCTCCCTTCTGTGTGCAGACCTGCCTCGACCTGCTCCCACCTGAGAACCACCACACAGCTTCTCCAATTTAACAGCCATCTGGGGATGCCGCAGCAGAGCTTATTACCTCCTTTGGTTTTACTGATATATCAAAAGACAGAGATTTTACAGAAAAGTTGATGTGCAATCACACCACATTCAAAAAACAAAAATACAGGACACCAAGTACTGAACACTTGGATCTCTGTAAGAAATTGCTTTTCTTTTCCCTTTTTTTCCTCCTCCCTCTTCCCCACAGTACTTCCCATAGCACTGTTTAAGATCCCAAAGACATCCCCAGTACAGAAGATGCCTGAGGTCCCAAAGCAGACGCAGCAGCACGTGGCTGCCCACTGCTGTGGGCACAGACACAGCAATGCTGGGAGCACGACCAACGCATGGGGTCAGCGCCTGAGCTCAGCGGTCCTTAGAGCAGCGCAGACTCCAGATACTGGAATTCAGGGTTGTTCAAACATGTGGTGGCAATGGTGATGAGGAGACGGTTGGACTACATGATCTTATAGGTCGTTTCCAACCTTGTGATTCTATGATTCTATGATCCCAGAGAGTGAGTATCCATTGTGAAAAAAACTGAATGGAAGAGGTAGATTTCTCTTGCCACATCCAAGCTGAGTGCAAGCAACAAAGACCACCAGTTAATGTCAGAATACCCAGCTCCTGAGATCAGATCACATTCTGCACAAGTGTAACTTGTGTTCCTGCTGGCTTCTTTTGCATTATCTGTTTTGCCTTGCAAAAGCTGGTCTTCAAAGATGAACCTTGTCAGAAGTCTCCTGTGATCAGGGACTGATCTGATTAAGGTCCTGAGGCAAGTGAGAACCTTACAGATTGCCCAGGAGTGAGCAGAGAGCAGAAATGCGAAAATGATCACAGGATTTCCCTGCACGCACAGCCAGAGGAAGCAGTGCACCACGGGTATGGCAGCTGGTGGGTCTGGCTCTGGCTCAACAAGGCTCCAGGCAGCTGCCAAAGGAACTTGTGCAGAAGGCTCTGATGTCAGAAAAGTACGGCTGGGGGTTCCATCACCCACAGCTTGGGGAAAAAGAGAACAGTGTGCACAGCGAAGTCCAGGTGGAACAGACACAAAGGTCAAGGAAACGTGACGTGGCAGCCGCTGCTCTGCAAGTGCAGTTTGGAAGATGAATTTTTCTCCTGAGGATTTAATGGAGGGAGGGTGCTGCCTGTATTTGTTTTCTATTTAAGAAGGCTGCAAAAGTGGGAAATCAATCACTTCATCCTCCTCTACTAACACACAGCAACATTTCCCCTTCTGTATCTCCTTCAGTGCTCCCAGGCACCTCGTTCCCCTGCTTGGGATGCACACCAGGACTGGCAGCACCGCACTGCACGAGCCAGTGGGCCCAGGGTCAGCCTCAGAGAGCACGGTGACAGCAGGAAGCACGGAGCCAACAGGCAGTCCAGTCATTTTAGCCAAAATAGTTACAGGCTTCACATTTCACTTTCATCCTACCTTTGGATGAGAGAATCTGTTCAAAGCACAACATTAAAGACGTCTAAATGCAGTCAAATTAATAACTGACATGATAATCTTGATTAGCAGGTATTTGCATCTAGCCAGCACCAGAGTTTTCAGCCTCGCATTCAGTTTGCGCTCCCTCGCAGACAAACAGTCCCAGCTGGAAGGCACGGCTGCTCAGGTGGCAGCGCTCTGCGCACTGCCCGGGGCAGGCAGCAGCCCACCCCTGCGTGAATCACAGCTGCGTCCCAGGCCTGGGCTGCTCCGGAGCCAGGCGCGAGCGCGCTGCCTACCCGGCATGTGAGTCATTCCCGGGAATGAGAGAGCCAGTCGCTCCGGTTGCTCCTGGCCAGGTGAATCCTGCCTCTCTGATCAGGTACCGCAAAAAAAGGCGATTGGAAGCACAGAAGCTTACTTCCAGATATGGTTTATTTAACCACCTTAGCACAAGAAATACTCTCGTGACTGTTTGCAGTCTCAAGATGCATTTTGGAGGAGTCTGAGGCACTTCCGCGATGCAGCTCAGAGACGAACGGAGGGCGACAGCGGGGACAGGTAAGTGACTTCTGACCATCTGAAAAGCGTGCGATAGGTTGCTCTGTACGTTTTGCCTTTCTTAAACACCCTTCATTGAAAAGAAGGTGGGAATTAAGAAAAGTTGCTGAAAAATCAGACAGAGAAGCATAAATTGAGGATCAGATCAATTAAAAGCGGGAGGAAGTCTCAAGTAGTGAAAACTTCCAATCTTTTATTAATTCAACGGTAAACGTTACTTGTTATTTTTCTCCCAAGAGAAAAATACAGATCTATTTCTACTAATTATTCCTTCTGAGATACTATTCAAAGCGCAAGAGGGTTTGTGGTTTTAATGCCTTACTTCCTGGCACAGGTTAAGTCATATCGAGTAAGATCCAGTTACCATAACGTCTGAATCTGTCCGAGGTTTGCGTTCGATCCTTTTGTCCTCGTTCAGTACAGAAAAGCGTACTTGAATTCTTTTAATTACTTTCTACAGAATAAAGGTTCTCTTCCTTCATGCTTCACTCCGATCATGTTAAAACTTGTCAGGTTCACTGGAAAAACCACATAGCTCTGAACAGGCAACTCACACCGTGTGTCAGATCTGTCTCAACGTTCAGGATAGGCACTTTCACAGATCTCTCTCATTTAACGAGTACTTCAGATTGAAGTGGTTATGCTCAGCAACAAACAACTGGAAACAGCAACGCAACTGAAGGTTTTATATTTTACAGAAATGGCTTGCCATAGTTGCGCTATGAGGACACAGAAACCTGTCTTCTCATTGGGCACGCTCGGAGTTACTCTCATAGGGTTTCACATACTGTCCCATCACTCCAGAGAAGATTTTGCAATCTTCTTTCACAAACAGGGATGCCAGGAGCATTGGCACCGGAGCCCAGCAGCCGCTCAGCACAGCCCGTCTGAGGGCCCGCTCTGCAGCGAGCAGTGGAGGCAGAGCAGCCGAAGGGTGCGGAGAGGTTTCAGGCAGAAAGCATCTGTTTGCATCGGGATGCGTGGGAAGCAAGCAGCCGCTCTCACAGCACTGTGCCGGTTCCTGCCTGCCGCCCGCGGCTCTCCCTCCCATCACGGCCCGCTGCCATCTCACCCTCGTGCCCTCCCAGGCTGCCGGGGCATCCCCAGGGCAGGGCGGCAGCAGCAGGCAGACCAGCTCACCCGGTGCCCGCGGCGCAGCCTGTGCCGGCACGCAGCCCCGCAGCACGCAGCCTGTTGGGCAGGGCCGGGCTCTCCCAGCCCAGACGGCCGCAGCGGCCCTTTGCTCCTGCGCACGGCAGTGGTGGGACGCCCAGGCCGGCCACGAGGAACTCGAGGGGTGCTGCATTTATGAGAGTTCTGGGGCCAGGCGAAGATGCGCCCAACAGGAATTGAGGCCTGCGGGTACCTCGCTGCCATCGCACCACGTCCCTGCCAGGGGACCAGGCCAGAGCTGCTCACCCAGCGCTGTCAAAGCAGCGCAGCGGGATTTCAGCACTTCATTCTCACAACTCAGCTGTCTCAGCCCTTCCTGCCATTACATATTCCAGTATCTTCTTAAAAAACAAAAGCACAGGTCCTGTGCTACGAGGAGCAGGCTTACACGTCTGATCAACCCTGAACTGGAAGGACACCATCACAGCAGCACACTGCTGTGCGCACCAGCATTTTATTCATATCTTGTTGCAGCATCCCCTGCAGCACCTGGGAGACGTGGCCGGTACACAGTGGCAAGAACTGTGCCACGCAGTCACAAACCTTCATCTTTTTCTGACCTAGACAACATCTTGATTGCTTTTAAAGTTCCGTTGCAAGTTTTTCAGTCCCGTTTCCCATCGCACAGAACCAATATCCACGCTCACAACGCAATACTGCTCAGCAGAGGCTCCCATGCCCACCCGAGCAGCCATCCCCCGCTGCCAACGGCCACCAGCCTTCGCTCTCTGCCATGCCAGTGTGTTTCTAACAGCTTCTTAACATGCAGAAAACTGACTCTGGGATAACAGCACACAGGAGGAACAGCTTACGGAACGACAGGAACCCTCTGACAGTCTGACTGTGGGGGGTAGTCAGAACTGCAGCTGCTGCTGCTCTGGGCAGGGAGCTGGATCAGACCATCTCCAGATGTTTGTGCCTACTGACCTCATCTAGTCTATGATTCTGGGAATGGGGGCCCTCCTCTTGAAGGAGAGGGGGAAAGAAGTATATATATTTCCACAGCTATCAGCACAACAGCAGTGGGCACCCAGGAGGTGCAGCTGAAAGGCAAAGCAGACTCACAGGCTTCCAACAAGAAGGTAAAGGCATGGAACCGATCTCCAGCATCATCCACATCACTGCCATCCTGCTGACATCACGTGGGAGATCAGAAACAACGTGTGGAGAAAGGAAGGAGCCAAGGCCAATGGCATAAGGACGAAGATGGTGAAGATTCAGGAAGGAAGGTGCTCTTTTAATTGCTAGATGAGTGAGAGAAAGCAGTGGCAGGAGCAGGAGGAACGAGGGAGAGGGGAAACGGTGTGTGCTGCGCCATGGTGAGGCCGGCAGCAGCCTGACTGCACCTCGCATGGCAGCCCCTAGCAGGGGCTCAGGGACAGCAATGGGCTACAGCACAGCTTCTGCTATCAGCAGGTTCTGCACAAGCAGAAACAACACAGTAGCATCTTCTAGACAGAGACAAAGGCAGCACTAGAGCTAATCCCTTCCTCCTGCCTAATTAGAGGCTGCCATTCCAAGAAAACATTCATTATCCCAACTCTGTCAAACACTGCACTGTCTTCCCTTCGTTTTCAGGAAGAAAAAAAAAAACAACTCAGAATTGCAACACTTCACTCTGCCACCAACAGCCCTTTACCTGCAGCCCAATGTGGGGCCTCTCTGCTGCCAATTCTCTCCTAAACTCTCATGTGAAAACAACTGCAGCCTATAAGAGAGATGCCTACACACTACACTTCATATCTCGCTGCTTCAGAACTGGCAAAGTGCTGGCAAAGTGCACCAAAGAACCAATGCTGAGGATCCTGTTGGTCTCATTTCTGAGTTCAGCAGGCTGAAAATCTCAACAGAGAGTTACTGAGCTGGGTGCCCACAGTCTTGAGGCACAGGCAGCCCACATTCAGCAGAGCTAAAAGTATCTGCTTCAGAAAGTTACTACTGAGCAAAACCAAAGAAAACAGAGCAATCAGTATTTGATATGAGGATCTGCAAGACCTAGAACCACTGAACTTCAGTTCTGTTTTGCAAGTCCGTCCTGTGCTACAGACAATAGCCTGCACACAGCCAACCACTACAGCCAGTCTGCCAGCTGCAAAGCACAGCACAGTAGAGCAGGACCCATCCTCAACATGACAGCTGTGACCCTGATTCCGGGTCACAAAAGATGCACATTCTCCTTACTAATGCAACCAGAGATCTGAAAGCATTTCTTCAGCATCACTTAGGAATCCTTATACATATTTAAGAGGAAAAAGAACTCACGAATCTTTAGGTGCAGCAAATGCGTTGCCAGAATAGACAGCCTTATAACAAGGACTAACAACTTCTGCTAGGGTTTGTAACCTGTGTGTGGAAAATCTGATTCAAAGTAAGCAATGTAAACCTGTGAACTTTTAATGATCTCAAAAGACAGAAAAATTACGGACAAACTCGATGATTTGGGTAGCAAACAGGCCTCACGTCAGACCCATCCTACATACTGGAAATTAGGGTTCATAATCATTCACTTCAACTTAATATTAAAAAATCATTTGGACAAAATATTCCAAAACTGATGTTGAGAAAATAAGATCTACATAGATACATATCTTTTTTAACTAAAGAAACCACGTTATGCTATAGGTATGGCCCTACCCCCTGCTGAACTTGATACTGGTGGCAAGAGCGGCAAACGGAGAACTTCACATTACTTACTCCCACTGCAGCATCCTGCTGCACTGCTGCACCCACTGCAGGCCCCCAGAAACTGCGCAGCAGAACAGAGTTACAGGCACAAGCTGAACGTGACGTGACCTGTGCGACCTGGTGTAGGGAACCTGCTTTGGCAGGGGGGTTGGACTCGATGATCTCTGGAGGTCCCTTCCAACCCCTACAATTCTGTGATTCTGTGTAAGCAGTATCTGCAACAAAGCAAAGCCAAAGGCTGCCGCAGAAAGCAGAAATGAGCAATGGAGCTGGTTACTCAGATGCACACGCACTGTACTTTTACCTTTGTGGCAAAGGACTGAGAAGGACTAACACAAACTTGAGCGACTGACAGGGAAAATTGAGTTTTCCCAGGAACAGCTTATGGAGGGGTTTTCCCACAGCCGGCTCCTGGGCCAAGCGCTGTGAGGACGGAGGCTCTGCTAGCGGCGGCACGGACCGCCCCCCACAGCGGGCACGGCACCGCGTGCTGCAGCCTTCACCGGGCTGGCACTGGCTTCGCTGGGGACAAGCGGATAGCAGAGGATAGGCTCTCAGCCAGGAGCTTCCCGCAGGCAGCAAGCTGTGCTGCAGCTAGCCCAGAGACAGGGCTGCTGGTCACAGCTGAAAGAAGGCTGGGACAGAGGGGAACTTCCAGGAGGAACCTAGAAACCAAGAAGTGGGTTTTGTATTAGATACCAAGGCAGACGTGAAGCTCTCTGAGCCGAGGCACTGGTTCCTGTTTCTGGGTATGACTAAGCTGCCAGGCACTGGAGCCCACGGCTGCAGTCATACCTTGCTCCTGTTTCTTAGCCTCCTGAAGTTCAGTCGGCCAGGGGTGGCAACGTATCTGCTTTACGCAGAGCTGCCTGCACACCTCTGGGAAGGCAGGAATGGGGAGCAGCAAGTGCAGAGCCCAGGGAGGGTGCTTCCAGCCTCCTCCCTGCCAGCACACATGGGAGCAGCTCCAGTCAGAGGCAGCCAACGCGTACAGCTGGCTCGGCCTGAAATACAAGCAGCTGCATGACCTCACCAGCACTCAGCCCACAGAAGTGGGCACCCAATGCCAGGTGTGCTGAAATGATGCAGGGAGGGAATGGATGGAGGTAAAGAAGAGGGCGGGGATGCAGGCCCTGTGCTACTGCTTGCCAGCTGGCTGCACTAACACTTTTTTTTTTCCTCCTCACAAATCTTTACAATTAAGCAAGTCAGTGATTTTGTTCTGATGGCAATAGAAAAGCACATACGTACAGTCAGTCAAGAGCAAATTTAACAAACTGCTGCACGTTTCTTCTGCTTACTTTAGTTTTGCCGCTTACCAGACCTTATGCTGACATGCAGTGAATGGCGTACCGAGCTGCTCAGGTAGCCAGCATCACTTAAAGCCCACAGCTCTAAAACCAAACTCTCTGCTCAACCTCCCAAAGAAAATTTTGTAACTTTCAAGGAGTTGCAAATAAGAGATGCAAGAAGATTAATTAGATGTGATGGTATTGAATTTCTTCAAATAGTGAGGCAACCCAAAGTCTTACTCATTAGAAAACCCACAGTTGTTCTCTACCCACCTGGCAGTGAAATCTACCGTGCAGACGACTACTTCATTTCTCATCTGAGGCCATTGCAGTCAGGCACATAAACCAGTCTGTCAACAATGGCAGCAGAACGTTACCTCATCAGTGAAACAGCATGTGCTTAACCTACATTTGCTGCAATTGACAGCCTTTAGGGGAAAGGCAGAAAAAAACAGCCAGCCAAGTGTACGAGAAGAAGGTACGTACTGGCTTAAAAATGTACACAAAATGAAGGAGTAGCTTCCAGTGCATCTTCAGAAGCACCCAAACAGAACGCATTTGTATGGAAGCATGAGGCTGGAGGTTGGAGAAACACAGGATGAAACTGGTCAGAAGAAAAGAGTGTGAAGAACAGGACAAGGAGTTAAAAACCAACCTTGTCCAGCACAGAAATACCACATCCAGTTCCACGAGTAAGAAAGTCACTACTAGAGCACGTAGCCAGAGCACAATCACAAAACGTCTTAAACTATTCTTCAACCTTCTTTGTACTCCTCAAGTCTGAAATGCAGTGGCATTTACCAGAAAAGCCGCAGCCTGCAGAGCCAAGGGACACAAGGAATGTGCTCTGTCTATCCAGTACTTCTTAGCTTAATAGACTTTAGCAGGAAACTATCTGAGCACCTTTGGATTTCTGAATCTAAGCAGGATCATTTTTGTGTATCCCAAAACTTGTCATATAACCAATTCCATGCAGCAGGGACTACTGTGACTGCGCCTGCTGCCCTCACCAACCTGTTTGTGATGTTAAAGTTTCAGAATTACAACAGCATAAGGGAAAGTCCGCAACGCATAACTGGGGCAGCCTTTGGCAGGTGTCATCTCCATCCTCCACCCCTGCATGCATGGAGGCTGCTGCTGAGCTCAGCTGTGCCAGCAAGGCAGGACACAAAGCACTGCCAATGTGGATCAGCTGTCACAGCTCTGTGACAGTATTTGTGAAGAGTTTGCTGCTTTCTTCTGCCAACCAACACTTTGCTGGGATTTGATTTTATTTTGGAACATGTTTTACTATTAACAGCATTAGCAATAAGATAACAGAGAGAAATCCGTTCAGGTGCTCGACGTAATTGGCCTGAGGGAAGACAGAGCAGGATTTCTATTTCTTTGGGCAGTTTGAGACTGCAGTCTCACCTTCAGAGGCAAGGAAGACAAACGTTGCAGGGATCCCCCACAGCAAGTGCTGTGGGCAAGGATAAGCCAGACCCTATGGGATCTGCTGGAAGCACTGACTTGAAAAGTGTGAAAGAAGGGATGCTTCTGCTCCCCTGCCCTGCTACACCTGGAAGGGACAGCAGAGCACGACAAGCAATCAGCTGGGCTTCTCCTGCACACATGGCTTTGCAGGCACTGGGACAATGAGCACCCAAGCACACACATCACAGGGCAAGCATAGGAGCTGCTGACAGCATTGCACGCAACAGGCACAGCTCAGCTGGAGCTGCAGCCCATTCCCCAGGGCAGTCAGGTATGTGCCTGTGCAGGGAGAGCCCTCTGTGACAGTGATTTGGATGTTTCTGGTCCTAGCAGCTGCAGTCCATCCTCTGCAGCAGTTTTCAGCTACAAGGTAACAGCCTAAATCCCAGCACTCAGACCAGCAGCCCTGTGGCTCCAAGTAACAGCATCCACCAAAACAAACACCATCTACAGCGAGGAAAGGAACTGCACCCTGATGCACTGAGCAAGGGCCTGAAAGTCTCAGCTTGCCCCATCTCTGCTGACAGCAAGCCCCACGATGCCAATGGGAACTGACTGGCACAAGCTGGGAGCAGAGGCCGGTGGCTGAGACCACCATGCAGCCAGGGACCCTTCAACTGTGTCAGAACACATCAGTTCATTTTCTGCTTGAGTCAAGAGCTGAAACCTTCAGAGCGCGCAGGTGCTGCTCCTGTACAAAGATGCACTCGGTCACTGCATGCTGTCAGATCCATGCAGCCCCTTCGTGACAGTGCTCACTTGAAGGATGGAGGCAGAGGTGGAGAAGTTCACGAGCTTTTTGTAACAGGATTTACAGCAATTCCCTTCAGGATCTGCAGTAAGTGACAGCACACAAGAAGCACAGACCTGACCCAGAGCCACTGAACCCACAGCACTCCGCAGTCACTGCATGGGCACACGGCAGCCACCTGTCCCTGCCTCACCCTCCGGGCTGTGGGACAGCAGGGGGCCTTCTGGGGACCGGGCAACAGGCAGGAAAGGAGCTCTGAGAAACAGGGAAATAAGCGTCTTCTTTGCCTAAGATACAGATACACATCTTTCCATAAAATCTCTTGTCCTTTTGATCTCAGTGCCTCCTGGGCAAAAAACAATAGTTGTGAATTATAAACAACAGTAACAGAGTGATGGAGTTTTTTCTTACTCCCTAGGAAGACAACTACTGCTTCTCAGCACAAGACAAAATACCTAAATTACTTTTGATGGTCTCATTAGGAGCCAGAATTTCTAAACAATGTCAGACAAAGAGAAGCTAAACTGAGAAAAAGCTTAAAAACAGCAGAATTACAATTTTTTTTTTTAAAACCAGAGCTTTAAGACATAATATTTGCTTTACTGCCACCTAGTGACAATTTGAAACTTACAGAGTCACAGAATCCTTAGAGTTGGAAGGGACCTCGAAAGAAGAACTTGTTCCTGTGTCAAGTTTACATCTGCACAAGCGATCAGTAGTTTTGTCCACTGTTCATCCCCATAGGACAGGCAGCCAGGGCCAGTGGAACAGCTGAGACCTGAGCCATTTAGCTGCAGTTTTCTAATCAAAACTGACAAACAGAAAAGATGGAAAAAATACTGCACTTGCATGAAACAAGAATCAATAATATGCAGCGTTGCCTTACAAATTGGTGTCACCAGATTTCTTGGAGCAATGCCATTATCATGCCTTCATAGCACACACTGGGTTCCACATTTGCAGCCTCGCAGTACCTGGCGCCCGCGCTTCCCTGGCACTGCAGGGCTGCCTCTAACCTCTGTTTTTCCCCCAGAATGTAACACTGGTGCTGCCCACACCAAGGCCTGGACCTGTGGCTGCCAGAGGGACTCCTGAGGCACTTCAGCTGACGACACACCACAAATAATGGGGTACAACCTGTCCTATGGAACGCCACCAGGTACAGTCAGGAACAGCAGCTCAGTGTCACCAACACAGCCTCCAACGTTCAGATGAGTCCTTTTGAAAGAGGCCTTCAGTATTCTGCCATGCAGCCCCATGGGGTTCAGTCCTGGCTTACCAGCCAAGACAAGGTGCAAACATTTTGGGTAAAAAAAAAAGAGATAATGTAGAAGAGCCTGGAGTTTGTTCACAAACACTTGTACACAAAACCTTAAAATCCCCAGAAAATGTGATTTTCAATTACATTAAGTAAATTAAGTTTCAAATTAGCATTTGAATAGGCTCAAAGGCACCCTCCAGAGCTCTGCTGCCCCTTTCCAGCAGGAAGCAGCACCGCTGTGCTCACACCGCGTGCTGTAATGCGCCGAGTTCAGCAGCGCTGATTTGACTGCTGCTTTCAGTGGCTGACCAGCAGCCCACGGGGCTGCCCAGGGAGGTGACATTCTAGAGGACAGTTCTTCATCCATCGGACACCACGCACACTCTAACACTGCTCTCGCCCCACAGAGGAGCACCTGAGCACAGTCGCCAGCGCCGCCCCCAACCGCTCGGCGGGCCCCCCCGGGAACGCCACGCAGGACGAGTTCACCACCATCGTCCTTCCTGTGCTCTACCTGGTCATCTTCCTGGCAAGCATCCTGCTGAACGGCCTGGCGGTGTGGATTTTCTTCCACATCAGAAACAAAACGAGCTTTATATTTTACCTCAAGAACATTGTGGTCGCAGACCTTCTCATGACGCTGACGTTCCCATTTAAGATAATCCAGGACTCCCAGCTGGGACCGTGGCACTTCAACTCGTTCCTGTGCCGATACACGACAGTTCTGTTCTACGCCAACATGTACACCACCATTGTCTTCCTTGGGCTCATCAGCATCGACCGCTACCTGAAGGTTGTGAAGCCCTTTGGGGACTCCAGGATGTACAGCATCACCTTCACCAAGGTGCTCTCCGCCTGTGTCTGGGTGGTGATGGCCTTCCTCTCCCTGCCCAACCTCATCCTCACCAATGGCTACCCCACGAGGAGGAACATCGACGACTGCATCAAGCTGAAGTCTCCCTTGGGAGTCAAGTGGCACACAGCCGTCATTTACATCAACACCTGCACCTTCATGGTGGTGCTAATAGTGCTCATAGGGTGTTACATCGCCATATCCAGGTACATTTATAAATCGAGCAAACAGTTCATTAGCTCGTCGAGCAGAAAGAGAAAGCATAACCAAAGCATCAGGGTTGTCGTGGCTGTGTTCTTCACCTGTTTCCTGCCGTACCACTTGTGCAGGATACCCTTCACCTTCAGCCATCTGGATAAACTGCTGGACGACTCTGCACACAAAATCTTGTATTACTGTAAGGAAATGACACTGTTCCTGTCTGCATGTAATGTTTGTCTAGATCCGATCATTTACTTTTTCATGTGTAGATCGTTCTCACGAAGGCTGTTCAGGAAATCAAATATGAGAACCAGGAGTGAGAGCATCAGGTCTCTGCAGAGCGTCAGGAGGTCCGAAGTGCGCATCTACCACGAATACACCGATGTCTGAGCTCCCCGCGCACGGACCGGTGCTGACTGCTGAGGGTATTTGTACAGCATGTAAATAAAACCTGTCTTTGGGTACTGGACCACAGAAGTGCATTGAGAGTGTGCAGACATGTACAGCTCTGCCATTTCAGCTCACTAACACCTGTCTTAACTCAAAATCATAAATGCACACACAGATTGGGTTCACTTCAGAGGCATTTGGGCATCTTTTCTTTGGTGCTTCTTAAGATCAACAGAAGCCAAAGAAATCCCATATAAGTATCCTGTAATGTAAAGAATGTTCCCATTAACCAAGAGGAGCTGTTCTCCCCCAGCTCAAGGTCCAGTGACAACTCCAGCTCAGTAAGGTTCCTTTGTGTTTCATTTCATTTTTAATTCATTTTTGACTCCTATTGATCTTCGATCAGTTCTTCCTTCCTACCTTCTTGCAGAGTTTAGACAGTAACTTTGGTATTTTCACCCGGATTATTTACCGTGAGCACAAGAACATCAAAACATTCCTTAACAACCAAAACACGCATGGATTGTACTGGTGGCAGCAGACAGAAGCCAGCTTAAAGGCAGCGCCTGGAGGAGGAGGTGGCGGCAGCAGTGGCAGAGCAGAGCAGGTGCCTGAGGGCAGCGCCATGGCATCCAGAGCCACCGGCAGGTCTCCTGGTGAGCACAGCCAGGCCAGGAAGCCACCAACACCCACCTGGTGGCACTGCCAGCCGAGCTGCAGGCTGGGAGGGCAGCAGGACGATCCCTAATGCACGTCAGCCCAGCCACAGCACATCCCCACCAGACATCAGCACAAACCAAACGCCCTCCTGCTCTGTCTCTTCTCAAAGAAAACTCCAAGCACCTCCATATTTCTTCACCCTTTGCTTCCCTCAAAGCACAGTTCTTCAGCAGCCCTGCACAGGCAGGGCCCAGCACTACCACCGTGCTGACAGCTCGCTTTCACAGCACTATGCCTGCTTAACACAGCATGAATAAGACAAGGGCTTCTTTCTTTAAGTTGTTTTAGTTTCATGTACTATGTTACATATAGCTTAAAACTTCAGTGTGTTGCACATAATACAGATAGTATATACCATATATAATCACACATAGCATTTGGATTAAATCGATGGATTAATGCAAATGTTACAGAACTGCTGGCACTGCTTGGGGGAAGGGGTCACTTCTGGAAAGGAAGAACACTTTACCCCAATTTACACAATTTACCCCATTCAAAACACAGATAGTACAGTTAGCCAAAATGACACAGAACAAACCCTATGTTAGCCCTGTAGGAAAAACTACACTCACATACGCAACACCAAAGCAAGTTCTGGGGCCACATTTGCCATTCTGTGCTCTTAAAGTCTGCGCGTACATGAAGCACACAAAGCCCTATGAACAGAACCATTTCTGTGACTGAGCTGCATAGTTTAAATTCTCTCCAGCTCCACGTTAGATGGAACAGCACACTGCTGGCTTGGCTTTGTGAAACAGCAAGGTCAGCGTGCGCACCAACGTCAGTAACCAAACACCTTCTTATCACACCCCATATGGTTGAAGTGACGCCCAGGTGCTCCTGGTCTCCCCTTTACGACACAAGTGACAGTACAGCAGGGCAGGTGACGGCTCCTCAGAGCGCACCATCGCTGCGTTACATTCTCAGCCCGTCCTGCTCTCCTCTCTCCACCTGTGCTTCCTTCCAGCACACTGCTCCTGCCCGCTGCATGCACGCCGGCTGCTGTTTCTCACTACCTCACTTGTTTTTGCTTTGTGCATTCACATGCATTCACACTAGCTTTCCTCCAAGAAGACGCAGAACGGCCATTCCCTAAGTAGCGATTTCATACCAAAATGATCTGTTACCCAACGCACTGCCATCAGGGGATGCCCTCTGAAGAAAGCTTCACGACACCCTTTCCAGAAGGCCGAACACATGAAGCAGCACTGCCTGGGGAAAGCAGAGGCTCCGGTCCCACGGGGGAGCAGTGTGGCCATCCTGCATTTGGAGGAGGCATGGCTAAGCAATGCTGGCACAGGGCAGCCAGGATGGCTCTGCTCCAGAGCCCAGCAAGAGCAACACAGACAGCAGTGCTCCATAGAACTGCCTGTTTACTTTATCTTGACAGGGTGCATCTGTGATAAACATTTCTCACTACAACATACACTCATGCTTATATAACAGTTCTTGGAAGTTGCTGCTTGGAAAATCTTTTCCCAGGACTAAAAATGAGTTATAAAAGAAAATCCAACTTCTCAAGTATCAGATAACTAAGTATCAGATAACTAATGTCTGCATTTCACAGGGAATTTGGTATTTAAAAGCCTTCTCTTCCTGAGAAGAAATAGGCCTGATAACAGCACTGCTTCACCAATGCCCACTGCTGCAACAAGCTTTTTAGGGGCTGTTGGTAGGAAGCAGCCTCAGTCACCATTTGGTTTGCATGGCTTGAGGACTCACTTTCAGACATACCCTTCTTTTTCACTTCCCTGTTCTGAGCTGTCATTCCTCTTTAGATCTGTTATCTGCTTAGGTTGTTAAAAATCCAGCAATTTAATTTAAATCTCTTCTGACCAAAACAAATTTCATAAGCAGTAACGAGGTTAGTAGGATCAAACAATAACAACTTAGAATCTGTTTTTGTTGTTTTTCACCCAAATGGGTCTATTTTTGACACTTGGATGTACTCCAGCACACACAACTCCTTGTCCTGTGACGTAACTTTCAATGGCACAGCACTGTTTCCCCTCACAGCCCCCACAGTGCCACACATGACTCACTCCCCATTCTTTCAACCATAGCTCTGGTGTTCCTTATTCTCTGTATTGTGCCCAAGCTCTTCCTGAAATGAGCAGTTATAGGAACAGCATCAGATGCTGCCCTAAGCTGCGCCCTCAGGAAGCAGGACAGGCACACACCCGAGACTGGGACTGCTGTGTTCTGCAGGACACCCCACAGAGAAGGTGGTCCAGTGGAAGTACGACAGCAAAGCAGACCCAAGGAAGCAAGGAGGACACAGTGAACACCAGTGAAAGCTTCCACTGACGCAGTTCGGCAGTATGCTGTATAACTGATAGCGCTGCCTGAAGCACAGGCTGCTGTGGAAGGAATGTTTCTGGAGATGTGCTTAAGGCTCCAGATCACCATCTGCACAAGGCTCATGGCACTGCATGTATTGCGTTGCTTCTGAGATTACTCTGGCAATCACTTCTACCATGACTTCCTACCAGTGCAGCTTCCTAAGCCTCTTAAAAAAGCGAAGTGAAATTCCCTAACATTCTGAAGATGTCTTTGTACTGACACACCAGAGCCGCCTCAAGCAAGCCTAATGGTGCGACCGCTGCAGCCCCTGGGCTTCCCGAGACTCACAGCAGCCCCGGCACCACATCCTGTGCCACGAGCACCAGGACACTTCACCCCAAGCTACAGCCATCAGAGCACGGCCATATCCCGGCTGAATTGGAGACACGTCCTTGTAAGGCCTCCCAAGGCTATTCTACAGTGATGCTGAGGCACCGAGCAGCCAGCATGGCAATGCTGGGCAGAAAACGTTTGCTGGCACGCTTTGATAGCTTAAAACATGCATTCCTAAGTCCTGCAGTGCCTTCGTAATCAGCACGAGTTCTAGGGGGATTATTCTAGAAAAATATTTATCTTGTTCATTCCACTTCAGTCTGTTCACAGCAACTGGATGTAAATACACACGGTCTATGCGGTTTTGCGTTTGGTTGGGTTGGAAGGCTTTGATAATGAGGCACAGTCCTCTAACAAGATTAGGGTATATTGCGTATGTGTGGCAACGGTCTGGTGCAGTAAAGTACATTCAGAAAAGATCAGATCTCAGCCTGTCAGCCCCACTCCTCTTCCCAAGGGCAGCAGAGTTACCAGCCCAGCTTTAACTTCGGCCAGCAGCCTCCAGCATGAGGACCGCCTGGCCACCACCACAGCCACCCCTCTGTAACCAGCTGAGCCCCAACATGTCCGTTTTCTCCCGTTTCTGGCTATGAAAACACATTCTCTGGCGGCTTCTGATGTAGAAGCTGACCAGTAGGACTATAAAAGCAGTTTCCTTTCATAGGCACTGAGCTCACACCAAATTATTTTCTTAATAAAAAAAAAAAATGACAAGACCAGGAGGTGGGAGTTTTGGAGTCCAGGGAAAGAAAAAGACTTATATGGCTAAGGGTGAAATACATTATCCGCTGTTCTTCAGCCACCAAAAGCATGTGATATACAGGAGGAGTCTTTCTGGAGACCATGCTCACCACCTTCTGACCCTTTGGAATTAACAGCTGTGTCTGCAGATCCTTATATATTAAAACTGGCTGGCATTTTGGAAAAATATCCATGTTTGCATAATAAAGTGACCCTTCAGTCTGCCCTGATGTCTGCAATCATTCCGATGGGGTGAAACTGCACACAGAGCTGAGGCTTCCTGCCTGCCCTGTAAGCACTTAATCCTCTGCCCCTGAACAAATGATTGCTTCTCTCTGAAGCACACAAAAAAATTATGTGTGCCGTAACATTTAATCCATCAGAGTGGCAGCCTGCACTTGAAAACAGCATTTCTCTCCTTCCTCTGGGACCTCACACACTCATGCAGAGCTGCACACTTCAGTCTTTTACTGAAGGCAGAACTTCTTCGGTAGCTTTAATGTAAACATTCTGGCAAGCTCCAACCAAGAATAACCAAGAAGTACAGCCATGGCATTAAGTGATCCTACAATGACATACTTCATAACCCAACATACAGCACAAAGAAGTCATCTCCAAAGCTGTTCACCCTTGGTTTCTGTTACTTGTCAGCATACGATCATGTTTTAGAAGAATTTCACACTAACAGCTGTGCAGCTTCAACTGCCCTCTGCACCATGAGCCCTGCACAGCTTCAGGGAAACCAACCAGAATCCACACGTCCCATTTGCCAACTGGTGTTTCTGAGTGCACTCAGCCTACTCAGCACTGCCTTCCTTTTCCAGTATTTGCTGCCTACTTGTGATCTTCAGAGAGGAAGGCCAACGACATTTCACTTCTGCTTCCCTTGCAAGCGGTTCTCCGCTTCTACTGTTCTACTTCTAACAATAAACAAAGTGAAAAAATGATACAAGTAAAGCTGAAGTAAGAGGGAGAATCACAAACAGGCTTTAAAGCCACTGGAACAGCTCTGAACATCTAGCATGAGAAGGTCCTTTTCAAGGGTTGCCTTTAAGCTTTTCCTCCCTTATCTCAGTGCATTAAACCCACGCACAAGATTGTGTTCTTCACTCATTATGAAAGGCAAACACTGCCACCAAACATTTCCTTTTGGGTAATAAAGTCAGGCTGCCCGTCCAAAGATTCCCCCTCAGCTTACTTCAAAATACTTAGGGTTCAACTACCCAGAAATATTTGGCAAAGCATAGGACAGAACCCGTGGCTTTGCAAGAACTAAGCGACAACATAGCATTTCAATCTAAAAAAATACAGATCTGTATCCTTCTATGAAGAACAAAATTGAGACTCCATTCAAAGGCAGGCTGCATTTAACAACATTTTCATACTCTTGTTCTGAGGATTCAAAGCAATGTACGTAAGCAGAGCCAAACAAGAATAACCTGCAATCAAAACCCAAGTATACAAAAGAATGCTAACAAAACTATCCTAGAATTCACTTCACACTGGAGATCAGTGCCAGTTGATGCCAGATCAGCATCAATGCCACAGAGGCCTGCACGCTCACATCTTTGTGTACTGCAGAACATTTCATCCACATGCTTTCATGAAAAGCCAGGTCCTGCCCCACTGACAAAAGAACCTCCTGACAGGTAACTCCATCCATAATTAGAGACGGCAGCTGTGTCATCCTACTGTCCTTACTGCTTCAGCATGTGCAGGACTGGCATTTCATTCAGGCAATTCCTGCATACAGCTTCACAGTCCCAGAGCCTGTCCTCGGTACCACTGCAGCCATTTCATGGACACCTACACTCCTACCTGCACAAAGCCAGGAGTTAACGTTCTATCCAGCACAGAAATCAGAAGGTTTCTCCATTAAGGATTCTTCCTTGGAAGAGTAGGACTCACCCCCGCTGCAGTGGCTTTCCACTTCTGTGCATACTTAGAGGCTTAGGGCATCAGTTATCAGCATGTTAGGGCAGCTGGCAGGGAAGACAGCACTGCGCTGCTGAGATGATTGCCAGGTGTGATGTTTCCAGGAAACCTCCGGTTGGTAAAGAGAATCAGAATATCAGGAATTGGAAAGGACCTTGAATGATCTTGTCCAATCCTCCTGCCGGAGCAGGAACACCTCAACCAGGTCACGCAGGAAAACATCCAGAACATCTCCAGAGGAGACCCCACAACCTGATTAAATTAAACTTTAAACATAGCAGACCAACCCCCTGCAGCAAGATATTTAATGGGCAACAACTTTGAGAGATAAGGAATAACTTCATGGACTGATTAAGACATTGTAGAGCACAGAATCTGAGTTTGTGGATTTTATGACTCTATAAAGGGAATTCTTCAGGCAAAGCATGGAGAAAGTTTACTGCTCTTAATTTACAATAAAAGGACAACAGATTCCCACAACTTAAGGCTTCCAGAGCTCCTTTCATTGAAAGAGAAAAGACAGTATGCAGCTATGTACAGAACTCAGCATAACTATTTCCCAACATTCACTTGCTTATTACCTAAAGGAGTGCATCCCAGAGAAAACTAAGCTTTTTTCCCTTTATACATCAAATTAAAGAGTAAGCACAATGCATTTCTCCCCGTGACCACAGCAGTGACACTGCTCAGACAAGCAGCTCAGGCTGAGGAAAAGAGCCCTGCAGATGCTGCTGTACACACTACCACGTACTGGTAATGTGTACATGGAAAAAAAAAAAAGAGACTTCTGTTCTTGCAAACATAAGAGTAACACTGATGTGCCTGTGGTTGTTCTGCAATGGAAGAGCCATTCCCAAGAAACCAGGTCCTCTGGCAGAGGGAATCCCAATTCCGTGCCACATAACTAAGCTTTTACCCAACACAGTGCACAGTTGCCTGTGCTGCACGTGGAAAACCCTAGAGGTAGTTTGAGGCCTTTTGTGATTGCCTTTCAAAATCGCTTCTCCTGGCAGACTTTTCTTCCCCCTCTGCAAGGATTTAATCTAGACAGAAATAGAGGATCGCTTACTTCAGTTTTAGGTTCAGATGAGGAAGCTATCGGAAAAAGCTCGCTGTGAGTCACAATGTGAAAGTTGTCCCTGGTCCCAAAAGGGATATTGAGGCTGCTGCTACTGGGAAAGAAGAAAATAAAAATTTAAAAACAAGAAAGAAGAAAAGCAAAGAAAAGTCTTTAAAGAATTAACTACAAAGTCTGCCTCAGAGGGCCGCAGGCTCATAAAGCTCTTCTATCCCACTCCTCATTTCCCAGCCCCAAAAATACACGACAATAGGACAGAGGGAAAGAGATGAAAAACTGTCTGCATGCCTTCTTGGAAGCATCTGAGAAGCCTGCTATGCTTGGTCCTTAGCTGGTGCAGAACATCCTCCAGAGGAGGACAAGCAGGGCAGTACTCACCCCACCGCCCCGCAGCAAGGCTCCCTGCCCCAGCAGCACAGCTCAGGACAGCTCGGGGCTGCCCAGACCCTGTAGCTCAGAGCAGCCCCACAGCTCAGGCAATCCTGGCTCCTGGCAGCAGAGCCCTACAGCCCAACATGCACCAGAGCACAGGCTGGGAGCTGCAGAGCTTCCCAATGCTGCACCTGGGCTGGCCTTCACAAAACTGACAGCCTGGTCTACCACCAAGCTTGCACAACACACAGGACCTGCGTCACAGGACCGCAGACACAGGTGTAAAGATGGAAGAGTCTGCACTGCCACTCAGCTGTCCTGCTTAGCACAGGAAGCCAGGCTCCAACCCAGGACACGTGCAATACCTCTCAGGTTCCATTTCTGCTTTCTGAGCAATTAAAGCAAATCTGAACTTCCCTGAAACACACATTGGTTAAAGCAAGGTAACATCCCACGATTATCAAAAGAAATTGCTTTCTCCTGGGCCCCACCTGGAAGCCTGGCACTCACAGGACACAGCTTCGCACCGCCCCCAGGGCTGCCAAAGCAGCCGAGCCCCAGGGCTTCCACCCACTGCTCACAGCCCATGGGGCTCCTTCCAGCCTAAGCAGAAGGGAGCAGCTGACCTTGGGGACAAAAGAGTCACATCCATCACACGGGCAGCAAGAACAGAGCAAAGGCCCATGCAGCTGCTCTTCTACACACCACAAGGTCACTCAGCAGCCACGCAGACAGAAAGCTCTGCTGCAGGGCTGTCACCCAGACTGCGTGACTCAGAGCAGGGCTAAAGCCTGCAACCCCTGGCACTCACCACTTCTCCCTCAAATCCTCCCTGCAAACTCAGGTCAGCACGCCCCGGCTGTGTGCACGATGGGCGCAGCGAAGCAGCAGAACCGCACAACTTCTGCAAGCATAGAAGGAGAGTCCGCCAGGGCAATGTGTATTCGAGGGGGCCCTGGGTAGTGCACTGTAAAACAGATTAAGTCATCTGCTAAACATTTGTTAACACTGCTGTACACCATTTACAAACTTTACTTTAATATAAATAGCAATATTTTTCCACATTCCTAATAAGAGATTATACTAGCTTCTTGTTTACCAAATATTTCAATGGGTTTTGTACTTGGTTTCAATGCCTCTCAGTAAACGTATGAGAAGAATAGGAAGGGAGGAAAGCAAACAGGCAGACAAGTGATTAAGGTTAAAAGAAAAACAAAACAAAACAAGATAAAACTGCAGAAAGCAGAAAGAAAATGGCCACAAAGCAGAGATTTATCACCTGTCCCAAGAATAAATCTCTGGGTCTCAGAGCACGCCCAGAGCAAACGTGACGCAACCCTGTGAACTCCAGTGCAGAACACTCCCATTAACAGAACAGAAGCCATCGGGGCAGCCAGCCTTACAGAAGAGGTCACGGCCAGGCCTGGGAACTGCTTAAGAAAAGAAAACACCCTAAACTTCAGCTCACTGCTTTGCTAAATGCACAAACGTGTCTCTTTTGAACCCAGCTCAAAGCTGATCTCTGCGGAAGGACGCCTGAGTGCACTAAAATAGCACTGCCCAGCTGCAGCACTGACATTTGGAGTACAGCAGGCAGAGCAGCAAGGCACCGGGAGCAGCTCCTCAGCTCTGCACTCCGAAGCACACACCGACAGCCGAGGACATCGAGGGAGGAACACACCAATGAGCACGGCAGGGCAGCGCAGGAGGCTTCGCTGTGAGCAGTAAGTAGCAACCTGCTGCCATTAATGCTGTACTTATGGAGCTTTATGTGATGAGGTGATCGCAAAGGCTGTGTTCTGTACTTGTATTTAACTGCTGAAAAGCTGAAAAATATTCCCCAGTGAAAGATGCTTTTGTGACAGATTTCTGTACTTGATCAACACTCCTCAACTTTTTTGTTAAACTTCTAAACAAGTTGTGGGTTTTTTCAACTGACAATGGAAAATCATTGAGGTGTAATACAAACCAGAACAAATAAATCCCTTAAAACACAAAGGAACTGTAAATAAATGCAAGAGATGAAGGCAGCCCCTGCCAGTGCAGGGCACTGCAGCAAGCGGAGCTGCTGTGTGTGGGGAGGGACTGCGGGGCACCACTGAAGGAAGCGGCCACGTATCTCCTCAGCAACTGCTTCTATTTTTATTGAGCTGGTGTCTTTGGCCGTAATAATAAAGCAGTACATGTGAAATCTGAGGAAAACATCCCTGCACCAGGTGAAATCCAAAGAGATCAGCAGCCCGTGGCAGGGGGTTGAAACTAGACGATCATTATGGTCCTTTTCAACCCAGACCATTCTATGATTCTGTTGTGACCCCAGAGCTTCTTCTGGAGCAGAATCATTGAGGCAAACCAGGCTGCTCACACACAAAGCAAAGCTGGAATGGGAAGTTTTAGAACCAGCACTCATTGATTCCTTTGCCAAACTACTCTGTTGGTCCTTAAACTAACATACTGATCCCTGCTGCTAAGCACACCAGCCTGTATCACCAGGCAGTAATGCAGGCGCTGATCTTTCAGTGCTGAAAGATTGAAGAGACAAAAGCAGAATGAAAATTTCAACTTCTTGTTAGGAAAATGAGGCTGTCAGATTTCACACAGCACAGCGACCCTCAGACAAGAAGAAATGAAGCAGTTCCTGGTTCCACCCTTGAGGAGTCCTTGCTCTGCAACCAAAGGAGCTCACGCTGCCTCCATATAGCAAGAAAGCTTGCTATTGTAACAGCAAAGCAAACGAGCTTATCTACAACTGCTCCTCACACCCACTGGCTCTCCTCACAGGCTTTGTCCTTCAGAACACCAGAAATTAACCACAAACGCCAAGGAAGCATCACACACAATCCAAACGCCTGTTCCAGTTTTGGTCAGGAGAACCTGTTGGTGCTGCAGGCACCACGCGGTGCCCACAGGACACCACTCCCCCCGCGCTGCAAAGGGCTGCAGGCAGACACAGCACCCCCAGGAGCACTGCCCACGGCAGGGAGATCCCTGCGGTGCCTGCACTGCTGTCAGTGATGCTGAGCAGGACAGTGGCAGCAGGGCGGCTGCGCAGGGCTGGTGTGAGATGCTTGCGGGAGGGAATGACAGACAGGTCCAGGCCTTGGCACATGATCTGAAAAGAACCCCAAGGGCTTTCTGAGCTGGAGGTGGCCCAGGCCCAGCATTTGGCTTCATTTATCCCACGCTCAGGAAGTAAAGAGCTTGTAAGGAAAACTGAACACCATGACAAAATACCTGCACCAATAACTGACTCTTACCTCATCACTAGAATATTCCAAATCTTGCTTTTTTTGGACCAAAAAGGGAGAAGCACAGCTACAATGGACAGAGTTGGATGCCTGCTCTCCCCATGCTGAGCTCAGCACTGGACAGACCCACTCTGCCCCACACCAGCCTGCAGAGGTCCCAAAAGCGAGGAAGGCACTGAGACCCTCTGAAAGCCACTGCCATGCTCAGGAGAGCCCCTTCCTTTGAGCCAGGTCCGAGCATACCACACAGGCTGCTATCTCTATTAGTTGCTTACTACCTTTTGCTACAGGAGCACCACTGAAGCTTCTCTGCCACTCTGTGCCCAGCGCTGCACTGAGCACACGGCCAGGCTCTGCCCCAAGGGCCGCACACAGACCCTGCTGCAGAGCACACCTCCATCAGGGCTCTTCTATCAGCCCTCTCTCAAAACGTCAGAGAGAAGCTTGGCATGTTCTTCCTCAGTGGTAAATGCCATTTAGCAGTTCAGAAAAGAGTTCTGGAGAAAATGACCACCATCAATCTTTTCTGACCCAGCAGCTGCACTGCATGTCTACCAAACAGCAGCATTAATTTCCACAAATAGCTGAAAATGTTCACTTAATACTGCAGAACACACTCAAGACAACAAAAACCCACTCCAGTATGAGCGAGTGCCTGTCAGAGAGCTGGATGCCCGACCAGGTGAGAAAAAGCACAGGTAACTTTTACCAGGAACGCCAACAACGTGATGTGAGCAGCAGAGCCACAAGCCTCGAGCTGCGTGCATACAGTGATGGTCCAGGATAAACACAGCTGCTCCCACCATGGCTGTGTTCCGGAGCAATGCTGAGGGCCTGCTGACAGATTGCACAGGGCAGCACCGTGATGACAGCTCTAACCACCGTGCTTCCTGCCCAGCAGATCGCTCCGCTGGAGGACAGGCCCTGCGCTAACGATGGAAGGCTCTCGAGGCCCTTAGCACCTCCACTAAAAGCACCCAGCAGTCCGATCCAGAAAGGTAAGGGCATGCCACAGGTGTGGAAAGGTTTAGCATCTGTCTTGGACTTTGGCCTCCTTCTCAGGCACAGACAGCTGGTAAATCTGCTGCCATCAGAAGCGATATCTTCCATGTCTAGTCTCCTCCTCTACAGACAGTAGACAAAGCTACAGCAGCCACATCTCTGAGCACTGACCACATACTCCTGAAATAATCTTTTGTAGTATGATATGTTAGCATGAGAACTACTTTGCAGACTTCCCAAGCCATTTAGTACCTGCTGCTGCCAGGCCCAAGAACCAAACCTCCCACATACATTACTTAGCAAACCCAGCAGGCAAGGAACAACTCTCAAGCACACAATGTGGGGAGAGAAGGTCCTGCTCAGACAGCCTTGCAGGACAGACAGGACACACAGCAGACAGCAGTGGGAAGAGAACAGCTTTCAGACGGTAGGTTACTGCTCTAAATAAGAATGCCATTTGTTGGTGGTGCTCCCCCCCGACTGAGGATACATGGGAGAAGCAGAGATCCCCCTCCTAGCAGTATCACCCCAAACCTCACCTCTTATTACCTCACAATCCTAGCACACCCACTCACCTGGCGGCTCTGTTCTTACAGCCACTCACCACACCAACTTCAGCCTCAAAAAATTCAGCCAAACAGAAACAAGTGCCTTGACTTGAGAAAAGCCTGAAAATAAGAGAGCAGGCCAGCCTGTGGGAAGACAAGAGGCAGAGATGAACTGCAGCTCTGGGCACATTACAGGCTCATTATTCCACTCATCAAAGCAAGTTCCAGAACAGCCACAAAGTTCGTCAGCCTTTATAACCTCCTCCAGAGACACAAAGAAAACAACACACCAAGGGAAACTTTTACCTCTGTGAAATAAAGTTTCCATTTCCAGTTACTGCTAGGTTGAAATGGGGTTCTACCTGCTACACAGAGGCACCAGCTATTGGCTCTCAATTGCAGCAGTAAGGAAATGATTCATCTTCCAGCAAACAGGATGTTTCTCTCCCCCTGCTCTGCAGCACACGTTTTCCAGTTGCCCAGGTTTTCATGTGCCCACGAAGCAGCAATATATACCTGTCTGTTCAGGCTTCCCTACAGCGGGTAATTTACCCTGCCAAAGAGAAGCAGACAGCAGATGTGATTTCTTGGAGCCTCCCTGGGGATCCTCTAAAATTTGAGCCTGAATGACTTGGGAGGGCACTCTCACTTCTAATTCATGCTAATATAGACACAACATGGTATGCTGTGTTACTAAAAGCTTAAAGCAAACTATGCTAGCTGCACAGAAGGCTCTCCCTCAAGAAAGGATCAGAAAATACTATTAGTATTTTAGCACTTATTAGTTATTCCCAGGCTTGACTAATAAAGCATGTTTGCAATGACCATATTCAAAACACTTTTACAAGGAACTTTTATACCAGTCATCTGTTTCCAGGTAAATCAGTGCTAAAATACACGAGTTGTTCAGGGTTAATGAGGTGCATTTGCAGTCACTGAACACTGTGGCTTCCCAGCATGTAGGCTCAACTAAAAAACACAGGACAGGATTTGAGCAAAATAGATGGACCCAAATCTAGAAGAAACGACAGAAGCCCAAAACAGCAGCATGCCCCTGAATACCAGCACTGAGATAGCACCACCTGGAAAGCATTTACTGTACTGGAAACAGTAACGTGGTTTCTGAGAAGTACACCAAGTTTACTTTGAAATAAGATTAGAAATCCTACACTGATTAGCAGAAAGCACAGTTGTGTGTTATCTTACTGAGATAATATTTCTTCTGCTTCTAGGAACAAAGACATTGTAAGATGTTCAATTCCAGCACAAACTCCTCAGGAAGCAGCTGCAGTAACAGCACAGTAATAACAAAGACAGTCATTCCCCTGATCTACTGCCTGATTTTCGTGGTAGGACTGCTGCTGAACGGCGTGGCAGCATGGATCTTCCTGTGCATCTCCAGCAAGAAGAGTTTTATCGTCTATCTCAAAAACATCGTCGTCGCAGATCTCCTGATGAGTTTGACATTTCCTTTCAAAATCCTCGCCGATTCGGAAATTGCACCTCCACAGCTCAACACGTTTGTGTGCAGGTACTCTGCTGTTGTTTTTTATGCAAACATGTATATCGGAATAACGTTTTTTGGCCTCATCGGTTTTGACAGGTACTACAAAATCGTGAAGCCTTTATTCACCTCCTTTGTCCACACGGCTCACTACAGTAAGGTTATCTCTGTCATCATATGGCTACTGATTATGTTTATAACGCTTCCAAATATGATTTTAACTAACGAAATCCCTAAAGCAAATTATTCCAGAACATGCATCGGTCTTAAAAGCGAACTTGGCAAACAGTGGCACAAGGTGTCCAGTTATATTTGTACAGGGATTTTCTGGATTGTTTTCCTCCTACTCATCATTTTTTACACTTCAATCTCAAAAAAAATATACAGCTCCTACAAAAAGTTCAGACGGAACTCAGAGTTCACTAAGAGGAAAACCAGCCGTAATATATTCACCATCATGTTCGTGTTTGTCCTCTGCTTTGTGCCGTACCACTTCTGCCGAATCCCGTACACCCTGAGCCAGACCAGCTCACAGTTCGACTGCCGCTCGCAGAGAGCTCTGTTCCACGCCAAGGAGTTCACTCTGCTATTATCTGCTGCCAACGTCTGCCTCGACCCCATTATTTATTTTTTCCTCTGCCAACCTTTTAGAGAAAGGCTGTATCAAAAACTGCACCTCAAGCTGAAAACGTCAGGTGAGGCTGAAATCACCAAATCGAGGAGATCAAACACGCTTCAGGAAAGCGTGAACATTCTGTAAGTTCAGGTCTGTAGAATAACGCAGGCTTGAAAGTTGCCCCAGAATGCAAACACTGACACTGCAGAAAGAAACTGAACAGGTGATGACCAGCAATAAACCGAAAAAGGTTTCAAGCACGAAATACCAAGCAATGTTCTCTATATAAGAAGTCTATCGCATGCTGTCGGTGTATTTACTACGTGGTATTTCAGCTGACTATGACTGCACTGAGGTGCATTGTGACCTATCTGGATCTCAGAAAAGAGTAACTGGAACAAAACATTCTGGAGTGCCAGGCCACAGTTCTGAAAGAATTATCCCAGCCTTGAAGTGCCCTCATTCCTCATGAAGCCATGCAGGACACATCTGAGGAGCAGCAGGGCAGCCCAAAGGGCCTGCGAACAACAGATCATCCCAGCTCAACCGGAGCAGACCCCCTGAAGCAACACGATCAGCTCAGCCGGGCCTCCCCGGCTCAGCCTCTGCCACGGAGAGCTCTCTGTGCATTCAGCAACTCAGACAGCAAAGCCTTTAATGAAGTGCTCAAATGCTTTAATGACCTGCCAAAGAAAAGGCAGCTCTGTACGTGTGTTGTATATATATATACACATATATATACATATAATGTGTATTTATACATATAGGCAGTTGTGTATGTGTATATATATGTATGCATGAGGAGTGATCAAACCCTCAAAGATCTGCACAAAGCCTGAAAAAACACAAAAAACAACTGGTGCAACTTACAAAAATATTTTGACTTTCTTAAGCAAATTGTTCTACAAGTTTAGAGAATTAGACAACATGACTTTCCGTCATCCTAAGGCATCAAGGAGTCAGAGAACTAAGATATAATGTTCAATATAAGAAAATGTATAAAGAGGGACCCTTCCACAAGCTGGTAAGCACTGTGCCGTACTGTTCAGGGCTTTTTCACAAAGCATGGCATACACCAAACTCACGCACACCCTCTCTGCTGCTGCAGGAGGTAAGAACAGTTCAGGAGCAGTGTAGGAACCGGAAGGTCATACACTGAAATCCAGAAGGAATGGTTTTCCTGTGCTTTTGGCACTATGGTAAAACACATAACTATGTACAGAAGTAACAGCTGAAACACCAACCTTCCACATGCAACTGTAATCTTCTTTTAGTGATATTTTTCAGTGCAGCCTTTTTTTTTTTTTCCCCAATCATCATAAAGGGAAACTGTACCAATGCATTAAGCATCCACAAAAGCTTTCCAGAAATGACTATGGAAGCTCTCATTTTGCATAACAAAGAAGTTACAGGAACAGAAATAACACCTATTACCTTTCTGCCACTGTATGTTACTTTAACCCAAGCAGGTAGCGTCTCAGGGTGAATACTTTGTTTAAATACACTGTCTTTGTAAGTTTTCCAAGGCTGTGGGCAACTTCTCTTGGTCTGACATCACCAACCTGCAGTAACAGTACACCACCATCCTTGACCATGAACTCCCTGACTCGCACTGAAGCTTTGCAGGCTCTTCCTTTCAAGCAAGATAAATAATTTGAAAGGGAAGGGAATCTTTGGATTTGTAGGTGGCTTCTTATAATTGATGGCAAAAACATTTGGTTCCTTACATGAGATGGATTTTATTTGCCTACATAAACCTAAGTAATTGCATATGTCAAAATACAGCGGCACACAGTGATGAAATCCATGTCTGCAATTCACATTTGTACAACTTTTTTTTATTACTTTGCAAGCTTTGGGGGGAAAAAACCCCAAAAACTATTGCTACTGAAGAATTGTCTCTGCATCCTACCAGCTTACCAACACTACAATGACAAAAATCTACACACAGCACCTCAGATGAAAGCATGCTGATGCCATACATTGTTTCCAGAGCAACACTGAATTCCAAGCTTCTGATGAGTTTCAATTAAAAAGCAAAAAACAACTCCTTCCAGTAACTTCACTGCTCAGGAAACATTTTGAGACCACTGACCCTACAGCAATCCGGTACTGAGGGAGCCACAGGTCTCAAGGAACTCCATTATCCAGCCAAGCTTCTGCTCCACATTGCCAACCTTGCTCTGCTGTATAAACCAGGACGGAAAGGTACACTGATAAGTTAATTCTGTGACACTTTTCCCAGCACACCATGTCTCAGATAACCCTGGCAAGCAATTCAGACACCCAAGTCCTGTAGTCCCACTAGGAACCAGCTCTTGCCCTGCCCGCATACTTCCCTAAAATTGTTGCAGTGAAATTTATGGGTAACCGAGGCTAAATCAGGTTCCCATTTGAGGGGTTATGCTTAGCAAATGGAAATCCTTCCTCCAAGCACTATTTAAGGAGAAAAAGTTCATTACACAACATTCTCAACATACAAAAAATCCCACGTGGCCTGAAACCAGCAATGCGGCTCCTAGAGGTTAATTGTGCAAGAAGCCATCTCCAGTAATGATCGATCTCCACTGCAAACAACAAGAACATCTCACCCAAGGGGAGTCTGATGCCACTTGTTGGTACACAGCAGACCTTGCAGTCACAGCCAGCAGATGCAGCAAGGGCTACACGTTACAGCTGCCAGCTGCAAGCCATGGCACAGCAGGGCAGGCCTAGCGCTCCTGACAGAAGGCTCCGAGGGGCCCAGGGAGCTGCTGGCTGCTGCACTGCCCCCATGGTGCGCCTCGCTCTGCCAGCTGAGTTCTCCCAGCACGCCCAGGCCCTGCTGAGCTCACACCACATCACAGCCAACAGCTCGGGACCCCTCAGAAGGGGCCAGCAACGCACACACTGCTGGGCACATCTGCTCTCCCTGTGTGCGTAAACAGAAATGCCAGCAACTCTTCTCTTCATCACAAAGAGCTATTTCTGCACAGAACTCATAACAACAACCCTTGTGCCAAGTACACCTACATTTTTCACTTACAATGCAGACCTATTATAGTGGGATAAAACCTTTTAATCTGTTAACGAAAGCCACAGAAATCTTTAAAAGCAGACGGTGGATTTGTTTGCACGTGTTTGGGCACAGAACGCGTGAGTGGGGCACAGGATGGGGCAGAGGGCGCAGATCACTCCCCAGGGATGCTCTCAGCGCTCACCTCACGCCCCGCACAGGAAGAGAGGGAAAATCCCTCAGGACTGATTTGCATCATCTGCTCACCACCGTGCCTCGGAACGGCTCCAACTGCTTCTCTGAGTCGAAAAGCTGAAAGAAAACTGACTCTTTGAGAGGGTTGTCTGCCTATCATCACGTAAATGACAGAAAATCACAAAAAAGCCAGTGCTTCCCCTGTATTGTGCCCGGCTGCAAGTTCTGCAGTCAGCACACACTGACTTATACATCCGCAGGCACACCAAGCTCACTGAAGACATCAGACGAGAGGCGAACCCAAACCCTCAGCAGCACAGATCCAGGCCCGGCCCAGCCTCACAAGCATGGAATACCAACACAGGTCCTGCTGGACCCTGCCCTGAGGAGCGCACTGTGAATGAGCCCACGGCAGCCCGCGGAGAGGCAGAAAGCACAGGCAGCTCCCCAGGGGCCAGCCCCAGATGGGCCAAAGGCATCCCTCAGTGCAGCGTCCTCACACCCAGAGCCAGGAATGGGCCGAGGGCTGTCACGGGGCACAGTGTGTGCAGACCCTCACCACTGCCCTCACACTGCGCCTCCGCCACAGAGCCGCACAGCTCCAGAGCACACCAGCCTGCTCCCACCCACAGCAGCTCACAGCCCTTCCCTCCCTCCGGCCTCTCTCCATCCCAGTCTGCACAACGGAGCTGGCTTGTGCGGGAGATGCACAGAAAACAGACCGAACTCTGCATTTCAAGTTAAAAAGTAAGTGGTACCGTGCAGCTTAGCCTTGCACAACAGCCTAACATCAGCCCACATCTGCTCAAAGCTGACCAAAGGAGCACTCCAGATTAAGAAGCTTTGCAAACATCTCAACAAATATAGTCTGAACTTTCAGCCTATGACTAAATCTAAAACCAGACATTCTTAACTTGGTTTTTCACATGGCTCTGGTGCACAGTATGTAAATTCCTGAGGATTCTCAACTACCAGGGCACTAACAAGACAGGTTTCAGTGCCAATATTTTAGTAGTGCCTGGCAAACCTCTAAAGGTTTTAACTCCTAATAGAAGTACCTCCCCCCCAGGTCACACGGTGCTCCCCCAGCTGCCCCCACTGGGCTCCCCATCCCCGTGCATCCCCTGCCTGCACTGTAGGAAGGGAACAACCACAGCACCAGAGGGCAGCTCCACGGGGGCTCACATCCTGCTGTCACTTCTCCAGGTAACTTTCATGTGCCTCGGTTGCTTGAACGCTGGTTTTAATTGCGTCAGCCAGAGCATTTAAAAACCACAGACATGTTAAAAAAAAACAGCAGAGACAGCAAGGGGAAAACATTAACCTGCTCTTGCACCATGAGAAAACATGCTGAGAGACACCGAATGCTAACAGACTGCTGCTCCGGATCCTCCCAGGGCCCTAAGACAGGTATGTGCTTGTCAGTCCTTGTCTGCTTCCCTCTGCCTACACCTAGGTAAATCCAGGGCTTGAAGTCCAGCCGTGCAGAGTGCAGGCACAGCAGGCCCAGGAGCCCAGCAGGGCAGCTGTCAGCAGCACCCAGCACAGCGCGCACGTCGGAGCCAGGCAGCACTGCCTGTGCAGGGGGACGCCAGCCCTGAGCCTGGGCTGGGCAGCACTGCCTGTGCCCAAACCCACTGTGAAAGGGTACATCTGCAAGACAGCAGAGGCCAACTAGAAAGGCAATGCCTTTCTAGGCATTTTAAACCACTCTACAAGTATCTGCAGTCAATTGTATTTACTGAAACACAAATTACGTTCATCTGGATATGTGATTTACAGCAGAAAGCAAGTGTGAAAATGCAGCACTTCACTTGTGCATTAGACAATCAGAATAACGTAGTGCTATAAAAACTGATGCAGATTTAGGCTATTTGAGGTGCCCTTCATCCCAAGGAACTCTAGTGTACCTCCTGTGTAGCTGACACTGTGCTGCAGTCCGTCAGCGTAGCAAACAAAAAAGTGTGGTTGCTGAGTAGCAGATTTAGTTAAAATAGCACAATTTCTACTTTCCTTCCCTCTAATTTCTAGTGAAGCCTAAAAACAAGGCAAACAAAGTTATTTGATAGCAGCTTTTCCCAAAACATGCCTTTTTTAAAAAGGCTTGATTTAAATCTGCAATTCCTTTATCCTCTGCTCAGGTGAAAGAGACAGCAAAAACGTAGAACTGAGAACTGCCCGGCCATCCAGCCAACGCATTGCACGTTGGCTTGACAGGGCACTAACCTCAAAACTTCTAATATACTTTCCTAAAGCGAGATTGCTACAACATTACCCTTCATTTTTAAATGCAGCTTCACCTGCCCTAAAGCTGCAAAGTTTCGTGCGACCGTCTTTAACCAGACGCTTAACCTGAAGCGGTTTCATAGCTTTTGTGGGTTTGCTTTTTTTTCCTGAGCCTCGCATGCAACCTGAAAGACTGCTCTTGTGGAAACACTGCTGAGAAGAAGTCTATATGCTTCCAAGAACAAATCCTATGCATTCCCAAACATTTCTGACAGGAGAAAAAAGCTCTCTCAAACATTTGTGAAGCAGGATGAGAAAAACGCATATTTTGTCCTGACTGCATCTTCTCGTGAAATCACACACACAAAACTCTCAGAGAACAATGAATATTGCTCAGAAAAGCTGATGTCTTCTCGGCTGTTTCTCGTAGGTTCTTGATCTCTCCAGCCAGCAAAGCAACGTGCACAAGAAGTTCACAATGCCAAACAACGCTTCACAATGCTACATCAAAACAGAACTAGAACCTTTCACCTATTTTTACTACTTGATCTTTCTTACGGGTTTCCTGGGGAGCTGTTTTGCGCTGTGGGCATTCACACGAAAAGGTCAGAAGCAGAAGTGTATGAGCATCTACTTAACCAACCTCCTAACTGCAGACTTCTTGCTGACTTTGGCGTTGCCAGTAAAAATAACAGTTGACCTAGGCGTTGCGCCCTGGAAACTGCAGATATTCCACTGCCAAGTGACAGCCTGTCTCATCTACCTGAACATGTATTTATCAATTATATTCCTGGGATTTGTAAGCATGGATCGTTACCTTCAGCTCATGCACAGCTCTAAGATCTATCGCATTCAAGAGCCTGGATTTGCCAAGGTTTTGTCTGCAGTCGTATGGACAATGGTTCTCCTTATAACAGTGCCTAACATGGCTATTCCAATAAAAACCATTGAAGAAAGACCTAACGCAAGGTGCATCGATCTCAAAACAAAATTTGGGAGAGACTGGCACGTGTTTACTAACTTTGTGTGCACAGCAATATTCCTGAATTTTTCAGCCCTGATACTCATTTCCAATTTCCTCGTTGTCAGACAGCTCTACCAAAACAAATACAGCGAGAGCTACCCCAATGTGAAGAAAGCCCTGGTGAGCATACTGCTGCTAACAGCAGCCTACCTGCTGTGCTTCCTTCCCTACCACGTCGTTCGCATCCCTTACACTCTGAGCCAGAGTGACACCATAACCAGCTGCTCTCTGAAGCAAACTCTCTTTCAAGCGAAAGAATCTACCTTGCTCTTTGCAGTATCAAACCTCTGTTTTGACCCAATTCTGTATTATCGTCTTTCCAGTGTATTCAGACTGAAAGTTAATGAGGCTTTTGTGGCATCCAAACAGGCAAAGGTTTCCACAGATGAAGAGGCACAGCACCAAAGCGAGCAGTGGGTGCAAAAGTACTGATTCTAAAGTACCCAGAAAGGATGTGCAAACACATAACCTGAACAGCCATTGTGCAACTGGAAACAGCTGCTACCACCAACATTACCACTGGATGGATGAGAAGACTCACATCACCAAACCAAACCAGCAAAGCACTCGGTGTCGCTTTTTGGAAATACTGCAGCTATCAGTGCCAACCTACAAACAGTCAGCAATAATGTGTAATAAAGCTCGTTGAGACACACCCAAATATACATTCTTAGTATTTATGGTAAATACTTTGGGCTCTCCCTAAGTAAAATATTGTATTCTTAACAGATTGAAGAGCTTGGTGGAATGAAGTAAAGATTTGTTTCCAAACAGCAGCTCATGGCCTGCAAAGCTTCTCACAGACACAATTAACCCAAACGCATTTTAAAGGGCATTACTTAATCCAGAACGCAGTGTTAAGCTGCACTGATTAACAAACTATTGCATCTGCTTACATCTCACCCGTAATTCCCATAAATAAACCTTCTGTTCTTGTCAAGTTCCACTGCCCTCCTGTGATGCTACTGCACTGAACTTAAAAACCAGCAACATGTGAGTACAGAAGATTCAAGGCAACTGTAAAATGAGAATAAAGAGTAAGCAGAAATACTCACTGTGTGGTCTTTGCTTGTATTTATAAAAATTTATAAAGCAGTAACTAAAAGCATTTATGTATATATGTATACACACACACTATTATTTTTATTTATTTTTTACAAGCACTTCTACAAATAACGTATTTATAGAATAGATGATAATCACAGTGAAAAAACAATTTGCTCAGGCAAAGTCAAACTGCCAGGATTAACTCCATCTGACCAAAACTTTGGCAGAAACAAAAATAACTAACTTACATGGTTCAAGACATAAATCAGACTTCAAGCAAGCACTCAAAACCGGCCTGAAAAGAAACAGCTGATTCAATATTCTCATAAAAACAAATCACCTGTAGCAACCCAAAATTAAAGCAAGGAAGGCGGGAGGCCAGGAGGAATCACATCACACACCAGCTGACACCTCCTGTACTGGTAGGATTCAACACTGCTTAACAATTACCATTGTTGTTTCTAAACAAAACCAAAACAGTTTGAGCAGACACTCCACTTCCTGCCCGCTCAGCCTGGGGCCCTCTGCCCAGCACTGCAGCAAACATGCAGTATTGTTACGTAAATAAATATCTAAAAATCAACCAAATGAGGATTTGGGATCTGGAACGCTACTCACGGAGTTCTCTGCAGTTCCCATGAGGTCCCAGGCCAACAGAGTAACAGAAGCAGCCCAAAAGCCATACTACAAACAAGAGGAAGTGGGAGGAAGGAAATAGCACCATTCCATCCATCACACTTCAGATATTTCAGTACTCATCCGTTAGTCCAACTACTAGATCAGATTTTCTATTTAGCAAACCTCCATCAAACCCTGGAATGTGGCATTGGCAATGTAGTACCATCTCCCTTCTCTGCTAGGTTAGCATAAATCACTACCGCTCAGGCACTTCTCCAGTAGCATGTTTTCCTTTGGTAAGATGAAGCTCCTGCATGTTGCACATCCTGCAGCACACAGCGGGCACGCGCAGCAGGAGCTGATTGGGAGCCCTCAAATGAAGCTGGCTCTGCTCCCTGCACATAGTGAACACTTCTTCCTTCAAGTGCTTTTATTTGCCATCACAACAGCCAACGCTGCTCTGTGCCCAACCAGAATTCACTCACCAGAGGTATTGGGAAATGCGTCGCGTATTGCAGATGACGAAGGAGGTCGTAGTTGGATGGAAAAATCACTTCTCTGAGCCCTTCCCTCTTGACTGACTTCTCACTGGCAACCGAAATTCTTCTGTCTAAAGAAGAGTTCATGTTCTCACAGGACTCCCCAGGCATCGGAGAAAAAATCTAAGTCATGTAAAACAAATGTTTGAGATAAGTAACCTCTAACTTTTTAAATTCAACAATTCCAAAGACCAGATTATTTATAAGCATCTGAGCTTTTTTCAGAGATAGACAAAACAAGGGCAATGGTAATCTGTGCTGAAATGTAAGCAGCTACATATACAAGTTATATTTCTACGTGAATCTCATTGTTATCAGACAGGTTTTAAACTAGAAGTGTTCCATGAGGGAAGAAATAACCAAAACATTACAGTTCAGAGCAATTTCTACACATAAACAGTTGGGATACAGAAATCGCAGTGAGAAAATCCAGAGGGAATACAACGAACAGGGTGAAGTGGGAGGCGATGGAGGACAAAAGACACTGCAGCAGGCATGGCGTGCATGAAACCACTACTATGGCAGATGCCAAGTACACACAGTGTGTCCAGTATCCAGCAAGTGGGCAGAGAGAAGGGAAGGAGCATTAGTGCGCATCTGCATGTACATGCACAACAAGGGGCTGCACAGAAAAGCCATGCGTTGCCACACAGTGCAGATGCACAGAGCAGAGGCGATGCACTGGCAGAACACAGCAGGCGCCGACAGCACTGGCTCTTGGTGGAAGCAGCCAGGCAGCACGAGAGGCACAGAACGTTCCTGGTGACAACAGCAGGCAGCAAACACAAGCACCAAAGGCACGCAGAAAGCCAAAAGTTAAACCTACTGGAAATTCTGAACCAAAATCTGCCTTAAAGTCACCCTTGTCTACATCATCAAAGATACTGGTGGGTCCTGAGTCAGTGCCCATGTGCTCCATAATGCTGTGATCCTAAGAATTGTCAGAGAGAGAAACAAGCATCAGTCACACTGTACTGATGTCCTATTTAACTGGTCCCAGATAAACCCAAGCATTTCACCTACTTAAGAAATAAGAAAAAAGTAGTGATGGTTGGAAGCTTTCACATACTGCCTTTTAATTCACAGAAGTACTTCTCAAGCCTAAATCCATAAAGCAGTAGAAGGGAGAAGGGGCTGAAGGAGAAACAAAGGTTTACAGCATATCCCCGCAAGTAGTTCTGCTCCCAGGAACTCCTACAGAACGGGACTCTTGTGCCTGCAAGGTTTACTTGGACAACTCCAACATCCCAGGGCAAGTTTGGCCCCGAGCCCTATGTAAGAGATGTACAAAAGGAATGACAGGTAAAGATGAGAGAAGCTTTAGCTGGCCGCCAGCTCCACAGGCACTGGGAGCAGCACAGAGGGCTGAGTCTCATCATCAAAGTCCAAATGTAGCCCACATTCTGCAGCTTAAAGGTGCCTTCTTTTTTCACTCGTTTTAGCAAAGATGGAGAAACGCTCATCTGATGGAAGACTGAGGACTGCACACGAACTGTGCGCATTGGAGTCACAAGGATTTGCTTTATGACCCAGTTCGTATGGACATCTGTGGCTGTTCAGCACACAGCGAGCTCCTGACCCCTGCGAGCAGCTGAGCACAGCTTCCTCCAGACTCCTGTGAAAAGCTCTCCTTCCTCCTCATTAGAGTTTATCTGCACGTAAGTTTCTTCACTGCTAAATTCAGAAGCCAACATCATGCATTTCTGTTTGTCCAGAGTTATTTAGCTCAGTATATTTTCACTAAAACAGCAATACTTAAGTTACAAACAAAAACACAGCCAAAGGATCACTTCCAGTCAGAGATAGAAGGCCAGACAAAGGGAGATTAAAAATAAGTTAAAAAGAAAACCTGTATCTGAAATACCTTGGTGAAAATCCACATTTTATGAAACCAAGTACTGAACGTGGGAGAAACAACATGAAGCATTACCTCTATTTTAACATCATTATCCTTAGAATAGTGCTCATCCACAGTTTCCCCATTAGGTGAACGTGGTCTCGTAGTTGCAGTAATTGACAAGTCTCCACGCGATATTAAAGTGCACATGTATGCATCATGAGAGAAAACATCATGTCGAGTGAATTCAGAAAACAGCAGCACCAAATTCACAAACTCTGTCTTCTCATGGTCGCTATTTGGGTCAGCTAGCCAAAAAACAAAAAAAACAGGACTGTAACTCCAACATGGAAATACCTGGTTCTTAGCCACCCAACATGCAAATCCCAGCAAGTTCACGTGCTAAAGGTTGAGAGGCCTGATAAAAGTGGCTTGGGTGTCCTGGACAGATTATCTGTGCCTCCACATTACAAACCATTTCCCACCTACTGGCACACAAGCAGCGTGGCTCAGCTTTGCTGTCAGCTGGAGGCACGTGCCAGAGCTCCAAAGGCAGCAGGTGCCAGAGCATCCTACCCCATCCATGCCCGCTGCAGCTGGCCATTGCTCAGCAGCTAAGAGCAAGGTGCCAGCAGTTCAAAGACAAATTGAATAAATAAACAGACAGATAAAAAGAGGGAGGGGAAGAGAGGGTAAGGACATCCCTTAGGTGCAGAAAAATTATTGTGAAGCTCTGGACTATAACAGGCAACTCTGTCCTTCTACTCCAAAATTCTATTACAAGGGTAGATTTCACTGTTTTTTGACAATGCTTTTATATTTTTAATGGAAAAGCTTTTAAAGTATCCTCAAGGAATTCATTCTGCGTACTTCAACTTATCCACTAAGTGTTATCGCAAACATCAGGAAAAAGCATATTAGAAACTGCCTGATATTTTGCCCATTAAAAGCAAAATGCTATGTATTTTTTTTTATTAAGTTCTCATTTGTCCTAGCTATATTTAATTTGACTTGTTCTGTAACAAAGGAAGGTTTGCAGTAACACAGTTAACAGAAAACAGCTGCATACCACAACTTTACCTGGCAATAAAACCTCCAGCTATTGAGCCACCAAATTCAAATCAAAATACACTTAGAAGTCAGTCATGCAGTACGAGTTCAAACTAATTCAATATATAACATATTTTCTATTTAGAATCTTCATTTGTTGTCAAACTAGAAGGCAACTTACAGATAAGCAGTTAGAACTACTTTAGTGTTTCCCCCACAGAAAACAGAGATGTTCTTTCAATTTTCACCCTAACCCGCTTTCTGCCCCTATTTTTGAAGCTCCTATTACCCTGCACTACAGAACTTGCAATGCTGAGCCCACAAATACAGCAGTTCTAATCCAAACCTCCCCTGCCCTGAGCTGCACAGCAAGCTGCTGGAACAGGCACAAAGACATCACAAAACCACACCTGTGCACTAAGTGCTGAGCCCTCAGCCAAAATGCAGCAGTCGTGCTTTTCAGGCTTAGAGACGGAAGCTCAAGCTCCACAAAAACAGCATCCCTCAACAAAATTAGCTGTGTCACAAAAAATCCCAAGGAACACTTCAAGCAGATAAACCACTGCTCAGCGCTTCTCCCCACCCTGTCCCATAGAGATGCCCACGTGGAGAAGGATAAGACCACATCTGAAACGAGGAAATCAGAAACTCAAGTCTAAATAACACAAATAGCTTGCATGGTTTAATAAAACTTGAGTCACCACTGACGTGAAAATAGAGCAACACCAACACTCCAAAGTCTCCAAAAACTTCTTCAGGTGTTTCTCCTTCCTCAGATGCTGAGAGTTCTCATCATCATGTTTCAAACCACTTAAAACCCGCTTCAATGTAAGGGCACCAGAAAAAAAAAAAGCACTCATCTCTAGTACTAAAGATATGAGAAACACAGACTACAACAACATATGGTTTTATTAGACCGGTGCATTTCTTAGAGCAACCTACAACAGACAAAGACCCTTTACTCAGCCCACCTATCTGTCAGCTAACAGCTTACAACTTAGCTGCTTGTGTGCAATGCTCACTATGAATGTGCAGTAGAGTAAAGCTATAATGATCCCATTATAGCAAGGTGGCAAGGCCTTTGGCTGCAGCAAAAGAGAAAAAGTCCAGAGACAGCAGCCACAGATGCAGAAACAAAGGAAAAAATTCCTCACCTTTGGAAGTCCTCAAGTAGTCAGGGATCTCCAGTAAGAGACACCTGGCCTCCACTGCCAACCCTTAAATGAGGTCTGAGAAGGGGTGGATCGTGGCTCCAGCCCTTCCAATCACTCAGGTGTACCGCATGCACCTGAGCTCTCCTGGGCAGACCCTGCCTTCCCACCAGGTGCTCCATCACTGCTTCAGGCTGTGAGCCAGCATTTCCACTACAACTTGCCAAAAATGCGAGCATTCGATGTTAGCTACGCATATAGTGCCAGTAATTTCCCCAGATCTTGTAAGGCCTAAACAGAAATAGGTATTGCTTCTTCCAATTTTCATTTTGTGAGAGAAGAAAGGAAAAAAAAAAAGATCATGAAGAGCCTATAACAAGGCAGGAAATTTTAAAAAATAAGTGCTTAAGAGAATGGAGCAGATCATGACAGAAACCAAAACACCTGCCACAACCAGGCAGTAACTCCAGCAGTCAGGGGCACACCAGCTGTTTCTGACCTTCTTGGGATGAGTTAATACTCACACAGCGAGGGAGCCTGTGTGTCCAAAAACCTCAGCAGGACATTCTGGAAAACAGGAAGACTGGAACTTGTCAAGGAAGCTGAAGACAGAGATTCCTTTTCATCCAGGACTTCAGATTCACCACATCTCTGCAGAGTTAAATAAATAAAAAAGCGTGCGTCTATGCACAGACATGCAGAGTTCCAAAACTTACATGCGAAGTAACTATAGTGTGATTGTTTCCCATCTTTTCATAAAACCCAGTCTTAATCTAGAGTGACTCTTTTTCCCCTACTCAGTTTAGTCACTTCTGAAGTGCGGTGGTTTTTCTTTTATCACTTTGGATGGCTTGCTGAGGCGTGCCTCTTACACGCACCTTCTGCAGTGATGTGCTCTCACATAAAAGCAAAAAAATTAAGATCCAGAACTTCCAGTTCAAAAGCAAAGGCAAAAAGTAGCTCCTCCCACTTGTGCAAATGACAGCACAGTACCAACCAGGGCCAATGCCTCCTCCCGAAGCCCCTCCAGGGCGGCAGCAGCACAGTCATTGCTGTGCAGTCAGCATGGAGCTGAGCGCCATGCGGATTCGGCAGGGGAGGTGTTGGCTCCTGCAGGATGCAGCGTGGTCACTGACCACAACAGACAGACACAAGTTTTCGTAACGATGCCACTACAGTGTTTTGCTCTCCAATGCAACATTTTCACTTCTCCTAAAAAAGAAGGCAGTTCTACACAATGTGAGATACAAGTCACACCGCAGCTAGGCCTCAAAATAAACCCCGAGTCTGGAGCCATCCCAGAGGCTCCAAGTGGGAGCACAGAGCCGCCCTGCGCCCCACAGAGCTCCCTCAAGGCAGCATCCCAGCGGCTGGGCAAGCGGCTCGCGGACACACGGGGCTCACAAGGGCTCACAGATGCCATCCAAACAAACAGGTACCAAGGCCGCTCTCAGGGCTGTGAGTAGAAGACTTTCATTTTAAGTTTATGTAGGATATAAAAACTGTAAATCAATGAGAAAATCTCCAGTGCTCCAAGTATAATCAAATTTACCTGTTTTGCAAAGGACAGAGATTAAGGCAATCTTTCCTTAGAAATATCCTTGCTTTTTTAGACGTACTGTTCATGCTATTCCAGATAGAGACAGGACTTACTTCTGCTTCAATTTCTGCTTGCCTTTTCTCCAGGAGTTTGGCCACCACCATGGCCCGGTGCTTCCCAGACCGCTTGCAGCTCACGGCCCACTCACACAGCAGCATCACCACGGCCTCGTCGCTGGGGGCTGCCTGTGCAGAACAGAGACAGAATGGCATCTCACATATACAGCCAGCAGGCTTAACTCTGAGCAAGGGCTTTCTGATGGATGGAGAAAGAAAGCAGGTTTTGTTCTTTACTACTACTGGATACACAGGGGTGTTTCATTCATATTATTTTCTAATATGATCTAGAAGCAAAAGAGGAAAATCACTATTTTCTCACTGCTGAGAATCAAATCTAAACTGTCTTGTAACATAATGTCACTTCACAAGAAAAGGGCAAAATAGGAAAAATATCCACAGAATCTCTCAACCACAGCTATTTCACCGAGTTCATGGCTTCCTTGCACAAATTATTCCAGGCCTCCTCCATCGGCTTCCAGATCATTACCTGTACCCCACCTACACACACACACACAAAACAAACCCCAAAACACCACAACCACTGAAGGCGTGAGGATCAAACAACCAAAGTCAGAAAGCTCCCAACCAAACTGCTCATCTTACCTCCCACCTGCGCCTTCCTAACAGACGTTTTTAAGAACAGTACATATCCACATTTAGACAACCCATATTTTGTAAGAGCTATGCTACACACCAGCCGTGCTTTGCCATGTTATCATGCTTTCGCATTTTTGAGGGGGAAGACGGGGACAGCTTCGGAGTCTGCAATGCCTGCTGGCTCTGGCAGAAGCACTTGTTTCCAAGGGAACCCATTGCTGACGGATGGCTGTAAGTGATCATTCGCCTTCAAAATTACAGTGCGGATTCCCAAGTTCTGTATGTACACAGAAAACATCGGGGTATTCGTCCAGCCAAGAGCTGCACCCACACACCTCCTACATGCTTAAAATTGGTGATTTCGGTACTTGGGAACTGGCACACACAGCAGTAAAGCCAGTTCTCAGCATACAGGTGATACTGAAACCCACTCATACAGACCTGTGTTGGCAAGGTGTCATCACCAAAACTCCACCTACACCAAGGTCATGGAACGTGGGCCATGGGCTGCAGCTGAGAGGCTGAGGAAAGTGCAGCTGAAGCAGCTGACCAACGGCACGGCTCTGCGCAGTGCTGGAAGCTCCAGTGCTGGCTGCATGCTGAGCACAGGCAGCAGTGTGCTGCTCACAGGGCCTCAGAAGCAGCCACAGCAATGCTCAGAACAGCGTGGGAGGGCCGGGCTGCCGCCCTGCTGCACCGCTTCCTCCTCCCCTGGCGGCTCCCATGGCAGCACCTCATGATTTCCCGCTCTGATGCTGATTGTATTTACTTAATTAAGCACACCAAGAACACAAGTCAGCAGCGCCGCTTGAAATAATCAGGTTCTGGATTTATCTAATTTGGGATTCTGCAGCTGCAGATGTTCCAGCCCCCAGAGCAGACCATGTTTCAGAGGGTGCAAACTGCTGCCTGGAAGAGCACCAAGATCGTGTTTTCACTCAGAGCATTTCAGGAGGACGTGGGATGGGTCTGAACTCTGCCCAATGTCCACATTCTGCAGGGCAGATGCCAGGCAGAGCTCGAGCAGAGCTGGTCAGGGGAACAGAGCCCCTTCTTTGCCTCCAAACCTCACGTCCTGTAAGAGGAAATGCTGCATCAGACAGGGGAGCTCAACACAGCTGGTGGCACCTCGTCCTGCAGGGTTTCACCAGTTCTGGATACCTCACGCACATCCCACTGCCAAAGAGAGCTCTGCATGAGGGGGTTTGGAAGGGACTTGTGCTCAACCCTCAGTGGCCATAAACATCAGTGCCTGGGGATCGAACCCACTGCTTTCAGGCACAGAAGCTGTGTGCTTGACATCATCCCACTCAAACCCGTTGCTCAGCCAGTCTAGCTATGACAGAAGGTAGCTATCACTTTCTGAAAGCCATCAGCCTTTCAGAGAAAACCAGAGGTGTCACATCACTGCCTGTAAGCAGAGCAGTCCGTGAAGAACAAGAAAAGAGTTCCTGGGGATTTTTCAGTTAAAAAAAAAAAAAGCAGCAGCAGCAGAAGTAGTAATGCTTAATACTTTCCTTCCAATACTCTCCTGTGTTACCATTCTGATATACTTGGAGACAGGAAGCCAAAAGTATTATTAAAACTGCTTTTTATAACTCAGCTCTTTTCCCACTGGTCCTCACTTTTATTATTAACTCAATGCTGCTACTAAGGAACAAGTCTGACTTCTACTCCAGCAATGCCACTGCTGAGCAGCAGGCTGCAGAACCTCTTTTTGGGACAGAGCAGGCAATGCTGGGCGCAGTGCCCACTGCCCAGCACAAACCTCAGCCCCAGGAGGTTCCCCCGCCTGCCCTCGCTGCTTTCACACCTCTCAGGGACTGACCTGGCGCACGGCTCCCTGCCGCAGGGCACGCAGACGCTGTCCCAGCAGCAGCATTAGCCACTGCTCTGAAGCTGTCTAGTGCAAAAGGAAAAAACAAGCCGTGTGCTCTTGCCAAGGGCTCTGCCAGTTGTTTAAGTCACTGAATTTATGTTTCTGTCCAGAGAAATTTTGCACTGACTCCCTTAGGAGCCAAGGTGAGCAGAAACGTTTTGCTGAATTTTCTGAAACCATAAATGTGACAATAGCTGCCCAGCCACGCTTCAGAACATAGAATCATAGAATCCAACAAAGTTGGAAAGGACCTACAAGATCACCAAGTCCAACCGTCCTCTCATTACCACTGCTACCACAAGCTACTACACTGCATCTCATAGCTAACGGAGCAGTTCAAGCAACTGAACCAATGTTAACCACATTATTTACAATATTGCAAGAACGCTCCAAATATTCTCTATTTTCTCAGTGTTTATGGAAATAGATTTTGTTTCCTCAGACAATTCAGTGTACATCTCATTTCTCCTCCCATCCTGAGTCCCAGCACACTCAGATTGGGTCCCTCAGGCAGAAGCAGTCTGACTGCTAAATTCCTGCTGTCCTGAACCCAGCAGCACCACCAGCCCTCTGTTCCCACAGACACAGGGGGTGGATTTTTTGTTTCATTTCCAGCAAAGTGATCTCAGAAGGACAAATATCAACTCCCGGCATCTGTTACAAGCCCTTTCGTGAGAACCAAGTTTAAAAACATAATTTCACTCTAAAATAAAAAACAACTCTCAACATTCTAAGAATTCAGCTGGACTGCAAACATAACATGGGACATAAGCTCTGAACACATTTCAGAGACCTGAACTTAGAAAACAATCCAAGTGCACAAATTTCCAGGAAGGTTCAAGATTTTCCATAGTGACGTCAAGAAATTCAACATCACTTCTTAAAAATCAAGTGCTTTCTCTATTCATCCAACAACAGCTAAAATATTCCGCTATGGAGTGTCATTCTCCAGTACCCCTCCCACTGCTTATGTGTGCTTATGTGTCCCTGCGTTTTCCTGCACAGGCTGCTCACACAGCCCAGACAACCACTGCTGGCCAAGATGCCCTGAGCGCGGTCACAGTGTGGGGCTTCACCATCACGGCTTCTCACAGGCCCTCTGTCACACACAGCACAACTGCTGTTTGCTATTCACTCACTGTCCAGCCACAGCTCAGCCCCTCGCTCCACTCTTTTCTTCATTTTGCTCTCCTGTCATCAGTGCCTGCAGGTCCTGTCCTCCCCTTAACGCCTCTGCACTGCCCAGGGGAACAAAGCAGCCACGGCCTGGCAGCCAGCCCGTCCCCCATCACCCTGCTGCCTCCCCTGGCCCTGCTCTTGTTGTGACACTCAGAAGTCAGCAGCATGGTTGTGTCAGGAGGCAGGAGTCCAGGGAGGACATCTCATCCACAGAACAGCAGGCTTTGCATGGGTCGCCATCCGAAGGCAGCACATACATGACCTCTGAAATTATGACACTTTCTTCCTAGGAAAAACAGCCTAAATTCATTAAGTGGGAAGAGAGTAGGTTTAAAAAAAAAGAAAGGAAACACAGCATTTTGTGTGGGAACGTGCTCATTTGCAGCCTGCAGCACAGCCTGGCAGGAGGCCCTGCTCTGCCCCAGAGGGCATCCAAAGCTACAATGGGCCCAAACCAGTGAAGTACTACTGAAACATTCAGAGTTTTCTTCTTTTCAGAAGAAAAATATACATATATATATGTATGTGTGTGTGTGTGTGTGTGTGTGCATATATAAAATCTTATCTGCTTTCCCTACAATCTCCTACAGCTCTTCTGCAAACACAGGGACATTACCAGTTCTGTACGATCATGTTTTATTACAGCTCAGCATTCTCCACCTCAGAGTAAATGATTACGTCATTAGAAGACTGGCAGTAAATTAATCAGACAGATCTCATAAAGGTGCTTGGTACCAAGGCTTCAAGAGTGCTGCTCAGGGCCACAGCAGGCATGTTTTCCAGGCAACCCAACTTCAGGTCATAAAGTAGCAGAAAAAAGGGGTAATAATAGCCAACAACTGACAGCAAGAACAGAACAGAGCAATCGCTGTACTTTCAGAACACGCATTACCAATACTGTGCTTCAGAGCATGAAGAAACATTCTGGAAATACAATTGCAGTTGAAGTTAGAAATGCCTTCTGAAAAGCAGAAAGTAAGAAGGAAAGAGACACAAAAACAGAACAAATCTGACCATGGCATGAAATGACAAAGGGATTTAAAACTCAATACAGAAACCATACAAGTTATCCTTTCGTCCATGAAAGAGTGAAAAAAGCCAGAGTGGACCAGCATTTTATGTCAGCTACACAATAAAAACTGTGATGATGAAATGCGTATTATAAAATCTGTCAGAGAAGCTAACATTGCAACACAGACATACATAATAGTTTCAGAGCTACATGACATGCCAAATGCTGCTATGTACCGTGTAATTCAGGGATTGTTATGGCTTTGAGTTAGACCGCAGGGGATCGAACTTGAAAAAACGTGGAACCTTCATGCCCAAGAAAGGCCAGGCCCAGAACAGACGACTCAAATTACTGACATTGCTGCTGCCATGAGGTGGCTGCATTTCCTCTCTCACAGTCTAAGTGTGTCTAAGTGTGCCCAAAATACGAACACAATCCTGCCTTGTCTCTCACCCTACCTGCTGGTTCCAGAAATATTTCCAAAGGGATCCCATCTCCCTGTCCCCACATACTGTGTTGATCTCAGCAGTCAGTACAACACTGACTAATAGTTACTACACAACGTTTCCGAGCAACACGGGCTCAAATTATGAACACCAATCACTAAGAACATACCATCACAAACAAGAAGATGGGTATGTTAAATAAAACACTTTGCCAAAAAGCTTTTACAACATTAACATCAGCAACTATGACAGATCCACTAGTATTTTCCACCTTGGAATTTTACTTTATTAATGTGTTGTTAAAGCTTCTTCTTTTCCCCCAAACGATTTCCAAGTTAACTCAAAATCCAATGTTACACACTGACCCAGTGACACTGCCAGCTGCACTGTGCAGAGTGCAGTCAAAAATGTTAAAGACTTCTCATAAAGATTTTCATGAACACAGTCCTGGAAGCACAGAGAAAAATAAAAGTACATAACTTTAAATACACTAAAATATTCTAAAAGCTACTGATGTACAACTTTCTGCAACAGATGTAAAAGGTGTGGATATTTTACCTCATTCAGGACAGCGTTCAAGAGATAATCCAGTTAAGAATTACATTATAATGACAAAGAGCTGATTACTTCTAATAAATGAAATCTTGAATAGTAGTGGAGAAAAACACACTGTGAAAACACACAGCTGTTGTATCAGTTTCATACACGTGCACACGCAGTTATCACAAGTAAGAATAAAATCCACGGTCTACAGATTAGGCAGTGAGAAGAGCATACAGCCATTACCTCTTGGTTATCTTTGTTCTGGTTTGCCCAGAAAATCTTATGATACAGTGTCTCCATGGAATTGCTGGAATCCGATCTGTCAAAACAGTGTCGATCCAACACTTCCAAGGTGTGCAGAACTCGGCTGATGGTCACCCCTGGATGCAGGAGTCAGAAGGGAAAGAAAAAGTTTAAATAGGATGACACTGCGGGACTTCAGGCATTGCTGGACACTACAGTTACCGGCATCAGGGGAGCAGAAGATCACATTTGATGTTCATTTCATTGTGGGCGGCTACTCAGACCCTCCATAGCCTGACTGCTACCTACTTCTTTATTTTTGTCATGGAAAAAAAGTTCCAGTACTCACTCCAAAGAGTAACTGCGTATTTTCCAACTTGTATGCTCTATATACAAATTTCCAACCAGTCTCTTTCCTACTCACTCCTGTCTAAGCTGAAAACAAACTATTTCTCACCTATCCAGCTATTTCAGGAGCCAGAGGTAAAAAAAGTCCAAACCTGAATTCTTAGCTTCTACCCAACATTTTCATGTTAATGTTGTTTTGCTAGTCCAAGAACTGAGGTGCAGGTGAAGAAATGCTCTATTACTGCAATGAATCACAGTGCAACAGGCTTATACTCAAAGAAAAAGAACAGATGCTAACCCTAAGACTCCCAACACTTACTTCACTACGTCTTGCCTTACCTGCAGCTGATTCTTGGCACTTGTCAAAAGACCACCGCACCTCCACAGCACGACCTCTTTGTTTTATCTGCTGTTCTACTTCATAGATCCTTGCCCGAACCTATAAATGAGGCAGTTACTAATTAGTTAGCAGTAGGAAGTCTCAATTTTCATTTCAAGCTTGTGACGGGTTCCTCAGTAGGAGCAAGGTATCTTATGATGTTCTACAACATTCCCTGTATTTGATAACAACTAACTAGAGCACGTTTGGTTCAAATGCTTTTATCTGTTAAGAATCTTCTGGTACAATAAAACTTCTTTTACTAAAGTTAAACCCAGCAGAAGTTTACTTCCAATATGAATTTAACTTCCAATGTGAAAAGTCACAGCTCACAACATGGTACGACACACCTCCTCTTATTTGCCACTTTACGTCTTAAAGTAATCTCTGTTTAATAACTGACAACAGCTGAACGTAAGTAAAATTACTGATATTTTCACAGAAATCACTATCTGACTGACATACAAACTGCAACTTGCACAGTGCTAGTTTAGAAGTTGAACTACATTGGTAACTACATCGATAACTCCTCTAGCTGCGGTCATGAACGCAGTCACTTCTTGGGATACGGAACAGATCGTATTTATCTCAACATTAAAAAAGTTTACCTGCTGATTAAATGTTGAGTTTCCACCTGGCATAGGTAAACTAGATGGAGCAACTTGGAGTAAATCCAGGGGTGAGCCAGGATTAATGTTCTTATTTTCATTTGTGGAATAATTCCACACCAAGGCACTTGGGCAACAAAGAGTTATAGTCTGCAAGCAACAGTACAGAACACAAGTAGTGCGTGATAGACAAGACCAACAGTACCAATAATAAGAGAGCTAGAATCGTTTTGGGCAATTACAGAGAAAGAAACAAAAGACAAGTCCACACACACATTGAAGAAATTCAATTGCTATGTTACTTTCCTCCCTCATTATTAAAAATTGTATTTAAATATATGCACTCTCAATTCTCATTTCTACTGCCTTTATAATGCCACCAAAAACATCACCAAAAGTTAATCCCAGACAGATCCTATGCATGAAATGTGAACGAGTCTTAGAAAAAAGTAAGTCATTTTGGTATTCAGCTTTCAGAAAGAAGCTACACATGAAAAATTAAAATTCAAGAGACTAGAATGAATACTTCTGCCAAGTTCTAAAACACCAGACACTGAAATACACCAGAAACTTAACATTTACTTCAAAAGAGAGACACTGCATTGACAGGCTTCAAGAGGGTCCTTCTGCAGTGGCTTACCACTGGATACCTATTAACCTGCTGCATCTAGAGCTGTGCAGAGCAAAAGCAGAAAGCTTCGGTGCTTTTGGATCAGATCTTAAATATCATCTAAAGTGATGGAAGTTGCTTCATATAATTGATTTTTTATCTCTGAAGCTGCTGCAAAATTTGTTTGGAAGTTCTCCTGGTCCAAATTTGGCCTTCAAAGCAGTAGTTCAGCAAAAAGATTGCCTAGGAAAACACTTTGTTAAAAAGCTGGAGAGCTTGTCTGCCTCAGGGCCATCCTACGGACCCGCCTGGTAGTACAAAAAAAAGGGGTGGGGAAAAAACACAAAGATCATACACACACAAGGAGGAAAAAAATAAATAGTACAGGATGAACAGAAAGATTATCCTCTGTGCTGTTATCAGAGGAAAGCTGTAAAGCTGCTAAAGGCAAAGCTGTGAAGCTGTGTGAGACAGAAGCAGCCCTGTAACAGGGAGCTGCCCACCACTGGAGGAGGGTGCCCAGAGACGTGGAGGAGATACTCAAAACCCAATGGAAGATGGTCCTGGACAGTCTGCCTTGGCTGACCTTGCCTAAGCAAGGGGGATAGCTACCTGATCTCAGAAGGTCCCACTGCACTGCCCATCCTGCGACTTTGTGGTCCCACGATCACCAGCACACTCCTTCTATGCTCTTTACAAACCTACCACCACCAATCAATAAGTGCAAGCAAATAGTTTCTTCTGATCCACAGCTCTGAAAACTGAGCAGGTTGTGAAGGCAATAAAGCTTCCATAGCCCTGCCAAAAACAGAACTGTCCATAGTGGCACCAGGCACCCAGGACAACCTGGAGGAAGCAAGGAAACCGCCAAAGTCCAAGGCTTGCAGGAGTCAGTGAGGCGTTGTCTTCAGCCCAGCTGCTCCCAGCAAGGACAGGGGGTTCTGCCAGGAATGAGCAAGTCCACGGGTGATGAGAACACTGCTCAGAGCATTACTGCAGCCACAACACTCCTTCGGAGGGACGGTTCGGCCGCTCCTGTGGCAGAGCTGCTCCCTCGTGTGGCAGTGCTGCAGACAGACACACGAAGCACCAGCACCCTCAGATGCTTCCACAAGCACACCTCAGGCAGTGGCTAGCATTCCTCCTCCTGCTACCTCCACGTCCACAGTCCTCTCACTTTCCTGATGCAGCTGCATTTCAAATCACAGCCTGTGCACCTCGTCAGACCCAGACATACAGTTCTCCAATAAACTCAACAATCGTGGCCTCAAAAACAAAGAGCAACAAGCATGGGCCTACCTGCAGCATACAACTCAGCCCATACACCAGCGGACGGTGCTGCGGGCAGGAGAGGAAATCTGAGCAGGTGAGCTGCACGGGGCTCAGCACAGGACCGGGCGCAGTCGGGCTCGGCGCTGCCAGAGGAGGGTTACTTGGAGCAATCATCACATGAGGAGGATGTGCAGCTGCCAGGCTGGGGCCGTCGCTCAGCAGCAGCGACAGGCGCCTGGCACAGAAATAAGCGAGGCGGCGGGACAGGTAAGCTGACTGAACAAACTCTTCTGAGTACTGAAATTAAAACAAAAAGACATTATTTACCAGACTGCCTCCTTCACATCTTCATTTTAATTAACAATCTAACATTCAATATGCTCAAAGTAGAAGGGATCACAAAAGAGTATCTAAAATGCAAATCTATACTCTTGTCCCTTAAAAATTCCCTCTGTTTTGCAGGGCCAGTTGCAGAACAGGAGTCTTCCTACCAATTTCAGTTAAGAAGGATCATAAGGTGTGAAATCTGTAATGACACCTATAGGTTTCAAACACACATCGTGTGTAAAAACACTCACATTGATTTTAACACTACAACTCCTAGAATCATTTAACATATGAGTCATGCTTCTGTTGACTGTGTAAATTACACAGCTTTAAAGCACACACGCACCTGCAACATGAGCGGCAGCACCAGCTTAAGAATGTCGTCATCAGCAGGTCTGATTTTTTCCAAAACATCCAGTATCCACGTCAAGTACTCGTGTCTCTCAAGCATTCCTTCCTTAAAGGATTTTAAATAACACACCACTTGTTAGCTGGGAGCGCTGAGAAAGAAAGTGTGTAGGTCCAAGTTTTATTTCATTTCTCGTCTAACTCTCGTTGCTCACAGCAGCTACCAGGACCCTCACACACCGCCCTACCAAACACCCTTATGGCAGCCCTGTGGGCAGACAGCTGTGCCCAGGTCTCAGCATCATTTCTATTCAAGGAGCAAAGCAGCACTCATCCCTGGAGGCCTGAACCACCAGCAGCACTGCTCGAGCGCAGACAACACTGAGTCACAGAGTCCATCGGGACTTCTGCTTACACAAAGGCACGATCTCTCCAGCTGAAGGCTGTGAGGCTGAGGACCCCGGGTGCAGTCCTGGCAGACTGCAAAGGTAAGTATGGGCAAAAATGTGGAGCTCAACAGCCAGATCACCGCTCTGACACCCAAGGCTTCCTGTTCCATTGTGACCAGAGCCTGTTGTTAAATACACCCTCAAAAGATGGGATGATACGGGAGGAAAGAGAATAATTGAGAACATTATTGCAATAGCACTCAAGCACGCTAAGCAAATCAAAGTTTTTTCAGCTAGCAAATCTCTAAAATAAATTAGCATTTAAAATTTATTCTAGTTTTACAACACGAATTACCAGTAATATCTAAAAATATCTAAAATGCAACTTTCTAAAAATGGTGACATAAAAAAAATCCATTCATTTCCGAAAGTATTACCTGAAACATATAAAAGGACAATTTTTCATTATATTCCCACTGCTTCAAGGCCTGTTCCATCTCTTGAGGCATCACTACAGAGCTGCTGCCTTGGCTGGAAGTCACATGATAAAACTCTGCAACCTTTGCCAGCTGCTCCCGAAGGTATCTGGTTATAATTTGAGTCCATTCTACAAAATAAGTTTACAATTAGAACACTTCACTTCAGATGATAAAATGTTTCTGTCTCAGTGAGGATCACAACAAATTTATGTTGAAAAGTATTTATCCAAAATATTAACACGCAGTCGCATAACGCAGCACCACTGTGAATTAACAGGAGCTTTACGTGCCTCCCCTGCGCACTGCTCTCAAAGCACACGTGCTGTCAAGTGTGTAAGCAGCCTGCTAGCTCAGCGTGATGTACGAGCACAGAGACAAGCCATGTCTCCAGGGAAACACCTGTCTCTTTCATCAGAGTTCAGCCTTCAGCCTCTGAACAGCTTTGAAACAGATAAATATACTTCAGTACTTCCTTCCTTCCAGAATTTATTCCCCTCTTCCCTCTTCCTTCAAAACCAACCAACAAAAAAAATGAGCAGGACTTTGCACAAGCACTAGCATACAACACTGCCCTCTCTACAATCGCTCTGAAACTGACTCTGGATTTTGACTCTGATGAGAATGCACAAATTCAGAGGCAGTCTTTCAGGTCATCCTGATCAAGACAGTGCAGAGCTCTGCAAGTGCAACTCATTCGCTCTGCTCTACGGCAGGGAAGTCACTGGGTGCTGTTCATCAAACACACAAACCCACCGAAAGCTATCAGCTTTTCTTACACTTCAGAAGTGCTTTAATATTTAGGATAACTGAGAGAAATGAGTGAAAAAAGCAAACTTGCTTGATCATATACATAAAACTTTGGGAAAAACAAAATGGTAAGGAAGGCATTCTCTGAACAGTGTAACTGGAACAGCCAGAGATTTCTGCTAGTATCTCCCAAACATCTGATGGAGTTGCATGTAGCCTGCATGCAGCATGTTTTAGATGAGCTCTTCTATGAATGAACAATGCAATTACTTTGACAATCTGAATTTGCTCACTGTCAGAGTTAAGGGAACTCTGACACAACTCAGACACAGCTCTGTTCACCGATATCTATCCAGCTCAGATCTCAGCTACTGCCCTGCTTCTTCTATTCCCCTTTGAATTTGCAACTGGAAGTTCTATCAACACATACAGAATATACATTAAATGCTTTTCTACCCAAATCTGAAATTTCTGTATGAAGTCATTGGATTTTAGTGTTTTCATACAGCTATTTAGCTACATTACTTCAAACGTTCACTCACTTTTGGAGAAACAATTCTGAATCCACCACATCACGCTTGTTTTCATGTCAAAGTACAAAAGAAAAATTCTCACAAAGCAATTGCCAATATCTCTGTGCTGCTGAGTTAGAAACATCACAACACAACCACCTTTCTGCTCCCCAGAGCACAGATCTAAAGCTTTAGGGGGAATGTCAAAGAATACACGATAACACACATCGAATTACATCCCCAAATAACCTAACCTGGCTCGCAGGCCACGGCGCACGCTTACACACAGAACGCCCAGGCCAAGTCCTTTACAAAGAGAAGCAGCACCTGCAGCTACTGGCTGCCTGCCCCCCACGCAGCGCTGCCCAGCTGCAGCACACCCCCAGCAGGACCACGGCGTCACTGCCTCCCACCGAGTCCCTGCCTCCTACAACAGGGCACGGTCTGAAGCAAGTGCAGGACAGGGAAGCAGTGCACGAGAAAGCCTGTCAGTACTGCAGCCACCCCTACAACTGAGGAAGGGACAAACGCATCGTATTCAGCAGCAAACCATGCCACAAGGACTCCACCTCTCCCATTTTTAAAGAAAGGAAGGGGAAGGAAAAGTCTGTTTCAGGCTCTCTTGATACAAAGCCTTGTGTGAAGGACAGAAGGCAAAGCTGAGAGTAGGAAAGATGGAGTCTCGTGGTCCTGCTAGGTAGTTCCAAAATCACTGAGATACAATTCACCCCATGCCAGCAGGAGCAGCAGCACACGGGAGCAGGGCGCTGTGCTCATCCCCCACCAAACCTCACTGACCTCACTGCAGCACAGCAACCCACAGAGACCCAACCTGACACGACATTCTGGGCAGTTGCTATGGTGCTGCGTGGGGCGACCACAGACTGCCTCCCCCCTTGCTCTCTGTCACCAGACTTTTTTCTTTTTTTTTTTTTAATTAAAACTATAACAAAGAATAAGCTGAAAAAGCGTGGTAGAAGATGGTTTTTGGTCTTTATTTAGACACTCGAAGTGAAAATGAGTGTTACAAGCCTAAGAACAAAAACAAAAAACAAAGCAAAGTGGTAGAAACAACAGAATGAGTTGGTAGAAAGATGCAGACATCTCTCACAGCAGAACGGAGATGCTGCAAAACAGCATCTGATCACAGATGCTTTAAGAACAAAAGAGGAAAAAGTTCATTCCAAGCAGTGGAAAAGCCGTAGGTAGAGTATAAGAGCTATGAGAGCAGTTTGGTAATATTAGGGTATCTTTTGTCCCTTAGAGGTGTTCATTGTTTGGCCGGCTGCCCTGGTGTCAGACAGCGCCATTTGCCATCAGTACTTAAAATACATGCATTGTCACTTATGTTTGAAATCAGCATCTTGTTCCAGGCTTTCTAAACCAGCAGTTCAGGTTGCTCCTGGGTACCACTTCGCACAGCCTTCGCCACACCTGCCCCCCCACCAAGGGCTGGGATCGGTGGGTAAGACACAGCACAGCCAACTCCTCAGCCGTGCCTGGAGACTGAGGGACAAATCGGCTGGGAGGAGACCGAGCGGTGGGGCAGCAGTTGTGCTGCACGGCTCTTTGTACTCTTTGACACACAATTCTAAGCAAAACCGATTAAAAAGCATTTCTAACTGCACAGGCATTAAGTAACACTGATGCAACGAACAAGAGCAGCAGGTCCTTTCAGCTATCACTACGCATTTAGATATCAGAGCTGTTTACCTACCAGTATTTGGATCAGTGGCCTGGCGTTTCTTGATTTTAGCTTCAGAAATAGCAGCATAGTAGGCACATGTCATTTTGACCAGCCATGCTGCTCGCAGCAGTGGTACAGAATATTTTGCTAAGTAAGCAAAAACATCTTCTTTTTTACTGAGAATTGGAACCTGAAATGAAACAGGAAGCAAGTTACAGCACAGTGCAAACAGCAGTAGATCTGCAGGTTCACCCTGGCCTCCCCTGCTAACTGCCAGGACAGCAGCAGAGCTCTTCATCAACCAGGGAAGCCTCTAGGCAAAACCCATTGCCTAGACACATACAAAGAGACTTGACAATACAAAAGAGCCACCCCACGCTTTCCCAAGGTTACACCTGGTAACATCCTTTCCCAGCTCTGAGATGCCTACAGGCCACTAGCAAACCTCTCAATTCTGCCAAGGACATCCAAAGTGCAGAAAGAGGCCTGCAAGCTGATCCTCAGAACTTCTGGAAAATAAAGACAGGTCAAGATTTTCGTTAAGAGTTCAGTTGCACAGATGCTCCCTGTATCTTCAGCGCCTCTGGTTAGAGCCTGTAATGATGGAGTGTGCCAGGGAAGCAAGCTGGCCAGCTGTGACACCTGCCCACATGCAGAACAGGGTTGGTCCCACAAGACTTCATGATGAAAAGTCCCCCTGTGCTGTCACAGCAGTTCTCAAACCCTTCTGCACAAAGGTAGCACCACTTCCAAAAGCATTGTTAAATATGAGAAAAAGACATTTCATAACCAGTGGAGACAGAAGGGAATGGAGGCACAAATGCTGCACTACCAAAATGCCTGGAAGAAAAAAGGTGCATCAATGCAGCAAACAAAGCACACATCCTTTCCAGTAAGACTCCTCTGAGGTCACTCTAGGGACTCTACCCAGTTAGTTTCACGGGCCTTTTAACATGCTTATACACCCTTGCTCAGACGCCTGTAACTCCATTTCTGTTTTTGTTTTTTTAAAGCATAAACAATGAAAGAAATCTGTGCAGTGCTTCTATTCATAACGTTAACATCTAACAGGGTTAAAGGAAAACTCTGTATTAGCAGTATGCTTGCCACAGAAAAGCGTGTTTTGCTGGTGACCCTACTGGTGGCAAAGCAGCTCATGTTCTTTATCAGCCAGTTACTTACACTTCACTGGTGGGATGAACACGTGTTTGGGACCTCTAGATTCAAACTGAATTGTTCAGTTTATTCTCCTCTTTGTTAAGGAACTGCAGAATGCTAAGGCAAGGAATAAAATTTAAGAGCTCAATGTTATTCTTTGCTAGCGAAACCTCATTAGTTGCGCATTACTCTTACCTCAGTAAAAAAGGCACAAAGGGTACAAAATTATAGACTTACTTTTTTTTGAAAGCGGATATATCTGAAACTCTAAACCTTTTATGAATAAAAGGAATATTTTATGAATACTGCCTTATCCTTATAGACCAGTTCAGTACAATTCAACATCCAAGAAATAGGAGCAGTACTCTTATACCTTTTTTGCTAACACAGTCAGTGGTTTACTTCCTGCTAAATCTGTGAACCAGTTGTGAATTGCACTCTGAGAGCGAGCAGTAACCAGCCAGTAGTTGTCTTTGGCATTTACTTGTGGTTTCTTCTTTCCTGTGTCCTGGAACGTGTTAAGTTTTAGCTTTTCTGCTAATATGCTGCTGAAGTAAGCGCCAATCTGGTGGGTAAAAAGAAAAACAAACACACGTATGACAAGGCAGTTAGCAAGCTTCTACTGCACATGAACGCACAGGGGACTTCCATCTCTATAGACGCAGCCATCGCGCCAGTCCAGGCTATCAGCCTAATAAGATTACACTTCAATTCCTCACGGACAGAAGATGGAGATCCTGGCACTAAGAACCCCTGCAACACTTCTGCAGTATCAGCAAAGAAGCTGCACAACACCAAAACCAAGGCAAAGAAGACCAGGCCTCGAAGATACCAGAGACACAGCTACCACTTAGGACTGGGCTGCAAGTCCCCTGAGCCACATCACACCAAGAGCTGCACAGCTCAGATCTGGGACCTGGCTCAGTGTATCCCACAACTGCCTGAGAGCATCCCTCTTTTCAGCATTCTAGCACACCACAGCTACATACCTGGTTTTCACTTCTATTAAGAACAAGTCTTACTGTCACAACAACTGCATTCATTGTCTTTCCATCATCTGTTACAGCAGGCAAAAATGCCACGATTTGGACAAGCTGCTGAGTCCTGACTCCTACGAACACTGCCTCCACTACCACTCCATAGCTTCCAAATGAAAAATACCATAAGATTGCCCTCCCCAGCAGTTTCAATCCCAAAGCAGCATGCAAAAAAAAAATTAAAAAAAAAGCCCAAGAAAGGTTCGAATTGCTGTGCAAGGTCATTTGCATATCAAGGTTACTGCAATAGAAATTAATTTTCAGGCTTGCCAGTTAGAATAAGACATTCGATTTTCTAATAAGTATACCTGCAGATTCTGAGCTTATCTTGATAATTCTTCCAAACAACTATAAGCAATTCCTTGTGAATTTTTATTTGAGTTCTCAGCTACGCTCAGTAGTCAAAACAAGATTAATTAAAATAGCAGACAGTAAGTACTTGCAGGTGGCAACTCCAGACAAACAAAACCAGAAGAATGTAACAGGAAACTCTTTATCATCCCAACAGTAACAATAGGAACCTTGTAATTTACTTGTATCACTTCTCATTTCAGATTTACTCACTGCTAAAATAAAAGAGCATCACTGTAGAAGTAAATTTGCATTTTCCAATAAGCCATGAAATGTTACATATTTTAAGAGTCAAACAGCAGAAAATTACTTTGTCAGAAAACATTTTAGACAATTTTGATAGCTTGTGTGCCAGCTTCCCTCTGCAGACTGGTAACAGCAGGTAGCAGAAACGCCGCACAGCGTTCCTATATTCTGTAATTAACTTCAACACGAAGACTTCCAACTAGAAAGCAAAGCAGTCGAGAACCAAGTGTAACCATCGTCAGCTAGGGAGCAAGTTAAGTGAACATTCGGACTGAAAAGGCCCGTCCTACCTTAGAGGCGTTGATGACGACGTTTCTAGCAGAACCGTGCTCGTCTCCAGAGAAGGCAGGCTGATTACTGAAGCCTTGCTTTACATTCACCGCAGTAAGTTCGTCCTGCAGTGTCGCAAGGGTGAAAAATGAAATGACAGTTTAGGATGTCACATCACTCCGAGCAGCATGCTTTTATAAAGAAGTTTCATGTAATTGCTAGGCCCTCGCAGCTGAACAACCCTTGAAACGTACTGTGTGTTCACACGAATCTAGTGAGGAGAAACACCACGTTCTCCTGTTCCCATTAAGTGTTCTCACTGCAGACCTCAAGGCCGTAACGCGATAAGGACGCAGGCTGTGCTGCTGGAAGAGGACTGCTGCTCAGGGGAAGGCAGCAGAAAGCAAGGCCTGCTCTCCTCGCTTGGGCTGTCTGTGGCTCATCCTGAGGCCCCGCTGCCAGGCAGCAGCGTCAGAGAGCAGGGCTGCTTGGGCAGGGAGCTTGGGCAGCTGGGGAGCCTGCAGGCAGCGCAGCCTGAGCACACGCTGGGGAGCTCACAGGGCCCTCCCTGAGAAGGCAGGACCTGCCATCAGCAAACAAATCACCTGCCCCAAAGGTGCTTCATCAGCTCCGCAAGGTCAGGATAAAAGCAATCCCCGAGATTTCTAGCAGATTTACGGGGGGCAACCTATGGAAACAAAGAGCATCTGCCACGCCACCAAGTAAACAAGACAGGACAAAATAAAATAAGAAGATAGCAACTTCATTGGATTTCCTTACTTAGTTTTGGAAACGTGCATCCTCCAAAATAGCAACCCAGAAGCTTCCATTCGTTTTACTCTCTTGTGCTTTGCAACACGCTTTGCTTTGCGGTACTTTCACAGAGTTTGGGAGCAACATAGAAGACAGCACTGTATTTAGAAGAAATTTCAGCCCTCTAGGGTTTAAGAAGTTAGTGAGCCTCATCTAAATTGTAAATGAAATCAACAAGAAGTGGTGGAACGCTCCTCCACCCACACTATCCCCAAGACAGCCTTGAAAACAGATGAATGCAGAGATGAAAACCATAAAAGAGATTATAAGCAAATAAATAAAAGGTAAATGGCAAACAGATGGAGGTCTGTGTTACTGTTAGAACCATATCCATAGATGACCCCAGTTCTGCTATCTTTAAACTCTTACCTTTCTGAAAAAAGCTGTCTAGATATCACCATACTGAAAATAACCGAGAGCCGTATGTCCTACAGCTGCAACCACTGCCGTGGGAGCAAGCTGGGATGGGCTGACAGCACAAACACAGCGACGCTTTGTTTTGTTTTTTACGTTTGGCTCTGGTTATCAGTACAACTTCTCCTGCCTTCAGCAGGGGCTCAGAAATTTTAAACACGGAACACAGGACAGTTACAAACGCAAACACCAGCCAGCAAATAAACAGATAACACCACCTGGGAGCACAACGCGAAGAGTTCAGCTGAACGCTCACAGGAGCTCTCCCGATGTCTCACCTCACCCCATTAATGGGCTCAGGGTCATTATTTTCCAGCGCAGCTGTTCCAGTGGAAGGCAAAACTCCCTACACAGAGCAGCAGCACAGCTAAGTAAGTATCCTTCCCTTGGCTGGATCTGCAAGTCCCTTCACAAGGACAAACACAGGAATGCCGCACGACGCGGCCCCTCACTATGCTGTGTGCACCAGACCCTCCTGGCTCCTGCAGGGACAGTGAGCTTCTTCACAAACATTAAGAAGGGTCCAACCAAGACCAGTCAAGGCTTAAAATGGTTCTGAAATTTAAACCGCCAAATAAACACGCAGACAGATGGTAAAAACCCAACAGACAGCGAACAGAGCTCTGTTATCACTGTGGGACGAGTCAAACTGAAGAATTTTTCAAACACATTTTTGTCCCCCTCACCCCAAAACTCTCCTTCAGAGAGAAACCTAAGAGTTCACATTAGACTCGTGAAAGGAGCGCCGCGGATCTGAATGCAGCCGTTCCTTTTAGATGCACTCTTTGACCCCATCTCTGCCCCACGTCTCTCCCACACACAGGTCCCACTTTCAGCAGAGCCGCAGCCACCGCCGAGACCTCAGCGCTGTGAGAAGGGGCCGGCACTGCGCCCTGCGCCCTGCATTGCAACCGCGGCCACGGAGCCCAGCTGGGCCGGGCCTGCACTGCTGGATGTTGGGTTTGTTCTGTGCAGCAGCCCCCTAAAAGGTATCCCACCAGTTACACATTGAGGAGCAACCCGTGCTTCAAAAGAAGGAGAAGAAATTATCACACACAGAGGAGCGGTACCCCTGGATCCCAGCCGGCGCCGATGGAAGCTGCACACAGCCCTGCACTGAGGCTCCGTCCCGCAGCCCGGCTCAGCTCACAGCAGCCCTGTGCGCCGGGCCAGGACCACGCGCAGAGAAACCTATTGCAAAAGTACTTCTACCGCTCAAACGCCAACTTTATTTCAGCACGACAGGTGCAGCAGCGTAAGGATGAAAAGCAGAAGGACGCTGGAGGGCAGAACGGGCAGAGATGCCCCAGGGGTCGGCAGAGGGCTGGAACGTGCACATTTCTCTGCGTCAGCCCAGGCCGCTGCCAATGCAGCCGGAGGGACGCCGGTCAGCCATCGGCCTCAACGGCCCGCTTTCCAGAGATCTCAAAAGCAGACGGGCCAAGAGGGCAGCGACGAACCCTCCCTGCCGGACCGCAGCGGCCGCTCCTCCGGCCCTATCAGCCCGGCGGGTCGGGGCACGAAGGGAGCGCAGGGAAGCAGCGCGGGAGTGCAGCCCGGGGCAGGGAGCGGGGAGCGGCTGCGTGCGGCGGCCACGAAGGCTCCGAGATCCGCGCCGCCGCGCTCACGCGGCCCGACCCGAGGCCTCTCCCGGCCACCCGGAGGAACGGCGGACGGGAAGCACCGCGCGCCGAGCCCTGCGCTCCGCGGACGCGCGGAGCAGAACGGCCCCCGTCCCACACTGCGCGCGGCCCCCGGGTCCCCACGGCCGGGCCGCGGCACCCAGCCGCCCTCGCGCCGGGCCGGGCCCCGCGGGCGCCGCGCTGCGTTTGGAAGCGCGGCCGAAGCTCCGCTCGGGGCCGCGGAGCCCTTCGACCGCCGCGCCAGCAGCCGCGGCCCCGCACAGCCCGGCCCGGCCCCGTCCCACCCCCAGCTCGCCGCAGAAAATGCAAGTCAGCGGCGGCTCCGCAGCGCCCGACGCCGCTCAAAAGTTTCGGGGGAGGCGCCGGGCCGGGAGCCGAGGGCGGCGGCCGGGAGTGGGGCGGGCCGGGCCCCGTGCAGCCGGCACAGCGCGGCACTGCATGGAGCGGAGCGGCACGGCACGGCACGGCGCTGCATGGAGCGGCACGGCGCGGCGCGGCGCGGCTCACCTCCTTCTGGCGCGGGTCCTGCGGATAGACGTCGGGCGGCCCCAGGCGCGGCCGCTTGAGCGGTCTCTGCTCATAGCTGAGGAGCCCGAAGGCGGCCATGATCGCTCATGTTCGCCGCGCGGCGGGCGGGCGCTGGAGCGGGCTCCGAGCGGCAGGGAGCAGCACTCGGCGCTCGCCCCCCGCCTCAGCCCCCGCCGCGCCGGGGGTTGGGCTGCGCGCCGCCGCCGAGGCCGGGCACGGGGCGGGGGCGGCTCCGCTCCGCGCGCTTCGCGCCGGGCACGCCGCCCTGCGGAGCCGGCCGTGACGCCGCCCCGGCCCTCCCGCGGCCCCGGGTGAGCGCTCCCGTGCCCCGGCCCGGCGTGCTCGCTCGCGGTGTCGCTCTCCCATTCGCGACACCGTTAATTTTAGCGAGCGAATAATTCGCCGAGGACGATCGGTCGATCGCCGCCCCGGCCGGCTCCTGGCTCCCGGCCGGCAGCACGCGCCCGGCTCTGCGGCTCCCCGCGCTGCCCCGTCGCCTCCCCGGGAGCAGATCGGGCCCCGCCCCCGGCCGGGCATCGCGGCGGCACCCGGCGTGCGGCCCCGCCACGCGCTGCCCCGGCCCGGCCCGGCCCCGCGGCTGCGGCACGCGCTGTGCCTCCTGCGGGCGGAGCGGCGCGTGGCTCGGCGCTGCCCAGGGCTCCCGCTGCCCCAGGGCCGGGCGGTGAGAAGGATGCCGGCACAGCCGTTGGTGCCGGTTAACATCTCCGGAATAAAAGCGGCCGCAGCTTCAGCCTTAGGCTCCCTCCGTGCCCCAGAGACGCTTACCTCCCTCCCTGAAGCAGGACTGCGGCCTCTATCCCAGCTTGCAGCGTGTCCTCTTGTCTTTTGAGTCCTCTCCCAGCTCAGGGCCCATCTTCCAATCCGCTGCGCTGACAGCTGCATCAGTGCTGCATCAGCACTGTAAAAGCATGGAAACTATTTTTCCCCTTTCTATCCACTGCTTTTACTGGATCCTCTCCTCGTGCTGCATCCCCACACAATGTATTTTAGAAACACTGGGTCAAATGGTGAGTTGCAAACAGTTCTGAATGCACTTAATAACAGTACTCTACAAGTTAATTAAGAGATTACTATTGCCAAAAGCAGGAAATATAGGCAAACTACATTTCTTTGTCTCTAAGCAATTATATATATATATATATATATATTCAAAAACCCAAGATAAATTAAAAGATGAAGCTAAATTAGGCAGCTCTGGTTTGGGACACTTTCCCAACAGCTCTTCTGACCGTACTTGGCCCAAAGCCACATCCCACAGACCAGCAGCTCCTCAATCCCACCAGCGGATAAATCCAGAACATCTCCTCAATGATGCTGGCATGCAGAATAGCAAAACCACTGTTGTGACCCCTAGCTTTGGTAAGGTTCACATCATGCATATTTTAAGATTAGGTGTTTGACAAAGTCTGGATGTATTCAAACACACATCTCCATCTTCCAAAGATTGAGGTGAAGCAGAATGTCTGACAGCTGCTTACTAGCCCTCTGTTCTGTACTGATTTCCCTGTGCTTTACATGCTGTGTACTCTTGTCTTTTGAGCCTACAAACATCCTGGTCTGGAGCTTTAGTTTCTTCCTCCTCAAGAAGCACAGCAGCTGGACCCAGGTCAGCTGGCCCTGTTCAGAGGAACCGGCTTCTTGCTCATAGGAGGCTTCCTCAGAGTAATGATCCTTGGGAAAGACCCCTGCAGTTGTTGCTTTGGGGATTTTCTAGCATGTTCTGTGCCCTGTAACACTCGTGCTGCAGAATGCCTCAGGACCATTCCCAGTTCCCATTCATAAAAGCATGGAATTTTCAAAGGCATAAAATACTGCTGCGTTTGAAAACGCCACCAGAAGGCTGAATCGTGACACAAATTCAGCAGCAATACGACTGCAATGAGATTATTTATTTCCCCCATTAAATTCTTCCTACAAACCTGTTAGATATATACACATAGGCTCAGGTCTTTGCTCTCGTTGCTATTTTGTGTGATAGCTGTGCCTTAATGTTCCTGTCCCTCCTCAGGCAGCAGTCAGCGCGTTCTGAGCGTCCCCATCACCGCTCCCAGCCTCCCCTCAGCGCCGAGCACAGCGCCATCTCCCGGTTATTCGCAATGATCACAGCAAAAGGCGCAGCTTTAAGCTCGGCTTAAATAATCGTTCACCTGCACACAGCCTTGCTTCCTTTTAATTCTATGGAGTGTTCCTGCTGCAGACAGGCATACAGGTAACAAACTACCCCTGAACTGATCCGATCAGAGAACGGAAAGGGGGAAAAAAACCAAAGCCCTGTTCGGCTCCAAACGCGGGGCCGATCAGCTCCTGGAGGGGCAGCGGGGACAGGACAGGCGCCGGGCCCACGCCACGTGAGCACGCACGCAGGAGCCGCCGGGTGCAGGTGGGGTCACCCGGCCCAGCCCGAGCTCCGTGCTGCCCTCCCCTGCACTGGGGCGGCTGCCGTAACGAGCAGAGCAGCTCGGCACCGCCGGCTCTGAGGGATTCCCAGCACACAGAGCCCTCTGAAAGCCTCCTTTCTGCACGGCCAATAGCTCAACGGGCAGCCGAGCCCGGCCCTGTCACAGCCTGCCCAACCAGACAGCCGGGCAGCGGAGCGCTCGTTGAATTACACGTTCCTCGTTACCTTACTCCTCCACTATCAAGTGACACCGAGGACGGACCGCATCGCCCCGCAGTCCGTTCGCGGCTCAGTTAGAGGAGCTGCAGGAGAATGGGGAGGAGCGCACGCTGCCGGCGCCTCCCGGCGATGGGCACCGCGGCAGCCCCCCGCTGAGAGCGCAGCCCGCGCAGCGCCATGCCCGCCCCGCAGAAGAAAATCCTCTTCTGCCTGGCTGGGGCGTTCAGCTTCGTGTGCGCCCTGGGGACCGCAGCCGCCATCGGCACCCAGCTGTGGGTGAAGGGAACCATCCTCTGCAAGACGGGCGCGCTGCTGGTCAACGCCACCGGGCCGGAGCTGGAGAAGTTCATCGGGGAGATCCGCTATGGGCTCTTCCACGGCGAGCGAGTGAGGCAGTGCGGGCTCGGGGGGAGGCCCTTCCAGTTCTCATGTGAGTAACAGAGGCGCCTAAATGACTGAATGCTGCTCGGGGCTGGGAGGACCGACCCTGTACCTCACAGGGCTCAACAGGAGAAAAATGCTCTAAAGCCAAATGCTGCTCTTCATCTTTTAGTTTTCAGCTTTAAATTACTTTTTTTTTTTCCTGACACTAGCAAAGCTTGCTAACATTTTCAGCAATCTATGTTTCAATTACAGTCATTCACATCTGAAAAATATATATGCTATTACTTTGAATATTTTTGTTTTCCAATTAATCTTTGTCATCCTCCTGTGTGTGCCAATGCCACGACCTCTGTTCTGTTACGAAAGACAAAGCTAGCAGGAAACCCACAAAGGAGCTGAGGCATAGGTGCACACTGCTGCTGAAACAAAGCAGCCAGAAGTTTGCAGTCTGCAGTATGGACTGAAAACTGCTCGCCTGTTACTGGCTGACATTCAGTCAACTGATGTGCAAATTGAGCTTGGTACCCAACATACCAAATTTTACCATAGACTGTTGGAAATGGCTTCGCTTTACACGTGATACTCATAACCTCTCATCCCTGAGGATAAGGTTGATGGAATGATGCAGGAAAGACAGTTTGCCTTTAGCAGCTCACAGTCACCTCCTACAACATACCCTGCATGCCACCCGCAGTTATTACAAAACACATTTTGGGAGCAATCTGCTAAAACAGCTCCAAGAAGTACTCCAGTGAAGTTAACCCTCACTGTAGCTGTACACTTTTCATCTCTGCTCAGAAGTGTCATCTAACCAAAGTTTGTTACGCGCACATTCGCTGCACCAAGCAGAATGCACACGAGGAGCACACCAACGTCTGTGCTGCACAGCGGCGGCGCATTCCCGCATGGCTGGTGCCTGCAGTGTGCTCTGTCTGCAGGCTGAGCTGCAGGAGCCCAGCAGGGCAGGCTGTGAGCTCTCACCAACTGGCCATGAGAATGTTGGCATTTTCATTACAATTTGTTCTCTGATCATCTTCTGTTTAGATTAAAGAGCAAATACAACACTGCTACTCCAGTAGGGCTCAGAGCTCCATGTGCATCCCAGACTGCAGCACGGCCACACAGCAGTGCCATGCGTGGTGATGCTCATCAGTGTGTCTAAGAGAAATGGCGTATAAAATAGGCCAAGTGATTGAGTTCAGTGTTTGTTCCACTAAACGCTCCCCCCTGACCACTACATCTCTTTTAATTGTGAAATGGATTTGCTCTGCCAGCAAGCTCTGCTCAGCCAGGAAAGGCCTTCTGCCTCATTTACTCCTGCTGCTTCTCATCAGTTTCTAGGTCAGCAGTTCATTTTCTAAAGGTCGCAGGCTTGCACACTAACACAGTATTTCATTCATTACTGGGCGTGCTTTTCTTGCAAGATGGTATTGCTGCTGAAATTAATTTTTCCCTTATATGTCACAAAATTGTAGTGACAAAAACTATAAATGCGGGTGCCAAGGGAAAGATCCAGCACAGTGCAGTAACTTCTCCTTAAAGAACAAAATCCCATATCAATAAATCGAGTTGTTGTTCTCCATCTCCTCTCAGCTCATTCCCTTGCTTTTTGGGCCTTCTGCTTCAGATATGATGCATCCCTTGAGCTTTTTACTCACAGACACAGGACAGGAACCCCATCTTCAGGGTGTCCACATCTCCCCTTGGCTGCAGCTCCTGATGGGCACTGCACATAGCAGGGGGTTGAAACTAGACGGTCATTGTGGTCCTTTGCAACCCAGGCCATTCTATGATTCTATGACTGATTGTATGACTCACCTTCAGGATGACTTTGGGAGCACAAAGAGAACTTTGGGGCTTCCTGTGTGCCCCTCCAGTGAGATCAGTAGTGGGGGTGGAGGACAGACTGCACTTGGGAAAGCATAGTTTGAAGCAATAAGCACAGATTAGCAGGAAAGCCTGGGCATGACTTCCAAATTAACCTTGCTTAATGTTTATAATATTTTTTAACTTCACTTTCAGTTTTTCCAGACTTGCTCAAGATTATCCCTGCGAGCATCCACGTCAGCGTCATTCTCTTCTGCACAGTGCTGATCATCTTCACGCTGGTGGGAACGGGCTTTTTCCTGTACAATGCCTTCGGCAGCCCCTACGAAACACTGCATGGCCCCGTGGGGCTGTACCTGTGGAGCTTCATCGCCTGTGAGTACCCTCTGCAGGCTGCGCATCCACTGCGGCGTGCAGCCACGGCACGGGGACCAAACAGCGTGAGGGGCGGGCAGGAGGGGCTGGTTTTGCTGCACGGCTTTGTGCACGGCAGAGCAGAGCACGGGGCACGGATGCTGCCCATGGTGTGTTGGCAGCAGGGTGGGTGGGAGCCAACCCCCAGTAGCAGGGCAGTTCCAGCAGCCCAAAGGCCCCAGGGACACCGCGCTGTTCCTGCAGGGACCGCACCGATGGGCATCTTGCGCTCCTTCCAGGTTCCTGCGGCTGCCTCATCATGATCCTCTTCTCCTCCGAGGTGAAGATCCACCACCTCTCAGAGAAAATTGCTAACTTTAAGGAGAAAAGTTTCACATTTAAGACCCACAGTGAACGGTTTGCAGACTCCTTCTGGATCATCCTGGCCTGCTCCCTGGTGCACTTCCTCAACACGCTGCTGATACGCCTGGCCGGGTTTGAGTTCCCCTTCTCTAAACCCAAGGACTCAGGGACAGCCACTGGTGCCGCAGACCTAATGTACTAGAGTCACACAGCGTGAGGACAGAGGTGTTCATCACTGCTGCCCTCAGCAGCCGCCACCCACACCAGCTTTTAAGGAAGTTAAAAACAAGAGAAGGTTTCAGGTAACTGTTGTGTGACACACGCAGTAAATAAAAGATAACGTGCTAGTTGATAAACCCAGATCAGAATACCCTTTCTCTCTTGGACTAAAGCCTTACTGAGGCATCTGCTTCTCTTTCCTCCAGAGCTGATTTGAAAAGCAGCTGCTGTGAACAGAACAGAGAACTCAACAGCACAGAGCTGGCGCAGAGGCACAGCAAGGCGATTGCCATGCAGCCACCTCCCATCACCAGCACAGCTTCACCCACTTGCAGCTCTCAGGGAGCCACAGCACAACCCCTGCAGCACTGGGCAGCAGGGAACAGGGCAGGGAGGAGTGCCCGCTCTGCTTTTGGCACCAGCCCTGCCACAGACTCGCAGGGGAAGACAGCATGAGGGCAGGGGATGCCCAGCCCCCGAGTGCCCTGCTGACACCACACAGAGGCATCATTTCTATCCATAAAGAGTTCTGAGCTTTAAAAACCTAATCTTTAACTCCCCAGAGCTCCATTTTATAGAGCAATCCACACAGCAAGAGCTTTGTGCCTCAGGATAAGGTGCTGTATGCAGCAATATAACGCACTCACACTGCTGCACCCCAAGATGAGGGGTGAACCCAGGGGCAGAGCAACGTGAGCTCAAACCCAGCAGCGCCCACCAGGGCTATGAGGATCTGCTGCCAGGAGGCAGCAAGTTGTCACCAAGAAGCACAAATAAACACGGACAAAATGGGCTGAAACACCACAGCCAGCACACGCATGCTGCAGCAGACCAGGCACTGACAAGGGAAAGCCTGAGAGTCTCCAACACAAGCAGCGATGAAACTTTGAGCAAATGAATGTATTTGCCTCTAAGCCCTTACCTCCCAGTCAGGCAAGGTGCTCCAGCCACTCACCAGATGCACTGTGCTCACCCCCCAACCACAGGTGCACAGAAGGGCTTCATCCTTCCAACGCTGCTGCACAGAGACACCACACAGAGCACTCAGCAGAAGAGGAGCCAGGGGGACCTGCCCAGCTCCCATTTATCTGCAGAGGTCGGCTCCTGCACAGCTGTGTGCCATGAGCAATCCTCTCACAGCCACATGCAGCAGCCCCAGCATGCAGGGCCTGGTTCTGGGAGCCCCAAGCTGCAGTGGTGTGCAGGCTGACCTTGCTGGTACAGACACCCATTTTTATACTTTCACCATGAATGGCAAAACATTCAGTGCTGGCTGCTCGTTCTGCCTGTGCGACGTTTGGCACCCACAGCCCTGCTCCTCTGAGCCTCTTACAGAGCAGCTTCGGCCTGGGCTGTGCGATGCACGCCTTGTTCCTAAGCGTGTGCAATGGTGTCTGCAAGGTGCCATGACCACCTACAGTTCATTTACAATTCTCTTCCTAATTAATATGTGTGCCTTTATTAATTAATGACGGTATGTCTTTTTGACACGTAATTTCTACCACGTTCCACTGTATTATTTACTAAACCACAATTAATGAGGAGTAATATTCCACCCTCCCTGCTCCTGGTGTTGCATGGATTGTCCTCCTCTGCAGTACTGCTGCCCACTGGTGGGGGGATCAGGCCGCTCTCAGTTCTGTGTCCACCACAGATGCCCCTGTCTGCTCTGAAGGAGCAACATTTGTAAAATAAAGAACTGCACAGACCTGCCTCAGTGCTGATGGGCAACCCACTCCAGTCACATTTGTTGTGCGGTGGAGAAGGGCCCAGCTGCTGGGGAGCCCTTCACAAAGAGCACTTCCATCCCACTCCATCTCATCCCCATCCCGACCCATCCCACCCTACCCACAACCGTGAGACCAGCTGTTACTGCCATCCTTGCCCAGTTCCCAAGGCAAACAGAGCAGCTGATCAGCAAACCAAGCTGGGGCACTGTGTGTCTGAGCACCCAATGCAGGAGCTGCAGCACGCGTGGTGCTCCGCTCGTGCTCCTGGATGAACACCAGCAAACACCAGCGTGCGCTCTGTGCTTCGCTGTGAATCCACGAGCATCAGCTACAGCTTTTCCCTGTGTCGTTTCTAGAATGGTATTTTTCATGCTTAAAAAAAAACAAATAGTGAGGAGAAATATCTGAATATATTTTGAAAGTTTTCCTGAAAATTCAGATCTTTTATTATCACAATAAAAAATAGCACACAGGTGTGTCTGTACATCTAAACAGCGTTAGAAGTACGCACGGACTGGCTGGGGTGGGAGTCAGGCTCCTCCAGGGGTCGGGTTCTGAGCAGGGAGCACAGAGCGTGTCCGACGCTCATTAAAGTTTCATCACGATGTAACAGCAGCAGGCAGACGAGAGGACGAGGGCTGTGCAGTGGGCAACTGGCTCTGCTCCCCTCTGCTGCACACCAGAGGGTGCCAATGGGGGAGCGAGGGCTGAGCACACGGAGCATGCAGTGCACACTGCTCACAGCTGAGCAGACGATGCACGCTGCACACAGTGAGCACACGGTGCCCCAAGCAGCTCTGGATGAGATCTCCAGCAGAATTTCAGATCTAGACAAATGGAGAAAAATTTTCAGTTTCTGTGGGTAAGTTTTTTAGTCCGCTTCATTATTATCGCATTCTAAATTCCAGAGTTCTAAAATGTTGTTAATTTTAATATGACTTTTTGTGATGTGTTGTTATTATTACTAATATTATGTTGTATATTGTTAGTAAAAGCAGCAGCTTTTACTCGCTTTCTCTCCTGCAGTTCTCTTCTGGCTGCCTCCCATTTCCAAATGCATTACAACACCTCTATTTTCTTTTAACGTGCATCTCCTTTCCCTTTGCAGCCGGGAAGGCAGTCAGACCAGCCCCCAGGTGGGTGTTTCTCTCTCGGTTGTGCTGTGCTCTCATCCCCAGGCACTGCAGTCCCTCTGCGGTGCCCACACCGACATGCTCACACTCCTCTGGACACGTGTGTGTGCTTCATGTTTTCTAAAGGGCCGTTTTCCCAGTCTGAACCAAAGCAGCGGGGCAAACGTAAATTACCCTTTCTGACCCTGCTTAACAGTTTTTGTGGCCAATTTAAGAACATGGGGGAAAAAAGCTATGAAATGAAGAACTACTCAATGTGTTTGGACCCTGCCCTGCGCTCAGGCTGACAAACACAGACATTCACATCCTGAAGTCCAAACATTCTTCCACACCATAATCATTCACTTCTGTGGGAGTTGTTTTCAGCAGTGGGAACCAGTTGGAAGTGATGCACAGACATGTATTTACCCGACACAGATGTGCCTGAGCTGCACACCCTCATGGTTCATACGCAGTGCAATGACTCAGGACTGCAACTGATATTTGGAAGTGAACACCTCACACCTCTTAGAACAACCATTTGTAAACGAAACCTGATTGAATTTGCTCTGTTAGAAGCAGGAGGAATATCCGCGGTTGCTGTTGGTTTGTTATCACTCCAAAACACTGCAGAGAATTCAGCTGCTCAGCTTCGTGCCCACAGGTGGCAGCTGCTGATGAAGGGCAGTGAGGGCTGAGCACAGCACAGGAGGGCAGGGAGCGAGCGGGAGCTGGGAGGAGGGAGCCTGGAGCAGTGAACCCCCAGCAGCGGCTCTGTATCCCTGCAGGGACCTGCGGGCTGTGGGCACGGAGCAGTGAGCACCACAGGAGCCCTGGAGCCGCGTGTGACACCTGCAGAGCCCCAGCATGCAGGGCGGCCCATCTCCATGGACATGGCAATGGTGAGCAGCACGGGCAGCATGGAACCTGACCCGAGGCTGGCAGTGTGTGAAGGCTGCGGGCTGCTGCTGTTGCTTACAGAGTTACCATCATTACTTGTGTATGAGGCTCCCAAAGAGGGTGGCTGTAACACATACTCATAATTCCGGTTGCTGCCAGGAATGCCCCTGCCTCCCAGGGCTTTCCTAGGTACCAGCTGTGAGAGGCAGGAGGCTCAGCAGCAGGAGAGCACTTCTAAGCTGCCAAATACCAAAAGGTTCTGAGACTGTCAGTGCTTGGTGCCTGGGCTCCAGAACCTGACCAGTGTTCTGTGGGCGATGGGTCCCAGCACCAACATTATGTCTGTGACCTCTGACACAACCCCACCACTGTGGTATAAATGTAATAAAAAGCTCAGGGTGTGAAACTGGAGGTGAAACCTTGCAGGAGAGGTGGTGCAGATCACAACCAGGGAAGTCCCATCCCGGAGAGAGTCAAACACAGCCCTCGCTTAGGGTCAGAGCCACAGCTCCCCCAGCCCGTGGCCAAGCACAGCCCCACAGCATCCCCATCCCCACAGCTCCCCCAGCCCCAGCCTGTGGCCGAGGACAGCCCGCAGGACACAGTGCAGGCAGCATGCAGGCAGGACCATGCCATGCACTGTGCAGCACAGTGAGGTGCAGGCGCCCATAGGGGCTGTAGCTGCTGTTTACCTGCAGGCACTGCGGACGCTGCTGCTCGGGGACGCATCATGCGCCTTCAGCCAGGACTGGACACGGGCACATTTCAGGTTCTGTGAGCCACACTCTGACCTGGCCTACGCTCTGGAGGCTGAGAAGGTAATGCTGCAACATGACCCACAGCCACACTCCTTCCTGCAGCGCTCAGCTTCGGTGCAGATGCTGGAGCAACTTTGGGTGAAATGGCTGCTCTGCAGCAGCAGCGGCGCAGGTGTGAGCCGGAAACACCGCGGCATTGCACGCTTGCAGCAGCTGGCTGCTGAGCAGCACAGACGTGCACTGCCCAGCTCTCCTCGTGCAGCTCCTGCCTCTCACTGCCCCACCTGGAACCCAAACGGGTGCAGCCAGCATTCCGGGTGTTGCAGCCTCCCCACAGAAACCCAGCCCCACGTGGCACAGCATCAGGGCCACCGTGGGCACATCTCACACAGAGATTTCTTATTTTTAGGCACATCAGATATTTTCAATTTACTTTCCCATGTACCTCAGGAGAAGTCATCGGCCCTCCTGAATTACTGGGGAAAGCAGAACAGCTCCCCATGGTGCAGCCAGCAGCAAAGCCTGGAGCTGCGCTTTGTAGGGCTGCACCATGTGCCAGGTGAGCTCATGGGCACTGCCAGCTGCTTTCTTTGTGTTTCCAGGGAGGAACGAGAGCCATTGTGATGGCTGTGCAGGCAAACATCATTAAATACCTGCTCTTCATGAGGAACACAGAACACACTCACCTGGAGAGGTAAGCAAAACCATATCCTTGCATTGTTTGGACTAACAAAACCAGCACCAGCCTCTAAGTTGTACCAGACGGAACATAACCAGGTTTGCAGCTGCAGATGGAGATCATGCCTGGCTCCCAGGCAAGGTTTTACCTTCTTTATTGATGTAGGAGTGAGGCTTGCTGCCTCAGTGCAATCTCTGGTGCCATGGTTGCAGCCCAGTGTCAGGCCCCACCTGGGGACTCAGCATCCTCAAGGATGTACCCACAACTGGTGGCTGTATGGGGCCGGGCGGGTGATGGGGACATGGGCACAGGGACACAGGGACACAGACCCCTGCTGCCCCTGCCCACACCTGTCTGATGTGCTCTGCTCTGTCCCACATTGCAGACTGCACAAAATCAGCCAGAAGGAGCAAGGAGAGGCCCTGGCCGCAGCACTGGCAGACAGCCTGTGGGCAGCGGGGGACGGCCGGAGAGCCACTGTCTGCATCCTCGCTGCAGCCGCCCACTGCTCCCCTCCTGCAGGCTACAAAGCCGACAGCTTCACTGAGCGGGTGGGTATGGAAATGCTTCCTGCAAATATGGCTCTTAAAAGACATTTGGCCTGAACTGTCTACAGACCAGAAACAGCTCATGAGCCTGCTCCTAACTTACAGCGCATAGCACCACCTAAGAACATTGGAGCCATGTCCAGGTGGAGCTTGGCAGGTGTTCCTGCCTCCTTGTGAAGGTGTGACTTCCTTGTAGAGCTGATTTGTTAAACTCTGGTCTTTCTTCTCCCTTTAGAAGAAGGAATAAGTTGACTTACAGCCTTTCCTTAACCTCTATCCGTTATCTGTTGGCATAAAACTGAACTCTGCTGTTCAGGAAGGGTCAGTGTGGGTTCCTGTGTTTGCCTTTCGTTTGTCCAAAGGAAACACTAAGCTGAAATTTCCACTTTTGGATGCACCGTCTCCTTTGTGGCTCCTCACCTCACACTCCTGCTCTACAGATCCACCTGTTCGAGTTCCCCGAGAAAGCAGCAGCTCAGGAGTTCATCTTTGACCACATTGGCTGTGTATGTATGGAGCATCATCTCCGTCCTGAGTTATTTTTCTGGTTGGCAAACAGGCAGCATTTTGTACTTGGTTTAAACAGGTTTCTTGTACCTTTAGCCCAAATCTGGAAAAACATGCAAAAATAGGTTGGTCAAGAACTGGAAGTTTCTTTTATTTCATCTGATTTTAATCAGCAAATAGCAAAGCCTTCCCAGAGTAACACCCTGTTCACTCGGCTCAGTGTATTTACCCAGCATTGCAGTTAAGCAGAGGAATTGCTTTAATTAAGCATCACACAGTTACTGTAATTTCCTCTCTGATTACTTCTTTCTTTTTTCCAGTTCAGAGATGAAGGAAGTCACGGACTGATCCTGTTTTTATACAGTTTACTTTTCTCTAGGACACTGAAAAGGTATTTTTCTTTCTAAAATTATTTTTGCTATTTTCCTCTGATGAAACTGTCCTTTTCTTCTGTTACTTCAATGCTCTGCCCTGGGCTAGTGAGGAGCAGCTGGCTGTGTGTGGAGGTGAAAGGTGCTGCTGTCATACAGCATTACTGCGTGTGCTTGTGCTGATACCACTGGGAGCAGCAGGGAGGGAGCAGCTCTGTGTGCAGCCCTGTGTGTAGCTCTGTGTGCAGCTCTGTGGGCTGCTCTGTGGGCAGCTCCATGGGCAGCTGCAACTGCACACACAGGAGGAGCATCGCAGAGTGACAGAACACGAGCTGTCCCACAGACAGCCAGAATCATAGCCACGCTGATGAATTTACAAAAATCACAAAAGTATCACTGTGTTAGCAGAGGAAACTGATAGAATCTTTCTCAAACTGATGTAAAAGGATTTGTGCAGAGACACTGCAGATCAGCAGCTGAGCTCTGTGCCCGTGTCACACCCACTGCTCAGCAAAAATTGCACTGCTTCTGCAACCAGCTGCATTTGGGTCAAACCTGGGTGTAATTGAAGACTTTGACAACATTTGTACTGCAGAAGGTCTGAATCCGACCCTAAATTTGAACTTCAATAGAACAAGGCCAGAAATACAAGAGCTCAGGTGGAGCACGAGACCACTGCACTGGGATACTGCTGCCTGCCAGTGGAAAAAAAGAAAACGAAACAACTCTGTGACATTTCTTCCTGCTTTCCTTGCTGCTCACACGCGATGCTCACAGCTCCCTCCACCACTGATGTGGGACAGCAGCGCTCTGTGTTTGGCTGCGCAGGGTCGCGGAGGAGCTGGGCGGCACAACGCCGCGGCTGTTGGAGCGCAGCTCTGGAAACGTCGCGTGCACGCAGGTAGGATCAGCCCGCTTTGCCAACGCACCTCTTACTGCTGCTGCCCTGTGTGATTCAGGACAGCACCGCCGCTTGTTCGTCGGATAAAGAGGGTGGGCTTTGCACGAGGGCCGCGGGAAGGCGGTGGGAAGGCGGTGCGGCTCCGTGCCGACGGCGGCTCCTCCCGCAGGCGGCGCTCCTGCTCGTCCTGGCGGGCCGCGCGCAGCCCGGGCGGCGCAGTGAGGTGGGCTTCCTGCGCTGGAGCGGTGAGGAGGCCGAGCGCCGCCTGGCCCCGGTGAGCCCCTCGACCCGGCCCCGCATCGCGTTGCCGGCCCTCGTGCTTTGCCTTCGTGCTTTGCCTCGCCGGGCGTCCGGAGGCGAGCCTCGGGCTCCCGGCACCGACGCGGCCGTCGCATCCCTTTAGGCGAGGCTTTCCGCCGGCACGCGCCGTGCAGCTTTGCCTCCGGGCGGCGCTGAGCGCTGAGCTCCCTCCTCCATCCGCCCGCCTGCCCTGACCCCGTCCTGGCAGAGGCACCTGGGGCCGGGCACGGAGCCCCCAGGTCCACGGCGCCCTCGGGGCTGCTGGCCCGGGACCCCTGGCCAGGGCTGCTGTGGCTCATCGTCTGCCACGTGTGACCACCGCACAGATACAATAAGGGCAAATGGCCACGAGGCACAGCTGGCACAGCAGAGCCGACGCTCCTGAGAAGCACTGGCAGCGCTGAATGCCCACCGACCGTTCTGCCCCCAGGTTGGCAGCATGCTGAAAACTCCCAAGTTCCCCATCTGGCTGTGCAGCATCAACGGGACTCACAGTGTCCTCTTCAGCACCAACCGGCTGCTCCTGTCCGACTGGAAGATGGAGCACATCTTCCACCTGTATTTCTACAATGGGCAGTGCAGAACGGCCCACCTGACCATAGGTGTGTGGCCCAGCTCACCCCCCCACGGGCGCTGCGCTGTGGGTGTCATGTACAGATGTGGGCAGGACTGCACGTGTGCACAGCTCTGCATCTCCAGCCCCACACGCAGCCCATGCTGCGGGGCACCCGCACACTGATGCATACATACAGCACACGTTTGTATTTTCCCACCCAGGAGCAAAGTGCCCCCAGGCACCCGCACTTCCCCAGAGCCCCACACACCCTCAGACCCGCATTTCACTTCCAGATACCCACTCGCATCACTGGGAAGAGGGCCGCAGCGAGGCTGCGAGCAGCCCAGGGAGGAGGGCTCCATCGCTGGAGATGGCCATCAGGACCAAGTGGCCGGGGGCGGCTGTCAGATGGAATGGCATGCAGCCCTTCTTCTGAGCTGCCCCTCACCCCACCACCACCAGCACCAGCACCAGCACCAGGAGCAGGGCCATCGCTGGCACTGCCACAGCCCTCAACCTGAGCCGGCGGGGAAAAGGAAACAGCATGACAACGCGGTCATTTCCTCCCAGGCAGAGATGTTTGAGAAATAAAAGCGTGTCATGAAAGTGCTGACCACAGTGTGAGGTTAAATAATATTAAGCGCTGACAATACTGTGGGCATCACAATCATTTGGCCTGGTGTGAGCACCCAATTCTGCTGCTTGCAACAGGCGAGGTTTGCTCCCAGCCCTCCATACCCAGCCCTCTCCTGCTGCCCATGGCAGGCACAGCCCTGACCCGCAGCATCCCACAGGCAGCCCGGTGCTGCTTCCACCGCGCAGGCCATGCACACCAACATGTTACAAACTGTTCTCTGCTTCCTTTTTTAGACCTCATCTGAAAAAGCTGTTAGTCGTACCAAAAATGTGTGCTGTAATGACAGCTGTCTTGAGAATAAACCTTCCTGCGAGCAACCCACAGATTCAGACCCCTGGACAAAAAAAAAGGAAAAAAAAGAGGGTGCTCAGAACCAGCCTGTGATGGTGCTGGATGGGGCCATGAGCCGGCGGGGCTCTGCACTGCTCCCTGCTCCCCTTCTGCAGTTTCTGCTCAGGTCAGAGCTCTGCCACCGCCCCAAGTGTGCCACATCCCTGCAGCAGAGCAGAGGGCACTGCAGCCCCTGGTACCCACAGTCCCCAGGGCCACCACTACCAGAGTGCAGCCTGCCCGGCACAGAGCTGCAGGGCCGGGACCCTGGGGCATCATGCAGAGGCATAAGGCAGGGCGAGCTGCAGCCTGGTGCCCACCAGCAGGTCACAGCCCGGTGCCCACCAGCAGGCTGTCCCTGCCAGGGCCGTGCAATGGTGGCTGTAGCAGGACAGGCAGAGCCGGGGCAGGGCAGGCAGGGCCCCGGTGAGTCACATCTGGTGCGCAGGGCTGCCATGCGTGGGGAGGAAGCACACCACAGCCCAGGGCAGCCTAGGGTGGTTTCTAAGGCAGGTCAGCTTATTCATGCTTGAGAAGACCTTGACAAAGTAAGGAAGTCAGTGTTCATGCTAAACAGAGCATACTTATTCTACCTGAGGAATACTGGCATGTGCTTACACAAACAGTGGATTAATACAGCACAGAGCTGTGAAATAGATGCCAATCAGGCTTGGCTAACCAGCACTGAGGGGCGTGCTGCACGGCCAGGCATGCTGTGTGGTAGTGCCAACTAAATGGGTTCCCATGAAGGTACAAAGGTGCCAAAGAACAGCATTCAGAGCTGTGTTCCAGGCCAGTGCAGCAGCTGCCCGCTGGCCCACCAGCAGTGGTCAGAGCACAGCTGGCAGCACTGGGCCCCAATGCCACGTCCTGCACACACAGCTGCAACGAATGCATGCATGGTTTCTAAAGAAAGAATCAGGAACAGAAATGTGCTGCACCAGACTGCGGAAGCAGCTCCACTGCCTCCCTCGGGGCTTCACCCTTCCTCCCCCTGCCCCTCTGTCTGTTATAACCTCCGTGCAGTGCAAGGCTAAATTTAAGATGCAAGTTCCCCTCAGTGAGAAGGAAGCCCTTTCTGCAAGCTAACAGCACACTTACAGATGCTTTAAAAATAAGAAGCAATAACAGCAGTCTGGCTGTTGGTTAAACTTAGATGGAAAAAGCAAACAAACAAAACACAGAAGAAAGAGAAGAGAGCTCAGCAGCTCCTTGCAGGGCCCTGCATTCATAACAGATCTCAGCTGCAGATTTTCCTTTCTAGCCCAGAAAAATCTTTGCAGAAGATGCACAGACCTGGCACAGCCCACACACCGGGGTGCTTTGGACACATGGGGACAGGTGGGGTGGGAGCTGCCTAAGAAACTGCCTGAACCTCAGTGAGGCACGTGGGAAACAAACCCAGACATGTGGGTGAAACTCATAGCACAGCATGGCACCTCATGTGAGTCAGCCTCAGAGACAGCGAGTATCGGAGCCTCGTGGCAAGCTGCAGCACTGCACCTGGGAGGGAGAGGGGCACCAAGAAAAGGGATTCCCTTTCAGAAATGGCTTCTGAGTGCCCTGCGGGGCCTCCGGAGAGCTTTGCCCGTACCTCCTGCACACAGCAAAGTATCCCAGCACCGCCGCCGCTCCCCTCGCAGCCCACCCTTCTCCTCCCATCCCCAGGAGCTCTGGAGAGTGGTGGGAGCACTGCCCAGCTTCAGGGTCCTGCCCACTCTCAGGGCCGTGCCCATACTTTCAGGTGCTGGGTTTGTGGGACTCGGAGATCAGAATACAGCAGACTGTTATCAGATATTTATTGCTGCCCCTCGTAGTCTCAAAATGGCTTTACAAACTGCAAGGATCACTCTCCATAATTCCTCAGAGTACAAAACCAAATGTATCAGACAATAGCTGTATGTTTTTCTCCCTTTTTTAGTGTGCTCTGAGCCTGACTGTATATGGAGGGCAGATTTTTTAAACCACAATTAAAAAGCCAATGCCTGTACACAAAACAAGAACTGCACCACGTGGGCAGTGATACCCCCGCAGCAGCCCCAGCCCCTCCGAGGCTCTTTGCTCCACACCCTGGCTCTGCAGAGCACCCCTCTGCTGGAAGCACAACTGCTGGGCAGGGGGCACGAAACCCAGGCACGTGCCCGACAGCTTTGTGCGTGTTGCTGCTGTACATTTAACTGCAGGCTCTAGAGTGATAAAAAGAGTGGAATAGCCACATTCTAGCACATAAATATATATATATAATAAAGTATTTTAAAATTACTCTGTGGAAAGTGCAGGAAAAGAAGAAACACCCTTTTTTTTTTTTTTTTTTTTTTTTTTTGTATAAACCTCCACCCTGCTCCAGTCTGTTTGTGAAAAGGCCGCTGTTTGCTCTTTCCCGTACCGCAGAACGCACAGCAGATCACAAAACAAGCAGGACGATTCTTCCCTGGGTAAAAATCAAGAAACTTTCAGAAAGTCAGGGACTGGGGGAAGCTTAATGAAGGATGATCAGAACACCACAGTTGAAACTCCAGTGTGTGCGCACGAGATCTTCTGCTTTGAAGCAAAAAGACACACAGAGCTGTGCCGGGGACCCCGCAGCCCCACGTGGGCTCCTCCCAGGCCGGACAGGACCAGCACACATTGCCACATTCAGAAACTGCTGACTTCTGTCTGCCCCACTCCGCTGTTTCGCTCCGTTTGTTTGGGGCGGGGGTCAGAAAAGGCCTCGGCACCCCGGGATGAAGAGAGAACCTTGGGGCCCCTTCATTCTCAAAGCTCCAAAGAAGCACTTCCACACCTATGGCAAAGACTCTCAAGAAAGAACGACGCACAGAAAGCTTCTGAAGTCTGAATGGCTCTGCAGCCCTTGTCAGCCATGTAACTCTAGAGGATGGAGCACGGCTGGAGCCGCCCCAGGTGCAAGCTCACCCCACACCACGGCTCATTTTGGCCTCTCCATGCACACGACTTCAGTGCGTCTGAATGCACTGTGCATTGCTGAGTGGTTTCTCCAAGTACCAAAGGAAAAATAAAAGCAGAACTGCAGACAAGGGATTGTTCTCTGGTACCTCGGGCTGCGTCATGCAAGGCTCATTGGTGTTTCACAAGGAAGAGAAAAGGGGAATTCCGCTAACATTGCACCTTGTTTAACGCGAGCTCGAGCAGTGCCTTAATGGAACTCCTCACAGGGCCCGCAGCCACCAGTGAGTCACAGACGGCGCGCGCCCGAGGAGCGATAACAGCACCATTCTGGGAAGTGCTGCCACACCTCGGAGGAAAGCATTGCTCATTTAAGGACAAGAAGAGTCAAGTCACAAGCAGAACTCTTGGGAAAACGCTGTATGTCATCTGCCCGATTCGCTGACGGGAAATAATCTCCAACCACAGCCCTGCTCATGGCCGCCCCGTCCGCTGAGCTGCTCAGCGGCACCACGCAGCGCTTTGTGCGCCCGGAACCGCATCCAAGCCCCGCAAGGACAGCGTGCAAGCACAGCAGCCGGCACGGCAGCACGCAGCTACAGCCCCGGCGCTGCCTTCTTCAGCCCTGCGGGCAAATGAAAGGGGCGCGGGGACATCCCCATCCTCGGGCTGTCCACACTTCTCCACCGTTACCAAAACAGAATTAAAGCGGTGTTTTATTGTCAACGTTCTTTCACGCGGGGGATGAAAACGGCCCCACTTCTTCTACCCGACCTCCACCCCTAAGCAGCGCCGCAGCGCCTGCCACGGCGTTCTCGTCCGCGCAGCGTTCCCGCACGGACCCATCTCTCATCGCTCCGTCTCGGTTCGGCTCCCCGCACCGCTCTCACGCACGCGTACGGGGAACCGCGCCGCTCCGCCACCGCTCGCGCTCAGCACGGCGGCTCAGCGCTCCGCACGAGGGCCGGGCGCGGGCTGGCCGGGTTCGGGCCCGCGGCCAGGCGGGTAACGGCCCCCGTGGGCTTCCTCGGCCCCGCGGGGCGTCAGCGCCACCGGCGCCCGCTCCTCCCGGCGCGGCCGGACCCGGAGCACCGCATTCGGTTACCGCAACCCCGGGACGGTGCCGCCGCGCCGCATTGCCGTCCGGCAGCGCGGGGTGACGGGCGGGGGGCGCGGCGCGGAGCCCCGGCACGGGCCGCCGCCGACCGCCCCCGGGGCGCGCCCGCTCCGTCCCGGCACCGCCCATCCATGCCGGTCCGCAGCCCCCGCCGCCCCGCACCGCTCCCCGCCCGCGGAGGCGCCCCGCCCGCCGCCCGGAGCATGCTCGCTGCGGCGGGGCCGGGGCGGAGGCTGCGCGCGGCCGCCTCTTGCGTCAGCGGCGCGTTCCGAGCGGGCGCGTTGGGTCCCGAGGGCCGCGGCCCGATGGTGGCGGCCGCGCGGCGCCATGAGCCGCCCGTCCTCCGCCGGGCCCGGCGCTAGCAAACCCTGCGGCAAGCAGCCGCCGCCGCACGCGCCCGCCCCGGCCGCCGCCGCGCCCGCTCCCGCCGCCGCCGCCATCGCCGCGTCCGGCGCCGGTTCCTCCTCGGTGCCCGCCGCCGCCGCCGTCCTCTCGGGGCCGGGCGGGCCGGTGTCCCCGCAGCATCACGAGCTGACCTCGCTGTTCGAGTGCCCCGTGTGCTTCGACTATGTGCTGCCGCCCATCCTGCAGTGCCAGGCCGGGCACCTGGTCTGCAAGCAATGCCGGCAGAAGCTGAGCCTCTGCCCCACCTGCCGGGGCTCGCTGACTCCCAGCATCAGGAACCTGGCCATGGAGAAGGTGGCCTCGGCCGTGCTCTTCCCCTGCAAGGTGAGCGTGTGGGGTGTTGGGACGGGGGGACCCCCTTTCTCCCTGCTCGCGGCCCCGCTCCTGATTAAGACGTATCAAAAACAACTCGTCGTTTTCTCTCATCGTTTAAATAAGTGCAAGTGGTAAATGTGCTCTGCAGTTATGAAGCTGACTTAATGCGGATGTAGGGTGGGAGGACATGGGGCTTCATCTCTGGGGAAAAAAACCTCGCTCTTCCCAGCTTCTGTGGGAGCAGCGATGCCCTGCATCCCGAGGGCTGGGACAGGGTTAGGGATACCTCCCCTAAGGAGGGTCCTTCTTCTGAGATCTTTTAACGTAGTCACCTCTGCCTGGACGTACTGCCTTGTTTGTGAATCTTCATGTGGTGCTGGTCCTTCTGAAGAAAAGGAAATCCAGTGAGAATTCATTTCATCGTACTCTTTATGTTTTGCTCTGAGGGAAAAATGTGAAAGTCTTTTGGCACCCCACAGCCCGTGGTAACATTTTGCTTTTCCAAACCAGTAGGCATAGTGAGGCAGTGTATCCATCCAAAAGTCTCCAGTAGCATCAGGCCGAGCGCTGCCCCCTTCAGACAGGCGGCGGGGTGTAGGGAGAGGCACTCTGAGGCCTTGGACCACTGCTGCTGGGAGGGGAGAGCCGGCTGCCCGCAGCAGGGCAGGGATTCGGACTCTGAGCTCCGTTCCCAGCTCTGCTGCCGATTTCCCTTGCAGCTTCAGATGAGTTGCTTTAATCCTACATACAGCCCGTCTTCATTCACTGACTGAACGCCTTCAAGCTTAGCCAATGTTTTCAGAACGCTTTCAGGCATTCAGATAACCTGTAAAGGGAAGTGCAGGGTAACCTGAGTGAAGTGACATACATAGCAACAACACGGAATGCTAAGTCATTATGTGGTGATGGCTTCAGGGCAGCCTGCTTCCTCTTAGGACGGTGAATGTGGTGCAAAATAGTACTGTGAAAAAAAAGTACTTTAAAAAGTGGAACGCTAAGAGTGGGAGAAAGGCAATAAAAAAGCACGAGGCAGGCACATCAGCTCAGGTGTTAGTAATGAGCCAGCACTGCCTGTACCACGCACAGCCCTGCTCCCCTGCCTCAGGAAGGACACACTAGGAGTGGAAAAGGCAGGGCTGTCAATGAGATGGGCAGTATCGTATAACCTGCACGCAGGGAAAGACCAACAGACTCTTCGGTTCCAATGAGGGTATGGTAAATGTCAGTGACGTGCCACACAGCATGAAGGCAGCAAGTTTTCTCTGTTCTCAGAAGATCTGTAAGAGCCCCTTGCAAACCCAAAGCACTCAGTGAATCTGTTCACAATCTCCTGCTGTTGGTGGGGCTCACCAAACAAAACTAGCTGCCGTGTGTTCAGGAACAAACAAAAAGAGGGAGGTCACAGCAAAGGAAAAAACACAGCTATTTCCTCAGCACTCTTCCTTGTGTTCACCACTGGCCACTTTCTGATGTGGGCTGACACTCTGTGCAGACGTTTGGTTTTGCCCATCCAGTAGCTTACACATTCTTACTGCTTTTCTAGCAGGGTTAGACTGAGAGCTGTTCTTCAGCACAGTGCAAAGTGATTGAAGTGCCAGCAGGGGTATGAAAGTGGGGCAAAAACAGCACAACAGTGAGAGTGGAAGTGTTGAATCCAGCAGCAGGGAGCATGCTGTGCATGGTGGGTTTCTGCCTGCAGCAGGAGGAGCCCTTGTTGCACCACAGCACACCTCTGCACTCCAGCTCACGCGTGGATAAATCCTGTAGCAGAGGATTAAGCAGCAGAGCACACGTTATGGCTTATAAGGCAAGCTCCTGTAGAAGCACAAGGTCTCATTTCTGTCCCAGCGGTTGTAGCGCTGTGTTGCTGTGTGGGTGATTTGCCTGCAGTAAAGAGGACTGTGGCATTGTGCATCTCAGACATTTTACAGTTCGAGCTGAAACTTCCTGTGCTTGCATTTAGCCCCAAAATATGCCTTTAAACCTTGGTGAATTCGGACTTTGTTTAGCTGAACTTTTTTTTAAAAAAAAGTCTGTCCATTGCATTTTGTTTCTTCCCCAAATATTGTTTTGTTACTTCAGACATTCTCTTTAGGGCAGCAAGCACGTAGACCTCACCTTGAGTCTTGGAGCAGAACGCCTGACCCAAAGGGGTGTCCTGCCTCCTGTAGGCAGCCACACTCGGGCTGTGACGGTGAGATTGCATTAGCAGGGTTGCAGAAATCTCTACAGCTGTCTGCAGACGGGGGGAGCTGTGCTCTTGGCAAGAGCAAAAAAGTGTTTCTCCTTGAAGGTAGTGAGGAAGCAATGTGTTCAGCGCAGACAGCAACTCAGTGTAGAAAAGGAAAAGCATCCCTGTTTGTTTAAAGCAGATTAACCTGCGGAGGTGCCCGATGACATTAAGAGCAGTCACGTGGTGCTCACTTGTGATTAGCTCTGTGCTCAGTGAAGAATCACCATCTCTCTTTCTGCTCTTCACAACCGCAGTGCTAAAACTTGGGGTCGTGGGTTTGAGTTTAATGGAAGCACGTCTGCTCTTTGATGACAATTACGCACATTTATTAAAAGCGTGCTGCTGGAGTAGCTGTTTGCTGAAACTGGCATCCCGTGTTCTTTTTAAAGAAAAGAAAAATCCATACCAGGACCACTTCAGCTGATGTGGGCTGATCAGGTCTAACTACAACCGCAGATGATCTACAACCCATCCTTGTGGTCCATTTCATCTAAGTGCTGGCATTTAAAAAGCAAGCAAAAACCAACAGGTTCAAAGTACAGGAAGAACCTGTTTTTAAGAGGAAACAAAACGAAGCACAGTTCTGAATCCAGCACTAAATAGAGGTGTCTCACATAAGATTTGCAGCAAAATGAGAGTTCTGGTCGGTCGCAGGTGGGAGCAGCGAGCACTGAGCTGGGTGCTTCCTGACGGATTGTGTTTGCTCTTTTCCCAGTATGCCACGACGGGCTGCTCGCTGACGCTCCACCACACAGAAAAGCCAGAACACGAAGACATCTGTGAGTATCGGCCCTACTCCTGCCCGTGCCCTGGTGCCTCCTGCAAGTGGCAGGGATCCCTGGAGGCCGTCATGTCCCACCTCATGCACGCCCACAAAAGCATCACCACCCTTCAGGGAGAAGACATCGTTTTTCTCGCCACGGACATTAACCTGCCGGGTGCTGTTGACTGGGTGATGATGCAGTCGTGCTTTGGTCACCACTTCATGCTGGTGCTGGAGAAACAAGAGAAGTACGAAGGTCACCAGCAGTTTTTTGCTATCGTGCTGCTCATCGGCACCCGTAAGCAAGCAGAGAACTTTGCGTACAGACTGGAGCTGAACGGCAACCGGCGCAGACTGACCTGGGAGGCCACCCCGCGCTCCATCCACGACGGGGTGAACGCTGCCATAGTCAACAGTGACTGCCTCGTTTTTGATACCGCTATAGCACACCTTTTTGCTGACAATGGGAACCTTGGAATTAATGTGACCATTTCCACGTGTTGTCCGTGATACATTTGTGTAGTAGTGAAACGTTGGCTGTCTGGGCACAGTGCTTTATGTTACTGAGAATTTTCTTTCTGTTCTGGGTTTTTTAGATGCTGTTCTGCTATGTCTTTGTGTAAGTTAAGGTTCCTAACTAGCCAACGTTTGTAAGTTTGGAGAGAAGAGGAACAAGTGTGTCCTGTAAGTAATATAAGCAAGGAGAGGTTTTTTAAATTCTTGGGTGCCTTAGGAAGATTTTCCCCACACATAGACACCTTTTTAAATATAATTAATTTTAAAAAAAAGAGTGCTTCCATTGGACACGTGGCTTGAGGGGCGTGAAGGACTGTATTCCTGTTTAGAGTGCACCTAGAAACCCTTTCAAGCAGGAAAACAGACTTGCTCTCACCAGTGAACTTCAGGACTCATTTTATAAGGTGGGAAAAGAAGAAAATCCAAGCAGTTTATCACAAGAGAAGAGAGGTACTTCAGCGTTGCTATTCCACTTCCTGCTGCCTTATTTAAAAGGATGGGCGCTGGATCATTTGCTGCCTTTATAAAAGAAGAGGGGGAAGGGAAGACTGGAGGACTGGGGTGAAGCCCAGCAGGTCTCAGAGCACGGGAATTGCTGGCTCTGGTCTGTGTCGGGACGTAAGGGAGTCCTGCGCGCGGCATGGCCGCTCTCAGCCAGGTCCTGGCGATGGCAGAGGGCACACAGCGTAATATTCCCAGATAGCTAGAGCCAGTAATGCAGAAATATATTCAGGCTGTCCACGTGCAGCTTCCCTTGGAGACATGCTTGGTCATTGTAAAAGATTAGAATAATACAGCAAGAGCTTTATGGCCAGTGTCATGTCATTTGCTATTTAACTTTTGTTGCCATATTTACTTTTATTTTGTAATAAATATTTTGCAAAAACAACACCATGCTGCATGCTGTCCTGCTGCGCCAGGCCCCGCTGCCAGCCCTGCTGCTGTGGAGCACATGGGGCTGCTGCTGGGAAACCCACACTGAAACCAGTGTGCCACGGGAGCTGGAGCTGCCTGCACGTCACCTCTGCTAGCAGGAGCCTTCTCTCAGAATCACTCACAAAACCCACGAGCTCTGCATGTCTTGGCCGAGCAGTGAGGTGACACACAGCCCAGTAACCTGGAGGCAGTAAGCCTCACAGTAGTGGAAAACTACATGTAAAAGGGCAGATGGAGTTTGGTGTGAATAATACCCAGGGAGGAACGCTGCTTCCAGCCAGGTGTGTTCAGGGAAGAGATCTCTGGAGTCACAGCACAAAGCCCCATGTGAATGCCAGGCAGTGCTGGGCAGCTGTCCACAGAAAAGCACAGGAGAAACACAAGAAAAGCATCAGGGATGGGAGGCTTGCTCTGTCCTTGAGAGTTTGGAAATGGTTGTGGAAAAAACCTCCCAAGGAATTACTCTAATCTTTTTGTATCCAGTTCCTATGAGATGCTATGTTGGATCTCATTTGCGCTGTGCTGGCAGAACTCCAGCATCGGCCGGGTGAACTCATTTATTCCTGCTTAAGCAGGATCAAAGTCAGGCCCTGGCTCTGATGGGAGCTAACACCTGTGCCTTTAGCAGGATGCGTTTAGCACAAATTCCCAAGAGTTTAATTCATTTTCCCATATCTCAGCAGCATTTATAGTGGAAAACAATTTTGCTTACCAAAAATCTGTGTTGGGTCTTAACAGCTTTTTGTGTAAAACAACACTCTAAAGCAAGTCATTATTGTAGCAGGATTCATGGCATGGAATTAATTACCCAACGCTGTTTGTAACCCACAATCAGATAATTCAACATTATTTCACTGTGGTTTCCTCTACCGTTCAGTTCCTCTGATGGAACAGAAATTCATATTGTATTTTACAAAAAACAAAACCAACAAAAAAAAAAAACAAAAAACCAAAAAAACAACAAAAACAAAACAAAACAAAACAAAAAAACACCAAACCCTGCAACATGGAGCACCTTTTCTGATAAAACTGAATTTAGAAGGTGTACCTCAGGTGGTGCAGCCAGGAAGTGACGTGTTGCCCCATCAGTTCAGCAGATGTGCTGGCAGCATTGGTTCTGACACCCAGCCCAGGTGCTCCAGCTCCCCTGCCGGCACCATCCAAGGCCACGGGAGGCAGGCAGGTGCTGGCATGGGGCAGCCGCACAGCTGTGGGGTCATGGAACCTTCTCACCATACGCAAAAACATCACTGGGGCTGCCTCCAATTTGTTTACAAGACTCCTAACGGCAAACAAAGCCTTCTGACTTTGGAACTGACTGAAACACACCCAGGTAAAAATCTACCCGTGTTGACCAGCAACACCAGTGCTGGCCGGGCGTGCCAGCAGGGAGACCGCTCTGCGTCACCAGCCATCCCCACGTCACGGCAGGCCCGGCACGCAGCACGGCAGCACCGGCAGGCCATCCCGGCAGGGCCCCGGGCGGTACCGGCAGCAGGAGCGGTGCCCGGGAAAGGTTTTTCCATTGACGCGACGCACCGCTGGCAGTCCTTCCCAGAGCATCGTCCGCTCTGAGCACCAACGCAGAAGCCGCGGGTGCCTCCGCTCCGCTCCGCGCGGCAGAGCAGCGCCGCCCCGTGCGTCTCCGCGGCCTCCCCGCACCACGCGCCGCGCCACCGCCCCGCGTCGCCACGGAGACAGCACGCGGCGCCGCAACGGCCGAGACCGAGCGGGACCGAGCGGCAGCTGCTCGGACGGCCGCCGGGCGGAGGAGGCGGGGAGCGGAGCGGGACCGGGCGCCGTTCTCCCGAAGAGCTCCCGCGCGTCCACCCGCTCGGCAGCGAGCCGGGGCCGAGCAGCGCCTCCGTGTGCGCGCCGCCTGCCTTTCTGCTCGCACACGTCGGGAAAAGTTTGGCGTAACGCGATGTTGTTCTAAAGCGGTTGCTTGGAAGCCGTTGCGCGGGACTAACACGCGGCTTTCTGCCTCAGACAGCGGACATGGAAGTGCCCGACGGCGTCGGCGCCAGTGCCGCGCAAAAGCCACCGGGAAGGTCACCGCCGCAGCAGCCAGAAGCGAGCCGGCTCCAGGACCGCGCCTGCAGAGAACCACGTAAGAACAGCCGGCGGGCCGTGCCGGACGCTCCGCCCGCAGCTCCGTCCCGCACACCGGCAGCCCCGCTACGGCTGCGGGACAGCGCGCGGGGCGGGGGAACGCCCTGCCAGCCCGCGGCACAGCGCGACGGAGCTTTGGGGGAGGCGCTTCGCAATACGGCAGCCCTTCTCCTTCTCCTGCCCAGCTGAGGTGCGCGGCCTGGGATCAGAGCCGGCCCCACTCGCTGGCCAGGGCAGCAGAACACAGCAGTGCCAGGTTCTGTCTGGTCCCTGATCCTCTGGGCGTTCCCTTCAGGCAGGCAGTTTCACCAGGCTCACAGACCAGCAGCCGAGCCCATCAGCCCTCTGACTGCCCACACAGCTCCACAGCGCTGCATTCCGCTCCCTGCCCGGTGCGTTCCCCGCAGCCCCGACAGCTCAGGCAGGCAGGAACATCACCCCATCCCATCCAAATACACATCCTGATTTTTTCCTCTCTTCTGAAAAGGATTTAGAAGGGCAGTGGCAGATGCCTGACCACAAGACATTCCCTGCTGCCTCACAGGCTGAAGCCCCTCCTTGCACACACGCAGCACGGGCTGCACCTAGAGATGCAGAAACCAGTGTCCTGCCCGCTCCTTCCCCTCAGCACCACAGGGCCAGGGAACGTTCCCCCAGGTGTAGTGATGCCAGACAGGCACTGCGTCCCTGGCCCCAAGCAGCAGGCCGCCCCTGAGCTGCTGGGGCCCAGCACGGTCCCCCCAGAAGGCCATGGAAGGCTTCAAGGAACACGGCTGTGCCGCGCAGCTGCTCTCAGCACTGCTCTTGCCTGCAGCTCCACCAGGAGAGCCCAGCAGACTGGACATCATGTGTGCCACGGAGGTAAAGACTATTCAGTCCCTGCAGCAATGCATTTATGGTTTTTCCTTGAACAAAGCTGTGACTCCACACTCTTTCCCTCTCCCAGTTCCTAGAGGATTTTGTGGAGCTGCTGGCACAGCCGCTGCGCACGCTGCCTGCCGTCGGCCCGCCAGCCGTGCTGGCCTACAGACCTGAGGTGCTGTGGGGCCACCTGCGGGCCGAGGTGGGTCCCTGCTGGGTGCTCTTTGGTTAATTCCTGGGAACCAATATCGTGCCAAGATATCACAGACACACGGCTAAGCACTATTACACATTTCACAACACCGTGTTTTGAGCAGCGCTACTTCCCCAAGATAAAACAAGGATCTGTGTGCTGATACATTCTTTCTGTCATCCTGCCTCCACTTTAGGCAGAGGAGGACTGTGCTCCCAAGTGTGAGTACTGCGGAAGCCTGCTGAGGCCGTTCCCTTCCTTCGAAGACATTTGCCCTCCACCACAGGTTATGGAGCAGTGAGCAGGAGGAAGATGAGGGGCCAGCCCTGGGGAGCCCTGCTGCAGTGACACTGCTCTCTGCCTTCCAGAAGTTCTGCTGCAAACGCAATCAAGACCTCTACGAGTTCATCGTAAATGAGAGGAAGAAACATGAAAGTGCTTGGAACGGCCCTATTTCTATAGACTCTCACAAGCCCCATGGCAGTGAAGCTGAAAGACACCTGGCAAAGGAGAGAGCGTACCAGAGGTACCATGCTGGCTGCAGGCTTAGCTGGGGATAGTTTGGATAGGGAACAGGCTACTCTGGAGGGAAAAGAAGTGCTAAGAAAATGAGACTACAGCAAGAATGAAGAAACTTTAAAAGCTAGGCAATACGTGCTCATATTCCAACTGGTCCCCCTCAGCTTTTCTCTTACCAACCTAGACACAGGTAGGGCCCAAAATGTAATTGCAGCTGTGGCAGGGACAATATTTAGGTCTTGTTTTTGCCCCAGGTGCCAAAGCAATACATGAATTTGTATTTCTCTGTTTTGCTGCTCAAACCGTGGCACATTTGAATTCAAATCCACAGAAGTCAAACACACTCAGCCAAGACTCGGGCTGAGCTCTCTAGCAGGAGGCACAAAGTTCATACAGGCATTCTACCCTAAGGCACAACGACACAGCACACCTGGAAATAAACTGTTAGCTTCCCTGTAGGCAGTCCGATGGCGTGAGTACCTCATATTACATGCAGAGCATCAACCAAAGCCACTGTTGGACATTGTCATGTTTATAAGGCAGAAGAGCAGCGAAAATATCCCTGGCTGGTACCTCTCATTCAGCTAGTGGGCAGCACTGCTTTCACATAAAATCTCCATGTACAGTCCATCACATTGTTTAGCTCTGCTATCAGTGTAGGTGATTCTGTTGCAATCACAGGGTGTTTTCACTGAAATCTCTGTGTGGGAGCAATTTGTTTCTCCTGAGATAGTATTGTACTGGTGATATGCCATTGCTTCTAACAGTTATTTGCAATTATAGGAGTAGAGATGAAAACAGGTTCAGAAACTTGGATTTCTATTGCAAGTCTACCCAGTACCCACCCACTTCTGAAGAGGGATATGAAATACCGCTCATGAACACTTCTCTTTCCAGGCAGCAGGAAAGACAACTGGCCAGACAGTTAGCCTTCCTGGCAGCTGAGCCGAGAACTGCAGCTGAGCCGAGAACTGCAGCTGAATGTGAGTTTGCGTTTCTTTTAAGTTTTTGTCTGCTTGTTACAACAGTGAATTTTATGCAATTGCTTGCCTCTAACACTCTCTAATTGAATAGGAGGAAGTATGCAGCAATGTCTCAGTTCATTGTCCAGTGTCCAATCCCATTAAATTAGATGCTACTATATTAAATAATCTCACGTGAAAAAAACAAAAGCAGTTCCAGTGACTTTCATTACTGACACTTAAACATTTCAGCTGAGACGCATAGAAATTGAACTTACAGAGTAATAAGTTGCTAAAGCCAAGGCTTGAGAGGTAGAAGCTGCCAGAATAGCGGTGATCTATGTTTTAACTAACAAAATGAACATTCTGCAAATTCCCATCTCAGGCGGTGAGTGACTGAGCAGTTTTTCAGATCTAGTGAATAAAACCAAAATAATTTTGATTAAGAACAGACAAACTGGATTTCAATCATAGGTATTCGTTCAGAAAGGATGTCAAGGCAATAAGGCTGCAGAGCTGCCAGCCCTACTCAAACACACAAAGCCTCCTTTTGCTCCCCAGGTCCAGCACACCTTGGCACCATTTCCTACCTGCTTTCTCAGGAGCCACCATCTCTGACGGGCTGGACGCTGATGCCTGAAGAGAGAGCAGCAGAGCTCGAGGAGGAGCCCATCTCCTACAGCATCACCTGCTGCGACTTCACTGTTATGGGTGCAAGGGCAAGTGGCTGCTGCCAGAGGAGACAGCTGCACCTGGCTCATGTCATGCTGCAGGGCCCTCTACTGCTGCTGTTGAAGGGGAGGCTGGGTGCAGGGCTGCAGCTACCCATTTCATCATTTTTTTTCCAATCTTAGGTAGTGAAGAATGAATTGTTGGAGAAATACTACAGTCACGGAGGGAAGTTTCTTACCATGCTCCCAGATGGAACAGCACAGTTATTGTATCCTTTATGGGGCTCATTTGCCCACAACAGACCAGGCTGTAACAACAACAGCTTTCAGTATGTTCTATAATGCTGCATAATGGGGTTTACCACTTCTACAATCCAAAAAAAGCATCAGGGAAAAAGCTTACAGAGAATCACATTCCTTCAGATCAGCCTGCAACTTCGAGGCAGGAAGGGCATCTGTGTGCTCAGTGCTCAGTGAAGGAACACACCAGCCTGGCTGGGGACAGCTCTGCTCTGCCCTCCAGCTGCCTACATCCCAGGGCTGCTGCCATTTGTGGTGGTGAATGACAAAGTGCCTCAAATGCATGCACTCCCAGCAGTGAGCCATGTTGGAGATGCAAGGTGTGAGGTGCAAAAGAACCACTGTTTGGATATGTTCATGTTAGTTAGGGGCCAAAGCCATTTTTTCCCTCTGGTTGTTCCTTTTTTTTTTTTTTTCCTTTGTGAGAATGGGACCTGCCCCTGTTTTCTCTATCCTTGTTCATATTAAGCTCAATTCTTCCCTTTGCCAGGCTTCTGCTTTCAATCCTAAGATTCTATAAATGTGTCTTTAAGGCTTATAAGAAATTCTGCTTTGATTGTTGCTTAAAAAAACCAACAAAGTGCATTTTTTGTCTGTGCACAGAGAACATTTATGTAGGAAAGGACTTTGGTCCTTCCCCAGTAGGACTGCGGCACACCACCGTTCTGCCTGCAGCACCGTAACCCAGGCAGTGCGTCAGTCTGGGCACTGAGATACATGGTATGCAATAAGCAATGAACCAGGCACACAGAGGAGTTATGCACACCTTATCTGATGGTAGCTATCCATCTGGAAACCTGGCAGTCATCGTTGTACGAGAGAAAAAGCGGTTTGTTTGCATAGTGCAGGAAGACAAGGAAAGTAACACTGAGATACAGGCAGTATTTGCATCCAACGGCAGGAGCACCTGCTACCACCCGCACGGCACCGTGTGGTACGTTGGTGTCAGACAGCAGCTTTGTTCCCACTGCATGTTTTCAAAGATCATAAAGGCTGTTTTTATCAGCACTCCAAAATTAAAAGGCAAACACACGATAGGGGAGATGTGATCTACAGGGAGAGGACACGTGTTTTATAGACTCACCAATGCCACTGGGAAAAAGCAGACACACAGCAGTGCTGAGCTGATGCAGCATGGCCTTGTTGCTGGAAATTCTGTGAAGGCAGGACACCTTGGCTGGGAGGTGCTCAGGACCCAACGAAGATTAATATTTCCTCTTTCCCTGTTTCCTCTTCTCACACTCCAAGGGCTGTGCCCTGCTGTGTGCTGGGGTGTCAGGCCCAAATGTGTGCCACAGCTTGGTGAACACTATGTGAGGTCCTGTATGTGCTGAGCCCTGAGCGAGGTCCTGTCCCCTGGGCTGCGGAGGACAGCAGTCACAGGGTGCACCCCTCGCTGCGGAGTGTTGGTCTTTCTCTTAGGATAACGATGAATGCTAAAGGAGGGCAGTGCCTGGACCGGGCAGGCAACAGGGTGAGGAGGTGGACGTGGCCAAGCAGCACAGCATCATCAGGACCTTGTGCCCCACTGAGCCCCATCTTCCTCTCCCTGAACCTGCACGTGGGGGTCAGGATCATGGGCCAGGATAAGATCACGGTTTCCTTCCTTGCCATGGGACAACAAGCAAAATTCAACGTGGGAACAAAAGTGCAGGTATTTCTTACATGCACAGCCAGCTGCAAGCAGGGCAGCCAGGGAATATTCCTTACCCGTGGGGGTGCCCCTGCGTTGCCCCAGCCTTGGTCCTGCTTCCAAAGCAGCTCTGATGCCCTCTTCTCTCCCAGGGCAGCCAGGCTGGCGAGCTGCATGCCCTCCCCAAGCTGAATGAGGATGAGCTCCTGCTGCTAGCCTTGCGGGTGAGGATCCTGCGGCTCATCGATAAGCTGCGCAGCTGCCTGAACTTCCCTTCCAATGAGCAATGGGACAAAATGAAGCCACCAGTGTACCTTGTCACACAGACTTTAAAGATCTTGTACCTTTGCACGACTTCTGACATAAGTGAAGAGCTGTGCAGCTCAGTCAGGGCAATAGTAAATGCTCCAGTCTGAGCAGCATGTGTGGTGTGAAGCAAAGTGAGTTGAGCCAGCCAAGACAGAGAATTCTGATGCCACAGTGTTGGCAGGCACTGATCCCGGTGCCCCACAGCCCTGCCTGCTGTGGGCCAAGGGCACTGCAGTCCAGGGGCCATCCTGCTGATGGAACAGCTCAGGGTGGGGTGCGGCCAGCAATGGGTCACGTTGTGTAAGCTTGTGGTGAGGAGCGCCTTGGCTGGGAGGTTTTGTGCAGGGCATACTGACTGTGTGTCTGATGTGAGAGCACTGCTTGTCAACGTGCTCCCTTCTGTCTCCCAGCAGCAGCCGGCTTGGGCTGAGCACTCATTTCAGTCCATAAATTTGGCACAAAGATAAAAGCAAACAGCTGAGGCACAGCCTGTGACAAGGGTAGGGGGAAGGGGTGTTTTGAGGCCACAGCATGGCACTGCTGCACTCAGCAGCACTCACAAAGGGCACAGTGCCGGCACTGTCCACGTTTCCCTGTTGGGAGCACTGCTGTCTGGCCAGCTGCAGGCACAGCACAGCACAGCACGCAACAGTTCTCCCATTCTCAGGAGATAAGAGGCCTCAGTTGAACCAAAGCAACCAACAACCCCAGCAGCATTTGCTCAGGTGCAGGGGCAGCGGGCGGTGAGCAGCCCCTGGCATAACATGAGTGGCTGCTCTGGGGGGATCTGCTTGCAGCCACATCGAGCACCACTGTCCCACTGCAGGCCCTGCAGCTATGGGGGTGATGGGATGCAGACCCCTCACAGCCAAGATGACCTGGGCCAGCTCCCACCACTCGTGGTGTGGATGCTGGAGGCCACGGGCTGCACTCGGCCTCTCCGCCTGCAGCCGAGCAGTTTAGCGAGGTGGCTGCGGATGTCTCTGCTGTGCAGGGCATAGATGAGAGGGTTGAGGAGGGAGTTGGTCTCACCCAGGATGAACAGCACGTCCTTGAGTGTGTCAGGCAGGTCACAGGAGCGGCAGGCAGCTTGCACAGTGGCCCCCACCAGGTATGGGCCCCAAGAGAGCCCGAAGCCGACGAGGACAAAGAGCACAGTGCGCAGCGCCTTGAAGTGGCGCAGGCGGGCGCGGAGGGGCCTGGGCTGGGCGCAGGAGTGAGGCGACCGTGTGTGCTGTGCATAGGCAATGCTGCACACTGAGACGTGTAGGCACAGCAGCACTAGCAGGGATGGAGCAAAGACACCGAAGCAGAGGGTGTAGAGGTACTCACTCCTGGTCACAGAGAGCAGCCTACAGTAGCCCGTGTAGTTGCTTTGCTGAAGGGAGGGAAAAATGAGAGGCAAGTGCCCAAGGAGGAAGGCGAGCATCCAGAGGAACATGAGGGAGAGGGCCACAGGTGCTTTCTTCGGAAGCATGTGGTAGGAGAGTGGCAGCCTCACTGCCAGGTACCTGTCCAGGGATATGAGCAGCAGCGTCAGGATGGAGCCGATGCATGGCGTCATGCTCAGGGAGATGCGCAGGAGGCAGAAGGACTTGCTGCGGTCAAAGTCCCCATCCAGAACATCATCCAGGGCCTCAGTGATGCACATTACGCCCACCAGCAGGTCGGCGGTGGCCAGGTTGAGCACATAGATGTAGCCAGAGCCTGGATGCTTCCTCAGCAGCTGGCAGACAGCCACGATCACCAGCAGGTTGGCAGGGGGGATGAGGCAGCTGAGCAGCACATGCGGCACAGTGCACAGCATGCTGACCATGCTCCCTGCTGCAGCCCCAGCAGAGGAGCCCTGCAGCAAGATGTGTGGCTGAGCTGGTGAGAGGGGGCAGAAGTGCCAGCCCTACACTGGCCACAAACACCTACGTCAGTCCTCTAAAAGGCACTCCATCCATTCCAGAAGACCTCTGCAACCATCCCAGATGCTGCCTGTTGCCGGTGGCATTTTCAGCACTCCCAGCCTCACCACTTGCCATCAGATTTCGCTCCACGCCCAGGGGGATGCACCCAGAGGTGCCAGATGGCTGACGCTCCCACCCATGGTGGGCAGGGAGGAGCGCTGTGGGCCGGGCTCCCGGCACCGTGACACAGGACAAGGAGTGGCTTCACCAAACAAAGCCGAGGCAGGCAGATGGCTGCTGTACAGGCACCTGTGGTCAGCGTGGTCAGGAGCATGGTGCAGGGCAGACGGAGCCAGGGCAACAGAAACACTGTTCTTGTAGGCTGCACCAGCACTGCAAGGCCACCAGCTGCATGCAGCTTCTGGCATGGGGACGACGCGCAGCCTCCAGACCGCGGCCATGGGCGGGAGCACGTGGGAATGGGGCAATAGCAAAAATGCGAGGACCTCTGGTGCCTCAACCAACGCAATTGCTTCCTGGCAGCCTCAAACCAGGCCTGCCATTTTGCAGAGTAGGATGTTAGACCCTAAGTATATGCTTCTGCTGAGGCATTTGCAAAAGAGAGAACAACAGAAGAGGCAGCTTTCTTGGGTTGCTGTGCTGCAGCAGTTCCTGTGCCCGTGCTGCCGGGTGCTGCAATCTTTCCTGCACCATGACTGAGCAGCAGCCACGGCCCCAGGGCAGCTCTGAGGCCATGGGAATCATGGGAACACCACAGACACTGAGAGCGCAGCAATACCTGGACGGTCCACACTTCATCAGGTTCTCCTGGCTACAGGTCAGAAAGCACGTATCAAATCAATTTCTACTATACTATACCAGCCCACAGTGCTGCTCATGGGACCTTTCCCACACAACAAAGACACACTTGGCATGGCGATCCAGGGAAGAGAAATCCTGAAAGGATTTCAGGATTAGAGAGCACAGGAAAGGATACAGAAATGCCCGTGCTGGGTGTTTTTCTAAGTCTGGGATGTTGGAAGGGGTGAATGGGAAACAGCGCTTGCTCACAGTCAGTATGCATGCACACAGCCCTTGGATGCTGCTGGAGGCTGTTAGCAGGCTTGGGATGCCCGCTGCCAGAGCCAAGCACAAGGAAGCACTGAGTTCAGCCTGAACCAGCCCTCCTGGTTAAAGCACCCCAATATTACACTGTCAGCTGGTGTCTGGTCCCCAGAACGTATTGCTCCCTTTAGTGACTATCAAGGCTCTTTTCTTCCATTTCACTGTTCAGTTTTTCAGGAGGCAGTGATCAACAAACAGCATTCACGGACCCGGTCCCTCCATTAAACCAGATCTACTCAGTGGACCCTGCAGCCCAGAGCAACTGCAGGAGGACTGGAACACAGGTCAGCCTGCGTCCCTCAATGAGAAGCCAAGGCTGAGCGTCTGGCACATTTAACAAACATCAGCGACGGTTCTCACATTCCTAACCCCAACACTTCATTATGTGATTTTGCTCAGATGAAAGGAGCAATATTGCGGGCAGCGAACAGGTCGTGGGCATCACCACGGTGACAGGCAAGCAGCTCATGGAAAATCACAGCCTAGCAACACATCCATGCACGTAGTTGCTTTGTCTGATCTGTCTTGGGACTATAACCAATGAGAAACTAAAAACTCTATCCACACTAGAAATTTTGACTTATCTATTTCAGAAGAGCTAAAAAAACAATTTCATCATAGACTCAAACAGGTTCTGAGGCCACTGCATGTTTAATGATTTAATGGTTGTGATTAGCAACACCTTTATAGCAACTGACAGAGTGTATTCTTTCAGTTGGATGGACAGTGTCGGGGTTACTCAAAATCTTACTTAAACGCCTCCGTAAATCCTGAGGTGGGTCAGACCAGTGACTGCTGTCCTTGTTGCATCTTGTCTGATTTACTGCCCCAGCACACAGCTCTTCTCCCCCCCATCAAAGGGCAGTGTACGATAAGGAGGACCCAGGAAGCACACAAGTAGCTTTACAAGGGGTGTGAAACTGTAGTTTGGAGCAAGGACAAGAAGCAGGAGGATGAGACATCTGTACCTCCACAAGGTGAGACCGTGAGCATCCTGGGAGCTCATAGCTTGACTGCCAGCAGCTCTGCTGTTTTCATAGAACCTATAAGATCCCCAAGCCCAACCCATCCCACCATGCCACCGACCGTATCCCTCAGCACATCTCCACAGTTACTGAACAACTCCAGGGACGGCAACTCCACCCCCTGGGCAGCAATGCCAGTTCCTGGCAGCTCTCACAGGGCAAGATGGCCATAACAGGGGTCACAGGAGCAGCCAGAGCAGGACCTGCAGTTCCAGCAGCTCAGCCCTGGCAGAGAACCAAGTGCACCATGGCCAGGAGAGGCCTCAGCTCCATCCTGGGGGGTCTGGGCTAGAGTTGCAGCGACCACGGTTTAGTGCACGTGGTGGCAACGGGTTGATGATTGCACCAGATGATCTTAGCGGTCTTTCCCAGCCTTAATGATTCTATGACTACAGCCCCAGAATGGCACCTGACACCGACGGGCTTGCCTTGGCCCTTCAGGAACCGCTGCATCACCCAGCATCCTCCGCACCCTTCAGAGCTGCATCGCGCAAGCCGCCCCCCCGCACAGCGCAGCTCTCACGCTGAGCAGCGCCGCGCTGCGCCCGGCCTCAGGCTGCACACAGCCCACGGGCACCTGCTGCAGCCCGGCAGCAAAAGGCAGCACCAGGCGCTTCTGCAAACACTGCTGCATTTCCACGGAAAAACAGCTGGGCACCAAATCCTAACAGAGCAAGGCTGCGGAAAGGGGCTGATACGAGACAACCAACACACCACACCACTAACGGCTTTGGGAAGTGGACTTTTTATGCATTTCTCAGTTACAGTTCTAAGAATATCGTCACCATCAGCGACTCACGAGGTACTTCACACAGTCAATGAGAACTCTTTATTTCAATTCCATTTCCTATTTCTGTTTTGGACAGTACAAAGTCCAAGCTTTTAAACTCTTCAGAATGGCCACGGGAAAACCTCTCAAGCTGGCCAACATCACTTGAAAAGCGGCTGACTAATTTTTACTGAATTCACAAAACGATGCAATTACTCTGAATATAATTTCGTTCACATAATTTAGAATATAAAGCACTGTTCAACTCTGCCATATATTTTGAAAAATATACAAACCTGCTTTTACCACATCAGAGATATTTGACAGGCGGCTGTCAATTACTTAACAGTTTAGGACAACATCAGACGTTCCTGTAACTTCATTTTAAACTACAAAAAGAACATAAATCCATATAAAATACAACAGATTAAACAAACTTTTTCCAAGGGAAAATCAGGTATCAACTCAATCTGCCACCGCGTGAAACATGAATATAAAATAAGTTACAATTAGTAATGCCTGCATTGTTGAGCTATGAACTGGTCGAATGAAATCTTAAAAAAACTATACAGTATTATTGCACCCCATGAATGTGCAGTATCTGGAAACACGCCAGCACTGAAAGAGGTCTTTCATTAAGGTTTTTTCAGGAGGCACAACATGACTGCGAGAGAAGCATCCAGTCTGTACCAACAGCAAGCTGTCTTCAGTACAGGCCTTCATTGGTCCGAGACACGCGGCCCTGGAAATCACCGCTTAATGCCTGCAAACAGAGACACAGCAGCACCATCAGCAACACGCCGGGGTTAGCTCAGTCAGACCTCACAAAAGGGCACGTCTGCAGAAGTCAGAAATCAGTGATACCGCTTATTTCCTGCACTGGCACTGCCCAAGTAACAATCGCTCCGAACCCTCTCCCCATTCCACAGAGCTGCACGATTATCAGTGGAGGGCGAGATCCATCGGGCAGGAATGTGGGCTTAGTGGTCAGCAGTCTGAGCTCTGAGCAAAGAGGAACAGCACAGCAAGCCCTGGTTACAGAGCATGGTTTCCTACAAAGAGCGAGGCTGCCTGAAGTTCCTGGGCAGTGCTCAGACTTCTCCAAACCAAAGCACACCTCCACGTGCCAGGTAACCGCCATTCTGCAGAAGGTGGATCGTTAAACAGAGCTCCAGAGGAAGCCTGTGAAGGTGCCTGAACACAGCCAGGTCATTCACTGCTGCAGGTGGGACCAACTGAAAATTCCTAGCGCTTTTTTAACACTTTTAAATGAACAAATATCAAAACCAATTCACGTCTGAGTCAAGGGCCACCGGTGACCGGCACAAGACTTACAAGAAGTTTCAGTGCTGATAGATGAGGCTATGATCGATGGTGAGGCATTGACTCCATGTGCACATTGAGCTTCATTTCATTATCAAGAATTTGTACAAGCTGCTGCATGGAAGGAAGATGGCCAGACTCTAGCTTAGACCACACTGGAACATCTATCACAAAACACAGGAAGGGAGAAAGCACAATTACACTGAGAAAGTCAGAAACTTGTCAGGCTACATTAAACACAACATTTACAAGACCGAGGAAGCTACGCAGGCTGGTACTACTTTATGCTGGAATATCTGCCTCGACAGTGCTTCAGGTCTTTGGATAGACTGCAATACAAACCAAGAGTCTAGTGCCTCTGTTTAGAAGTCCATCGTATGAATTCAGTGATGGAAAATATCCATTCCTGTGAACAGAATGTCTAAAAACGCAACAGTGAGTGGTGGGATAGCATTCCAAGTCTCTAAACCACAGCCCCAGGAAGGCTCTGCTACCAATTCAAATCTGAGATTTAGGACCAAGTTCATCTGCTCTGACACAGCGTGGTCACTCTTTACAAAGGTTCTGCAGAATACAGCTTGACTCAGAAACTAATACACTGAAATGCAGCCTGCACCATTATAAACTGAGAAACAAACACTGAGCTAGGCAGACTCATACCTACAGCCTGAAAAATTCTGCACTCCAGCACACTTATATAATCTCTAAAACCACAGAATTACTTGAAGGCAGAAGATCCACAGACTCTCAACCTGAGAAATCATACTGCTGTCCCCTGCTAATGGAAATTCTGGGAATACCAGTAGCTTCACTGTGACTGAAAGTCTAAGCCTTATTATAAAACAGGATAGGGAAAGCATCTAATGAACTGCTTCCCCAGTTGCTGACTTCTCCCTTAATGCACACTGCAAGCAAAGAAAACATAATACAGTTACTCCATGTGACCAAATACTCCCTTAAATATGTTTTTTTTTCATTTTTAAATAGATGTAATTAACGTAAGTATAAATTGCATTATAGGACATACATGATTTTCATCAGTCATTACACCATCTGAAGCTTCAAAATGGAAGGCACTGCCACACACATCACATTTCACAGCACCGCCCCCCGCTCCTCCTGACAGCAGCTCTCACAGATCTGAGTGTACACATGCAGCACAATGACCCCAGAGAAGGAACTTCTCATCTCACCATTCAAAGTTATTTCAAATGCACCCGTTGACATACACTGGTTCTCAATCATGTTGCTCAGGAAGAAAACCATCATACAAGCATAAACCTGGAAGAGAACAGAGAGAATCCCAGACACTTTGGCCATGTAAGTCACAGCTTATTTTCTTCACTTGTAACAAGTGCTGCACATGTACATACAGCCCTGAACTTCCCTTTGCCACTTTGTCATGTAGCTTTAGGGTGGCACAGCAATCTTCCTTTCATCTTCCTTTTTTGCAAAGATTCTGCACACGATCTTGCCAGGACAGACATCAAAATAGCTCTGAAATCACCCAGCTCATAATTCAAAGAGGCAAAGTTCCACCCTCCTGCCTCCTTCCTACTCACATCTTTGCCCACCTTAGCAGCCTGTCTGCAGAAGCACACGGCTAAGGCAGCACTTGCAGCACTATGAGGGAACACTGCAGGAGCTGTCCCTACAAGTTGCTGTCATTTTCAGAGCAACACTCAGATTTAACACTGATCGTAGGGACTAGACAAGGCTAAATTTCTTCTGTTCGTGCCAACAGCAACCTGGAGCATTTCTTTAGAAGTGATCATTTAGAATTGTCTCTGTCGTAGTGTCTCAGGATGAAATGATGCAATCCTCAGAAACACATCATCTCTAATGCCCTTTCCATGCACATTCACGCTGCTTGCTGCAATGCCCATGGGGTTAGCATGGGGGACATTCATTGCTCAGACCATCACAGGAGTACAGCAACCAGCCCAGCTCAGCCCTGCTCTTAGTCAGTGTAATCAAGCAGGATAAGCTCACGACACAGCCCCGCCACACTGGGTAGCTGCTTCCGTGCCTGCACCAGCAGAATATGTAAAGGTTATCAAATTTAATACTGCTTTTGCTTGGTAAAACAAATCTGGAATAAGGTTATTCTAAATCAGAGCACGATGACATGAATCCATTAGCATCACCAGCACTGACTCACAGGGGTATTCATCCCACAAAGGACAGTCTGCCATGCCCAAGTATGTTCTGCAAAAAAACCCATAGAATTTCAGTTTGATTTTTCTAGCCGTGAAATTGCACACCTAATTCATTTCAAAATCTGATGAAAGCAGCAACTGCAAAACAGTCATAAGACAACAGAGAAAGGAAGTGGCAGCTTTAGCAATACCAGCATGACACTCTACCTGAGCCATTAATAAATAAATAAATGTGTAAATAAAACCACAGTGCTCTTAGTAACTGCAGCCTTCCTTCAGCAACCCATGCTGCATCTTTACCAGCAATGCTGACAGCAGATACCCCTCTGCAGCATCACCAGCTTGGAAAAATGCTAGGAATCAAACCAAAAGCTACGGAAGCCCGAGGGCCCTGCTGAGATCAGCGTATGAAAGTTAGCTCAGTGACAGCACTCAGTTCCCCACAGCATTCTTGCAAATCCATTCTGACATTACTTTTCAAAAACAGAAGACAGTCTGCAGTTTACCTTGTTTTCTTGGCCCCACTGCCAGATGCTTGGAGCTTGCATGCCAAAGAAAGCAAATGGATCCTTGCCGACAATTATTAAGCCTATTAATACTAGCTTGAAGACAGACAGGAAGGATGCTATGTGCCTATTAAAAGACAACAAACAAAAGCGACTTAGAAGGTTCCCGGTTATGCTTCATCACACAACTGCTACGATTTGCCTCATTAGAATGGTTTCCATAATGTGCCACCGTGTTTCAGAGGAAAGATAAAACTTTTCAAGTAGGCTTACATGTCCGTAAATAATTTACGTAGCCCAAAAAAGCAGCACATCCTCACATCCTCAGGACACAGCCAATGGCATCCCAGAGGCAGGTGTGCATTTTTTTCTAACCGGACCTCAAACAGAAGCCTGCTTTCAGTTCACACGTGCTTAAAGCAAACGGTACGTTTTGTACCTAAACGAAGCTGCCCCACGTTACAGACACACAGCTGAAATGCAACATGAGGACAGTTTTACGGCTTCCCGAACTCTGCAGTTCTGCACAGGAGTGAGATCTACGGCCAGAAAGCAATTAACATCGCTGTTTTCTACCTGGCACCCTTCCAAACATCATCACCGTTACGGCAATTAGGTCAGGAAACGTTCACGAGCTGCCGCACGAACCGCGGCCCGTCTCCATCCCGCACGGCCGCGGCAGCAGCGGCACACGCGCATTTTCCGCGCTGCGCTTCAGAGCCCGGGCCACAGCGGCAACGACGCGAATGTACGTGCAGGTCCTCCGCGACGAAGAGCCGCAAAGCGCTGGATGGATGCGGCGCGGCGGAAGGCGCGCAGCCGCACGGTGCGAACGGACACGCCGCCACCCGGCGAGCCGGGCGCACGCAGCGGGAAGGCGAGCGGGATCAGCGGCGCTTACCTGTAGATGGGCTGCGGCAGGTAGTTCTCCCCCTCGATGCGGATGTCGGGGTACCGCTGGCTGATGACCCGCATGTACTCCTCAAACACCCGCCGGTATCCTCAGGACACGCTGCAGACGGAGAGGCGCTGTCACGGGGCGGCCCGCAGCGCTCCGTCCCGCCACCCGCCCCCCCCGGCACCGCCGCCACCCCGCGCCGGAGCCACCGCCCGCCCCCGCGGCCCGGCCAGCAGACGCCGAGCCCGCCCGGCGCCGCCATCTTGCGGCGCGCTCACCAGATCTGGAACTTGAGCAGCGGGCCGGTGGCGTAGGCCATGCGCAGCTTCTTGGCCGGCAGGCCGCCCTGTTCCGCCGAGCCGCCCGGCCCCGCCAGCGCCGCCAGCAGCAGCAGCAACAGCCCGAGCCCCGGCCCGGCCGCCCGCATCGCGCCCGCCTCACACCAAGGTCACGCGAGCGCCGCGCACTCCGCGCATGCGCCGCCCCGCCCCGAGCCGCCCGCGAAGCGCGGCCCTCACGCAGCGGGGGGGGGGGAGGGAGGGAAGGCCGGCGAGCCGCTCCGCCCTCAGACCGAAGCCGTCTCGCGCAAGACTCGCCGTTTAAAACCCTCCGCGTCGTGGAAGCGCGAGGTCAACCGTGAGCCGTGACCAGACGTGACTGCGAGCTGCGCCACGACGTAGCGCCGAGAAGTGAGGAGCGCCGCGTTACTGCTGCCGACCACTGTACAAATTCTGCCCGGGCACAGAAGAACAGAACCGCTTTTTCTATTAAACGCTCTTTATTTTTATCTACATCCAACGACAAAGAACGCCTCTCTTCAAACAGGATACAGCTGTGCACCGGGCAGGCTCTGCTCCCAGGGCAGAGCGGGGCAGCAGCGCTGCTGGCACAGCACGCCTCACACAGCGCCTTGGGAAAGCTTTCAAAAGGCCAACGTGCAGCAAATCCGTCAACTTCAGCATCTTCAGTCATCGTTGAAACTTTTCACGGTGATCCAGTCAATACGCGTTGCATTTTGGGGGAATTTGTGCTAACAGCACGCATGAAGTTTCACAGACCCAGCTCCAGGTCCTCCAATTCCTGGAGCAGAGCACTTTCCTTCTGGATCTTCTCCAGCTAGAACAAGCACAGTGCCAACAGCTGTAGCTCATACAGGAAACCCAAACAGCAGTAGCTGTGAAGGCCCTGCACTCCTTCCCACCCAGCAGCACCCCCACATGGCCACAATTCGGGTGCCCACTTTGAAAGCTCCACACGAAACAGACACTGCATCACTACCTAACTGCTCTGAAAAGCCTGATACAGATTTTGCATGATTATTTGATAATAGGCAGAACAGCACGGAAAGAGCAATCTTCAAGTCCTGCAGGCCCTGGCAGAGTATGCCCTAATTTAGCCGACTTGGTTATCACAGCAAGTCATGGCACAGGACACCTACTGGCTCTCTTTGTAGCCGAAGCCCAGTTGGGAACCCAAAGCTGAGTTTCTAATGCACTGCACTCCCATCACATTGTCCAGCACAGCTGTATGGATTAACTTGCAAAGAATGGGAGGAAACATGGCAAACGAGAATTACAATTTACCCAGGAGCAAACAGCTTGCCACAAACAGAGCAGTGTGTGCTCTACACACAAAATGTATGTATTTTCTTTCTGAAGATGCAGGATTTCACTTCACATGTTCTTCCTGTGGACCAACTCCTTTTCCAATTGTTTAAAGGACCAGAAGTCAGATACCACAAGCTCAAGCAAGTCCATGGTTTTTCCAGAGAAGGTCATTGTAAGGCCAAGACAATGAAACACTTGTTTTGCCATTCCATTAGCACTCTTTGTCAGTGTTTGCATTGCATTTTACATAACACACTGAAGTTGTGGTTACAGCACGGGTGGCCACACGATGAATGCAGGGTATCACCTCACTGAGGTCAAGGGGGTGGTCAGAAACAGAGGTAGGGATCCAACTAAATGAACAGCAGGTATGCTCTGTGCATTCTTTTGAATGCTTGTCTCTGATTTTGAATTTGAAAGAATGCAACAGGTCAAAATCTTTCAAAAATTAAGCAGTACCATCACAAAGAACTATAGGAAATGCAAAGGCAAAAAAACAAAACAAAACAAGTGAACTAGTGAACTGTTGAAATCTTAACAGTACCTGATTTTTCTCTAGCTGTTTGCCAGCAGCTGCCTGCTCTTTCAGCTGCTCAATTGCCTTTAGTTTCTGTAAAAAAAAAAAAAAATATATATATATATATATATATATATATATATATATATATATATATATATATAAGTAAGCCAAAACCAGAAAGAGTCACACATGTTCCTGCACTTGCAATTGCTAGATTTACCAGGAGGCTGATCTCAGTACGGAAGGCACTTTTCCTTTAAGCATCTCCAGATGCTCATTCCAGAATACCCCACTAATAAGTCATTTTTTTTTCCCTCAAGAACAAGACATCTTAAAGAACAGGAATGCTTGTTTCTGAAAAACACCACGCACCATCTCACTGAAGGGCCAAACCTGTTTTCAGAAACAACTCCTCCATCACTATTCCTCTTTACCACACATTCTCTTTGGAAGGCCCGAAACATCCATCAGAACATGAAATGCAGGAGGCAGCCAAGAGGAAAAAACCTCTGATGGATTTCACAGGAACAGAGAAGATTCTCTAGCCTGAACAGAGCAACTTCCAATTTGAAATCATTTACATTTGAGAATTTCCAAGACTGGCAGTAAACCTTGCACTCATCCTGCTCAGAAGTTAGGGAAGAAATTCAAAACCATACAGCATAGTTTCCTTCTCAGATTCGAGATTCAAAACCACTTAGAAGTATGCTCTCTTTTTCTCAAGGACAAAACAAAAAAACCCTTAGAGATTAGAGGAAGAAGAGGATCTGTCTTGCTTAGAATCAAAGCAGGTTCTCTTTGGGGCTGGTGAAAGCAGACCAAGAACAGGAACCTTATACAGGTGCTTTTTAAGAATAAACACAGTTAAGCTCTTCCCTCTCTCTTGTGAGGATTCTGTTGCACGTGCAACAGTATTTGTAACAGCATACTGGAATGCTCTTCCATGCACTTTTGAGCAGCTTCTTTACTGTCTAGGCTGGCAAGAGCTTTCGGAGACATAGAAAATGATGACTTCTACTATTTTACAAGGTGGAAAAGCAAAGAAAGTTGGTTGACAAATTTAGTAGATTACCATCTATGTAAATGCTTCCTACTGAGCTCAAGTCACATTACACTCAGACTAGATCTTACAGACCATCTCTTAGAGAAATACGTTGTTCTTAAATTAAAGTCCCCTTACCTTTTTTAAATTCTTTATTTTCTTGTCAATTTCAGGATCTCCTGACGTCACGACAGGCACAGCACTTCGTGGTGTATTCTGTGATGCTGAAGACTGTGTGCAGTCCTGACCGCAATCAGTTTTGGCCTCCTGTAAGTTTAAAAACATATATCACACTATCTACAGATTACAACGGACCTGACAAATCTTTTCAATCATCTGAATTAATCTATTTAATATTTCTTCCTGCTCTGATTTGCTAGTATTCTCCAAAATCTGTAATTGACTTGCTGTGATGTTTTGTGCTACATCTTACAGAGGTCATGGCTCTTCTTGGAATGTCATTCACGTTGTTTCCTGTTTAAATTCTACTTCCTGTAGACAACCACCATACATAGCATGGGAAAACATCAGTAAGGGTGATGTGACAAACACAATTTATAGTCTGATGGGTCATTAACTCTGAAGATAAAGAAAGAGCTCTAAAGTGGTGTAAGAAACGTAAAAACCCAACCTTTTATGTTAATTCAGAACTTTGTATAAAAATTGCAGGTGATTTTTATCTGTTTAGCTGAAGAACAGCAAGCAAAGGGGTGAAACAGAAGAACAGAGCTCTCTGGTCTGCCCTGGTAACCCACCATAGCCCTGACCCGCAGGGAAAGGCCATTCCCACCTTCCCAGTCTGGACGGAAGCTAGTGGATTGCCAGAAGGTGAAAAGGCACAATTATGCCATCTTAACATTGGTTTCAGTTAACGTTTACAGCACGACTAACCACTGACTAAGCTGTCCTTAGGTCATCCTTTCACATCTGCCTCTGTCCAATTGAAACAGACCACCCACCCCACAAGATCGCTTTCACAAAATCAGCAGATGGCTTTCGGGGCAACTGATATCATTACTCTGAGACTGATCAGTGTCACTGTGGAGGCTGATTTAACGTTAGCCTTGAAAGAATAGCTTTTGCTGTACCTGTTTAGCAGCCTTCTTTGCTTCATGTTTCTTTTGGTTTTTCAGAGCTGTTTTAGACAGTGGCTTTTCACTGCTTCCTGACTGTGGTTTCATATTCTGAGGTGGCTCGTCCTCATGCTGCACAGAAAATCACAGGGTAAGAAAAGAAAACCGGGTTGCTGGGTTAGTTTTGCTGTTGTTGCTATTTAGGTAGGTTTTTCTAGGAGGTGAGGGAAGGGTGACTGTTTCGTCTTCTGTTTTTTCTCCTCCCTCTCCCAAGAAATTAATTTTTCTAGAATAAATTCTTTCAAACAGGGAACAAAGCGTCAGTCAGAGAGGATTATCAAGAAAGCCTCTAGAAAAGCCCCACAGCATTCCTCGCCCAGTTACTCTTCTAACGTCTCTCGTTAAAAATAAAGATGTATTTGAGGCCAAGCTTCCAAAGGCGGGCAACACAACGAACACAGCTAAAAAGTTTAAAGCACACACGAAACAATCTACTTACGAGCTTGGAACTTGTGACAGGTTTGTTTCTCAAGGCCGGAGGTCTATACGCTTGAGCAGGTTTGGGCTCAGCACTCGGCAGTTCACTCGGGACTGCCTGGTATTTCACTGCTTTCACTGGGAACACTCCATCTAAAAAGGGCTGCCAGGAAACTTGCCACATTTCCTCATTTGATGGAACTTCATAGCTGTGTAAAACGGAGCCAGTGTAGTGCCATATCTTATAGCCGTTACTGACCCGCAGCCGGGGGGCGCACGTGGCTGTTACGATGTGCTCCCCATCAGGGCACCAGGCAAAATAGGTGGAATCGGAGGCTACCGGCTTGGAAATGAGTTTGTAGTTTTTAACGTCCCACACTTCCATCTGTCCCCTGAGATTTCCAAATCCTGCTAGTACCAGGATGTGTCCATGGGGGCTGTAGTAGGCAGCATTGCGAGGACCGGTTCCAAAATCAAACACAGGGTCACATTTCAGATTAAAAACTGTTGCTTTGGCAGGCATAAAACCATACACAGCACAAAACTCGACAGAATTGGGGTTCCAAACAACATCATAAATAGGACCATTTTTTGCTAAAGGAAAAGGAAAACATGCAGCCGTTGTTATGAGATTATATTATTTTCACTTGTACTGAAAAGCTATCAGTGATTCTTATCTTCATACTCTGCTAAAATCCTATAATTTAATTACTGACTGGAAATGAGTTACACTAACAGTAGTGGTGGAAACAAACAACATTACATTCTCATGATTTTCGTTAAGGTTTGCAACAGTAACTGCTACCATTCCAAATTACCTCTGTAGGGTCAGCAGCGGCACTTTAACAGTAAGCACACTTTCTCAAGTAAAAAAAATCCCTTTTATTTTTCTTTGCTACTCAAGTATGTTATCTCAGGACCTCCTCAAACTGTCCCACTGGAAACCTGCAAAAACAGGAGTTTTATACCAGCTGGATACTAGTTTCTCTTCTTTGACTTCAAGAAATATTGCACAGCTCAGCTTTCAGAGCTTGAAGAATTGATTTAGGTCACCTTTGCACCATGGCCACGTGCGGTATTTCATAAGACGGATTTTAAAGTGGGAGAGGACAAAAAAAAACCCATGGTTTTACACATATTCATGAAAACACGATTCGACTGGAAGCTATTCTGGAGTTAGAACACCAGGAGATTTAAAAATAATGGACTAACAACTGCGATTCATGTAAGGCGTGCAGGGTCCCCATAATCACATTCTGTAATCTGGATACATTTACCTACGTTTCAGGTAAGCACCAAGTGCACCAAAGGTAATCCTTAACTCGGAACATTGACTCAGAGTACCAAACTGGTTCATTCTCGTTATTCTGAAGCCTCATTATCTTTGGGAACCTCGTTATCTTTCAGCCATGCAATTGCACTCCCTGTGTGCTTTCCCTTTTAAAAACTTTTTAGGTGACATTATCCCACTGCAACTGCAGAAATGGAAGTCTGAAAGAAAATTAACTCGTGACAGTAAGCAGCTGGAGGGGATTAAGGCAGCTTTACATGGGCTTCAACAGTTAAGGCAAAGGCTGCAGCTTGGGCACATACTGTTCAAAAATGAAAAACCCTCTGACAATGATAGCATGGAAAATACTTCCAAACTGGACCTCAAAAGCAGCTGGATGATGAAAAAATACCACACAGGAGATTAACGAACATACTGTCAGTTCAAACAAAACACTGAAATTAAGAATGGCTTCTTGTTTCTCCCACTGTATCATTTTTACATCACAAAACTACTTCTGTTTTACTAAACAAGATGCAGAACCTCTGTTTTCCAATATACTTTAAAAAGTGCTCTCACTCTGTACCCTAATTTTTGAGTAACAATCGATTGCATGTCTAAAACCCTATCTAGAACTATTCAACATTTCAGATTCACAAACGTTAAGCTGGCTCCACTGCCCAGATCTTTCCTCGGCAAACAAAAACAGTTCTGCTCCTGTGCAGCCTCACACAGGAATTACTCGCATACTTTAATCAGTAGAAGCTGGTGAAACAGCAGTTCCCACTGCTGAGAGCTACAGTGCAATGAGAAACGCCCGAGAGCCACTCACGTAGTTGTACGATGGCACTCTCCCCATTTGTTGCAATGTAGTGCAGAGTTTGCTCTCCGTAGTACGAAGCACCTGTTTTGTCCACGTCAGTGCTGGCTATGACCAGCACAGCAGTGGCTGCAGAACACACAGAGTCATCAGTACAACTGCTGAATATTACATTAGCTTTTACACAAGCTACCACGCACAAAGAGAAATTAGTCTGACAGTGGGTTTTACAATTAGTTGCCTGCATGTCAGCACTGTTCTCGTTCTCTCCTCAAACTCCTCCTGAACATTAACCCAAACCAAACTAATATCCTTCCCGTCTGAGGAGAGCGTAAGCTGAATCGCTGCTGAATTATGAGGAAATGAACGTGCTTTCATTAAAAGATGTTCAACAGCAGCACCAGTGTCTTAGGCTTTCCATCTAAGACAGAAACAAGCATTCTGATCATTACAATGAAATGCTTCACCAACAGCTTTTGTGTGCCACCTGTCAGGGACAGACGCCCGGGGCCACGTGATCCCTTCCCTGATCCCAAACAACACGGGCTGAAGTAAAACAGGCGCACGTGGGGGGGTGCGGTGGGGCAGTATTACTCTGCATCCCTCAGTGCTCACAAACAGCAGAGCATGCAGAGGACTGTGCTACGCATCCCAGTCGTGGTAGGTCTGTGTACCCATGGTTTTACAGAGTAAAAATTATATCAACGCATAGCCTTATGTTTACAGCTTACATGCATTACTACAGAATGCAGAACTCAATTTGGATTTGCAATTCAATTCCTGAATTTCCAAGAGCATAGAATACTCTGTATGATACAGTAAGGGACAAAAAAATCACGTGTCAGAAGTCAGCGTGGAAAAGTTCTGAGCACTGCATGGTAATTCAGAACTGCAACCTTAACACTGCATTGGCAGCAATGACTGTCTTCAGTATTTATCTACACATGAAAATTAATGTAAAACTCACAAAGTGATTGAATACCTTTTTTGTTCCATAGCATTGTCACCTTGTCAGCTTTAAAGAAACTCTTATTGGCCAGTGCAGATTGAGGTCCACCAAAATTGGGATACTGATAGAGCCTAACAAATGATGGTGCACCTTTACTGCCTGGAACATACACAGCAACCTAAAACAAAGCAAGGAGATTTTATTGCAGATTAAATTCTTGGTAGCACGAGCTCTATTCATACCAGTACACCACACCAAAATAACAGTAATGTTTGAAGAAAACCCATGAAAAAATTGGAAACAAACCACAGCAGTACCTTGGTTGGCTGCGCTCCTGGCGATAACACAAAATCGTTAACCTTTTGCAAATGAAGCTTATTTGCAATAGTATCTGCAAAAAAAAGAAGTTACAGGTGTGATGACATCAAAGAGCAGCCTGGAATACTCAGCAATACTTTCTCATGAGCCTCTGTCATGGATAACAAAAGTTTGATATAAAGACAAACAACCATTACCTTCCCATTCCATCAAACTGGAGGTCTGGCTAGTTTTTTTTACAAAAACAACTCAAACCAAGCCTGGCTTTGAAATCGAGTATTTAGAAGTTCAAACAACAAGAAAGGCTCTGCACCCTAATTGCAGACAGCCTGTGTTTTAAGCAAACAGTTCCCTTCATCTTCTCCGTGCTGCCTTCATAGGAGGCAGCATCACAGGCAGATAACACACACCATTACAGTCAGGGATTCTCCACTCAACTTCACTGGCTGACTCCTCCTGACAGGAGGCCTTCACAAAGGCTGCTCTGCACTGAACGTTGCTCCTCTACATAACAGCTCACAGGAATTACACCTTGCCAACTCTTAAAAAGTGAAGAAGCAACACCAACTCACAACTGATTGTAGCAAGGAAGCTGGGGCTGACCAGCAGGGCTCACGCCACAGAGACGACGCACGCTTCCCTGGCGCAGAGTGAGAAGGGAGCTGAGGGGACGTGGGTGTCTTCAGACACCAGAGGAAAAAAATAAATTGCTGCTTTAATGCGGGATGAGGGGAGAAAGAACAACACTGCTGCTGCCCTGGAGAGGCTAAAGAAGAACGCAGCGTTTGTCAGAACGGCATCAGGGCTATGGGCCCGTCTTGCGAGGCGCTGGAGGGACATTAATGCCTAGCACCACGTCTACGTCCCACAGAGAGACACAGAAATGGGAGTTTGACACCGATTCTGTAACTAAATTACAAAGAATTGCATAGCTGGAATAATAATTTATTGTACACGGACTGTGGTGGGAAAATAGCATTCTTAACAGTCTGATTTCTGCGCACAACAGCCAGAAGTGAGGATGGGGGGAAGAATTAATGTGCAAGTTCAGCATATGAAATACTCCAGGAGTATGAAAGTAGTTCATTGTGCATAATGACTACCAGGCTCTGTGGTATTTTTTTCTGTTGAGAAAAAAATGGAAAGAATCTTTGTACAGGAATGGTTCTGCTGAATAAACCAGTCGTGGTAAAGAAACAAAGCACTTGTGACTGCTTTCTGAAATCCCTCTCCTCTGGCAAATCACAACAGAAAGCTCAGTGTCGTTACCAACACTGGGACTAATGCTCAAGAAACTCTTACAAGGCTATGCACACACACACACCCACACACACATGCACTTTTTAAGCAGAAATTCTGTTCTAAGAAAAACAGCCAATTACAGAAGCCCCACAGCCCATCCTTCTCCTCAGCAGTTTTCCTTCGTTCCTGTAAATCAGGCTTTCTTATTTGAAAGTGCATTTGAAGCAGATAAATTAATGAAAAGAAAAACAAATAATAAAGAAAATATACTAAATTAAAATACAGTGATTTTGAATTTCCAGAACTAAAATGGAATATACAAAATTAAAAGCAAGCATAGTAAGAAATGAGAAAAAAGTAAGGGGGAAAAAAAAGAGAGGCCTATATGGAACACAATGGCACTCATAGAAATACTTGCTTACTGAAGTTGTTGTTCTCAAAGAAGTGCACTTCATTGTTCACGTTCCGGGCACAAATACTTTCATCATCTGCCCAGCAGGGACACCTACATTTAAATAACAAGAATAATAAAAAAAAGTGAACAGCACTCATCTTCAGCAATCTCAGATATTTTTCTCCTCCATTTTTAAAGCCAACAAGTTTCAGCACAGTACACTTCAGACAGATAAACAACACTGTCTCACCGTCCTTCTCTCTGGTGCAAAAGACAGTGGGTTTACACTAACGAATGAACAACAGGAGCTGAGCAAGAAGTACTGATAAGCACAGTTATTGCTTTCAGCAGACAACATTCTGAAAGCCAACACAACACTAGAACTTGTATTTATTCGCCTGTATCAGATTCTGCAAGCAGTTAACAGCTAGAAATGTTACTTACCAGTTCTGCATCTTTTTCTGGATGAAAGACTTCAAACACTTTCCAGTTTTCACATCATGAAGTTGCAGGTTGGGTGCCCCTGCTGTGCCATCTTTGGCAGCTGCAACAAAAACACTGCACTGAAGCCGCGGTCTCCTGGGAATAAATCTGCTTGAATCATGATGTTTCCAACTCGTGACTCTACAAGCAACCAAACTTCTTACAAGAAACATCCCTCTTCCTGTCATGCTAAGCTCTAGGATGTTAATTGCTTTACCCGATAGTATCTTCCAGTCTTGCAGCCTGCAGAAGGAACTAGCATTCAGAGGTGCAGGGACTCCATCACAAGCCCATTACCACTGGCCGCAGGACATCCATTCAAACACCTCCTAATGTACCTCTGTGAGCCCACAGCCAGCATCTGTCCTGCAGCAGTACCAGCCAGCAGCACACCAGGCATCCCACGCCACAGCACACCCCACCCCCTTACCTTACAGCAACCCTTCCACTTACAGACAGCATTCACACCACACACATCAGACATCAGCTTTGATAAATCTGTGGCTTATCTGAATTAGGAACAAACTCCACACAAAGGTAGAGGAGAGAATAGATGTTTATGTTGCCTGTGTCCAGAGGGGGACGTAACTACTCTGAGACAACTCCTCATTTGTCTACACATTACAAACTGCTGGAACAGCATCTTGTCGAAGCGTCCCGTTGGCATTTGCTGGAAACACTCCACCCACTTCACAGAGTGACAGTGCACACACACTGGTTTGTGAGAGTGCTCAAAACCAGATGCTTTCAGAGGCTCTCACCCCTCCCCTCCTTTCCCATACATTTCAACAATCAAGTCATTTTCTGAATGTTTTCCATGTTGCACCTTCAACCAGTGAAAGTGCCACAATGGCAAATCAAGTAATGTAATTAAATGACATTAAAATACTCATTTACCACGCGTACCTTTGTAGCAGGTAAATGCTCACCTGAATAGGCCTGCCACGTTGCCAGAATGTTATTCTTTGGTGAGAATTCAAGACAAACTGCCTTCGGAAGATCAAAGGAACGCAGCAGTCCTGCACTGGTGACGTTAACAATATTTACTCTGGAACCAAAAGACAGTATTTCTATGAAACATGCTTAGATGAGATAATTGCCAAGGTAACTTTTCATGTATTTGGTTCTGCTCCAATGATACAAAATTAGAAGACCTGTTTTCTCCTCCCGCTTTTACTAAATTTTTGAAGGAACATATTTTAAAACCAGACACCCAAGCAAAACAGAAACTGACAACGTGAAAGCTCTGGTCAAAGTGTATCCTGTACTTCAATATGCAACATTTTGACTCTGAGCCAGTGCAAGGTATGCTCCATCCACAGAGATTCCATCCATGCTTCCACAGAAGAGGCTAAAGATCTTCTAACTGAATAAAAATACGCGGGATGAACTTCATTAACAGCTCAGGTGTGATACAGCAGATTTTCAAATTTCTTCGTAACACGTTGAAAACATTCCACCTCCACAGCTAAACCGCAGCCCAGCACTCACTGCATGGCAGAACATACTGTCATGGAGGAAAAAAAATCAACCAGCAGCAAGGTTGTGCTACTTGGACTAATCACAGAAAACCAAACACTGCTGTGCTGGGAAATAGGAAAAAAAATCCACAAAGCAAAACAACTAAAGCAGATCCAGGTTACAGGGGAGTGTGTGCATTATAAATATGAAAAAAAACAGCAAGTATTTCATTTACTATTTATAAAATAAAGCCACTGCTTCAACAGCCTTCACATAAACAAGGTAAATATGGCAAAAATTGACCCAGTTTACTTCATATAAATTGACTAGCATCATAAAATGCACCAACCTTTCTCCATTGCACCAGGCAAAGAGGGAACCATCCTTGCTAAAAGCAACAGCTTTGCAATTTTTTCCAAAGTCCCTAAAGAAATAAGAAATGCACGTTAGTATTCAAATGCTTTGCATAAGTTAAAGTATTTTTAAAAATTAAAACACCACAACAATTTTTGTCTCATAGTCCAGAATCACGCTTCATAACAGAAACAGCGCAGCTGGGCTGTAGCACCATTGATGGTCCCTTCCAACTGAGCTGTTCTATTCTAATTGCTCAGTCATTTTCACATTTGGAGTCAGGCCAAGGCAAAGCTTTCAGAAGCAGCTTTCTGAACAACTGCAGGTATGGAAAAGTTCACTTATTTACACATTTTTCAATTCTGGAGTCTACATTTACATCTCAGCAAAAAACCTGAAAGCCAGACATCAGCCCAAGAGTGGGCCGTGACAGCCTTCGGGTTCCTTCCACCTCTCCATGCCCGGTGACGCCTGCCAGCGGAGCAGACGGCCGTGCAGCACGGTACCTTTGGAACACTGTGCTCTCTGTGAAGCTGGGCGGCCCGTTCACCATGAAGAGCCCTTCGGAGCCCCGCACTGAAAGAGGAAACAAACACGCACCCACTACAAATTCTCAGAACCGTCCAAAGCCAAACTTTAACCTCATTTACGAACGCTGAAATCTCTCCCCTTTTTCGCGTTTTAGAGTTAACAAAGCGACTAAAGTTCATAAGGAACGTTCCGGCCTCACACACGCTGACCGCCAGACTGAAGCAGGGGCAGACGTGACACGGAGCGCCGTCACCGCAGCCCGTCCGCGCGTTACCGCCGCGCAGCGCGGCCGAGCTCCGCCCGGGCGTTCCGCGGACAGCGGCGACCGCTTCGGCGGCCGAAGCACGGCGGAACGCTGCCGCCAGCCCTCGGCCGCCGCCGGGAGAACGACGTGAGCCCGGGCCCGTGGCCGAACGCCCGCCCGGGTCCCACCGAGCTCCAGACCCCCTCCGCCACAGCCGCCTCCGCAGCGGGACGGGAGGACCGGGACGGAGCGGCGGCGTCGCCGGCGGGACTCGACCTCGGCAGGCGGGAGGGCGGAGCCCAGCGCCGTTCTCGGAGCCCCCCCCGCCCGGCGCGGCGCCCACCTGCCAACAGCGGCGCGGGCGGCGCCATCTTGGTGGTGCTTCTACTTCCGGGTGAGTGGCGGCGCGGCCGCCCCTCGGAGCTCCACGTCGCGCGGCGCGAGAGGCACTGCCGGTCACGTGACGCAGAGAGGCCGCTTCCGCCCGCCGCCCCGGAAGCGCTGCCGGCGGGCGGCACGGGTTGGCGGCGGGCGGCGCCCGGCGTGACGGCTTCCGGCGGGCGGCGCCGCGCGGTGCTGACGCGGCGCAGAGAGCGGAGCGGAGCGGAGCGGAGCGGTCCCGGCCCGGCCCGGCGCGGCCGCACCATGGTGGCCAAGCAGCGCATCCGCATGGCCAACGAGAAGCACAGCAAGAACATCACGCAGCGCGGGAACGTCGCCAAGACCTCGGTGCGTGGGGCCGGGGCCGGGGGCGGCGCGGGTAGGCGCGGGGCGGCGCGTGACGCGATGCTGTGCCCGCAGAGGACGGCCCCGGAGGAGAAGGCGTCGGTTGGGCCCTGGCTGCTGGCGCTGTTCATCTTCGTGGTCTGCGGATCAGGTGAGCTCCGCGCCCCGCGCCCCGCCCCGCCCCGCGGCCCCGCTGAGCGCCCCCTCTCTTGCAGCCATCTTCCAGATCATCCAGAGCATCCGCATGGGCATGTGAGCCCCCGCCCCGCCGCGCATTCCAGGCCCTTCGCCGCCATTCCGAGCGTCCCAGTCCGTGCCACAGTGCCTTGAGCAGCACCACATGTACACAGCAATAAAGTTATGTTGTTGAGCCCCAATCGTGGACCTGCTTATTCAGCAACGTATCTCCGTGCTCACGTAACATGTCAGACTGTGCAGTGCGGGTTCCCGGGGACTGACGCCCACCGTGAGCACCGCTCCCACATCCGCACGAGCCGCCGTGCCGCCAGAAACGGCTCTGTTTGAAACCGCAGCCGGGATTTCAGTGGCAGTCGGAGCACCGACACAGAGCGCGCTGCTGGCGAGCGGCCGGCGCCGTGCAGCTCAGCGCGGTGTGCGGGGCAGAGCTGCAGCGTGCGGCACCGCGTTGGCCCTCGGGCTCGTACTGCATTAGATAACCTCACCCCGTGCTTCCCGTCGTACCCCATACGAATGCCTGTTTGTGTAGAGCTGGGGCGCATTCCCTGCCCGCGAGCTGGCATGGCCGGGCAGCAGCCCTTCCCGACATTGCCCGCTGTGGGGCTGCCACAAACTGTTCGTCCCCGAGGACACACGCTCCCAGGCTGCTCCTGGAATTGGGCTGCAGCGGCGCTGCATGCACGTCTTGGAAACCTCCCAGCGAGTTGTGGGCTTTGGTCCTAAAATGCTGTGTGGGGATGGGGATGCCTTGTGCAGGTACCGGGGACCCTGCCCCTCCGACCCGCAGTTTTGCTTCGGTGTGCAGCATCGGCACAGTATAGTATGTCTCGCAATATATATTCTAATTGTATTTAAGGTAAATCCTGCTTTCACCTTGATGTGTCATCCAGCAATGGATCCAGTGCTAAGCTGCCTCCCTCAGGATGATTGCAGTTCCTTATTAGTAGTGCTGAAAAGCAGAAACCAAACCCTCCTTACCTGTATAGAAGAATGTAACTTAAATCACAATGGAAAGTGCTGCTGTTGATCATTCCTTATTGCTGATGGCCTCAGCTCCATGAGGCTCTCCCTACTGTCTGTTGTGGTAAACAAAGCGGTCTGAAATAGGTCTGCTGTTGCATGCAGTTGCTAAAGCAAGATTTCTTTTTTTCAGGTTTCTTAGAAGACATTTAAAATCTGGTTACATTAGTAGTAATAGATACAACTTTCTATAGGGTTGAATTTCATGTCTTGTAGCTGTGAAGGAGCAGACTTTTTGCTGGTTGTTGTATTTCCATCTGGAATCATTGGAAGTGGTGTAAACTGGTGTGGCCGAGGCCATGCTCCAGAACCAGGCTGTGCAACGCAACGACATTCCTTATTCTTGGAAGCTCATATTTTGTAATCAATGGGGGAGGGGAAGTCTGTATAACCTCTGATTTTAAATAAAGTTCTTCTCAAATGTGAGTTAATTCTGAGGTTGGCAAAGTGTTGTCTTCTGCGTGTTACGTGGGCCACTTCACCTCGAGTGTTGTGGGGGGACCCTGGGTGTTGGTGAAGGGATCTCTGGGGGCTGCCTTCAGTGCTGGGGTTGCCCATTTCTGCCCAGCATTGCTTGGACGCTGCAGTTGGGTCAGAACAGTGGGGTGTCAGAATGGGCCGTGCTGACCTCTGACCTCCATGGGCCCAGTTCTGCTGAAGGTCATCCTTGTAGAAGACTCACTTGGGTACAAATACAGAATGCATCAGCAGTTCTGCAGCTTTGCTCGTGCAGGTCAGCATGCTCTCGTACCCGCAGTATTGCTGGGTTTGGAAAAACAGGGCCATGTTAAGTCATGCATAAAAGAGAAAGACATGCAGTTGCTGCTTTGTTGCAATTGCAGCACAAGCAGCAATCCTTGTCCGAGAGAAACAGTGCCAACGGTGCCTCTGGCAGTAATGGCAGTTCGGTTTTTTGCCCCTTGAGAAGGGCTGTTGGATTTAAATGGAAGTGTGCTGGGGGCGCTCTGTGCTAAAAGTGACAGCAACGAGAATAGGGCTGGTCTACGCTAAGGGTGGGAAAGCTCCGTAGCCAACGGTTCCTTCAGCGATCAGCTGTGAGGTCGCTTTGCAGTGATGCGGTATTAAATACCGGGCAAATGCAGCTGAAGAGAGCAGGAGGAGCTGCGCTGCGAGGACAGCTCCGTGACGCCCTGCAGCCAACAGCCCGAGCAATGCCTGCTGCACAGCTGCGTCCCGGCGGCTGCTGCAGCGCACGGGGCGGCCTCTGACGGGGCCCGAGGTTGGAGCCTCTTCATCTTTAGGAACATTCGGCGCTGGCAGCTTCTGAACTGAGTACAGAAGCCGATACTGTTACTGCGCGCAGCCAACGACCTCGCAACAAATTTGTATTGCAGTGAGAAAGCGACGCGATTCCAGCGGCACTAAAATCTCGAGCGGGGGACGACGTACGTGGGAACACCCGGCAGCGCGGGACAACCATGGGAGCGGCGCAGCGTCCGCTCCCGTCTGCAGCTCCGTGCGAGGCCGCGGTCAGCGGGGCGCCAATCGAAGGCTGGAATCCCCGGGCCCGGAAGCGATCGCGCGGCCTCGCGCCCGCCTGCAGCGCGGTGCGGTGAGCGGCGCCGCCTCCGTCCCACGTGCACGGCGCGCGCTCAGAGCCGAGCGGCAGCGCCGGCCGCGTGCTGCTGGGCGGGAGCTGGGCGGCTGCGGCTGCGGCTGCGGCGATACGGGCGATACGGCACGGGCTGAAACGCGCTCCGTCGCCGACGCAGAAAGCAATACGTAACGGCGACTCCGACGCGAGCGGCAGCTGTTGGCACGCGGCGGCTGTAGGACGCTGCCTCACGCGCGGGAATCGCCTCGCGGGAGGGGAACGCCGCCGCCGCCGCCTTCCGCGGGGATCCCGACCGCGCGGCACGGCGCCCGTCACCGGGGCGGCCCACGCGAGCGGCCGCGACCTCCTCGCCGCAGGGTGGCGCCGTAGTGCCGCGCCCGGCGGAGGCCCCGCCCCGCCCCGAGCTCGCGGCTCTGCTGCGTCGTGCGGCGCCGCCCCGCGGTCGGCGGAACCGACGGCCGGCGGCACGGCGCGGCGCCGCCCGGCGGGGAATGCGGCGCCGGCCCGAGGTTCCTCCTGCCGTGCGAAACGGCCGCCCGCCGAGCGCGCGCTGCCCGCTCCTCAGGCCCCGCCCGCTCCCGCAGCGCCCCGTCTTACCGAGGGCGGAGCCGCCTGCATCCCGGCGCTGACCCCGCGGACGGCCGCCGAGCCCGGCGCTAAGCGAGGCGGTTCCCGGAGGGCGGCTGCAGCCGCTCCGCTCGGTTGTGTCTCGTCTCCGTTCCGAACGTTTGATTCAGGAACTCCGCTAAAACGCGACTTGTTCCTCGGCTCGCATGCGGCGCCGGCTGACACAAATGATGGCCTCTCTTGAAACTGTATTTATGAAATGTACATTTTAATTTAAATACTCAGTATACACTGCACGTAATCTGCATGTTGCATTTATTAAATACATTAAAATCTGCAATGTAACAAAACGTTTCCTGCATACGAAATTCAAAACACCATTTTAAATGAACAAAAGATGGCTCACTTCACCGCCACCACCCGAGCGCAGCGCACGCGGCTCTTCTCTCTTTCTTTGACGCTGTTCACAGACTGATACACGTTACGATAAGAGTGCTGGATAAAAACATGAGGTACGAAAGTGGTTCGAAGATTATAGGTCATGCAGATCATGCTAGACAGCAAAGAAAGGTGTGAATGAGGAAACACTAAATAAAAATACATAAAGAATGTGCATTATAAAATAAAAAAAACAACTCAATTACACAGCTTTGCTTCTTTGGTTACAAAGGAGGTTGAACAATTTCACAGCTTTTTATTCCCACCCAAAAAAAAAAAAAAATAATACGAAATGTCAAAAAGCGGAGGAATCGTGGCAATTTCTCTCTATCAGAAAGTAGAAACAGAAATGAGCAAAGTTTTCTTCATCAAAATAGCCCATCCATTATTTATTATATCACAAGGACTGGTGACTACCTGTACAGATGCACTATGCTCTTCATACTTACACTCTATACAAAATTTACATTCCAGCTGGATCTTCACTACCGTAAATAAATACCCAAGGTGAATTGCCATTAGTGTTAGAGATATGCCAGGATCCTTTTGTTCAATTATTGCCCACACATTTTACCTATTAACGCAATCCCATCTATCGTCTTACCGATACACACATTTATCAAAAAATTAAAAAAAGTTCTGTGACATTGTTCATGAACATTATGAAAATAGCAGCCCTGTAATAAATAAAACAACATAAATGAAACTAATGTAGGCAAATGTTACTTATATGGAAAGGACAGTGGCTCTCGGGGAATCGATGCTTCTCACGACAGCGACGGAGCCCTGCGGAGCCGCCGCGCCTCCACAGCAGCCCCGGCCGCGCAGAGCAGCTCCGCCATCACCTCCCTGCGCCCGACGGCAGAACGGAGCCCAGCGGCGCTCTGCCCCGCGTCGGGCAGGGAAAGCTCCTGTGGGATGATTGTCTAATACTGAGAAGGCCAAACACGCGACAGAAGCATGGCTACTCGCTTTCATATAAAGTGGAAAGAACATCAGTGGCACACGAGGACAGACTGCTCTCAGGTTTTCTGCTTTGAAACGAGGCAGGAAAGCTTTATGCTGAGGAGACATTCGGCTGCTGCGGAGGCTGTGCTGGCTGTGCAGGCTGCGCTGTCACCGCCTGCGCCTGCAAAGTGCTACTGGGGTTGGCCTGTTGGGCTGAAAGTTGGGATAACTGATCGTTGTTTGAAAGAGATTTCAACAGTGCGTTCTCTCGTTCAAGTAAAGAGTTCCTTTCAACTAATTCTTTTATTTGTTCCTTCAGAACTTCCACTTCTTCTCTTACTGCGTACATCAAATGGCTTTTCACCAAATCCTGCAGAGAACAAATCAACAGTTACACCGCCTGGAAGAGCGCCTCCGTCCCACCCCGAGCCCACAGTTCTTCCACTCAGCGAGCAGTAAGGCTGGAGAGCTGAAGCACTTCTCCCTGGAAACACAGAAAACCTTGAGCCCCAAGGAGGATTAACCCAGCTCCCCAATCCAGCATGAAGCCGCCCTTACACCAAGATCCTTCTGGCACTCAGCAGTAAGCTGTGGCACACAGCGACTCCACACCTACAGTCACTGCAACCCAATCCTCCTCCAGGCACAGAGAGCGCCCATAGCGTGTGAGCAGCACGAGCAGATGCTGAACTTCAGAAAGGCTTTTTTGTTACATTACACACATTTACCATCCAAACTAAAAGACAGCAGTGACCTTCAGGCACTGTGCTTTCTGAGGGCCTCATACATCAGCTGTATTAAAGGCTCGCACCGATCTCCTTGCGCTGAGCACACAGCTGGGCGGCACTACAGCACACGCAGGACATCACTGCTGCACCGTGGGCCCTCTGCAGCCTACGGAGGTGACAAAGCCCACAGCTGGAGCCGGCCAGCCTGAAGGACAGCATCAGCTCTGAGCAGATGAGGTGGGAGCCTGGTGCCACACAATGCCAACCACTGAGGTGTATGAGAACCAAGCAATAATAATAAATAAAATCAAACTGGATATAACTGACACTGAATGGAACTCAAAGCAGGGCACAGAGAAGTAACAAGATAAACTATTAACGAACCCCACTAAGAGCTGTGCTATTTTCAGCACCCTCTGAAGTTCAATCAGCTTGTTTGTAGAAATTTACATAAAAATTCATTTTAAATCGCTTTAGGACAAACAATGTAGGTGAGAAGCTCTTAACACGAGAAGTTAAAGCAATCCAGGTTTGTGGTTGTCCCATACTTCATACTGAGAATTTTTTTTTTCCAAGCAAAGCTCTCTGTCTGACCTAACAAGGGATATTATGGACACATGGAAAGACAGCACAGCTGGGAGCGTACATTCAGCCATGAGCCTGGGGCTTTACTTACCATTGCCTGTTCTATTTTGTTGTCAATGGCAACAACACTTGCACCAGACGCACTGTAAATATAAGCAGAAAACTTTGTTAGAGCATTACTGCATTGTTTGTTTCAAACTATGCACCTGTTGGCACCCACAGGATTCCTGAGCATTATTTCCAAGGCCAAAGCTGCAGTGTCACACATACAGCACAAAGTTGTGTGCCATCCCCCTCCCCACACAGCACAGTTAGAGCTCTAAGACACACTGCACCTTCAGTTTATCATTCCTCAGAAGAGACATACGACACCCACAAGCGGTGGAGCAAACAATAGATTAGCTGCTTTCATTCCCTGCCTTGTTTTCCAGCTACCTTCGCTCAGAAGAGAACAGATTCACGGGGTCCTCACCTCTAGTAACAATTTAAAAGCACTGAAGAAAAAAGTTTGATAGCGTTTGTCCTCTGGATCCATTTAAAGATTACTTCCTATAAGAAATAATCCCATCAGCACTGCCTTTACAGCTCTGCAACAGCTGATCGCAGAGACCTGCCTGCGTGCGGGGCTCTGTGAGAGCACTGTCCACACAGGTTTCGGTGAATCCTCAGCAGATGGCACCTAACCATCTGAGCAGCCTCACTGCACAGCCGCAGCGCTGCAGCGCAGTGACAGAGCGGCTCCATCACTGGGACAGGAGAGCAGTATTCACTGCAGACACGCGGCGCTGAAGTGACCTTTCAATCCCACATTAGGGCAATTCAAGCCTTCCTGTGTGCAGACTGTTTTCAAGCCACCCTACTGAAACACAAAATAACCCCTTTTAACTCCACAGAGTCAGACTTGTGGGGCCAGAGAGGCGCTCCCCGCTCTGCAGACTGAGCTCCCCATTCGGAGCAGAGCTGCAGCCCATCCCAGGGCACGGTGCAGGCATCGGCTCCCCCCAGCAGCATGCTGCCCTCCCAGCCCACCTCCCAGCCGCCCCACTGCAGCCCACAGCCCCACGCCTGGCACAGGGCTGCAGCTGCATGCGATAGCTGCCAACACGCTGCCCACAGAGCGAGCTGCTATCAGCGCGGCGCAGCCACGGCACAAAAAGCTGGCGTGCAGGAAAAGGCAAGGTTTGCAGCCAGGCTGGGAAACTTACCTCTTCACAAATAAGTAACACACACTGAAATCACACTAAAAGGAAAACCTGCTTGTTGCTTTCTACAGTGAGTAGCAGCAGCACGCTCAGAAATATTAGTTACACACAGGAAACCAAGCCCAGCTGCTGGAAGAATACACTGCTCTTTGGACAAGTCCATTTAACCCAGGCTCACAGGAACACCAACGCTGATCACTATACAAAGAGGGAATCAGCTTTTGAGACTGAGAAAGTAACAGCCTTCCTTGCTAAACCAACAAAGCCTGCATTCCATAAGTAAAACACCGAGTGTTCAACAAGAGAATTGCTCCATGTGACACAGGCCCAACTTCAACACCCTTACACAAAGGCAAGTAGTGTGGGAAACAGGCAGGGACCAATGGAACTCCTGGCCTCATCTCAGCACTCTGGTACGACAGGCTCAGCAAGACACAGGGCGTTGGGATGGACGGCTCAGGCACTCAGCAGGGCAGGAAAGGAGAGGAGGTGAGGCAGCCCTGTCCAGGTCCAGGTCTGGACCGCATGGAGCTTGATCACAGTGATGAAAGGGTTGAATGCCTCTGGGTAAGAAGCAGGGGAAGGATACTATGGTAGGAGTTTGTTAAGGACTATCCAACCAGGGCAAAGAAGCAGACAAATATTCTATAAGCAGCTAGCAGACAATCAATATGGCAGAAGGAGGGAACTCAACACTAGAAAAGGTCAGGCAGCACATCATCCTGAGTGCCATCACACCACACACACAGGACAAGCGGGTGATCAGAGCCTGTCAGTGTGGATTTGTGAAAGGCAAGTCCTACCTGACTAGCTCCATCTCCTTCTGTGACAACGTGACCCCCTTCGTGGATGAGGAAAGGCTGCTGAAGTTGTTTTCTTGGACTTCAGCGCAGCACTGATATTATTTCCCCACAGAACTTCTCCAAGAGAAACTGCCTTGTGGACAGACTCCTGTTCACCAGGCAGAAACCCGGCTCTGCATGGCTGGGCCCAGGTCGCTGCAGATGGAGTGAAAGCCAGGCAGCAGTACAGCTGGGGGCACTGCAGCTAGGGGTGCTGCCTGAACACAAAGCCAGCAGCAGGCCTGTGTGGCCAGGAACATCCAGGTCTGTGCCAGAAATACTACGGCCAGCAGGACCATGCCTGTTCTCAGCCCTGGTGGGACCACATCTCAAATACTCAAACACCCAGTTTGGGGGTCCCTCACTGCAGGAAGGATGCTGGGCTGCTGAAGCACATACAGAGAAGAGCAGCACAGCTGTGAGGGAACTGGAAAACACAGCTCATGGGCAGAGGCAGAGTTTGGGTTGGAAGTGGCTTCAGCGCCCCCCACGCTCACTACAGAAGGCTGTACCCATGTGGGCACCTACCTCTTTCCTCAGTGACAAGCTGCAGGGTGCGAGGGAATGGCCTCAAGATCCACCAGGGCAGTTCTGGCTGGATGTGAGTAGGATTCTTCCTAGGATGTGGTCAGACACTGGGATGGGCTGCCCAGGCCATCCCCGGGGGGCTGAACTCCCTGCCCAGGGGTACATCAGGTGCCGGCCTTCTGCTGCAGCTCTGTTTAAGCCACACTGTCGTTGGCTATCAAACAAGTACCTGTTTCCCCAGGACAAGCAAACTTTCTACAGTTTTACATGAAGCTCTGAAGATCAATTATTCAATACAACATAAGAACCGATCTCAGAGGCAACGCACAAGTTTTTATGAAATATCTGAACTCTTTAGGGGAAAAACAAGACCTGGGTCAGTTGAATCGGTTTGAGGTTTGGACAGGCATGTGCACCGTGGCTCCTTTGTAATCCTGGTAAGATCAAGCTATGCTAACAAAATAAACCATTTTTCCCCCTGCGTATAAAGGTACTCACATTGCCCACGCCTACCACGAGAAGCAAACGTCAGAGAGAAACGTGGTCCTGATATTTTTGTTATTTTTAAAAATAATTTCAGATAAAGACTTAACTTCAAATCAGGAAAGCTCCAGCTGAAAGCAATCACCAATAAGGCTGCAATCAAAGCACAAGATGTTACACTGGCCTTCCTTCTCAAAGAGGAGCACCTCATCTGACAGACAGCTGCAGCATGGGGAAGAGAAGTTCAGCACAGCCTGCCATGGGGGAGACCTCATCCAACTCACTGCTTTCCCATGAGAAGGATGTGTACTTTGCATGTTGCTGCTAAACATCTCTGACTGCTCACATGATGAGAAAAATCCACATCCTGTCAACTTACACTGTGAAAGTTTAATCTTCCATACAAATACGCAGTGGAAGCTTAATCATACTGCCTGGAATTCAAGTTTACCAAAAATAATGGCTATGTTTTCAAAACCCACCTGAAGATCCTACGCTACCAGTGCTGCCCTGAGAAAATTCACAGAAGAGTCATCATCCAGATTCATGAGAAAATGCCAAAAAAGCCTCTATTCCTCTTCTCAACCTTCTCTGTACTGGCACCAGATGGGCACTGCACCGAGCTCTGAGCAACACCATGCCAGAATTAAGCAGGGAAGGCACCTGCACACTTTTCACGAGCATCTCAATAACGAGTATTTCATTGATGTTCAATGGCTGAATGCCCTCAGCCCCTTCCCTGCCACAGCATGTCAATGAAAAATACCCATCCCTGTTTCACTTGATATTTAGCAATATTTTAGCGCCTATTCTGACAGCGTGTGGTTAGTTTTGCTGGGCTCAAACAGCCCCAAGAGATGGCTGCTCACACGAGGAGAGCCTCTGTTTGTGCAGAGCAGAACAACTTACCGTTACACGGGGAGATCATCCCCTACCGAACTCCCGAGGTCCACAAACTAGTTTTGAAGGAGCTGCAGAATGCAATTAAGAAGCCTGCTGGGGCTTATGTTGTGCAGCATGGGAGCCCCTACATTTTAGAACAGGGAAACAGGCATCCTGAGGAATTCAAAAGAATGCTTACTTCTATCAGGAAATGCTCAACCGCAAGGATAGGAGGATGATACCTCCACAGGAAAGCACTTACATCGCCGTACCTCCTTCTTGTCAACACTTCTATATTCCACATGTCCAGGACTTGTTTTGGACATTATACACTAACCTGGGATTTGTGAAGCCTGCATCTTAATTGCAAACAATTTTTGTTGGCTTTGTTGCTTTTTTGTTTTTCACTCTGCTTCCACATCTTAAGAATTAATGGTTTCAAATAAAGAGATACCAAAACAGAGAAACAAGCGAAGGATAAACCTCTAAGTGTATTTTTGGCTGCAGTGCCAAATCTTTACGCAAGTCCCTGACGTTTGTTTCACTGCTATAAAGGCCGCCCTGAACCCAGCGCCAACACAGCCCCACACACCTCGTGCTTAACACACAGCACTGCTCTTCAAAGCTCCACCCAACAAGGACACGTGCTTTTCAAACCCTGCCCAATGCCAGAACTTCAACACAGCCCAGCAGGATGCATTAGTACCGCGCTCAGCCAGAGCCGCACCGTACACAAACTACTGCCAAGCAAACTTAGAAGGATTCGGTTAAGTTCTGGTGAGGTGAGGAGCCTTCTCAAGTCCAGCACAGCTCTTACAATGATGACATCGTTATCAATGCTCATAACTGAACAAAATCCACACTTCACAAAGCTTGCTAAGCAGAAGCGTTGTGACAGGCCAGAGCATCACAAGGCATGGAGTCACAATCGCTAGGACTTCACACTGACAAAAAAAAAAAACCTTAAAAATCATTTAAGTGTGGGGAAGCAGCAGCTCGCAGCTACTGATGAATTAGTAATGCATCTCTGACAAGCCACGTCTACAGCAAATATGCCTTTGTTGCACCTCATTGCAGTTTCTCGCCATCAGTTCAATGCCAACACAGCAGCTTTAATTCCTCCTCACCTCTTGTGATGGGTCACGTTTGTTACCCACCCAGCTTAACTGAAGCACAATATGTGCAAGCCACAAAGCTTCCTTACCTTGCCCCGAGCCCAAAAGATTTCAGCTTCATCAAAATTGTGTTTAAATACACCATTTTCACACCTTGTTTTCTGAGATAGAACTTAAAGAGCCACAGCGACAGTTTCCTTTCTCTGGGGAAAAGGAAGCTGCAAACATTTTAGCGAATGCCAGCTAACAGCTGATAGCATGAAACTCTTTCAGTTACACATTATGTTTGATGCATGCATAATGGAAGGAGGAAAAAAAGTCAGAGTATTTCAGACTTGTTCATTTCAAGCTTACGTACAAATATTTCACTCCCATGATTGCTTTCAGACTTCTAAGCTGCAGAAGTCCGATACGAAGCTCTGAAAACAAGCAACACTTCCGCACAAATGAAATGACGAGAAACTTGCATAGAGCAAAGCTGTTCATGCATACCTCAGCATGTATGCATCCCATACTGAAGCATTCATACCTATCCCAGAAGGTCTTTGACTCACGTAACTTGTTGAAATGGAACGCTTGGTAGAATGCAGTTGACGGATTCCTATGAGATCCAAGAATCAAACAGAGATATTGAAAATGGACACGTAATAAAAATGCCAACTCTTACTCTACCTGCATGAAAGGAAGTTAGCTATTCAGACAAATTACACTGATGTCCAAAAGTTAGAAGAGCTCAGTGACTGAAATCCTTCCTGTTCCTATGGGTTTCTATTAGAGACACACTGACTAAAAAAAAATCATCCCCAAGCCCTACGGGTATTCACACTATTTCAAGTTGCTCCTGTAAAGCAAGGTCTGTACTGTAAAAGCTATTACTGAACCCCTCCTAGCATGCTGACAGCCTCCTGCAGGCAACTTGTGTAACAGTGCTACATATTCCTAAATTCAAGGGTACCTTGCACATTTTCCATTGTATTTCACAGAATTCTCTGCAAACAGCACCCAGTGTTTCTGTTCCACTTCACAGCTCTCTCCATATTAGAAACACAAGAGTTCTCAAACTGGACCTCTGAATCAGAGCGTATGTCACATCCAAACTACAGAAGATTAAGTTACTTACAATTGCACAACAGATCAAGTTCAAAGTGGAAGAGAACTTCAGGTAGTGCCATGTCTGTAAGCACTTCCCCATGCCTCGCAGCCTGCCCACTGCTCCCCAGCACAGTGGGGCACTGCCAGCCCTCACAGCACCGACAGCAACTGCTCTGAGAACCAAGCACTGCAGTGCAGACTCTGCCACTCAGTTCTTCTGACAGCCCGACCCTCCTCACTCACAGATATTTCCCCCACAGGCAGCAACGGTACCAGCAGTGCTATCTGAAGACTACAGTTATCCGAGGACTCATCTGCAGGCTTGTTGCTTACAGAATATGAAATGAAGCACAAAGTCAGAATCCTTCACTGCCAGCAGCTGTGTCAGAGCATTACACTTGAACTTAAAAACTCCTCTTCCAGCACTGCAGTTTATCCTCACACTGATATAGCTACAGCACAACTGCAGAACACGACTCAGCAATCTGTAGAAATGTTACCAATAGTTCATGCTTTTTTATCACGGGTTTTAAAACAGAAGCTTACACCAACATTAGAAGCACAGGGACACAACGAGAGCCCTTCTGAAATAACTTGGGAAGAGCTGTTTAAAGTCTTTCCGTTTAAGAACATCAAAGCAGCAGCACCACAACAGAACTTTGTCTGAAGCTGTTTCCCAGCAACCTTCCAAGGTCAATAACGCCCCGTATCAGCGATGATCAGGAATCATTTGTTCGCAGGGTTTGTCACCCCATCTCCTCCCTTCACCCCTCCACACACATCTGAATTCAGCCTGAAGGCTGCTACAGAAGCGGCCTGGTCAAGCTGACAAATACCATGCTCTCCAGTCAGAGATTCTTAGGTTTTCAGAAGACACATGAGGTGTGACTGTCAGCTAATGACAGGAGAGCAAATGCAGTAACAAAAGATAAAGGGCATCTGAGTGATATACAGCATGAGAAAGCAATTGGCACCTGCAAATAATACAGCCTTCCTCTGCTTACAGGGAAGGTGGGGCTCAAGCTCTTCTAATTCACTCGCCTGAGATGTGAAAATTCTCTTCCTCAGAGAGCAGCTGTAAACAGAAAGTCATTTATCTTCCAAGATGCATTTACTTGCAGTATACACAACCCCGTTGCTATTGCTAGGTATGAGAAGTTGTGGCTTCCAACCACGGGCCTGTCTTCCATCCAAGCTATTTTTACACCGATACCCAACGCGCAGCGTCCTTCCACTGTACTAAGAAAGCATCCAGAAAGGTACGAAGGTTTCCTGTTAAGCTCTCAATCGCACATCTTGCTGTTGAAATTTTTTGGTATTGCCCAGATAATTAAGAGAACTGTTTCCACTCTATAGCTAGATCTTCAAGAAAACCCACAGCGGTGACATGCAGGCCTGAGCTGACATGGCTGAGTTTCACCTATTTTTAACCACACTAAAAGTAAAGCATTAGAGAATTGCTAAAAATTCTTCAGTTTGATGAATTAGCTGAGCAAACTGCATACAGAAGTAGTGTCATCTACAGCCACATAACAGCCGAAGTGTCAGAAGCCGTCTGGCCCAGGACACAGAGGCAGACCCAGAGCACACGCAGCTGTGGGCGCTTCCCAGCAGAGCTCTGCCGCCTGAGGGCCGCACCGAGGGAGCAGGGAGTGCAGCAGCGCACCTCCAGCTCTTCCTCCAGCCCTGCAGAGGACAGCAGGTTGCTGAGGGCACACGGTCCCAGTCCCAGAGACTGCTGCCGGCAACCAGCATAGGAAGATTAAACATGCAGACTGTATCCTTTGTAAAAATGTCTCAGCTTCTCCCTGAAGTCCTACCAGAGACACCACATTGGTTTCCTTTGCACTCTCCACTGTTACTGTTTCTAACCAGTTCTAAGGTGATAAAGGTGACCTAAAATTAAAGGACAACAGTTTTATCAGTTGACTACTCGCAGCAGCAAACTTCCCTTTAAAGGGAAGTCTAAACCATACCCAAACTCTGCCCTCACGTTTGGGAGCACATCCTCCTATTGCTGGTAATCAGGACATGCACTGAATTCAGACTCTGCTCCATAGAACTCTGCCTGGAAAGCTGGCAGAACTTGAAGCACCCAGACAGATGCCTTCCACTGAAATAAGGGCACTGAGGCACAGCCCCCACTGACACAAGGCCTTTCTGCTGCTGCACCTTTGGAGAAAGGCCGAGAGCATCAGAGCTCCCACGCAGCCAAAGGGACGTTTAGGTGACCAGCCAAGGGCAGCAGCTGAGAGCCACAGCCAGAGGAGCTCCTGAGCAGTACCACATCTCCTTCGAGGTGTCAAAGTACAGAGCTCCCACCGCGCCACTTCAGACAGTTCTTCTCAATATCGCTGACTGTAACGTGAACAGGGATGATGGAGAAGACAAAAAAGGCCAAGGTACCACCTCTGAGCATGAAGAACACACGGCTAACAGGTCAGACAACCACGTTCAATACCTCTGACAAAAAAAAAAAACAAAGCAAAGTAGGATCATCCATTATTGAGCAAAGCAGCATGGGGCACCTTTTCAGAAGTTTACGTCAAAATCCTTATGAGGAGAAAAAAAAAAAAAAACAGGCCTCATATAGACAGAACACAAGATATAAGCATAGTGTTACAAAATTAGCAGAGCCTTTAACGCCACCTTGCATGACTTTTCCATAATTAAGATGGTGGTTTACACAAAGAAGGAGGTCCAACTGATCAACTACTCCATACATGCGGCTCTCCAGTGGATCAGCGGGAGGGAAGGATGCATTCAACAGAGCTCTCCAGGGCCTCCGAGTCTGTTTTGGGATACTTTAATCCACAACTCGGACAGCGGAGCACAGACTATCTTTATAATTGCAGGTGATCTGCAAGCACTCAGGACAGAAGGAACAGAATTCAGGAAGGTCTTATCCGATTGGAGCAACGGTCTGAAATAAGAAGGATGCAATTCAATAAGGATAAGCATGAAGTAACAACAATCAGCTGCACAAGTACAAACCAAACCACGGAATGAGAAGCTGAACGCAATTCCACAGAAGAGAATCTAAGTCAGAAAAATAAAAATCTTGCATAAGTATTAAACTTGCAGTACTTCTGTCCTACATGGAGGTATACACATGCTGGCTGAAATCCTGTTTCATTTGGCCCTCCTGAGTCCTTGCCTTAGATTTCATGGACAGTTTCAGATACAAACTGTACACAAAGGACACAAGCCTACTAAAGCTCAGGTAAGACCACAAGAAGATGCGTTACATTCTTTTACTTCCATTAATCAGAATTGTGAGACATGTAAATGCTGAAGATGGATGGAGGACAACTACAGTCTCAACGCAGTTTAAAGTAGCAGACACGAGAAATTTTTCTCCTTGTCAGGTAAGTATAATCAGAGTACAGACGTTATGGGTTTTAACTCCAGAAAAAGTTTAAAACTAAAGATCAGATTTGATTTCCAAATAAACAGTAAAGAACAAAGACAACCTCTTACAAGCATGGTAGAACTGCCCACTGATTCTGGAAGAGATCAAGCAGCATTTGCTCCAAAAGGTTTCTGGCCCTTGACCCCCCAGATCAGCCCGCACACCCATCCTGCAGTTTCTTGAGTCACACAATATCACTGGTATGAGCTTTAAAGTTCTTCCTTTGAATTAGATCAGCTCCTGTAGGGACCAAATTTAACTATGGAATAGAATAGAAAGCAGTAAAGAGCTTAGTTTATACTCTGAAATCGAGATGCCTTCCAGTTCCATTGTTTTGGTAAGTTTTTTTGGCGTTAAGCAAAGGGTAAGCAGCCTAAAGCAAAGTTCTTAGTGGCACACAGAGTTCAGACAGCAGCATTAAGCTTAAGAACAGAACGTATTAGTAAAACATCCTTTACTCTTGTGCTCCTACTCTTAGAAGCAAGGCCATTAATCATACAGTGATGCTCTTGCATCAGAAGGATGGAAAATTCAGCAAGCTTCTAGCCTCTTTATCCTTTGCACAAAAGTTTATAGGAGCCTGCCAACGTGCCTCTAAATACAGGTGTTTAGCCGTTTATCAAAGCACAGAGAAGATGCTAGCATATTTTGTACATCAACATTGTTTACACAGCAGCAAAAACTACTTTGAGAAAAAAGCAACTCAGAGAGCTCAAAGATCAAGTCAGCAAGTAAGCACATTCAGTCCCTATGCAATGACAGTTAGTAAGGTAGTATTTAACAGCCAAGAGACATTACCTTGACTTTGCTTAAGAAAACAACCATCTTACATGAATGTGACTTTCCTGTGGCCATCAGTAAGGAATTCATGTAACAAGGTAAATTAAGGTACAGCCACCAATTGCCCAAGCTGGTGCATGCTGCTGGACAGTAAGCGATTGCCTCCTTGGTTTCTGAAGGTTACACAGATGAGATACAGTGGTGCCCAGCAGCATTTGGAACACAAGTTGGTTTATAGCCCTGACCACCAGAAGGCTGCCTTTAACTCAGCTACAACTTGTGATACAGACTGATCATCGCCGCTCTTCAGATGAGAGCACACAGGGTGGTTTCTTCAGGAGCCCAACCCAGGGGGCACAGAGGGGTTGCCATTCCTTAACAGTAGCTTATCAGGGAACTCTGTGTGAAGTTTATGGTATTTCAAGATTATGTTTAACCTAACAACAGAATTCCTTCTCCACTCCTCTTTTAACAGACGTTTCATTTTATACCTCCTCCTGCAACCTTGGTCCAATGGTATTTCCTACAAAACACAATAACCAGAGTACAAAGCTCACACGAGAAACTTTGCAAAGAAGCGTGGCAAAGTCAGTGTGGAATTAAAAAAAAAAAAAAATTAAAAAAAAAAAATATATATATATATTTATATATATATATATATATATATATATATATATAAAGATTAAAACTCTATTCTTTCGTGCTTAGTCACACAGCTCATTTGACATACTTCTTTAAAGCCACTGTATTCAAAATACATACCCTGAAAAAGCACCAGAGAAGAAGGCACCAGAGAGGCACAGTTTCAGGAGCACTGTGACTCAGCCAGCAGCCTGCACAGCCATCGCTGATACTGCCAATGCTGCAGCTGGAGGGAGAGCAATCTGCACAGGTCTGACCTCCGGCAGAGGCAACATTAGTTTCTTAACTGGTTACAGTAATATATTTAATATAAAAAACTCTGTTGTTAATACAAAATTCCTAACTGTAAAATCAGGACAGATTCCTTATTATGTGCTCCAGCTAGTACAAGCTGTTCTTTAGCTCAGGCATTCTATAAATACTTGCCTTACAGAGGCTAAACAGACCAGATGCCTCAGGTGCAACTACACCTAGCTATTCACTTACATCTATCAATTGCTGCTTGTAATTCCAGGCTTTCTCTGATGAGCATCACTGCCTAATTCCTGTCTGACACATCTCTGGTAGATACACAATCAGCACAGCACAAGAGCATGAGAAATGGGACACTTCCCTTGATTTTATTACAGCTGTTGAAAACATGGGTGAAAACATCTATGAAGGAAGAGTTAGTTTAATTATACTGGCAAAAATTAATGGGGACAGTGGGACACCACACTTTCCATACCCTGGGCCTTGGGTCATAGCAGGGAGGCGCCTTGCCATAGGACATCAGTAACGGCACTCTGTACCTGCGCTAGGTTAACAATCGTTATTTGAGCCAGCTTTCCTGAAGAGTTCAAATAGTATGTTTTAATGTGAGTACTTGATACTTATGAAAAAGAAGCACATGCTCATCTCCTAAATTTCCATTTAAGATAAAAGTAGTTTGAAATTCAATGAAATTCCACTATTCCTTATACACTAATTCAGTTCTCAACACATAAGATAATTACACTGGTTCCTACTAATGGTTACCCTAACAAGCAGACAGACTCTCTGTCTGTGGTGACGTTTATTAGCAACGCCCTAGGAAGTTCAACAAGAAGTCTGTCTCTTCTCACCCAAAATGATGAAAGATGACTGATGGGCAGCTTGAGGTCTCCTGCAGCTGTCCAGAACTGAGTGAAGTAGGTGGATGGTGGATGGCTGCAGTATATGACATTAGAAGTCTTTTCCAACCTTAATGATTCTACAATATATGCAGGAGTATCTTCTTCTGCAACAAAACATTTACTGATCACCTGCATTAGATGACTTAGGTGAAGAAATCAGCCATTAGTTGCTATAAATGTCACATATGTGTACCTAAACACTGCGTCATTTTATTTAAATATGAACACATGCTCTCTGAACTAATTTCAATAATTATGCAAAGAAAGCTTCGTTCATGTAACCCTCTTCCTCCCCCCCGCCTCCAAAAAAACACCACCACCAAAGCTCTAGGTAGTGGAGGCATTTTTCTGTTGTTTTTACAGGACACCTACAACACAAATGTAGGTCAGAGCCCACATTAAGAGGCCAGAGCACGGCTCAAGGAAAGGGGTTTCCAAGAGTCAGGATCGTATTGTTTCTGACAACGTTGAGATAGAAACCCAGAACTTCCTCCCTCAGAGAAAGACCTATGGAACCTGACCTAGCCCTGCTGGTATTTCAATCAGAGCACAACACACGACTTGGAAATCAAGGCAGACTTTACACCTCCCAACAACCCGCTAGTTAGAAATAATCCCAAGAATTGCTTCAAAACAACAAAACAGGTTTTATTCTGTGTGCAAGAAGTCCCTAGGCAGGGACCAAAGGCAATTTGAAGCACAGGGTGCCCACTGCCACCACCAGGCCCACCCTGACCACTCTCCTGGCCCAGCCAGCATCCATGCAGCGCCGAGGCTGGGCGCACTGCTCCTACAGCAAGGCTACTTTGTGAGGGCTGCTGCAGTTATCAGCCAGAGTGAATTTTCTCTACGTAAACTCACATCTGTAAACTCACAGCTGCATAAGGAGTAACTGGACTAAGCCTGTTTTTAAGCTTAAACACAAAACAAGTGCAAGATTTCTCCAACTAATCACTTGCCTTCTCATTAACTACAGCTTATCTTAATTGTTGTAGGGAGGGTACAGCACAATGGAGTTCAGGAATCTTTGAAACAGCTTTGCAGGCAGCTTCACGAAACAACAGAGCAGAAAACATCTTCCCAAAGAGACAAATAAAGATTAGAAGCTGCCAGAGTCAATAGCAACACCAAACATCTTCCTGTGTCCCAGCAGGGAGCTCCTGCCGTGGTCAGGGACAGCCACAGAAGCGCCTGATGTGCCCCTGCTTGGGCAGACCACGACAAGCTCAACATAAAGGACACCTGGGAACACTTACATGCTGTGAACAAGCACCTCAAACTTCACCTCACAAGGGATGCAGCATCTACTATCTGCTGGTCATTATCTATCATCTTCAGCATCTATCATAGCTTGCTGGTAACATCACCGAGACATATTACTCTATGCAAAATATCTCATCTAACACAGCAAGCTTGGAGCACATTTAAAAAGTATATGTCAACACCCCAGATGAAAGCAAGTCATTCTGAATTAAAGACCTACATTCACTACTACTGCATTAAGTGAAAGACTAGAAAATAAGCTTTTAAAAGAATTGTGACACCAACTCTTTCTTCTCCTCAGCTTGGTCAGTAAAGAAGACTGCATTTATTAATACATGTGAACTTATTGTAGATTAGGCTCCTACTGCCTCTCCTGCCCAGAAAGCAAAATTCCACTGAACCCACAGGGGAAAGGGAAAACCTCCTGTGATTACTGATGAGAGTGATATCGCAGCAACTAAGTTACACACAAGTTACTCCACAGCAGTTTCAGATGCTTTCCTGACTAATATTTATCTCAAGATCTGTGAGGAAAAAGCAAGTAAAAGAAAGCAGATAGACCTGGACTCAGCAACATCCTCCTGCCCATACTCACATGACATCAATGGGCAAAGCATCTCTTAGCAAAGGTTTTTTTAAAAAAGTACTTTGCTTTTTGAAGAGAGATCAGAACCCAGACTGTGCGCGGCAAGCTTCAGTAAGCGGAATACTCAAAGTTTATTTCTTTGCCTTTCACATCATTTACAAATTCTTTGCACCCTGTTTCATGCAAATCTGCACTTGGATTACGTCATAACCGAAGCCCTTTCAGTATGAAAGCCACCCCCTGGCTCACACAGACATCTTGGGGACAGCACTGGTAAGGACAGCCAAGGTGACGGAGGGCCTCGCACCCTCCCAGCTGGCACCAAGGGCAACGCCTCAGGCCCAGCACGGCTCTGCCCTCAGTGAGCTCTGCTGGGCAGAGGGCAGCAGCAGGAGCCCGGCAGCTCTGGGGCTGGGACGGGGCTGGGCCTTTAAACTTCGTAACTTTCAAGAGGAAAGAAGAGAACCTCACACTGCACTTCCAGTGATCATGCACGTCTGGAGAACCTCTTCAGAAGACTGCAGCTCCAGCAGTCACTGCAAACAATTCTGTATTTACACAACAGATACAGGAATAAAAGTGAACACGAGGCGAACCGCCTTCCAGAACTAAAACAGACTTCAGCAGAAGACTCTCATACAATCCTAAGGAATCTTTATCAGTTCTGCACATTAGCAAACTTGGCATTTTTCAAGAGCAACAGATGCTACCAATCACCAGCTTCACAAACAAAGAAACACAGCTGCCTCAAAATGCAACGGGCCAACATTCAAACACCCCATACCAGAACAGGGAGCAATTGCATTTTGCTGCAGGATCACCTAGGGCCAAAAGAGATTAACAGCAGCGAGAAACCCAGCCCCAGTACATCAGCATCCATCCTGCTAAATATTGGAAAGTTCAACTTTTAGCAAGAACTTCCAATATGCCCCTATGAAGCTACAGTATTATTCCTGCCATACAAAACAGCATTCAGAGAAAAGCTATGAACACTTGCACTCTTCCATAGGGGACAGAAGGAAAACCTACAGCAGCGGGGCTGCTTGAACTTGAGTGTACAAGGTACAGAGAAACATTTGTTTCAGAGCTGGTATACTACAGCACACCAAAAATCAACTGCTTCCATCTATGAGTTTCTTTCAAGTATTTCTCCCTTCTTCCTTCTAATAACTATCTCATCTGAAACAATTATACCTCGTTAGTCGTAAGGCTGCATTCACTTGCCATTGACAAAGGCACTGAAATGTTTAAAGTGGGGAACATCATTGCCAGGTGAGCAACCATGTTCTTCTGTTCAGCTGTCTTCTAACAGTCAAGAACAGAAAGCAGAACAGGTGCCACAGTCCAGAAAGCAGCATGCAGTCAGAGTGATCTTACAGAAGGTTTCCTACATGAATTCCTACATGAACCAAATACAACCAACAGCAGTGCTGTTTGCATGGTCATTTGGTACCACCAACTGAAACATTCACCTCTGGAGTCCCATCCCCACCATCTCTCAAACACTCTTGCTTCCAGCACAGATCTGTCATGTTACACCATCACCCACCATACCAACACTCAAACAGAAGCCCCTAGGATAGCAGAAAACTATTCACCTCTGCAGCTGCAGTACAGTGCAAAGCTTTGATAAGCTTATGAACAGAGTGAAGACAGGGAAAGCCAATAATCAACAGGAATGCAACTCAAGTACTGCTTACTGGTATGCATTTTCAGAACACTTCCATTTTTCTTCTCAAATACACACCCAGGGCAACACAAAACAAGTTGGTAGCAAAGCTGCCTGTAGTGTCTGTTCCTCAGTTTTGCCCTTGTATTACAAACAAGGTCTTGGGAGCTCAGTTCCCCCAGTCATGTTTATCAGCAACAATTAGTACACTATACAAATAAGTGACTTAACTGAGCAGAGAAGCGTGTTGTGCGGGTCTGCATAACCAGCAGCTCAGCTGCTGCAGCAGCCATTCACAATTGCAGCCATTCATTAGCATTCCTGGAATACAGCCTGCCCAGCTCGAGCTGGTCAGATATCTCTGGAAGGCGATCGACACCCCGCTCCTTTTCCAGCACTCCTGTAATATCTTACCCCCAAAGTCTGCCAAGCATGTAGGAGGTTTGCCCAAGCTCTCTCAGTAACATTCTTTCAACACACAGACATATTTCTTTTCCCCCAAGGGGGAAAAAAAAAAAAAAAAAAAAAAAAAAAGCCAACACAAAGCCAACTGAAATGTGACGCTTGTCAACTATGAATTTGGGCATTTGGACATGAAGGTGAAAGAAGAACTGATGGACACCGACCCTGAAGCACAGCTACTGAAGGCCTGCCTGACTTGGATCCCACTTCTGCCTGCTTTCACAGTATTTGCCAGATAACAAATTCAAAGTGCACTGCAAGGCTCACAGCTGCCTCCCGGAGAACACTATTTCCCAGATTCTTGGACACTGCTGTTTACTCTGCTTATAGCCACATTTAGAGAAGAAAAATCAAGTCAAGTCACTCTGCAGATCTTTCATAATTAGTACAAGATGTATTTCTTCTTAATATCTTAGCAAATTAATTGCATAAACTAAATAGCACAGCTCTGCTTCTTAAAAGAAGACTGAGATGTGCCCCAGGTACTTGTTTTTTCCCCTTCAGACCCCACTTCCCTTCCAACCACCTTGATAAGATTTCACAATTACCCAATTCTGCATCACTCAGTGGGTAACAGACTACTCAAAGCGGGAAATCAAAGGATTTTAGGCAAAATGCCTTGCAAAAAATTCAGTTCTACATCTTGGGATTGATAAGACAGAATAATTCTACCTTAGATACAGAGCAATTTTTAAAACAGGCAGGAATAACACAAAGAACTTTTCTCAGATGAGAAGCTGCTTCTCCTAACTGACCTCTGCCCCTCACTGCAGTTCTCAGTTTGCTTCAAAGGAAGCCCCTTCTTGAACCAGCATTCCTTTAATGGAGTTCCTCTTCATATTCCAAATGCAGAGCGATTTACAAGATGAAGACACTCAGAGCTATATGGCGTTCCTTTGTGAATTTTAGAAGATGACCACAAGATTAATCCACGCAAATTCAGTTCCAAGTATGTAATGAATGCTTTAATACAGGAGAAGGTGTGAAAAGAACTGCAGACACCTGCCTACACACCAGCCCACCCTCCCGGCAGGTACACACTAGGGCTGAAAGGAAAAACACTTTCCACAAAATTTCTAGCTCTCACAACCACAGAGTAAATCCTCTAAACAAAGCCAAGTGCTCACTTCCTGAACCTGCAGGCAGAGCAGTGACTCACGGTGGGCAAACTCCCTTTGTGCCTTATTAGTGTTATCAGTGTCAACCCTCAGCCTATTAATGACACTTGAAGGTCTTCATTAACTATTTCACCGCTGATTTCAGTCCATAAAGCAACTGGGAACATGCCCATAGGAGTAATGGTGTGGTTTAAACATCTGGAAAGAAAAAAAGACAAAAAGAGCAGACAAGCAATGGTTTTGCAATAAGGCCTTCTCAGCAAGTAAAGCAAATAAAGTAGTAAAGCAGCACCCAAAAAAGCTGCTGGGTTTTCCTTTTCTCCTTGGTCTGAAACCAGTGGAAGTCAAGCTGCTTCCTGAGGGAAGAGTTTGAGAGAGGTGAGAAATAAGCTTTGAACTACATCTGCTACCTTGTGTGATGTGTAGGCATGTTCAGAGTGAGCTCTCCTTGCCTACCAGCATCCCTAAAGAAAACTTCCAGGCCGGCAGAGCCTCCCTGCCACACAGCTCCACTCTGTGCCACTCCAGCAAACGGCGAGCCTTTATCTCCCGGCACAGAAGCACTGAACAGAGAAGCCTGCATTTCTCCAAAGATAACCACAAGTTGATTTCTCTGCTGCACATCACAGCATGGCATGTATAGCAAACACAGCACACAGCAGCTGTTCCTGTTCCTCGCTGCTGGCTCTTGTGGCCATGCTTCCAGAAGCACTTCCTTAGAAACTAGCGCTGTATGAAACAGTTCTGCAATTCTTCAAAACAAAAATACAAAAATAATTCTAAAAACAGCACTGCTCAGGACATGCTGTCTAAGGCCTGTTCCACTAGTGCCCACCAAGTGTCCCACCTGCTGGTGAGTTCTCCTTATCATAACATGAAGCGATGCATTTGGCACAGTCACGACTGTTACTATGAATTATAGAAACATCTGGGATTACAGGCTATGCAAAATGAACATCAGCCGTTAAAATCACTAAGACTATTTCCCTTTGTATATTAAAAAGTGACCAGTTTGAAATCAAACCTCCTCAGCACAAAGAAAAGTTGGTCAGCAACCTCCCGAAGGCAGGCACACTCAGCTGCATCCTGGCAGCTAGCTAAAGCTGTACTGCTTTCACTGGAGCACAGCTGCCCACAGCACCGCATCTGCTTGTATGAATGCCTTAGCAGAGCTACTGCCCCAAAGCTGCAGCAAGCACAAGGCCTGCATCACCATAGACACAATTCTTAATGATTTGCTTGAGGTGCCTTCTCCATCCTATGCCCCACCCCCATATACGCAGCAGCTTTACTAAAAGCACTCCAAGAAACACTGACGACATTATCTTACAGTCTGACATTCTTTCCAGGTGAGGGAAAGCCTATAGGACAGTTTAGCACATCAGAACTTCCCATAATGCTGTCATTCCTATCTCTAAAAACAGGAACAAGAATACCCCCACTCATGTTTTATTCCTCCAAATTGCGGTAAATCCAGCAATAAATGGCAATGATATTAATTCAATACTCAAATGCTGCTTTCCCTGAAAGGAGCAGTCAGCTCAGAGCCAGTGCCACACTCAAGAGCAGTCTGCAAGGCCCGTGAGGACCAAAGAACTGGGTGCTCCCTCTCTCAGGTCCCTGGCGAGTTTGCTCACATTATGTGTTATACTGTAAAAATCCGTTCCTACTTTCCAACTAAGAAAGTGGTTGTTTGAGGTTGTACTTTTCCACTGTCCTCACCCAGAGAAGCAGCGTTAAGTGGTAGTCATTTCATTCAAAGATTATCGCTAGACCTTCCACTATGTTAGCACATCACATATACCCAGCTGCAAGCACTCTCCTTACTGACATGATACAAAATGAAAGTTTACCAGCAGGGTAAGAAAACAGAACAGTGCCAGCAGCATGCCATGTTCTCCAAGGCACCTCACCCGACAGCCCTAGGACAGCAACTCATCTTTAACAGGGCAATGCAGCGGTGGAGCGCTACTTTAACCCTGCTGTCATTTGCCTGTTTCACAGTAAGCTCAGAGGAAAGGAGTGAACAGACTTCCTCACACTGTGAAGATGTAGGAGGGGTGACTGTTCTCAGTCCGTCTTTGATTCAGAGATTACATTACTTATGCGCTAAGCAGCTTTACAGCCACTTTCTGCCAGCTTTCAAGAACCAGAAGTACAAAACAGTTTTTAGGCAAGCAGTAAATTGTACACTTCAAAGAAAACTCTACAATTTCAGTTAAGACATTGAAAATAACAACTCTAAAAGCACTGACAACAACTTAAAGACCGTTTTCTTAAGAAAAGGTATTTTTATAGTGTTTTAAAATAACTCGTACCTGTCTTCATCGCCATCAACAGGAATAGATATGCCAAACACAGAGCTGGCAAGACTGTTCATGGGAGTACTTGCAGGTAACTGAAGAGGATTTGCTAGAGTGTCTGGAACAGGAGGCTTCACAAGAGGTTTAATTTCAGCTGTAAGAGAAAGTGGTGGCTGAGGTAGGGGTTCCGATTTTCTTCTAGTATCATCAATCTGGCCTACTACAGATTGAGCAGGAGCCTGAAACTGTCCGAGGTTTGACTGTGACAGATTTGTAGGTACATTAGGTGCACCTTGTATCAAGGAGTGCCCGACATGCTGCTGCTGCTGCTGGACAACACCGGTACTTCTGCTGACAGAAGTGTGGCTAGGCAGCTGTGACTGAACCAGAGTAACAGGGACGTTTGGCATAGTAACAGAAGTGGTAGACACACTAGGCACACTCGTACCGGGCACAACTGCAGGCACGTTCTGAACTCCAGAAACCACGGCATGGGGAGCACCAGGCATTCCAGACACTTGACTGCTTCCACTCATTTGATGCTGAGTCACAGATTTCTGTTGCACAACCCCTGCATGCCCAATTCCTTGCTGCACCACACCTCCTGGCTGCTGGACAGCAGTCTGACCAGCCTGCGTCTGGCCACTTTGCATAATTCCTGATCCCTGTGCAACTGCTTCAGCTGGCTGCGCTGGCACCCCCATCACCGGTGCTCCCCCAGGTGAAGGGCTCAGGCCAGCCACCTGTCCCACAGGCAGGTTGGAGGCCGCCGTACTTGGAACAGAGCCTGCAGGAGCCTGCTGAATAGCTCCTTGCGGCTGCATAATTGTCATGTGCTGCATGTATTCAGACTGACCAGAAGGCTGCGTTGGCAGTAGGTGCACCGGTGGAATCTGGGATTGAGAATAAGTAAATTGTTGAGGCTGAGTCACTGGTACACTCGCTTGCTGCGCCTGCTGCTGTGCCGCAGGAATGCTTGGCTGGCCCATCGTTACATTTGGAGGTGCTATGCCTTTTCCATTGGGTCCAGCCTGCGCAACGCTCTGCGTATTTACCTGTGGCTGTGATTGCTGTGGCACCATTATCTGCTGACTTGCTACTGAAGCTCCAGAAAACATAGACTGAGCAGTACTTTGAGGCATGGCCCCACCTATGGGTTGTTGCGACTGCTGTTGTTGCCCAATGACAAAAGTAGGTTGCTGTAGAGAGGCCTGGTTCGTCTTCTCTGTCTGGAGCAGCTGTGACACAGCAGGAAGAGAACTGTCAGCTATGGAATCAGGGCCATGTGCCGACACTGGCACAGCTGAGACGACGACAGAACCCCCTGTGGCACCGAGCCCACTGTCCCTCTCTTGAGCAGCCTGCTCAAAGGTGCTGCTGTGCCTAATGCAATCTCCAGTCCTGCCCAAGACAGCACTGCCATCAGAGTCCCGGTCATAATACTCCATACAAGTCCATCGTCCTCGCCTGTAGGGTTCCCCAGTTCCGTGATCCAGCTTGATCACCCTGAAACGTGAGCTGCATGCAGCAGCCACTGTCTGAGCCATTGTCCCAGGTGCAGCAGGCGCAGAAGGCCCCGAGGGGGGCAAGGCAGGTTGAGCACCGGTGGCAGCACCGGCAGCTGGCAGGGGCACGGCAGAGCTCTTGGGCACGGCCCCCCCATTTGGGACCACTGCTGGTGGCACAGCAGCTCCCCCACCAGCAGCTGCAGCCAGCTGCCCATCCAGGAGGAGGTTGGGAGAGACGCTGCTGGGAGTTTCAGCCTCACCCACGTTGTTGAGAGTTTCTTCAGAGGAGCTCCGCTCACAGACATCCTCGGGGCCGTAGTCGGTGGCTCGGGAAACATCGAAGATTTCAGAAGACACATCCTCGGTGCGGGACTCATCCGGGTCGTCCAGGCTCTCCGTGTCCTCGGTAATGCTGCTGGCCACCTGCGCCGTGGTCACGCTGGTGATCTGGAAGCAGCTCTTCTTCTTGGCCGGCATCTTGGACATGCTTCCCCCGCTCGGAGGGGCCGGGCCGGCCAGGTCGGGGGAGCGCGGCCCACCACGGGCTGTCAGGGCGCGCGGGCCGACTCCCGGCCGCTACCGTACATCCTCCGGCGGCTTCCTGCGGCGGGCGGCGGGCCGCGGCGCTCCTCCCCTTCCTCCCGGCCCGCAGCCCTCCTCCCGCCGCCGGGACGCGGCTCTCCTCCCCGCCGCGGCCCTGCTCCGAGCGCGCCGCGTGGCTTCCTGCCGGCCGAGGGGGGGAGGGGGCGGCCGCAGACGCGAAGCCGCGGCCCGCCCCGCGCGAGGGGCCCCGCGGCGGCCGGGCGAGGCCCAGGCGGCCCCGCGTCCCCCCGCCCTGCTCCGCGCTCTACCTGGAGACCAGCGCCAGACGCATCTCGCTCGGAACCGGCCCGCAGGCGAGCCCCGGGCGGAGGGCCGGCTCGGCGGAGGCGAAGGAGGAAGGACGAGAGAGGCCGGCCCCTCCGCGACGGGCGGACGCAGCCGTCCCGTCACTCCGAAGCGGCACCGGCAGGCGCGGGCTCCGTCTGCGCCCCCCTCGCCCAAGATGGGGCTCAAGTTCTGCCGCGCTGCATGCCGGGAGGGCACCCCGCCCCCCCACGCTCGCCGCGATGACGTCACGCGCAGCCCGGGCATTCGTACCGGGAGGGAGGGCGGAGGGGGCGGGAGAAGGGGGGGGGGGGGGCCGCGGGCTGCGGACGAGGCGGGCGGCGCCCCCTAACGGCGTGGAGGTCCATCTGTCCCTTCCGTGCTATTTTCCAGAGTGGTGCCTTCTCCAGCTTCAGCGGAGGTTAACAGCCGCTGCACCAGCAATCCAAGAACTCACTGTGTTAGAAGAGTTCGCACGCGCCTGGCTGAGCCCGGTGCGTTTGTTAGGCTCAGGTGTGCAGATGGCCTCAGCCCGGGGCGGATGCATTCCCCCTGTTTGTTTTGTGGTCCTCATCACCTCTGAGCCCCAGCAAGGAAATGCAGGGAAGGTGTTCAGATTGCTGTCCACGTGTACTGTTGGCGTGCTCTGATCACACACGGTGTCGCAGGACTTTGTGAACGGACCTCTGGAACCTCCCAGCAGTTTCCTACAGCAGCAGCACAGCAACGTGTCCCGGTGGGTTTGGACATCTCCACAGAACGAGACTCCACACCTCCCCGGTCAGCTTGTGCCAGGGCTCTGCCACCCAACAGCCCTATATTTCAGGCCCTCACAACCTCTGCCCATGAACCTTCTGTTTCATGTTTCATCCCATTGCACCTCCTCACTCCTCTGGGAGGAGTTCTGCCCACCCAGGTCTCCATTTCTTTGCATGTTGCCATTGCTTTCACCACCTGGTGAGGCAGCCCTGGTACCACTGTGCAGGCAGCTGGCAGCGTCACTTGACCAAATGTAGGAGAATAGCCAGAGGTTTTCCTCCATTAGCCTCAGATCCACTTTTCACAGTCTGTGACCTTGCAGATAACGAACCCACATTTTCAGCATCCTCTGTGCAGAGGACCATCCCTGTACCACAGACTCTTACAAGCCTCAGGGTCTGCCCTTCTGCAAAGCACTCTGTGTGGCACTGACTCACAGCTTCTGTGCAGCACCCCAGGTCTCCCTGTCTGCCTGCATACAATGTGCCAGGACTGTTTTCTTCTCTGCTTAACACTTTCTCTCCTGCCTAGCTTTCTTTGTGTTACTATGAACCTCGTTCTGCATTCCATTTCTTTTTGTACTTGATCATCCCTCATTATTTCCTGCCTTCATATCCTTCCAAACCCACCTTCTAGAATTCCTTTGTTCTGCATATGTTAGAAGATGATGGGCTGACAGTGCTGTAGCCTTTTTCCTCCTTGCTGATTTTGAATTCCTATCTGAGCTCCATTTCTAATTCTTGGCTCTCCTTCTGATAGAAAGGAGCTTTCACTCCTGGTGATGTGTTCTGCCAGGCAACACCTTCTGGAACAGCTTCCACCAGGTTCCCACTGGAGAATAAAGCATCTTCTGCTTTATTCTTCTTTATCTTCTGCTTGCTGCCATCTGTTTCACTTCCTCTAGCCCTCTGACTGAGTCTGCATTCTTAGGACTCATCTTTCCTATTAAACCCTGGCTTTGAAGAGGAAAAAGACAATTCCCCAAACTTCCCAAACAATTCCTCCCAACCGAGTTCCCTCCAACATACATTCCTTTGTTTTCTGCACCTTCTTTACAGTATGATTTCACATACACCAACATTAGAAAGAAAAGGTAATGCACAAAGTACAATATATTTTAAAATGTGGAATATCATCTCAATACCAAATTACAATGTTTAAATGTTAATTTTCAGCATAAGAAACACGTTATGTCCATGAGAGTGTATTTTTGACATGGTGTCAAACCTTAATGGGTGTCAGACCTTAACCCTGCCATTAGTGCAGGAACTGTTGCTCCTTGCTCTGCAAGCCAACCAGGTATCATTTGACACAGGAAAGGAACTCTGTATTGGAGGAGTCCACTCTGTGAACTGTGTATATATGAATGTTCTAATGTAACCTGAAGTGTAATGAGGAATGGCCAATTTGGATGACATTTTGCATGGTCTGGCAAAGGAGAAAGAGAGATTAATAAGGGGTAAAATAGGCAAGGGATGAGGAACAGAATGAGCAAGATAAACTGATTGACTAACAAAACAGAGAGGTTTCTGAAAAGTCAAACATAAAAATTGCTACAGCCCATGTCCAGGTTGGCCAAGATACACACAACGGCCTTGGCAGCATTACACTGATAATATTTTTGCAAGGTGGAATTATTGCTGAACAGTATTTTAGTGTATTGGGCACAAACATACTGATGTTTTTATTAAGTGTCAAGCATGTATTTGTTCCTCTTTTGCCTGCAAGAAAAACATCTGCTGCTGTTCATTAAAAGAAATTCCCACATGATTTCTATTTGTGTTTATGTGAGTGTCAACTGTACACAACTGTAATATTTTCTGCATGTGTGTGCGATGTTCCTGCTGTGCTGAGGTCTGCCAGGGGTGGGTTTAGCAGGCAACGGGGAGGGCAGCACAGCCAGGGTCAGTGTCCCTGTGCTGGATCACAGGTTTGTGTAGTTCTTCACAGTCTGCATCCACTTCTACCATTAAACATCTCACTGAGACCATCACCTTGGCAGCAATGAGAAGGCTAATGGTATATAATATAATGTAATATAGTACGATATAACACAACACAGCACAACACAACACAATATAACATACCATACCATACCATACTTTGGGGGCTGAAGGTAGATTTACATCTGTTGCCGTTTAAGGATCACGTACCTGTCATGCAAAAGGCACACGTCCTTCACACAACTCAGCAGTGCTATTGTAGATAACAGAAGACCAAACTTCAAGTTCCTCTGCCATAGAGTCAGACACTGACCACCGGTATGCACTCGATAAAAATTGCACTGGAACGTTCTGCTTGTTCACACGATTCTAAATGGGAAAAAGGCAGCCCGTCTCCCTGATCACAGCAGGAGGCTGTGCATCATCCAGGCAGTTACACAAGTTGTTCGCTGGAAACCCTAAGAACTCAGAGAGGCCACACAGACATTCACACTCTCAGGTCTGTGCATGAGTGTGTGAAAACAAATAAATATGTTCGTAGGTGTACATGTGAACTTAGATCTTTGAAGATCCCCAGTGATAACATTAAAATACAATACTCTTAAAAGAAAGCTATAGGAATTACCAAAGGGAGTCAGACAATTTATTGGTATACAGAGTTCACGGATTACAATTTCTTAGCCTTTAATAACACTGGGTGATCACTGTTGAAGATTACTTGGGAAGCAGTGTGACCTAACAAATAGGGCATCTGCACAAGTAATGAAGTACTGGTTTTGTTGTAGTCAGTAGAAAAAGTTCAGGGGCCCATTTTTGAACTTCAGCCTTACACCTGGGTTGGTGCTTTCCTGCAGTACAACTTTCACTATTTTAAGGGCGCGCTCCATTTCACCCAGTTCCTCATCCAGATCCTAAGTTAGCATCTTAAACTTAAGAACATCAGAAAATCCTTTTTTCACTGTAAACTGTGTTTTACAATTCATTAAGTAGTGTTAGACTGTAAGACATACTTCCAAATTCTTGTTTTTAAAACTCATCTTAATTATCACAAACAATCTCAAATGTGCTGAGATGCAATCATAATTTGGATTTCAACTCCTTTTGAATTTCACCTGTAATACATTGACTGCAAGACCTGGACGACAAATTCCAGGTTACAGTCTGCCGGAGGGAAGAAGGGTGCAGGAAAGGGCAAATGAATTACCTGAATGTCTAAGTAGGGTTTTTGCATTTATAAAGGCCACTAACTATAAAGAGAACCAGTGAACAGTAGTTGCAGTATTTAGCTTCAGGCTCTTTTTAAAGTCTCATGTGACAAAAATCATGGAAATTTCCTTTTTCCTGACCCTTACAAAATTATTCTTTTTTTTTTTTTTTGTCCTTGCAGTGTTAATTGGAAACAGTAAGCACTAAATACAACAACCAATACAACAAAAGACTCTGACCAACTACAGAGAGCAGATGGAGGCCTTTGCACACATGGAAACACGTTTCAATTGCAAATGGAAATGAATAAATGTTATGAAACCTCATCAGTTGTTAGCACAATCCCGACTCCTTTCAAGTCAATCACAAAACCAGTGAATGTCAACGAGAGCTGTGTTTTACTTAAATAAATCATGTCAAAAACTGACACGAATATTTGCACAGATTAGCAGCCAGGTACATTCACTTTTTCCATCCTGCCTGGTGCTGCACATGATGTGCTGGCTGGGAGCTGTCTGGGGAAGGGCTTTTCCTCTGTTCAGTTCAGTGCCAAAGAGCACTGCACACACCTGAAGCATTGTGTAAATAATTAAGGCAAATTACAGCATAATCTGGAACAGTAGCCCAAAAACAGCTGTTTCATGGGAGAATCTGGGTTTTTTTGTTAATAGGAAGCTATTTTCAATTACTCCTGGGCTGCGAAAGCCCCTGTGAGGTTTTCCTCTGTTTGATTTGGCTGCTCTCATTTACATTGTTGTTCTCAACCTTGCTTTTTGCTGTGTTTTGAATCATTTGAGGTTTTGAGGTAGAAAGTCAAAATTGAATCCGATCAGCAAACCGAGTTTGGAAGCGCAGCGTGCCGTTGATGCTAAAAACCATCTATTTTGAAGTGATTAGGAGGCAGTTCCCAGGCACTGTGACACTTTCAGAGAAGGCAACATCTGTTTCTCAGTTGTTTCTGCTGTATTCCTGGTTTTACTGACTCCTAAGACAGAACTTCCTTCGGGATCTATGGTAATAAGCAACTATAAATATATGGCCAAGCAACCACGTATTTCAGAACATCTCTGTCATACACAACGCTCAACATCCAGAATTAAAATAAAATTGCTCTCTATTCCACAGTTTCATGGAAGGTGATTGTGGCACTGCACCCGCTCAGCAGAGGTGAACGCGCCATCATCCCACATCTCCTCCTGTTGTAACTTACAAAATCTATGGAGGTATCCTTATGCAGCTGAGACTGCAATCATTTTCTCTTTCGGTCTTTATTATCTGACCTGATAATGGCAGAAACTTTCTTCTCAAGTTTACAAGACCGATGTTGATGGTTGTATATGGAGCAGATCTGGTTTTGGTATTTAGTTTAAAAGACAGTAACTAAATCCTGGCTTTGTGATAAATAAATTGGGTTGGTATGTCTTCTCTTTCTCTGTCAGTTTGTGAATCATGGTTATTTACTTAACACATTGTAATGCAGTGAAATTTAAAGAAACAGAAAACTTCTTCAATATGATGTATAAGTAGATTACAGCATTTTCAGCATTCCAGTCTAACGACCAAGTGGAATCTGGATCAGGTTTCATTTAACCTAATTAAAAGCGCAATGTGGATGGCTTTCTGGAGTTCAGCAGCACATTCCCTCATACATTTCAAATTCATTTTGAGTAAAGATGTCCATTTTTACCACTCGAGTAGTTCGATAAACTCTTTGATAACTTTGTATGCCTTTTTAATCTTTCTGTCTGGCAAAAAGGTACCTATTATCCTTCACTAAAAGCACAAATAATGGCTGGGCATTGTTTTTTTCATTAACACTGGGTGTTATCTAAGAAAAAAAGATGTACACAGGTTCCAAACAGCCGGTCAGAGGCTTTAAATATCCCATGGCATGACTTGATCTATAGTCATAGATCAGTTGGCAGTACTGAGATCCTACAGGGCACGTCTTCATGCAGTGCTTGTAGCACAGGAGTAAGGAAGTGTGGAGTAGAAAGTTTGTCTTCCTAAGGTGAGAGAGATGTTACAGAGTGGACATTAAAGCAGTTGCAACTCTACAATAAATGGAGACAGCCTATTTAAATGAATTCCCCAGGAAGCCCCGGTTGCTTGGTGTGCTGGTATCTGTACTCTGGATCTCAAGCTGAGACAACACTCAGCTGAAATAGAGGAGATACGCAGGTTCAAAGGTGGATCAGTACGTGTGCCCCTCACATTTCACTTAAACACACACAATGCCTTTTCTTCCCCTTTTTCTTTGGTAAGCACACATTCAAGAGCAAAGATTACAGCTAGATAAATAAAGGTGCGTGGGAACTTCTATATATTTAGGTTCTGAGTAATTTTTGACAGATGTATTGCTGCCATGTCATATGGGACACTGATTAGCCACAATTGGTTCTCTGGCCCTTTTTTTTTTTTTTTTTTTTTTTTTTGCATAAACATGCTACACAAAACCTACATTCTGCACCAACTTTAACTTTTTATGAAAGTCAGAGCACCTTTTTTGTACTGTAGTGGATTGATGGATTATCTGACTGACTCTGGATGGAAGCTGTATCCAAAACACGAGGCTTCTGTAATCATAGAATCATCTGAGTTGGAAGAGACACCTAAAGATCATCCAGTTCAACTCCTCTGCAGTGAAAGGGGACACCACTGCTCCATCAGGTGCTCAGAGCCCCATCCAGGCTGTCTTGGCTGTCTGCAGGGATGGGACAACCACTCCCCTCTGAGCAACCTGTGCCAGTGCCCCACCACCCATTTGTAAAAAACTTCTTCCTTATATCCAGCCTAAATCTGCCCTTCTTCAGTTTGAAACCATTTCCCCTTGTCCTGTCACAACACACCCTGTTAATGAGTCTGTCCCCTTTGTCTTACAGCTCCTTTAGGTACTGACAGGCTGCTCTCAGGTCTCCCCAGCGCCTTCCCCTCTCCATTCTGCACAGCCCCAGCTCTCAGCCTGTCCCCAGGGCAGGAGAGGTGTTCCATCCCTGACATCATTTTTGTGGCCCTCCTCCAGACACACTCTAACAGCTCTGTGTCTCTCTTGCCCTGAGGTCTCCACATCAGGATGAAGTGCTCCAGGTGAGGCCCCACAGCACAGAGCAGAGGGCAGGATCACCTCCTTGACCTGCTGGCCACGCTCCCTGTGATGCAGTCCAATACTTCTGCGCCGAGCTCCCGCTTTTCTCATCAGACAGTAGAGTTGCCACAGAAGCCTATGAGTTTACACTTTCTGCAAGCTAATCTAAGCACACGTTTTGAAAGCTAATGCTATCAGATGCTAAAATGATGTGATGGGTTCTAATGACTTCATCCTGTAGAACGTGTAAGGCGTATTGCATCTTTCCATGAATCATAGAGTTTCACACAAGTAGGAACCCTCTAACCCTGTCTGTGATCTGTAAATTGTTAGACAATACCTTTCAAAATCATCTTGCAGAAATACAAGAATGAAAAACCACACCCTCGCTGTCCCCACTGACCCCCAGCCCAACTCAGGGGAGCTCCAGTGGGCAGCAGTTACGAGTACTTGCCCACTTGGCTGTCAAAGAAAAAGCTTTATAACAGAGTGCTGGTGGTAGGAGCGTGACTGCAAGACAATCCTTCATCTGCTTTTGAAGTCAGATTTACACGGAATATCACATAATAACTCAAGTCTTTCAGACATTTACCAGTGCAGAGCAGGAGGTGGGAACACACGGCAAAGTAACATTCTGCTCTGCAAGAATCTCTCCAGACAGCGTGCTGATTCAAATAATAATGAAAAGTTTTAATGATTAAAGAGATCAGAATCTGATACCACATCTGGGTGTGTGCGAGGAGTAGCGATGAGCATTCTATGGTTTTTCCCACAGATGACACAGAACCTGAATTACGAGCTCACATCACATCTCTTATAATCTGTAAACTTGCAACCACTTATCCTCAGCCTTTTCCATGCTGTGTTGCAAAGAGAAAGTTCCAGAACATCATGGAAGGCATGGACGTTAATGATGTGTTAGAACTGTAAGCTTATTTTCAAAGGTTCTAAAACAAGAATAGAATAATGTAGCAGCATTTGCCTTCATATCTTATATTTGAGTTTCTTAAAAATTTAAAATAGTGCTTTGTATGGGTGCTTAAAAAAAACCACCAGAGGCAAAGAAATTTGATGTCAATGGTACTTCCAAATTCACTGAATACAGCTAACATCATTGTTTGCTCTTGACTGAATTGATATCCGTCTGTAACAACTGCACTATCACATGGAAGTCATAGAGACTGTGTACATTCTGACTGCAAAACCTGACTTCTGTAACACAAAGGACCTGAGAAGTCCCCAGTGGATAACTATGAAAATTACAGAATCTGCATAATCAGTTGCTTCAATTTCCTACCTTTACATTTTCCTCATGAGTTTACTTAACCCTATGCCAAATACCCACCAAAGATGTGATAACCTCCAAAAAGGCCTAAGAAAGGAAACATCATAAAATATCATGGCTGTATATTTGTATTTTATTCCCTTCAATGGCTTCCTGAAGCTCACAATGTCTACCAAAACACACACTTCTATATGCAGAGCATCAGCTCTCCATAAATACAATTCTCCTTCTTTTGAATTCGTATGAGCTTTTGCAGACTGAGTTTCAGTCCCTGGAGTGCCATGATAGTGCCAGCATTCTCTCTTCTTTGAAGCATCTGAAGTCCTCTTTTAGTCATATAAATGTTTCTTAAAACCCCTGAAGAGTGAATTAATGCCTCCTTCAGTGCCCCAATTTGCTGAAACAGCAAATGGCAGTAAGAAGTGGCTCGGGCCCTCATATCCGGGGGGTTACGAGCAGTGCCAGGAATAGGGAAATGTCTTCTAATCTTTGTATGGATGCTAATGCGCTTAATGGCATCAACCAAATTTCTTAATCTCATTACATCATAGTTACTCCATTTTTTAAATAAGGTTGATGAATATCCAGCATTGTTCATCATCTTGAGATCTGCAGCTATAGAATAGCAATGTAAGCAGATTGGGGATGACAGATGATCCAAATGGAGTTCTGAGATCCTGGCCTACGGCAAAAACGTAGGTAGCCAGGATGGCATACTCAGTACCAAAGCAGTTGCTAAGTAAGCAATGTAGATTATGAAATAACTAATACTTCATTAAAAATGGTGTTAAGATTTATGAACTCCACCAAAAGACCTCTCTAGAGATTTCCTCAGCTTCTGGTCTGGAAAGCATTTTAAATTTATCATTATCATCACCATATTTATTTTCACAATTCCAATTTCCAGAGCCCTATTCAGGATTTATGTATTGAAAAGAATAAATATATTATCTAAGTAGGTCTTCAGAAATCAGCTTCTTCATGTTGGTTACCGAACATGTGTGCTCACATTAGGGGTGTTAGGGCCTGGTGTACTGATTCTGGGTACTGATTGGATTGGCTTTTCATTGTGCTCACAGAACAGCATTTTATTAAAGCTTTTTGTCATGACATGAGACTCACTGTATTCATGGATAAGGCTTACTCACGGGAGTGCAACTTATGGGGCTGGGCCCAAAGCTAGCCAGGACACTGGGGTGATGTAGCGCTGGAAAGATGCAGGACACTATCAGTGAGCATGGAAAATAGGTCCTAAACATAGCAGCAGCAGCCTATTTGAAGACAATCCTTCTGCAATGAAACGTGATCTAGATTGATGTCAGGGGAGTATTTGCTATTCATCAACACTAACATCAACTCGCAGCTGGTATTCTTGAGGAGGATCAGGAGTTTCTGTATTAAACTGGAGGAGAATGGATGCATTCCTGTTTCCAGGTCTTCAAACACTGTGGCTGGGGGCCATGTTGCATTCCCTCCTGTCTGCTGCCACTCCTGCCCCAGAAGACCCACACAGTGCAGCGGTGGCTTTGCAGGTGCTTCCCTCAGAGCAGTGTCTCCAGTACCTACTGCGCTGCGGCTGCCCTGCAGCTCACCACGCAGATGAGCTCCGTCAGCAGCAGCAGGCCAGGTTGCTGCCGGCAGAGCTGGGTGCTCCTGGCCAGGCCTGGGGCATCTGCAGGGCTCTTTCTGCCTGGACAAACCTTTGCAAGGTTTGCAAGACGAAGCGTGGGCTACTGTGTATGCCTATTGTGAATTAAACACAGAGGTACGCTTTGCCCACATCTACTTCAAGTAATTCCTCTCTTTAATGAAAGCCTCTGTATGATACAGCATTTGTGTCTTTAACCTGACACTTGCCTTTGTAAACACACCTTTTTTTTCGCATGGAGATGTACTGTCAAAATTGTCCACTTCCATCTAGGAAAATACAAATGAATGATATTCATTTTATGCGCACATACTTACACCTTGAACCATATCAAATGTATTTGCCTTAGAGCTACATAGTGAACTTCTCATCCAAAGCTCAATTATTTTCAATTTGACTGACGAATTGAGTGTACTGACTTCAAGGTCACGGGGCATGTTGGTTGGATGGCTAAAATTCTGCAGAAAGGGGTTTGTGTATTTATAAGGATAACAGCAATATTCAGAGTGACATCAGAAGGGTAATAAAAATAATCAGAAGAGTTTAGTGAAGGAATTAATACATTACCACATAGAATAACAAATGAGAATCCCACCCGGTTCTTCTGTGGGGATTTACAGCTGCCTTCCACTGTGCTGCTCCCATCTCCCTCTGCGGTCCTCAGGGCTGCACATTCTGAAGTTCCACCTCTTTTCCAGCTGGACAGCAGGCACCAAAGAAATGTGGTCACCAAGCTCTGATAAATAAGGCACAGTGTTACTAAGGAGCACAAATGACTGTGGTAAAAGTGTAGTGAAGAGCAGGGATTTAAGGATTTTTGGGTGGTGCATGCTACGAACTTGGCTGTTTCATGCTGTGGAAAAACCAGAGTGACTGTTCTGCATTCTTACCTGCAGGTTGCTTGTGCTTGCCCATTCCTGGCTGCTTGTTTTCCAGCAGAGCAGACAAGCCCACAGTCCCGTCCTGCCTGTCCCAGCAGCAGTGTGTCGTCAGGCTTTGTGGTAACTCTGCAATGTGGAGAAACTGGCATGAGGGTGAGATCACACTGGTTCTGTTTTCTAACCTGAAGGAATGTAACCTCAATGACCTCATACATACGCAGGGGTTGGCAGATGCTCTTATTTGTTCCACTTGGAAATGGAGCATTGCGCTTCGCCCTTACGCTGCCTCACGCGGTGCAGATGTTGGCAGTGAGCGGTCATAGAAGATACCACCATTGCACCAACAGTAAAAGCTCTCTGGGTGAGCTGACCTTGGCCCAAGGGTTGGCCCAAGGGTGGCCAAAGGCCCTCATTCCCTGCTCAGGGCCATGAGAACGTGTGCATCTATGTATGAGCAGTATGTGGCTGAATGAGCTGTATGTACATAGACAGTAATTGCTGTTGCAACCTAGAACAGTGAGAAGCTGGCATTAACTTTAATCATATATCCTTTCTGCCACAAAACTGTGTGCTCGGGAAGCGTCAGCCAGCCTTGAAAGGCAGAAGTGGCTCAGCTTGCATAAGTGCAGTAGTCTGCACTAGTGGAGCAGGGTGCTGGGGTTCTTGCATGCTCAAAGAATACCTTCAGCAGAACGTAGGGTAGGAGCATTCAGGTGCAGAATCTTTGAAGGTAAACACCTATCCTATGTAAGAAGATTATGTCTCTCTAGTCATCCTATTAATTAACATCATTAATTATACTAATTCAAATACCTAATGTCCCACCAAGAATGTGACAGAGAGAGCTCCCTTCTGCTGGTGCTCAGAGGGTGCTGCAGATGGCATGGAGGCAGGCGCTGCGTGGGCAGGTCACTTGTGCTGCACCGCTCCTGCATGAGCGAGCCACGGTGGCTCAGTGCCTGGGCTGCTGTGCAGGAGAGCTGCGCACTCCTGGCAGCTGAGCAGCACCCTGCTCCACTCGGGCTCTGACTCAGCGCAAGCAGCGGTGTGCTGACAGCGTGCCCCCGCTCCATGTCTCAACTTATTCCAGTTAAAACAGTATCTTGCTCTGGATTTTCTTTAAATCAGTTTCCTCCCTCTGGTGAGGCTGGGTAAAAAGCTCTCTCAGCAAACAAGCAAACAGAAAGTGTCAACACATCGTGTTTAAATAGAAATCTTTCACTGGCATTACTTAAGCCACAGTAAATAAAATAACCTGTTACAGAAAAACAAAATTTATAAAAATATTTGGGTGCAGCTCCAAGGAAGAAAAAGTTGTTTCTGCTCCAACGGCTCTTGTGTGTTTCCATAAGAACCACTTCACCGACCCAGTTCTGTCTGCAGAGACTGAGAAAGTACGGGGGGCAGAGCAGAGGTAATTCGATGTTTAAGGAGAAACTCCACTGAGTGTAATTCAGAAAGTGCACAGCACGGTGAGGCTCATCCATTACAACTGTGGATTATTATCTCACTCTGAATCATCCTCTTAAACCAAATCATTTTATTTTCCAATGCCTTTAAATCACAAGGAAGCACATACTGAAAATCCAGTGAGAAAACACTGTGAAGTCAATTTGTTCGTGTGCTGTGGATTCACAAGGGATACTTGTGTATCTCCACAGAATATGCTTGTGCTGTGAACTATTTGAGCTGACTTTGAATTCAGCAGCCAAACAAAAAGTCTGGTGGTGCAGATCCGTACCGGGCTGCAGCAGTGAGAAAAAGCTGTTCTCTGTTCCCATGTTTGACATTTTCAGTGCCTTCCAGCAACGTGGAATATCCTGACAAATGAAGGTTACTTTGAAAGGTACTGTGGAAAGCAGTCAGTGAAAAAATGGCCAGAGAAGATTAAACCGTGTAAAATAAACAAAATCCGAGCATCTTTGAACTATTCTTGTAAGACCCAATCATTGCCCCTTCATCAAGTTTATTTCAAAGAATTCATAGATTCATTATATACAGTAAATTTGTATATATAGCAAAATTCAGAAATAGGTGACTTGCAAAAATAACCTTTCTTCTTTAAGAATGAATAGCTGAGGGTTCTTACACCACATCATATGTTCACATGAGCAGAGTTATTGACTCCAGCAAGGACAGCTCTGGGACCAGAGGGATGCAAACTCAGGTCCAATTTTTGTTTGCTTATTCAAGCACAGATCCTTCTTAGAAGAGGAAGAAAAAGGCTCTGTATTCCTGCTAAACTTGTGGCATTGCGTCTGTGCCCGTGACGAGGGCAGGGCTTTAGCAGCCGCCTGCTCCTCCCAGCCTTCGCAGGGCTGCTCCCACCTCAGCCCCGGGGCGGCTGTGCAGGGCTCTGCGCCCTCAGCTCCCACCAGCACAGCACAAAGGCCGATGGGTTTGGGAAGGTGGGAATGAACCCTCCTGCTTAGAAAGAGAGGAGAAGAATCTGGGGGCAAACAAAAAGCTTTTGGTCAGGTTCCCACTGCAGCTACTTGAGATGCGTAACATCGAATTAGCTAGGGAAATACAGCAGAGCCTGATAAAAATGAGAGTCTTAATCTATGGGCTCTTCTCAGCTGTCGGAATTCGGCAGACTTAGTGACAGGGCAGAGAAATGATGCGTGCTCTGCTAAAGTCCTGCATGCATGCCTTGCAGGTAATAAAATGGTTTAAAAACATGCACTTAGTCATCTGCACAAATCTTTCACATAGGTTCTGACGCAGAGATCTGTATTTCGATTATAGATTTCCCCGAAAGAGACGATTTAATTCTCTAAAACAAATCAAGTCTGACAAAAATGATCCATTTTTGCACAAAAAGTTATCACAACAATTCTGTGAATTAAAAGAAGGGCGACGTCCCCTGGGTGGAAATGCAAAATGCACAACTGTAAGCTCTAGTGAGTTGTGGTGGTGCTGTTCCAAAGTAGCCAGATCAATAATTTATTTTGTAATCGCTAGAAAATACTGCTTAACCCGTTTTTTTTTTTTTTTTGGCATTGTTGGTTTGTTTCACAGTGACAGAGATTTGCATAGGTAAAAAAAAAAAAAAAAAGCTTCACGTCTTGAAATCTCATACTGGAAATCTCACAGTGCAGAGGCCATGTCCTCAGGCTCCCATTATGGCCAACTACCAGGGAGCAACATCACAATGACGGCAGCCACCAGCGAAAGCTCCTCAGTCCCTTCACCGACTGCAGGTCTGGCAACAGAGGTTTCTCTGTGGTCTTTCCTTTGGTGAGCACCCCGCCGTTTGGCAGAGCTCCCTTTAACCAGAGGCTGCGCCATTCCTGTGACACCCATGCGGTGCCCTGTACCAGACAGCGCTTTCATCTGACTGCACCAGCACTCCTGGTGTGACTGCCAGCTCCCAGTTAGCCACCGCATTGCCAGGGCACGTTCCCACGTTCCTGTTTTGTCCTGGGGAGCAGCTGCAGGTCAGAACCCCACAGGCACCTTTGCTGCTGCCACACTGTGCTGGAGGAGGTTCTGCTCCCGAGAAGGTTATCCTGGGCTGGAGCCCCTCAAAGATCTTTGCTTCTTGAAGAGATGTCTGTGAAAACCCCTATGGCACAGCCTGTGGATCCCTCGTTTCAGGAAGAAGTTGCAGAGCTCTGGGGAACAGCCTGTGCCTGCCTTCTGAGCGTTACTGAGGGCTGTGCACAGGTGTTGTGGGTAAACGCAGCAGAGAGCAGTTCCAGCTGCAAGGAGGTCAGAGGGGCAGGCAGGGAGCAGAGCTCGGTTCAAGCTCAGCTGGAAGTGACTCGTCTCTGCTGCTCACATGCAAGGACAGCAAGCATGCACTACCCACAGCAGAGCTGAGTGTTCAGCTGGAGGTAAGCACATTCTTTGCAGCAAAGAGAAAGCAGGAGAGCGAAAATGGCCAGAACCGGTCAGTATTTTATTGTTTTTTGGTCTCCACATTATGTTTTCATTTATCCATCTTCCCTACCAGTGAATTCATACACCCTCAGACAATCAATTCTCTTCTGCCTGCATAGTTACGTTCAGACGCACAGGATATGATACAGCTCACGTAGGGTCTCCCTGTGCACACACCTTGCTCCTCCCGTGTAGCTGCCGGGAGATTTGGGGGGCTGTAAGCCTATAGAAAAAAATAGGTGGGTCTGGTTTCCCTAGTCATCATGCTTAGCATTACACATGCCACAGTGATGAAGCATTGCAAATCATGAGTCTGCTTGCATTCACTGATAAACCGGTCATGCAAAAGGCTCTTTGGAGTAGGAATTCAGCAGAAGGCATTTTACATCTGTCAGAAGTGATTCCAGGGTGTGGAGTGACTCTTTGGGAACTGCATGAATAATCACGGCTTCATTTTCACTAAGACAAAGACATGAACTTGTGGTTGGCACATCAGTGAGGAACATGTTCCCAGTGTTAGGGACTGCATTCTGGGGACTGCTGCTAGCAAAAATACCTGAAGGGTGGATTATTTTTTAATGGTCACTTTTGAAGTTCAGTTTTGCATATGTTGATACAGAAGGGACATAAGACTGCAAAACTCTGTGTAGGAAATAAGAAGGAGGAAAACCTTGGACTGGTGTGCAGTCAGAAGAGTTTCTGCTGTGATCAGAGATCTGTCAAAGGCGTGTCAGTCTCCTAAGTCTAAACAGTGTCACAGTGAATTAGCAAGAGAAGCCCACAGGCACGGATTGCGATCTGTCCCAGAGAAAAGCCGTTTCCCACCACTCGATCATTCCCCAAACCCTTCTCTTCCTTCTGAAAAGTTTGCAGAGTACTGCTGTGCACATTTACCAGTTCCTTCAGTGCCACCACATCTGTGGTCAGACACAGGAGAGGGCTGCCCAGGGAGCGGTGCAGTCACCATCCCTGGAGGCGCTGAGGGAACATGAAGGGACAGGTGCTGAGGGACACGGCTCAGTGGGGAAACATTCATGGCAGGGGATGGTTGGATGGATGATCCTGGAGATCTTTTCCAACCTTGGTGATTCTATGGGTCAATGACCTTAAATTCTCTGATTCTTTACTCAATTTTGTCACTTTATTGATTTTTATTTATTTATTATAATCAGGTTCCCAAAATATATGCCTTCTCTGCCATGATTCTCCTCTCTACTGACCTGCAGGACCCACGTGTCAGGAAGGTGACTGGAAGGAAGCGAGGATGACCAACGGGCTGCCATACAAGTGTAACAAACCCTTTTTGAGGTATCACTTCTTAGATTTTTTTCCAGAAAATAATATTGTTTCAATTACGAGGTAAATGCTTTGTCGTCAGTTAATTATTCTACTTAATGAACAGAATAAACTGTTTTGAAAAGCAATTAATGCCAGGTAAGCCTTAAAAATAAAGGACTAAACTAAGAATTGAGGCACTAAATCCGAGACTAGAACAGAAGGAGAAATGAAATCATCCTGAGCTATATGCTTTATTATTAGTCAAGCACTTGGGTCTTTCCCTTGCTCCAGAGAGAAGCAAACAGGTTTGTGTTTCAAAGTAGTGATAGATTAACAATTTCCTTCGCCCTTGGCCGAGGCCAGGCAGTTGTCAGCCAGTACTGGTTCCCGCTTGTATGAAAATAAGAAGCTTGAGATTTTTTTCTCTAGACTACAAATTAAGTGCTGGTGGGAGGCTCCGAGGTTTGGAGCTGCCCTGCAGCCCAAGGAGAGCGAGAGCTGGGAAAGGGGAAATTGCTTTTTGGACAGCCTGTGCCCGGGTCCAGCCTCAAAGCACGGTGAGGGGCCACAGCCTCAGGCGCTGTTCCCACCGATCTGCTGAGGACTGTCTTGCCTGGAAGACAGATCTGAGTGCCAGATAAACTTTGGGAGTTGGAAACATGAACACAGTTCGGGAACTGGAGGCAGTTAACACAGGAGATGGTAGAAAAATATTTATAAACAGAGAAAAGAGTGGGAGAAAGCTGTAATCACAGATCCGAGATAAAAATGCATTATGTGAAGAACATTAGCTTGTGTTATGTGTGTAGTAAGGTCCGGAGGTTTTACAGATAGCACATTTCCAGCATTATTTTCTTTAAATGAGTTGTAAGATACTTAAATTACTACGTAGGGGACAGAATAATGTACCCTCAAGCTATTCTTGCAAGGCCAGGATCACTTGGCTTTGAAGACTGTGATCTAAATTCATCATTTCTGTAACCCAGAAGCACTCTGTAGGACTGCCTGGTGCCACAGGAGCAAGAAAGATAGCAAACGTGAGCTCCAAGAGTGCAACCACATGGACAGGGCACGTCTTGGAGCTGAGCAAGGAATGCAGATGAGTGTGCTGGAAAGGTGTGGCAGGAATGTGTGAGCTGTTAACGATTGTGCTGAAGAAATTCTAGTGATACTGAGGTGAAGGAGTCCAAGAACTGGAGAGAATACCCTGCTTTTTTTTTTAATAAAGGACTGCAGCCTGTGCGGGATATTTGGATGAAAATGCTGCTCACCAGTGATTCTGAATCTCACATGGTAGTAACAAATACGGACCCACCTTGTTATTTAAATTTTCAAAGGCTTTACAGTGCTCTGCACAGTGATGTTTTCTTTCATTTGAGACTTTGCTAGACAGGGCACTTCACTGCTGTTTCCAACATCATCACAACAGCTGTCAGAAGCTGACCTTGTCACCCACTCTTGTCCCAAGAGAGGAAAGGCAGAAAAATCAGACATTTGATTTTCCCTAATGGAAATTGAATAAAACTGAGAAATAGATAGAGGAAATATGATGGGCAGAATGGAATAGATTGAGACATCGAGACCGCTGACCGGTATTCATAAAGACAGAGCGTGAAAAGCTGAAGCTCTGCAACTTGTAAAGTATGGAATCTGATAGATTGCAAGTCAAAGCTGTGCCAGGGTCTGAGCCCTCCCCCAACTTTCTGCCCTGTAACTTTCTTGTGAGTCTCTGTTTCCCATTTGATGTGTGCTTCAGCTGCAGAATGCCAAAGGACATACACAATACATTCACTACCTGCACTACCTGCCCACGCTGCCTAGCTGCAAAGAATGACTTCCCCCAAAAAAGCTCAGCAACATTCACCTTATGAGCTTCACTGACTTTCTGAGTTCCTGTTGGCTGTCCCACATTGCATGAAGTGCCACAGCACACTTCCGAGAAGACAGTCACAATGCCACAGGAAACAGCAGCTGCAATCAGTGCCTCCTACCTGGGAACAGAACAATCCCTGGCCATGAAATGAAGCACTCAGTGGAGTGGTCTGCCCTGCTGCCTGGCAGCTGTCCCACCAAGACATCCATGCTTCTCCCATGACCAGAAGGAGCAACAGCCCACACAGCTGGCACATGAGCAGCTGTGGGCTCAGCGGGCAGTGCATGACTGTGTGTGCTATCAGCAAACACGCTCCGGTGTGCCAGGGGAAAGTCACGCTGCCTCCACCCCACTGACCCTTTCAGACTTTCCATCTCATGGCATTAGCTATGGAATTGTTGGTTTTCTTGTTTTTTTTTCTGTGAAGTGACTTAAGATGTTTACCACACAGCCAGGATCTTTGGTTCCTTAAAAAAACATCCAGACTGAGCTACTGAAAGTAGACATCTTCAGTGGTTGCACTCAGGGCCTGCAGACTTACAGCCTTATTAATTTTTCTGTTCTGTCACTAATCCAATGTGCTGGTGTGGAAGGATTGAATATACGATGCCAACATCTGCTTGGGGAGGCATCAGTCTCAGCAGGACCCAAAGTCACCGTCAGCAACTGCCCTGCCCTGCCAAGCACAGTGAGAAATGGGCACATCGGGTGAAGGGGAAGAACAAGGTGTACTCTGGTGTAAAGTAGCAAGGGCTTTTTGCTGGAAACATAATGTATGTGCCAAATATTACCGTTGACCGGTTGTTGTGAAAGCTAAAAATGCCATCTTGTCTGTAACAAGAGGCCATCTCTGAATCATGTCCTTCAGTGAATACATCAGGAAGCAATGCAACAGGGGTCATAATCTGTGTGCGTGTTAGTAATTAAGTTTCCTGGGAAGAAATGAGAGGTCCAGAGATGTGTTAGAGGCATGCTATTCACCCCGTGAGTTCTCTTCTTCTCATGGTGGATCCTCAGAAAGCAGCTCTAGCACACGAGAAGCAGAATGCCTGTCATCACAGGAGCTTTGTATTCCCTCCCTAAGAGGAAAGAAAATAGCACTCATCCCGGTGATTGTCTTTCTGAGATGAGCAGATCTGTGCCAGATGAGAAGAATGAAGCTGATCTTGTACGTGAACAGTGCTGCACGACTGCAATGAACCTGCAGTTCTGCATACACACTCACTGGGTACTCATTCAGTAACAGCTTGTGCATCCTGTGTTACTGAATTCTTCCAGGCTGACTCATATTTAAATCTAATTGTTGCAAGAAAGGAAGAACAAACCTACTCAGCTAAAATGATTATAAGAGGAAGAGAGAACTCAGTTTAGGAAATATGAATCACTTGAATTTTACTGAATTCCTGAATGAGGAAGCTGGGGCTCAAAGATCATTTAAAAGATCTGTTCATTGCTGGAAGCAAGCCGAGTCCTGCGGCCCCTAAGTGGGTGTCTAACCACAAAACTTCCTGTCTTCATCTAAGTCAAGATGCTTGCTCATCATTTTTTGAAAAGACGCTATCCTAATCTTTTTTCTTCACTTTGTATTTCATGCATTGATGCAGCTCATGGGGTGAGAAGGAAATGAACTAAAAACCCAACCACGTATACTAGCAGAGCCCAAACTAAGTTTTCTATTGCAGCTGAAGTTACAGGAGAACAGTTTCATGGTGGGATCTAACCTATGCAGTGAAGTTACAAAGGTTACAAAGTCAGTTACGCTGCTTTGGTGCAAGAGGGGATTGTAGTGACTAGTGTAAAATTGGCTGCGTGGTCTGACCCAGCAGCTTTATCCAGTACAGAGATCAAGGGGATTTTTTTAGTTATGGGAATAAAGTGCTGATTTACATCTGACTGTAAATTAAACTGAGATGAGTGATGCTGTAACCATTCTGCCTGACTCTCTTGGATGCTGCTTACCCTTGAGGGAAAATGCTAAGCAGAACCTCTGGCAGCTCCTGGCTCAGAACAGCCACAGCCCAGCGCTTTAAAGGCAATTAGCACTTATTGCAATAGTAAGAGTTTACTAAGAAGAAATGCAAAAGAACCAAGAAAAAGTGAGTAACAGAGCAATACAAGAGCTCCTGTGTGGGGAGACTGTGCTGACTGGGACCCTCAGCCTGGGCAGCGAGGGGTGGAATGAGGAGAGGATTACCAAAGCCTGCAAAGGGAAGTGGGGCAAAGAGTGTGGGGACAGGTGCCTAGAGAGAATCAAGGATCCTAAAAGCCGGTTTGAGAGCAAATCAGGGAAGCTTATTCCTCACACAGCAGTCCTAGCCCTGCTGAATGATGTGCCAAGGGTATTTACAAAAACATGCAGATGTTTCACCGGGGCTCAAGGGGAGAATGAACCAGGACGTGAAGGACCAGTGAGAACCACCAAACAGACTACAGCTAGCTCATCAAAATTCCTGGAACTGAAAATATTAAAGGCAGGGAGAATGGAAGATTTATTTGCCCTTATCACAGAATCACAGGATCGTAGGGGTTGGAAGGGACCTCCAGAGATGGAGTCCAACCCCCTGCCAAAGCAGTACCCTGCACCAGCTCACACAAGTAGGTGTCCGGGCAGGTCTTGAACATCTCCAGAGAAGGAGACTCCACGACCTCCCTGGCAGCCTGTTCCAGTGAATATTAAATTATATTTATTATTATATTATATATATATAATATTTTTATTATATTTATTATTATATGTTATATTACTGTTCTGTAGGTATCTGCCTGCAGTGAGGTTAGGAAAATGAACTCTGGACTCACAGGAGCTCGGTCTGATGCAGCATGGTCAGTGTTACATCAGACCATCAAGCGTGGCTTTTAAGAAGCTGATGAGTGTCCTACTTACCTGCCCTTACTTTAGGTCCTGTGGCATCCAGGACAGTAATATGGAAGGCAGTTTGTGATCATAAGAGATTTGGGCACGCAGTTCAGCCCAGCACTCAGGTCACATCCAGCTGCACCATGACTGAGTCACTACGAAACTGCCCTGCAAGAGTTGGTACGTGCAGCCCTGCCACTGCCTGCACATCTCCAGCACAGGGAATTGGAGCAGTGATCTTGTATCCCAATTACCAGCTTCGTGCTCTGCAATTACAGAGAACCAGGAAAGAAAAACAAGGCTGATCTCTAGCAGGAAGTTGGTGAGGATCAGGCAGCACAGCGTGCCTCTGGGCAGGATTCAAAGAAGTGAGAAGCAGCACATTACAGCGATCCAGCTCATCACCATACAGGCCTGTTGCTGCAAAGATAGCTACAATTGCATCCCCAAGACTAAGCTTACAAGAAATACACAGGCACTAAAATGTGATCAGAGTCCTATCCTTCTGCCTGTGGAAACCTCACTTAGAACCCGTTAAGGGCTAAATGCAAGACAAATCTCTAACATGCAGACGAAGATTTTGCTAGTTTACTCTTTCCACCGTGGGTTGTTCTTTTCTAATTTTGTGTTGCTATTTCCCTTCTGATAATTGTGGCCCCATGCAGAAAAGTCTGGGCAAGTGTTTCAAAAACACTCCTCAAAGAAGGATGTGGTGTTGGTTGTGGATATTTAGAGCCACTGCTCTGAATGATCATGAACACTCATGGATGTGAGAGCCTCTGTCAACAAGAAGAGAGACAGATCTGCTTTCATTCTCTGACTGCAATGGCATGGGCCTCTGCCCTCCAGAACAGCAGTGAGAAAGATGATCTGCAAAATGGTACAGTGAGGTAATGACTGCGTTAGCACATCCGGCTCGCTGCTGCAAGTTCACTGAACGTCACTCTGTTCTGGTATTCGACGTGTTTTTCGTTATAGTTTCATAAGGTTATAATTAGAGATTCAGCTGCCCTCTAATGGCACTGATTTTAGCAGATGACAGCCGCACAGCTCTCCTGCACGGTGCAACGTTACACAAAGCTCTGTTGAAAGCTTCTGCAGTGTATGAAGAAAGCAGTGATATTTTAGATATTAATAGTTGTTTCTTTACACATCATCTTGGAAATCCACTGATTGCTACGCAAGCATAAAATTGATTGTTCGGAAGTTATCAGGAAAACTCCTACACTTCAGGTGGGAGTTATCGTGGTGGATTTTGTCAAGCAGAGGGGCAATCTGAGTTAATGCACATTTTCTCCATGTAGCCAGAGTGACACTGACCTCCCTTCAAGCCACAGGCAGTAGGACAGCAGGGCTGCAAAAGCCTGGGAGCTGCGAGCACAGCTTTGTTTGGCTCTGCACTGGTCTGAATCCGTCCCAGACCACTCACAGTACTGCCGTCCATCTGTACACAAGGGCTGCGCCAATTGAAGACCCTGATAAACTCTCATCATTCAGACAACACGTGCCCATCTTTTGTCTCCCTGGATTGTATTCCTCACTGTGCTAAAGCTCACTTTTATTTCCATAGTTTTGCCTTGCATAATAAGATTTTATTATTTTTATGTTTGTAATGTTTTCTTTCATTTCCATTTCTATTTCTTTCCTAAGCTACTTCAACTGTAATTGCTCTTAAAATCTTTCCTACCAGAAAGTTTTTTTCTACAGTATACTTTAAATTGTAATTCTAAGAACTTGATGCAAGGCAATAAATGTAGTTTAGATTATGGGCAAGTTCAGACCCCAGTCTGAATAACACAGCGAGTCCCCAACCCCTGCAAGGGTTACACTTTTCGTTTCAGTCTGTGAGCACACAGCCAGGGGTACCCAACAGCAGAGCCCCAACACTCCTTCCCTGTGCAGGAAGAATCCTCAGCAAGATATCCTGTAGTGAAGGGTTTCTCTTTGCCCTGGTTTTCAGAGATCCCAGGTAACGGTAACCACAACCCAGAACACCTGAAACTACAGATGTCTGACTTATCTATTCCCAAAGAACAGAGCTGGGAAAAAACAGCTTTTACATGCATTTATGAGCACTGCTGTGTTAAGATACCAACAAACAGGCTCAGATTCTGAGGTGGCCAGGACACATTGCTCATTGGTATCCAATATGTCTCTCTGTTCTTCACCCATACTCACATCTTTGCTGCTTGCTCCTCCTGTGGGGATTCACGAAGCTCCTGCAGCATTCCCTATCCCACAGACTGGCAAAACCCAGCCTGCCTTGCTTCGCTGGGTGTTAACTAACAGAGACCTTCAGCTGAGCTTTTGACTCAGGGCTGGCTCTCCCTAAGTTCCTTGCAAAACAGCTTTAAGTCCACCTTATGCTATGCCAGAATCTACAAGTGACCCAGGTATAATCCCCAGCCCTCTGCTTCTCGAAGACCATTCATTGCTATCTGCAAACAAAAAAAGGCTGAAGTTAGAGATAACTGCAATGATACCAGAGGAGAAGCACTGAGAAGAAGAGACTTGAGGAGGAAGCAGCTCTTTGCAGCGGGTGAGGAGGAGGGCCGTGGCACTGGCATGACCCACTGGGAGGAGGAAGCAGCAGAGCCCGTGTGCTGCCATGGCGTGGGCAGGCAGCGTTTGGACATTTCTCTGGATGCTCAAAAAGCCATGGGGTTAATCCAAGGTTAATTCAGAAAAGCACAAGCTTATTTCTGGACCTACTCTACTTTCCTGTCCTAACAAGCAATAATTACACACCAACGTTATACATAGCTGTGAATTTTAAGTCAGAGGCTTGGCAGAGGGGTGAGGCCGCGGGGCTGCGCAGGGTTGGGTGCTGTGGGGCAGGGTGTGGAGCAGTGCTGCCTTTATCTCAGCTGTCACCATGAACTTTTCAACTCTCACAGATGATGAACAGTCTCAGCACCATCCCCTCTATCACCTGCTGTTTCAAACAGTTGGGCAGCCTAGTGAAAAAGGAACAGTAGGCAAGCCAAGCATGCGGGCTAAGCCTGCTCCATGCCCACAGGGAGGGTTTAGGCATAGGGTCCTGCTTTGCCCCTGTTTTGGCCACTGCGCTGGTCCTCAGGACCTTGCTAGAGCTCAGGGAGGGGAGCACAGGCAGCTGAGCCATGTTGCGACTCCCAGCCTGTGCTTCAAGTGGAGAGAAGCTCCAGCTGGACACACAAAGCACGCTTGGCCCTGCTGCACACGTGTGTTCCCCAGTGCCTGGGCTGAGCTGGCAGCCTGGAGCAGCTGTCCCCACAAGCCCCTAGGGTTCACCCGGTGCACAGAGCGGGTCCATGTTCCTGCAAGCACAGGTTGCCAAGCAGACATTCACTGTATTTGCAAAAAACATTAAATAAAATAAGCCATTGGGTTTCTCCATCCCTCCCCTCATGGGCCTCACCACTTCTTCATCGTTCTGTCAGTGTGGTATTCAATGCCTATATTTAAAGCCCCACAGTCTCCTCAGCAGTGCCCTACAGACTGACTGAGCGTTATGTGGTCGCCCTGCAACGCCACAGGAGCCCCAGACATGGACTCCACCACTACAAAGCCCCTGTACAATGCTGCTTTTTATATCTTGCACTAAGCTAAGTGCTGGAGCAGGCACAGCTATTGGCGTCTGGTGTCTGCTCAGCTTTATTTTGAGGTGTTCAAACTTAACAAACCAGCTTTTTTTAGGCCCATATGCGCAGATCAGGCGGTCACCTGTGGCAAGATGTTTATTCTCAGATTTTAGCCAATGTCAGGGAACAGCCTTCTCCAAACATCGCTGGAGCTATTTAAGTAGCTGCTCACAGCTACCCCTCGGTTCACACCAAACACCACAAACTTGTTCATTGAGCAACAGCTCCTGGAGACAAAGGTGAAAGCCATAGGCAGCTCACTCTCAACTTACCCATGGGATTTTACGGTTCTGCTGTAAATGAGTGTTTACTTTTGAAGAGCTGCACACCCAGTATAGTCTACCACTGCATCAATCTTGAAACTAGGAGATTTACCTGGCAGTTTGGCAGCTGCTAACATCCCTTAGTATTCTTTGCTTCCTGACTGCATTGCAGGCTGTGGAAAGGCAGAGAAATACTTGGTTCTTGGACAGATGAGCATCCAGCTGTGGCACAGCAACTCTCAAGACTGGTGAATATGCTCAGGGCCAGTGGCAGCCTCCTAGAAGAGGATAGATGCAAAAGCATTAGTATAGACGGGTGGTGAAGCCTGAAAGTTAGGATGGTATCAACGGAGAGGAAAATTTTCATGTGTCTGATGGCCATGTTCCTTGGCACTTCTCACCTCATGGCTACAGCATCCTTCTTCCTTTTTTCCATGCCCCCCACTTTGCCTTCCTCCCCACTGTTCTGCTCCTCACCTCTCTCCCTCACCCCCGTCACCCAGCCTCTGCCTGTGGCTGCTATTCTGACTCGCCCAGCCCATGCTCCTGCAGGCTGCCATCACCTGCCTCAGCCTTGAGCACCACAAGCCTGCAGCTGAGTGTGGGCCAGGCTTTTTGCATTGCTCAGTCACCCTGAGCATCTTGGAGCAGCAGGAGGGGCAGCCCTGTGCTGTGGGTTTGCCATCACTGTTGCTGCTGTATTGAAGAGTGCACAGACACATCACATAGGTAAAGCTCAAAGCAGAAAAGACAAGGGAGGCTTAACTGTGACAGCTTCCTCAGCTTTCTGCTGCTGGCTGTACTCCCTGCCTTATCTGCAAGTTGCCTGAACGGGGTTTAGATGAGGAGGCTCTTTGGCTTTTGTACTTCCTTCCCCTGAATAATTTCATCTCAGAGATTCCAACAAGGCCATTGGACTGAATGGATCATGAACATAATTTATCTGCTGGGCTCAGCAGGAACAGCTTTGCATCTGAGGTCCCACACTGGCTTGGGTGACACCATCCTAGGTTTATGCAAGTGTCAGGTGAACAGGACAGCCCCAAGCTCAGCGCCAGTGGGTGCAGAGAGATGATCGGGTTACTTGCAGTATGAGCCTCACTTGGGAGCAGGGCAGTTCTCTCTGCAGCGATGTTATCTTTGTACCTGGTTTCTGGCAGAAGAACAGCTCACGCATGCTATTAGCAGATGGTGTGAGATGCACACCGAATTTGCACCCAGAACGTTTCTCCCATTCTTCCTTCCAGAATGAAGAAGTGAAAATTCAAGCTAAAAGCATGCACTGCCTGCAGCCCTGCAGCCCAGGCTCGAGTACAAACCTCTGAAACATTTCAGTCTCTGCCATAGTTAACTACTCAGCACATACCCTTTCAGTCAGAAATGCAGGGAGTGCATTTCTGTAAAACCATGCTCCTTGATGCCCTTATGTCAGCTCCTTTCAGGATCAGCTGTGAACAAGCAGCACACATTACAGGACATGTCTCCCCAGTGAGCTGAGGCATCCATCTGTGGCCCATAAGTAATCACTGCAGGCTTGACAGAGCACGGCAAACTTTGCATCCACAAACAGGAGTGCATTGCTTTAAGTTTCAGAAAAATAAATGGCTGGGATGGCATGATCCAGGAGCCTGGGTTTGTGCTCAGCTCCAGGAGGAGGCAACGGCCTGATGAATCCCAGTGCACCCCTATTTATGCTGCTGTGAGCTGAGAATGAACGGGTCTGCTCCATTGCCGTAGCCATACACCTGAGTGCTTTCCTGAACAACCCTTCGCTTTTGATCTGAATGTCTCACCTAGTAAACAAACGGCTTTATGAAAACCTCCCTATTTGCAGTTCTTTTACATCAAACATATTATGATTTCCTTCATCTCCATGCAGGGAGGTGCGTCTCGTCCTGCGCTGCTCCCGAGCCGGAAGGAAAACAGACGCTCATACAAGAGCGCTCTCACAGCACCTCAGCGCTCCGCTTACGTGAGCACGTTCCTATGTGCCTACGTTTCTATGTTCCTATGTGCTGCACCGTCCCGAAGCACGATCTTACTCCAACTCCACGAACCCGTGCAGGAAAGCAGCAGATCCAAAATTACGAGGGATCGCGAGTCAAGCACTCGGGATCCAAATCCGAAGTGCTGTCGCTGTGCCACGTGCCGGCGGAGCCCGGCCCGGAGTCGCGGAGCAGCGCCCGCCCGCACCGCGATCACCGCTGCCGCCTACAGGAGACGCGGCCGCCTGCACGCACAGCTCGCAACGCGCCGCGGAGCGCGAAAAAGGTAGGAAATCCAGCTCCCCAGCTTTAAGCAGACTGCAGTCTCTCCTGACCTCACGCAGCAGAAGGGCCCGTCCCTGCTTTCGCCTGTAGTATTGCTGCAGCTCGGGGCAGAGGGGCGGCGGAGCAATAGCGCTTTGCGCCTCTGCCAACACGGAGCTACTGAAGTCACGCTTTCATGTATGCCCGGTTATGCCTTCCACTGAAAAAAGAAGGAAAAAAAAAAAAAAAAAGGAGTTCATCACAGAGGCACTTTTGCATCTACTATGGAATTTATTTCCTTAAAAATTATTTTCCCTGAAGCCTCGTAGAGATTACAGCCCCAGATAACTCACATTGTTCTGGTGCCGTGCAGTGGAAAGAGCTGAAATGGCAGCAGAAGGGGCACAGCCAGGCCCTGCAGCAAGCTCTGGTAATGGAACAACCAAACAACCTACTGCACACAGGGACAGCAAGAGCAGAAGGAAAATAAAGTTGAAAGGGGAATGCAGTAAGGTGGCATTTCTGTTATATTTTTACTATATTAAAAAAATAAAATCTTCATGTGGTTAAAAAAAGCTAAATGCAATGTATTCTGTAATTCCTATCTAATTTTGTGAAACAGCTTGTCACAAAGGCTACTGGTGCCTCAGCTCTTTGCTCTGTAACTTTCTTCTGAAGTTCAAAGCCAACAAGCTACTTCAGATTGGTACATTTGTATGCCCTTTCCTTTCTTTGATGCAAATGCAACATGTAAAATTCCCCAGTGCTTTTCTCACTCCTTCCTAAAGTTTATCTTCTCAGTTGCCCTCCTCGGTACAATCAGACCCTTTTTCACACTTGGGTAAACCTCGAAAACCATTCAGAGTGGAAACCACATGAACCAGTTCAGCAAACAGCAGGCAGCTGTGCCTCAGAGGCCTTTCCGAAGGTCAAACATTTCTACATAATTTGTCCAGCTACTTTAGTTGTTAAACAGAAGCCCACTGAGGCTGAGGAAATAAAATGACATGGCTTTCTAGATGTGTCTGATTAGCTTGCCCCATACTCCTGCATGATTTCCCTCAGTTTGACTATCCTTTACACTGCGTATGTCAGGACTCCAGTCAACTTCATCTTTGTTTTCACGTTATTTTCTTGTTGGCAGGTTGTGCTGTATGTAATCTTTCAGATAAAGGTTCACATCTTCCCTATTAAATTGAATATGCCTATGTGCCAGCAGCTGGGCTCCTGCCTCTTGAGAGAGCCCAGGATGAGGGTGAGAACACCTGGCCCCATGGCAGTGCTCTGGGGCTGAGTCACAGGCTGCCACCTCTAGAAGTCACCTGCTTCTACAAAATTCATGTAGCTCCCCGCTGCCCAGAGAATGGAAGAGACGTTCAGACACACATTCAGTAGGTTCTTGTACTTCTCAGTCCAAAAGCCTTTCCCCACAACAATTAGTGGACGTGGCTGCGGGTTGCGTTCCAGTTACTCTTCCTTTCTTTGTGTGCAGTACAGACTCCAGTCAGAGAACAGCAGACTTGGAATGGAAAGCCAATAATAAATAAAACAGCAGCACAAAAAACAAATGGGGATAAGATTTGTAGCAGTTTTGCCTAGAGTTTCAATGCTAGTTTATTTAAGATTGTGAAGGTACATTTGAAAAAGCAAGCAGAGGCCTTGTGGACATCAGATACAAATCTTAACAGCAGTGCTGGCCAGGCTGAGAGCACAGAACTGATTGCTGCTGCCCTCCATTCCCATCACCCCAGCCTTGCCCTGCCACAGTCAGTGGGACCATGTCCTGCCAGGAGAGCATCTCACTGCAGGAAAGGCTGCCCAGCTCTATGCTGTGCCCCGCTCTGTGCCCAACTATAAGCCCAGCTCTGTGCTGTGCCCAGCTATAACCCAGCTCTGTGCCCAGTACTGTGCTGTGGTTGGACGTGAGGAGAGCTATGCGTCCACAGTGAGAAAAGGGAATGGAACATGGCTCAGCTGGAGTGTTTCAGCATTTAGATGCTTCCCCTTTCTTTTTCCTAGAACGTTTTTGGCTGACACTTTGTCCTGCTAAGGCTAATGCGTTAGGGTTCATCATCCTCAAGGCATTTCTATTAACGAGAACAAGGCAAAGTGAATACAGAAAGCTGACCATATTCTTTGTTGTTTGTGCTGAGCTCATCTATTTCGCCAACACATCCTCCCATCTTCTTGGGCTGACACGAGGCCAGGAGGAGGCTGCTGTCCCGAGGGGCCAGAGGCACAATGAGGGCTCAGCAGCTCACTGCTACAGTGCTGGGGGGCCATAAAGGCAGGGGTGTATGGTTCCTGGCCCCATCTCAACCCTCCTGCAGGACTCCTGCTGTGCCTGCATGGCTTCCAGCAGCCAGGCTGGATGAGGGCACAGAGCAGAAGCCATGGCCTGATGCAACCCAGCGTGTTCTGCTTGCTCACAGCCCATCCTCAAAGCATAACCTGGGACACAGAGACATTTGCTTCTCTTCCCCTCACTCATGGAAAGCTGGATGCTGGCCCCACTCTGGCTGCTTCCTGAGGAGCAGTGAAACCCAGCAGCTTTTAGGTGTGGAGCTGGGAATGCTGGTGCTCAGTGCAGTGCACAGGGTGCATCACCATCATCAGCACACTCATTTAATACAGCAACTTGAATAAATCTGCTTCTGCACTTTGTACAGGCAACTGCAGTTCCAGCATCCCCTCAGGACACAGTGTTCCCCAGAGAAGGGCCCAGGGACAAAGAGCATCTTTTGAAGGCTCTCATTACACCTGTGCCACATTTATCATATCTGGTAAGCTTATCAGTGAAATTCCAAAAGAGATGTTTATCTCAGAGAAATAACTTTGGCTGAAGTTACTTTGGTACAAACTTGCTACGATTCCTTTCTGTAAGTGGAGAACTACTTAAGTGCTACCCTTGAGGAAAAAACTGGTGTAATGTTTCCCATCTGTCTGATTTTGTCTCTATGAAGACCACTTTGTGTACCAGCTCTGCCCTGATATTGTTACTGAGGGTTTAATTTCAGTACGCAGTCATAGTTCTATTTTCCAAGGTACAGTTCCACAAGCATTTCTCTTTGGAATCAGCAAAACGCCATTTTCTTTCCCTCCTGAAAAGGTACAGAAAGCATTTGTTGGGTTCCATTTGGGTTTGCCATTCGCATGTGAAAGGGCAAAAGAGAGGAAAACTCCATGGCACTGCGGGTAAGTTTCTATACTTTCCTACAGACACGCATGAGGTCATCAGGCCAAGCTTACTGTGTCTTAAATCTCCACGTGCTGCTCATTCCAGCTCAGGATCTCAGGCTGACTACAGTACAGAGGAAAACAGCTGTGGGCAACAGGAAGGACTTATACTGTACTGTATAGTGGCTAAAGCTTATATGTTAAAAATGCAGTCAGTGCTTCCCACTGAAGCCAGCAGCACCACCAGATTGAGGCTTTGTTCTGTATTTCACACCAAGTTCAGTTTGCTAGGACAGACACAAAGGCTGCCAGCCAGACCCATGGGCAAGGTTCAAGGACTGCAAAGGGTACAAGGGTGGGCCACCAGCGTGTGTAATATTTTACATTACTCGAAGCGAGCAGTGAAATAAAACAGATTTATTTCAATGGGGAATATCTGTATTTCAAACATTTAATACCTATATGCTCAGCCAGGAGGGTTGCTGTCTCCTCCAGAACGGACTGCTTCTGGAGAGCAAAGCCACTCGCTGCTGTCACCACAAACACCTGAGGCAGCAAACAGCAGCTAACCTGTGCACTGTCTTTGTGCTAGTGACCAAGCCATGATAACCACATCCCTAGCAAACTTCCCATTTAGTTTAATTAACTCCAAGCTGATCACAGCAGTCAGAGTGAGCCAAAGCCCCACATTCTGACATCAAGGAGAGGACGTTCAGCACAGCTGCAGCATTCTGCTCAGCTGCACCTCCCAGCACCCTCAACAGGCTCAGACAGCTACACCTGAAGCCCCTTGATGGGCCCCATGATGCTCCCCCTGCCATGGTGGCCACAAAACTTTCCTATGTTGGAGCTCAGCCCTCCTGCACACCAGACGCAGCCCCTGCCCAGCCCTGCCCGCCACGGCTCCATCCTGCCATGGCCTGGGTGCAAGTCTTCTCTTGGAGAGTTTTAGGGCAGAAAGCTGGTTTCCACACAGTGTAGAAAATTATCTTATTTATCTTACTGCTAAGAAAATGAAAGTGACTTATTTCGTAATGTTATTATTAGTCTGAAATGCTGTTAAGCATTGGTTTGAGCAGATGCTGCACCGCAACCCCTCACTAGTGTGCGGTGTAGGAGCTGCAGAGCTTCCAGGGGGGTTGCGTTTCCCCTAATGCAATGCAGATGTGTTGGTCACCACACTGGGAGCTGCTGCCCTCTCCCTGAGAACACTGACACTTACAGATTCATATTCTGAAGCACCAACCAAAAGGTGCAGCTCCCAGGGAAAAGGCTTAAACTGAAAACTAATTGTGAAGGCAGTTCAAGGAACAAACTGACTGCTGTTGATTCCAGAACTACTGAAACATTTCAACTAAATAATAGAGACATTCCTGAGTCCTATTTGGACTTTTCATCCCACAAAATAAAAACAAAACAAAACAAATAAAAAAAAACCACAAAAAAAAAAAAAAAACAACCACCAAAACAACAACAACACAACATGGTTTTTGAGATAAAACAAATACGAACTATATCAATTCCTCATCAGGCAACTACTCTGTTTCACTCAGCTCTGATTTCATTTTAAAGTAATCTCTTTAGAACACAACTAACAGAAATTAATCAGTGTCTGTTCAGTGGTTAGAGAACAGAGGGTCACAGTGCAGCCTCTGCTCCCCAGGCTCACAGAACATCTGATTCCATTGACACTATCAGCTGCTTTTTCAAACAACTGTGAAGAAGGGAAGGAAACCCAACACCACCCTGCTGGCATTTGTGCAGATGTGGCTCCTCAGTGTGATCGCTCTATGCAGGAGAACTGGAAGAAGTTGAGGCCCAGTCTGAGGAAATACACAAATACAGGAATACCAATGCAGACCTTTGCGAACCTTTGCAAACTCTCCAATAAAGCTCTTAGGGCCACTGAGCCAGTGGGTTGGCTGCTGGGGCTTTAGTGGCTGCAGCTGTTTGAGCAGAGGATGCGTGAGTTGCATAAGGACATCTGTTATGAACATCTATACTGAAGAAAGGAACCTAGCAGTCCTGTGGATTTCAATAATACAAGAAAATTCATTGGCATTCCTGCAGAGTGAAAGGTAACTTCTTAGCACCCTTCTGGCATGAAGTCATAGATGCAGAAATGAAGGAAAAGAGCTGCTTACCTTTAGAAAGCCTCAGTAGGCAGGGATCTCCAGCAAGAAATGACCTCACCTCCACTGCCAACACTTAAATGAGGCTTGGGAACGGGTGATCCTTGCTCCACCTCTTCCAGTCTCTCATGTGCATTGCATGTGCTGAGCTCCCCTGGGCTGACCCTGCCTTCCCACCAGGTGCTCAATCACTGTTTCAGGCCATGACTTAGCATTGCCACTACAAGTAGTATTAGCAAAAAAAGTCCCACTGGTGCTGGCAAGGCCGAGCTCTGCAGCACATCCCCTCTTGCAATGTGCTCAGCAAGCCAGATGCTGCCATGCACTGCTGGGCCATACAGTGCCACATGCTGCTGCCACCACCTGCAGAGCTCAGGCCCCACTTTGCAGCTCCTTGCTGGTACTGGGAGGGCCACTTGGAACAAGGGACAGTGATTACCAGTATGTTGACTGTTGGCTGGCAACTAAGCCATCGCACCAAGCTTACAGAAATGTTAGAATGGGTTCTGGCATGGTACCTGCAAAGAGTGTTTGACATGAAAAAGACATTAACTGAGGAAAACTAAGCAGAAAGAACAATTGGTATAACCCCTCAAATAAAAAATGATAGAACCACAGACTTATCTGGGCTGGAAAGGGTCTCTAAGATCACCGAGTCCAGCCACCAAGATGACCTACTGCATCCCAAACCACATCCCTCATCTCCATGTCCACACATCTCCTGAACACCACCAGGGATGGGGTTGCCCAGGGAACTCCTCCCCATGCCTGACAGCCCTTCCATGAAGGAATTCTTCTGCTGGCTCCTCCAGTACCATTGGGCAGATCCTGTCTGGCCCACAGATTATGAAAGTTTGAAAAATGAAGTACGTTGCTCAGTTTCCATTTGGACTGCAGGGGTTAATCTCATCACCTGCTATAAGCTGATACAGTTTCCAGGTCTGTGTAATAGAAAAAATACTCTCTATATATTTTCCTTTTGAGCATTTTTCTTCATTAAGTTTCCACAGGCTGCAACATATTTACCCACTCACATTATTTAGTTTAGAAGTTTTGAAATAGAACAAAATTTGCATAGATGTTTCCTCTTTTTTTTTTCCTCTTTGAAGTGCTGTCTGGGATCACTGGTGAAATCCCTGGGAGTCTGCACACTGCCAACACAAATAGCAGCTATACTTAAGAAGGGAGGATTATCCATTTCTTGACAGGGCCATGCCACATACCAGACTCTGCTGTCAGTTCCTAGCAGCCATTCTGTTTGAAGCTCAGACCAGCACAAATAATACAGATGGACTTTTCTCCTGGAGACCAAAGCTTCAAAAGGACCTTCAAAAGGACCTGTAACAACCGGTATGTGACCACCACCTTGACATATCTCAGGAACAGCAAAAGCCAGCTTCAAGGAGTTTTCTTTTCAGGGGAAAACCAGTGATGGCATTTTGTCATCCTTCAGCCTATGTGAGCATCCACCTGGGCAGCTGTGTGCAATGCGAAGCCAGGAGGATGCTGCATTCCCACCTGCAATTCCCTGCAGAGTAATGCTTCTCTGTAGTAAAGCTCAGCTGCTCTGGGTCAGCAGAACTTCAGTGGAATCCATTTTAGAAGTCAGAAGACCTGTGCTGTGGCTCCAGCCACAAACATTAAAGATTGCATTCATATAAACCTCTACTTTCTGTGGCAGTTTCTCCAATAGATGCAGTGCTGAGCATGCATACAACTTATGAGTAAATCACAAAATCTTTTACAAAGCACAACAAAACCGACTCTGAAGCATGGAAGTTTTGCACTGACCTCAGAAGGATACAGCACACACATAAGGCTGAGGCAAACGCACCTCGTTTAATTACGTGCATGTTGTGCCTGAGGTTAAGATCCAGAGCAAGACCTGTAAGTGCCAACATACTGCCATGACAGCTGCAAAACTGTAGCAACGAAGAAGCAAACAATCCCCCTGCCTCCATCTTAGAGAAACACGCGGATGTCCTGCTGTGAAGCCTATGGCAATGGGCAGACCCCCCTCTCAGGCTCTCAGTGCCCGAGCTGTGTGATCTCCGGCCTGCAGTGCGCTCGCTGCAATGTGTGAGATTGCACAGCTCGAATTTTAGCTCCGTGCTCTGTGTGACACCTTCCCCTCCTGTCTCCCAGCACTCAGTGCCTGTGCTCCTGCACCGCTCCCTGGGGCGCACCGAGTCCACGTGCATTTCAGAAGAGCCCAAACATTCACTCCCTGGTGAAGCACTCCTGTGTGCCCGGGCCATACAGGGGGATGGAGGAACTCAGCCAAGATGGCTGGAAAACACTGTCAGCTGAGAAGACTTCATGGGTGTTCAGAGATACCAAGTGCATTTCTGGGGGGACCAGTAACGTTTCCAACTCCATTGGCATAGTGGCAGACATAACCTTTCTGAAGTAAAACCTTTTAAATACTTCTTTGCTTTAGGGTTCACAGTTTGCCAGGAACAGAAACGTTCTTTGATATGATACCACAGACATTGGTTCATCTCACTATTATGATCCATATTTGGGGCTGTGATCAGAGGACTCTGAATGCATTCTGGAACAGTCCGTGTGCATTAGGAGAGATGGGGAACCTCTCTACTCAAAGCCCACAGTCTGTGGCTGTCCCCAACACCTCTCTCTACCGGAGATGCCCGCTGTCTCAGCCAATGGCACTTTGTGCCATGCTGTGCGCAGCTCAATGGGTCTGTCCATCTCTGTGCCTCCCTCCACAAGTGGCTGTTGGTCAGGAGAGCACTTTGAAATGAAATGAGGCTTTGTTTAAAGCTGGTTGCAAAATACAGATCGCTCTGATCAACTCTGTTATTTTAAAATGCCACATACCTCTGGAGTAAAGCTAGTAAAGTAAAAAGTAAATTGGAAGTAGATTTGTACTGTAAGGTAAAAGCACTTTGAGCAGTGTCACAAATGACCACTGCTCAAAACATTATCAAAATAACACTTCATTTAGCATCCTCTACATGAAGTTATCCTCGAGGAAATTGAGGCGCAATCAGCACAGAGAACTGTGCCGTACAAAGCTCAGACTCAGGGCTTGAAATGTCTCTTCCCAAACAGCAGTGACTGCAGCTCACAGCACAGTATTCCCAACAACAACTGAAGATCTGCATTTCAGAAGTGGGCTGAGACTGAGCATCCAGGGCTGTGACAGCCTCGCTGGTCTCATCTCCCTTCCTGCCTCTTTTCGTATGTGAATTAACCTCCCACGGATCTTCTTTTGTACCAACAATGCACACAACCTCTTTCCAAAGGCAAAGTGGAAATCCCTGCAAGTATTTCTGCTGCTTCCAGCCAGAAATAACAGTAATCTGATCCACGAGCAAATTCCATTTCTGTTACTGAATTCCTTTGTACGAATATATTTGCTTTGAAAAGGTTTGCAGCAGTTAGGCACAGGCCGATTTTAATTAGAAGGTGTGAATGAAGAAAGCTTTGCAAGGTTCTGCATCACAGATAGAAGTATCTGTGGCCTCTCTTACCATGACTGTGCTCTGGTTCAGAGGTGAACGATGCTGCATTTCCTTTTTTCTTCAAAGAGGCCCTTAGAGGAGGTCTAAAGGGTTCGCAGATGACAGAGATGGCACAGAAATTAAGCAGCAGTGTTGCAGGAGGGAAGGGCCCTCCATCTGCCTGCTGCAAGGGATCTGGCCACAGGCTGTAAGGACAGATCCACCCATAAATATCAGTACCAGGCACACTTCATCTTGCTTGATTATTTCTGGTTGGTTCCTCTTCTGCACAGCTCCAGAGTAGATCACAGCCATTTCTCAAACCAAATAATTCCCTGACAGCCTGGGAGACATCAGTTTGCCATCTGCAATCTATTTCTTGGTTTCTGGTAGATATTTTCAGTGCTTGTTTTCAAAAGCTGTTTCAGATTTCCAAGGGCTTCTTCATAACCTCCACCAGCAAAGCCTCACACAGTTTAATTGTTGGCAGCTGTGTCAGAGAAGCATTTCTGCTGTTCCTGGTGTTGCTGCATTGGGGATGGAGCGGCCATGTGATGCCCCGGGACATGGGAGCACATGATGGCTTTGGAGAGGGTGGTGCTGAGAGCTCTGATCTATGATTACATACTATGATGCTACGATTTTACAGAGGTGTTTGCAGCTATGCATATTCAAGACACTTCAGAAAATTTGCATGAAGCTCTGAATTACCGAATAATTAGCAATGCACAAGTACAGAGCTAATTAGTACAACAACTGCACATGGCATGCTCAGGTTGTATCACTGTTCAAAGGAAAATCCAGTGCTAGGAATGCATTTGTCAGTTGGAGAACTGCAAAGCTGTGCTCAGGCTCCAAAGAGCAGAGGGCCCATCCCGGCCATAGTGGACACGACTGCCTGGTGCAGGCTGGCTCCTACCCGAGCTTGCAGAGAGAGAAAGGCAGCAGCTATGCGCCCACCTCTGAAGCGGAAGAGCCCAGCACAGCCTCTGAGCTAAAGCCCGACTATGCCACGACTTGTGCTGTCCTCAGTGCATCTCATATCCCTCAAAATCTCACTCCAAAGTAGACACATAAGTAGATACACTAAGTACATGCATAGCATATGTATAACAAAGGCCAGCCCTGTCCTTTGTGGCTCTTGGTACACTCAACACCCTTGACCCCATCATCTTTCTCAGTACAGAGCCACATTTTTGGTTCTGAGGAGTAAGCATTCCAATTTTGCAGTAAAGAAGTACTCAGTGAAAAAAATAAAAATAAAAATAAATCACTACTGAATACATTTTTTAAGGCAGACCAGGGAGTGCAGATGTCTACAGATGTGGTGTCAGTGGGAGGTGTGGGGACGTGCCACTAAGATGGAAAGTGCTGGGGACAGAACTGTTCTCTGCTGGGCCAGGCTGAACTCCAGTCTGAATCATCCATTCCCATGACTTCAGATGAGCTCTCACTGGTAAGCAGTGTGAACACAAACTCTTCCTGACACCAGAACTGAATGAGCACAAATTAAGTCCTTGTGGGAATCTAAGAATCTAGAACCTCCTGATGCTCCCTGTAAGCACAGAGTACTGATGTTTCACAGCCAGATAATCACTTGCAATGAAAACCAGTGCTTTTTATTTGTAAAATATATGGTCACGTTATAAATCCTGAATTTTTCTGATTTTTTTTTTTTTTTTAATAGAACTGAACTCCTTCGTTCTTTTAGGAACAATTCAGACTGGCCAGCAGTGGCTATATATAACGTGTATCTCAGGCCAGCACAACTGAAATGGGAACAGCAGCCCTTGGTTTGCCACTTGCAATAGTAAAGGGCAGTGGAAAATACTCAGCTTTGGGTCTGCATTACCACTATTAAAAGCACAATCCAAAGGGCAGAGTGGAACGCCAGTTCAAACCACTGAAGAGAAAACTTCCTTGCAGAATTCACACCCAGTTGTATTCCCACATGTCCTTGTAGCCCTGTTATGTAGAAGAGGGATCCGGTTCTGTGTAGGGCCCAGTTCTGACATAAGTCCCTACACACATTTGCACAAGGAGTTCTTCCCTGAGTGTATAAAATACAGCAATTTCAGAAATGACACCACAGCAAACAAAGCAGAGAGCCACACGTTCTGACTTCACTTCTGCATCTCTAGAGCAAGCACTATGGACACTCTGCTGTCCTCCCAAATTCCTCTGCAGCCTTTGCACTCAGTCCTCTCCTACCAGGGACAGGGCCCAGAAAACACTGTCAGTTCCTGCTCCTGATTCTGTACATGCATGGAAAAGTCACTTTGTTCCCACGCCACTTTTCTCCATCCTTTGTTTGCTTCCTGTTTAATGACAGTGGTCAATGGCAGCTGAGTGCGGACTGCTCCCACCTGCGAACCAACGCAGTCCCATGGGCAGGGGACGGCTTTTGGAGAGGAAGGCTCTAAACGACAAAGTAAAAAGGGGGTGAGAATTGGCCACGGCATCGGGCAGCTTCTGCGAGAAGGAAAAGAAAAAGCCACTGCAGCTGCCTTTGCATTCTGTCTGCGCAGCAGTAGATGGAGCCCTCTGCCAGCAGCTCCAGCAGCTCCAGCAGCTCCAGAGCGCTGCCCCCCGCCGCCGCCATAGGCCTGGCATCAGACAGCAGCGTGACTCCTCCGGAGCTCTGAAATGCAAAGACGTGCCGTGGACCGCCGCATCGCCTTTCCTCCCAGTTCCTTTGTACGTCGCCACCTGGCCCTCGTGGAATTCAGCACCATTCGGAAAATGAGACGAAAGCTGTTTTATTTCTCTTGCACAATAAGGGATGAGAAATCCTCTTGCCCCGGTTGGAGTTTCTGCGTAAACTGCATCGACGCTGGAGCCTCCGTTCTCCAGATGATTTTGCAGAAATGAATGGCCAATGGCTCTGCAGCCCCTTTGTCACCCACTGCAGATCTACCGCCTTCACTGGGTTCCTAACAACAAAGCAGAGGGAAGGAATGGGGACAAACTCTGGCACTAATTTGCATTGCTGCAGAATACAAAAAATGACAGATGTACGTATGGATTTTTCCTCTTGTCCCCAGACTCCGTGTGCTGTGTCAGGTGTCTGCAGTAAGGCTTTGCGTGGACACAGAAGGCTTTTCTTGTGCTGTGCACTGCAGGACCAGAACTGCAGGTTGCAATTGCTTCAGGAAACGTCAGCCAGAGCTTCTGCAACAACAGCTGACGTAGCAGATTTTACTGATCACCTACATCTAATACCAGGTTGTCTGAAACAAACCGTGGAGCAAAGCAGGCGACAGCAAAGAAAGCACACTCCTCACAGACTCAAACAGGTGATCTCCAAATGAGAAGATCCGCGCCGGGTAACAAAGATCATTCATTCTCTGTAGTTGGGAAATGGGAATACAGACAACAGCATCCCATGCTGAAACACAAACAGGTGAAGGAGTGCAGTCCAGCTCCAGCTGCCAGAATAGCACCAGCATCACACAGCAGGGCAGCACCAGGCATGCTGGCCTCCAGGCCCCACCAGCTTTCAGATGAAGGATGCTGCGTGATCAGAAGCACTCGTGGACATTCAGAGGAGCTGGCACGAAGCTTTTCACATCCCTGGATGGAGCAGAACAGGACACCCATTACCGCTCACATTTTTCTTCATGGGAAGGAGTGGCACAAGATTTTTCAAAGCAGTGAGAAATCGGAGAGGTTTTTCTCCACATAAGAGAAAATAATATAGGAATGCTCATTATTTAAGACTGTTTAACATCCAAAAGCTACATTATATTGTAACTCAATTTTGTATATATTTTGACAGTCATATTATTCATCAACCCTATAATCATTCTGACAAAATGTGCTGCTTAAAATCATGCATGAGCAGAAAAAGGCAATGTGGATATATAGCTCACAAAAGGATTTCATTGCCTACCCCCCAACTGCTGTGGAGCATTTACATCTTTACTCAATGGACTTCTCTCAGAGGGGTCCTTAAGGCACCAGAATCTCCACTCTCTATTACCCCAGCTGAAACCAAGCTGATGTACTGTCACACCAGTCCCACTTCTGTAAGCGAGGACAACATTCGGCTGCTGTTTTGGGGTGTGTTTGTCCACTTGCTTGATAAAGCACTGTGCACATTCTGCTTACTTCCACTACACATCCAAGTACAGGCTTGGCTTTCAACAAAAGTAATCACATGGTACCGAATGCCAGCAAGGCCATCTTCTAAGTCAGCGTATAATTCTCTGGAAACATACACTGCTATATGAGCAACATATAAAAATATACTTGGACATTTTTAGATTCTTTGAAGATTTAATGCTTTGCAAGTAGGAAAACTGAGAATATTATAGAGTTACACGAGATGCTGGAAATGATATTTACCAGCGAGGTAATTCAATATACCTCTATTGTGACATTCAATAATTAAAGAGAGGCCCCCAGCAGTGAATTGGTGGGTGAGGAACTCATGGCAGCGCCAACCTCAGAGAAGCGGCAGCGCCTGCAGAGGGGTGCTTCCCTCTGTGTGCCACATCCCCAGCTGGCACTGAAGCACAATCAGGGAGTGCTTTTGGCAGAACTGATTTCTCATTTCTCAGAATAAAAATTAACAGAAGAATGGAGACCGGACGGCCATTTCTAGAGACAGGTTTTTTTTCCTGGTAGTAGCCTTAGGCTGACTTTCCGGATTTCAGACATCGCCCTGCACCTGATTCTTCATAGGTACGACGGTCTGCTCAGACGGGGTCTGTGATTCAGCTCCAGCAGAAAAAAATAAAGGAATGTGAAGTTTGGTCTTTAATGAACAGAAACCAACAGCTGACAAATTAACTACTTTAGAGAAGTGAAAATTAAACAGTCCTGCAGACACGAGTGTTGGCATATGGAAAGCTGCCACTGAGCTAATAATAGATGTGTCTACTGCAGCAGAGAGGGAGGTCCCATCGTCCTGGAGCACACCATACATCTGGGCACTGGGAAAACAGCCACAAGGCAGCGTCTGTTTGTTGCTTGTTACCTTCCTGTCAGCTATTCATCTGCTGTAACCACTGGCTGAGGGCAGCCATCCACAGTGGCGACGCTGCACTGCAGTGGCACCAGGATCAGTTCTGCCCACCAGCCCCCAATTTAGCATATGAGTTTCCTGAAGCCGCAGAAGCACAGCAGAGTCTTCCACTAGCACCCTGCCTGCTGCAGTGCAACTGCTCTACATAATTCCCCCAAACCCAGCCAACAGAATGCAGAAATGCGAGCGGGTGACAACAGCCATTTCCTCACATTACTTGAGGTAGGTGTAAAAGCACAAAACTACCTGTGGACTGGGTCTTCCTTACTTATACCAGCCCAACCCCTCCATCATCTCCTTGTGTGCAGTAGAGTCACGCTGCTGAGAAACAGAAGGAGAACCAGAGTCACTACATGGAAGATGGAAAAAATCATAGAAAAATTACAAATCAGAGAAGGAAAGTGATTTACAGACATGTGATTATGAAACCCATCAATTGTATTTTCATAAGTATTCTCTTATTCATTAAAGGGAGAATGCAAATGAACAGGGTGGTGGAACTGCAGGCAGACGGCAGCCAGGTAACTTAGTTCCAGTTATTCCCCAAAAAAAACACCAAGCAGAAAAGAGAACAAAGTAGGTGATGTGCGCCAGCAGCCAGCAGTAAGGCTGTGTATACACTGTATTGCAGTAGGAAGAGGAGTACACTCATGTAAAACATGCCTCACCCTACACACGCTCTCCTGGAGATGACAGATGAGGCTGATTCACAGCACTCCTCCCAGAAAGTGTCCTTACACTCTGTAATACAGAAAGCCAACAAGAGATAATGGGCACTAAAGAACAGAAGTGAGATAAAGCACTAAAGAGAGAGATAAGGTGCCAAAGAGGAGATATGCACGAGTGTGCACACACGCAGGGGAACAAGCTCTAGTAAGAAGCAAGGGCAGACTCTGCCAGTTTTAGCACTGAATCACTGCTTCTCTTCATAGAGTACATAGCCCATGAGTTTTTGGAGACTTCTGGAGGTAACAAACCACAGGGCAATTTTGGTTGCATCACTGCTGAGTAAGCTGGATTATGAGATGAGTGGAGATGGGGCGACTGCTGACGTTAACAACCCATTGGTCCTGGAAAGGGAAGCTCCTGCACACACAAATTGTTGTTCAGCCAAGCCTGATGCTGTTGTCATTTTGACGACAAATACACAAAGGGCTTTTACTGTACGTATATACTCCTGAAAAACCTGGGCCTCTGCCTGAGACTGTAGCAAGAAGAAGTAACCTTAAAAAGAGCCTGCAAGTTCTGTTAATGTTTCAATGCTTCCAAGTCAGATCAGAAACCAAAAAGTTCTCTGAGAGTTCTGCATCTTCTAGCTGCTTCCAGCAAGTAGTTGCTGTCTTCCACACATGTAAGTCCTCCATTGGCAGAATTCAGCTGGCAGTTTTATTCTTACAGACACCACCTACTGGCTCTGCATCGTCCATAAGTAGAATATCACATCAGGTTGGGTACCATGAACTTCACAGAGCTGACAGCTGCAGCAGATGGCCTTTCTGATAGCCTTCCGTGTGTCCCTGTGAGCTTGCCAGAGCAGAAAGTCTTACCCCAGCAGTGCTGGCTGCTGGGAACATGACTGGGATGGACTTCTCCAGCATTGGCCAGGTTTTCCCAGGTCTGATGAGGAAGGGATGGCTCTCTGGCCTTACACAGCGTATCGCTACAGCAGCCACACTTGTCACCATCCAGAAGAACAGCAGAACAGTTCCAGAAGCTCTTTCCTCAGCACAGGGTGGTAGGCACAGCCACAGAAAGGTTTTGGCATCATGAAGGTGCCCTGGCCTCCCCTGGCTGCTGCTCACATGCTCATACTTTATGTTCTTCTCCACTGCTGAGCCCTTTGGTCCCTTTGTGCCATCCTGCCTTTTGCCTTGAACAGGGCATGAGGAACCTGAGACAGGCAGAGGAGTTCAAGAGGTTCCACATGCTGCACTCCTGGGAAGGTGACATTTCTCCACACAGAGCAATGGCACTGAAACCACACAGAGCAGCAATCCTTAAGTTAAAATAGCAGCAACACTGACAGTACTCACAGGTCCCAGAAAAGAAAGGTGATGCAGAATTGGCTTGTTTACCTTTTCCATACTGGGAACCAGCACAAGTGTTGTCTGCTTCAGTCATCCTCTGCAATATGTGATATTCTGCCTCAAGATCACACAAATTAAAAAAACCAAACCCACAGAACTCCATTTGTTTTCTACAGGAAGAGCTCAAAACGCACAAAATCCAGCCTCTCTGTGTTGTTCTTCACAAGCTCCAAAGTGTTCAGCTGCTCAGGATATATCGCATTACAGCCCAGGGATGTACCCATCCTCTAAGTAAGGAGGGCCGTCACCCTGCAGCCAGCTGCTGCAGAACACGTGCTCTATGCATCTCAGGGCCATCAGAGCTTCTAGTCAGCCCTGGCTTCTCTTATATTCAAACTACAGCTCAGATCAGGGGCAACCCTGGCAAGCACTGAAGAATATATTTTCAGAGCTTTGAGAAAAATGGGGTTTTTGTTTGTCCTCCCCCCTGTCTCTTTCTTCAAAATGACCCATGCCCTGTCATAATGAGCAAAGGACACCAATTGCAATCTCTTTGTGACAAGCAGCCTCAAGAAATCGTATGGTGTTTTAGACATTTAAAATAAAAACTGATGATTTTATAGTGTTAGTCAGCAATAACTTCAAGAAGGCTTACTGGAGGTCACAAACAAATCCTGAAGGTGTTGGTCCGATTCGGAATCTGGCAGTTCCACATCTTGCAGCAGAAAACTGAAAACAACAGGACACAGTGACAAAATATGCACAAGAATAAGAAAAAAAATCTGACTTAGTAAAAACAAGACAGGATACAGCATCGGCCTTGTCCTAAAGAGGGATTTCTTTGGCTCTTCCTGGTTTCTGAGGTCAAAAAGTGTGTTATTCTTCCTTTCCAAGGGGCTGGATTGAGGCTGTGCCTCATGAGGTGGGGCAGATGGCCGTGGGATCCCCACACTGAGATCTCCTCTCCCCACTACAGCATGGTTTGAAGATGGCTTCAGAGCTGTGGAGAACTGAAACACCAGATGTGCAGGTGTCCCAGGCACGAGCTGAGCGATGCAGAGGAGACAGCAGCAAATGCTCTTTCCCTCTCTCCATGAACAGCCCAGCAAAGAAGAAGAAAACTTTCTTCTTGCATTACTTTTGGTTCATTTGGCTGCATTTTAGAACAGACACGATTAGGCAGATTTTTAAATGAATAGATTGCTTACATTTTCATTAAAGATGGCTCAACAAGATTGTTTCAGTGACTGAAAAGCCAGCATTGGGGATTTTACAGACCTGCACTGGGCTGAACTGCAGCAGTTTGCCTGCTGGCCGCATGCAGGGCTCTTCTGGGGAAATCAGCACCCGCAGTAACAAGCCCTTAGGCCCTGACAGCACAAACCACAGTTTCCTGCAACGTAACAGCTGCTCTGGATTTTTTCCTAATCTGCATTGCACACAGCACAAAGGTTTCAGTAGCCACAATCTTACTTCAGTGCAGTACACGATTTCCTTTCACACACACACGAGGCCCCTGGAGCCGACCTGCACAGTGCTCAGAGGCTCCAGCACAGGCTCCTGGCTGCAGAAGTCTGCTCCTGCCCTCCATGTCCCCTGTGTATGCCTGCAGTGCAGTGCACAGCTGCTCCTGACAGGTACATGCACTGGCAGCTTGGAAACAAAACAAAGGCTGAGTTCTGATGAAAGCTTGGCCATTATAACCCAGGGGTAGGACGATGTATGGGTAGAAACTGAATTTCAAATAACAACAAATGTGTGTTAGTATTATGAGTATTAGTTATCCGTGTGGGGCTTGAAAAGCAGCTGTATGAAACAGAGCCGCTAAATGCTCTATGATTTCCTTTACCATCCAAAAATATGAAGCGAAGGTAATGAGACAACCTTGGCAATTTACTTTCCTGAGCTTTTTAGGTGATTACCTGAAGTAGATGAGGTACAGCTATCACATCCCCCCATCTCCCCTCTGCCCTACCTCTCCAGCTGAGCACTTCCTTTTACTCCCCAGCATGACTTCAAGACACTGACAGTTCTGCTTTTCCTCCAGATGGGGAACATTCCTGTCCTGGCTCCATCCATTGTATGGCTCCATCATTACAAGAATCATCAAGCTTTCTTCCCTGCTCCACACAGCATTAAAGCAAATACAATGAGCCTAAACTTGTCACTAACCATAAATGCACCTAATCCACCAAAAAACCGGGAGCTGAGCCTTCAGGACAAGATGCTCTCAGAAATCCCAAGTCTGCAGTCAGGAAAATGCAGAGCACCACTTCTAAAATATTTTATGTGGTAGGAGACCATGTAATCTGTGTACCAGAGTTAGATGAGTACAGAATCAGCATTAGAAGCTGAATCATTTCCAGGATAGGAGAGATTTATCCTATAGGGCTCCCTATTAAGGTCTTACACAGCGTGCTACCTACTCAATAAACCCAAGAAATTAAATGACTCTGGCACAAATGAACAGATCATAAAAAAGATCCAATAAAAAGACTCGGGAGATAAAAACCTCTTTGTATCTCCATCGTGGGAGCTGGACCAAGGATGAGGTTGGGCCCTGCTCTGCACAGCATGCACTTTCCAGCACCGCTGCAGCCCCAAGGCTTTCTCGCCCAGGTACACCACACTCGGGGTGAATCAGGGCTCCCTCACAGCAGGCAAGAGCCAGCAAACAGCATACGAGCCTGAAGCCACAAGTCTGAAGCTACAAGTCTGAAGCTACTGAAGACATGAGAATATAAAGCGAGTCTGAAGCTTAAAGTGTTGGTTTTAAGAGCTTAATAATTGTGCCCAGTACTGTGATCTGTTGTTACTCTGCTGTCGTTAGTCCACCAGAGCTTAAAATAGGCTGAGCAACAAGGTAAACAACTGTAAAAATCCCAGGCTGCTGCCAGCAGACACTCAGGAGGCCGCAGCATCATACTGTTTCGCTTCACTTCCAGTGACTGCGTTATTTGTAGAAGTCTCCATTAGAATTCAGGAGCCGAGTGTTGATGCAGCCAGAGAAAAACTTCACGCTGCAGGAGAATCCATACACCATGCAACGCTGGATAAGCCCAGCTCCAGTGCTTCAGACAGAGCGAGCATGGAGTGCTCTTTGCTGCAAATACACAGGCAATGGTCCCTTTATTTCACTTCCTCACTCCACAGGACAAAATCTAGGCATGAAATCATGGTCTACAATCCTCCCAGATTCTCTGAAATCATCCTGTCGAGTGCAGGTAGTTCTCACGCTTCAGCTACTGCCATCACAGGCTTTGTTAGTGCTGGAGGCTGAGGCTTTGTAAGAAGCCATGGGAGTTCAGGACGTTCTGTTCAGAACGCCAAAGGCGCTGAATAACTACTTACATTTGCATGTGCCTAAACATAGCCCAAACATTACTGCAAATAGCAGGAATAGGGTTAGCACTGAGAAGCACAACTAAAAGCAACAAACACCCATTAATAATTTGGTACTTTTCCAGAAAGGCTAGAACACAGCCTATCAAAAAGAATAAGCAAAGTGGTATTTTTGTATAGACAGTGGAGGAAACAACAAACAAAAAGCCAACGATCACAAAGGGCAAACATTTGAGATGTTTGCTGCAAACTTCAAAGCCTACTTTTAACCAGTCAGTACACTTTACGAGATTATCCCAAGATCATCTGTTAAGTACTGTTTCTGGAGTTCTGACTATTTGCTAGACATGCACAATCTATTTGCTGCCTGAGCTCAAGTGCTTTTCTCTGCTGCAGCAGTGACAGCTCACAAAGAGGCAGCCAGCTTACAGCAGAGCTGCTGCATTATGAATCACACCATGTGCAGCAGAAAGGAGGCTGCAGTGCTCAGGGTGGGCTACAGAGAGCCAGCAGACACGGGGTGCTCCTCTTGGTGCTGCCCACGGTTTGGCAGACGATCGTCAGAGCCGCTCTCATCGCACACATCCGTTTCTCGGCTTCCGTATGCTGAGCATCAGCAGTAAGGCAGAACACCCCAGGGAGTGCTCACCTTAGGAAGCCAAGGAAGGGAAAAATGAGACCATCTGAAAAGGAAATAATTTGAGCATTGTGAGGCATTTACATTTCTGATTTCAGAGGCAGTTCTTTGACCCATATAACAGAAGAGAAGGGAAACGTTAAAAATGTAACAACGTTCCCTACAATTATTTCATATCCCCCCCCCGAGTGTCTGGTGAGGCAGGCTGTAGTTACTGCAGTGAAGATCATGAAGTGTCTGGATGCTGTGAGCACTGCTGCCTCTGCTATACCTGACCAGATTCACCCTCACAGCGTCCCTGTGCAAGGGAAGTAGGGCACTGAGTGCGGTTCACTGCAGAGATGGCTGCAGAAGAATATTCCTGTAGTTAAAGATAGTCCGTGTCACTGGATCCGGTGATGCACGCAGTGATTTTTAAAGAAGCCCCGCCCGGTAACAGCGCAGGATGCAGCCTACCGGCGGCACACAGGAATCCCCGCTCGGAGCCGATTCCTGCAGCCCAGGCAGCGCTGCAGAGCGGCACCCTGCCGGCCGGGATGCGTCACGCAGAGGAGTTCCCGACAGTCTCCAGCTGCCAGACAGCGTGTCGTGCAGCCCAGCCACCCAGCCTCCCAGTCAGCCTGTAATCAGCTGTGCTATACATGTGCAGCGGCCTCCAGAGCATAGCAACAGGTGTACTTTGAAACCTGAAAGGTCCTTAGTTCATTTAAACCTTTGGCAGGAAGCCACAGCAGAAGGTCCATTAGCACAGCTGTCGGAGCAGAGGGACTTACAATGGCCACACCTGTTCCATCACCACTGAGCACCCGCAACGCTCCTCACTCCCACTTTCTGCCCAGTAGCACAGCATGACAGACCCCTGCGCTGCACAAAATCCAAGTACAGCTCCAAATGACCTAGAAGCATTAGCTCCACATTGTGGCAGGATTTCTTCCTGCTGTGACAGAAGGCTCTGCTGTGCACAGCTTACACCAGAACACCCACACGCCAATGTCAGGACACACCACAAGACCGTATCTGCTGTAGATTTCAGCAGGGAGCATTCACCCTCCACGGGATCCAGTGTGTGCCCTGCAACCACCACCCAGCCATGCACCGAGGCCAGGACTCATCCAGAAGAGCAGAGAAGGCAGGGGAAGGGACGGTCAGAAAATACAGAATTGGAACATGGAAGAATGTGGGAAAAGGAAGGGAACAAACATATAATCCCTCTAGAACTAGGGGTTGTACCAAACTGTCTACTGGATGGTTTGTGGAGGAAGCAGAACATTCGTCAGCCCACTGTCATCAGATACACATCTGTGCCAAAGCCCTTTTCCAAAATACTGGCAGCCATGACAGCAGAAAACACAAGCACTGCCCAATTACCATACATGTTTTTAAAGCCCAAACAAATCCTCGGTCACATCCTGCAGCCCTGACTCACAGCCCCACCTCAACATGCCCACATCCCATGGCTCACAGGGCGAGCCATCTCCTCTTGCTACTCACCACAATCTCACACACTGCCCTCACTGCCTCACTTCTACATTGGCTACAAATTCATTGAGCAGGAGTGCTGCAGTTCCTAAGAAAGGAACTGGGGCCGATCATTTCTGTGACTGCTGCCACGCAGATCCCCCCACAGAACACTGCGGGGTGACTTCATTGCAGCCCTTCAATATCTAAAGGGAGCCTAGAGAGGGGAGGGGAATCGACTCTTTTAAAGGGTTGACAGCTGCAGGACAAGGGAAAATGGTTTTAAGTTGAGGGAGGGAAGATTGAGGTTGGATGTCAGGGGAAGTTCTTTACGGAGAGAGCGGTGAGGTGCTGGAACAGCTGCCCAGAGAGGCTGTGATGCCCCGTCCATCCCTGGAGGTGTTTGAGGCCAGGCTGGATGGGGCCATGGGCAGCCTGGGCTGCTGTGAAATGTGGAGGTTGGTGGCCCTGCATGGCACAGGGGGGTTGGAGATTCATGATCCTTGAGATCCCTTCCAACCCGGGGCATTCTGTGATTCTGTGATTTTCAGACTTCTACATCAAGTAATTACTCTCTGCAGTGAGGCTCCTGGATAGGAAGAGACATTCCCATTTTACAGACAGGAAAAGTCGCCCCTCATGATGGCAAGGCTTTAAAAGACCATTTTATCAGCCTAAAGATGAGGTGTTTTTTGTTTTTTGTTTTTTTTTAAATCGCTTGTATTTTCTCTGTAAGAAAGTGAGATGAGGACATGAACCTTTCTGAGTGGAACTACTCAGTTCTGACCACCATATGCCACATTTCATTCAATCCATTGGCAACCTCAGTCTGTTGCGAGAGGCATGAGTTCTGTCTTTTAGGTGGATGTAATGGATTGCAACCTCTTCACTGCAGTCAGAAGCAGGAATTTTTCCTAGGAAAAATCCATTGCCACTGAGCTAGATTCTTCTTCCTCTGAAATCTGTAATTCTCTCTACTTTTTTTTTTTTTTTAAGTTCAGATTCATGAACAGAGATTGAAATGACCAACCTGTTTGCACCAAGAAGAGAGAAAACCCTTTTTCTCATTCTTCAGCAACAGTTCTTGACATCTCATTTCACAGACATCAGATGATAAAGCTTTTTATGTAGAACTTGATACAGAGACCGAAATGACTTGCAGGGCATTCCACTAAAAGGAAAATGTCCCAGAGAACAGCAGTTGTGTATGTTACTCTTACTGTGGAACAAAAGAGCAGTTTTTACTGCTATGAACTCAAGATCCAACAATATTTGGTATTTTATTAATGTACAAATACTGATGGGGTGGAACAAAGAGAACAGAGCTCTTCTCAGTGGTGTCCAGTGACAGGGCAACATGCCATGGGCACATACTGAAACACCAGTAAATCTGTTGAAGTATAGGAGGAAAACCTTATTGCTGTGGGTCTGGTCAAACACCAGGACAGGTTTCCCAGGGACGCCATGTAGCCTCCATGCTCAGGAGATATTCAACAGTGACCAACAGTGTCCTGCACAAGCTGCTCTAATTGCCCTGCTTTGAAGAATCAACTAGGTGACCTGCAGAGGTCCCTTCCAACCTCAACTATCCTTTAATTGTGAGTAATGAGAAGAACATGATTTGTTTAGTCAAGAAAGAGAAAGCTGGAGGTAGGCATAATGGATCCCTTTGAAGCAGACAGATCTCTATGTGTACTTATCAAGACAGATAAAGCAGTGACAGGTTAGCTTTAGGGAAAGAATGGCACATATTTATGCTCCACAGGCAGGAGGATTTAAGTGCTGGAATAGCCCTTGGAATCTTAGCCGCAAACTTAAAGAGGAAAACATGCAAACAGTCATTAGGAATGGCCTAGGTGTTATCAATTTTGTTTCAGAGCATCTGAATATTCTACTGCTTGGATCAGCACTTTCCAAGCAGAAAATAGGTGGCTCCAGCATTTGTGCCTTCATGAGTCCTTGCTCAGGTGAAGTGACCGCCGCAGCAAGGAGGACGCAGCAGGCAGGAAGAAGGGTCTTTGGACAGAGGTTCTCAAAGAAGGAAGGCACATTCCTTCAAGACAGATGGAGAGCTTCAGAAGCCAGAGGGTGTAATCATTGTGTCTTATCATCACCAGACCAGAAACCATGACAGCGTTCCTGAGAACGACAGGAAGGAAGTCTCCATTAAATTGGGTAACTAGGGAGAAGAAAGCCTCCAAGTTTATTCCTGCCAGCAAACTAGCTTCGCTGTGTCTCGTGGCACACACAAAGTACATCAGTCCCAGACAGGAGAAAATGCCAACATTTTTTCTGTGATCCCATGAAAAAAGATTTTATTCTGTAGGAAGGCTTTGTAATTGCTAAGAAAGCTCAATGGAAGAGACAGGGAAAAAAAAGAAATCTGATGTCAAGACTCTGATGAATTTAACTTGCTGGTATAAATGTACATACTGCACATTCAAGCAGAAATCAAATATCCTAAAAATATCCCCAGTACAGCCTGAGAAGATTGTTGCCTTGTTAAACACTAGCTTCACTCCAGCTGATTTTTGCATTTTCACAATATTGCAAATTATGAACTCCTTCAAACTGTGGAATACAGTAGCAGGAAAAAAAAAAAAAAGAACAAAATTGAGAATAGTTTAATTATCAGAAAGTCAAATCTGCAAAGGAACAGCCTACCTGAAACCCAGCACTGACACACCATTCACAGGATCCACCACTGCTCACTTGAATGTTTTCCTAAAAGTTCATTTATTTTAGTCTACATTTATGTTAATAAATGGATATTCAATGTGAATTGATGTTTCCAAAAGCACTTTTTTGTTGTTGCTGTAAAACAATTGAGAAATTCAGACTAGCGTCTTCTCGTATCTTACAAACATTCAGCCTCACCTTGTTCTTCAGAAGGCATCTGACAAACGACATTAGTCAGCACTGCTATGTGGGCTGTCACCTCTTGTTCTGTAAGAGGACTGGATAGCTCTGTGCACAGTGCAGGGTACAGTAGGGCAGCAGTTGCTAGGGGAAGAAATTAATTTAGCATGCAAGCTTGTGTCTGTCTAGTTGGTTGGAGATCCATTTGTGAAAGGTTTTTAAAAAGCACCAAATATACCTGTGATTACAAATAGAAAGCTAGCTTTTGTAGGAGGCAGTTTTTAGGGGGCTGGGAATGAGACACAGTCCTGACGCCTGCTTGGAAACGACAAAGTCCAGATGATGATTATTGCATGGGGAAACAGATCATCTCAGCCTAGTTCTCAGTCAGCAAGCAAGCAGATGGTGCACAAACATCATCTCCCACACCTGCCTGCATTTGTCTCCTACCTCCTGCTTTTCATTTACCCAGCGTCTGGTACAAGTCCAGCCTCTAGCTAGAGATCCTGCAGTAACACAAATAGCCACTGAAGATTGTCACTCAGTCTTGCTTGCAGGTTGAACATTAGGGCAAATAGCCAACTGAAAGCTTGCGGAAAGTCAGGGGAAGTTTTAAGCACAACCTAAGTTGCAAGAAAGAGACTAAGATGGGTGAATGGGCATATTGGAGGGCTCACAGTCCTAATGGAGCTGCAGCTCCCTCTGGGTCAGTGTAGCACAGTGGGAGCTTCCCAGCAGCAGCAAGGCAGTGCAGTAAAAGCTAACCAGCCTAAAAGAAAGAAGCAGCTAGAGCTGATGTGTCACAGGCACAAGATAAGGCTCCTCCTGTTGCGAATACCTGAAGAATGTTTTCTATTTATACCAAGGTTCTGGGCAACAGATAGCACATAAGAAGCTGCAAAGAGAGGATATGATTTCCCTTTATACTACAACTTTCCTCCTGGTGTAACTTTCTGTAGGAAGCAACAAAAACTCTGTTACCATTGTCTTTGTCGTGGCAGCTGCTTTTATGCTATCTAAGTATGGAATACACAAATTTATAAATAATATTACCAGCATTTTTTCCAACCAAACCAGCTTGTTAGCAAATAACAGATTGGATTTCTCTGCCACTGTAAGACACTGTCATGGTTTTATAATTTTTTCCTCCCCAGGGGTGTGGTTCCCTTCGCCCCTTTGTCACAGAATCAGGCTGGACCGTGACAGATGCTTTACCTTCATCTAGCAGACCGGGAAAAAGGGTTTGAAACTACCAGGAGACTGAAAACACACAGGTGAAGCTAACTGAAACCAAGTTATCTTTTTGCATTTAAAAGAAAATAGGTTCTTTCCACTAATTTCCACTAACAATTAGGAGCCTGTCTTTATGTGCAAAGACTACCCCAGAACCTCACCAAGATCAGCTTAATGAATTCAAAGTTGCATAGCTGTGCAAACCAACGTGCACTTGAAAGTCAGCCTCAGTGCTTGTGTGATACCACAACTAAAGGAAATTCTCATTGTGTTTCACTTCACGATACAGGGCCAAAATGCATGCTTAGCTTGTGCCAGCCTCGAAGGGTCACTGCAGACACACAGCTGCACCCAGGGCCATGTTTCACTGCCTCCCAGCACAACACCATCAGCAAAGCAGGAGGAGCATCTGCTGTGCTTGGAGGTGGACAACCAGCACTTGTGTCTTCATGTATACAGAGTGGTGAAGCAGTTCTGTGCAGTTTGGTGAGATGAGTGTATTCTCTGCAGTCACAACCCAGGCTGTCTCTGAGATACGGGTTCAAGTGAATTCAAAGCAAAAATAAGAATCACTCACTGCTTTGCATTTTGTGTTTGTGAGAACCCTGTGAATACAAAATAACATCAGCCCAGATTCACAATCAGGTTTTATATACCAGCAGATCAAGGTTGTTTAGCTGTGCAGCTGTGGATTTGTTCTATCTTCAGTATATTTCTCATTTAGCTACTTTAATCCTGAAGCAAGGAAGTAGAACTGCACTATTTTATACACTTTATGCATATACTGCAGATTCCCCATGTATTCTCCACTGTCTCCCTCTGTATGTGCTTACAGTCACAGCATTTAGAACAACTCTACCTATTGTTAAAGCTTCTCACTATGATGGTCTCCAGCAGTTTGACAGTGATAAACTGCAACTGCTCCACCCGTATTTTCCATGTGAGGAGTCTGTCTCAAAATGAAATGTTTGGAAAGCTTCTGCAAAAATATAGCAGCTATTTAAGAAAGAAAAAAAAAAAGGGAAATGGGTACTAATTCATTAATAATTCATACACAAACACAGTAACAACTGCAACCTCATGGCAGGGCTCAACAAGTCAGTAGAAAAGGAGACAGTAGAGATAAACAAAACAGAGAAAGTAAATAGTGTATCACATGCAGTACAGTAGTTATGCAAACTGCTCCCCAAGGAATCAAGCCAAAAAAAAAGGTTAAATACTTCACTGACACTAATCTTTTCACTTCTCATTTTATAATTTGATTTGTTACAAATCAGTCTGCACAGTGTAAGCTAACATCCCTCATTTTTCAAATTTTACTTACTGCAATAACACTAACTCTGCAAATCACCCTGGCTATGCGTTATTTTTATATCCAAGAGCACGAAGTGACAGCAGTTCAGCAGGACAGATCTGACTAAGAGACAGAAAGAAATTGTTCTGCTTCCCAGACATGCAAGAACATGACCGTGCTCCATAGCCCAAGAAGGCTGATTTTAAAGCCGTAGGATGAAAATGACTCAGCCTGCGTTAAAATTAGAGGTATGACAGGATTAAAACTGCAGGATAAGTAACAAATGTATTTTAACTTGACTTAAAGTAATCTTGTTGTTAACGTCTGTTAAGGAAATGTCAGAGATCCAGCAATTTTAGAAGCCCATGAAATAATCAAACCTACAAAGAGTTCTCTAAAGCTTCGCACTGTCACTGCTGGAGGAAGGCCAGCCCTGGAGCAGGGGCTGTGCAGGGCAGCCGTCGCTGTGGCTTTGCTCCTTGTGACAGACCAGCAGCCCCAGTGCCGCGGGCACACGGGTATGAGCAGCAGGCACAGGGCAACGCGGAGAGAAACGGACACAGCAAGGAAGAACTGTCCCAGCGATCCTACACAACGCGACTCACCGCCTCGCTCCCACCCAGAGCCTCCCCAGCCGCCCCCATCCGGCTCCTCCTACTCTCTATCCAGGGAGAACTCTATAGCCGTTCTCTGCTGTGTCGGCTTCTGCCCACCCTCAACAGAGAACAACTCAGCCCCAGGGGTAACGCTGCAGGGAGGGAAGCACTCTGGAAACGACCTGGAGTGCAGTGGTGCAACTGCTCACAGACAAAAGCTGTTTTCTAATCAAACACAGACACAGCTGTAAGTCATTTAGCTCAAAATGACCCTTGTAAGCTTTTCTGTATCTTTTATCACTTCTCCTTGTGCTCAGAGACAGAAACACAGCAGTTCTGGTGACTTTAATAATAAAGAGCTACTAAAAAAAAAAAATACAAATTTATGTATTTTAAAATCTACACGACATCTTGGATGCTGGATGAAAAATGTGTAAATTAGAAGAGTATAATGGGCAAGAGACCATCATGAGAGATTCCCTCCTGGATACACTGCTGAGAGCCAGGAACAGCACTCCCCATCTCAGCATTTCCCATTGGCCATTATAAATTCAGCTTTGCATTAGCTGACGTCAGGTGTGTGCAGCATTCGCTAGTGATCTGTGGGCAGGCGTTGCTCTTGGTGGGGTTTCCCCGCCTTCCTGATTGCCCAGCTTTCTTTCTCAATTAGTGCCTAGATGATCAGTGGAGTAAAAGGGAAGAATGTCATCTCCTGAGCAAATCTTTCAGTGTTTTTCAGCCTTTCTGCAGTGTGTTTGTATATATATACCCTCTAAAAAGAAAGGTGAAAACAACTGCCACTAAAGGATTCTGCATCTCCCAGCATGGGCTGACAAAGTCCTGCTTAAATTAGTGTACAACGATTTGCATACAGAACTACTGCAATGTTTTCTCCTGCTAAGAGGACAGACAGGGCCACGCTACGGTAAATTAACATTCCACTCACACTGCCAGTGCTGGCTGTCTCACTAGGTCCCTTGTACCAGCACAGAGGCAATGAGCTCTGCACTGCAGAGCAAAAGGCAGCATGGCACTGTGCTCCAAAGAGCCACAGTGACCAGGTTCCTGTGCACAGGTGGTTTTACAAACACAGGCCAGGTGTGATTTCCTTGCACAGTGTTGCACCTCAGCCTCTCAGAATGAGGCTGTATTCTGCCAAACTGCTCCTCTGTGTACTCCTGCATGGTAGTGTCCTTTTCTGTGACACAAGGCTGGTGCCTCACAGACTGACAGAGGCTGATAACAAGCAGTCGATGAGCTTCTGCTCCACATGGCCATGCGGCCCACCTACATCCAACAGCACCCAACACAGCACCCAACAGCACCAAGTGGCAGGCAGCCAGCAGGGCAAGTACCACTGCCTCCAGAAAAGCCTCAAGGAGAGCAAACGTCAGCTCAGTTACTCAATCTGAACTATTCACATATACTTAATGCAGAAGACCATAGGTCCTATTCATCCTGTCAGTCACTGCTTTATCCAGACCTTGCAAGGACTGCAGGCAAGCACTGATCATACGTTTCTCATAGCAAAACAATGTAAGAAAGAGGGTGAATAGGCTGAAAAACCAGACCCTAGGAAGCAGGCTTGTATAGCCAGTGGGGGATGAATCATTCTTGTTTCAGAAGCAGTATCATTAGCCTGAAGCTAAAAAAAGCAAAACAGGGAGTAAAGTAAGGCACTTGTAAAGAAGAATGTTTTCTTATGGGTGTTTGCTTTGTTTTGTTCTACTTTAACAGCTATCAGCTCAATGTAGCAGAACTTGTCACAATACAGAGAGTTAAAAGTTTTTGCTCTCGGAATGTGGGGCAGCATTTTCACCAAACAAGAATGGACGTGTGGTTACTTTAATTCCTGGCATAGCTAGGCGCATCTTATCACTAGCTCATGAAAAAATGGAAATACATAAGACAGACAGTTTTCTTCTTAGGTAATGAGATACGATTCTCAGCACAGGATGGGGATTGTTGGCAAGATGCAGTATCAGTGCAGAGGAGCTCAGTACTGCCAGCTGAATAGATCTGTCGTGTTTCTTTCTGCAAATGTTATGTCTACTACTACTACAAATAGCACTGCAGAGTGATAAAACTTTAGAAATGTGAAAAAAAATATTTTCTTTATTTTCATGTCTGTTTGCTCTGAGAATCTGGCAGCATTTTGTTTTGTCAAAGTTGTATTTCAGGCTCAGAGTACCAACATTTCTTGGACCTTTACACCTGCACCCATCATTAACAGCAGCAACACAGTGCACAGAAGGCAGCCTTGCTAAGCATCTTTCAAACTAGAAAGAAATAAGATAATTTTCAGAAGAATATATGCTTTAAAGCACTGAAACATGCTCTTTAATGTCTACTGGTTAAGGCCAGGGCCTACAGAAACTAAAAGATCTCCATGTTGCCAGAGCTTTCCTTTCATAAACACTCACATTGGGTTCATGTGCGTCTATAGATCCTAGATGACTATTTTTAACTACACGAGGAGCAAACGACTCTCAGACACCATAACCTTCCAGATGAGTCTACACATGTTCCAATGCCATTCTCATCTGCACATAACTAATGTGTGCATTACTCAGGAAAGAGTAACAGCAGGGCTGTGTCTCATGCCACTGATTTCATTACTGTACAGAAATACGCTGCTGTAAATTAACCAGTACATAATGATTTGTCATAAATAATTACAGCTGAAAGTGCAACTGACAATGAATGAAGCAAGAACACAATGTAATCCTGTATTCCTCTTATCCTACCTGGTAACATCCTGATTTAGCTCAAACACTAAATCTGAGTCTGCCTAAACACAGGAAAGAATTCGTAAGTATCATATATTAGTTTGAAAAGCACTTTGGACACACACACACAAGAAAACGTATTCTGAAGTACCCATAATCTGTTCAAGGATTAAACTGCAATCCGTACCCCACACAGACCTCAGCCATCTTTCATCGGCCTCAGAGGTGAAGTTTAGCACCGTGAGAGGTGGTGACGCGGCAGCAGGAGGCACTGCCCAGCCATCCCAGTCAGGAGAACAGAAGCCACACATCTCTCATCAGCAGACTTTTCCACAGCAATGCCTGCTTTGCGCCGCAGGTGAGGCTGAGGGTTGAGTGCGGGACAGAGTTGGGAAAAATAAGTTCTGCACTGGAGTATGGATTTAGAGCAGTTCAGCTTCTGAGGCCTGAAGGTGCGCAGAAACAGAGAGGTGAGCAGGACTCGAGTAATGCTACTGTATCTTTTACACGGATATTTAAAGCAGACCAAAGATGCTTCCAAGCAACTTCTAGGACACAGCTTGCTCCATTGCTCTCATCAGTAAAAAGTGTCAGATTATTTTAAATTAGCTTATTATATTTTTATTCATTAATTTCAGTGGAACAGCAAATTCTCTTTTCTAGATAGACATAGGACGGCCTGACAAAACCTGCTGTTTCGTTCTCTCTAGGCATCCTCTGTATCCTTCTCCATCACTGCTTGCAGCTCCTTGCCAGGTATTCTGAAGTACTACAGAGCTTCCACACACTTGGATTTGGTAGTTTGTTAATCTTTTCTATTATTTATTTTAAAACAAAAAGGTTTATCTGCTCACCACTGTTGATGTGTTTAGAGAGCCAGCCCTGGTCTTCATCCGAACAGAGCAATCCCTGTTGTATAGTTAGGGCAGATCCTGCTCCACTTCCCTGCATGTAGCACCACTGCACTGCCCACCTCCCGCACCCCAGTGGGATCACAAGGGATGGAGCTCCCAAGGCCACCCCTGCGAACAGTAACCCATGGGGAGAGGGCTCTGACCTGTTTCTGTGCTGTCCATCTCCAGAGTGCACCATGGCACACAAACACCTTGCTGCTGCCACAAACATCAGTGGGACGCAGGGGGCACAGGCAGGAAGCAGTGGGAGTTCCAGAAAAGCTTTGGATACACACAGGGCATCGTATTCTGCTTGTTGTACAGGGACAGATTAAAATTATAAGGAACAGGAATGCTCTCCTTTACTGTGTTAGGCAGATTTCCATGATGGAATGGGGTGTGAACAGCAAATGAGATGGACCCAGGGGAAAAGATCACTTGTAACTGCCCTCTGACAGTGGCAAAAGGATCTTCTGCCCATCTGTTGCTGCCTACACTCATCACAGCCTTGCTTGGAGGCTGAGCAAAGGGCCTGCCAGCCTGCTCTGCTGCACAGAAACCCTGTAGAGAACCCAGGATTTTCTGATGGAAAGCCTTCAGGTGCTGTGTGATGCTGAGGAAAAGAGGATGTATGTTTGGCTCCAGCAGGGCTGCACTCCCCTGGATCCTGACTTCTGATTAAAGCATTATAGCTGAGAGCAGGAACCCACAGAACCACACCATGGATGGGAACACTGATAGGTTTGCACTGAATATAGACCAGCAGAATTCCCTCTTCTCTGCAATATTGATGGACTGATCTTGTCTTTGCTGATCTGCCAGGACAGAGCAGCTGACACCCACCTCCTCCATGCTGCACTAGGTGCTCACAGCTGCACGAGCCCCAGAGTGTTAAGCACACAAAAAACCTCCCACAGACCAACTTCATTTCTCTTTTTTCTATAATCATTTCTTTAGGCAAGTCTCTCTTGGTATTTTAAAAATTCATTTTAATCAATTTAAAATTAATAAAGAAACAGTGAAACCCTCAGGGCCCGCTCGCTCCAATCTTTGCCGCTCTGGAAGTGATGATTCAGCGTCAGCGCAGTACTGCTGCAGGAAGCTCCAAGGAGCTGTGCTGAGCTGAATTAGGTCACTCGGCTTGCTATTTACAGAGAGGCAACCTTTTCCATCATTGGATGTTTCTTTGTTTCTTATCTGAAAGAGAACTGCTGTGTTCCAAGGGCACAACCTCTGGCCGTGTCTTGCTGTGGCCACATGTCCTGGCTCTGCCTGCGCCCATCTGGGAGGACCGAGGGGACACGGCTACTGGCTGCAAGGCACTGCTGAGCCCTGTCCTGGACAAGAGCCCTTGCAGAGCACGGGGCTCCCAGATGAGCATCCCCACTCTGCAGCACTGCTGTGGGCCACAGCAGTGCCTGGACAGCAGCACCCCGGTGCACCTGGCACGGGGAGGAGCGGGCTGCACAGCGAGGGGAGGCTGGCTGCTGTGGGCCAGCCCTCTGTGTACGTGCCAGGGGCGAAGGAGGACGAAGAGCACCCTGCAGCGTGGAAGTTCTGTTGAATAGCTGGGGAGCAGTAGCAGGGCCAGCAGGAGAGCAGGAGCCCCACGGCCTGCCCCGGGAAGCTATGTGCCAGCCCTGTCAGGACAGGCCAGCCTCCACAGAGAGCAGAAAGGCTGCCTGTCATCAGCCGGCAGCTGTGCTGACAAGCAGATCTGAGATGATGCCAGCTCACAGTACTCACCTAAAAACATTGGGTGACCCACTTTGCAGGAGGCAAGAGCGCTGCATCCCATGGGCGCAGGCACCCCCCTCAGCCACATCTGGCTTCGCACCAGGAGGAGGCCTGGCCATGCACAGCGCCACAAACTGCCCGGCTTCTCTTCAAGGCTGCTCTGCCGCGGGGCCCACCTCACTGCTCACACCAGAGCCCCAAGTACTCAGTGAGGGCTTCCCTACCAGAGCCACAGGAAGCGCTGAGCAGGGCCTTAAAAGGAGAAACAAAAACACCACAAGAAATTGCTTGCACTTTTCTTAAAATTAGTTATGCTTCCTTCACAGACAGTGGCTGCAAGTAACAAGAAGTCTGGAGTAATTAACTGAACATTCTTTGCATACTAACCAAGAAGAAAATATCTAGGATCTATAGCTCATTCCTTTACTAACCAGGCAAAAGGTTTGGGCTGAATTGGTTTTAGACCACAATTTAGAGACCTTACACTGAAATTATTCAGTAGAAAGAACTGAACAGTCTCGTACATTTGTGAGGGCCTTACCACAAAAACCAAGGTTTATGGTTGGTTATTTTGGTTTTCTTTTTAAGGAAATCAAATACTTCTTTTTTTTTTCTGTATTACCGTGGCAAAGTGGTAAAGGTTTAGCAGTAGACCGCATTGGCATCCAAGAAACAAATAAAACAACTGTTCCCTTAGCTAGATTAGCTGCCAAAGCAAGCGTTAAAGCGCTGTTATCAGAGCTGAAAGCTCCACATTAATACAGAGGACAAAGGATCTTCTCTGTAACAAGGGTAGGTGTGGTGCTGGCATTAAAGTACCTCAATACCCTGAAACACCTTTACCCAACGCAGCCTGTACTGCTCCATTAGGATAAACACCATTTTGGTAGTAAAGCTGCATAATTCTCCTCCATTAATTACTATTTTTTCAACAAGAACCAAAAGCCAATGTCCCACAGTTAAGATAAGGTAATCATAGCAACACACAACTCTTCGTGTGGATGGACACACAACTGTGCAGCATCAGTATTGCTAAATAAGACTCAGATGCTCAGTTGTATTAGGAATTGATTACACTAGCAGGCAGATGAATCTATTTTGTGGTCTGCGGAAAAAAAAAAAGGGCATGTAACAGAAATATGGAGAAAATGCTATGATTGTTTAAATGGGTTTTGATACCATTGGAAAAAAAAAAAAACAAAAAACCAAACCTGCTAAGGCAAGTTAAGGCTTACTGGGTAAGTCAGTATCAAGCCCTTTATCTTTACAAATAGCCTTTAAAGGATAAAAGAGCTGCTGCCCTTCTATGCCTTTGCCATGAATCTGTTATATTCACAGAACCACGGGGTCAGAAGGGACCTCAAGGATCATGAATCTCCAACCCCCCCGCCACACGCAGGGCCACCAACCTCCACATTTCATAGCAGCCCAGGCTGCCCATGGCCCCATCCAACCTGGCCTTGAACACCTCCAGGGACGGGGCATCCACAGCCTCTCTGGGCAGCTGTTCCAGCACCTCACTACTCTCTCTCTAAAGAACTTCCCCCTGACATCCAACCTCAATCTTCCCTCCCTCAGCTTCAAACCATTTCCCCTTGTCCTGCTGTTATCAACCCTTTCCAAGAGTTGATTCCTGTTTGCAGGCTCCCTTTAGGTACAGAAAGGCTGCAATGAGGTCACCCCGCAGCCTTCTTTTCTCCAGGCTGAACAAGCCCAGCTGCATCAGCCTGCCCTCACAGGGGAGGTGCTCCAGCCCCTGATCATCATATTCCAGTGGGAGAAGGCAAAGACAGTCACACCGTGTAGCAGCAAGTGGCAACAGGGAAGACGTGGAGAGCCAACAGAGCAAACTCACCAACTGCCCTCCTCCAAATGACCCAACCCACAAAATCTCAAAGAGAAAAATACAATGTGAAGACAGCTGAAATCCCACCAGTCCTATAATTCACTGTGCTGACTGAACACACCTCCTTCGGCCAGGAAGCTGTTAAAGGCAGCTGCATTCCTCTATTAATCCAAGAAAGCTTTGATGATGCGACTTTTCCTAGCTCTTCATAACTGGCTTGGAACTAAAGGTCAGGTTGGGAGTTATCCACAACACCAGGCTTTCCATATTCCTGGCAGACTGTCTCATGCCAGCTATTCTGGAAAGTAACTCAAGCACAAATGGCAAAGACACAGAGACAAATCAGCTGCTACAGAGGGAAGAGCACTGGGCTTGCTTCTGAGTCCAATCCCTGTTCTTGCAAATGCCTTCTTTCTCACAGCAGCATTCAAAAGGGTCCAGCTGCCTTCGGGGCCTAAAGCTCCAGCATTTCTTCTTACCAGCTGCCTAAATTCAGACATGAGTTTCTCAGTTACAGTCTCAAGATACCTAAAAAAAGATGTTGTAATCATACTGGGAAGCATAAGCCTTAATGTTGCAGAGCAACCTACTGCCTATTTCATACCTAAGCATCTCATAGTCAAGAGTTTCGGTTTCTTCCACAGGCAAGCAATGTGACAAAAATATTGCCAGCTCACCTCTTCATATTCAGCTGTGACAGAGACAAAAGATTTCAACTCATGCCCTCATTTTCTCATTAATAAAGAAGAAACAAAATGGTCAAACTTTAGTAAGTTTGCTGTTGTTTTTACATTAAAAAACAAACTTCTGCTTCACTGGAAGGCTGGAGAGTGACTGAGCACCAGCGCAGCGGTGAATAATAGAAATAAAGCTGTAAAGTTTGTGGGTGACACTCCAAAACGTTATCTCAAGTGTCACAATCTCAGCGTTGCAAGATTCTTGAGATAAATAATTCTATTATTTAAAGAACCAAGTTTTAAACTTTCATTTCACAAGTGAAAATGGGGATTTTACTGGTATTATTGGGGTGAAAAATGCAATGTTTTCACCGAATTGAGACAGGATTATTTTCTGAAAGGTCAACTCCTTCTTGACTAATATTACTATTTAATACAGGGATAACAGGGTGAAATGTCATCACCAGTAATTTTTCAGATCACATTAAATCACCAAGCAGTATCTCCTTCTCTAATATTTCATACATCCACTAACTCCAGTGAGATTCCAGGTGTGATAAAAAACTGCCCTCACTTCATTTATAAGAAAACAAAGGCACAGCAAAGCAGCTTCAGACAAGGCAAAAGCTGCTAACACCATTTCCTTTACTCACATTAGACAGGAAACTGACTCAGAAATTTTATGCCCAATCCAGGTTTCAGCAAAGTCAACTCGATTTTTTTTGAGTCCTCAAAACTGCTGCACAGTGTGGATCTCAGCATGTTCCAGGCCTCTGGGTGCAACGAGGCCCAGCAGCGCAGCAGGCGCAATGACAGAGCATTACCTGTCTTACTGTTACCCCGATGCAGGACTGAGGTAGATCTAATTTATAGGCTATAATCACAAATCCAAACTTTTAGTGAAAGGCAATCTTCCTAGCTGTATGTAAAAGGAAAACATAAAGAAATAATTGCAGTTTCACAGTACAGAAGAAATCTCCCAACATGAACAAAAGCATATTTCTGGCAATACTACATTTCTGCAGCATTTTCTACAAAGATTTTTCCATGTATCCTGTGGCATACATGGAACCCTCCAGTCCTGCTGAAAAAAGGTGACAGATACTGAAGGATGAGATCTGGAGAAGGACATGGCAGCAAGACTGCAATATATGTGCAATTTTCTTTATCCAAATTCTGCGTGCCCTGAGGTTTCTTCAAGTATTCATCTCCTGATTTACTTTATTAAACCACTTAACAAAATAGCACAGGGGCAGCAAATGGAAACCGATCACACGCTTTAGTACTTCAGTCTGGACAATGGCTTTGACCAGACTCATCTTCTGGTGGTAAGAACACGAACACCCAAGAACAAGCCTTCATCTACTTCTATTTACTTCTGTGGAAGGCTGAGATGGTGACAAATTTCTGGTACAGGCTGTCCAGCCTGTCAGATGTCACGCTCGCTAAATGAAAACTATTGAATGTTACAGTTAAAAGCTACTTTTGTTTTTATTTATTCAGTGTTTCCAAGGATAACACATGGAGAAAAAAACCTGCAGTGACTGATAACAGATGATTCTGTATACTTGGCCTTGGGACCACGAAGTAAAAATGCAAATGCATTCTTGAATAAGCATAGGAAACGGGAGGCTTGGTCACCCCTGTCCGGATACACAAACAGATTTCAATCATAAAACAGCATTACTTTTTTTTTTTTTTTTTTTTTTTTTCAGCACAGCCTAATGATTTGCTTAAATGTGCAGCACATTTTCAGTACACCTAATTCACAGGAACTTCTCCCAAGAGTTTAAGATTACATTATAGTGCCTTTCTATGTGTGACTATAAACCACCTACTGGATCAAAGAGATTCTGCTGCAACATTTTAATTTATCATTTACACCACTCTGCAAACAAACGAGAAAGAGGGCACTGGAGACGTACAGCAGGCATAGATACCTTCATTTATTCTTCCGTTTTTAGCTACGGTTAAATCTAAAGAAGTGCAAGTAGATTAAAGCTCCATCTAGTGCCAGGGTCTTGAAAGTTACCGACAGACATGCAGTCAAAAGCCAGCAAAAAAGCCCACAGAACAACCAGAAAGCAGCAGACTTAACACTCAAAGCTGTGATGCAGGAAGGGAAGTCAGTTGGAATTACTCTTACACGGTATAGGAGCTTAATTTTAAAGCTGCTGTGTCTTGAAGCAGACAGCACACAAGATAGCGGTTGGGTATGGATTAAGTTCTCGACACGCAGTGCAGCGTGGACACGAGAGCCAGCCTGCAGAACTAAACTCATCCTGGCCCTTCTCTCCTTGCAGTGATGTCAGACCGCTACAGGATATTCTGTACTGTTCCTCTCCTGAGCCAGTGATGGGGCAGGTAGGGGCAACGCAGAGCCCCCCCCGAGGCAGCTGCACCTCGCCAGGCCTGGGGCCAGGATGACACACTCACACCACGTGCCCTCGTGGGCTTTAATCACCCACAGATTAGCCAGAAGCAAAGCTGGCTTCAGCACTGGAACTTTGGATTAAGAACCAAATTCAATTCTTATTTTTACATTTATCCCCGGTTACATTCTCTCTTCTCTCAGTGGAAAATACTTTCAGACACCAGCTGCCATCCTTGAAGCAGTTGGTAAATCACATCTTTGTTTTAACTCTGGGGAACTCACCAGAGTGCTATTCAACAGCAGTCATACAGCAGCAAAAAAAACAAAGTGCTCCCAATTAACTCCAAAAATACCTGAAGAATGGATAACCATATTTTAATCATATTTTGAAAACTACCTGCGCTTTTCCCACACACTTCAGAAAACATTTCCACACACGTCTGCTACTCTGAAAGATAAAGCAGGAGTGCTGTATCCACACACAGGTTATCATTTTTGAAAAACTTAGGCCTTTGCTGTTTCACAGGTGGCCTGACTGCCTGCCCAAATTGACCATCATGTTCTCAGACATGCACTGATGTCAAGAGAAAATGGGTGTTGTCTATTAAACCAATTTGGCTGGTGTTAATTTTGCCTTCCTCTGTCTTTTTATGTTTTCTTTTTTTTTTTTTTTTTTTTTTTGTAATGCCAAGTGCTAAAACTATACCTGTTAATAGCTCTGAACAAAAAACATGCTCTATTTTACAACTGTGTTACACACACCACTCTGATCTAACACTGAGAAGGGTTTGTACAGCAAAGAAAGGCAATTCTGGCTGTTAACAGTCAAAGCAGCAACATACTGGACTGCTGGTATCATATGTATTTTTGATATGAAATGTCATCTATTTTGGTTTAAGAAAAGTGGTCCTCGTGCTGCATTTTACATCTCAATTTCAAAGAAAACTGCAATAGGAAGAACCCTTCCACTCTTCTGGAGAAATGTAACGCGCCCAAGTTACAGGTCCTTAAAAACTGCACTCTGCCATTTGGTGTTTAAGATCAGAGCACAGGCAAGCAGCGTTAGATGCACCTTTCCTATGTACCTCTGCACATAACTTCAGCATGCACAGGGAAGCGTGTCAGAAAGGCGTGTGACCCCGAGCAGCGTTCCACAACTGCTCATACCTAAATGCGGTTTGATGACTTCGTACAAGCTGAATTTCTGGATGAGGACCCGAGGAAGGCAGACAAGGGAACAAGAGCCACACAGCAGGTGACTGGATTCCTCTTGCTCACAATGACGCTGTCAAAAGGGCATTCTCCCAGTTGCTTCAACACTGAAAATAAGAACCGAGCGTCTACTTCAAAACAGCAGTAACCTGAGATTCACACTCTTACCTCCATTTACATTATGTAGAAAATGTATGCTGGTTTAAAGCCAGTAATATCAGGGGAACTGGCAAGTGGGTGAAAAGAACAGTCCATAAAAATAAATGGCATAAAAACACGAACCTCTCTTTCTGAAGCCATTAACCTGGTGCACACCAGTGCCGCTCAGAGAGACTGAAACAGGGCTGCCTCAGCTGCCCATTGGAACGGCTTCATTGCTCTTTGTAAAGTTTCTTCACCTTCACATTTCCAGCACGCTTACCTCTCATGCAGGAGCTGTCTGATCAAGGTGCAGTGTTATTTCCTTAGCTTCAGCGAGAAATCAAAAAATAATTTAGAAAAGTCTAAATAGAAAGGGAGAATGTTGACATTTTTTAGGTTATTTTCACCTTTATTTTCCTTTTCCCTGCTTCTTCCATGTTTATACTTAGTGCTTCCTTTCACACACACCACAACGGCCGTCGCACAGTATTAGAAAAGGTGTTCTTGTTACGCAAGCCTAAGCACATAAATCATATATCTGAAAAGCTCTCTCTGATCGTCTTTTGTGACTACCTAGACTAATTTGAACTGCATTATTTTCACATACTTTGTTTCTCAAAAACGCAGTACTTACTTGAATGGATGTAATTGAATGAAAACCACGACAGCTATGGCAGAGATAATTCTCAGGGTACTGAAACAAAGTATTACTTCAGCAAATGAAAAATTAACTCAAAATTCTCTTTGATGAAGAGACAGCAGGCAGTTAGACTGCTGTTCATAGCTAGAAGTACTTCCAGGACAAAGAGAAATTTGGTACTAAGTTAAAAAATAATTGCAGAGAAATGAAAGTTTATTTCTGCTTCATTCCAAAAGTAACGTATATTTGTCATTTTACGGAACAGTGCATGGTTGTAGCTATAAAATTTATCTGTACAATATTGCTTTCTGTACTTTGGAATTATTATTAAATGCTTTTGCAGGCAGTGAATGTTCTGGGTAGAAAATGTGTGACAAACAAATTTACTTACCCATGATGCAGAAATTCCTTACACTTTCAACTAATAACAGGTTATCAACAGCAAAGTTACTCGTACTAGGGAAGGAAATATCACCCAGATAGACATATTTACAGACGCTTTCACTGACAGAAACCATAAGGAAGGAAATAATGCACTGAACAAATCTTCAAAGCTGCCTGGCTGGCCATGCGGTAGACTGAATAAGCATCAGCAGCAGTGCAAAAACAATCACACAGAGAAACTGTGAGCTAGAGAAACAAAGTTCTGTCAGTTCAATAACTGGAACATGACCACGCATAGACGGCCAAAAACCAGAGCCAGACTCTGACAAATACACGGTTTGCCAGGAAGATGCTGCTGACGTTTTAATCATGTTAAGCAGGAAAGAGTCCTGGTGTTACTGCACCCTCCATGTAAGGCTGCATTAAAGTCTTTTTTTCCCCCCTTAAAGGGTGGTAGCACAGACAGAAACGCAGACCAGTCATTAAAAAGATAAAATCATGTATCACTCAACTTTGACAGGAGAAAAACAGCAACAACCACACAAAGCCTGGGAAGAGTTAAAGGTTATTCTGTTTCATCTGACGTTATTCCTCACTGCAGTCTGTGTTTTGCACGCAGACCTACTGAACGGACTTCACTCAGCAGCAGAAGCTAACTGCTCACTCTTTGGTTGGACCAAATCTGTGAAAAAAGCCACCATCTTTGGAACCCGTGCTTGCTCCATTCCATTTTCTACTCTTCAGTTTGCTCTCCCTCTTTGTGCTTCGCTATTTCCCCACTGCCTTTCTTAGACTTAGTTTTTGCTCTTCAGATCGCTTCTATACAACCTTCCACTCACCAAAATGATCATTTAACAAAGGCATGAAACGAGTCACCAATGAACTTGGACAGAATAAAATAAATAGAATTCGGACTGAAGCTGTCCCACCTTCCCTCAGCTGTGTCTCACCATCTATAAAGTTACTGTATTTCACAATACTTACCTGCCTCATAATTGGAAAGCCAGCAGTCAAGAGGACTATACCGAGGTTCTGTTTGTTTCATTAACAGCAGAACAACACAGCACAGGGTCTAAGCACGCCAAACAGCCCGATCCATTTCAGCACTCAGCTGGATGCTATAAGCCTAATTCTGCGCACCTCATCACATATGGACTCTCGCTGAAGACACTTATGCACCTGAGACTACCTGCCCAAGTAAGAATTTACACAAAAATACACTGATTTAGAACGTTAAGATTATTGGCCACTGGCAAGATCACAAACTTATCTTAAGAATTCAAAAGCTGAGCAAATTTCCACAATTTCAAACACATTTTTTAGTTCCTTGGCTAAACAGTCAGGCCCACAAAGAACTGTCTTTCCCCAAACTTAAAGCCACCATTTGTGTGCAAATAGAAGCAATCTCATACCCTCATCATCCGACACAGCAAGCACCCCAAAGCTTGCATTTGGTTTTAGAAGTCACAGTTTAGGTTCATTATGCTTTATTTTGACGGTTGAGTAAAAGATAAAAATGAAAAATCCTCAACCTCTTACCTAAGAAAATATTCCTTAATAAGACAAAGGTTTCGCCAGCTTCGGTGGCAGAGCCATACCGAAAAAACCTTGTCTGCTGAGAGGAACCCAACACCACTCAGTGCTGGTGGAAGAGACACCAGAAAAGCATCTTTTTTTGCAGAACTTTCTGGATGGTTTTAAGTGCTGTTACACAGGGTTCTTTTTCTCTTCTGTGCCAGAGCTGTGCTGGCACTTGTGACTTTCTTTTTCTAAACACAACTATAGCTATGCAATAAAACTTTGCATTGTAGTCAGTCTAATCCTCGTTGCAATTTGTATCACTGTGTTTTGAAAAGTTGGCTTCAAGCTTTCAGCTCATTAATATTAAATATCTACCACTTATTTCCTGTTAGCGCTCACCTCACCCTTTGTTGGCTTCCTTGTTTTTCAGCCAGGTTACTTAATTAGCTGGGGAAGCACCCTGCAAACGCTGCTCTCTGCTTATCAACACAAGGTCACGAGGCAGAACTGCTCACGCTGCTTAGCTTTTAATCAGCAGAACTGAATCTGCTAACTCACAACACTTCTAAATCACTTTTACCCTCAGGACTTCCGAAAGCACTTGTGGTGAAGAGAAAGACCACCATAGGAAGCACTTGTGGCCTGGGGAGGAAACAACAAGAGCAGAACCTCCAACCAAAGTGGGAGCTGCAGTACTGGAGGCAGACGGGCAGCGCGCAGAGCGGGCCGCGCTCACAGGCTCTGCGTGAAACACCACTGCAGGCCACTGCAGATTCACCATGGGGAAGTTTTTCCATGATTTCATAACTGCAATTCTTCTCCCCCAGAATGCAAACTTTTCAAAAAATAATATTAATATATTCATAAAATAGCGTGATGTTGCTTCCCAAGTGATAGCAACACCACAGAGCTGCTGGCTCCCATTCACCAACTGCTGGTAATACCAGCAAACCAAGAATCCTCGCGGCCTGCCCCTGGGTTCAGAACGACGCCTACCTCTGGATCTGTTAAATCCACTTGTTAAAGTGAAGCAGTCTGGAATCCTGACAGGGGCATACAAAAACAACATAGAATCCAAACCACATACACAAAAAACCAAACACATTTGGGTATAACTCCAAAACAAATGAACCCAATAGCCCCGTGCTCATTTAAGGATGATGCGTTCCATCTGTGCAAATAAGCACTACACTGGGATCTCCCACAGGAGAGCACCAAGAAAGCAAAGCAGCCTCAGCAACAACTTCAGACAGAGAAAAACTTTCTTTGTTTCCCCTCACAAAACAAGTCTGGGGAAAGAGGATGATAAAGGCAACCCAAACCTCATGGAAACATTTAGCTACTGAAAAAGCTGAAAGCAAATGTGCAGCCTCTGTCCTATTAACACATACAGTGACGAGAGCACAGTTTTGGTACCTACAGATAGCAGGAGAAAGCAAAATTCTGAGGCAGTTCAAAGGCAAAATGGCAAAAGCACTGTGAAAACAAAACTGAGGAAACACTTACAGAATTAAACTAAGAGATGGAAAATAATGTCTTTGTAAAACATCTAGCAATCTAACCAAGCTCTATGCATACCTACATCAGAAAGATCAGCACAATGAAACAGCAGTACAAGAGATGTAATGACAAAGGGGCTAATGCAACAGAACAGCATTAGAAGGAAGAAAGGCCTGCTCACCGGTCTCTGAAGATCTACACACAGGAAAACTCCACAGAAGAAGGGTCTCCAACCACAAATCCTTCCCCAGAGGCAGTCAGCCCTTTGAAGGGGTCCAAAAGAGGTGCAGCCAGGCTCCACCCCTTCTGGTCCCACAGCTGAATTGCCTTCACCTGAGCTCCCAGGGCTGACCTGGTCCATTCCCCAGGTGCTCCATCAGTGGTTCAGGCTAAGACTCAACAGTTACCATACAGTATCTAAACAACAGGCAATCCCACAACAACCAATTTAGATTCTAAAGGATTGAGAACACTCTCAAGTACATTGTAGGTATATCAGCGAATACTCTTGTTACGGGATATAACCACAGGAAAAGACATCTAATTGCTGCATTCTATCCCTTGGAAAATTCAGATATAAGCTCTAACTTAGAAACATAGAATCGTTAAGGTCGGAAAAGACACCTAAGGCCATGAAGTCCAACTCCAAGACATCCCCACCGTGCCCACTGAGCCATGGCCCTCAGGCCACGTCTCCACAGTTCCTGAACGCCTCCAAGGACGGTGACCCCATCACTTCTTGGGCAGCCCACACCAGTGCCTGACCACTCTTTACGAGAGGGAATATTTCCTAATCTCCAGCCCAAACCTGCCTCGGCACAACGTGAGGTCATCACCTCTTATCCTATTGCTGCCACCTGGAGCAGATGCCAATACCTAAGATGGGGACCATACCACCTTAATAACAAGATCACCGATTTGACACAGAAACCCTCTTACTGCTTCAGTGGGACACGCGCAGGGCAGCACATCGCGGCCAACCGCTAGCGCCGGCAGCGCTTTCTTGAAGGATTCTGGCAGCTGGTGAAGTACGCGATGGCAAACGTGAAATATACAGAAAGGAGATGCAGCCCACAGAGCGGAGCCGACGCCGCGCTCCGCGGTAACGCCGACCGAAGGGCGCTCCGCGTGCGGCTGCCGCGACACAGGGCTGCCGCGCTGCCGGGAGGGGCTCCGCTCTGCGGACCGCAGCCGCGGGTCTGCGCCTGAGAGGTTCTGCAGAAACAAAGGGGATGCACCCAAGCGGCGCTCGCGCTTCCAGGAGCGGAGAACAATACGATTTCTAGGACGTCGGCGAAATCTTCAACCGTCTCCCGCCGCCGGGAAAAGGCGGCGCCCCCCAGCACCGCGCCCGCACGGCCCCGGGGAGCCGAGCGGAGCGGCGGTCGCCGCGGAACCGCAGTCGCGCAACGCCCCGCGCAGCGCCGCCGAGAGCCTCCGCCGGCCGCGCGGTGCGGGAAGGAGGCGGCGCCGGGCCGCGCCCCTCCTCCCCCCGCCCCCCGGCGCCGGCAGCGCGGAGGGCTGGGCTGGGCTGGGCCGCGCCGCTCGCCGCAGCGCTCGGTCCGCTCGAGAGGAGGGAGAGGCGCCTCGCCTCGCCTCTACCGCCGCCCGGCCCGCGCCGCGCCGCTCGCTGCCGCCGCCCGCCCGCTGCCGCCCGCGCCCCGCCGAAGATGGCCGGCTGGCAGAGCTACGTGGACAACCTGATGTGCGATGGCTGCTGCCAGGAGGCCGCCATCGTGGGCTACTGCGACGCCAAGTACGTCTGGGCGGCCACGGCCGGCGGCATCTTCCAGAGCATCACGGTGAGCGCGGGGCGGCGGGCCGGCGGGGGCGGGGGGTGGCGGGGCCGCGGGAGCGGCGCCTTCGAGGGCCGCGCGGGCCGCGCTGCCGCCTTTTTGTCTCGGGTGCGGGGACTCGGCCGCGCGCGGTGCGGGGCGGCGGCGGCAGCGGCGCGGGGGAAGAAGGGCGCGCGGCGCTGGCGGAGGGCGGCCCGGCTCGGCGCTGCGGCGGCGCTTACGTGCGCAGCGTAGGCGGCCTTGGTGAATGCCCGCCGCGCCGCCGGCTCCATGTTTTCTATCGCCAAGATGGCGCTCCGCCATCGATGCTCCCCTCCCCCCGCCCTGCCCGTCCTTCCCCCGCCGCCACCGCCGCCCCGCGCTGCCCCCGCGGGAGCCCCGTGCGGGGAGGCCGGGCTCGGCGTCGCCGCGGACCCTGCCCCGCCCGGCCCCGGTGGTGAACGCCCCGCGCCGGGCCCGCCGCGCCCGGGCCGGGCTGGAGCGGGGTCGGGCCCGGCGGGGCGGAGCGGGGCCTGCCGTGACTCGGCACTTTGGGCGGCCGGGCCCCGATCCCCGCTTCGCGCGCCCGCCGGGGCCGCGCGGTGCCCGCAGAAGGGCGCGGGGCGGCCGGGCCGCGGTGACTCATTGAGGCGCCGCAACGCGTCACGTGGCTCGTTAATTTCGGTCGTGCAGTGCGTGCGTTAATGAGCCCCGGTGTCCTGGCGATGCGGGGATTGCCGGGGAGCGGCGATGCGCTGCTTCGAGCGGCGACAAAGCGCTGCTGCGTGAACTGTTCACAACAAAGCGCCGTGTCCGATGGGAGCGGGGGGGAAATGTGCCGTCAGTCCCTTCGGCCGGAGAGGGGGAGCGGTTATAACGGAACGGAGCCGCAGAATAACGCGGTGCTGACTCCTGGCTTTTTCCTTTGGCAGCCAGTAGAAATAGATATGATTGTAGGGAAGGACCGGGAGGGTTTCTTCACCAATGGCCTGACCCTCGGGGCAAAGAAGTGCTCTGTGATCAGAGACAGCCTCTACGTGGACGGGGACTGCACGATGGACATCCGGACGAAGAGCCAAGGCGGGGAGCCGACATACAATGTGGCTGTGGGCAGAGCTGGTCGAGGTAAGGGAGCTTTCATCACTTGGGTGGCTCAATTGAGACCATGACCCTAAACGTAGGCCCTGGCTATTAAGAACCCCAAACTCTTGTGGTTAATGGCTAACCGGGTGGGGGGTGGCAGCAGGCTGGCTGATGAACTGCATTTTTGCCTGGGAATAAACACTTGTTTCAGTGTTGCCCATACACGATCCCAGCTGGGCAGTGGCTGAAATGCCTTCTGACGAGCAGAACCAGGCTGTTGCTCAAGTATACTTGGAAAGTGTTTCCCTATGTGGTATCCAAAGCCTGTAGTGGGTTACCACAGGGATATATTAATGACTTGTAGTCAAACAAGTGTTGTCATTGTAAATGTCTCATCAGAAAGTTTGTTCTGCAGAGATGTGGGTCTCTTGTTTGAGCTCCTTCTGCTCACTGTTTAACAAGTGCTGCGCTGACTCGCACTTCCTCTTGAGCTCTCTGGAGCCTGTCTTCAGGCAGAAAAGCTTGTCTGGGGTTGTATCATGGAGAAACCTGCCTTATGCTAGTTCGCCTGCTCCTTGTGGTCCTCCTCTAACATCCAGTAACACGTGTTTTTGGAAAGGCACCAGGCTCAAATATGAAAAATGTGCCTCGAAGTATTGCTACGAGTAGTATGCATTGTGTTCAAAACACCCAGCATGGTGGTTTTGGCTGGCTGTAGAACAGATTGGTGACATACAGACAAATTTTGCTTGAGTTTTCTATTTAGAAGCTAAAGCTGGGAGGTAATGATGCAGGAACGGTGTTTGCAGCACTTAATAAACCAAGCAAAGTTCTGACTCCTTGCTGCAAATAGTGAAAGGACAGTGAGGTCTGTTTTAGACCTTTTGTGAGAAAATTGCTGTGGGGATATACAGTCACCTGTAGGTAGGCTGACTGCAGCATTTCCAACTGCTCAGGGTCTAACTTGGGAAACAATTACGGTGCTTGTGATAGCGCAGTGCCGGCTGTGTCCGTGTGCCTGCCAGTGACCTCTGCTGGCAAGCGGTGTATCCTGCTGGAGGGCCTCACCACGTTCTTTGCAAGACAATTGGGGCACTTCATCGCCACAGCGCAGTGATGAGGGGGGGGGTCAGCGTTAAAGTCCTCCCTGCACTTTGTCTTATGAGAAAGGTTAAGCACACGCTACTGCTTCTGCCTAACAAGACTGTCCAAGTCTGACCACAGGCCTATTTTGCAGGCGTTGGGGTAGTTCTACTTCTGAGGCTGACCAGCAGCAGCCACTGCAGATAACTGCGTTCCCTCTTCTGCTCTCAGAGTTGCAGCTCTCCTACCCACGCCGCTGCTTTTGTTCCTGACGGGGCTTTTTTTCCCCTCCTGCTGTTTAATATGTCACCAGGGTTTCCTGGCTGGGTGAGGACGGATGGTGCTGATGGTGGAAAGGCACTGCAGTGCTTTATTGAGATAGTGGATGGCACTCCTTTCTTAAGCGGTGAATTTCTGTGATGTACCTGGAAAGCTGTGCATGCTTTCTCCTAGTCCCGCCTACACCTGTGTTTTTACCAGACTGCTAGCTTAATACCCAGATACTAAATCTTGAATTTGAGTGTGTTTATTGCACTGCCTAAAACTTGCGTTATTTCCTTGTCTAACACACTCTTTTTAAAACTTTTTTTTCTTTTCTCTTTCAGTCTTGGTCTTTGTAATGGGCAAAGAAGGGGTCCATGGAGGCGGATTGAATAAGAAGGCATACTCAATGGCAAAATACTTGAGAGACTCTGGGTTCTAGTTGCTAGGCAGACTGTTAAGTATTAGGGGAAGATTGCTATTAAACTTTCCTGGTGGTGAGCTTTAAACCTTACATTCTGGAAACTTTATTAGCAATGCAGGGTGATGGGGTATGAACCTGTGTCTCCTTTGTATCCCTTTGTTGGTGGGGAAAGGTGTTTTGTTTTTGTTTTTTTTCTTTAATTCTGTTCATTTCTGTTTTGTTTCCTTGTGTACTCCAGCATTGGTTATAGTCATGGGAAAGGAAGGTGTCCATGGAGGGACACTCAACAAGAAAGCATATGAACTGGCTTTATACCTGAGGAGGTCTGACGTCTGAGCAGCCTCTCCCCATCCACCTAGCAGCTGTCTTCATCACCACTCAATTGTGCTCAGTGCTACCAGACTGTAGATGGTAGTTTGTGTTTTTTATTTACCCATTTTCTAATGTTGTAATTCCGGTTACCCTTCGTTCATTTGTATGTTAACCGCTGTGTGTAACTGAGTCCATATCTGGCACCACTGCTGCACCACAAAGATGATATGCATGATACCTGAAAAACTCTTGGGAGGGGAATACGCCAAGCGAAGGCTTTGCTTTGTCTCAGCAATTGGTGTACTGAGAGCTCAAACAACTTCGTAAACACTAAACAAGGTGCCGACTGTACAATCTGATTTGATCAATGCCTCTTCAGCACTTTGAGCAATTACACAGCTCACGAGTCTTCCTTTCACAGAGCATGTTTGGGAGGAAACAGTGCATGCATATCTTCTGTTCTTCTCGTGGTGTTTTTTCGTTTTGTTTTTTAATCCACGTTTGCTTACACCTATTTTATAGTGCCTGGTTTGTTTAACCAATTTGCCACTCAGAAGCTATTAATGTTAAATTAGTTTTGTTGTTGCACTTTGCTGTAGGCTTGTCTTTCATTTCTTCTTCACGTCTGAAGCTTGTACTGCTCATTAAGTGCAATCACAAAGCTATCAAAGGGTACAGATGCACTTCCTCCCATGATCTCACAGCCACCATCCCGAGTGACTCCCCGGGGACATTCCATCATTGCAATAGCTCAGGCACTTTTTTTTTTTCTGCCAGCTCCTGTTCTGTAGTTGAACTATAAAAGGCTGCCATTATGGACATTAGATATCCCAACATAACCATCTGGAGCGTGTCTGGTTTCAGTTTTTCATAGGACCAATTTTAATTTGCAGCTTGGGGTTGTGGGTTGGGTGGTTCTGTTTTTATACGAAACTGCAGTGTCATTGTGGAGAACTGCTGCCTTCAGCTGCTGTGGGAGCGCTGACCGACTCCGGTCTTCCTGCCAGATCACTTGCTGGCTGCAGCCTCGCTGCTCCAAAGCCGCTGTCTGGATGAAGGCTGGTGGTCTGAAAGCTAACCTGTCAAAATGATGCCATTTCAAATTTAAAGCTCTCATTTGGCCTGTCACACCCTTGCTGCAGAAATCACGGCGTGAACTGCCTCGTGCGCCCGTCTGACGTGTGTGTAACCAAACGATCCCTGCAGGCACAGTACTAACTTGTATGTCCATTAAAAAGAACTACAGAACTCTGTATACAAAAGAATAAATGGGAGATGGTATTGGTTGGAATAACTGACTTGGCTGTCTTGTGATGAATTTTTTTAATATGTATTCTGTGCCATACTTATTGTTTAAAAAAAAATTGAACTGTTGCTATTGTGAGATGGATTTTAACTGAGTACGAGGGTTTCTTTTGAATGGCACTACTTTAGGGACATTCTAGTATTTGCTTCTGTTGTTGGGCCTTGTGGATAATGTACAGATTTAAACAAATTCTTGTTGCTGATTTGTCCATTTCTTTCCCTGCACTTTGTTACATCTGGGATACAGTCTAACTCATCTGAATTAATATGCATTTCAAAAAATGCCATAACTATTAAAAACACCTTGTTTACAGACAGATGAAATAAATTTATTCCAACCAAACAAAATTAGGCTATTGGTAATTTTTTCCACTCCCCACCTCCCACACCCCCCTTCTGAGGCCCTTCTTCCTTCTATGGCTGAGTACTCCAGTGCTAAATCTAAGTTCAGTTGTCAGTCGTGTAACACGGTGACAGTGGAACAGCTAAAGTACAAAATGCCAAGCCTTCACAGGAGGACGGGCAGGCGTTAGGCTCTGTCTGAATTAGGGAAATGAGTTTATCAGACTTGAGCAGGAGGGGATTCCCACCTGTGCTGCAGTGGTTCCTCTGCCATACGCATGCATAATCCCTAACACTAAAGCTACAGGGGACCTCTGCCACACGACCTGGTTGGTGGGGCTACCTGAGTTGCTTAAAGTCCGAACTGTACCTTCTGCTGGAAGTGCTGAAGTTACAATGGACCAGAACAAGCTCCCGAGTAACAACTGGATGTGGGAGTTTCTAGTGCAAAGGATGCAAAGCTACTGCTTCCTTAATAAGACTGTTAACGTGGGAATCTGTTTTGCTCTGATTCTAAATGTTACCCTAACAAAATTCAAAACTGCACTCACGTTCAGACTGCAGGATTTTTAATTCTTATGTTTTTCTGTGATGAGGCTGTAGCTGGAATTCACAGCGATGGCACCTCAGTGGCAGCAGTGGCAGCAGTGCGCTCTGACCCCCCGTCCAGCACTGTTTCTTCCTGCCCTTCTCAGCAGCACAGCTCCACGCGGCTTCGTGTTCCCATTACTGTTTCCCAGTGAGATGTTGCTCAAATGATGTTTTCAAATGCAGTTGTTTGTTTCCCATGGCAGAATGGTACAGTGCACATAACTCGGGAAGATCTACCTGAAATACATTGCTCAAGTAGCCTGAATGCTCAGCAAACATTACTCCTTCATATTTAACTATTTCCAGATTAACACACAATTTTAGAAGAGCTTAAAGTTTTTGGTGCTGAAAGTTGGAATGCTGAATTGTGATCCAGGTGAGAAACTGCATTTCTGTTTTTCCTTGCAGAAAGTTACTGGGATGCATAGAACGCTTGTCTTAGACATTACAAAGCTCCAAGTGAGTAACCGATTCCCATGCTGTTGGCACAATGAAGTCACACGCACTGCTGTGCACCTCCTGCCCTTCTGGCGGCGATTAGCAGCATTACACTGCTCAGGGTGCAGCCTGCCCGCTCCTGTGCTGTAACTCAATGCCAGTTCAGAGGTGACTGCCTGTGATGTGCACACCTACTCTCTCACAATCCACCATTCAGGATTTAGTTAAAGGATTCAGAAATTGTGACAGTTTTTTGTGCTTGTGAACTGTTCCTTTTAGTTCTTGCTAGTCGCTGTTTTTTAGAAACTGAAGTGGTGGACAGCTGCCCTCAGCAGGTTCTGGCTCTGCCACTGCCCAGCGACGCTCTCAGACTCCCAGACATCACTGGTTTTACAGCACCTGTCATTTTATACAAAGGGATTGTCCACATGCTTTAGCAGCACTGCATCGTTCCTTACGTCAGCAGCTCCTGGCCATAGGGCAGCTAAGCACAACCTCCTCTTTTTTTCTTTTCCCTTCGATAGCTTTGATGTGTTGTTATTCAAGCTTGAATACGAGAACAGAACTTAGGTTAGAATTATGTTTTCAAAAACAGATTAGTATGCACAATTTTTTAAACTTAAATCCATCCAGAGAAGCAGAATTGCTTTAAAGGTTTTGGGGCTTTTTTTTTTTTTTAAAGGGTAGTTCTGAAGTGGTTCAGTCCCTTCAGACTCAGGTAATTCGACTGCCTCAACTCCTCACAGCTTCTTCCTCTTTCCCCACTTCCTTGTGCCTCTGCCAGCGCACCCCACACAGGCAACGGAGAGCTGAATTTATGTGCAGAACATCAGGGCTTTACAAAGCTTGACCAGCCTGGAATTTCAGCCTCTTACTTTACATGAAATACACTTAGGAAGATGAATGTCAGTGTGCTCACTTTCTGTGCCCCAATCATTCACAGACAGGTTTTAATTACACAACCCACTCAGACTTAGCCACTCATCGTAATTCTAAGATGAATATATTCAAGAATAGATTCATATTTATTTCAAATTCTGCTAGAGTTCAGAATATAAACATCCAACTATTCTGAACCGCAGAAGGAATTGCTTTTCTTTTTTAGTATTCTGGTGTTTTTACGCATGGCTGAGCCATTGTTACTGTTCATTCAGAGGCTGCCCAGGCACTCTGCCACACTGTCGTTTACTGGTAGTGCAGGGATTGGGTTCTGCTATCTCCATCCTTTCTCCATTCCTTGAGACCTGCTGAAGACACTTGAGACTTTCCCCCAGCCACTTTTTACCATACTTTCCCATCTCCAACAGGGAGCATTTATCTTCCCAATCAGGGAAAAGCCTTAATTCCTGTCCTCCTCCTTTGTCTCTTTTTCAGAAGTTTCTTTATGTTACACAGTGCAAAGTTAGGTGCAGACTTAAAGGAAGACATTTATAGCAGTCACAGTACATAACTGTGATAACTGTTGATACTGCGCTGTTTTATACAGATTAAATGCTTCAAAGGGCCCACTAAATATTTTAGCTTCAGACATCAGTTATAAGCTGCTTGCTAGATTTTTTTTTTTTAACCAGGTGACCAAGAATGAACTTCTTTAAAGCACCACATTGCTATGCAGAGGACAGCTAGAGGCTGAACTTGATGGATGGGCTTCACGTAAGGAAAACATCTCCAACAACTGGGGCTCAGCTGTTCGTGGCACGTGGTGAGAAAACAGTGCTGCTTCATGTTGATAATGGGGTAGGTCACAGTCCAAAGACAAATCTGAACTTATCTTTTCCATTAGGTTTGGACAGGCCCCACCTTTCTAGACAGATTTATCCAGCATGTCTTAGTGAAATTCATAGATTCTTCTTAGAAATGCAGAGATCCTCAAAATTCCAAAGTATCACTTCCAAAGTAAGGAAGTGCTATTCTTTTCATTTACTTTCTCACTGCCAACAGACAAACTATCTGTGGTGCAAGGTAGGGGCTGAAGGGTATCATTAGAACTTTTACTACCAACGCCTTCTGAAACTAAATTTCATGAATGCCATTAGGAAATGGGACAGTTTAGAAACATTACTACCTGCTGCACGCATTTTCTCTGTATAGAAGGGAGAGCAGCAGGTAAAACTGATTCTTCTTTTACTTTCTGTCATCACAGCAAATACTGTAACCAGGGTTACCAGGTTACACCTGGTATAACCATTACCAGGGTAATGGTACACATTACCGAGTTTACTTGTGTTGAAGAGATGCAGAACTGTCAGGTTCTGAGTAAACACATGCAATCATTACATATCAACAGCAGAAACTTTAAGAGACATCTTTCAGCACAAAAAATTTTCAGAAGTCAGCTTTGATATTTGACCAGAGACACATGCAAGACAAAGCAGTATCTTACACTGCAACACAGTTTGTCTTTAACCCACGGATAAACTGCTAGTGGCAGTGGTCTGAAGAGCCACCTTTTTTCCATTATTATCCTTTTGCTGTGCATCATTCTGAAAAATAAATTTTCTCTGCTTTTTACCAGTCCTTGTGAATCAATTTCCATTGCTAGGCTTAAGGAAGGAAGGCACATAGCCAAGCTATTAGATCAGCAACAATAAAGGGAAGCATCTCACCCGTCATCTCCTCAGCCTAGGATTTGGTGCTTTCTGACCTCCAGAACACACTTTGGCTGTAAAGGTGTCAGCGTGACGGGCAGGAGAAAATATCAGCAGCATTCTGGTCTTCCTTCTCCCCCAGGTTGTGCATACAGACCTGGACTGACTCAAGCTTCTCTTCAAACTAAATGAGCAAACATTAAGGTTTTCACTGCAGCCTAGTCCCACTGCTGGTGTGTTATCAGCACACAGCTCTGTGCTGCGATACACGGTACAGTGCAGGTTAATGTTACTAAGGATGCTCACAAGTGCACGGTACAGATCTTTAAAAATACTTCAACTGTACACACCAGTAAGGACAGGCAAACACAGGATGAATTTAAGTAATGTGAGAGTTAAATAAATTCCTTTTGATACTTAAAGTGGAAAACATGTTTATTAACATTCTTTCAAGCTTTCCTTATTCAAGGCCATATAAAAAAAACTCTGCATTTGGATTATACATGTTTTGTTACTCTCTACATAGTTACAGAGGCATTATATATAATTTACTTTTCTCATGATACACTGGTAAGTACTGAGCTTTGTTAATCAGGTATTTGAAAGGAACAATTTGTTTATATACACAATTTATCAGACTAACGTAGCATAAAATGCTCTTCAGTAAGAGGTATATGAGTTGAAGATCAATAGAATACTTACCTAAAATTCTATGTGGAACAAAACCTCCTCTGTTTTAGTCACCCCCTTCCCCAGCTCCCGCATCATCACTGAACAGACAGACCATTCGTCGCAGTAGCAAACAAAGCTAAATTAACATGTTAACAACAGATCTTATTTTGTGAACTACTTGAAACTAAACATACATTCTAAGTTTCTTTATCCTAGGAACTGCTCAACAGGACAGCTTACACTCAGCTATTGTGGCAATCTTCAAAGAATTATTTGGAATCACTACTTTATGATGAGAGTGGAATCTCTTCTGCTTTCTTTTTGATAGACCAGCATACAGAACCTGTTCTATGCTTTGTTTTTCATAGTGGTGACAATTTTTGGAAAACTCTACACAAACATGCAAACAGACTTTTTTGTTGGGCTTAAGGGGTAACACCTACCATACACATAATAAACACTGCTATCAGTATGACCCAGCTGTAGCTACAGAATTATTTCCATCTAAATCCCATTTCAGCAGATACCAATGTTTAAAGTAGCCTGTGTGAGATTTTTATCGATAGATGCTATTAATGTTACTCATTAGCACTGTGGAGTCCAGTTAAACTGTCTTGAGAAGACAAAGCGTGACTGAATACCTGAATCAAAAATAAATCTACCTGTAATGATTAAACCATAGAACGACTACATGAACCGCTCCTACTGAAGAACCGGGTGGATTAAAATATATCACCTACAGAAGTGTTTGTGTCGTACAGCCTCAAGAACTCTCTTACTCATTCACTTTTCGTCATGAGTAGTCTCAAACAGTATTTGTCACTCTGTAATCCCTTTCATCATTGGGCTGGAGCTGAACTACTACGCTTTCTTCACTCGCTCCATTTTCTGCATCACTGCTATCAATGTTGTCATTGTCATCTTCCTCGTACTCGGAGGACTCGGTCATATTCTGATGGGAATGCGATTCTGACAGAGCCCCAAATGACTGAGTGCTAACTGAGGCTAACGGTCTAAGCAAGGGGGTATTTTCAGATACTTCGTTTTCTTCTTGACTGCTGTCTGTCTCAGAGTCAGAGTCCCCCTGAGAAGGGACCACTTTCTGCTTACAAACAGGGCACGTTTTTTTTGTTTTTGTCAGCCATGGGTCCACACACTTGCAGTGATATGCTGTTAGAAAACAAAACACGTGTAATTATTATCTAATTAAGAAGGACAATTTAACAGAAACACATCTCGCAGATTAAGTAAAACAGGAATATTATAGAATTTAACTCAAAATAGAATTTTACTTAGCAATTCTCTGGCAGTTGGACTGCCCATTCTTGTGTACAGGACACCTAACAGTTGAAGATCTAGGACCTAAGCAGTAAGGTAACAACTCATTTCCTCTACTGCATGGATCTGACAGCAGTCCTGCAATGGGCCACATTTGACAAAATCATCACCACTGAGTTCTGAGTGCAGCCAAGGCAGAGCCCTTATGTGGCTTCAGGACAGGTTACATCCCATCATTCAGGCTCTCTGTCACTACTCATGAAGTTACATCGTTTGATTGTCCTGGAGAAAGTGAAAGCCTACTTTCACATATGTAGATAGGAACTCCAGAATCTGCTTCCCTATTCAATACAGACATTTAGGGGACAGTGTCAAGCTCAACGTTTTTTTCTTATACACATCCAGAGAAAAATGCAGACTAGTAGTGTTAGCCCTTTTTCCTTTTAAAATCAACAAAAAAAAGTTTGCTCTTTTCCCAGTTTGCATATGTGCTCAGGTAAAATAAGTAAATAAAATTGTAAATCTAGATCTCCAGACATGGCATTTTAGATAGCTATTTTAATGCAAACACCAGACCTGAGGTGCAGCTGCTTACCATGAGAGCATGGAAGGATTCTGAGCTTGTCTCCATCCTCATATTCATCCAGACAAATGGCACACACATCATATTCATCTCCTACAGCACATGAGAATCTTTTAACTTCAGAAGATTTGCAGTAAGACTCCCAGCACGCGCATACAGGTTCTCTTTCTGTTTCATTAATCTTCCTGTCCTTGCAAGGGGCAAGTTCTTGGATGCTACATTGTTAATTTACTATCTGTATTCCCCGATTAGGGCTACAGCTCGTTGACTTTCCCACCATATAAATTGAAATAAGAAATGTTTTCAACTGGGAGAAGTGCTCTCTCTGCAACAGAGAATCATTCTTATTAAAAGAAAGATGAAATTATTTAAATTTAGGATTCATGTTACCACACAGGTACTAACTAATAACTTATTCAGAACATTTTTATGAAAAATAACAAAGAAAAAATAAAGCAAAATAAATAAAAGCAGTTTAGTTATATGAGAGAATTTACATCACTGTGCGACTAGATATGCTGTTGTCAGTACTGACATTATGTGGTGCTGTGGCATATGATATGACCAAACTGTAAACAACTTTTAGCATTTTTTCCCCCTTTAAAGGATTTTACAATATGGTCTTTCATCAGTCCAAATCCTTTCAATTTTCCTGGAAGATGCTGGCCCTCTGAAGTTTCCATTTACAGCAGCAGTTAATGCCTCTTTCACACATAAGTTTACAGCTTTGTTTGCAGTTAGATACCAAGTCTCAGCATCAACATTCTCTTCCAAACATGCGTGTCCTTGAATATTCAAATTCAGTATTTAGACATAATACTTGTCCAGAACTGGGCACCACTGAAAAGAGCTGTTTCTGTCTTTCTGCACCCTCCCTTCATGTATTCACACTGGAGATATTCTCGTGAGCTACTCTGCAGGCTGAGCAGTCCCAGTCTCAGCCTTTCTTACAGGAGAGATGCTCCAGTTCCTTCTTCACCTTCAAGGCCATTTGCTCAACACAGCCTTCCAGATGTAGACTCACCAGTGCTCATGTTAATATCACTCTCCTTAGCTTTGAAATGAAACCCCACAACTTCACTGTTACTTGGTGGAGGTACCGTGGTACAAGAGACACTTCAGCATAACTTATTCCACCTGTGTGTATGGATATGCTGTTACTACACCATAAGCACTTGAGACAGATGATTTCTAACACAGTCCAGAACTGCAGCAGTGTGCCAGGGCTGCACTCCCCTGACAATGGCCCACACGGAGACGCCCAAATCACAGGGTGCCAGAAAGAAGTTAGGTTGGCTCAGCTCATCGTCCTGTTGAGTCCTCCCTGTCACACAACCAGAAGCACGTGCCAACAAACAGAGCTGCAAGCTTTCTTATCACTTGACTAATACACCTTTGGTTGAGGGACAGGCTAGTTCCAGGATCAGGTGATCTAATGCATGTTTGCACATGCTGTCGTAAGTGCAGTCATCCGCTCCGCATGTGGTGCTGGCATGCCTGCATCCACGTTACCTGGTACACGCTTTGTAGCAAAGGGAAGCACCAATAATTTATGACCCGCTCTGCTGAAACGATGGACAGCCCAGATACTGCCCGAGATCCTGGGGCACGCCCCAGAGATTTGTTCACTGGGAAATGCAACCTGCTGCAGAGCACCTGCTTCAGCAGCAGGGTTGGACTCCATGATCCCAGAGGTCCCCTCCAGCCCCTACAGCTACTGTGCAACAACGCACGTTCAGAAAAAAGTGACCTTGGTGAAGCAACTGTTTTCTCAACAAGGCACACGCTCAAGTTCTCAAGCACAGAGGCCAGAAATGACAGCATTTTGGCTAACTGCAACAAAGACATTTCCCTTGCTCTCATCGAGGCCTTGTACCCAGCCAGGCCTATCTCATCCCACCTTCACAAGGCTTCTTCCACTGCACAGTAGGTTTGAACAGGCTCTGAGCCCAATGGCTTCACCTGCACCTGCCAAGCTCATCAGCTGAAGTCCATCTGCTGAATTTCTCTAGGTTATTAAAGAAATTAATTAGCACCATTACCTGATCCTGGCTTAGGGTAGGAAGGCAAAGCCTACGCAGCAGTGAGCTCCTCAGCACTCTGAGGCCTGTACGCTTTCTCTGTGTGCCTCCATCACTACTTTCCAAATTAACACCCAAGTTCCACCCCCATGACTACACTGACAGCAACAGCAGTCACCTCTGCTGCTGCAGACTTTCACAAGCAGGCATACAGGTTCTTGTTAATCACTGCTGAATTTGCACTGCCAATGGTGCTGACTATATTGACAAGTTGCATTTTGTAGCTGAGAATTTGCTCTATCAAAAAGCATTATTGTGTTCTTTGTGTCTGTTGCAGTTTCCATGGAAATAAATAGGAAGCATTACTTCTGGAGCGACCTAAGTATCATGCTTAAATAAACTGCAAATGAAACAAAAGTCTCTCTTACTTGATACATAAATACAGTGTTTTCAGAAGTACAGTTACCCATCACATACAGACCACAGCCGTGTGCTGATGAGCACCAGAACGCAATCTGCCAAGACTTCGGCAGTTTTCTTTATTAAGCCTACACTGTACTGTGCAATCAGGCAAATGGGTCAGTAATGAACAGTAATTAGACCAGTTATAATCCCATTTGCAGGAAAAAAATATCAGTTTAGGATACTACAGAACGGTAATTACTCTGGAACAGATTTTTAAAATCCATTCAGATACTACTATTGACATTATTTCCCCAATTTCTGCATGTATCAATCTACATACAAAGACACGTACGTGAAAGCTCAACAGCCATGATAGTCAAATATGTTTTTGCTTAAAAACATTTTTACAACCTATTACTTGTCACACAAAGGGCTATTTTCCCCCTCAATGCACACACAAGTCTGACTACCCAAAATTAAGCTCTTATTTCAGACTTAAAACACTTAGCAGCTTCACTGAGTCTTGTGGGTATAGCAATTCCAAAATCCCATACAAAGAGCTTTACAGAAACCACAGGGTATAACATCTATTAGCTTCCAATGAAAGTGCCTAGATTCTTCTGTGACGGCAGTATTGAGGATAAAACTCAACTGCATATGCAGTTCTTACTTCACTTGCCACAATAGTTTATAAAATCAGTATCATAAAGTCGGTTCAGTTCTGCGCTCATCTCAGTAGAGCCGATCAGTAGGAAGAGCAAATGTCTTTCTTTCTAAAGAGATGCAAACATTTTTTGATTCCGTGCAGTCCTTTTTCCTTTTTGGCAAATATCCGTTTCCTTCCAGCACACTGTCAAACTAAATATATTCTCACAAAGTATGGATGTTTAGGATATTTATCTGGTACCTAATGGGTGCCTACTGTACTCCACTGCCCACAGAATATACGAATTCGTCCATATGCCAAAGCATGTTTTTCCGAGTAAGATGTATCTGTGATCATGTTACATGGACTATAGGTAATTTAAGTATCACATGAAATTAACAACATGCACTGTAGTCAGGAGAGTTTTCATAAGCACCTGACTTCAGCTTAACTTGCAAGTGCTCATTAGTGTAATTGTGCTTTGGAGCCAATTGAGGAAATAGTCACTTAATGATTTTACGTGACGCTTTTTTAGCTTCTACTCTAGATAGAAGCAGTGAACCAGAAGTAACTTCTTTACTGTAACGGTGATTAAGGTTACCCAGAGAGGCTGTAGAGTCTCCTTCTATGGAGATACTTAAGACCCATCTGGACACCTACCTGTGCAACCTGTTGTAGGGTCCCTGCTTTAGCAGGGGGGTTGGGCTTGATGATCTCTTGAGGTCCCTTCTAACCCCTGCAATTCTGTGAACTTTCAAACACTAAATTATTTAACGCTAAATAATTTACAGTAGATGAATAATGATTGTTTGAGAGAATAACAGTGCTACCAATACTTTCTAAACACTTTTTTATGCTGATTTAGTACCCAACTTAACCATTTCCATCAATATTAACACACAATCACAGTACATCCTAAGCTGTAAGGGACCCTTGTGGACCACAGAGCCCAGCTCGACTCCACACAGCACCAAAATATCTACATCTGAGAATAGTGTGCAAACGCTCCTTGAGCTCCAGCAGCTCAGGGCTGTAACTGCTGCCGCGAGGAGCCCATCCACGCCCGCTGCCCCCAGCTGAGGAACAGGAGGGAGCTGCAGGCCACCATGAAGCCACCAGTGTCATCCTCGCTGGGCTGAACAAACTCAAGGGCCAGTCCAGTCCTCATACGCCTTGCTCTTCAGACCCTTCCCACTTTTGCAGCCCTCCCTTGGACTCTACTAGTTTTGTGTCCTCCCGATATCATGGTGCATGAAACTGCCCACAGTATTACGCAAACTGTGCTGACACCACTCTGTGCAAAACTGCTCATACTATCATAGGCCAGGTGCAGAAACTCTTGAATTAAGTCTAAAAGCTTTCTGTTCTGTGTAAATCACTGAAAGCAATCATTACCTGGATAAGCCAGGTTTGCTTTACAACCAACTGAGCTCTGAACAATTTATACTGTGAAAGATTCAGCAAAAAGAAAGAGGAAGAATAAGGAAAATGCCAAGTAAGTTATTTTCATGCACTTGCTACTTAGTCGTATAATCCTGAGATAGTTATTACACTGCACACATGCACATACTAAATGACAAACACATTAAATGACTTTCTTGAAGCCACATGCTGATGGATTTCTTGCTCTTGTTTTTTTCTTTTCTACAGGTTTTTTTTTTTTTTGTATTTTTGTTACAATTAATCTTCAGAGGAAATCACTAAAAGGAAGCAAAATTAATATTCACTGGCTTGTGGTAATCTTTTCCAGAATTAATTTTAAATCCATAGCAACAGATCATTATAGCATTATCACTTTCTTTTTTTTTAAGGGTTTTTTGGGATTTGGTTGGTATTTGCTTTTTTTCCTCCCCTCAAACGAGGCTGACTCACATTGTACAGAAACCTGTATCCACTCAAACTGAACACCTGCTTCGCACAAACTGAAAGCAGCATTATTAATAATGCAGGGTGGCTTTATCAAGGGCAAAGAATAGTAAGCAGTTCTACCCTTGAATCCAAGCATATCCTCTAATGTGGTATTGATGCGTGGGCAAATCCCTGTTGACATGTGTTACATAGAAATCAATTAAGTACTCTTTCCAGCTTTTCTTCTCATAGGTTGCAATAGATCGTTCATGAAAGCAACTGGATGGTAAGATTTAAAAACAATATAATTTTTTTCTACTTTTAAAAGCCAACAGACTGCTACAGAGAATGACTCAGGACATTTTTGAAATTTAATTAATAAAATAAACTTGCTACAGATTTATTTCTTATCTCATTGTTCTATCTTGAATACAAATGATTTTTAAAAAGAATCACAATAACAAACACTTTGGCACTCAGTTTGAACACTCTTGCCCTCGCAGAGGTACTGCAAGTGAATGAAAGGAACGCTCCTTTGGAAAAGCAGTTAATTTAAACCCACGAGGCAGCTTTGCTTTTACAGTGTCTGTAGCATCAGGCATCTTACATACCATTAGTTTTTATCCAATTCCAGATAGATTACAGGTGCGATCTACCACAGTGACTGACTGCTGTTGTCACTGTTAATGAGAGCAGCAAGGAAGATTTGAGGAATTTCTGCACAGACTTTGTGAAATATTTTCACCCACAGCACACACGTGGTGTCCACTCTGCTTCTGCTGAGGAAATGTTAGAACTCTGTTCCAGTGAGAGCAAGGTCAAGATGCCTTTTCGTGTGTGCTTTCACCCAAACTCCATTACCATTTCTCACATACTCAAAATTATCAAAATCCCCCAATTAGGGATATTTTGTATTAAAACAGTACGTTCTAATTAGACAAAAAAACAATCCACTTGCCTTTCTTAAATTTGTGTATGGGAAGTTTCTTCAGCTGATCCTTCCTCAACCGATTCCTTCTTGCCCTGTGTCTGTCTTGCACAAATTTTGTGATCTGGAAACATGAGACACAAGGAAGACAGTGTGAATGGTAAGTTAGAACAAAAGAACAGTAAAGGTTTTGACTTGAGAGCCTTTGTCAAAAAAGGAACTGACACTCAAGCTGAGTCACCTTTTCTCTCATCTCAAGGATGAAGACAAACAAAGCCTAAAGGACATCTTTGATTACCACAGCACTCGAAAGGGAATATACAGAAGTTTCTTTGGAAGAGAAGAAATAAGAATAATATTCTCTCCATAAAATAGTGGCTATTACTGCAACCTCCTACTGAGGTATAGTGGCATAGAGGCACAATTCAGGGCTAAATAAAATTTATTAAGCTTGACTAGTTTTGCTAACAGCAGTTTTAAATTATGATGAGTTCCTTAGAGGATTATTCCCTCGTTCATCAGTCCTGGTTTTACACTGTAGCCTGGGGAACAGGATAGAGATTTACTTCAAGCCATAGACTCTCTCTGTCTTCAGCCATACTGAAGATTGTTTCCATTTTCTTAGTAGTCCTTAATATCATTTCCATTCAGTTTCTAATCCTGACAAGTTACATGACTTCGTTTTTCAAATATGACCAAAAAAAAAGTGTCCTTAACCAAGGCAAACACACTGACAAGTGGCTAAACCATGGCTGACAGCAGCACAGCGTGAACATTAATATTACGGAAATGTAATTGTTTTCATTTAGAGAAAGAAAAAAAGAAGTCCAGCTCTTAAGTTCTTAAAAGCTAAATTTAAGAGAATCTGTATCTATGGCTTCTGCTCAAAGAAATTATTTATGCCCTGAATGCAAACACTTTAGAAATTTATCTCATCCACGTCACATGTTTAATATTGCATCTTGTTACAGTCAGAAAGATCAACACAACGGAACAGTAATGTATGAGATGTTCTGACAAAGGGACTAATGCAACAGAAAGGTGCTAGAAGGAGAAAAGGACTGCTTACCCACCTCCAAAGATCTAGGCTCACAGTGTAAAACTCCACAAAGGAGGGATCTCCAGAGAGAGCTCCTTCCCCAGTGGCAGTCAGCCCTTAAATGGGGTCTAAGAGCCGTGCAGCCAGGCTGCAGCCCTTCCACTCACACCACTGAACTGCCTTCACCTGAGCTCCCAGGGCTCACCAAGTCCTTTCCCCAGGTGCTCCATCAGTGGTTCAGGTGGGGACTCAGCAGTTACCATACACATCTGCTGTGGCAAACTGCTATTTTTGTGGTGAGTGGAGCACCTGCAGTTCTAAAGATCAATCTTTTTGGGATAATGAGGAATGGTTGAGGTCAGAAGGGCAGTGAAAACACTGGTGGATTTTATATTTTCTCTAATTGATCACTTCTCCATGGTTTTTTGAGAGCTGCCACGATTTTAACTCCAAATGTGCTCATGAATTTCAACTAAATACACAACTGATAGCATAAACAACACTAACACAGAAAGACATTTCAAGAAAATTTCACGGAGCAATTGATGCATTATTTTTTATCAAAAGAAAAAAAATCTCGCAATTTGGTCAGAGATTATAGAACCACAGAATCACAAAGGTTGGAAAGGACCTCCAAGGTCACTCAGTCCAACCATCCACCGATCACCAATATTTCCCCACTAAACTGTGTCCCTCAGTACCACACCTAAATGTTTATTGAACACTTCCAGGGACGGTGACTCCACCACCTCCTGTGCAGCCCGATCCAGCACTTGACCACTCCTTCAGAGAAGAAATTTTTTTCCTAATACCTAACCTGAACCTCCTAGGCACAACTTGAAGCCATTCGCTCTCATCCTACTGCCTGTTACGTGGGAGATGAGGCCAACCCCCACAATACCACAACCTCCTTTCAGGGAGCAGCAGAGAGCTGTAAGGTCTCCCTTGAGCTTCCTCTTCTCCAGACGAAACAATCCCAGTTCCCTCAGCTGCTCCTCTCAAGACTCGTGCTCCAGACCCCTCACAGCTTCACTGCTCTTCTCTGGACACACTGAAGGCCTCAGTGTCTTTCTTATAGCGAGGGACTTAATGCTGAACATGGTACTCAAGGTACTCCACTGTCAAGTACAGGGGGATGATCACCTCCCTGCTCCTGCTGGCAGCATGCCCAATTGAGAACCTCTGTAGGTAGCATATATATTGTAAGATATATACTATATACTGTAATAGGCTCTGAGCTTGCTGGCTATTACTGTACCTGTGTGAAAAACCAGTGCGAGACCTGTGTTGTGGATCAGTGAGACTAATATTAATTAAGCAACACCAGGCTGGTGAAGTGGGACATGTTCTCAGTGTATGAGAATGCACACTGTTCTTTGTGGAGTGAAAAGGGAAAAGCTTATGCAGTGATAAGAGTATCAGTGAGGACAGTTCTTTGTAAGCTGTTGCACAGTAGGTAGAACCTCCTGATGTCTCCTGACTTTCCTTTCCCAAAAGTCTCTGTTTATCATACTAACAATAATAAAGAATTATAGGTAACAGCAGTACAGTTATATACAGCACACACAGCTTTCACTGTTCCTTTACTGTGTCACTTAATTTAACTTCAATAAGTGACAATTCTGTGACAATCTGTTTGTAAGAAAGGATGTTACTAAATAGAGCAACTTACCATAAATATGACAATGAGAATAAGGCAGATCCCTACTATTATTAGAAAAGGGATTAAGTAGTACTCCAAAGGAAGACTGAACTCTGGGATCAACACAACGTGGCCACTGTAGAGAGAAAGATAACAGTTTCTAGAAATGTTAGAAAATAATAAACTGTGAATTAAAGAATAAATACAATGAAAAAACAACAACCACCAGGATTAGCACATGATTCAGTGCAATCAATAGCAAATCGAGCCACGGGATAACTTACCCCTTTTCATACGTAAATTCTTCTTTAAGAGAATTGGCTGATGCTTCCCCAATGAAGACAGAAGGAATGTCTATCTTCTTTAAAATTTCAACTGTATAAAAAGGAGAATAATAAAACCACTATTGTAGACACTGTGGGCACTCTTAAGATGTTAAGACTCAAACACTATGACATTCTCACAACATGAGGATACATTTTAACGTAATAACACAGACTGATGCACATGTATGCTAAATTTTTATGTCATATAAGCATATTTTTCCTACTGAATAATTTACAGGCATTACTGCAGGTATATAAATCAAGATTATTAATTGCATTTAAAGGGAGCATAAAAAAAGTATTCCGACAAGAACAGGCATCGGAGTATGTTTAACTAGAGCATTAGTGCTTACTGAGTCATGTTACATATCATCCAAAATTTCAGGCAACTTATACTTTACGATCTGGTATGTACATTTTAGTCACTTTCTTTCATTCTTTTCACCCTAACCATTAACACACACATTGGAAAGGTCAAAAAGCAGAACAAATTTCACATCTTTACTTCAGCTTCAAGAAACCAAATGGAAGCGTCTTTTCCTTTTCCAGTTACTAATGAAGATTAATAGTAAACTTAGAGGATGAAACTCAAATGAAAAATTATCAAAAGGTCAAGTCCCTATTCTAGAAAATTTATTTCCTTGGCTTCAATTTATGCTTATCTGCACCTCTAAGTCAACATCAAAGTATTCAGGTTCCACAAGCAAAAGCACACATCGCTCTATGTCTCTCCACACTGCTCAAGTGCCTATTTGGTGTATCTTGTTCTACAGTTGACTTCAGAGTGAGACCCGAAAATAAGTTTCACATGGGTTGAGAACTCATTAAAACCACATTCACATAGCTTTCTGGACTACTCTGGACTACTTCCACTTAGTTTGCTGACTGCTAATTTCCTAGTTTGCCCAGTGGTGTTTCTACTTTGAAAGAGTTTTGATTCTTCCCATTTACATTCTTGCTACACATTTGATAGCCTTCAAAAATCGGACAAAATAAACTCCTTAGAGAAAATCAGAACAGTGGGTCAGACAAAAAACACATACCATAAAACCAAAACATCATTTTGACTACAGAGTACAACAATGTTCTGAGGAGAACCACTCCAAGAAAGGTTAAGTCAGAACAGCTAGTAACAGCACAAGCTTTCCAATTTAATCAGGAGGGCTTTAAACTACAATTGTCAGGGCAGGGCTCCTCAAATCATCCCACGTTGAGGCTGATGACAGCGATGGATGCCCTGGGCCTGGAGTTGGATCACAGGCCAGTAAGACAGCACCAAAGATGCAGGATAAGGGAACTCCAATTGGTAAATCAGCCTCAATGGGAAACCATCTCAAATGTCTGTACATCAACGCATGGAGGATGGGAAACAAGCAAGAAGAGTCGCAGGCGTGCATGTGCTTACAAGGCTTTGATGTCATTGGCATCATTGATGTGTGGGGGGATGGCTCTCATGACTGGAACGTAGGAATGGACAGGTATGAACTGCTTAGGAAAAACAGGCAGGGGAAAAAGGGGAGGAGGTGTTGCCCACTACATCAATCAGCTGGAGTCCATGGAGTTCCACCTAGGGATAGATGAGGAGCTTATGGCTTAGGGCTAAAGGGAAAGCAGAGGAAGGAAATGTTGTGGTGGGAGTCTGTTACAGGCCACCCGACCAGGAAGACCGAGTGGATGAGGCCCTCTGTAGACGGATAGGAGCAGCTTCATGTTCACAAAACAGTCTTCCTTGGGGATTTCAGTCACCCCAGTATCTGTTGAAGGGACAACACAGCAGGGCACCAGAAATTTTAGGGGTTCCTGGAACACGTTGATAATTTCCTCTTCCAAGTGGTACAGAAACCTATATGAAAAGTTGCTATGCTGAACTCTGTCTTCACAATGAGGAGGGGATGTTGAGTAACGTGAAGCTAAAGGGCAGCCTTGGTTGCAAAATGGGGAAGATCAAGATCCTTTGGGCATCAAAGAAGCACGGCAAGCTTGTTATTCTGGACTTCATGAGAGCGGACTTTGAACTCTTCAGGGAACAGCTTGGCAGGGTGACACATAACAAAGCCCTGGAGGGAAGAGGGGCCCAAGAAAGTTGGTCAGTATTTAAGGACAATCTCCTCCATGTCCAGAATCAGTGCATCCTGAGAAAAAGAAAGGCAGGCAAGAATGTCAAGAGGCCTCCATAGATCAACAAAGAGCTCTTGGACTTACTGACACACAAAAAGAAAGTCTATAGGGAATAGGTTATCTGGGAGGATTACAAAGAAGCTGTCTGCAGGCAGGGATCAGGTTTGGAAAGCTAAAACACACATAGAATTAAATCTAGCCAGGCGCATAAAGGGGAACAAGAAGAAATTCTGCAGGTGCATCAGTGATAAATGGAAGGCTAGGGAAGACGTGGGCCCTCTCTGGAAGGAAACCGGAAACCTGGTCGCAAGGGATGCAGAGAAAGCTGAGGCGTTCTATGACTTCTTTGCTTCAGTCTTCACCAGCAAGGGCTCTTGCCACACCACCCAAGCTGCAGAAAGCAAAGGTAAGAACTTAGAGAAGGAAGATCTGCCAGCTTTAAGCGAAGATCAGGTTTGAGATCATTTACATAACCTGAAGGTGCACAAGTCCATGAGACCCAATGAAATCCATCCATAGGTTCTGAGGGACCTGGCAGACGCAGCTGCCAAGCTACTACCAATTATATTTGAAAGATCATGGTAGTCTGGTGAGGTTCTTAATGATTAGAAAAGGAGAAACATAACGCCCATTTTCAAGAAGAAAAAAAAAAAAAAGATCCACGGAACTACAGGCCAGTCAGTCTCACCTCTGTGCCTGGAAAGATCACGGAGAGGATCCTCCTGAAGGCCCTGCTAGTGGGATGTGTCCCTGCCTATAGTGAAGGGCTGGAACTAATGATCTTGAAACATCCCTTCCAACCAATTCTATGATTGTATGATAAAACCGAAAAATTGAAAAATACATACGTGCAATATGTATTTCATATAAAATAAGAATCCATTTGCTCAAGGAATAGAAAAATACATGCAGTGGTACAAGAGCAAAATGAAACAAGTAAATAGTCATATTTTGAAATAGGAGTTCTTTCCAGGAGTACAGGGCTTTTTTTGGGTTTGCTGCTTTTGCTATTATCCACATCAATCACATAAACCTATCTCATAAATCAAACCATTTAACTCAGAACAGTTGAACTATAAATTAAAGGAAAACAAAAGACACAGTCAAGAGAACATACAAACTTAACATCACAAATAACACATAAGAACACGTATGTTCTTACCCGGACAGTTCTTATTTTAAAGCATTCAATGCAGGAACATTTTTTGTTTTGGTGGTTGTTACTTTTAATGTATGTTTTTGACTATTTGTTGGGGCTCATTTGTTGTTATTGCTTTTTAAGTCACAGTTCATCGTAATACTTTGAACAGTAAAACTCATGTAATACTGTACACTCTGGTAGGTGAAATGATTTTCAAACAGGAGAGAAGAAGTGATACCTGTACTTACTGTCGTTGGATCCCATGCTTATGAGGTCATCAGAATCAACATTGTGAACTATAGCTGCCTTGTATCCAGCTCTCTGCGCGTTTAAAACCTGTAGGCCATACAACGTATTTGTTAGTAAGAACTGTACTTCAGAATACACCAGGTATATTTGCAGGAAGCTATAAACGTTAACAGAATTTTGTTTTCCCTTATAAAACAAGTATCACCTTGAAAATAAAATCATCCTCGTTACACAGAGCCCCAAAGAAACAAACACTAATTGTGCACTAGAACTCAAGAATTAACTCATTTTTAGAATACATATTAATATGATGATACAGATTCAGGAAATGGTTTTTTATTGCATGGTAACTTTCCACTACAAGAAAACAGCAATCAACTCTACCCAACAATTACATTCTTCAGAGTGCCATCTGCATAGTAATATTACCAGCAAATGCAGACACCTTGAGGAATTACACTATTTTTATACATATAAATACATACTTATATAAACTGATATATATGTATCAGCTTTAGGTGTAAACATAAACAGTGGTTGGATTTTGCCCAGTACTATGATGCAACGTTTCACAATGTATTTGCTGGCCTTTGTGCCTAAAGAGGAATAGTTTTAATATACTGAGATATCATTTACTTAAATGACATAAAAACCAAGACCACTCTAAGAAAGTATGCAGCACAACTTCCAGCTTACACTGCTAAATCTTTTCTACATATGTAGAAAACATGCAGTGATCCCTATAAGAAGTCAACAGCACATTTCAAGATCCTCAGTCCAGACAGTAAGCGCAGGCTTGGGAAAATTTTTAGAGAAAATAACTGCTGGAGTTCAAAGCTCAGTACAACCCTACCAACGAGCTCATTCCAGTTCCGATCCCCAACACAAACAGCCATAAATATCAGGTATTCAGCTGAGGAGACAAACTCCCAAAGGCTTTAAATTGCTTCCACTTGCTTCCAGACTACTGCTATCCTACTGACACATGACTTCTCCTGTAAGAAATCACTAGATGTGAAGAGAGGATTGGGAGATCGTTTTCGACCCAGTAAAAATTCATACACAACAAAAACCAAAGGAACAGTTATGCCTCTTTATTTGTAGCTTTAAATAAATAAAGAGTAATGGAGCTTGAAAATAAACTCACGTTTTTATTAAAATCCACATCATGCCAATCTAAGAGCTGGCATGTGATGTAGCTCACATCTCAGCACGTGCACTACTTCCTGCCACAAATATCAGAGCTAAATGCTGTAATACGTTTGAAATTATATAATGCAATACTGCAACGACATCAACAACAGAATCTCTCAAAATTCTGCGCAATAAGATGTGATTCTCCTTTGTTTAACATCAGAGAGAAAAAGCTGAGGGTAGAGTCAAAATGCTGTCTTGAAATCAATTAAGGAAGTTGTTTCTAACTAACAAGCACTTGCTTTTCTGATTAAAAGTGTACTTCGCTACAAAGTTTCTGACCTGTTCCATTAACACCTTCAGCATTAATATCGTCTCATCAATTTAGGGGCACGGCAAAGACAACGTGTAAAAGGCACATAATCATTAGCACTACCTTTTGCCAGTAAGCCATGCAGATGTACTGTGACAAGATTAGAAGTATAGAATACACGCTATTCCAGAGCTTGATGTAAGCTAGATAACATGAGCACTGAAACTGTACCTACTGTGGAACCTACCATCTGGGGAGAACTTTAAACACAGTTGTCACATAACTAAATATATTACATAGCAGTGAGTATGTTTGGATCTCCTTTTCATTCATGAAAGTCAAAACCAAACTGAACCATCCTGCCTTTCTTAATGCATAGTTTTTTGCCCCATACATATTAGATTAATTTTCAAGAAAACGTTATACTCTAGCCAAACACAAATCATTCTAATTTTGTATCTTTAAAATAACATACAGAATACTCCCCTTCTTAATATTATAAATATTTTACAATATCAAGCTGTTCTACCTACTAAAATAATTCCCATCCTACCACTCATGAACAAGTGCCTGTTTTTGCCTGGCACTGTTTCCTACTCCCATCAACTGTGACCCTATCATTGTTCACTGAGAGCTGCAAGAAGGTCCAGCTATAAAAACAAGAACAAAACATTAAAACTGCTTACAGATTTTAGGTCACATCAGTTTTCTAACCTCCCCTGTGACCCCTGGCTACTGGCACAAGAAAAGGCAGCAAAGAAGGAAAACCACCTTTTTACACTGACCGATAGAACGAGGTAGAACGGTTTTAAATTAAGAGACAAGATTCAGGTCAGATGTCAGGAGGAAATTTTTCATTGAGAGGGCAGTGAGACCCTGGCACTGCAGCCCAGGGACGCTGTGAGTGCCTCATCCCTGGAGGTGCTCAGGCTGGATGGGGCACTGGGCAGCCGAAGCTGGTGGGGGGCTGCCAGGCCATGGAAGAGGTGGGGCCAGGACAGACTGTCAGGTCCCTTCCAACCCAACCACTCTGTGATTCTATGATTTCCCTTCAAGAAAAGTAAATACTGCTAATGGATGCTTTATATGACAAAACTGCAGCACCAGTCACCTTTATTTGCCACACATGCTGGCTCATAAACAAGTAATCTTAAGCTAAATCATAACATAAGGCTTTATTTGCCTTAGATCTTTTGTTTGCACAAGAATAAAATTCTCCCTCCCTTTCACACCAGTATCGACCCTATTAACTATACTTATTTTTCTAAGCAACACCAAATTCTTAGAAAAATAAATACAAAACATACATATGTATATTACCTTGATATCGAAGTTGCACTCAAGCCTTCGAATTAACACAATAAAAGCAGTGGACGAGTTGTCCCTCAGTGGAGGGGGGGCTATAGGCTCACATGCATTCTCTGGTTTTGAATTTATTAGGAATCCCTGAAAAACAGTAATGGAATAATGTCAGCTTTGTGTCTCTTTAGCTGAACTAAACAGTTCTCAGACAAATATAAGGAAAGAAAACAGTATTTTCAAATAATAGCCAAGCAAATTCTTACTATCAGCTTAGTTCTACCACTGTGAAATTTCTGCTACATCTCTATTAATTTTTATTTATCAGAATCTTTCTACCTATAATAAAAAATATTGAAATCTGGAAAATCTGAAAGTTAAGAAAAGTTTTTCCACTTATTTCAGCTGAAGTTCATAACTTGGAGTTTGCAGTACAACCCTGTACAAAAAGGACCGTATGCACTACATCAACATTGTGGAACTACTGTCCTAAGACATACTCTGAATTATAAAACTGAAATGTAGAAGAATTAACACTGGTTGTGTATAGAGAGAAAAATCCATGATAACAAAATGAGCACTGCATGAAAATGTTAATGTTACCTGTACACAGAAAGTCTGATCAAATCTGGTCATGCAAACCATTACTCCCCATATCAATTACACTTTAAGTGCCACATGTGTGGAACTCCCCTTTGAATAAAGCTCACTCATCACCTTCTATTTGAGAGGAAAAAAAAGGGCAGTCCAGTCTCAAGCACAGTTATATCTCAGATATGCATCTGTAGAAAGCTGTGGACCAAACTTCCAAAAAAAAAATCTGAGGATGCAGACACAAACTCAAACTGTCACAGGTCAATTCTGCAAGGGAATTATCCATGGGTGTCATCACAGCCCAAGGCCCATGCAAGATAGTTTAATTTAGTCTGCAATGATAGTCAAAATGCATAGGAATGTGTTGCACTTGAACTCATTTTTACTTCTACACAGGTGACCACGTCTGTCTTAGTTAAGGTCTAATAGTTAAAAAGGTTAGAGCCCAAGCTCCTTACAGCTATTTCTGATGTATTACATTGGTTCACTCCTAGGGCAATCACTTAATCGCTGTGCTTCTCAGTTCAGTCAGTAAACAATACCAGCTTTACCTACGTTTCTCCCCATAACAAATCTTGCTAGACATGAAAAGAAAGTCTTGCTGAAGCTTCATTTGCAAACAAATTCCTACTGTTAGACAAATTCTTACATTAGTTTATTCTTCACTGTGATAGGACACCATGCAGTCAAAAAGGAGTCCAGGCTTGTATGACCACATCAGCTTCATCCTTGTCTATTTTTTAACTCACAAGCATCGCAACACCAACGATGTCTCACAGCCAAATTTTAAGGCCTTCCATGTCACAGACAGAAGGAAACGGAAAGCAGTTCTCTGCCCTCATCTGCTATTCACCATCTCCACAAGCACACAAATTATAGCAATTCCCCTTCACTGGAACTGGGAAGATTGCGTGCGCAAATGTTTATGGCTTAGAACTCCCACACAAAATAAATGCAAATACATCTCAATCAGAAATATTTACTCATACACTGTTAAAAGCAACAGCCAAACAAGGTCCTGCATTGAGCCTGACCCTCTGCAGCCACTTCTGTAATAATTAATCAAAATAATGAAGGGTAAACTTTGTGTAAGAATTAAACTGTTTGGATGGCTATGCTAAACTGCCTTTCAAGATGATAACTGCAAGTACAGAACAACCAAAAGGAAAGTTTATCTGAAATGAACAGCCTTACCAATGCTGACTGTCAGAATGTGATCCTACAGAAGGTAAATGGTTCACATCACTGCAAAGATACTTTTATCAGGCAAGCAGAAAACATGCAGCATAAGCATTTTCCTGGAATTGAAAAAGCTTCAGCTACAAAATCTCAACCATAAACTTCCTCAATAATCCTCAGAGGATAACTTACTTACTACCTCCTCTATTTTATTTTATTCAGATAAAAGTGAGGGGTTTTTTTTCCCACATCAGTTACTTACTCCTGCCATTAGAATGGATGGATGTCTACTACCACAGCCATCCAGAAAAAGCAGAACTTGTAGCTTTCATAGGCAGTGATGAAAAGACATTCGTTCTCCCTCCCTCATAAACAGTCCCCTTCCACTTCATCTTCAGCAAGATCTACTTACTGTGAATTTCATTCATCTACACACCTTACATTTGAAATGTGTCAACTACAGTAGACATGCAGAACAGGACATGATTTGTGGTTTTATTTGTTTATAGAATACCTTCAGGCCTTCTGCTGGCAGTCTGTAGCCAAATCTGGCAGGCAGATCATCAAAGGTCTGGGTTCCATTTTCGAAGTTATACTACAAGAAATAAATTTTAAAGAAAATTCAGGTTTGCAACAGGATGGAGCCCTGGGCAGCCTGGTCTAGCATTAGGTCTAGAGGATGGTGGCCCTGCCTGTGACAGAGGGGTCGGAACTTGATCCTTGGGGTCCCTTCCAACCCAAGCCGTTCCATGATTCTATTTGTACTTACTCTTGTTCATAAACAAATTTTTTTTTTTTAAAGATGAAAATATTTATCAGAGATAGGACCTTCTGAAAGCACATCAATGAAGCCATAAAGTTACTTTTCCACTGGACTTTCACTCACACAGCAACTTCATTCTTTTCTCATCCAGTTGTCAAAACAAGGAATTATTTAGTAAGTAATAAACCTGGGCATTAAATCTCCGTCTACAACTCAAATATCACCATGTTTGCAAAACAGAAATCTCAACAGCTCTACAGTTTTCTTCTACGCAAACAATGAGCTTTCAACTTCCAAACAGAGGAATACTGTAAAGACCTTCAGTCAGTGGAAGCTTTGTTTCCTCCTTCCTCGTGACATCCTTCATAGCTGTATGAGTTGGTTAGCAATGGAGAATCCAGACAATAAAAAGTAAAGAACATACATAAGCTGAAATCTCTTCTCAATATAAGCAAAATAAATAAATGAACAAAATTAGTTTCCTGGAAAAGCTGTGAATTCTACAGTAACTGCTTATTATATCATAAAACTGTTACACATGATAGTCAAGAAAGAATCACGATTACCTCGGGAGAAGGTATTTCACTAAGATTTAGACATGGGAACTCTAATTAAAATTAAAAAAAAAAAAAACCACTATCATGATCTACCTTAATTCTTTCAAAAGGAAAAGATTTCAAAGAAGCTCCCTTTCCACAGACTTTACTAAAGTGGAAGGGGAAAAGGTAGCAATGGAGCTTAGCTCAAAGGACAGGCACTTGTTTTGTGTAATCAATCCACTTCTACAACCTCTCCCCCTGATCTTCCATCCTGAAATTAGGCAGCACAGCTCTGTGCCAGTGAGCTGTCCTCACCATTCACTCACTACCTCCAAAGTGCTCTTCCTGAGCTCACGTCATGCATGCTATCCCCTGAATTAATCACAAGTTTCAATTTAAGCTAAGAGGCAGATAAAAACATACTTATTTTTATCCCCCGTGAGAACAAAGCAGCATAAACACAAACCTAAACCAGTAAAGAAAGAATTTCTTTGCTAGGCAGACCAAAAGATTTGCCTGGAACTTTACCCTTCAGACAATCATTAACCCAAGAAGTCTTTCAGAATCATAACTTATCTGTATGCCTTCAATTCTCCTGAGCATTTTACCGTCTCCTTTTCGAACAGCACAGTTTTAACAGGTATCTGCTTCATCCCCTCAAATCCTGTTTAACAGACATTCTCAAAATAGATCAGTCATTACCCAAATATCCCAGAATAAACCCATTTCTTTTTTTGATTGAATTATTTTAGAATAGTGCATGCTGAAGCTTAAACAGAGAAATTAAAGTAAGCTTCAAAATATTTTTTCTAAGATAGGAAGTAGCAAGCACAAAAATAAATTTTATTATGAACAGAGGAAATGTGTGTAAATTAGAAAGAAAGGGGGAAAGAAAGATCAAGTCTGCGGTAGAAATCAAGTTTAACATTTCACTGCAGAATGTCAGTGTCACAACAGCAGTTATCTGCACTGATGCTTAGATTCTTTCACCTACAAAACATAACAGAGCAGTAGCAATTTCAAGACCCAAATTACACAACTGAGCATTCATGAACCCCACATTACCATGATCTCATGTACTTTTATTTGAACACTTGCTTCAAGGATTTTCACTCCATTCTCCTAAATTAACTGACATGACACTAACACATACTTTGGATGTCACTGTGTCTGGCAGAGAATACAGATATTACAGCACATAGACAGAATTATTTCAGTGGAATAGACTGAATTATTTCTATCCTACGAATGCATGGCTTCCTCCATAAAAGTACAAAACACATGACATTGGTCACTGCCAAGGAGTGCCCACCGTAGCACAAAGCATCCTTAGCCTTAACACTGAGAGTTAAGTTCATTAATCAGTCTTACATCACAAACAACACAAAGACTATTTAAAACCCGAAAAATATTATTCTCATTATTTAAAATACGTACATATGTAGGCGCACCACAAAAGCTTCACTGACAAAGCTCCAGCACAGACATAAATAATACTAGCCATGGGCAGAATATTTTATTTACTTTATTTGGATAGAGTTACCTACAAAATGGCATCCACCGTCAAAACAAATTGCTACCTAAACCAAATAACCTAAAGCAAAGAGATTTATAACATGCCAGAGTACATGTTCAGATTGGAAGTTCTTACACAACTTTAAAGGAATGCAGTGTTTTCACTGTGGGGTATCTGAGCACACACCTGACAGATCATTTGAAAATGGAAGGTTTATTTTGGTATTGAACTGAAGCCTTAAGGCAACCCTCTTCCAAATGACCCATTACAAAATTTACTGCACTTACTCATTAGCAGATTAATTTAGAACAAGATTCAATTCTACAGATTTCACCTGTGGAAAAAAATACTCTCACACTTACCGCTAAAATATCTGCCTCCACTGGTAAGAGATTCAGGAAAGCAAATAGCTGGACAGTCACAATAGTGTATATCTGTGTGGCAGACAACATCAGCATTCCTATTGACAACAGCATATTTCAATATCTGTAAAATAGTGGGGGGAGGGGGAAAAAAAAAAAAATCAAGCCTTGTAGCAATACTTTCCTCTGCCATTTTACTGAGTTCTATCTGTCAGCTAAAATCTACCCTCTAAAGGAGCAAGAAGATATTCTGTCTTCACTTTTGAGAGATAATTTTTAATTTATATTACTTTAGAGAGAGAAAAGAATCCCATTTACCAAGAGCACCTCGACAGGACTGCCTGTGCAAATCAAAAGTTACAATAATAGCACTTCAAAAAGCTTCAGGGAACAAGTGGCAACGTAAGTGGTACAAAGAAACGAACACTCACGTGTTGCTAATTACCCTTAGACATGCTTAATTCTAATATTCAATTCTTCTAACACAAACATAAGCCATCAAAATTTCTTAAGTGCCTGAAGTAATTCTACTAAAAACCATTTACTCTGCAAAGCTAATTTCAGTAGGCATCAACCAACAGCAAATTGTATTAATTCCAGGGAAACACACGAGTGGGTGACGCACTGCGTGAGCAGGATGGTAACCCAGAATTCAGGTGGTTCAGTGTCCTCTGAAGCATGAGCATTTTTGAGACCTTTAAAAAACAAATACTCTTTAAAGTATTCTCATATGCTTATCAGCAACTCATAGCATTAAAAAGAAGTTAATTCTGCTTTGTTAATAAATTTTCAGCAAAACTGGCAGCGAAAGGAACAACTTATCTCTCTGAAAGCAGGAGCGAGTTTGCAAACAGAAACAGTTCTTTTAAAGTGCTGATTATCATTAGTCAAAGAGGAAAAGAAAAAAAAAAAGCAAGAAGCAGCAGTAAGAGGAAATAAAGCCATCATTTTGGTATTATGCCTTGCCATACAAATATGGCTTACCCACAAAAATATTAAAAATGCAAAACAAGGGCCTGTAAGCCTTTCCTGCACCAGCAATGATACTTGCTTCCCTGCTGAAGTCACCGACTTCATCCTATTAGCCCCACAAAAACACAAACGTGTAACGTGGACCAAAGCTGCGGTATTTGATAAATCCCTTCACACACAGTGAGAAACAGTGCCTCTGGAAAGCTTTCATCCAAAGTGCTCAATGCTGTGGGCCAGTAACCCACTGCCACTTTTTTGGTCTGTAATATCATCTAGAGGCAACTGTATGAGATTCATTCACAGTAAGCTGAAAATTTTGCTATCTACATTGGAAAATCAAGCACCCAAAAACTTGGCAGGAGGGCAAGAGGGAGAAGGAGGTTTCAGTCCTCCATAACTGACTTCAGCACTTCAGAGCACACTGCCCTGCACTGAACAAAACAGGGTTACGTGGGGAAAAAAAAAAAAAAAGACTGCGATCAAACAATCCAGTTATTGACATACAAAGGGCACATGGGCACACGGAAGGCGCACCACTGGCCACAAATGCAGTACCTCCTCACGTCTCAGTCCTCGACTTTACACGAGATGCACCTTTTAATACTTTTTACTTCAAAGATTCCTACTGTTTTATGTTTTTCCCACTGCATGCAGTTATGTGTGGCTTGACACAGCTTTGATGCATGCTGTTGAGCAAGCTGAACTTCAGGATCGGCCGCTGAGAGGAGAGCTGACATTTCCAGGGAGCAGAAAGCAGAGCCTGCACGAGGGACTGCCAGCTGCCCCAGCTCCTTCCCCATCCCTATAAATTGCATGTGAGAGGCTTCCTTCCTGTGCAGTGCTCCCAAAACAAAGGCTGGCTTACTGCCATGCCAGTGTACAAAAATTATACATATATATATAATTAAATCAGTGTTTGGTTTCTCTGCCTCCTCACTTATTTTATGACTTTGCTAAACATTGTACTTTCTCAACTTTCATTTGGCAAAATAGAACTCATCATCAGTGGACAATTTCACTGAAGTGCTGGTGATACACGATCTACTTCAAAGAAAGCTGATCTATACAAGCATTTTACAATGCTTTAGGAGTATTTTGACTTGATGGATGTTTTCTAGATTTGGATTATAAAATAACTTATTATAGCTGTATTATAACAACACTGCTGTCTGCAGAACGTCTCAGAGACCACAACTGCTTTCATTCCTGCACCTCACCCTCTTACAACCCAACCAGGTGCAGCAGAACCACCGATTCCACACTGCAATCCAACCGGACCACTGACATCATCTGCTGGATACAAACTTCAAAAGGAATGACAGAACTCCATCATGAAGTTCATTCCAAACAACGCTACTAGAAGAAGGGGACAACATATTTTTAGCTTAATTTTTTTCCCATTTTTCTTCAAAGACGACCATCCTGAAACAAACCTCTTTAGCATAAGGAAGAGCAATGGGGAATGACCCCCACTCAGCCTCCCCCATCACCCTGTACTACAATCAGCCAGGAGGGCACCGCCTGATCATCACTGCCTCCCAGAAAATGTGTCCTCAGTCACAGCCCCACGACTACATGCACAGCCAATGGTGGTTAGAAGCAGGAGGGAAGAACCAGCCTCTCTTCTAGATGCCCTTCCCTGCAAAAGCAGAACTTGACACCAAAGATCACAACCTCTGCTCCCCCCAAACAAGTTTCAGCTGACAGTTTCTTCTAGTAATATTGCTATGGCCACAATCCAATCTTTAAACAGACAATGACTAGCTGCCATTCAGACACATGATGCATTGTGAAACTTCTAACTGGTTAGAAGAACAGAAGTTACAATCAAAGGAACTTGTAATGAATTACGAAATATGTGACTTTTTATTTCTAAATTACAATTTCCTGGCTTCCCAAATCTGTCAGCCCCAGCAACAGGAACATCTGTGAAACTGGAAGAGTAAAAGGGTAACCATTCAAAAAAATGGTAACTGTCTTAATGACAGAAGTAACCAGACACTTGAAACTATCACAGTATCATACATACAGAAAGCACTAAAACAGCATTAAGTATCATTACAAAATAACAGAAATAAAGTTGCTCATGCTAACAAAAAACACATATAGCCCTCTTCATCAACCAGTTACACACAAACTCTTCTGAGCCCAAGAATTACCGCCTCAAACACATCTCAAAAAGCCCTATGCTTCAGGAAACTTCACAGCTTATTTGTAGACCACAGTCTTTATTTAAGTAAAGCAACTTACACCATACAGAAATAGAAGCATATGCAATTAAACACTAGCTGCAAACTACACAAATGAAGTTTAACTTCTCTTGCATTAATTCGGAGTGCCTACACGTGTTTTTCTAGACAGGGTTCTCATTATGTAACTGTGGGAGTTTCAGACTGCTTCCCACTTCGCATTCCAGAACTTGCAAAACACACTGAGCCTGAGGAGCTGCACACCTCCTCCTGATGGAACAGGACCATCAGGTCCGGAGTGGGGAGGCAATGTGCTGAGGGCACCACAGTGGCCATGAAGTTCCTACATGAACTTCAAATACATCAGCCAAGGCATTTCCCATAGAAATAAGGCAGAAGCAGTATTTTTGACTTCACAATGGATAATATATTTCTAATTAAACTTTTTATGGAAGCTGAGAGCGCAATGTTGCTTCTCATTTTAATGAGAATCTCACTGTGTTACAAATACCATCTTTAAACACCAACAAGCTGATTCCCAGATCAGAACGTGTAACCTGAGGGGAATACGCTCTTGTAGCTGCAGTCCCTGCACTCTGTCAAAAGCACCACGTCACACCTGCCAGCACCAACAAGCTGCGGGAGCATCAAGAAATGATTTGGTGCTGGATGCTGAGCTGACAGAGCACTCGGAGCTCCTGCCGACTATTCTCAAACAGAGATGCTCTAAGCACGCGTAAACATAAATGTTCAGAAACACATTTTTCAGTCCAGTTTCTTTCACAGTAAAAGGCAGCAAAGCGCAATTCCCTGCCTATACGTTTATGATCATGCCTCAGTTCTTAAGAAAATACTTGTTTTAACCATTTAGCAGAAAAAAAAAACAGATCTACATTTAATAGCCTGAAATTCCATCTCCGTGCTGCACAGGATTACAACGCCCAGAGAGAACGCATCAGAGTCCGCCCCACCACAAACACAGCGACGGCGTTTTCCGCGTTTTCAGCAGACTGCTCTGTCCGAGGCTTCGAAAACCCAGCAGCGCAGCACACAGTTGCACAAACGCCATCACAGCTCTCACGTGTATCTCGGATACCCCTACGCCGCGGCTTTCTACAACCCAACGGCAGCCCATCATAACCAACCTCCACCTCCCCCACCCGAGGCTGACAGGACCCAAACCCGCCTTACACAGACAGCCCTTCGCGCTCAGCTCCGGCCGCCGCAGCACCGCTCCTCCCCGCCGCCGCTCTCCTGCGGTCAGCGCCCCTCCCCACCGCCTCACCTCAGCGCCGGGCCGCGAGGCGCTACGATACGGCCCCGCGCCCAGCCCGGCAGCGACCCGCAGAGCGCTCGTGCCCCGTCCGGCCTCCCTCCGCCGGCCGACCGCGAGGCGCCGCCCGGAGCCGCAACGATACCGCGAGGCGGGGCGGCCGGGGCGGAAGCGAATAGGCGCTGCGCAACGAGCGGCGGGCTCAGCGCCGCACGAACGGCCGCAAAGCCGGGGCGCCGCGCGGCGGGTAGGAGCCGGGGGACGCGGCAGCCACCCCGGCAGCCTACAACCCCTCACCTGTGGGGCCGGCACAAGGCCCGGCGCCAGGAGCCGAGAACCGCACTTAGGCCGCCTCCATGGCGCGCTCACCTCCGCCCAGCGGCCGCGGCGGAAATCCCGCCCCCAAGGGCCGCGGCGGAAGTCCCGCCCCCAAGGGCCGCGCCTGCCCGCGGCATCCCATTGCTCCAGCCGGACGTCGCTCAGGCGCGGGCGCGTGACGCGGCTGGGCGGGGCGGCTGGGCGGGCCCTGAGCCGTGGGCGGGACGCCGCGCCCTTCCGGCCCGCCCGCTTCCCCCCCGCCCCTTCCTGTCCCCGGGAGCGGCGATGCTGTTGGTGCTGTCGGAGGAGCAGAAGGCGCACCTGGGCTGCCTGTCCCGGGTGGGCGGCGCAGGTTCGGCGGCGGGGCTTCTGCTGGGTCCGCCGGCTCTCGTCCGCGGGCCGCGCGGCGGCGGGCGGGACGGGAATGGCAGCGGCAGTTGGTGGCCGGGCCTACCCGACCTTACAGCGAAGTCGCTTCCTCTCGTTTCAGCTGTCGGAGAGCTGGGGCACCTGGCGGTGGAGCTGCTGCGGCGCGGCGCGGCACCCAAAGCCTGTGAAGCGGCTGCCAGTAAGGGGCGGGGCGGGGCACTGCCGCGCTATTACCGCGCCGTTACCGCGGCTGCGGGACACGCGGAGGGTGACGGGTGGCGCCCGGATCATGGAGCCCTCGTTGGGCTGTGCTCGCAGACCGCGCTGCGGAGCGTGCTGTGACCCAGGCGCTGTGCTGTAACCGGTTGCGTTTGCATTGGGTTTGTGTTTTAATTCTTAGGCGCCTTCAGCTCGCCTTTGGGTTGCTCTCATTACTGTTTGCGAGGCGTTCGATCTCCACTTTTTTTCTATGCGTACTCCTCCAGCTTTGAGTAAATACGCAGCTGTGTGTGTTACGGTTGGCAGCTTTGCAAGGACCTAAAAGGAATTCTGCTTTCTTTAAAGGAAAACTCAACGCTGGTGTTGATACCGTGCAGCATGGGGTGGAGGGACTGATGTACCTTCTTACAGAAAGCTCCAAGCTCATGGTGAGAACTCCTTACATGGTGAATTCAGGGATGTCTGCTGAGCAATAGGAGTTATAAAAACACTGATGAAAAAGGAAAAGTCAAAGTTTTGATGAGATGGATTTTTGTTTATTTAAATGAAAGAGGTGTATTTTGCTGTATTCTTATTAAAACACCGCTTCAGCGTGGATAGGCTTAGGATTTGTATGCAGCATCCCTGATACCAAAGCATAACACTGATAGCGCATCACAAAAACACCCAACACTTCAGCCTGTATAAGGAAGGGTGCTTCAGGATTAAGCTTTGTCCAAAGACACAACTTCAGCAGAGCTGCTTTTTCTGCACGTTGTGCTAACCCAGAGTAAGTATTCCCCTTGTGTTGCCCGAGAGCTTTTTCAAATGCTGACATCAGAAATTCAGGGTGAGTGCGAGCAGATAGTAAGAGAATTATAGCTAGATAATAACTCCATTAGATAGACTTCTTATTGGTGTGGCAGACTGTTTGTACGCTAGAGACAGAGAAAAGTGATCCATAGACAAATAATTCTAAGCTAAGCAGATGTTCTAAAGAGCAGGTAGAGAGGAAAATGAATTAGTGTAGCGTGTTGCCTTGAAGTAAGGTACCTTGACTGACAGATAAATTGCAGTGCTGTTATGGCAAAGCATAGTTAATCACAGAATTCTTACTGTATGTATGCATTGTAATGCATGACTCTGTAAATTAAACTGCTATTTCAGCAGTGATGAACTGAGCTCTTCCAGCTCAGCATGGTCATTGACCTGAGAAGATCGACTTCAAAGGGCTATTTTGTGTTGATATGGGGCTTTGAAGTTGCACCTGGTGCCTTCTTATGTGTACAAGATATTCAGTCCATTTCAGAGTATTTGTAACTTCAGTATCAATACTACATACTGTTGCTAAGTTGATTGTCTAGAAATGTACTTAATTATTGCAAACTTCAGATGCTTTTTTTTGCTGTTGTATTTTGCTCTCAAATACTTAAAAATGTGCTATCTGTTTTCTTTGAGCTGTAGACTCATCTCTGTGTATCCCTGCAGTAAAGTAACTGCACTGCATAATATGTATGGCGCTTACTCACAGTTCTGTTGTTGAGAAAGTAATAATGATTATTGCATAGCTCTGTAGTAAGGCCTAAATTGTTAATTTCCAGATTTCTGAAATGGACTTCCAAGATTCCATTCATGTTTTGGGATTCTCAGATGAATTGAACAAATTACTGCTTCAGCTTTACCTTGATAACAGGAAGGAGATCAGAAGCATTCTTGGTGAGCTGGCACCGAAGCTTCCCAGCTATCATAGCCTTGAGTGGAGACTAGATGTGCAGGTAATCTCTTTTTTTTTATTGGTACTCTGTGTTTTGCATTATATTTTTTAATAACACGAGCAACTATAAAGATATGAGTTTATATTATTTCAGAGTAATACAAATTGCAGCATTTTCATATATTTCAAATGGACATAGTTTTGTTATTGTACTGAACTAGTTGCAAGGTGAACAGGATGTGCAAAGTATTTGTTGCTTTATGAAAAATGAATTCATAGCTCTATCAGTGCTTTATAAAGTTAGCATATACTAAATAAATCCAGGTCTTTATTTTCAGCTAATTTTCATAAATCTTTTGAATGCATTAATTAAAATGGATGGGTATTGCCTAATGATAAAAATTATTAATAGACTCTGTTTAATGTCAATGAAGATGATTTGTTTATTTCTTTAAACAGGCCTGCAAGCAGGTCCTGCAAACCTGTTGTGAACTATTGATGTGGGAACTGTAAAAGTTCCCAACTATCTTCCCTACTTTGTTGTTGCTTGTTTCCCTATTTTAAATTCCTTTAAACCCTCATGCAGCTTGCAAGCAGAAGTCTGAGGCAGCAAATTAAGCCTGCGGTGACTATAAAGCTACATCTCAATGAGAACGAAGATCTAACTACCCAGGTGTTACAAACTGACCCTTCTACCCTCCTCCACCTCATTCAGCAATTGGAACAAGCCCTGGGGGAAATGAAGACAAACCATTGTAGGAGAATAGCACGAAACATGAAATAGAATTCATTCAAGACTTGTGCTAGGCACTCAGTGTTCACTAACACATGTAAAGAAAAATAAACATCTGGATCAGATGTTAATCTGAAAGTAATGCTTTTCTGGCCAGGATCTTGAGTCAGTAATTACAGGCTGAACATTTTCTGGTGCTAACTTTACACACCTGCCTGATACAAGATGGGTAATTGCTTTTACTTTACTTACATATGTAGGAAATCAGTATGCCATACTGAGACTTCCTTTAGCTCTAAATTAGTATGGTTCTACTTTAAGAGCTTTTCTACGTTCTACATAAGTAAAGCTGTGTCAATATTATAGGAGATTGTGCACGTTTTTATGTTTATTAAGCAGATTTTTCTTTTTCTGCCTCTGTTTTGAAATAAAAATAAAAACCTATTCAATACCTACACTTGTGAGAATGATACTTTACAGGAATGTTTCTTCCATTTAGACTCTTGTACGTGTAGAAGTGCAGGTGTACCTGTGGGACTACTGCCTTCCTGTCCAAGGGATCCAGCCAACTCAGAGGCTAGGTGCTACAGAGCTTCTGCTGTTCAATTCTCCCAACAGCTGCTTATTGTTAACTGTATTGGAAATGTTTTCACAAAGCAGCAATGCAGCATGTTATGAAAGCTTAGTTCCCAGCTTTGTGGTGAGACCTGCACATGAGAATAACTCATGTCAGGTCATCTTATTTAACACAAGGCTTCAATTTTAACAAAGCTATCTGTAAGCCCTACTAGGCAGGCATTTCTACACATAGCAGTTCCTACAGAAGGTCTTGTGGCCTAAGTGTAAGTTAGCGTGCTGATTATTTCTACAGGTAAAGGTGATCTGAACAGTTGAAAACTATTGGCTACTAGGCCTGTTAAGAAAACAGTTAACTTGTGGTAAATCAGATCTTTGTCTTGTGATACAGCAGCTTGGGTTGGGCTTTTTTCCCCCTATTTGGGTATCATTGAAGACAGGCTAAGTACTGCAGAGTAAATAAAGGCTTTCTGTATTTAAGAAGGTTGTCCTCAAAAGGTTATGCTAAAAGACACTTTTCAGTTGTATTTATGTGCAGTATTTCATATCTCTTGTGACAAAGGTAAGTAGTTTTACTAGTTAGTGTTTCACTGTCACTAGTGAGAGCACATAATAAATCCCTTAAATTCTATTGGAGAGAATAAACAGATGAGAACCTTCACATTCAGATTCTGGCAGTGACTTTTGCAGTGACATTTTACAGTGATTTCTGTACTAATTTACAAATGCATCATTTTCTCTCTGTTTAGAACTTAGGAAAAATACTACTTGCATGGCAAAAGTGCTTCAATCAATAAGTAACTACCACTTAACAAAAAAAGTCTGTTTTCTCAAATTTGGAGTTGCTTATTCTCTAAGTGTTTAATTGTTTCATGTAGCATGTCTTCAATGTGACTTCCTTCCCCATAGAAAAGTGTTTCAATTGCCATCTACGTATGTTGATTTTTTTTTTTCCCTCTCATACAGCGTGTGGTAATCAGATGTGCTCAAAAGTTACAACTTCTGATTTCTTGGGTTTTGTTTGTTCTGATGTAATTGGTGTATTTTCAGGATAAATATAAAACCAGTCTATATGCAGATCAGTATTTTCTCTTTATTCCACCTCTCCTCAGTATAGCCACAGTCTTTGTTCATGGTAGTAAATATACAAGTTTTAGATGCACGTCCTGGAAGCTTTTTATGTCTCCTTTCACTGTTACTACTTTTAACCCTACTTATTTTATAGTTTTTTTCCCCTTTTATTTCTATGTTATCTAAGGAGAAAGTTAAATTTGAAGCCTTTTTTTAAGAGCCTTTTGTAAATCTGGAATGGATGTTTTATTTTTAACAAAAAAAATATTGCAGATTACCTCTCAAGAAGTTACATCACTTTGAAGAAAGTGACTGACTGGATTTGTTTTGCAGATGGTGGTGTGTTTTAACATTGAAGGAATTCACAAATATTAAATTCTGAGTATCCTGTGAAAAGTGGAACATGTTATTATTTCATTTTAGAAGCCTATTAAGTACAGAAGCTATTATCTATTAACCTCACTACAGAACATTTTGAATGTTTTTTCTTAAAAAATAATAATTTTGTCCCAACTCCCTTTCCTTTGTACTTCTAGTAACTTTTGGCTTTATGATGTAAGCAGTTGGCAAGTGGATCCTTGCTTTTTTTTTGATGGACAACTAAATTCAGGTGAATATCGTGTTGGTGCAGACTTCTAAGTGCATAAAAGAACTAAAAGTCCAAGTATTGGAAGCATAAGATAGTTTCCTGAAAAGCAGAGTTGGACTCAGCCCTCAATGACGTGCTCCCACGCAGGTTTGTATGTGGGGAGAACGATGCTTTGCAGGAACGTTGCTTTCATCTGTACTTGTGCGACTGTAGAAGTGCCGAAATACCTGGTTTAAACAGCAGGGGGCAGAAAGTTTAACTTTGTAATTCACTGTGGAGGAGTTCACTGTACAATCATTTTCAGTATTTGTCTTTCATTAACAATTGTTCATGGTCTCAAGACGCCGCTGTATTTCACTTTGCATTTTCCAAATTCACTGGTTGGCATCTTGTTTCCTTTGAGCTTGCTAATCAATTTGTTAAAACATTTAGCAAAGAGCATTAAGTTCTTTACACTCAGGATGACATGGTTTGTTCAGTGTTGTAAACATTTATATTCCTTTAAGTGCTGAGTAAACTCACAAAGCCGTGCTTTTCTTCCTCCTGTTGTTTATATCCTTTTGAATGAGCTGTGTATGACTGCAATCCATTTTATAAAGTACACCGACCCGAGTTTTAATTGATTCCCCATCTCTAAGGCACATTTAGACTCCCTTACAAGTTTTACTTCTCGTACTTCTGCTTGTCCCTGTCACACATTCCTTCAAGCTTTTAATGTACTGAATATTCTTTCACCCTTCATCTGGCTTTCTGATTAATTTGATGTTTCTTGAATTCTACGGGGAAAGTTTTTTTTAATTGAAACAGGTACGCAGTTCAGATTTACACACACACACACACACCAGTATCCGAATTTTGGATTAGGTCTAGGATTCTCATTTAATAGAAAATGCTTTGAATTCTTAAGAGTTCACCTTAAAATTATCTTTTGAACGTAATATTCAAACATATTAGATCTAAGTATATTGCTATTGATAAACACGTACATGTATGAGCCCAAAGGTATGAATGTGATTCTGTTTTGGTTCTAGTTTATACGAGAACACCTATTTCCTATACTGTGACTTTGTAATGTAACAATGCATAGAGTATAGGAAAGGAAGTACAAGATTAGGAAGAGATTGGTGAAACTCCATGGGTAAAACCACTTTCTTTGTTAGTTATCTAAATAAGGGGAAGGAAGTCTGCTGTCACTCCGCGCTTGCTTTGTGGTCAGGGTCTGGTATATTGCAGCACAATTGGTTTCAATATTGTTTTCAATACTGCTGCTGATTTTTTTCTTTTCCAAGATAAATGTAAATTACCACAATTCCCACTTTTTTTTTCCTATTTAATTTAAGCACGAAGTGAGTTGTGCTAGCAAAGCTCAATTTCATTACCATTTTAAGCCACCTGAGACAAACTGATGGTACATCTGTGTACTTTATTCCACACTCTTCTTGGGAATGGAGCAACAGAGCTGAAACACGCAGCTCTATCTCCAGTGTGGTTTGATAGGTCTTTAGCTGCTTACAAGCTAGACATTGCAGGCTTTTCCAGATCACTGCTGCAAACTATTCAAATGTTTGACTGACTCTGTACTGGTGTGAATGAGCAGTGTTTGTGTGTCCCGTTCCCTAGGCTTTGCTGTAAGGAGGGCAACCTTTGAGACACAAACATCGGTGCAAATTTTCTGCTTAGTGCAGCTGTTTCTGAAATGAGTGTCTGTGCAGTCATCTGTAGACGCTCACAAAGCCTTCTTGCTCCTGACATTACATCAATTTACAAGACATGAACTGAGCTGACGTAAGTTCTTTTTTAGTTAGCAGACTGTGTCTACATTTGAGGTTTTACTGGCCTGGAGATGTTGGCTGGAGGGGAGACATGCTGACATAGCTGTTCTGGTGAAACTTGGTAATATATAGCAGGTCTGTGTATTAAATAAACAACATCAAAGTTGGCTGCACAGGATATGCTCTGCATACATTCTGAGGTGCCAGCCAAAGTCTAAAAGCTGCTAGCTACATTAGAAATAAATAGCTGCGAAATGTACGTGAATGAAAATAGAATTGTAAGCACTAATCGCTTTGTTAAAAAACAAAATACATTTACATAAGCCTACCTTAGTTTCAGAGGTCCCTTGAAAAATAGACTAATTTAAAAGTACTACCAGGAATGTAACGTAAAAATATGGATATTAAACAATAAGCAATTCTCACAAAAGCAAATATAAACTATTAATTAGCATGACAAATAGCACAATGTTTTGAAAGTGTAAATAGGTGCATTAAAACACATGTACCTTTGTATAGCAAAACGTGTACAGTGTTCACTATTACATTTTATTCCTTGTTCTCCATTATTTATTTTGGAGAAATAAAAACTTTCATTTTACATATGGCTGAGCTTTGTTAAGTTATATGTGAGCAAATTCAAGTCAGTGACCACTGAAAGTCTTTTGTGCAGCACATACCAAAGCAGGAGGCAGGAAGTGTGAATGCTTTCCCTGGTTGTTACTCAGTTAATAGGAACCATTAGATTTTCCAAGGGAATCCTGAAATCTTTCTAATAGACATCATCTGTGCATGTTCATCAGTGCTAGCTTTCTTGGAAAGAAAAAAAAAAAAGAAATCTAGATTAAAAATGACAACATAGCATTTTTTCTTTAAACCACTAGGTTCTCATCTAATTGTACATTTGGAAGTGCACCTACTTTTCTCATCTGCACGCTTGGCTTTGCGCTTAAGGATAGATAGAATTTGGTGCTAGAAGATGTACTACAAATAGGGTATACCAAAAGTACTGGACTGTTATAAACCCTCCAGTTGTATGAGAAAATGTCTGTACAATTCAAAAACAGTTGAACAGCACATGTAATTGAGATAAAGTAATGTTATGCTCTTATTTTTTACAGTGCATGATAATGTAATTAGAAGAAAGAAGTAATGATAAGGAAGCTTTCTACATCATTTTTGTTCCTTTATCACTTAATCCCACACCCAGCAGAATGCCATTGTCTCCCAAGGACCTGAGTGTATTGAATCATTTCCTTTAAGTGCTGGTGGTCATATCCTATCTGTGCCAAAAGAAGGAAGTTACTTGTTTCTAAAATAAGAATAATAACAACAATGCTAAGATAGTTTGTACTTACATATTTAATCACTTTCAGACTAGTGGATGAAAATGCTTTAGTCCCCACCAAGTCATACGGTAGCAGCTAATCTTAATGTTGAGTAAAAAATACAGCTGAAACACTAGTAAACACTACCTTGCTAAAGAAGAAAGTTCTAGTGGTAATAAATACTGCTTAAGCTTAAAACAGATGGTATATACTTACGAAACGCAATCCTGTCTTCTGAAAGTGGTCTAATTGACTTAGATGTCGCCATGAAGGACGTTGTCAGAGCCTTGCCTTGAATAGACATGTCATCTGGAAAGGAATGTAATGGCAGATAGATGGGTGTGTCTCTACCCAAGGATACAGAGGCCTAGAGGAAGTGTAAAAGCCCTTGTAAAGGCTATGTGGAAAAGCACTCACGTTCAGATCATTATCTGTACAATAGACTGCACACATACAAAGACAATCATCTAATATGCAAAGGTTTAAAAAAGGAAATTGCAGGGGAAAAATCATATGGTATATCTGCGTAACTCTGGAGCAGGTGCTGCAATTAGCACTGCTGTCCGAGCTAGTAAAAACACCAGCAAGTGACCAGTAAGGAAGCACCAAAAGAATGGTACAAAAGATAGCCAGGAAAATTGTCAGGAAAGGGAAGCGTGAACAAATCTTGGGAGTACTGGATTTCCTGACCAGAAATACAGCACATGTGGCAAAAAAATACAAAGAGAAGATCTGCTTGTCGATGAGATGTGAACAGGAAATCTAAGGAAAAATAAATAAGTGAGAGAGGACATTTATTGGAGCAAGGAAATCAGGAAATGAGGAGCAATACGTGGTCCTAGGAGTTGATCTTAGCCCTGATTTCATGTACAGGATTTAACCATGAATCTCAGAATCTGCACTGATCAAAGGACAAAGATTGATCAGGAATAGTGTCCAAGTTCTCAGCTGGAGAAGCCATGTGAAGTTCAGAATAGTGAATGCTGCTTAAGAAACAAGAAATTAGTTAAAAACAAAAACAACACAAAAACATACCTGAAAGCTTTCTCTCTGATTACTGAGGAGGGGGATTCTGAAATAGCTTAGAGACTTTCCAAGCTGCAAAAATAAAATAAATAATAATAAAAAAACCCACATTACTAAAATAAAGTTCCATGTTAATACAGTCAACACCCGATATCTTTGTGTGTGTAGTCATACAGCACTGTATGCTTATTATTACAAAAAGGAACACTGACATTGGAACATTACTGTCATTATTCCTTATGGATGCAGCTATTGAGTTGAAGCAAATTTTTTTGCCTTATTATTCAAAAGTTACTCCACACACACAAAAAAAAAAAAATCGTTTTTTTTTTTTTTGAATTATGGGAATAAAATGACAATAGAAGGCAAAATTCACCGAAAAAAATTGCATGACTGACACTTACATTGCAGAAAGCCTCAGGAATACATTCTGATCACAGTTTTGGCTTCTGGTATATACACTACTGGGGTGCAAAGAGGCAGTTGGAATGGAAGCAGCCTCACGGCTGTATTTGCAGTATCACCGGAGAGTGTGTTGGGGAGATTCGGGATACAGCTCCGTATTAAATCCATACCTGCCAGCACGGGGATGAATCTTTTCATGGGTTATCATCAGGTATTCATAAAGCAGCTGTACGACACGTCCTCATTAACTCTTCCCTCCCCCTCCCCCCCTCGCCCCCTGTTCCAAGATATCACTAAATCACACTGTGAAGCTGCTACACGCTTTTAAGAATGGTTCTGCTTCCAGAGTATTGCCGTGAGTTTCCTGAACCACGGCTTAAAAACAAAGCTGATGGGGTTGCCAGAAGTCCTCTCCGCGTGTCACGAGGAGAAGGAACGCACCGAGCTCCCGAGCAGCGGGCAGCGCTCCGCCGCGACGGGCGGGCACACAGCGGAACCCTGCGGGCCCCGGGGGGAGGTCAGTGCCCGGGCCCCGTCCCGCGCTCGGACGTCACGCCCCGCTCGGCGCCCTGAGGCCTTCGCAAACTTCGTGCGGGACAGAAGCGAGGGGCGGGCGGTCGCGCTGACGGGACTCGGGTGGCCGCGAGGGTTCCCGGCGAGCACAGCCCTCACCGGCCCCGCACCCCAGAGGCGCACTAAAACCGCCCCGTCCCGCAGCGGTTCGGAGGATCCGAAGTTTCCGCGGCCGTTGCATAACCACGGCCGGGGCGGGGCGGGGCGGAGGCCGGGCCGCCGGGGTAGGCGGGGCACCCATCGCCGCGGCGCGGCCCGGGGCGGCCCGGCCCGGGGGAGGGCGCCGCGCTGCCCGTGGGCTGACCCGCCCGCCCCTCCACCGGGCCGCGGCCGTCGCTGTGAGGGGGCGCAGAGGCAGTGCCGCACCGCCGCCCGCTCCGGCACGGCGGCGCGCCTCCGGGACCGCCCGGCGTCCCTCCGCGCAGCGGGGCCGGCCCCGGCCGTCGCCCGCTCGCTTCGCCGTCGGGGCTGACGGGGGGGAAGATGAACGCCGCGCCCGCGGCCCCGCCGCCGGGGCAGCAGGTGATCCACGTCACGCAGGACCTGGACACGGAGCTCGAGGCGCTCTTCAACGCGGTCATGAACCCCCGGCCCAGCTCCTGGCGGAAGAAAATCCTGCCCGAGTCCTTCTTCAAGGAGCCCGACTCGGGCTCGCACTCGCGGCAGTCCAGCACGGACTCGGGCGGCCCCCCGCCGCGGCCCGCCGCCGCGCAGCACGTCCGCTCGCACTCCTCGCCCGCCTCGCTCGTGGGCTCGGCCGCCGCGCCTCAGCACGGGCACCTCCGGCAGCGCTCCTACGACGTGACGGACGAATTGCCGCTGCCGCCAGGCTGGGAGATGGCGCTCACGCACACGGGACAGCGTTACTTCCTCAAGTGAGCGAGCGCGGCGCCGGACGGGGGCCGTTCGCGGGGCGGGCGCGGGCGGCGGGGGCTGAGGTGCGAGAGGGGGAGAGGGAGAGACGCGGAGAGGCCCGGGGCGGCGGCGGGGAGGGGCAGAGCGGGGGGTGGGCGGCGGAGTCCCTGCCCGCCCGTGCGGCTCCCGGCTTCTCTTGCGTCCCCTCGCGCTGCCGCTTCCCGCCCGGGATCCGAACGCGATCTGAGCTCGGCGTGGCGATGTGAGGAGTCGTGCGGAGCGCGGTCCGTGGGCGCGGGGCTCCCCTGATTTGGAGACGCGTTTGGACAAATGTGACAGCCGAACCGTCTGTCTGACTGAAGCGTCTTATTCGTGACGTTTGGAATTCGGTTCGAAGTAGCATAATAGGACTGGGAGTACGCAGCAGTTGTAATATGTGCTAAGGCAGCAGCACGTTATTTCAATGGGTTCTGTATCTCTGTTCCGGATTTGCTGTAGGTGAAGTGGCACTGCGATAACCTGGCGAAGGCACGGCTGCAGAATGTTTGGAATCATAGAATGGTTTTAGCTGGAAGGGACTCTAAAAGCCATCTGGTCCCGCTCCTCTGCAATACAGGGACAACTGCAGCTCCATCAGGTTCTCAGAGCCCCATCCAGGCTGACCTGGAGCTTCTGCAGGGATGGGACACCCACTGCCTCTCCAGGCAACCTGTGCCGGTGCCTTACCACTCTTATTGTAAAAACTTTTTTTCTTATATCCAGTCAAAATCTCCCTTCTTTTAGTCTGTAACCATTTCGCCTTGTCTTGACACAACAGGTCCTGCTAATGAGTCTGTCCCCTTCTTTCTTACAGTCCCTTTAGGTACTGACAGGTACTCTCAGGTCTCCCCCGAGCCTTCTCCAGGCCGAACAGCCCCAGCTCTCAGCCTGTGCTGGTAGGGAAAGTGTTCCACCCCTTGCCCTCTTCCTGGGCACACTCCAGCAGGTCCATCTCTCCCCTGTGCTGAGGACTCCACATCTGGATGCAGTACTCCAGGTGTTTTCTAATGGAATAAATAGTGGAGTTGGGCTATGGGTTTGCCCGCTTGTTGCCTGTCAGAATAGGCATATCTTGAGCTTATATGAGACTGCATGTCTGCGTGTATTCAGTCATACCAAGCACAATGATAGGACTTGGGGGAAGGCAGAGAATGTTTTCTTCTTGTAAAAATAACAAAGTACATCATTTACATGATTCTGTAACGATTTCTTTTCTTTGTGGCTTTGGCATCTCCAGAGAGCCCGGTCCTTGAATTCCTTTGTACGATCTGGGTTGTGCTTCTTCTCACCTTCAGAGCAGAGTGGAAATACATTTCTTTCTGCCATTCTGCATGTCAGTGTGTGGGAGCGCTCACAAGGGCCCAGTTTTATGAGTCTGTTGTTAATCTGGTTTATCACCTAACTGAGATATTATTGCTGCACTTTGCATGCATTTTTCTCAGTAGAGCAATACAGAGGAAGGGAAGCTTATAGGAGCACTGTAGCAGATTGCTCCTGAATAAATATTTTATATAAATTCTTGCTAGGGCTTGGCAAGCAAGTGTTCACACTCCAGCTTTAGATCACATAACACAATTCTTGTCTACCATTTGGCTTTGACTGATATCAAAATGCACTCACATGGTTTCACCTTCACCTGTCCCACATTTCTGACATAGATATAGAGTGTTCCAAGATGCTGAATTCTTGTTGGGTCTAAAAAATTGTGGGTCCTGTATTAAAAAAAAAAAAAAAAAAAAGCTGTGGATAAAACCCCGCAGCGTCTGTCATATTTTTCCCAAATTGTATCAACAGTACTGCTCTGATTAACAGCATCCTTTTAATATAAGGTAAATTTTCACCGTGCCTGTAATTTGTTACCTAAATTGGTCTATATGTTGTTCCCACAGTTTTATTTTTCCAGTGAGCACTTTTCTGATTTCCATAAAAATTAATTGGAAAAGCTTTTTTTTGGGGGGGGGGGAACTCAATGCTTCTGGATGTAATACGTAACTATAAACTGATCCTGTTTGATCCACAATATTTTGCTATTTTTTTTTTAAGTGAAAATAGCTTTTTCTGCAGAAATGTAAAATTGTTTATGATAAGTCACATTTAAAGCTATGCAATATTATGTAGGATTCGAGTTAGATGATGCCTTTAAAAGTCCTGTTGGTCAAACCGAGCGTACTAGGTTACGTTTACCTTGAATGGTAAATTCAGGCCACGTTTGTCAAAAAACTGCCATTTCTTTCCAGCCTGATGATAAAAATGTGGTAATACTCATTAGCAAAAGAAAATGGAGGAGAAAACGAATAGTGCATAGCCAGACTGTGTCCTGTTAAAGCCCCTGTGGTCTGTAAAGCAGACAGTTTCTTTTAAACGTATTTTCAAGAACTGTTGGGTGAAAGTTGCAGTGGCTCTCTGTTAGTAATGATCTTGGTTAGCACTGCTGACCAGGAACCAGCTACGGCTTGCAGCACGCACACTCGTGCATGTCAGTTCCTGCAGAAGTTTGCTGGCTGGGGCTTGAAGAAACATAAGTAGCCTGGGGACCACTCCACCCTGTAATTAAATACCAAACCGCAGAAGTGGGGGATGGAAGACAGAGTAATAAACACGCGCTCACAGCAATGTTATCTAAAGCATTTTTTCCCTGTGTGCATGTGTGATTTATTTGTGATAAAAAGGATTTCTGGAAAGACAGGCCAACTGCCTTGTGTAGCTCTTGTGTTGGTAAGTGGGAATGTCTGTTGCCTATCGATCCACATGCAGAGCTGTGTACACATATTCAGTGAAAAGAATTTTTCAAGTATTATTTCCAGCAGTTTGTTTTTAGGCAGTTCAGCCTCATATTTGAAGCAAAGACGAAGCTTTTAATGTTTTCTCAGTGTGTGTAGAGTGCTTTGTGATCAGAGTGTGATTTCATTCCAGAAGTACGGTGCTTACGCTGAACAGATTTGTGAAACTCATTGCCACTTTTAACTTTTATGTGCTTGGGTTTCTTTTTATTTTTTTAATGGTACAGCGAACATTTGCCATACTGGGACATATTTGCCAATAAAAACCTGGTCAAGGACAGAGAGGGCTAATTGCTTTCAGTTTGTGATTTGCTTGAGATGTTTGAACTTTTCCTCCTGGTTTCTGTTGGTTGAAAAGCTTTACTTAACGCACGGACAGCTTTATGTTGCTGAGCAGGTCCAGCAGATCTTTGAGACAAAAAAATAATACGGATGCTATGAGAATAGTTTTTTTTTTTTTTTTTTCCTGCAAACAACAAAACTAGTAGTTTTAAAGCAGTTAAAGTGCTCGGGTGGTTTCCAAATACAGGCATTCCATGAGGGCAGTTTGAGTTAGTTCTGCAGGGGCTGTGATGTTTAATGCCAGCACTGCTCTGAGTGCTGCACAGCACTCCAGGCAGAGGCGCCTTTCTGCCTCGGGAATGCAGTCATACAGCTGTAAGTGGGAGAGGAGAAGGGCAGCATACAAGGAAGCTCTGTAGACTTCTGGTAAAAGTGTGGAAAAATTTGACACCTTCATCTATTCATACGGATGACACTTTTACAGTATTGGTCCTCATTTGCAACCAGACAATGGTGGGATAATGCATGCTTCAAAAACTGGGACTCACACCAATGCATCTTCTTTTGGTCCTTGTAGAAAGGTAGTGCCAAGCGAGAGGCCGTACATCCTTGCTGCTTTTGGTGTGGTGTATTAGAGAGAGGCACTTAGGGAAGAACAGAGCTTTTGGAGCGTTTCGCACACACTGCAGGGGTTTGTGTTTTGCCCCTGTACCCATTGGCTGATCAGGTGTGACTTAGTGGTCCCTTTGTACTCGCATTGCTGCCCTTGGCCGTGTTCCTTTGTTCAACAGAAATTATGCTATGCAAGACTGCTCTGAGGTGCAGTGTTGCAAGTGATGTCTGTCTGAAATTGATGCACCTACCAACTTATTTTAAAGAGTTCCAATCAGGTAGGAAAGCTGTGATACAATATTGAAGTTTGCTCAATGGAAATTCAGATATAGCTCACTTTTGTGCTTCATATTAGAGGTGAACTAATGAGCACAAAACTAAATTTGCAAGCTGTGTTTGACAGTGTTAGAGTGCTATCTGTCTGCTCTGTTAACTGATCAAATTCTGTTTTACTGATGTTGTTACAAAGCCAGAGAACTTCCTTAACGTCTGTGTGGCTGAGAATTGCATTTTATCTCCCTGTGAATATGGAGCCAACATGACGTGCAGAGTGATTTTGACCTCTCAGTGTTGAGGCTAGGCCAGACTTCATTCTTGGCAAAGACTGAGTAGTTGGGCTTTGTCTAGGGGGTCTCTAATACTATCAAATAAGTGATCAAAAAATCTCCTAAGGATCTGTAAGCCACATTTTTCTTCTGAATTTGGTAGTAAGAATGGCTGCAGAGTTTCTAAAGAAAGTTAATAATTACACACTTTTTAATCCAAGATAGTGTCTTCTCATGATCAATGGCTTATTTTCTCAAAATCTGAAACAGTGTAAGCTGTGGTGCGTAATAAAATTCAGAGGTTAATATGATGGTTAAAATATGGTGTTTAATAAGAGGATAGTGGAAGTGGATCTGGAATAAAATTGCTTTGAGGACATGTTCAATTTACAGGAAGTGATGCAGTTCCTGGATTTTCTGTGTTAGGATATGAACTGCATTTTCACTGAACTGTAAAGGGTCAGTGAAGAAAACTCAGCACAGGGCTATGTTGACACTGGAAATGCTGCCAAGAAGAGTTTCCTCTGAAGAAATACATAAGAAGCTTGTTGTGAAGGTTTGTCTAAACACAAAAGTTGTATTAAATTTAGGTATGTACATTCCTAAATGATCTAGGAAATCTCTAAACAATATTTTGTTGATATAAAATTGGATATATTGAACTGATGTATATTTTTAAGCTAGTAATTGAATAATTACTGTCCAGTGCAGAGAAATGCACTGGTTTAGTGAAATTTGCCTTAAGCCCACTCTTTATTTTTTTTTTTAATCCTGAAGAATTTAAGATTGTTCAGGAGTATTTGTTCATTGATGGATGATAATCACACACCATTTCATCATATGAGCTTAATGTACACACTTGCTGTGTGCATAAATCAACCAGAAAAGAATATCAATTAACATAGTTTAGAAAGAAATGTATGGAATAGGCGGAGGTGCTAATGCGATCATGAAAATGTTCTTCTGGAAACATTTAAAGGAGAGTTGGCTTTATGAGTGATTTGGATTGCTCTAAATAGGAATGACCGGTTGTTTTTACAATTTTTGTGTGCTACAGATGATCTTCCCTGGCCATCATAGAATGGCTTGGGTTGGAATAAAACCCTGAGGATCATCAAGCTCCAACCCCTGTGCTACAGGCAGGGCCACCCACCTTCAGTTCTGGTACTAGACCATGTTGCCCAAGGCCCCATCCAACCTGGCCTTGAACACCTCCAGGTACAGAACATTCACAGCCTCGCTGGGCAGCTGGTTCCGGCATCTCACCACACTCTGTGAAGAACTTCTCCCTGACATCTAACCTAAACCTTCCCTCCTTGAGCTTAAAACCATTCCCTCTTGTCCTGTCACTGTCTATCTGAGTAAAAAGTCGATTCCCCTCCTGTTTAAGTACTGGAAGGCTGCAGTGAGATCTCCATGCAGCCATCTCTTCTCCAGGCTGAACAACTACTCCATTTGTAAGTAGGGGACAGGATGCAGAGCCGTCTGCTTCTTAACCTGATGGACCACATCCACACCAAGAGGCTTTGCTGTGCAGAGCCTGCCCAGTCCCTTCAGCTTTCAGTGCTCTCTCTCAAAGCTTATGGAGCTGGTGGTGAAGCTTTGGCTTGCTTCCTGTTTGGATGCTCTGGGTGAAGGAGACAACCTGTTTGTTTCGTTTGCTCCACTTGGTTTTACCCATACCTCCTTCTCTTTATATGTGGAGATTCTCACAGGACAAGAGCTCCTCTGTGACAGAGCACGTTTCATGCCCTGGGGCCTAGCGTGACTAGCAGATGCAGATTGTATGGAAGCAATTAAATCTGAAGGAAATGTAACGTGGGCTGAATTTCAACACACAGACTTATGGCATTTCCCCCCTCGTATTCAGAAGGAGGGAGGAAGAGAAGTGGGTGCAGTATGGGGGTGGGGGTGGATCGTGTTGCATTTGTCAGAGTCAGAATCCAGGCACAGTGTTAACGCTAGCGCCTGCGACTGCTGCATGAACTCTGGTAACGAAGCTCAGAGACATCGCATTGTACTGCAGCACTGTACTGTATCTTCTGTTCCATACCTGTGAGCATTCTCTGGGCAGATGTGACCGAAGCTACTGTGAGGAGACAGAGTTGTGCTTGTTAAAGAGCTGGACAGAATGCGTTGTGTTAGAACTGCAGTAATCGTGAGGTGTTACTTTGAGGAGCTGCAGCAGAAGTGGAGCTGTGGAACGGGAGTTGGCTGCCTACATTTCCAGGGCCTGCACTGGCCATCACTGCGCAGCACGGTGGCAGAGCCACGGTCTGGGAGCAGCTCTCCCTGCAGTGCTGCTCTGTCCAGAGCCATGCACCGCCTGCAGCACACTCTGCTTTGTGAGCCAGAATGCTCGCCCTTTTCACTGGCTTTCAGTCTGTTCCAGATCTGCTTGTGTGCAGTGTTCTGACCGCCCTTCAGGTCTGTGAGTAGAAGGACACTTCATGGAACAACTCAGTTTTTCCCTACACTGCAAGTAAACCTTTCTCCACCTGTGATCAACTTTCCCAGTCTTTCCACTATAGGTATTTTTATGAAATGCTCCGTATTCCTATTTTTCAATGCTTGACTGGTGAGCAATGGTGTAAGCATCACGTAGTGAAGTAAATCTCCTGTCAATAAACTCTTCAACCTCTTTAAGGTTGTATTAACATTTACCGTGTTTCTGAAATTGAAAATTGTGTATGAGCCATGAGATTGCTGTTTTGTGAGGTTTTTAAAGGCCGTGGTTTGGCTTCAATTTAATCTGTGTGTTTTGTTTAAAAGAAGCTCTCACAACCTGACTGCTTTCCTCAGGCCTGGCCCAGCTGCCCAGTCCTGTGCTGTGGGGCGCCGTGCTCTCACTTGCAGTGCTGCTGATGGAGAAGTGTGTGTATCTGCTTTCTGGTGGGGTGTGTGAGGCAGTGGATTAGCAACTGTAGGGATTGATAATGCCAGGCATGAGTGTTAAGAACCGATCAGCTTCTGTTCTTATCAATGAACAATTTCTGTGCATAGAAACTGAGCGCATACAGGAGTAAATACTGAATTTTACTCCATGGAAGTTGTTTCTTACAGTGTAAGCTGGTTGCCATGCCAAGCACATAGAAAACCATGTCCTGGTGAGGGCGGCTCAGCCCTGGCCCACCAGCAGCAGTAGGATCTCAGGGCCCACAGACAGGACCACAGCTGTTCCTCAGTACCCTTTTCAGGATGGCTCTCAGGAACTGGTGAGCATTTGTGCAAACCACATTCTACACCCAAACATGTTTGGAAGTAGAACAAAGTTTTTCGCAGAAGAGACTTTACAGTTGTAAGAGGAAGGCAGTGTGCCTGATTGCAATTTATTAGGTTTACAGACCATGTTTTTAAAGGTCTTTTTTTGCCTGAAAAGTAATTTGGTGGATATGGTTTTGGTGCCTGTGTTTTTGAAAGGAGAAAGACTTTTGGAAAGACTTTGGGTTGTCTGCTTGGCTGAACAGCTGCGACCGAAGCAGCCCCTCAGCTCAGCATCTGCCCCTTGTGAATGCTGCTCCAGCCTGCAGCCAGCACAGAGCGGGTTGCCCCATTGCCTCCTCAGCACAGGCTTTCTGTCTGTACGTGAGTGCAGCCTGTGCTGCATGGCCATTGCTGCACAGTTTCATGGGGAATGCAGTGAAAGGTCAACATATCTGAGCGTACCAGAGCAGATTTTAGCGTGGGAGTTCTTCACAAAAGGTTTTTATGTCATATTTAGTTTTGTCACTATATTTTTCTAATCACTTTTGACATTCTACTCATTCTACTGTATATATTCAAACAGCAGCGTAACTTCTTTTGCCTATAGAGGTGAGGAATTTTTTGCAAATGTGCATGGCTTAATTTCACAGGCACATGTCAAAAGTGAGGATCTGATGTGATGTGAAGTTACTGTGAGAGCTGTGGATCAAAGACTGATGCATTGGTTGATGTATGCGGGTGCAGCATTTGACTCCTGTGAGCCCCATGTGTGGAGCTGTGGCTGCCAGTGCCCTCGTGCTGCTCTGGGGGCAGCACCCAGCTGGGGGGTGGCTTCTCACAGGGAGCTGTCTCTCAGCCCTGATGTCACCCAAATGTTAGATCATGATTGTAGAGAAAAAACTTTCTGAGAGGTGACAGAGGGTTCTACTCTTCAGTTCCATTTTATACAGACGTTTTGTTTTAATCTGCTGCTGCAAGACATGATAGTGGAGAATCAATGAAATTATGCCACTCCTCTGGTCACCATAAGGCTGGATGATGGAAGAGATTTTCTGGTGAGATTATTTACATCTTACTGAAAGTAGAATGATAAAAGATTGGTGTTTAGGAGAAATTAAGGCATTTCTGAAGATTCTGCACTGAGGGTAGTCAGTATATTGCAAAAGGTATCTAAAAGGTATCTTAGCTAGGAAAGATTCTGTTTTTAGATGTTCTCAGGATTAAAAAAAGAGCAAACACCTTTTCCAGTCATCCCAAAGGTGAAAACAGAAAATCCTCAATCAGTCCTCATATTCAAAGATGGGGGGGGAGGGGGGAGGGGTGTGCACAGTTCCAAAAATAAAATTAAAAAATATATTAAAAATCACCTATTAATGAAAACTTCTGGAGCTACTGATTTTGCACTGCTCTTGCTTCAATTATGTTCTGCTCATATTTTTAATTGAGTAAATTTTATTTACTCAAAGTCCACCCTCTCTGTACCCTCCACAGAATAGATAAAGAATGTGGAAAGGTTAGTTTCAAAGTTATTCTGATGGCCTTGTGAAGGCCTCAGCTAGCAGTTGCTGGTACAAGGATTGTGGATGTGATCAGCGGTAGTGGAGCTTCAACTGAAGGTCACCCAGCCAAAACTCTGAACTTGTTGGTAGCCTTGGGAACACTGGTTATTTTTCCTTTCCTCTTGATTTTTATTTACGTATGTACAGGGAAAAATAAGTTCTCTGGGAAGTCTGAGGCATAAAGCAACAGATCTTTTTTTTTGATGTTGCACTTAGCTGTGCGTAGTTCCACAAATGTTTAATCTTTGAATTAATTGTTCACTTTGGGTTTAGGGTTTTGCTTTTAGTTTTTTCCTAAAGGCAATTCCAGCAGGTTTTCTTGCTGCATGAAAGGTCTTTTATGGTTGTTTTATAATTCAGTGGAAATAAAACAAGCTGATGCAATGACAAGGCAGGGGCCGAGCTACTCTGATAGTTTAAAATGTTTTTATCATCTCTATAATTCAAAATTACAAGAAAACAAAGGAAAATGTGAAATTCAGTTTTCTGAATTCTGCACATGAATGACATACTCTGTGGGAAGATCACCTTGACTGCAATTAAGGAGTACTTGCAACATGGAAAACCACCAGAAATTAATCTGACTGAGTGAGCTGAAGTCTCTGAAATCTGCCTTTGAGGTAATGCAGGGATTTAGATCCAGCTGAGGATCAGTGCCACCTATTCCACAGTCTTTGCAGATTCATTGCACAGAGTAATTCAGATATGTCGGATAGTTTGTAACTGCTGACAACTGCTGGACCAGTGCCAGCTCAACAGCCTCAAGCATCTTCATCCCAAGCTCTTAAATTGATTCTGGTCTTTTGATTACAGAATACAGATTTTCTCCTAATAAATAAATTTGGCTTGTTGGTGATTTTTATTTTTCTTCTTAATGGCTGTACTAGGAACAGTGGGGAAAAAATATCTCAACTGAAGTTCTTCTTGGGGCCACAGGAAAAGAGCATATCACTGCAGAAATTGCACCTAACACAGAAGTGATGTTTGTCCTGACTGTTGTTATGCATATGAATGTTGCAGCTAGCCTTTTAAGACAGTGTTTTCGATACTGACAGAAAGAAAATGTTCTCTTTGAGTCAAAGCTCTGCCAGCCATTAAAATTGTAATCAGTAAGTGAATTTTTACTTAAATCACATTTAAAAACAAACAAACAAAACAACAACAACAAAAAATGGGTGTTAATTGCTGAAAGATCAGCAGTTTACAAATGATTTACTCTATCCCAGTATTCCTCTGACAGTGTAATTCCAGTAGGGATATGCAAGAGTCTGGACTTGCTGGACCTGAGTAAATCCTGCAAACTCTTCCTTTACACTGAATTCTCAAAAAAAAAAAAAAAAAAAAAAAAAAAAAAAAAAAAAAAAAAAAAAAACAGGCTTCAGAAACCTGTGTGTTAAGAATGGCAGTGCTGGCACCCCGACTTCATTGGGGTTGTAAGCCATGGCTTTAGGGGCACGTATGTGCTGTATGTCCCACATCACAATTCAGTTATACCTAAAGAAAAATGCTCTCTAATCCTAACCGTGTTTCAGCTGATAGTAGCTGAAGTGAAAGGAACATGCAGGATGATCATGCTTACCTCTCACTCAGGTAAGGATCTGAATACTTTCATTATTGAAAACCATGAAAGTACCAGCAAATTATTACATTTTACCAGTTAAATTTTAAAATAGGGCTGTTTTATTCCTGTCCTTGGAGTGCCAATAAAGCATCACAAATACTCATTAAAATGACGAAGCTTCTTGCAGGTCCTTACGTTCTCACAAAGTGTCTTTTGACTCTTAGTAGTGAGCTTGTAGTTTGTAACTGAACAGTGCACTCCACTGTGAATCCGTGGGACGCGGCTATCCTGGTAGGTGGTATTTCTGTACATTCGTATCAGCTTAAGGGAAGTCTTGCTTGTCCATACATATACCTACACTTTGGAAAGGTAGGTTTGCTTTTGAGTGGAATACATTTAATCAGAATATTACCACAGTGTCAGAATTGACAGCAGCTCCCTTCCTTCAGCAAAATCTTATTTACAATCCTGACTTCATTTTAAAATGCTCTATGTAATCTATGTACACTGAGCAGAACTGTCACCTTTCCTCAGCTGAGGTCAACTATCAGCTAGCAGACATTGTTTCTTTATTTTGGAATGGTTTTGTCTGGGCAAAGATTTGGTCTCTTACCCAGATCCTGTTTTTCGTCTGTTTTTGATGGCAAATGGTTGCATTTCCCATCCATTTGCAAATAGTGACTGTCTGGCAGGATTTCCTGGGTACGCGGTGGTTTCAGATTATAAAAAGCAAGCTTTCTGAACTCTAGTGATTAATGTGGTTATTTGTATGGACTTCTCTTCCATGGGAGCCAATCAATTCATCCTATGGAAGATGAAAATAAGACTCCAGAACAATTCATCTGCCAGCTAATGACCTCTATCGTGAATCGCAAAGAAAAAAAGAATTGAAGTAGGACTCCTTTGTGTACTGAAATTTTTTGAAGAGCAGGAACCAATATTCTGGGAATCCATGTTTTGTAAGAAACTCCCCCAAAAGCTATTTATACCCTGATCCATTTTTATTTAGTGGAATGAGGTACTGAGGACCTGTGGATCAGGAGTTATGTGAGCTGAACAATGGATAATGGGATCTGACTATGAAAAGTACCATTTATATATTAAAACTTCTTCTGTATTCCAAACTGTCCTTGAAAATTAAAAGCAGGGATGTAATAAAAACGTGTAAGTCTGCAGACGCTACAGGGAGCATTCAGTTTTTCATTTGTTTCTTGTGAGTCCATTCACTAGAAACAGTGTGATTTTTCCTCAGTGTGTATGTCAGCTAGCGGATGAACCCTTTGACATTTTCCCATGTGCTGAGGGAATCTTCTAGATGTTTAAGTATGGAACTGTAGAGAAGGTGTTGATGTCAATGACAGCCAGGCAAAGGCCAGCGAGACTGCAGGTGTGCCTGCTCTGAAGTTTGGAGTAGGTGATACTGTATTTCTGCAGCTAAAGACCTTTTTATCAAAGTGTACTCAAACGTACTGCAGTGATCTGAAGACAGTTCTTCAAATTGTGAAGAGAAAGGGGTCCACCACTAGTTAAAAAGCAAAATATCAGAGATTACAGATATGACAATGGGTTCAACCCCGCGCATTCTTTGATCACATATACACCAGTGTTGGGGAAAAAAATCCATTTTTTAATGTTTGTGCAAAGCGTACATTGCTTGGGAGACCTTAATGGTGATTTTCTAACAGACTCAGAAAGCAGAAATTGAAGTAGTAGTTTAGGCTGTAGGGAGCCCTCAGACCAAATTCTGCAAAGTCATCCACTTCTCTACCTCTGGATGATGCAGTGGGATGCAACCTTACAGGAGAATTTTTCTTATGTGCGGTTTTGGTTTTGGATGTTTGCATTAATAATTGTTCTTGCATGAAGAAATTTGTGATGCTTTATGAAGAGGAGTGCTCTTTGTTGTTGGTTAGCTTTATTTTGGTTTTTACTAAAATGCAGAATATGTTAAAATATTATTGATTTTCTAGAAATGGCTGCTTGGTAGTAAAAGAATATTTATGAGAGGAGCTGATTCTCCTTGCTTGCTACAAGAAGTATTATTTTTTTTTATGTATACCCTGATTGCTCACAAATATGCTAGCTTCTGGCAGGGCTTTTTTGTTGGTGAATAAAGAGTTGGAATCACAGAAGATGGATACAGCCTCTAGATCAAGTGGAGGACAATTAACTATTTTTCATTCTGCAGCCTATTTAACAACTTCAGTAACTTCATGAATCCGAAAATGTCACATGTATCTCTCAAGGGAGTGTTTTGTTTCAGATTACTATTTATTTCCCCAAATAAAATAAGCGTGCTTTTTAATAGGATCAATAATATGTATCTTTAAATATAAATGATACAGACATCTATCAAACAAATGTGTTGACAACATTATATATTGCATACATTAAACAATTCCATTACAGTGTTGTATATAATAGTTTCATTCAGTGCCCTTTTTTCTTTTTCTCAAGAATTAGGATTTCATCCAAATCCTCAGGGTTAAGTTGTCAATAGAACTCAAAGGGTGTTTTGTTTCCATGTGTGTAACTAGTTTAATGTTTTTTAAGTCTGTGGCATATGGTAACAATAGGATCAGTCGGTTATGGGGAAGCTTAGTGGGATGTTCTTAAGGTTCTCTTCAAGGTAGTGAGTAATGTTGAAACTAATTCAGGAAAAGAGCAACTATTTTCGCTAAAGAAGTTATTTTAATTAGTGCTTGGCAGAGGATAGTAAGTATTCAAATACTTCTGTGATGTTCCAGCTTCAAGATTAGAAATTACAATGAAAATGCAATAGGAACACAAAGTCTTCAGTTTAGTAGCTACATTGTGTCTGCTTGTTAAAGTTTCATGAAATCTTCGTGAAACATTTATCGCTGTCTGCAAAAGCAAGCAGTGTGAATACCGTTAGATAAATCTGCAACTTGAAGTACTGCGGGCATTTCTTGGGCTTATTACAAGGACAAGTTGTTGAACAGTTGAGTGTTAGTTATTAATTTCTGCACTTCCAGTGGTGAAGTGACTGAGAGATACTGTTTTCATATGCATTTGTGTCTTTCGGGTGATATCGTGAAAGATAAAATCTTTTTCCTATCAAGTGCTGGAATGAAGCGAGCAGTATAAATGAAATCACTAACACACAACTTTAAGCTCTTCAGTCTAATAGGTGCTTTGTCCTCATGTGCTTGTGCTTGTTGATTGTCCTTTGTAAAATGTGATTATTTTTTTAGTTATGAATAGGGGAAACTTTTTTCTGCTTTGCTGATTAACTGGTGAATAATATCAGCATACAGTGAAATGCTGAAGTTAGGGAACAGTGCTTAGCAGTCATTCCAGCTGCTGCAGTGTCCACCGCCAGCTGCTCAAGGGCTGTCAGCAGGGCCCACCAGGGCTGCTGCGATGCAGCCAGAGCATGGGCTGCACCACTAGCTCACTCTGACATGTAATAGGCATGACAGGATCTGTTAGATTCAAGGGAGAGGAGTTGCAAAGGTTCTTTGTAGTAAAAAGCTCATATAATATAATAATGTGGTTGTAGACTTTTTTAATAAAATAAAAGTATTAAAGTATCATGGTTGATTTTCATCTATCTTTCTAGCTGCCCTCACCTTCCAGAAATCACTAGACCACAGCTGAATTTGAAATAGACTGAACGTAACCCATCCATTTCCCAGTTCAAGCTGTTCTGGCTGCAGGGTGCTGCTAATAGCAGTAGTCTGGCCCTGCCTCATATTCCCTGCTGCATATTTCACAGCCTTTTTCTCTATTTTATTTCGACTTACAGTCGAAAGGGGACTCTGGGGTCCATCAGATCAACCTTTGCATCTAGCAGAAAGATAATTAGCAGGATTTGTTTCCAGGTCAGCACACTGACAGAAGAGTTCATTCGCTTGACCTTGCCAGACGTGGTCATTAGGCCTCACACAAAGGGAATGGTCAGGTGTCCTGGGGCCGAGGAGTGGCTACCCGCTAGGCTACTGTTAGTGGTACTGACCAGAGTTTATCTTCTGCTGCTAAATCCTTTGTGCTTCTCTTGGCTGAAACATTGTGTGGTTTGGACCTGCTGGTGGTTTTAGCAGATATTGCACTGCAGCACCGGGCAGGCAAATTTAATAGACCAGAATGTTGTTGACCAAGGCCAATTTTTTTAAATCTCAGAACCTGTCAATTTGTTTAAAGGTATGTCTGCTACATCATGCAGTGCCGAAGCACTTCTGGTGGAATCTTTTTGCCCCTTTATTTATTTATTTATTTATTTATTTATTTATTTATTTATTTATTGTATACAAAGGACAGAGGGACAGAGAGAAGTTGGGCAATGATTTGGCTCTGCCTACAGAGATGTAAACAGATTTCCCAATGTTTGATAATGATGGTGCAGCCGGAAGTGGATGACTGGATGGTCTCCAATGCAGTCTGAGCTGTCATCCTGCTGGGAGCAGTTAATGAGTCAGAACATATGGGTTGTTCATGTTGATGAGTCATCAACTTCCCACTTGCCCTGAAGCAGCTTTACTTTGATGTGGCTCAGTCACAAAATCCACTCTTAGTCCCTTTGACAAAGGCCCAATAAAGGACTCCATACAAGTTCTACAGAGTTAGCCTAACTCTGAGCTTGTGTTGTTTCAGTTCAGAGCACGCTTGCAGGATAAAATAGTTTGAATCAGTTCTTTCTCCTTAATTATACTTAAAGTTCTTTTCAGAGAAGTAGATCTGAGTTTCCTAATACTGGAAAAAAAAAAAGATGATCCCAAAATAGAAACCACAGAAGCGCATTCGTTGTTGGAGTTAGTACAAGCAGAAAAAGAATGAATGTACTTCATGCTGCTGCTTGCTAATTTGAACTGAGCTGTTTTGGCAAGGTTGTGGTGGAAGTTGGTGATCAGAGCCTAGCAGTGAAAAAATGCAGTACGGTGCAGAAGCTCAAGTCATGGAAAATACTGAAGTTTCAAAGCAGGAAGTAGACACCCAAACAGGAAGCATTGATCAATACTTCAGTGGAAGACAAGTGGAAGAGAATCTCTAAGTCCTAATAAAATACTGAGTTTCTGAAATCTGGAGCATTGCATTAAATATTTTTCTGATGAGGGGCCACCATTGGGATACAATTTACTGCTCACTGAGCTTGTGTGTCATAGGAGGTGCACAGAGATGTTGTTGTAGAGTTTATTAACTTAGACATATTTAGTTTCTCTTTCTGTATAGGTGCTGTTACACGAGGATTAAACACACAAAGCAGTTAATAACAACATTATTCTGTATGTAAAACTGGGAGAACTAGCATGCAGTCAAGGCCTTAGGGGATGCTGTAGCCAAGGTTTAACTCACCTGTAACTGATTCTCTCAGTGACACTGGAAGTTAAATGCTCAAATGTGTAGAGCTCAGATTTTAGGAGAAGTGAAACTGTTGCTGTTTTCCAGGCCTATCATCCCTGTAGTGCATTTTAAGATTTCTAGTGCATATTATTATTCTTTGTCTATAGCTTTGTTTTCTGGCTTGTTTTTATAGCCTATGTGATACATGCCAAGAAAAAAATCCTTCCAAGATGAATACTTCTAGAAATAATAAGTAGATGGATTGATACAATCCCAGATAGCTCTACTGAGATGTTTTCTCCTCAGTATTTTTCGTGTATATGTACTTATTACAGATCTGAATCACTTCAATGATCTTTGCTAGAAGGAGTCTCACGTAGCACGTGTACTGTATTGAAAGTGTGAGACCAAAAAAGTCATAGTTATTGTAACAGACTGCCAGCTGCAACCAGGCACTCCCAATGCTCTTTCCTACATACCTGCTAGCTGTGAAGCTGTGCAAAATTGAGAGTATGACTCACCTTCCATTGATATTTGAGGCAAAACTTACAGTGACATTGGTTTTTCGGGATCAAGGCCTAAAAAGGGTATCCATCTTTTGATCAATGTTCTAATTTACTACTTGGTGAACTGTTTTGCAGAGAACAGAAAATTACTTTATGTTGCATTTTGTATGCAGTAATGATAGCATTGAATTATGTACATATGAAGTATTTTGATTTAAGAATAACGTCTTCCAGTTCTTAACATGTATCTAAATATGAAGTGCGATAAAGAAGGTAACGAAAAAAGAAACACTGAGCAGTGTGTGCTCCAGCCTTCCGCTGGCTTCAGTTGCATGGATTTCCTGGTCATCTGAGCACATTGGAGATGTTTCTTAACTTTATTTTTGTCCAGGAGATAAACGCCCTTTCTCTTGGATGCGTCCCTGGATGTGGCATTTCAGAGCCTCCTAAAAGCTCATGGGGGCTGGAGAAGTGTAGATTCCATGGTGCAGTTCTACATTCAGCAGGAGGCAGAACAGGAGCCCATGGATATGTTTAAGTCATCGTTAGTCATCTTTGGGATACCGAGTAGGCTTTATTTCTTTCCCTCCATAATTCAGATGGAAGGGTACAAACTTGCATACGTCACTCCGCATGTGTTGGTAGCTCTTCCCTGAACCTGAATATGAGTGATTGTGTTTTGTTGTCTTGATGTCCATGAAGAGTGAGAATGTTACTGGAGAAAGGAACTCCGATAACAGAATTCAGTATTGTAGTGTGGCTTTAAGAGCATTTCCTGCTTGTTGTACGTGGTTAGTGGCTCTAGTTAAAGGCTGCAGGTTTGGAGTTAGGCTGAGGAATACGTTCAAACAAGTTAGAGATTGCTTAATACAGCTGAGTTCATAAATCCTTTAACTTGTGCTTCAGATTTTGCTAACAAGAGTTGATGTTTTCAATTTCTCATGATGAAACTAACAGGAAAAGAGAAGAGAAAAAAAGTCTTCAATTAATTTGAACATTTTACAGTGTTGGAAAAATGTAACTAAAAATGTTAGAAAGAGGGAAATCTGTTTTGATACAAACAACAAAGAGGTAGTAATTATTTAATTGCTAGCACTCATGTTTAAAAACAAGTTTCACAATTTGGGGAATGATCTTTTCTATTATACATGGGTATTCCAAAATCCATCGCTTTGATTAAGTGTAGCTTCTTTATTTGAATTAAAATGCCAGAGAAACAGAACAATGGAGCTTTAAATAACAGTGCTTTTCAGTTCACTTTGATATAATTATTAAAAACAATGCCCAATTTATTGCATCTTTTGTTCAGAACGCCACTTCTTTTGGAAGAAAGATCCTTTAACTGAGCTGGATACGAGAATTCTTGTACTTGGAAAATAATAAAACAATAAAAAGAAGAAAAGCCTCAAATGTGCTTAAGTTTTACAGTGAGAGAAGAATAAAATCATTCAGTGCTAGCAAGAAAAAATGGTGGATTATCTCCTTGTAAATAGCAATGATTACATACAATAAATACGCTCATAGCTTTGGTAAAATAAAGTGCTCAGCTGCTTAGAGGCTGAGTTGTAGACAAGCACTGAAGTGAAAATGTGATCTTCAGTTGCACTTTTGGAAGTGTACGTTAAATGTAAAATATTAGGATATGGTCACAGACTGATATAGGCAATGCAGCTGTTCTCTGTTCTTTAAAAATTTGTTCTGATTTTGTTTTGTTTTGGTTTTCTTTAATGTAGATATGTTTGGTATTTTTGCTGCTTGTAATTCACGTTATTTTGGTAACATCAGAGATAGACAGTAAAGAGTTTGGACATGGTAATGTGGCAGTAGATGTAAACTCACTTGTTAAATAGTGCTGGCTGTCAGCAAAGTCTGAAGTTGTGGTCACAGCCTTAATGACAATGCAACGATAGCTTAAAGTAGCAAGGAGAAGTTTTGAGACTGAGATCAGTAAAGGGGAAGTTAGGAATTGCTTTTATGAAAGGTGGATCAGAATGGTTTTCCAGACGTGGAGCTTTTAGAAGTTTTATCCTTCTTTATATGTTCCACTTAAAGGCATTCCTCTTTAAAATAGCAGAGGAAAACTTCTCTGCATCCAGCCAGCAATCGGTATGCTGGCTGGCTGATGGGGCAGAAAGCAGGGCATGCCAAGATGGATCCACATTCAGCAGAGTCACGGGCTGGGTACCAGACACTCCCCTGCTTTCATCTACCTCTCTTTTTTTTTTTTTTTTTTTTCCTTTTCTTTTTGTCTTTTGCTTGTTTCAAATGGAGTTGCATGGTCAGCCTTGAAATCCTTGTTCTGATAAGTGTCTAAATTCATGCATTTCAGTGAAAACCTTCCATTGTAGCAATAACACAGTCCCTTCATCTCTTTAATCTGACAAAAGATGTGTTGCAGCAATCTCGGGTATTAGTTATTTTGGTGTGGTTTTCAGTGTTATGTATATATATACATATATATATATACATCAGCCTTTACCTCAGGAGAGTGGTGGATACACTGCTGATACACTGACTACCTTGATTAAAAACTGCTGGTAACTTTGCAGAGACACTGGTCCTACTGATGTCATCTGCCTCTCTTGGCAACAAGAATATAATCTGATATTTTTGGAGATACAGACAAGTTTTCATGGAGTGGTAAGGAGCAAAACAGTGCTTTCTGGCAGAACACCCGTATTTTCAAAACTTGGCAAAATGACCATCCCTTGGTGCATGGAAAATGGCCCCGTATTTGAATGTGTAGACAGAAGTGTTAAGAAAAGGGTGAACAACTTTTTAACGGTCAAGTAGCCTACAAGATGAGTATCTGTTACAGATTTTCACTGTCATAATGGGATTCATCTTTTGTTTGAGTGAAAGTAATTCAATCAGAAGTAGCACGTGAAGTGTCAGGATGGTGGGGGGAGGAAAATATGTAAGGGCTAAAGAAATGGCAAGATGACAGATAATTTCAGATGGGTTGGTGTGAGGTAAGGAGGAGAAATAAGTGTGGGATTAGAAGCACAAATAGGACGTTCATGGTCTTATGCCTAACCATGTATCACAATGTACGTGGGAATTGTCTGTTAAACTTTTGCTTTATCTTCACTTTCTCAGTCACATAGAAAAAATTACAACATGGCAAGATCCTCGAAAAACTATGAATCAACCACTGAATCACATGAGCCACCATCCCGCAGCTACTTCCACGCCAGTACCACAGAGGTCTATGGCAGTGTCTCAGCCAAATCTCGGTGAGTACTGGATCTCATTTCTGTGGTGGAAATATGAACAAGAGGGCAGGGCCATCTTTCACTGCTATGTTTCCCAAAGTATTTTTGCTTCAAAAAGGGTAGTTCTGATTCCGTCATCAAGCCAAACAGTATGTTCTCTACTTCCTTTTCTTATTTTTTCCTTCTGTAGAATTGGCAGTAAGTGAAGTTGCACTGTTTGAAGTTCTAACAGGTCATGCATTTTATTTTTGATCTTCTGTGAAAAGTTTTTGATGATGAACAGAGAAAAATGAAACCTTCCTATACTTTTTCATTCAGAGGTGGTATAAAGCCTCTACAATTCCACCAGATAATTTTCAAAGCTTACTGCACAACATGCTACCATAGACAATCTGTCTGCAGGCTTTCCTGTGTTCCTTCAGATCAGAGCTAGTAGCTGTTGGTAGTGGTGGTTGTTTTTTCCCTCTTTTCCTTTTTTCCCCCTCATTTATTTACTTATTTATCTATTATTTATTTTGCAGCGATATGCTCTGTGGTAGGAAGTGCTTTCTAATAGAAACTACTTCTAGCGAAACAGTAACAAGTTTTGAAGAATGAATTAACTGAAAACTTGTAAATGTGTGGGGTTTTTTTGGTGTTTGTTTGTAGCACTTCAGGGTTAACTTTAAACAGCAGCTTATGTTCCTCTGATTTTGCCAGAATCTTAGAAGAAAAAAACCTTGAAATTCTGAAAATATTAAAGATATAAATGGAAGCAAACATTTTTAATAAATAATTAAGACTGATACTTTTTCTATTATGTTTTGCATCTGCAGTTCAGATCCTAGTAGTTTTAACTGCTCTGGCTTTCAAGTAAATGAGGAACAGATAGGTCAGTATACAGTCCCAAGGTCACAAAACTGGGTCAAATAAGTAGTCATAAAAACACAAACTAGATTGGTGTTCGAGTTCATTTTTGTAAATTGGTCTCATAATTTCATGGTTATTCATGTGCAGTCGGTTCATCAGTTTTGTCTCTTACATTCCAAGAAAACTATAGTAATCACTTGGCTGACAGTGGTCACCAACAACAATTATACAGAATCAATTTTTACTTCTGAATTGAATTAGTAATAAATGCTTATGCTGTCCCTTGCAGTAAGTAATTTTAGTTCATAGAGCCGTAGAATGACCTGGGAGGGACAGTGTCATGACAGAACAAAATTCTTACATTCTCTCAACAACTGTCCTACTTGTATATGTTCAGTACGGAGGCGTTGTTGGTTATGTTATGTGAATCAGCAGACAGCAACAGATTGTGTCCTTAGCAGACATCAGAACAAACCTGAGGAAAATCCTTCAGGCAAGAGCTTACTGCAGTGTGTCACTCTACATGGTGAAGTTAACAGCTGGGCTGCTTGTATTATTTCAAATCACTGATGAGACCAATTTTGAAATGAGCAACAGGTAAGAATAGCACAGAGGTGGGTTTGGTTTTTTTTTTTGTTTTTTTTCACATCAGCTCCTCAGCTTATATTAACATCTGTTGAATTCTCTATAATTAAAAAACAGAGGATGTACCATGATTCGGGAGTCAGTGTCCAATAGGCTTTTTTCCCTGTTTGTCAATAGAAGTGAAGTAAGATTAATCAGAGGCATATCATGTGCTGAAATACTTGCACATTGAAGGAACATCTTAGGATACAAAGGTTTAGAAATAAAGGCTAACACATAATTAAAAGTCTGTTCTTGAAGGGACTTGGGATGCCCAATAGGTCCATAGACTTCAAAATCTGTCACTCATATAGAGACTGTGTTTCATTCAGTATTCTTCACATTTATTGACAAAGTATTTAAACAGTTGGGTATTCAAGCAGTGCTTAGCACAATGGTTCTGGTCTGTGACAGAATTTCCTAAATATTAGTTCCCTACAGATGTGTAGAAGTTACCACAATGTCCATATTTAATTAGTCAAGAAAAATTTTTTGTCAACCTGTTTTGGTGAATTTTTACTCATGCTGGTGGTTTTCTAAAGGCATTCTGTGATGCACCTTGGGGAACATAAGTCTGGTTGCAGAATAGAGTAGCACTTTCTGCATTGCTATTAAATTCAGCATCAGATAGAATCATAGGATCATAGAAATGGTTTGGGTTGGAAGGGATGTTCAAGATCATCTAGTTCCAACTCTCTGCTGTAGGCAGGGACACCGCTCACTAGACCGGGTTTCTCACAGCCTCATCCGGCCTGGCCTGGAATGCTTCCACGGAGGGGGCATCCACAACCTCTGTGGGCAACCTGTTCCAGTGTCTCAGCACCCTCACAGTAAAGAATTTCTTCCTGGTATCTAGTCTAAATCTACCCTCTTCCAGTTTAAAGACATTTCCTTTCATCCTGTCACTCCATGTCCTTAGATTACAATTGATTAGATATACATCAGCACAATCTTGTAATTTCTAATGTGTTTGTATTAAGTATTTATGTATCTAAACAGGATGCAGTAGCTTCTGAATACTTCATGTGTTTGTTTAAAATAGATGTGAATGTGGTTTCCAGTGTGTAAGGTGAATGTATCTCTTTTGACATTATCCTGGTCAAATGGAAGGGAGATACCATCCTGCTCTGTTGTGAAACAACAGTGTTACTTCTAATGTTGCCTTCTTGGGTCTGCTCGGACACTGAATGGAGCAATTCTTTGGTGTAGTGGTGAGACCTCTAGCCAGAAGTGATCGTGCCAATGTCCTACAAGCATCAGAGAAGAAATGGAAACTGAATAATAAGCTAAATCACTCTTCTGGCCGTCATTTTATAACTTTTCAGCAATTGAAGTCTGTGCGTCTGTCTTCTGCTTTCATATTTTTTGGTAATGTAGGAATTTTAAAAGTTTTTCTTTTGAAGATGTGCCACCTACAAGAAATGGATTTAAGTATTCCAGGTCTGCATAGTGGTCTGCTCTTCCAATTAGTAGCACATGTGTATTCCTTGCTGTGCTTCTGATGAGGAGACGGAAAATACGCTGTGTTCTGTACAGCTTGTTGCTTCGGTTTATAAACTTCTGTGAGCAAACTTTGCTAGTGTCCAAAGGTACATAGAAACATTCTATCAAAAGCACATGATGTTTAAGAGGTACCCCGTCCTGATATGTTTAGACTTGAGAGATGTGTGTAGTCAAAGTTAAACTGATAGATGTACCTTGAAAAACCTGCTTTTTTACCTTCTCTTCTTACTGTGGATTTGTGTTGTCTGTATACACTGGTTTCCTTATAGCATTTATGTTTAGATTTGTGTTGTCTATATATACTGATTTGCTTATAGCATTAGAAGTATTGGTTTTCTCACCAACATTTAAAGCACTGCTTATTATGTGTTGTATAACAAAGGCATCCAAAGGCATTTCTTTCTTTGATGCATCTTGATAAATTTGCATAAAACAAACACATGCTAGGTGGGTTTTTGTGTTAGCTTACAGAAGACCACTAAATTAAGTGAAGCGTCATGAATGGAAGGAGAAATCTGTCTCATACTGAAAGCTCACTGTTGCAAGCATTCATTAGCAAATATTCAGGCTTGCTTGGTCTGATTTTTCTAAATATTTTGCCTTTTTTTTTTCTAAAGCAGTTTGTAGATAGATATCCTAAGGAAAGGACTGAATTAACAGCAGTTCTTAAACTGTTTCATTGCTGGAATGCCACACGGTAAATAATCAGCCTCTAAATGAAGACAATCGGATGCACTGTATTTTTCACCTCTTCATAAGTGCTTCATAGATGCCATTGACTTTGGTGCTGTCTATGGATGGATCTCTGGTCTGCCCAGTTTGAAAAGAATTTTTGATTGATTGATAAAATTCTGCTTGCATACTACCAGTCAGCTAAATTAGTGCAGTAGATCTAAAGACCCCACATGGAAGGAAGGATATCTGTGCAGTCTTACTGTAGGCATCAGATATAGATTCCTGAATTAGGAAGACCAAGCTCCGTGGACTTCCTGCGAGTGAAAGGAAGGAAGGAACAGTTGCAGTGCAGCCAAACTAATGGCCAAACTGCTGGCTGAGTGATGTGGCAGAACTGCTCTCTGGAAATGCCCAAGTCCAAGTTAAGGAAACTGGTCTGCCTTAACAGCAGTCACCAGTGTGAGGAGATCACGTCGCGTGTTTTGGTGATGGTGTTGTTTTTTCATTTGCTTTTTTGCCTCTTAACACTGATACCCATTTCTGTCATAGAGATTTGTCCATGAACTTAAAAATGCAGCATTTATCTGCATTGCTCAAGGTAATTTAACTGAGTCTGAAGACAGGTGGGAGTTATGGCACTTTGCATCTGCTTTCTTTTTGAAATCAGCCAGGAAATCCAGCCAATAAAACAATGCAGTATTCCTGTTTAAATCAATAAACACATGAACCAAGGTTTCCATATCCTGCCAGGATAAAAGAAGTGTAGTTACTATTGTTTGAAAGTGATAAAACAGTTTTGGTTACTGTGTCGAAGTGATCTGGAGATAAGAAACTCCCAAGGTGTTTGAAAACAGGCAGTATGTACTGCAGTGATAACAGGCGTACATTAAATGGTCTGGATTTTGCAAGGCTTGGTTTTCATTGCCTGGAGATTTGGCTACTAATATATGTAGGGAGGAACACATTTTTCCTCCTGTGTAGCCCATGCCCACTCACCACCTGCCAAGTGGAAAGGCTTCGTGTTTCAGGTCATTTTTAATTACTGGATGTCCTGAATTTGGGTATGGTCAATGTGAATAATTTTGGCAACGTCTTCTGGTTAATGAAATAGCACTTACAGAAGAGCTGAAACAGTTTTAGAGGACTTCTGAGTTCTGTTGGAATGATGGTTTTACAATACAGCTCTGGAAAATAGTATTTTTTTGTTATTTGTATTTAAAATCTCCAACAAGTAATTTATTGTGCACATTTCAGATTGAGTACTTACTTGTGTTTGGAAGACAGGCTGGCAGCTGTAGAGATGAATGGGAATTAAGTTCAATATGAGATAAAATAAATGCAGATGTCTCAAAGGATACACATCCTTATACCAGCACCCAGCCATCTAGTAAATGTGAAATGACAAAGGGTGGTGTGTTTTAAAGAGTTTTTGGTGCTTTTTCAAAGTCTCTCATTTTTTAAAATTTCAATACAAAGAAGTTTCTGTCGTTGTAAGCACTTCCTTTCAAGGTTAATAATCCAGACATGTGCCAAAAATGTAAGACTGGAGGCGGAATGCAAGGGCTGAAGATTATGCAAAACAATTGAAAGCAGAAGTAATGTAATGATATTTTAAACAGTAATGGCCATTAGTAATTGGTCATTAATATTAATGGTGTCTCCCCCATAAAGCGGCCTCCTCTGTTATTTGTTCTTACTTGTTGAAATATTGTTTAAAAAGAAGTGCTTAAGTTCCTACAGAGTAAATTTGCAATCTTCTAAATAATTTCCTGCTAAATCCTAGATTTAGTGGAGCACCTGCATTTTTTTTAAGCTTGAAGGTTAAAAAATTAGTTACATGTGTGTATCACAAAACACAACAGTTGAAACTGTTGAGAAATTTCCGTATGGCTATTTTCAGCCCAGAAATCTGTATAAAAGACTCTCTGTACTGGGATAGTACAACTTTTTGGTTTAATACTTTACAGATTTTTGGAACAAAATGCACCAGAAATGAAAAGCAGCATTTTTTGCTGACCTTGTTGGAAGGCTAACACTGTTTCTGGGAAATAAGCAAAACAAGCAGTTCTTTGTTGGCATAAGGAGAGAGAGAAAAGGAGGGTTGCTCAGTCCTTTTTTCCTCACCATGTCGTGACTAAGTCAAAACTGTAATATAGCTGTGTTCTTTCTTTCTTTTTTTTTTTCTTCTTTTTTTTTAGCCTCTACAGACATGTGTTTTTCATCAAGTTGTGTTGCGTGACACCTGGTGCTGGCAGCTGATGTGAGTTAGGCTCTGGACTGCCCATAAACAAAGTAGGGAAAAAGGTCCAGAACTGCATCTAGACTCTTTTGAAACTAAAATAATAAAACTTGGTACAATCAGTTCAACACGTATGTCAGAAACAATTTACATTTGCATGTTTTGGCTTCTGCAACTTGCAGATTGCTTTGCCCTCAAAATAATCCTTACTTAGTATGTACCCAGAACGTAGTGTATAACAGGAAGGTCTGCCACAGAGAAAGTAGTTCACTAGAATATCTTCAGTAATTTACATGAAAACAAGCAAAGAATTGTCTCATGTTTCATCTAACTGGAAAAAGACAATTATGTAGAATTAATTGAGATGTGAGGTAAACTGTTGCAATTCCATGGACTGCAATGAAACTGTGGCCACACACTTCATGTTTGGAACTTATTTCTACATTTTTATTCGCTTTCATATGAGCTGGAAAATTGTGTAACAGCTGTTTATTGAAGAGACTCAGTTCATTTTGCAAAACAAATTTGTTTCTCCCAAGGGAACTGAATTCAAGGGCACCTTGAATCAGTCTGCTGGAATAGTGACTACTTTTCATCTGTGATGTTAAAACCAATCTCCTTTATAGTGACAGAGTTGAGCCTTTTAGATTTTTCCTTTGTTTGCAGAACTTAGATATGTTCCTCTGGGAGTGCCAAACCCTGCCTAGGGAATTCAAGCTTTCTGAAGACCTTAGTTAGCCTCTTGGATACAGTGCAGAGTTTCTAAGTCTGAACACAGGATGAACGGAGCTCCTAGAGCACAGCTGATTTATTAGATGGAGTCAGTATTCAGTCTAGTTGGAACCACAACTGTGAGTTTTTCTTTTTTGACTCAGACTCTGTTATGTTACTAATGGCATTCAAATATAAATTCAGAATTCAAATATAAAGTAACAGATATTAACAAAGCCAATTAGGTAGCAAATAATGTGGCACAAGATTGCATCAGATGGAACAGAGATCTGTAGAATGTTGCTGTGCCGTTAAGGTTGTTCACAGCTGTTGAAACAAGATCTTCCTTTGACTTGGCTGGGCTCATTCAAGACAAAGAGTTAGCAGCTACGCACAAGAAAATGTTACAGAACTTTTCAGTATGGGATTTCAGCTCTGATTCAGTTAAGAATATGAAAGAGAATAAGTAACAGTTTGGGCTAATTTCAGGAAAAGCAGTGAAGTAAAAGACTTTTCTCAAAATGAGCTTGCGTGTGTACCACAGTGGATGGTCTTTCCATTGCTGGGATTCTTTCCATTCCAACTAGTGTACTTAAAGATTCCCTATTAATTTGAAATCTAGCCAGTATCATTCATACCAAACCCACTTAAAGATATGTCAGGTACTATAATTTCTTGTTTTCCCCATGCATACCATTGTAGCTTACCTTCCAGAAAAGCAACCTACTGTCATCTCCAAGGATATTTTTCTTTCTTGTTTGAAGAACTCATGCAGTATAAAGTTAAAAGCAGTGAAAACTCTCGGTCATGTAATAACTATAACTGTGTGATCATTCTTTTCTGCACATCTTCTGAGTCTGGAATTCTGCCTGGTCATGTTTATTGCCCAAATAGAGAGCTTTGCAGGGTAAGACCTACCCAGTGCTACACATAATGTGCACAAAAAATAGGAGGCCAGGGAGGTGGGGGAGCTTTAGAGAGGAAAGGAGGAAGTGGTTTTAGCAGCACAACTACTTGGGAAATAAATGTGACCACATATTTGAATGGTATTGATTCTGTAAAGAATCAAAAGGATGTCCCTTTTGCACTTTCTTTATCTGTCAAAACTTCAGTGGCAAATGCTCCTATTTGCAGCTTAAGTATGTAACCCTACTACATTAGGTTTTCTGATGCGTCGTTCAGTGACCTTGACTTCTGCAGTTCTGATGAACTGTAGAACTTCTGGGCTATTTAGGAAGACTGAGGTGCTGGAGTATTGGTGTTAGTACTGCCCGTACCTCTTTGTAATGCCTCTGGCTTTGTGACATCACTGCATTTCTTTGCTGCACATCTTTTATTTCAGTTATTCCAGATACAAGTAGGTTTGCGAGAACCCGAGAACATCATGAACATATCACTCGTAAACTTTCTATGTTCTTTGACCTGGATATTTCTTTATACGCTTTGGTTTTGTCATGTCAGAGCTTCTCACAGATAAGAGGTGTTGATGTAGGAAGCTGTGGTTTTTAGTATAAGCCAGCCTGCATTCACACAGTATAGCTGTCTTTTTTTATCTTAGGAGCATCATGCAGAGAGCCCCACATCTGAACTTGTTCAAAGATCTAGCTCAGGGCTGGTTTGGCCCTCTCAAAACTAGTGATAACACACTGCCACGGAACGAAGTGAGTGGCTCTGCACTGTAGTCTCTGGGTTCTGGAAGGCTTTTCTTGGGGATCAAATGGCACTTAAGTGCCTCTGGAGAAGCCGCGTTAAATGACACACTGGTGTGTCTGTCCTATACTCTCCAGGACTTCAGAATCTGGAAGCATGTTGCAAAGATGCTTTAAATACATTTGCGTCCTCTCCATGCAGCCTGGAAGGATTTACTAGTGTGGACTTTGCACCACCTACAGGTAACGAAGTTGCTTCTAAACCCAAAGAGTCCTCAGTATAGCACAGCAGCAATCCATACCTATTAGACATGGCTAGTCTCATCTGGAGAAGGAACAAAAATTAATCTACACCCCAAATAAAACCATATAGTTGGCATGTTGAAAATTCACTAGATTTCAATCCTGACCTCGATGGAGGATATCGGTGCTGAATGCTACTTATAGCACCATAACAGGAAGAACTTTTGTGTTAGATAAGTCAGGAGGACATAGAATGTCTTTGAGTTGCTTAATCTGTAAATGTGCTTGCTTGTGCAATAGCAAACCACTGAAAATGACTGATACCAACCACCACTACATTTATACAACACAATAAGATGCCCAAGGGTATTTCTGTCACCAAAAAATACAAAGTGGTTCTGTTTCTCAGTCTTTTGTCCACTGTGTACGATCTGCAAATTTTACAATTTACAATTGTAAATCTTTCAGTTGTATCTTACAATCTTACAATTTACAATCTGTCTTTCTTTTGACTATAAGACAATGTTCTCAGACTGTCTGTCTCATAATAAGCAGTTTCTTTAGCTGGAGCCAATATATTTGTTCAGTGCTGCAAGTGATTACTGTTTTGATCATTTTCCTGAATGGCTCAGTTACATTTTTCACTGTTGTTTGAAGACATTTTGCTCTCAGTTGTTTCATTTTCTGTAAGTAGTCTTTCCTGAGAGCCACGATCATGCTTTATGTGAATGCTTTCTATCTTGAATCGGGGACTCTTAAATGTACATAAGATTATCCATAAGCTATTGTCTCTATAGTTTATCCAGTACATCTTTTATTTCTGGAGATTATACCCAATATTATTCCAGTCATTTTAGTACACTTTTTCCAGTGACATCATAACATCTTTCCTGCTTACTCACCTTTATCTTCTGTGTTGGGCTCTGTACACAAAGAGAAATCTATGTATATATATACGTATGTGCATATATATATGATCTGGTTTTGCAAAGCATTGAGCAGCAATGCCTTTCTGCAGGAAACAGCCCATTGAACATTTTTCTCATACCCTGTCTCCTCAGGAGTACATTCTGCAGAACACTGTTTCTGGAAATCATGCATTCTGAGAACATGTTGGTATCTGTCACACCTCGATCATGCGACAACACGCTTGTGCCTGTTCACACTCAGCCACAAGTTCTGTTGGTGTGAGACAATGAGAAGGATAGCAGGGTGAGCTCCTTGGCAAGACCAGTGTTCATAAATCCATGGGACCCGATGGGATGCATCCACAGGTGCTGAGGGAGCTGGCAGAGGTGATTGCTGAACCGCTCTCTGTCATCTTTGAGAGGTCTTGGAGAATGGGGAGGTGCCTTAAGACTGGAGGATAGCCAATGTCACTCTGGTCTTCAAAAAGGGCAAGAAGGAAGATACAGGTAATTACTGGCCAGTCGGTCTCACCTCTGTCCTGGAAAGGTGATGGAACAGCTTGTGCTGGATACCATCTCCAGACAACTGGAAGAAAAGGAGGTAATCAGGAGTAGTCAGTGTGGGTTCACCAGAGGGAGGTCATGCTTGACCAATCTGGTAGCCTTCTATGATGCTGTCACATGCTGGGTGGATGGGGGCAGAGCAGTGGATGTAGTCTACCTTGATTTCAGCAAGGCTTTTGATACTGTCTCCCACGACATCCTTATAACAAAGCTGAGGAAGTGTGGGATAGATGAGTGGACAGTGAGGTGGGTTGAGAACTGGCTGACTGGCAGAGCACAGAGGGTCGTCGTTGGCGGTGCAGAGTCCGGTTGGAGGCCTGTAAGCAGCGGTGTTCCTCAGGGGTCTGTGCTGGGTCCGGTCTTGTTCAACATCTTCATCGGTGACCTTGATGAGGGGATGGTGGCCACCCTCAGCAAGTTTGCTGATGACACGAAGTTGGGAGGATTGGCTGACACGCCTGAAGGCCGTGCTGCCATTCAGCGAGACCTGGACAGGCCGGAGAGCTGGGCAGAAAAAAGCCGTATGAGGTTTAACAAAAGCAAGTGTAGAGTCTTGCATCTGGGGAGGAATAATTGCATGCACCAGTACAGGTTGGGGGATGAGCTGCTGGAGAGGAGCTCTGCGGAGAGGGACCTGGGTGTCCTGGTGGAAGACAGGTTGGCCATGAGCCAGCAGTGTGCCCTTGTGGCCAAGAGGGCCAATGGCATCCTGGGGTGCATTAAAAAGAGCGTGTCCAGCAGGTCAAGGGAGGTGATCCTCCCCCTCTACTCTGCCCTGGTAAGGCCTCATCTGGAGCACTGCGTCCAGTTCTGGGCTCCCCAGTACAAAACAGACAGGGATCTCTTGGAAAGAGTCCAGCGGAGGGCCACAAAGATGGTGAGGGGCCTGGAGCATCTCTGCTATGGAGAAAGGCTGAGTGAACTGGGTCTGTTCAGCCTGGAGAAAAGAAGGCTGAGAGGGGACCAGGTCTATCAGTATCTAAGGTGTGGGGGGCAGAATGGCGAGGCTGGACTCTTTTCAGCAGTGTGTGGAGACAGGACAAGGGGAAACGGCTGGAAACTGCAGCATAGGAAGTTCCACACCAATGTGCGCAAGAACTTCTGTAGTTGAAGTGATGGAGCACTGGAACAGGCTGCCCAGGGAGGTGGTGGAGTCTCCTTCTCTGGAGATGTTGAAGGCCCACCCGGACACCTACTTGTGCGACCTGGTGCAGGGAACTGCTTTGGCAGGGAGTTGGACTCGATGATCTCTGGAGGTCCCTTCCAACCTCTACAATCCTGTGATTCTGTGAACTGCGTGGGTTGGGAAACATGACATGCTGCTAGTGCAGAGAGCAGCTGGAGTTTGTGAGTACCCAGTGCATCTAAGGTGGGCCAAGAACCATGCTTAGGAAAGTCGCATTGGCTGTAAGGTGCCTACATATGGTGAGGGACAGGAGCGAGAACCTCAGCTTCCAAGCACATCATGGCTTTGCCCTCATGATTTACGCTGTGCAATTGCTTCAAACTGGAGATGCTGTGTTCCATCTGAGATGGCCAACAGTATCCCCCAGGAAGGGGATGAGCAGTGCTTTCCTCAGTGCAGAAGTTTGGAAGACCATTGGGACAAGCTGTTTTGCTGAGGACACATTCCACATTCCACAGTGCTTAAACTGCTGATAAAGAAAAGCCCTAAAATTTAACACATAACAATGTGCAGTGCCTTTCGTGGAACTGAAGCCTAAGAGTACTTGCTGTAAAGGTAGCTGTCTGATATTGAAGCTGAATAAATGAATCTCTCTCTCTCTTTTTTTTTTTTTTTTTGTATGATGGAGGAAAATACAGTGTCAGGAGGTTCAAATGACAACAGTTGAATTTGTTCCTATTACCCAATTCCATTCCAATTAGTAGCAGTTTTGAACAGAGCTGTTTTTCTCTGGACCTGTGTCCAGAGGTTTTAGACCTACATACCTCTGAGGAGAAAGGTACTGATAGAAGGAGGAGATAGAAGGAGAACCAAGTAATCCAGGTGGACTTGGCTGAGGATGGCTCTTACTTACTCTTTTGCCTTCTGTGTATCTTCTTCGCTGAAAAATCCAGGTGACATAAGTCACTTTTCTTGGAGGTAGAGTGAGATTTTTGTTGTTTCTTGGAAATGTGATCACACATGGCACGCTTGACTTTAGGTAATTCGGTATAGTTTAATTTCTACACTCCTGATGTCTGGTGTAGGAATGCTTTACTCACTGTACTGAGCTTCCTGTAATCCCTTGATTGTGTGTAATAGTGGATAGCATTGCTTGAAAGGAAAGGAAGTTACTGAGTTAGGGTTGACTGGATGGAAACGTTCTGTCTGTCCCCATGAGAGGAAATGACTTTGAGAGTTACTGGGGACCATAACTCTGGGAGAAATATTTCTCAGAGTATACTTATCTTGTTCTTTGCCTTCTTGAATCTATAGTTTCAGCTGTTACCCACATGAGTGCAGATCCACTGATAAAGGGACAGTTTTATAAAGCAGAGCCAGTAGATAGCCATGACAAGTGATGTTACAACTCAGGCTCTACCCCTGGCTCACCATACAGGCTATTCGTCTTCGCATAACTTTGCCTGGTTCTGTCATTTGTATGCGCTGCTTAAATGAAAACAATTTTTGTATGTAAGATGACTGTATTGTGGTAATCCCTCAGCCAGCCTGGATTCTGAGTGTGGCTGTCCTGTCAGTCAACCAACCATTGACGTGCCAAAAATCTAAACATGTTTACGCTTGTGATGAGAGTTAAATTTCTGCCTAAGTGTTTATGGTACTGGAAATTTAACACCAGATTTACACTGATATAGTTCATATAATTGCACTTAACAATATTTCTTAATTATTTTAATAATATGTGGGTCTAGAATAAGACTAGACTCACTGTGGTTCAAAGCTTTCCATTACAAACGTAGTTTGATTCCTGCACCCAGCTCTCATTCCTGCCCTTCCTTCTTGGCACTGCAGTTTGCTGTCCTTCAGAGATTTGCCACTGAAAAGTCACTAATCAGTTCTGGCTTTGTCAGTCATTCCTCTTCCCTGCAACTGGTTTATTTCTCCCATCTGCTCTCCAGTTTTCAATGAGCATAAACATTTTCACAGCTACCCAGTGACTTTTGTTAGGAACTTGTCTAACTAGAAAATACCTTTCTAGCCCCAGGCAATTTTTAGTTTGTTATGCAGCTACAGAAATGTGTTGGCCAGCCCAGTAAAAGGATAACGTGTGGGCAGGAGCAAGCAGCTGAGCGTGGAAGAGGTGGTAACAGTCAATACCCTGGTTTCATGAGGAAGCATGATGTCATTTGTATGGATACAGCTGTCTGTGGACCACACATACTCTAAGTGAGTGAAAAGGTTACGTTACTGCAGGGCTTCTTTTAGCTTGGATTATTCCTTGAGCTGAATTTGCAACTGAAGCTAAGATATCATGACTGCACTCTCAGATGACCCCATAGTGCTTGGACTTATGTGATACTGGGTCATCCAGAAGAAAAGATGTTGGAGTAGGTCCAGAGGAGGGCCACGAAGATGATCCAAGGGCTGGAGCACCTCCCCTTTGAGGACAGGCTGAGGGAGCTGAGGCTCTTCAGCCTGAAGAAGAGAAGGTTCCGGGGGGACCTTATAGCAGCCTTCCAGGACCTGAAGGGGGCCCACAGGAAAGATGGAGAGGGATTTCTTATAAGGGCAGGTAGCAACAGGAGACAGGAGGAAATGGCTTTAAACTGCAAGAGAGTAGTTTTAGACTAGATACCAGGAAGAAATTCTTTACTGTGAGGGTGCTGAGACACTGGAACAGGTTGCCCACAGAGGTTGTGGATGCCCCCTCCGTGGAAGCATTCCAGGCCAGGCCGGATGAGGCTGTGAGAAACCCGGTCTAGTGAGCGGTGTCCCTGCCTACAGCAGGGAGTTGGAACTAGATGATCTTGAACATCCCTTCCAACCCAAACCATTTCTATGATTCATTCTATGATTCTATGAAAGACTCAGTTCAGATCCGATGTAAGAACATGAATACTTCTGCCTAATGAAGCATGGTGAAATTTATCCTGGCCCAATGTCTGCGTACCTGCCTTGTTCCAATTGCAGAGTGACAGACAATACATGATTTGGCAGAAAGCTTGGAGAGCTTTCGGACTCTGAAATTATCAAGCCATTTCTTCTTCATTTCATTCTCAGTGCACACTACCAAGCGTGCTTGCTGAACTATATTCTACAATGTCAGATGTGAACACAGAATAAAGATCAAGTTCTGAGGAGCAGAGAACTGTGTTGAGATTTCAGTTTTTATATGGTAAGAGCAATGAGTGAGAGATAAAAAGGAAGAAACAAATCTTAGTTCTTTGGCAAGAAAGATAATGTAGCTCTTCTGAGAAGTATTTTATTATCTAGGGTGCTGTTGTTAAAAAAGAGCTTTCCTAATGATGCTATCACCTCATCAGTGAAAGAATACTTGCAAAAATGTCAATGAATTTTTAAAGCACTATATGGCTACCACTTATCATTCAAACTGATTTCAGGCACCTTATTTGTTTTTTGCTGGAAATGTGAAGGTGGGGGAGGAAATGAAGAACTATTCACCCTGTGGTTCACAAAGGATATTGCATTTCTGAGAACTGATAGGTTTTGTTTAAAAGTTAAGCGGAGTTAATGTCAAAACTGTGCATGCAAGCAAATCAAAAGGAAGAATTCCTTCACTGCTTCACATCAGCAGGCAGATGTTTCCAGGAAGACAGGATTTCAGCATAGGTAATGGTTACTTGGGAAGACAAATGCCATCACGCTGAATGTCCTCCTTTCCTCCTTCTTTCACCTCAGCCTTTCTTGCAGAGCACATCCTCATCTGGTATGGGATATCTCTTTGATCACCTGTGTCCCCCTGTGCTACCCCCTTAGACTTACGTGCCCCTCATGCCCCTCACTGGGAGACAGTGTGAGAAGGAGAAACACCTTGACTGTGTGAGCACTGCTCAGCAGCAGCTAGACATCAGTGTGCTATCAACACTGTTTTCATCATCAATCCAAAATACAGCACCACGCAAGCTATTGTGAAGAAAACTAATTGTGTCACAACCTAAACCAGAACAGGAAAGCTGCTGCCTGCCAAGGAGCAGAACATCCTACTAGGTTTGCTTCTTACCTAGCACTGGAAGATCTCTCATCTCCATGTCATCAAAAGTGTGCATCTCTTTCATAGGGGTGGAAAACACAAACAGACATCATTATCTGTGCCAACAAATATTTTTACAATAATTAATTTAGATCTGACAATAAAGAAAATGTTAAGAAATCACTTGGCTACTCTACTGCATAACACAGGCACACATTTGTAGAGCTTTCAATTAGAAAGTTTGCATATCATTTGCTGCATATCAGTGGGATGCTGGGATCATAGAATCATAGAATTATTTGAGTTAGAAGGGACCTTATAGACCAGCTAGTTCCAACCCCCTGCCGTGGGCAAGGATACCTTCCACTAGATCAGGTTGCTCAAAAGATAATCATGAATACCTGTTATATTATAAGTATTCAAGTTTTACACACCTATAAAATATTACAGGATATTTATTAAGCAGTTACTAGCAGCAGTCTTGTCAAGTAGATTAGTTATCTCAGTCATTAGAAGTACAGTAATTCAAATAATGCCTTATTCGCTGTGGATAAGCAACATGCGTCCTGGGCTCTCTGTTGTCTTAAAGTACAATTATACATAATCGGCCGTGATTTCTTTTCTTTCCCACAGTTATGAATCACCAGCACCAAATAACAGGCAGCTCATCCATCTCACAGCAAAGCTGTCCTTCCCAGACTCCGCAGCCAGGCCTGCTGAACGTGCCCAGTGCGCTGACTGCGCAGCAGCAGCAGCAGCAGAAGTTGAGGCTCCAGCGAATCCAAATGGAGAGGGAACGAATTAGGATGCGCCAAGAGGAGCTAATGCGGCAGGTAACGTTGAGGATACACTTCTGTTTTGCTCAAGAACTTTTCTTTTACCAGGTACAAATGGTAGCATTGCTGCTTTATGTCACAATTAACTATTGCTTTAGGTGAGGATAACAAAAAATGAGGATGGGAATGTAAATGGAGTCTTTGTGAAAAGAGAAAACATTTTCATTTCATTTTCATTTTTTCACTGTAATGAGAATATTTGTATAAACAATTTATAATGATGTATTTGCATCATATTTGCATTTTTCACTTTTGCCTCCTTCCTCTAAGCATACAAGAATTTAAAGAAACGATGTTTTACAAAATTAAGAAAAAATATTTACAATTCTTGCAGCTGTACAAAAAAAGCAAACAAATCATTAAAATGATGTCCTTTTACAAATCCTGAAGTAACACTTACCTGTCTTTACATGTGATTATTCCCCTCATCTTTGCTATAGGGGAACATTCTCATAGTTACAAATATGCCCTTGCTGAACAGTGGTGAAAGACAGATACAAGTCTGCTAATGTCTCTGACATTTTTTACTGACTCACATCATGAATTTGACTTTTATGGTTCAAGTTTGAGTGTGAAAACTGTGCAGATGCTGTCTTGTTTCCATGCTCAATTTCCACTACCCTTAATTTGTGGGAATTACATTGTGCTACATCGTCTGTGCATGTAGAATGACTGTGTTCAGTGTGGTGTTCTCTCGCTTGATTGGTAATCTTAAGCCTTGTATATACCTTCGCCTTTATTGTCCAGAACTGAGGACATAGTAGAGAACATAATAGAAATGGAAGAAAGTGGGCACATCTGGTGTGAGTTTCATCATATTGTTATCATGCTAATAACACGTTCCTTTACTTTTACTTTCTTTGGCCCTGTTCTTGCTCAGGACAACAGCAAATTAAGCATCAAAACAGTCGAGCCATTGACACAAGGGCTGGTATCCCTGCCTGCTTACCGTGTGTTTTTTGTTGAAACTGATACATGCTCAGCAGTGCAGCGTGTGGTGCTTATTCAAGACTTCAACTTTACTGTGCTTACGGTTTTTCTTTGAGCTACGTGTTATGTAAAGCAGGACAGTATCACTTCGTACTACTAAAATTTTCAGAACTGATTTAGCTTTTAATGACATACTCACCACTTAGAGATAGCAAGATGTAAAATCTATCCTTTTCAGCAGAATTCTGTGCCTTTCCTGCCATCAGCCTGAGCAGGAGCTCAGAAGGACGTGGCAAATCCCTCTGGGGTCAGATCCTTTGCTGTTGCTTTTGCTTTTTAAGTATAACCTAAGGGAAAAACTGAGTAAAGTGTGCACGCTGCTGCTAGGTGGCTGCAAGGAGGTGCAGAGAACTTGAACAAGACTGGAGGAATTCTTTTTGCAGATCACAAACCCACTTTCCACCAGGCAGCAGCTGCTGGCTTCCCCGCAGCCATTCCTGGCTGCAGCTGCTCGGGTGGAGCAGCACTCCCAGCCTGAAGGAGCATGCAGTGCTGGAGGCACTCTGCTCAGGGAATTTGTTTATCACGTTGGTTGGTAATACCACCAGCGCAGCAGATTGAGTCCTTGCAGGAAGTGCTGTGCATTTCGGAACACTAGAATGGCTCAGCTCCCATTTAATTGTTTTCTTACTCAGTTTTTTCGTTCCAAAAAAAGCTGTCTTTCTCACTGATCTTTTTTTTTTTTTTTTTTTTTTTTTTTCCCCCAGCTTTCTAGCTGGAAAAGGGAGAATGTGCTTACTGCTCAGGAGGCTTCCTGGAAGTGGAAGTCATTAGAGCAGTGTCAGTTAGAAATCTTGAAAGGGTCATAGAATCATAGAATGGCCTGGATTGAAAAGGACCCCAATGATCATCTAGTTTCAACCCCCTGCTGTGTGCAGGGTCACCAACCAGCAGACCAGGCTGACCAGAGCCACATCCAGCCTGGCCTTGAATGCCTGCAGGGATGGGGCATCCACGGCCTCCTTGGGCAACCTGTGCCAGTGCATCACCACCCTCTGGGTGAAAAACTTCCTCCTAATATCCAACCTAAACCTCCCCTGTCTCAGTTAAGCCATACTGGAAAGACATCCTAGCACCCTTCTCTGCATCTTCTGCCTTGTTTGGACGGGGAGTCACAGAAAGGTCAGATGTTGCCTTCTGATCTCTGATCCTCTTCCATAAGTGTGAGTGTGGAAGGGTACAGGGGCTCAAAAACAGCTGTACAGGGAATGATACGTGGGGATGCAGATGAGGATTTGTCAGTGTTTTGTTCTTGAAGAGTTGCTGCTTACTGACATGCTACATCCTGAACAGGAAAATGTCCTGCTGCATTCTTTCCACTGCACCAGTTGGTGCGGTCGGACCCATTGGTGGCACAGGCAATGTCTAGCTATTGCACCGTCTGCCCTGAGAATGAGGGCTGGCAGAAAAGGAGCTGAAGTGGCTAGCAATGTAAACTCCCTTCAGACACCATCATGCCCCAGCTTGAAATGACTGTCTGGCTACTGATCATGGAGCTCAGTTCAGTTCTGCCAAGAAGGATTCCAGGAAATGTGACAATGAATTTATAGACTTAGTTGGCACACAGCTTAAAAGGAGCTTACATCCGAGCTGTGTTCAGAGACACTGAATAATTCAATATACTGCAATCCTTTGAAGCTTTTAAAGATTTTGCAAATCATCACTGTCAGAGCCCTCTGACATGCCTTAATGTTGTCAGTACACTGAGGGGTGGGGTTTGCTTGTTTTTGTTGTTGTTATTTATTTTGAAAATCACATTGAGGTTTTTAAACCGATGCTTTAGTGCCCTAGCACTTGATCCTTTGTGAACTAAGTGCCAAGGATGGTCTCTGCTGACCAACAGGAGGCACTCCTGCATTTGGGAGCTAGGAGGTGATAAGAATGGCTAAGAGTACATTGTCACAGCTGCAACTGCAATATTGCCATTCTTAGTGCCACTGGAGGTACATTTTGCAGTGTACCTGCATTGTATGTGCAAGTGCATTTTGTCAGGAGCTGATGCTTCAGAAATCCCTACTGTACTTTGCTGTTTTGTTGGTTGTGTTGCTTTCCTCTGGGCAACCTGTGGCAGTGCTTCACTCCTCTTAGCATAAAGAACTTTTTCCTTATGTCCAGACTAAATCTTCCCTCTTTTAATTAAGATATAGTTACAATATTCTGAAAGAGACAGATACTTGCATCTAGGTCTTCCTTGTTATTTTATTTTTTAGAAATGGCATTTGATTTTCAGAAGTGGCAGAAAAGTAGTAACCAGCATTCTACATGTTGACAAACCAAGGGGAAAGGCTTTTTTTTTTCTTCTTCCCTTTGTTCTGATATTACCTTTATTAGTGGCAACTGTGTCCTGTGAGATGTGAATTCGCACTGCCCGACTATCAGAAACATGAACTTTGTTTCTGGATTGGTCTTCAGCAAAATAAATCTTAGTTAAATCTAATCTGCTTCATTTTGACTGTTTCACTTCCTTTACCTTTTGTAGTTTCTTCTTTCTGTCTGTCTTTTTCTTTCTCTCTGTCTTGCTAGTATTAGCCTTGCTTATATTGTTGCTTTTGCTATTTACTTGCTATATGTTAAAAAATATTTTCAGTATCTTCAAATATCTTCTATATAGACAGTTAAAAAAAGCAGGTCTGCCCATTTTCTCAGATGTTACTCTTTCACAGACTCCAGCCACTTTAATTATATATAAAATATCACCAAAGGTATTGTCATTTGAGAAACAAACTGATATACATAAGCTACCATACATAAGCTATTAAAAATCTTCACTCTTTTTATTCTTAGCATTTACTAAATAATTGCATGATCTAATGTAATTATTAATCAGTGACTATACTGATAATTTGATTATAAATAAAGCGTTATGATAATGGGCACCAATATTTGTTGGTTTCCAATGAATCGTGGTTGCATTATTCATGAAGAGACCAAATTAATCCTCCTCACTAACCGAATCAATTGCAAACATAGTAGAACATCCCACTCTAAGCTCAAAAATTGTTTGTCTTTTTTTACTGTAGGAGTTACAGATTCAGTGGAAAATGGTTTTCTACTAAATGAAGTATTTCCTTTTCTTACTTCCCAAAAATCCGTAGTAATAATTAGGCTGAGTCAGCTAGGTTTACTGATACAGCTTTATTATTTTTAAGGTGCGAGGATGTTCATTTGGGACATCTGTGTGGAGCAAAACAGTATTTGTATTAGAGCTCTGTACCACTAGATGTCATGGTTGTCTCACACAGATAAAATGAGATTTAACCATCACGAAGAGTTGAAACAAGTTTCTTCAGTCTCATTTGTAATCTTTAAGACAGTATGCAAGACACAGATCAAGAAGGCACTTATTATTAAGCAAAGAATTCATTATAAAAATTATTGGATCAAATTCTTCCCTGGTCTTTCTAACTTGTTAAATGCTTTTGGATGGCAAGTTAGATTCTTCTGCTTTGGTGTCTAGCAAAATGAGGATGCAAAATTACAGAAGTTACCCAACATTTTCTGGGTGAACTCTGTGAATGAATCTACTGATGGCACAGCAGCATTTGCCACAGGAGTCTGCTGTGCCAGGTTCTCCAGCAGCTCCACCAAGGCGCTGATCTGGGCCACCGTTGGTGTCTGTGGAGGTTCATGGCACTGAAGGGGTGCCGGCTCCCCTTCCCAGATTTCAAACCAGAAATTTTAAAGATTGCACGTTAGATTGCACTAGTAGCAACTAGATTACAAAGCAGAGTAGAGTAGAGCAGAGTAGAATAGTTCTGTTGGAATATACAAAGACCATCAAGTGTACATACCTGACCTCTTCAGGGCTGACCAAAGGTTAAAGCCTGTTACTGTGGGTGTTAGCCAGATACCTCTTGAACACTGATAGGCTTTCAGCATCAACCACCTTCCTTGGAAGCCTCTCTCACTGTGGGAGGCCTCCAGTAGATTCTGCAGCACAGGTGGGTGTGAAGGACAGTTGCCGTCTACAACATCACAGTTTTCTTCATACCAGTGTAAACAAATAATCATCACTTTTATGGTTTAGAATTACTTTCCTGAATAAAAATGTGGACAGATATAACATGTTTTCTTGTTATGAGACTGCAGTGGTGCTGAACTGTTGGAATAACTCTTCTTCCCTTATATTTCTTTGCCTTCTCAGGAAGCTGCATTGTGCAGGCAGCTTCCCATGGACTCTGAAAACATGACTGCAGTTCAGACAGCCATGAGCACAGCTGCCATGACCCAAGATATGAGATCTATTACAAACAATGGATCTGACCCTTTCTTGAACAGGCAAGTTCATGTTCTCTTCATTAGACAATTCACACTTTTAAAGCCGTCTCTTTAAAGTAGTTTCCTAAACCATCTGCTTTTGTACATACTCTGAAGAGGGGTACAGTATAGGGGATGACCTGAAATCTTTCAGTTTACACTTCCTGAAGGAACTGTAGAAAAATCAAACAAATGGTAGCAGGTGGTTTAAAGTGTACTGTATGTATGTGCATGTGGAATACTCTAAGCGCATAATGCAAGTATAAATAAATTGACTTCTTTTAGGTTATCAGAGCTGTTTTTGTTTAGAGAGGTGTATGTACATGTGTATATTTCAAAATTAACGTGACCTCACTTCAGTCACTTTGCATTTGGAATCATGCACTGGAAGCCAGCAAAAGAAGGTGAGGCTTAATGACTCAGTATTTAATATCTAACCTCTTGCACTGTCTTTTCAAACGATACGATCAGGGACAATGTCTAACAGAACAGCATTACTGAGCCTTTTTCGTGTTTCAATTTACAGTGGGCCATACCATTCCAGGGAACAGAGTACAGACAGTGGCTTGGGATTAGGATGCTACAGTATACCAACGACACCTGAAGATTTCCTCAGCAACGTAGATGAGATGGATACAGGTAGAATGCCCTGAGTTAGCTTAAAGTATAATTGTATTAATGGCATCTTGTTCTATCTAGTGCTGTTTTATAATTGCATAGTGGGGGGTTTTTTAGGTGACATTGTAGAGGATAGAAGTGCTTACAGGAAATGGGGGAGCCAATTTTTGTATCAGTTGTGTTGTTCTAGATTACCCATAAGGTTTGGGATTTCAAATATTCTTCTTTAATTTTTCCAGGGGAGACGGTAGCACAGACAACAATGAACATAAATGCACAACAAGCGCGTTTCCCTGATTTCCTCGACTGTCTTCCAGGAACAAACGTTGATCTTGGGACTTTGGAGTCAGAAGACTTAATCCCTATTCTCAATGATGTGGAATCAGTACTCAGCAAAAATGAGCCCTTCCTTACATGGCTCTAATCACCCATTCTCTAATGCTGATTCAGTGTGAAATGCAATTCAGCATTTATTTTTCCTCTTTAGATAGAGGCAAAATATCTGAAAATTCTGAGAGGTCACTGCCTCAGTGACTTTTGGTATGTCATCTTTATGGTTGGTTTAATCTCTGCCTGGATTTGACTGACACTAACTTAAATATAAAATGCATATAGAAATATACATGTATAAATATATATTTCTTCCTCTTTCAGAAAATATACACTACGCATTTTCCTTTCCAGATCAGGCAGAAATGTTTCATTCTAGGATAAAAACTGAATGATGTTTGTGCATGCTTGTGATGATCTTCTAGGTATTGATTAACGTCACAAACCCTTAATGAATCACAGAGGCTAACTCCTAGGTCACTTGGTTCACAGAAGCTGCACAGCATCAGACCATGCAAGCAGATTTATTGCTGCGTTTATGACAGTGGTATCAGAGGTTTTTTATCAACTTACTTAAGCTTTAAAAATCTTTTTTTTAATTATTATTAGGAAAACTGTACTGTATGGAATATAGATTAAAACTGATCCATATCAGCCATGATAATTTTCATATATCTGTAAAGGTACAAGGAGTACTATTGCCATTTCCTTTTTCTTTTTTTTTTTTTTCCCCAATATATTACTGTATAGTTTCCAGATAATAACTATGCTTAATTTTTGAAAGTACCAGTATTGTTTAGCAACAGTTTCACACTGCTACAGTGTTGTAAAACAATCCAGCTGGTACTAACTGCTGCCTTTTAAAATAAAACAATGTATTACAAACCAGCAATTTTTTAGTAGATCTTAGATTTTGATGTTTATTATATTAAGCATTACAATTTTGTAATTTAACACATGAACAAACATTTTTTCCTATATACTAATACGTGGCAATTAAATGCAAAAATGTGCTGTTGAGGTCAGTTCAGAAAAACGTGTCACAACCTGGTAATATCATATGTAGTGTGAAAAAAATGCTTGTAGTACTGTTTTTAGTAATGTTTTTAACTGACAATGTCAAACTGTACATGTAGTTCTATACATGAAAAAAAAGATGTTATCTTTATCAGTGCAAAACTAAGCAGTGTTGTTACTGGTCTGGTAAGGCTGCACCATTCTTAAGTCTGTCACTTACTGTAATCAGTGTACAGAACACACAGCATAATGTTTTTGCACTCCTACATATTGTATTCCCTACAGATGCTTCTTTTTCAGAGGTTTGGGACTGAATAGGCATCAAGGATGTTAAGCATACACTCCCCCGAAATGCAAATGAAGTCCTAAAATTCTTAAATATTTTGAAATTATATTATTTATGATCTATGAATTTATGCCTTTAATATTGAAAAATATGTATTTTTATGAAAGGCACTAAAACTTTTCTCTGAGCTTAATCCAGGCTATGCAGAGAGAGGAGGAGGTATGGCACTCAGTGTAAGTGGCTGTTGTTCAGTTTAATGATAAAGATCTTACCAATGCGCTGTAATATTGATCACTGAGACTTTTTCCATCTGGTTGCATGAATGTAGGTGTAAAGGTCAGAGATTAAGTTACGGGAACATGAGAAGGTTTGGAAGTCAAATGATTATGTGACAAAATTTGATCCTTAGTGGGAAGGGTCACTGCAGACTGGGATATACAGAAGGTGAGTCACTGGTGTTCAGCAGAAGGCGTGGTGGAAGAACTGATGCAGTAAACTGCCCTGTGAATGACACGCAGCTGGTGTGCAGTGTATGAAAGGTGGAAACTGAAATGCACACACCGAAAGTTGGAACAGGAGAGGGAAGGCAAAGACCTACAGTCATGAAGTTGTACTACAGAGGGAAAAGCAGCTCTTTTTGTACTTTCTCTTTTTAATATAAAGCGAGATGTGACAGCAGAATTGTGTCTGCACAGAGTGTAATTACTGAATTGTCACTACGTTTCTTTTATTTTTGGGGAGGGAGGGGAGAGATACTTTCTGTTTATTTGTTTCTTTTTGGTTTTGCTTTGTTTTTAATGTTAGCTTGCATGTCCAGGTAAGAGAAATTCCTTTTCAACAAACAAGGGACCGGGCAGGGCCAAGCAGCATTACTGTAATTATGAATAATCTCTTTTAAGGATCTCTTCAGGGTGTCAGCCTCAACGACAGATGGATGTCCTCAGGCTTCGTTCTGTAGTGACACACCTGATGGCATGGTAAAGAAACGGGAGATTTTTGGCACCTGGCTGTAGTGCTGACTTGTAGGCCACTTTCCAGTGCTGCATTACGGCCTGACAGACTGCAGTGCTGGAGGAAGTCGCGGTGGCTGCAGAGCTGTGTTCTCGTGGGATTCCCTTGCTGTGGCACATCGTTAGGTCACGTTTAGAAAATACAGTTTGTCCGTCTGCCGGTACCGGCATCAATTTGGGTCGTAGTGCATCACATTCCAAGCAGGTCCAGTGTTCGGCTGATGCAGAGTAGGCAGCCAGTGCTGTTTGGCTGCACTGGTTTTCATCAGCTGGAGGTGGCAGCTCTCGCAATGAGAACTGATACCATTTTCTGGTGCAGTCTGATGTTACGCAGAATTAGCTTAAGAGCAGCTTGCTCTGTCAGCTGTGTTTCGGGTGGTTGTGTGTCAAGGTTCAAAGGAGTTAAAAAGGCAAAAAATCTCAAACTACGTTTCCATATTACTTCCTATTGATAAAATCACAGTTGGAACAGAGAGGTGCTATTACCTGAAACACTGCTGTCAGCGTAAAGCCGTGACCAAAATCTTAGGTCAGATCTTTACTCAGTTGTGAATCAAATCATAGTTAAGGTAGAAGTGATGGTTTACATTGTCAGCTTTTCTTCCTAGTAATGGGAATTACAGCTTGTGCCATGGGATTACTGCCAGGACATCATGGGCAGGGGGGAGGGGGGCGGGTTTGCCTGTTTGAAAATGAATGTTTTGGAGTGGAAAGAGAGGATTAAAATGTCTGTTTTAAGCAGAAAAATAGGGATGTTCAGGTAAACTTGTTTTCTATTATACAGCATCCCTGTACGTGCTAACACTTTAATTTTTTATTTACTTCTATATATTACTTATATGACGTGAGCATTTGGTTTTGATTTAGAGTATGTTGCAGCAAGCCATGTGTATCAGAAGCACACAGATCAGCCTGTTATATCGAGGCTTTGATTCTGTGCTTTTTAAGATGTTTTTCTCTGATCTCGTACATGAAAAAACACATACATTAAGTGGAACGTTTTGGATGCATATTTGTTGTTCTTTTGTTTATTTATTTTTTTCCCCCTTTGGAGGGTTTTGCTCTGTGCTTCCCAGCGACCCATGCTTGGAATAAAGGTAAAGGTCTGTTCTGTGGAAAAGGCATGCACTTTTAATTCAGCGATTGGCTCCATGCAAAATAAAAGCATTTTACGTTTACATCTCAGTTCATTATGAGTTGTTTTGGGCATCAGCGATCATTACGGTTTCGCTTCTAACGCTTCCAGTGCTCCCAGGGCCGCTTTGCTGCTCGGTCACTCAGCGGCGCAAACCGTTACAGCGCGGCTCACAGCTGCCCCTGATCAGCAGCGGCAGCACTGCGTGCTCTGCTCTGAGCACCGAGGCGGTCCGTTGTTCTCAGTCTGATGCGGACCAAGGAGTTTCTCACATTCTGCACCAACGAGGCAAGAAACCCAAACGTCCCGGGTTTGTCTTTGCTGTCGTAGCACATGGAGAATAATTCTGAAGACGTTCTAAACTCGTGTACAGATGTTGAATGTTCAGAAATGTGGGAAATGAAAACCAATCAACTGCACTTGGCTTTTCCAATCTTAAAAGGCTGTTGCAGAAACTCTGACGCCACGAGTGCAAGACATTCCCCGTGGATCGGCGGCTGCTGTGCAGTAACGGCACGGGGGGAGCGCGACTGCTGCAGCGATCTGCCAAGAGGTGAACGGTGTAAAGTTTACGCTGCAAACATAGCAGAGCTTTGTGTTAGCACAGAGACTCCGTGAATGCCGCTGTAGCGAGCGGCGTGGCATCGCATTTCTCCTTACGCTTAGCAATGAGCTGCAGTCACGCGCATGGGGAGGCGTGCAAATGTACCGTAACACCGGGCAGCGCTGCCGCGTTATGACCCCGTATGGAGAAGCGCGTTCACGGGGACGGCAACCACGGCCCTTTGGCCTTCGGCGGTCGCTCCGTTCGGCGCTGCCGGGTCGGTTCCGCCGCACGTCGGCACGCGGCGCTCTGCGAGCTCTGCGCGGCGCGGCGCTGCTGGCGGACGGCTGAAACCGCTTTGAGAAGAACTTGTGGCACTGCGGCGCGCCGAGGAGCCGCGCGGCTCAGCAGGAAGCGTGCCGGCAGTCCACCCTTCTCGGCCAACGCCGTAAAGCAGCGGTGCCTCCGTCGGGCCCCCCGTTTCCCCTGCCGGGCTCAGAAGGGCCCGCACGCGGCGTTGCGGAGCTGTGCGGGGTGGTTGCTCCCAAACCGCCGTTATCAGCGCAGCGCCTCAGCCCAAATCTTCCTCGTGCTTTTTTTCTACTGTTCGTCCAAGCTTTCAGTTTCCACCGTCACCAATTCGCTGTGAGCGACGCGTCCCTTCCTCCCCCAGGTATCTTTTAACTCTTTGAAATGCGATCATTAAAAATGAACGCAATAATACGCAAAAACCGAGACCGCCTTCTCTACTTCTGCAAACCGCGGAGAGGCGCAGGGATTCCGCCGCGCAACCGCGCGCCCGAGCGGCGCCGCGCGCCCACACAAACGCCGACTTTGCAGCTGCGCGGCGTGCGCTGCCCCATCCCGAGCGCCGGGACGCCCCAGAGCTCCGAGCTCCCCGCGGAGATCGGGCGGGAAGCGCTCCGCAACCCGCGGCTGCTGCCTCTGCAGCTCGCGCTGCCAAAGGAGAAGGGAGGAAGAGGATAAATGAGGCGGGAGGAAGGCTCGAGGAGCCGTTCGCGGCTGAGAGACCCACAGGACGCTCCGCGCGGCGCAAAGCACGCGGCCCCCACCCTCCTCAGGAACGGGGCGGCCCGGAGCCGGCAGGTAGGAGGCGGCTGTGGGACGAGCGCAGGCGGGGGACGGAGGGAGGGGCGCGGCCGCGGTGGGAGGGCGCTCCGCTGCTTCCGTTGCTTCTGGCGTTCCCCGCGTTTCCTTGGTGTGCGGCCGCGCGGGGCCCGAGCGGCGCTGCGCCCCCACCGCCGGAGTTCCGATCCGCTCCGCTCTGCGGGGTCTCCGCGCCGCAGCCCCGGGCGCGGATTCCGCCGCCGTCGCCTCGTCGTGGTCCGTCGGTCTGTCGTCCGGTGGGACTGAGGGCGTGTGGTGAACACTCCCGATTAAAACCATGTTAGAGATCGTCCTTCGCACTCTGCTGATGCGAACGCTTTAAAAGAAGCGCAAATGGCTTCAACCTTACGTGTGTTATTTCCCAGATGTAGAAGCAGACTTTCCGCGGCGCTGCACTGAGGCGCCGATCCTGGCCAGGTGGTGCTGCCGCAGGGCTGCCGTGTCCTGCTGCTGCGGGCAACAGTGTTCTGCAGCGCTCCGGTGTTGTCCGACCTGCGTCTAAACGCGGTCTCAAAGCACGCACACGCAGTCAGCACGTTGTGATCTGAGTCGTTAAATAACCTTTGTGTTTCTTTTTATGTAAACTCTCAGCTGAAGAAGTGCCTCCCAGTGTCAGGGCGGCGGTGCTCGTGGCATTCTGGTCAGCAGTCACTGAGCACGTAATGAAGTTTTAAACAACGTGTTCACGTTGAGATGTTACGAACAATCCCGATGTTTTCCTGTAAGCTCCCGGAATTTCTTTGCAAAGAGTCTCATGTTCAGCTGGAACTGAGCATGCTGTCTAAGGTGGTCAGGACTGCTGAGCTCTGCTTTACCTGCAGTCGTCTTTAGTTTTGGTTTCTGTCTTGCCTCAAATGCTAACGTTTAGGGGGCTTAGGAGCAGTGCTGCTGACACATCAGTGGAAATCCTTTGGAATTGTTCAGTACGCCCCAGGGCTGTATCACAAAATAAGATGTGTGTGCCTTATCTCAATACTGACTTATCAGCTGTTGTTAGGAAACCGCTGTCGGGCATCTTGGAATCATTGGCTCATGAAGCACCCGGTATTTTTGTTTAGGTGTTGTAGCTTCCTGATTTCTTATCCCAACTCCCCCACAGATTTACACGTTTGGTTTATTAATAAATCTGAGTCGTACACCATGTAGCTGTGCATCCATTTGTTGAATGCTGAAGAGAAACATTCCATATTCCCAAAGGCTTTATATAAATAAAACAAGACAAATGCAAGATGGGGTGCAGGACAGCTGCTAACCACAGATGAAAGAATAGATGTAAAATGGTTGTGTCAGTGGGTGGGGATATAAAGGGTACTCTCAAATTCTGGACCAATGCAGGGTAGCAGATGGGAGAGACAGCTGTTCCTGAAGAGCTCTTTCATCATTTATCATCTTGCACAAAGTATCATTACACCCCTTTGCTTGTATTAATTTAACTCTATGTGTGTGTGTGTATGCATGGCTATTCAGCGTTTTTTGCATAATGCTTACCAGCTTTTACTGCTTTTAAATCCTCAAAGTTCATTATGTATTTTAGACACAGAATGCATGAGATACACTTTTGAGAAAACAGGGCACTGAATCACTGTCTCAGGGAAATTTTGAGGAAAAAGATGTGGTCAGTGCTTTGGGGAAGTAGAAATCCCCAGAGAGCCAATCTGGCAAGCAGGGTTATGAAGATTTTGCATCTTTTGTAAGAAGGGTGAAGGTGGTCTGAATCCCTCAGCCTTCTCTTTCAATCTCTATTTCCTTCTTGATTTCTCTGGGAAATGGTTTTATCTCTTTAAAAGATTTTTTTTTTTTTTCATAAAAAGAAGAAAGCAAATTGCAAGCACAGTGCGACTGTGCCAGGAGCGCCGTGCTGCTCTGCCCCTCCCATCTCCGAGTGTAGTGGGGGAAGCTGCTAAAAGCTGTGCGTTGGCCTTTCTCACTGAGTTCCTAAAGCTGGCTGTGGTGGAGTCCAGGCTGACTCATGATGCTGCAGACTGTTGGCAGCAGTTTGTTGTTCTTCAGCCCATTGCTTTGACTGTGTGCTTCTTGCATAGCAGTGCTGCTAAATATGCCTATTTCTCCATTAAGAAAAGAGACATTGAGATCCACAAATCTTTTCTGTTACAGTCTCTATTTTATAGATAGCAGACCTGGGAGAAAGAAGTCCTTGCTTTTCTGCACACATAAACATATCCTCAAAAGAAGTTCCACTTGTTTATGATATTCCCATTTGCTAAACTTCAGAAGAAATCAGATAAAATTTCATAACAACTGAACTTTTATCAGCACTGTTTGGTGATCTACATTTAGAAAGCTATTAACATTAAAAAGAGAATTCTCAGGCAAAATTCTATATGGAATCTGTTTTACAAAAATAAATATGATTATGATATTTGACTTTTGCTAATTTTATTCCATGAGGAGGGGTTTCAAGCACATGGGTGCCTGGAGAGAAGTCAGGGCTTCACCCCTATGGTGTAGGGAAGTGCCCTTCATTCTGATCTTCCTAGCAGAGGCGGTGCTGCTGAAACCTTTCCCAAATGGTTTCAAGAGGTGAGAAGGGTTTTTTGCACCGCTGATGTTCTTTAGACAGGCCCGTTACCCTGGAAGAAGGAAATCACAGAGGTTATTCAGTGGCTCCTATTCGTGTGACTTTAATGGGATTTCACGATGTCCGGGGGCTTTAGGGAGCTGTTGGATAACCCCACAAATAAGGGCTGAAGTGATTGTTTGGGCACCTGACAGCACTGAGGTTTTAGAAAATATGATCATAATGCTGAACAAACGCTGCTTCAGCTTTTCAGACTGGCCCATTGAGTGCATCTGCAGCAATTGTCAGTACACAAAATCAGAAGAGAAGTCAATCGGTGCTCACCCCACAGCATCCACAGCATCTGCAGTCCCCACAGATCGTTCCAAAGAGTCCGTTCACAACCTGAATGCCGCAGAGCACTGCCTGGATCCCACTCATCACCAATAGCAAAGCAAAAAGGGTCAGGTGCCAGGGCACAATGTCCACAGGCGACACACAGCTGCTCCACAAGTTTTGGTCACTTAAGTAATTCCTGGATAGTAAAGGAGGGAAACAAAGTGATTGGAAGATGATATTGGCTGGCAAAGAGGCAATTCATTTTGGCTGATAGAGCAGCAATAATTGTAACATGTGACCAAAATTCTGTGAGCTTCAAGAATGTAAAAAATAATTCCCATGACAACATTAGTACTGCTAGAACATTAGAACATTCTTTTGTGTAGTTCTTCGATCAGTTTAAGTAATTAATTTAGAAAGATAAGGCACAATCAGAGATGAGATTGTTTTAGAAACAACTGGACCGCCCTGCTGTTCTGGGAAGAGCAAATTATCAAATAACAGCCAAGTGTGTGCCAAAACGACTTGGCTGCCTGCTCATGCCTCAATGTGAAGTCGCTTTTCCTGCTTGTGGTGTCAGCTCTGCTGTTGCACAAAGCAGTCCTGACATCTCGTGGTGCATGAATTAAATGCAGCTCCCAGGCACCCAAGAGCCGTGGGGTTCCCCCGAGGTACAGCACTGTCTCTAACTCTCCCTTGGGAGAAACCCTGGGCTTTCTTCTGTTACAGCATGATAGCATTGCATTTTGTCCTCTCTGGAAGTGGAGAACACAAAGGAGAAGCCCACACGTTCTCTTTGTAGTGGGACAAATTACATGACTAAGATAAAATGAAGTACTAATTATTTGGAAAACCTCATATTTCAAGAAGAGACGTCTCTGCTGTTAATGTAGGTGTAACTTATTCCTGAATATTGCTTATAATCCCAAGAAGAAACTGAAGGGTTGTGCATTCATTTCTCTTTGTTGGCTCCCTTGAAACTCAGTAGTTTTGATTGGTTCTCTTATTCTTTATATACTGCTCCTGCTTCTTAATTAGTGTTGTTGTGAGTTGCTCAGCCTTTGAAGAACACCTTTGTTTTAGACAAGTAGTATAATCCCAACTGCTAAACAAGAGATTTGGAAATGTAACCATAAATATCGCGAATTTAAAACATATATCTTGTTCTTTTTCTTTTCTTTGTTCTGATTGTCTTGACTTACCCGTCCGTAAAGGGATAGAGCCACTGTAATCCATCGTTACATTTCGGGCCTTTGTTTATGGCTACTGCTGACACAATAAAGCAGTATCCAGCTCCCACAACTCCAATAGCAGCAAATATTATAGAGGAAAACATCTGACAAAGAGAAATGACATTATTTTAGTTATCATTCAGATGTTGAAATGCACCCTATTCATGTGAATGTACATTCCCTAAGCTCAGCTCTTAACAGTCAAAAATGTCAGCTGCAGAATTGCTAAAATCTATCAGTTTGCAATTGCATGGTCGATGTATATTGCATAGCTGCACTCCTATGTAGAAGGTTTAAAAGAATTTGCCTGAGGACTGAAGGATCTGGTACAGTCACAGCAGATGGCACTCGTTCCACTTGGGCAGTATGTATCCAATAAATGGCTGTTCAAGGCACAATGTTTCACCAAGGTGGATCTTTCACAAAAGATTATGAAGTCTTGGACCCCTTGTGGCATTAATAAAATCTACAGTACCCTGTCCAGGTTAACTTTGGTATTTTGGTCATATTTGGGCCAAGTAATTTTGTTTTTCCTTCCCTAGTCTCCCTTTCACATTTCATGTTATTATGGATATCTTCTCCCATGTACTTGTCATCATTAGCTCTAGCAGTGCAGGTGGAATTGATAGAAGGATGTCCTTATTTTCCTGGCTTTCCATTACAAGATTTTCACGTACAGTAATATGTAAGTAAATCTTTCAAAAACTAATGCTGTGTTAGAACTTTAAGAACGTCCAATGTTATTTCTTTGTAGACAGAGGTAGTCATAATAGTTTGCAGGTAGAGGGAATATCTTTTATTGGATTGCAGCGAAAGGATCGCAGAATCACAGAACCATAGAGGTCAGAAGCGGCCTCCGGGGCTCTGCCAGTCCCGCTCCCCACAGCAGTTCCCTGCAGCAGTTGCTCAGGAATGCGTCCCACTGGGTTTGGATAACTCCAGAAAAGGAGATTCCTTCCTCACCTCTCTGGGAAGCCTGTGCCATGGCTCTGATGTAGGTGGAGGGGAAAAAAAAGAAAAAGCATTTTCAGGTCTGTGAGTGTTATATATAGAGCTCATCACAGTGCTCTTGTGTGAGCGCTGTGGTAGGACGGAACAGCTCTGTTGGAAGGGACCTTCAAAGATGATCTGATCCAACTGCCCGGCCCTTTCGGAGCTGACTGAAAGTCCAGGTTGTTGTCCAAATGCCTGCTGGACACTGACAGACGTACATTTTTGTGTTTAGATATCTGATGGGGGCTAACTTAAAAATTACATTAATGTAGCAGACATCGAGGTAATGATGCTTCTGTTAAAATACGAGAGCAGATTCTGTTGTCAGTCACGCTGTGGTAAGCCCGCCAGGACTCTTAATACAGCGCGGTGGCTGCAGTAGCAGTCCCAGTCTTTCGTCCAGGCATTACGCTGACATGATTTGTGAAGGGCAGCACTGCAGGATGGACATTGCTGTAGGGAAAGTGCCATCCTCACATATACCTTAGCTTGGGTGCACCTGCCTGAGAATGGGCAGAGCACTCACAGCTGCTCACCTCTCCTCATATAGACATGCTCTGAGTTCAACTGAATTGTGGAGGTGTGAGTGGAAGCCTGGCAGCAGAATATTTTATAGTTTGTTAGATCCTGCATTCTTTGTAGTCTCGAAAGCTAAGCTAAGCCATGTTCACTGCTGGCAGTGAGACTCCATCTTTTCCTTGGGCTACTGGGACTGCAGGAACACGGCCTCACAGGGGGTCACGGAAGGCTCCTTGTGGGGCTCAGCCACTGCTCTTTTTCTCTCTCACTCTCTCTTTTTTTTTTCCAATTGAAAATCTGTTTTGTTGTAAAGCAGTGTAATGATCTCCGTATGCCAACAGTTTGTTTCAGAAGGATACGCTTTCCTAATAGAAATATTCCTATTTTTTATCTACTCTGACTTTTTAAACTAAAGCGCTTGAGAAGTCTACTGGCATCTGAAGGTACCTGTTTGAGACTTTTCAGCAGTGCCTTAGAGAAAGCTGTAAGTTCAGACCAGAGCCCGGTTTAGAGCTGACTGCTCCAAACAGGAGGATGGTTCGAGTGACTTCCCGAGGTCTTTTCCAACCTGAAGTTTTCTGTGAACCCAATCAGATATTCACAGCCCCTTGCATGGTTCCGCAACGAGCTGGGAACACAATGCACAACTATCAAAATAATTTTTGAAACTCCCAGCAAAAAATGGAAGAGAGAACTGTCACGCTGTGCCAAATGAAATGCAGAACTCTCCATAATTCACTTTACTTGTGATTGCAGCAGTGCTGTTATTGCTATAAGAGGCAGTACCGGTGTGTATCCGTAGCACATCGGAGGTGCAGCACAGCTCTGACAACCTGCTGTCTATGCCTGCTTTGTGTCTCACAGTCTGGGCAGTGTCTGTCTGTCCCTCCATGATTATGAACAGAAGAAACATGTATTTTGTTGATCATAATATAGCTCTTACATTTTTGCTACATTTCCTCTCACTTACCGCAAACCTCTTTCCACAGCTCTCATTACCACAGCATCCACAGCAATCATTGTTCTTAAGGCCCAAAAACACCAAGGCAGGAAAGATCATCTGCCAATAACAGAAATTCAGTTTGAATTGGAATAAATTCAAGTTACATTTGCTTTTAAATTCAGTAATTCCACATCTTTGTTTTTTCACCTCTGAATTAGATTTCTTTTCCCAAAACTATTTCATGACTTTCAACTTATTTATCAAAGAAGAATTTGCAGTGTCAGAGACTGCATTTGTGCTACTGAGAAAATTCAACAATGCAAAGACTTCAAAAAGTCTTGGTTGAGGTGGGGGAAGAAAGGCGGGAACGTCCGAAGTGATGTACTCACCAACACGCCGGATCCCAGTATCCCTCCGAAGTACCAAACCTCGTCTGTAATGTGGTCATTGTTTTCAGCCACTTTTCCTCCAGGGAAAAACAGTAAAATGTTAGCGAGTGTACACAGCACAGCCAAAGGGATAAGTGTGATTCCCAGGCACTTAGCACAGCCTCCAGTGCACATGTTTTTTAAAAGAAATTGCAAGCACAATGAAAGACAGAGGAAAAATCTCTCAGATGTTCTCAGAAGTGTTTTCTGAAGAGGAGCTTCTCAGTCTATCTTACAAAATCTGGTTTCTGCAGTGCCTCTAGAGGAACTCAGCCCGTAGAATACTCCCTTCAGAGACGTTGCTGCAGCTGATCTGAACAACAGCGTGTGCATTATTTATATGTTCTCACAGCCATGATGTCAATTTTCTGAACCTCCATAAATGAAATTACGTTCAGTGCAACCCCTCATTTTACTATGACAACCGGTAACCTCTGTTAATATTTTACTAATGTGAATGATGTTTAAGCCCTCAGTTATCTGGGCTCAGGTTATGGATAGAAATTCTGTTTAGTCCAAAATCATCACTCTTGGAATACACAGTCCTTCACTCTGTAGAGTGTTTTTTTGTAGGTGAAAATAAGCACGTAATGAATCAGCTTGCGTTAACAATAGCTGTATGCAGTAGAAAAGTTCCATGAATTTGCTTTTCTTTGAGAAGGCTGAGCTACACATTTGATATTTTGAAATGGTCGGATAGCTTGCAGATTTCCTATATGTATGTACTGAATTAATATGAAAACAGAGCTTTGCAGCCAATATCGATGAACAAAAGATAAGGATCAGAGAAGTTTCAGTGGACTCACATCACATGTCCTGCCATTTTATGTACCCTCAAAGCCTGACATTTCATCTGTGCTCAGGCAAAATTTGCATTTAAAATTGTGTTGCATGTGGCAAGCAAACTCGAGCTCAAGCTGAGCCTCTGGTGACTTAGCATGCAGCATTTTATTCAAGCAGACAGCTGTGTTAAAGCAGGCCCTGCAGCTCTTTAAGAGGTACTGGGTGCTTAGGCATGGCATTTTGTCCTGCACAACTTGTGCTGTGATGAAGAATATCATCTTGAACTGTCCAAAGCCATCTCAAGCTGAAGCTGTAGCTTCAGATGAAGTAGCAGCGTTGAATAAGCTGGCTTAATCGGTCGCTATCGTTACAGAAATGGTCCAGCTGAAAAAAATCCAACTCCCTGCAGAGCAGTGCCCTGATCTGGTTCCTCACCAGGCACATGGACATCTCTGCCAGTACAAGGAGGTGGTGGAGCAGGGGCAGGGACAGTTCGAGCCGTCGCTAATGCTGAAGAAACGTAATTGGAACTGGAGGCTGGCTTGTCAGCTTCATCTTTCTTTGCCAAAAAAGACAAAAAGAGGAAAAAAAAAAAGACACAAAGCAGTTTACCAGAGAGATGGATCTCGTGTTTTTAGAGAACTGTATTTTTGAATTGGATTTCACTGTGTGTGCAGTTCTAATCTGCAATTAGAAGGTAGTTAAATTGTGAAAGTGCTACTATTGATGGCAGATAGATACTGCCTCTGGCAGATAGCAAGTTCAGGTTTTTGCTGTAAAATAAGTATCAAACTTAAGAAAAAATAATTATTACTAATTTAGATGTGACACTAGGTATACTCCTGTTGTTTTCATTAGCCCAGTTCTGACTAATTTCAGGCAGAAAGGATAAAGGTTTGTTGATTGAAATATGAAACCATGAAACCCATTTTCATATCAGACAGTGCTTGACTTTGGAGCTTCATGTTTAATTCATGAAGACAGGTCTCAGACTAAGAAAAACATCACACTATGATTTACTCTTTGTAGGTGAAATAACAGCTCATTTATTTACTTGCACCAACTTGGCCTTGAGTAATTCTACTGAAAAATCTTATTTTTTTGAAGTGCCCCTTCTAGATATTGGGAATCAACCAGGCAAATACTAAAGGCTGTCTTTGACTGGTTAACTGGTAATCATATATTCCTGATATCTTTTTTTATTGCTTTAATTAAAAATAATCTCAGTGCCTTGAAAAAATTGTGGAAACTATTCTTGATGCTCTTTAAGGGCAGCTGCAGCAGCCAACTGCTTTCTGGAGTGAGATAAAATATGAGGCCGTTCACAAATCACACAGAGGAAGGAGAGGTGAACTTTTTATCTAACATTTAGCTATGTGCATTCCACTGCAGCACATGGAATTCTGTTAACAGTTCTGTATTGGACAACAGTGTTGTTAACGGGTGTATGAAATCTGTCACGAAGCTCAGTTCAGTGGCACTTCTCATTTGGCGTTCTGCCTTTAACACAGACCCGAATCAATAGCCTCAAAAGAGCCAAATTTCTGTTAAGTATGTGTGTCTCCTTATTAGAGAATAAGGAGTGGTGGGGTTTTGTTGATGTTTTAGTTTGGGTTTTTTTGTTTTGTTATTGTTGTTGTTAACTAGCTGATGGTCCAAAGACCTTTTACATATCTTGGTTCTGTAACTGAAATAATAGGTAAAGTAGCTTAAACAAAGTTGAAATACTCATTTATAAATACAGAACTGTCCTTCAGTTGCAGTGGAATGAGAGACAGCAGTCTCTTGGTGGTGGATCTGTAGAAAAAGAGATGGAATGAACTAGCTTGTTTAAGGTGAGCACGGATGTTTTATACTTCAGTACGCAAGGAACTGTAGACTGTGCAGTACAAGTGCAGCAGAGGCAGAGATACAGCAAGATAACTTGCATGTTACTTACACAGATAGCAGAGTTATCACAGAGCACATCTTATATTTTACTAGTTAAGAAATTTTCCATTGAAGTCCATTTTGAAAGGTTTATGCTTTATTGTAAAATTTTCTTTAAAAAAAAAAAAAAAAGGCAGCCATTGTACAACAGAATAGCAGACAGAGGAACAAATGAAAAGTCCCTGAATAACAGACAGCAGTCTACATGTGGTGGTCAGCAAGGTGTCTGAACTAGGCCAGTGTGGCAGTTTTCATGTCTTTCTGCAGCCTCCTATTGCCTCTACAATAAAGATATTCAGAATCTGAACACTCAATTTTTCACCCAGTAAGTTAAACAGACTTTTATGATGTTTGTAATGGGTAGAGAGCTTCTGCAATTTGGCTTCCAGCTATGATGTATTACAGTGGACTCAGTAACAGACATAAGGAAAATATTTACTGTAGCTGGAACATAAATCTGACTGCTTGGTTGATTTCCTTATCACAATCACACTAGAATGGCTTTTTTTTTTCTTTTTTTTTTTTCCTTCCAGTTGTGAATTCTGGCTTGTAGTAAGGGGAAGAGGCTTAAACTGTATTGTCTGCAGCACCTTACCATCCCAACATACAGTAAGTGGCTTCTACCAGATCCTTAGCAGCTTCCAAGCTATGACCTGGGCAGCTGTCCTGCTCTTTTTCTCTCTTACTCCACTCACCAGCTGGTCAGATTTCTCTGTTCAATTATATTTTTATTTTTATTCATTTTAATTTTTATTTTTATATGGCTTTTTTAAACTATGACCAACCTTCATGTGAAAATTTAAGCTTGGCACTTGGGATGGCTTAAGGGAGCTGGAAAAGAACACTTATATTGACCTAAGTCTTTTTCCATTGAAAACCAGAGTGACTCGCACACTCCATTCCTCAAAGGGGTTCTTCCCTTCCGTCTTAGCCTACATTCTTTCTAATCTCAGCCTTCTATCTGAGATTAGGTCCAGTGAACTCATTGTCATGCATCAGCAACAATATTGTGGAGACTATGAGGAACAGTAACAGGGGTGGAGTCAGTCTTTGAATTTTTAGCCCTTGTATTCAACATTTTCCTAGCAATTGTGAAGTCAAAGGCACTCCTTTCCAACATCCTGTGAGAGAGCGTCTCCTTTCATCATCTTCCAAGTCATATAGACTCCATGGGGTGTCCTATGGAAAATAATAGAAATGAAAACTTACTCGGAAAGTTTTGCTAGTTTCAGGAGGGTGTGAGCATCTGGCTTATCTATTCTTTGCCTGGCTTCTTAAAGCACTGACAGACAACAATTCACCACCTACATGGAGACTGAGAAAGCACTGGAACAGAGAACTCGACAAATGTGAAGGATAAATATAAATACGGCTATTTACCTTGTTTGTCTGTATAAAAATGTGCAGTGCATGGTGGCTGTAAATGCAAATGTATAAGACTTGGAAACAGTGATCCTGAAACAGAAACAAATGTATTTTTTATGTTAACCCAAAAAGTAGAGTAGATTGTCCCGTCTGCATCATACATTAGTTAACCATCCTTGTCTCCATACATAGGCTGACCAGCTGAGATACCATCAGTACTATTCTTGCAAGAAGTTCCTTTTTTGTTGTTATTGCCATGAATTTTCTTACTCATCTTTGTAATTACATTTTATTTTGATCAGATAGGTGGATACCATCTAGTAAGTGTTTTTGATTTATCTATTTTTTAACTGTAGATAAGGTGTCGTGATCAGTTCTTCTTGCGTCAATGACCCATGATAATGAGATCTTGCTCTTGTGATTTGTGTAGCTGCTTTCTTATCTTAAATATAGTTCAGCTACCTAAGCTTCTGTTAGAAATTCTAGTCCTGCTTGCAGTTAAAGCAGGCAGGATTTTGCTATGTATTTACAGGTACTATTACATTTATGCTATGCATAACTGAAAAAAGGCCTGTTTGAGCCTCTGCTGCCGCATATGAATTTGTATTTTTGTCTGTTTCTATATATGTGTAAACCTGTGTGATTTAGAATCATAGAATCCTTAGAGGTCCTTCAGGACCTCTGAAGGCTATCTAGTCCAACTAGTCTGCAGTGCATAGGGACACCACAGCTAGATCAGGTTGCCCAGAGCCTGATCCAGCCTTGCCTTGAAAGTCTCCAGGGATGGGGCATCAAGCATGTCACTGGGCAACGTTCCTGTGCCTCACCACTCTCAGTGTAAAAAAGTTTTTCCTTATATCCAACCTAAATCTACGCTCTTTAACTTGAAACCATTTCCCCTTGTTCTGTCACCACAGACCCTGCTAAAGAGTCTGTCCCCCTTCTTTTCTGTCGCTCCCTTTTAGATACAGGTTGCTATCAAGTCACCTTGGAGCCTTCTCTTCTCCAGGCTGCACAGCCCCAGCACTCAGCCTGTAGTTGTAGGAAGGTGTTCCATCCCTCGGTTGGTTCGTTTTTGTGACACTTCTCTGGACACACTCCACTCCTCTGAAGGCCATCTCTGGACACACTCCAACAGGTCTGTGTCTCTCCTATACTGAGGACTTCACATCTGGGTGTAGGAGTCCAGGTGAGTGACTCACTATGTGTGTCATCAATATGGGGACACAATAATTGCAAGCAGGAGATATACTGGAGGAATGCCTTGCATAAAATCCACCCAAAGAGTCATTTGGCACAAACAACACAGTGTTCTGTTTCCTTTTCTAATGTGCCATTCCACTGAGGACTGGAGAGACACTGGTTGACTGTGGACCAAGTAAATCCCTTTTCTTTGGAGAGAGAGCAATGAAAAATGAGTTGAGAGATGTCTCCTTTTGTATAGCTCCAAACTTCATTGCCACGAGTGATCATATCAGTAGTTTCCTTTGGAGAACACAGGAGGCCTTCCAGCTCTGAAGGAAAGAGTCGAGGTAGACATACAGAAGAAACTGACCCCATTCCTTTTCACTGGTGATTCAAACCAGTCAGCTCTTCTCTACACAGGAGCAGGGCATACTGGGGCTGTGTGGGCACAAAGTAAAAGCTGTTGTTACACCACTGTCCACAACTTCAACACAGAATAAATTAATTTGGTTTTCTTTTCATTGACTTCTTTTGGTTCTGGTGGCTTAGCTGTGTGGCGAGCCATGTGAAAGTAGACAAGAGGAAACTGGGTACCAGAGGCTTCTCTTTCACAGCGTTTTCCTATCCCAGCCCCAGCTACTTCCACCCTTGCTCTCAGGATAGATAACATACAGTTTCCCTCATATCTTGTTTGACCTTTGTTTTCTTCCTGGTGTTTCTGTTCAGATAAGAGCTTGTGACAGATGTAGCTTGGCACAGGTGGTATTTTAAGTCGCACACTGATACCACTGTGAATACAGAACGGCAAAATATGCTAATGAGGAATAAGAGAAGTGGGCTGGAAGGCATATTAGAACCAAATAACCCTGGATTCATGTCCCATATGGTTTTGAATTTATTCAAATTTAAGAATTGCCATGGATCATAGCTCTCAATTTATAAGTATCCTTCAAGGTGATTCTGTACAGCTTTTGACTGCCAATAAAAAGGTTAATATATAACACATTCATTTTAGTACATTTGCTGTGAGACTGAGCTGTTTAATGCTTTATGCTTATTGTACTCATAACTACAACCATGCTTCCAGCTGGCTAGTCCCTCTCCTGTGCTAGTTTCACTGAGGATGTGTTTGTTAAGAGATCGTAGTCCATATTTACACTTCATTTCCTCTTCGTTTAACTTCCTTTTATTTGATTCTGTTCAAAAGGGAGATTTTCATGGCTGAAGATAATTTTCTTCTACAATAAGCTCCTTTGATAGCTAGAGTCAAGAAATGCTAAAAGAAACATCAATTTGGGATGTCTTGAACTCACAATTCGGAGATTTTTTTTTTTGTTTTTCAGAAGAAGTGAAATGTTTAATTTTTAGTTGCATGTTAAAGATGTAGTTACATATCCTCCATGTGTGTCAGTTCCCACTGAGTTCTGTGGGAAGCTTTATTGGAGAAGAAAGGCAGAATTGAGCTGTCTTACTGAAATCTTTCTTCATGCAACTAAGTGCATGCTTTTGCCCACCACTTCTCAAATTGCTGGTGGCTTGACCTTGTAGTGCCTGTGTCAGCATCTGGCTCCACAGAGCCCTGGAGTGCTCATCCTTATGGACAGCATGCAGCTTGTTTCCAGAGAGGTTGTGGAGTCTCCTTGTGTGGAGATATTCAAGACCCATCTGGACGCCAACCTGTGTGACCTGTTGTAGGGAGCTGCTGTAGTGGGGTGTTAGGTTTGATGGTCTCTTGAGGTCCCTTCCAACCCCTACAATTCTGTGATTCTGTGATTCTATGAAGAGCAGAATTGGAACACATTCTCTGTTTCACAAGTTTGTGTCCTGTTATATCCTATACATTAAGGTTTCCTTTATTGCTGAGATTATACATGGACCATTTCATTGAATCAATACAGTCATAGAAAACATTCAATACAAGCATTTCTGAAACAACTTCACAATCTAGATTTCAGAACTGAAAATGGATTCTAAATTTATATTCTGAATTAGATTTTATTTGTATACAAGATAAATCTGTATTGCTTTTTCAGGATCAAGTTATACCCAGTATTATAGATAGACCATCACTTGTACACTCAAACTGAGCACAAATTGTGAAATCCTTGTAATCATTCTTATTTTGAATTCTATCATGAAACATAAAGAAGAAAAAAAGCAAGGTTCTGTGCTGGTGAATTTCTTGCTGAAGCAAGGCATATACAAGAAGTGAAGAGCAGACAAATTTTTTCTGTTGCGTAATAGGAATGATAGAGATTGCGTTTAATGAGAGGAGAAATGTTTTTACTGTAAATAGATTAATTAGTGGAGATTTTGCAGCAGCCTCCATTAAATTGGTTTTATAACCATGGCAACTCTTTCTGCTTCCTGGGTAACTTCATTTCAACAAATGTAAGTCTGAAGTGAGTGGGGGTTAGCCCTTTCTGCGGAGTAATAAGTAGGCAACTACAATAAATTTCCCTATCGTGAGCAGATAAATATAGGCACTTAACTTCATTGTGTAGGGAATATAATGTTACAGGTTGCTGAGAACCAAATATCATCCAAAATAAGTAGGTAATTAACAGTGAGAGCCTGTTGGTTGTGCCAGTTTGTTCATACTGAAACCTCATACGGGATCTCAGCTGTAGAAAACATGATGCGTTGCTTTTTTGTTTTCTTTATTATAAATGCTGTGTTTATAAGTTTATCTAAAGCCAGGTAACAGCTAATCTGTTCTTCAAATAATCTCTTGCTCCTGTTTCTACTTCAAATTTGAAGTCAGCTTCAAATTATCCGAATGTACAGAAAGAAACTATTTGTATCAGGTATATTGTATGTGGGCTGAGGTTGTTTGTTTGGTTTTTATGTTTTTGTTTTTTTTTTAATTGATTGCTTTTTTCTGAAGGCATGGAAGTGATCCAGTTCAAATTCAGATGACTGAATTGTTCCAAAGAACTGGAAATGTGGTAAGCTTAGGTTTGGATACAAAAACATTGTGTTTCAAACAGTAAAATAAAATCTGGATTTTTTTTTTTTAACATACGCCTTTCCTCTCAAAATGATAATGTATCAGGTGTTACAATATTTTACAGCTTTAGACTTGAGTTGACTCACTTGTGTTAATATTTAATGGTATGGTGCCAGGCTGTACTCTGTTACTTTCAGAATACTGCCACGTTGTTTTGAGAGATGATGCATCTCCTGCCTTAATACCAGTTATCTGGAGTAGATTGTGTTGTGTGTGGCCCTTAAAGGTGTGGTGCTTCTGCTGCATTCAACTTTGCATTAAAGCTGTGGTGGATCCTATCAACGAGAACATAAAGAGCCCAGTTCTGGTCTTTGCAGTATTGATTAGGAAATAAGTTAGAAATAATGTAGATTAGAAAAAAAAATCAGAAATAATTCTGGTTTATTACCTCTTATCTCATTGCTAAAAATATCCTGACCCTTTTGAAGCTGGCCGAGGGAACTGTAGCAGTCCTTGTCCTTGATATCTGGATGTAGAGGGACCTGGATTCTGTACAAAGTAAGGGAGGTCAGCGCACTGTGTTTGAGGAAGAGGCGTGGATGAGAAAAATACTTTGGAAGGCACCTTCACACTGCAGAAACAGGGATTTGAAAAAAAACACCGAAGCAATTTATGTATTCCCCATGAAGAGAAGGACAATTGCTTGCCTTCTTCAGCTGTGCCTGGGCACCAGCCTCCTTGCAATGACTGTGAGCGCAGTTTGGCAGCTAGTCTGTATCTGCCTCGACTTCCAATGCCATCAAAAGGAGGAGGCATGGCACCGGCTTGTTGGCAGAAATGCTATTTCATTCTATGCAGTGGATCAAGGAACTGTTGTTTGTTTACTGTTTTTTAATCTACATGAGCACTAGGTTAGTTTTCATTCAGCTTGGTTCTCTGATCCGGTCCAAGCGAGGCAACAAGAATGGAAGGTCCAGAATGAAGGAAGAAGCAGGATTATTTGGACTCAAGTAGAGAACAGGACTGAACCTCCAGCAACATTTTGCACTTTGATCAATTAAGTCAGCTGTTAAATCACACCTTGAGACTGTGAAGCTAGCTATTGTAGAATGGGGCCTCTCCATGCTGTAATGTTGGTTACTAATCAGTAGTACTGAATGGTTATAGTTGTAGTAGTATATGGTTATATATATGGTGGTGTTCATTCATACAGGTTTTTCTGATCATATTCACTTAGTCTCTGTGAGTTTAAAATGAAACCAGACAATGTTGGATGCAGTTTGTTCTGCACAAATCTGAATTTGGTCTAATTAACAAGATGCATGATCAGGAGGGTATTGTTGATTTTGGTTCTTTGGAAAGAAGTTCCTCTAAAGCCAAGAATTAAATAGACTGATTTGGGTCAGTAGGGTCCTTAAAGATTATAATCTAGTTCCAACCCCCCTGAGATGGGTAGGACACCTCCCAGTACATCAGGGTGCTCAAAGCTCCATCCAGGCTGGCATTGAGCATTGAGAACCAACTGGATGTGGATGTACTGTTGACTTGTGCAATGTTACAGAATATAGCAATATGCTGAGGTGCTTCCAGCTCTTGCTTATAAGAGGAATGCCTGGGTATGTTCAGGTGCAAATTGTTCTCACTTTTTCTAGAAGGTGGGAATAAAATCCAGCGTGTTTACTGATGGTGGAATTATGTAAATTGTGATGTTCTTGAGACACTTTTTCTATTTCTCTAGTGTTCTGGATGTCCTTGAATCACAAAGCAAGTATGACTAGATAATCCTTTTCCTCTTTGTTCTTGCCAAAGGAACAGTAGTAAGTGTGCAGCATAGTGGCTTGTTGCCCAGGAAATGTGTCTTCCCGAAATGCTGTCAGGTGGTCACTGCCCTGGGCAGGTACAGCCTCAAGTCATGCCTACGTGGGTAGAACCTTAGCTTGGGTTCCATGGTCAAATTTGTTGAAGGTTGAAGTATGCGCCAACACTGGGATCAGAAAAATTTGAGTGAGATATGGCTTAGCAGCAGGATACTACTTTAGAAACTGACAAGAACTTTACTGAAGCAGGGTGTCTTGCATTGGTTTGCCTAATGTAGAGGAGGTATCTTTCTGTTCTGCGGTATCTCTGCTTCTGGTTTCCCTATCGGACCATGAGCAGTCTGAGGTGATTTTGGAACACAGGAAGGATTTATATACATGGTACAAAGGATTTCTTTAGGTAATTTGAAGTTTTATGTGTGTGAATTAGTTATTTCATTGCTGCCTTTTTGTTAACTTGTTGGTAGCTCATCATTGCATCATTTAGAGCAGCTGAGAATAACAGCTTTCAAATTTAATATAGGTGCTTAATTTTATATCCACTGTGGGGGTCAAATTAAAATGCTTTTTAAATTGTTAATATATTTCAAAGCCTGAGTTAACCAAGTAGCTTTGTTGAGGCAATGTACGTTCTTTCAGATTGTCACCAGTATGTGTCATAACAGCACGTCACGTTGGGTTTCTTTCTGTGAGCAGGGGATTCGGCTCCTCTGACTCATCCCTGGCTGACCTTGTGCTTCTGTTGCTGTTACACCCATGACTTTTGAATGAAAGTATTTTGTATTCTGAGAGCATAATTAGAGTAATTAAACGACCTCACCTGTTACATGAACTCTCATCATAATGCAATGAGCTCTTAGAACACAGCTTCATTTTTGTGTCTTGGTGTTTTCATCTACTTAGAAGTTTCTTTTAATTTGAGCGTAGAGCTTGTTCTATGACAATCGCATTGAAATGTGTTATGATGTTCTGTGTATGAATGTGCATACATTCTCCATTTCTCCAGAACTCAAGCAGGAGTGATTTTTTTGAGATCAGGTGCATGGCTGTTTTATCTTGTGCTCACAGCCACACAGCTGGCCACAGGTAGAACTGGGTGCTTCTGGACACAGTAGATCTGCACTTTGACTTTGTTAAAATTCGGATGTTTTTTATCCATGCGCTTTTCTTATTTTTTGCTTGTCTTTAGTCACTAATTTGATTTAGTATTTTAAGAAATTATTCCACTTCATAGAAAACCATTTGTGAAAGCATCACAAACTGCTGTAAACATTAAATCTCCCATCTTTTCTGTGATATAGGCTGCATTCCTTTAAGTGGAATTTAAGGGCAATATTGTCAAACTCGAATTCCTAGAATTAATCACCTGTAATTTCTGTTTAGTCAGCAGAGTAAGTGACCTAAATTTCAAGGTGCTGAATATTCCAACTCTATTTGAAATCTTCGGGGTTTGGCTAAGTGAATTGCAACCAACTTTCAGAGTGAGTTGCAGTTGGAGCATTTGCACAGCCTGTCCAGAGAGATTGTGGTCTCATCTTTGGAGATACTCAGAAGCCATCTGGACATGGCCTTCGGCTCCCTACTCGAGCAGAAGTTGGACCAGATGGCCTTCAGATGTCCCTTTCAAGGGGCCACAGCCACATCACTAATGCTGTCAAGCCAAGAGGTTCTTGTGCTTGTTCAGCCGTGTTTTACTGACAGCAATCACTTGGAATTCACTGGGTTTTGGTTTGTAGATTTGAATGCTGAATAGTCTGCTTCCAGTCACACACCACAGTTTGGTGTTATCTGTTACTATATGGAAACAGATGTTTTCAGAGCTGTTACTAGTCTATAAAAGTAAAAAGTATGGAAAATTCGAGACAGACTTTCTTTTAGTGATCTCTATTTTTCTTGAGTGTCCCAGTAGTTACCCCAACAACATTCCTCTGTCTTATATGCAGCAATTTTTAGAACACAGTATAATTAAAAACAAAACAAACAAACAAACAAAAAAAAAACACCAAAACACAGTAGTTTGTTTAGTTCTGCATAGTGTTCTATGCATAGTGTTCTGCATAGTGTTCTGCTTTGTATCTAGTGATACAAAGGGTTTGCTCCTAAATTATTTTTGAGCTAAAGTGTTTCAACCTAAAAGACATGGATAAGATCATGTGTATAGGTATTTCTTGTAAGAATTATGCATTGGGAAAGGAAGTTTAATTTCTTGCTAGCTAGATGTTCAAGCCTTGTCTGGTTATACTTTCTGATATTATTTGGACTTTCTAGACCTAATGGAGTTCTGTTTTATACCCAATATAATGGTAGTTGGTTGCAAAATGTATGGGGAGAAGAGAGAAGAGTTGTGTTCTTACCATGGTGGAAGTATTTCAGCAGGTAGGTCAGCACACTCTGCATGCCCCCATATTTGACATGATGCATTATAGTTTCATAATGCTTCTCCCTGCCAAGAGCAAGCATTCCTTCTAACCCAAGGCTTGCTGGAAAAAGTTTTTAGTCATCTAGTAGCACACCCACTGCCTATTGAGAAATGTTTTCAGAAGGGAGCAGTGTCTGCAGCATGGCTCACGGAGGCTGTTTTGAAATACTTGCCTGAGTATACACCCATGCCTGTAAACCTTACTTGAGGAAACTTTTTAATGACATCAGTGGGATCATCCAGCACAAAGGAGCATAGGACAGACTCTTAAGACTAATCAACTACCTGTCAGACTAGTAAATTTCCTATTTTCAAAGCGGAAAATCTATGTTCTGAGTAATACTGAAACCAAAACATACAGATATGTAGCAGCTTTGGAAGCAGACATTAAACTTTACAAGATATTTGTAGGTTTAGCAAAGTCATCTCAGTGTTAGGCGGGTGTTTCCTTTCATGCTCAGCAGGCGCGCGTGTCTGGCATCTGAAGTGCTATCTATATTTGCTCAAGTGCTCTGCTAAGCCAGGTGAGGAATACTGGAAGAGCTGTGGATCTGTCTTTATGCAACTCGTGACCAGACCTGCAAGGGGGCCTCTGAACTAATGTGATTTCCCAGTGGGTTTTGCAACACTTGTGCTGTGGAAACTGTGGCTGCACTGTGCTGGGATGGTGGAATTCTTTTCTTTAGTATGTTGTAGCGAGCCAGTGTTCAGAGGCTGGTTTTCAACATGAAGCAAATGTTGCTACTTTTGGAGTGCAGCTATAGAATTTGAGGTGTCCTGGCCTTCCTCAGCCTGAAGACGTTTTAAACCACGCCTTTCTTTCTCCTTACCAAGTTCATCAGTAGATAGCGAACTAATGGTCTTGCACGTAGCCTCAAGGACCAAAGGGCTGAAGGCACCATAGACTGCAGAGGAGGAGCAGGAAGGTATATCCTGTTGTTCAGGACTCTGCTAACAGTTGTCCAGGAAAGCAAAAATTTGGGTGCATACATATTTGCATACAGAGCAGAGCAGAAAGAGGATCACCATCCAAGAGCTGGTGAACACTGCAGTAAAGCCCTCCAGAAGTGGTCAATGTGGTTCTTCTTCTCTACTACTCAGCTTCCAAAACAATTATTTACATCTGATGTTTCTGTTTCATTAACGTGTTTGAAGGGCAGAAATGAGATCTTCCAGGCCAATGGGGTTTATAGTCTGGACAAACTCAGCACAACTCATGCTTAGCAAGACCTCTTAGTTAAAAGTCGTCTTAATTTTTTGTGCAAAGCCAGGTTTACTGAAAGAAAATGAAGAAAGTCCTACAAGCACAGTGATGACTCATGCTCACTGAGGAATTCCCATGCGATTAAGTACCACCCTGTGTTAGTCTGCTTCTATGTACTCTAGATAGATGTGTTTACTTTAACTTATTGGCAGGGTTGTGCTTGAACTTAACCAAATATTAGTTACAAAGTTGAAATGCCCTGTTGATAAAGGTGTTACGTGGCTATAATAGGACTTTGGATCCATCCAATACTTTATCTTTCATATGATAACATCTGTTATTTCAAAGTACCCATCTGAAACTAGTTGCGTCATGTTTGTTTCAGATTATGCTTTGCAACTCTGGAGTTACTGTCTTTAAGTTTTCCCCAGTTTTGTGCTACTTTAAGGAATCTAGGCTAATTCAGCCCTTTGCTTTAATTAAAGCAAATACGGGTTAGGATGGTGTTCTTGTCACTTGCCTGCATTAGGATTAGGATGCTATTCATGTTATTTGCTTGTATGAGTATCTCCTCTGGTTCCAGTAGGAATGTTCACAAGTAAGGGTGAGTCATGTCATGTAGGTGTGCAATGGTTTATTTTTAACTGACACGGAATTTTGGTATTTGCTAATCTTCATATTTTCTGTTTTTTACAGCAGTAACAAATCTAGTTCTGAGAATCTCTTACCTTTGGAAGTGACACAGTCTTCTTCACTGTGTTGGATCATCAAGGTGTTGCCTGCTCTTTCATCAGTAACTGCTATATGGGCTTTGGCACAGAAGTGGTTTCAGATAGATGTGGATTCACTCTAAAAGTTAGAAAACATTCCCAGTATAACAAGTGTGAAGTCTATTAGGGAAGATGATCAGAGAATCCGAACTGTTGCATCAGGATAGGACAGTACATTTTCAGATACTTTAACTGCAGGCTTCCTGTTCTTGTGAAGTTGTTTGACTGAGCGATTTTGGTTTTGTTTCACACAAAGCTTGCTTTAGGCAGCATCAGAACAAGGGTGGAGTTCAGCCTCTTCTGCCAATGTTCTCACTCTGTGTATCAGACAGGAGGTTCTGGGGTGAGCGCTGGCTGATGGCGTGTGTTGGCTGAGTCCAGTAAGAAGGGAGGCTGCACCCCTTTGCCAGCCTCAGGAGGTCTGCCTGGAGTCCATGCAGAACCCAGCAAATGCAGTGGTGGTGAAGCCTGCGCTTAAGGCACTGCGGCCAAAGCTGAGCCTTTTTCCTTGAAGGCGAGTAAGGGTAGAAATGCTTTCCCTAGCTTTCAAGATCCTTAAAAATTATTTCTTTAGTCATCCAAAGCTATAATGCCATGAAAACTGTAGAACCTGTACCATTTACCCTTAGAGCTCTTGTGTGTAACCAGTAGTGATTACTTTTCTTTTTTGCTCTTCTTGAACATAATTTACAACATTAAGGAAGTCCTTCACAAGGTGTGTTTGGAAATTCTAGATCTTAATCTTATTTTGAGGGAGAAAAATTGAAGTATCTTATGGTTCTTAGTTTACTGTTTTATAACCTTTGCATCAGTTAAGCGCTCGTATGGCAAGAGGATTTTCCACTCGTTTTTGAGAGTGGATATTCTGTGGCTATGTATATATATTTCCCTTCCTTTTCTTTCCTTGTTTGCCACCATTCTACGCAGTTGGAGGGGTTGCTTGAAAACGTTAAATATAGCAAGTTATATGGTTCTCTTATCATTAAATGTAATTAAACATATAATTTTTTTTAAATCTGAAATGCAGCAGAAATTGCATCCAACCACCAAAGATCAGCAGTGGTATGTAGGTTTGGTACAGACAATGAGCTCTCAAACCTGAGGGGGAAAAATTATTGAAATTCTTAGACAGGCAACATTAATTCAGAATCTTGAACTATCAAAACTAAGTAATGATAAACTTTAATAGTATTTTATTGTGTGTGATGCTGTGCATTATACTATTTAGGCATTTTTGTTTGCATCTGTGAAGGACTAATAAGAAGCATTGATGGCATCGGTGTAATTTGAAACTCTGCTCATAGAGTTAAATAGTACTGATTTTTTTTCAGAATTAGAATACAAACAAAAAACATACATGAAATCACATTCACCAATCAATAACTCAGTTGGTAATATAGCTGATGTTATTTTGTAAGAGAGAGCATATAGGAAAACAATCCAGAAAGATGTTCTATGTAGTGGCAGGTTATTTCATTACAGCATCATGTTGACTGTAACATTTATGTTCTGTATCTTTGAGAAGGAACGGAGTGTCAGCTTTTAACTCCCTGTGAAAAATTTATCTTGTGACTTAGGTGGTGGGACCAGAGGTGTTACACATCTGAAAGCTGTGATTTATGATATGATGAAGAAAATGGGTGCAGCTTAAATTTCATTTAGCAGCTTGCTGTTTCTATGGAAGTGTTTATGGTGACAGTCTATGGCATGTAAAAAAGATAGGCTTAGGTATCCATTTAGGAAGGCTAAACATTACAACTGCAAAGAAGTCCTCTGTGCTTATTGGAATGCTGGGATGTGGTTTTGTAGAAAGTAGAAAATTCTAAAACTACCACGAGTGTGACTTTATTTTCCAGGATTGTTTTGTCCTTCAGAGGAACGAGTGTCCACAGTTAGTCATTGGTCTTTCTTTTAACCATCTGTATCTGCCTGTGTATGTGTGGAGCTTTGCATCCATCCAATGAATGTTTCACAGGCTGCCCTCTGTTCTGTGTGTGACACCACATACCATCTCAGGTGTTACAACCACCAACCAGCTGATTGGATCTGTCCTGGTGGCTGTCATACACAATTACTGTAGGTTACTTGTTCTTTCAGCTGCACAGATGGTATCTAATGATTTCATCACTTTGGTTATGTATTATACTTACATTTTTTCAGTGTTAAGTTCTTCCTATCTAGTAGCTACCAAAAATGCCTTTCACCAGGGAAACATCCACACTACTAACCTTCCTTCCCTAGCGACTGCTATAGATAGTGAGGGACTTCTTTGCTTCTTTAGAGCAATGGGAGGTCTTGGGCAGCTCCAAGGACATGTTCAGGTAAGATTTGCTTTTTGGTAATCTACTGATGGATGATTAGACTGTGTCACCTCTGGAGAGTTATATTCTCTGAGCAGCCAGTTTAAACCTGCAGTCACACTGAGCCCTACTGTCTCAATCATTGTGTGTTATCACTTACCCAATTGACCTGTATTTGCTGGTATATTTGCGTATTTTCTGGAGTTAAAAATCCAACTGTCCTAATTGGCAAATAATAATAGAAGCCTGAGGGCTGGATGCTACCTTGAGACCCTGATTCCCTGTCCCTGCCTTGGGCAACTACCAAATAGAGACAGTGACCTGGGTCTGCAAAGCCTGCTGTCATCTTGTGACCATGACTAAGCACTGTGCATGAATCAAAGCTCTGTGCCCATCGGTACCTGCTGAAGAGAGGACCGGCGGTGATGGAGAGCCCACAGTTTCTGGTGCAGCACTGCCAGCGCAGCCACTGGGGGGATCAGATACCTGGCCCTCAACGTGTCCCTCCTCTCCACAGTGACAAAGGCCACCCAGCAGGACCTAGGGGGCATGAGACCCCTACCCGTCCCCATCCTGAATTGTTGAGTGATGGAGAAAGGGGCGCCCTGGGTGCACAGAGGATCCGTCTGGCTTTGGCGCTGGATATCCCCTCCAAGTGCCATCCTGGCTATGCAAGATTGCTCCCCATGCACAAAGCAGGCACACAGACCCCTTAAACACCCCCTTCCCCCCCCCCCCCCACTATGGCAGCACCCATCCCGTAGTCTGGGGGTCCCCACAATGGTCTCATCCCATCAGGACCCATCCCACAGCCTGGGGGTCCCACATGGATGGAATCCCCCAGGCTGCAGCACTGCAGGGGAGTTTAGTTTAATATGCCTATTGATAATCCTTGGTAATAGAAGATGAGAGGTTACAAAACTGATATGGTGAAGAGTTGGATTAAGCTTATGCTGCTTTTTGCACATCTACTTTATTCACTGCAGTAATCCTGTTCCTGTTTCCTTTCCTTTGCAATGTCTGGGGGGCTGCAGGAAACTCTTTTTCTTCTGCAGCTCCTGTTGTGTCAGACATGAGCACGTCTTTCCTGTGGGCTCTAATGATGTGTTTCATCAGAGCATCATGAGTCAAGAATGATAATATAGGACACAAGCAAAGTTCTGCTTCTTTAGCTTCTGTTTCCAGCTGCCCTTGACTTTGCTAACGTCCAGATTTCTTCATTGAATTTCCATGAGGAAAAATAACCAGACTTCTAAAGATGAACTTAAATGATTTCCGCAAAGACAGCTTAAAAGTGAATTGAAAGTCTTCCTATAAAGTATCAGAAAATGTTTCATGAATTTTGTTGCATTATATCTATATATTCTATATCTATCTACATATATCTATATAGTATATCTATGTATATCTATATATATCTATATATATATTGTTGCATTACATATTCTCACTGTAGATCTTCGCTTATTCTTTTTGAAGGTGCTGCTAAATATGGAATTAGTGATGGATTCTCAACAGGCCTTAGTCACAGCCTGGCTTTTCTTGAACTCATCAAAGAAACGTGTTCTTAGTTTTATGTTTTACAAGTAGGTGGCTAGGCCAGGAGTTTCCCATCTCACACAAGTACAGTAGCAGACGTGACTGTGATCTCTATGTAAGCAGCATTTCTCAGTGTACATGTGGACAGCAGGAATCCAGGGGTGCAGTGCTGTAGCACTTCCAGACTGGGAGGTGGCATGAAATCTCATTCCATCACAATAATCTTCTTACAGTCATTGACCATTAATCAGATTCTGAATCAGTCAGAAACCCGCGTACAAATTCTGCATGTGAAGAACTGTGTGCTGATGTTGTGATTGCAGTGGTTCCAAAAACACATTCTAATTTTCTTCAGCTTGTTGTACCCCTGAATAGCTCTCAGTTAGAACAATAGTAAGTCTTATGAGTTCACTTCAGGTCGAATGTAATTGGTTAAAATCTTGGGAGTTAATGGAATTAATGAAGAGTCTTTATGAATATCTCTTATTGGATGTCTGTTTTATGTGCATTGCTACACTTGGGGAATGGAGGCGGAGGATAAAAAATTGTCCCATTTCAAGCTTGAAAATAATCTGTTCCTCATGCTGTGTTGCACAGAGGTATATATTAGTAATCTAAACCCAGTTTTCTGATTTGTACAGCTGTTGCATACATGTAGAATAGAACAGTATGCTAGTAGTACAGTGGTGGCAATTCTTCTTGCTCACAATATTGTCACAATTTTAAGGATAGAATAGGAATATACACAGTAAGCCTGTGTAAATGCTATAGTCCAAGGGAAGCAAACTTCTATGAGGCATTTTGCTTAGCCAGGGTTTCACTCTCAAGCTGTGACAAGAAATAGTAATAGAACTTGCTTGTTTACTGTTCTACTTTTATCATAATAACATTGTTGTGATGGGTAATGAATGCAGGCTATTTGTATGCCAAAAAAAAACCCCAGTTTTTTGAAGTGGTTTATTTGGTTGTGGAGTGAGGTTACAGTAGCATTGGTTTGGGTTAATTGTAGTTGTCCTTAAATAAGGATTATGGGCTCTTCTTCAGACACAAAAGCTTTCACAGACTTATTTAGTGGTAGTTGCACCACGATTTTAAGGTTTCAGTTTTCTGAGCTGGTTGATTAACCATCAAAACCTTTTTTGTTGCATCACTGCTGACTGCATCTTAGATCAGCGTTAGTACTAATAAATCTTGTCCATATATTTCAGTGTGGTAGTTCTGTGTGTTGCTGCAATAAATTGTGAGTGCTTTCTTCAAGTTTTCATCCTTAGTTCAGAGCAGCTTTCAGTCTCAATTAATGGCAGAGATAGCAAGAATATGCATGTGTTAAAGCTATATAAGCTGTAGAGCTATATGAGGATTCCTTTTATGTTCAGTGACCTCTTTGAGGATAGCCGGTGGTCTGCTTCTCCTCAGAAATAGTTCATTAGTTCATCCAAGTAGTTGTCATGTAGCTGATAAAGATAATATGGATATTTTCTCCTGGGTGCGACCAGGAGACTACAGGCAGCAAAGACTGTTTCTGAGCAGAGATTATTTCTAAACAGAGGCAGTTTCCTCCTGTGGCTGTCTAGGTGGAGTTTGCTGATTGACTGACATGTACCTCTGAGGTGGCATGCCTGAGGGCAATTACAGCTATAGCACAGTGGTTTTAGTGGATGATGGCTGGAAAACATGAGCCAAGCATCATTTGGACATTAGGAAATATATGGTAGCATGGATGGGTGTTTCTCCGTTTGATTAAAGGGAAGCTGTGAGTGTTTTTAAGTCACTGGGAGCATTGTCAGAACAGGTGGCAAAGAAGTTTCCTAAGCTTAGCTTAGTTACTGTATGACTGCATACTCATCATATGTTCCCAGTAGTCTGAACTGGTCTTTGCCACTGTGAGCAGTAACCTGCAAAGCAATAGGAGAGGAACAAATGAAAATGAAAGGAAATGCAAACATGAATCTGCATTGGCACAAGTGCATTGCATTGTGGAGTCTTTCCAAATGCTTATATGCAGCCCATGCTGCTGTTTCCCAAGCTGTGTCTTATCTACTATTGTCACACAGTTGCTAGCCTCAGCCTTCATAAATAGTTGCTGTGCTGCCTGATGAAGGGTGGGACCAGAATTTGTGCAAGAAAAGTTGTTATGAGAAGCTTTCTGATAAAACTTGAGGAATAGTGTCCAAATGTAAGGATTTTTTATTTGCTTCAAGGCTTTTTGTTTTATTCTTCAAATTGTTTTCAAGTTAATTGCAAGTCATTTGTCATGGGTCTTTTTCAGTTGTGTCTCTTGATCACTGTTGTGTCTTTTAGTAAATCCAGCCTAGGAGTGACTGTAAGGAGGTGTAGGGCAGTAACGCTGGCCATTTGGAGCAAAGAAGTGACTGCTGAGAAGAAGCAAACCATGTTTTTCAGTATAAACTCACAACTGTTTTCCATTCTGTCTGGGATCTTTAATTTAAACCAGGAGATTGTTTGTATTTGCTCAAAACACACTGATGCCAGAAACAATTACTACAAATGTCTTAACTGTTTTCTGGGTGTAAGAAACAAGAACCTCTTTTGAAATGGTGGTGATAAAATATTTAATTAATTAAAATAAAAAAAAAAAGAGCAACATGTTCAAGAAGGACTAACAGAATTAATGCTAGATAAGTGGGCCATAAAAGTCTCCTTTCTGTGGAGGGAATCACAGCCAGACTGTGTCTTAGCTGCATGCCAGAGAGCTAAGGAAAAAAGTTCTCATGGCATCCTCACTGCTTAAGTGAGTTACGGCAGGCAGGGGCAGCAAGTTCAGATATGAAGGCACACCCTTTGATTTGCTTTCTAGTAGGGAATCTGGCTTAGGACAGGGATGTGAGATGTGATTGCAGTTGAATACAATTTGGGGAGGGGGGCTGTTTGTTTGTTTGTTTTCTTTCTCAGCAAGTATTTGTGTAGTGACTTTGAGTGTCCTTGATAGACTTTTCCTCTTTGCACGAGGTAGACTTAGGATTTGATAGTATACAGAATAAAAGAATGTTTCTATGTTCCACATCCATTAACAAAATTAACATAAGGAATGCTTGCTGTCCTTCTGATCAAATACTTGATTTTTCCCTCAAAGACAGAGTGCTTTTGATGTGACCAGCCCTTAAGTGGCTGGAGAGCATAGTATTTAAATACTTGAGCTCTTCATTTCATTTGGGTTTTTCAGACCAGAGTATTTAGTTTTACTTTCTTTGCGTGGAAAAAAAAAAAAAAAATCAATTAAAAAAATCTATTTTAAATATAGGAAGTTCTTGATTATGTCAAATTTTATGTCAAACCAAGGGTGATGGCTGGGGGAAGCTGTGTGGGGTTTTTTTGAGGGGTGTGTGTTGTTTTTAGCATAACACAATGAAGGGAGTTTTTGGCAGAGGAGTCACCTTCTGCAGAGGAAGCATGCAGGATGATGTTTGTGCTCGTTTTAGTCATCAAAGGTGAAGTGCACAATAATGGTAAGCCTGTGTTTCTACAATCGGAGGATATTTCTCATACTGAAGGAAGTCTCCAAGGTCAACAGCTACAATACCCGGAGTGGTTACATCACTACATCTGTGTAAGACTGCTCTCTTTTTTAACCATTGCTTTTTCTTCCTTTCTCTCTCTTTAAGCTTCAGTGTTGATCACAAAAGTTGCCAGAACACTGTGGATTTAAGTTGGACTTCTGTTTACAGTGATGAGTATTCTCCCCCTCGGTTAGCTGAAAGTCTCGCTACAGTCTCCTAATAACTAATTTCAACAAATCCAACGTTCTTAAACTCAGTTTGTCTAGCGGCCTTTTTTTGTGATGGGAATTGTATTGTATTACGATGATACCGTTGGCAAGATCTCCTGAAACTTGTCTTATCCTGTGCATTTCTTAGTTACTATGGAATCACAGATCCATAACATAATTTGGGTTGGAAGGGACCTCAGAGTCCGTCCAGTTCCAACCCCTGCTGTGGGCAGGGGCACCTCCCATAGACAAGGTGCCCAAACCCATCCAGCCTGGCCCTGACTGCCCCCAGGGATAGGGCACCTACAGCTGCCCTGGGCAGCAGTGCCAGGCCTTCGCTGCCCTCTGAGTGAAGAATTTCCTTCTTATATCTGATGTAACTCTGCTTGGTCTCGGTTTAAAGCCATTACACCACGTCATGTCTCTCCGTGTGCATGGAAAAAGTCTCTTCATCTTTTTCATAAGCCCTGTTTAGGTATTGGAAGGCCACGATCATTTTTCCCCGTAGCCTTCTCCAGCAACCCCGGCTGTCAGCCTGTCCCTGCAGCAGAGGCACTCAGCCTCTGGGCATCCCTGCGGGCTCCTGTGTCCCCACTCCTACAGGCCTGTGTTCCTGTGCTGGGGCCCAGAGCTGAATGTAGCTCTGTGAGGGATCAACATTTTGTTGGTTGTGTTTGTTTTTTTCATTCACCAATGCTCCCAACATCTGCAACATCTTCGAGAGGAAAAAGAGAACAGGATAGATTTTAGTTTTTCCAGGTCGCTTTGTTTGTCCATTTACTAAGCAAGTTAATATTACCAGTACATCTACAAGAATTTGGAAACCCATGATCAAATACATTTCTCTTTTTTCTGGGGAGTGTTGGTTTTGTTGTTGTTGTTGTTGTTGTTGTTGTTGTTCCTGGACTTGAATTTTCATTGCAAGAAGGTTATTCTATGATCTGTTTAGAAAGCAGTATTTTTCACCAGTGTTTGTTGATGGTAGCTTTAATTAATGGTTGCTAATCTACAATGGCAAGAACAAGTGCATTTCTTAAAAGCCCAACTGCCCATTTCTTTTTTTTTTCCCCAATATCCTGATGATGTTTGCTCTTGTTCCATTAACCAGGTAGCAAAACAGAAGGCACCCCTGCATACTTCTCTTTGCTGTAGTCTTTATTCTGTTTATACCCAAATCTCTGATTTAGCATTGTTGAAGTCAGCCTTGTCTTTCCCTAGCTTCAGCTTGTTCTGAATCAGTCTATAAACCTAAGTATTAAAGCTGCTTCAAAGAAAGGAAACAACCTTTTTCTTTCAGTTCTTAAAAGAACTTCTGTTGTTGTTTGAGGCCACTGTTCATGTCTAATTATGTTCACTGGTGATCATGTCATGCATCATGTATTAAAGAGAAGTTACCTAGCATTCAGTATTTCCTTGATTGCATTTGGTTTGTCAACAATTATTTCATTTAAAGTGGGTGATGACATTCTGCTGTCCTTGTTCCCTGACTTGACAATGAGGGAATGATAGTCATTAAGACATTTTATACGTCATCCAGGTAGCTAGGTAACCCTGAGTATTTAAAGAGGTGAGAATAAAGGCTGATCTTCTTTTAGGTGTGGATAAATATGAGATAGGTTGGATTGAACTAGTGAAAGAAGTATTTGAGAAGCTGTGGACATGTGTTTTGGAAAGTGTGCCAGGTGTATTGGTTGTAAGTTGTTCATCCTTGCCCTGCTCAGCATTGCTGCCAACATTTTACTTTATTTTCCCAATGGAGAAACAAGATTTGCTTCTGAGCATCATCTCAGCAAATATGTAGAGTGCCTTCATGGCATTCTAGGTGGAGGCCTTTTGGTAAGTAACAAGCTAGTGCATTCTTGCAAGTTTATTTTGAAGCTACTTGCTGTTACTGTTTCTTTACCATTGCATTAATTTATTTGTTGAATGTCTTGTCAGTGGGAATCTCTGGAGTTGTATTTAAAAAAAATCAGCTACATTGCACCATAGTATTATTAGTTACTATTAATTGTCGTATCTGTAAATCTCTATCTCTTTTGAGCTGAGAATTAGGATATAGGTCGTAGACCGCAAATGCAGTACTAGAACCAGACCTTTCAGAGGGATGTTTTTATTTAAAGGTTAAATCTTACATTTTTATTCTATTAGTCAGCTATTCTCCTTTTTAATGTCCGTAGATAACTAGTATTTAATTACATTTCTTAAATGTATGACATCTAATATGTGGTAAGACAACAGTTGTTCTTCTGTTTTACTTCTCTATTCAGAGAAATCAAATAGCAGTTAGCAGAGCTTTACATTAGAGTAATAGCCAAGGATGAAGAACTAAGTGAGTTCACTGTAAGAGCCTGTTTAATCTTAAGCAATTGTTTTCTGCCTTTTCAATTTTGCAGAATGGAATTTAGCATGTTTAAGTTCTCTAAATCTAGGCTTCCTTCTTCATTCACTTTTAGCAGTCCTCTTAGTCTCAAGGCATTGGCAATTCACAGGTTGAAAACCACTGCATGATAAGACTGTCTTGTGAGAAGTGCTTGCAAGCTGTGTTACAGCCCTATCAGTAGCCAGACTGAGATTTAAAAAGGCTGATTTTCCACGCAGACTAATCCCAGTGAAATTGATGGAGCTACTTCTCAAACACGCTCTTGCCCAACCTCTTCTGCACCTGAAGCAGTGGGGCTTAGAAAAAGGTTTTAGTAAAGGCTGTGACTAATATGCGACTCTGCTCTGTCTTGTTAAGTAAATCTGTGGTGTTTGCTCACAGTGCTTTTTCTGTATGGTTTTCTGAGGTATTTCTGGATATGATGCCTTTGTGTAAGTGTAAAGTATTATTAAATCCTATTATTGATGGTGGGGAGTATACTTTGTTTAATCAGCTCTGTGTTTGTTTCTCCTTCTTGATTTTATGCCAGAATTTCTGGATGGTGTCTGCTTTGTTGCTTTGCTCTTCTGTCTCTGACAATTTTGTGAATGTGAAATCCTAGAGAAAGGTAGATGTCTGTAGTGAGATGTCTTGCTTAGGATATTTGTCACACAGACAATAGTAACACTTCAGTGAGTAGACTCTGGAAACTTCGCTGGTGGTTGAAACGTATTTCAGAGACTTATCATTAGTTTTCTTTTGGCAGAAAGTAAATGAAGGGTTTTTATTTTTTTCTCTTTTCTTAAAAGCTTTTTGTTTGCTGTATACAGCCTTTAGGGAGAACTGCAACATTTTAAAGTTGAAGCGTCTCAAGCTACATTAATTCCACAACGTGATCTTGATCAACTGGCTCTTTGTGCACTTACGTGCTATTTGTGCACAAAATACAAGTAGAACTATACCTATCCTGTTGTTGGTATTACTGAGATGAGTAGTGAGACTCCTACTGTGTTAAATAAATGTAAAACTGGATAACCTATACAGGCACCCCAACACTGCCAACAAGCAATGCAAGTGAATGCAGTGTAAGTACTGTGTTTCGTCTATCTTGTCTATGTAGCAAAACAGAACAGAGAGCAGTGTGCTTTGTTTGCCCCATACCCAGGTGCTCATTCCAGCTGCAGTATTCATTGGACTTCACAATGATGACTGCTGTGGGTGCTTTGGCCATAAGAACTGTGGGAAAAGCTGTGCGGTAAGCGAGCCTTCACACTGTAGCCCCAGACAGCCCTCAGGACACTGAGAAGACTGTGCTCAACTCTCATGTCTGTGTTTGCCCTGCAGATGCTGTCCTCAGTTCTGGCAGCCTGTGTTGGGATCCTTGGCTCTGGGTACTGTATAATCATTTCAGCACTGGGTTTGTCTCAGGGACCATATTGTTTTACTCGTGTAGAAAGAAACTGGATCTATCCTTTCACTGAATCCTCTGGAGGGTAAGTTGTCTGTTTGTCCATGCATTACATCTTTCTCCATGCACGTACGGTGTTTGTTCTTTTCCTGGACCTTGCAGCAATATTCAGTAACAACATACCAACATCCATCCATAAGCTTTTGCTCCTTATTCGCTAGCTAAACAGATGGGATCAGAATTGCTCACACTGCTGGAGTTTAAAACACAATAAATTTAAATCCCTCAGTTTTACATGTCTGAATATGCTGATTAGTTGTGACATTAAGTATCTGAAGGATGTGCAAAATGGTGCTCTTAATACAAGCTGATAAAGGATACTTGGAAGTAATTGAATGATGCTGTTAATAAAATACGGTCTTGTATAGGTCTCTTTCTCTTAATATATGCAGGCAAATATATCTGTGTACTACATACAGTTCATGTGAGCATAAGATGTACTCTTTTAGGACTTTGAGGGAACCTTGAGCCACATCAGGATTCTTTGCAGCAGAGATTTGGAATTGTACATTTTAGTAGCATCCCTTATGAGAAGAGGCATTCCTTCTTCCCCACCTCTCTCAACTTATGGATGAATATAGAAGAGCTGAATTAATTCCTTGCTCATGGCTCATCAGTGCTTGTGTTCTACAAAATGGAAGAGAAGGAGCTGCTGGAATCTTTTCCAATTCTCCTCTGAATTTATTCTATGTGTGACTAGTGCAGATTAGGCATGTGAAGGCCCAGAGGCAACAGCACAAAAAATGAAGTGACCCACTGGCTTCAAATTAGTAACTGCTGCCTTTAAACACCCTATCCTGGAAAATTCTGTTTGTTTCAAAAAGTTGTTGTGCTCTTTCAACTGTCTTGACATTGTATCTTATTTTGATCAATAATAGAAGATTTTGCCTTTCTAAATCAGGTGTTTTAATGGAAATTAAGACTTAGCCAAAATGTGTGATTCATAGTTCAACGTGTACTCAAACAGAGCAGGATTTGCATGGAATGAGCCCTTACATTTTGTATTCCCGCTTAGAGTGATTATCCTTAATGCAATTGCATACCAGATGAAGTTTATTTCTATTGTATTGTCAGCATCCTAATCTGACACAATTTTACTATACTTTCATTTGACGCATACAGGTACTTGTTGGATTATGATGAGTGGGCTAAATGTCAAGAACCTCAAAACATCGTGCAGTGGAATGTCACTCTCTTTTCCATTCTCTTGGTCTTGGGAGGAATAGAGTTCATCCTGTGCTCCATACAGGTAGTCAATGGTATTCTTGGAGGAGTGTGTAGACTGTGCTGCGGCAGTGATGAGGTAAGCCATTTTTTCAGCTAGTAGAGAGTTAAAGAGTATTGTTACTGATAGCACTGCAGGGGCTTAGCAGCTGTTTTTCTGGCATTCTTAAGCAGCAATGAGTGTACAATTTGAATTTTTTAATGTGACCCTGTTGTGTTCAGCATTTTCATGTAGTATTTGACTACATACATTTAGCTATTTGCTCAGCTGTCTGCAGTGAAGTTAGTCTTCATGTGAACTGAAAGGGCCGCGTGTACGCTGTGGTATATATGGTCATCAGCACTGTGTAGGTGATACAACAAAAATAAGTATCTGAGACTGGCAAGGATCTTTGTTGTAGCCTAAGCCATTATTGCAGTGTGGCAGAGTTTTGTGGCAGGCTGTTTCCTCTAGCTGTATTACTTTAGCCTCATAGTTTGCTCACAATAGCAGATAGACTACTGAGAATATGTGTGTCATTTGTAATAAAAACTGCAGCAAAAACCTTGCTTAGTAGATGTGGTGTAAGAGAAGGAATTAAACTGCACATACATAGTAAAGCTGACAGACAAATCTGAAGGACTTCTTGAAGGTTTGCTTTTGTATATTTTTGTTTTTTATGAGTGAGGAAGGGGAAAGTCCTCTAGTTTCTTTAGCATCTTGTTAGACACTTTGAGACTTCTGTTAAAATCAGTCTGTAGTGGAAATGCTGGGTCACAGCTTGAAGCAGTGATGGAGCACCTGGTGAGAAGGCAGGGCCAGCCCAGAGGATCTCAGGTGCATGCAATGTACTGAGTGACTGGAAGGGCTGGAGCCAGGATCCATCCCTTCCCAGACTTCATTTAGGGTTGGCAGTGGAGCTGAGGGTATCTCTTGCTGGAGATGCCTGTATCCCTGAGGCCTTCTGAGGGTAAGCAATTTTTTTTCATTTGTTTCTGTGCCCACAGCTGCTGCATTTGGGCTCTTCCTCAGTTACTGCAGCATAGGACTTTGCTGCTCCATTGTTGTTGCTGTGCTTTCCACCACGTTGTAGCATTGCAGCCTCATAGATGTAGTGTTGGAATTGCCTTATAGTATGAAAGTGATACGATTTATAACGTGTGCATGTTATGGCCCAGAGCATTTCGCATTTTGATTTGATGTGCTTGAATGCTGTGGCGCTTTGAAAGCATTACTGTCTTCTGCTTTCTATCTTCTGTGCTGTTACTGGGATTTACAATGCTGTGCTATGGCTCTCTAGATCTGCTTGGGTTAATTGTAGCTTTTACAGTTAGATACAATATTAGTGTTCTTCCTCTTAATGCGTGTTTGTTTCTTTTTGTTTCCCTCACAGACACTTTCTTGCTAGAAAACAAGAAAACGGGTTGAAGTTGGTGTATATGCGTGGTGCGTTGAGTATCCTGTGTTGTTGTTTTTTGGTTTCTTACATGTTGTATGTATACTGAAGTGCACACTTTGTTATCAAAGTATATGGCGACCACCAATTTAACTGACTTAGGGCTCTGTTTTTGAATTCATATCCATGTTTTCCATTTTCCACTGACCTGCCTGCATCTGAAGATAAAATGAGCTGCCTTGGTTCATTTCATAGACAATTGGGATCAATAAAGTTTTGGTTTTTTTTTTTTTCTTTTTTTGTACTCACACGACAGCTCTGTGCTTCAGGCTGCTTTCCCAGTAAAGTTGCATTTTTCATTCTGATGTTGAAACGAACGTGAACTGTAGTCTGCTCTGGAAATAAATTAATTCTCTCTGGAGCAACAAATAAAGCAACAGTAAAATATGGATGACCAAGAGCAACAATGAACTTCTGCTTTTAAAGAACTGGAAAAGTATTAGGATATTAAAGTGTGGATTTCTCTAAGCTGCTCCTATTTCAAGTACGGGTTTGTATTAAAATTACCCAGCAACTGTCAGTGTTTCCGCCTGTGCTGAAGCTGTTTTCTTGATCCTAGAGAAAGAGATAATGGTGGCATAGAACATAAATATGAAACTGAGGAGGAACTTCTTTACTTCAGGGGTGACAGAGTACTGGAACAGGTTGTCTGAAGAAGTGGTGGAGTCGTCTCCTCTGGAGATGTTCAGAACTCCCCTGAGAGCTTTCCTGTGAAACCTACTGTAGGGAGCCTGCTTTGAAAGGGGGGTTAGTCTGAATAAGCTGTAGAAGTCCTTGCCAACCCTGTGATTCTTTGAAGTTACAACTTCCTTTTTCTACTCAGCAGATACTGTCAGAGTAAGAGATGCTTCAGTCTTCAAACTCCTTTACTCACAAGGACTGCTTACTTCCTGACTACCTAGTCTTGTAACAAAAAAACCAAGGGTCTGGGTTCTTGTTTCCAGCCTGCCCCCAGGCAGGGCAATATAGTTCAAATTCAGATCAGCAGCACTAGATTAATCTGAAATATTACACTTCACCAACAAGGAACCTGGACCCTGTATCCAAAGACCCTGTGCAAGAGTCTGAAGTTTACCTTATAGCATATTGCAGCAAATGTTTTACCCCATAGTAAAGTAAACCTGAATGATATGCTGCTAATAGCATTACTGAGAAGGTCAGTATGCTGCTGGGAGTGGCATTTTATAAGAAAGAACAAAACATGACGTTGGTTTAAAAGAAAATGAGAGTGACTACTATTACTTCTCCACTTTTGGAATCTAGCAGATAATGTCTTATTTGAAAATGGACAAGTTAATTTATGTTTGTGGGGAAAAAGAATTTCCCACAGGTGTCAGTGCATAGTTAGTCCTACTTTTAACTAGGAGAGTGGTCTTTAAAAGTAGCCGGAAACAAGGTTTTTCCTCACTCTCTCCTCCTGTCCAAGTCTGTCACCTACAGATGTGTTTCTGTTAAAGGAAGTTAACTGAAAATGGGAAATTGCACACACAGGTCTATGGCAGCAAAAAGACATCAAAAAAACAACCCCTCAATAGGAGGAATGCTGAGTTTCTAAACACAAACAGGTAGTTCTTGCAATACCACTCATTCATACGCAAAGTATGCAGAATTAGGTGAAGGCACGCTTTAGTATAGATTCTGCATGCTGTATTTATCCTTGTCTTGCTCTGCTGTGGCAAAGAAGATGTGCATGTATGTGCACTCAGTTCCTTGTTGCTGTGCAGTGTGATGTCTTTGTATATGAAAAAACACTTTGAAAGAGGATTTGCAAGGTTAAATTTGGTATGAAATCAAGGATAGGAGGAAGAGGACAAAATATGATGAAATATGGTATAATTCCCAGAAAGTTTAAAGATTTTACCTGTACACTTGCATAGTTATTACTTGTCTTTCAGATACACATAACTAACTAGGGAACTGAAACTAGGTTAGGCACGCCAATGAACAGAACGATTAGGGGAGAGTTTAGAACTAAAACTGTGTAGCACCACTAATGTCACCACTCGGTTTTTATGTTGCTGTTGTTAAAATAAGCTGCTTAAATTCCTTCAGTGCCTAATGGCTGACTTTGGGGAGTTTTATTATTTACATTGTAGAAAAGCAGTTGTTTTGGGTTGGATTCATCTGGGTTAACGGAGATGAATCATCCAAAGTCAACAAAGGGTTTTCAGTAATGAGCTCTGCATGGACTCATGGACGTTGGCAAGCAACAGGAATCCAGCTTTTGCAGCACTTAAGATATTTGAGAAACTAATTGCCAGGCTTGCTTAATACTTGGTGTAAAATGGTGGTGTCCTGTTCTGGCAGTACGTGTGGCAGCAAAACACTCTTTGATGTGACATTTGCGGAGCTCAGTTTAAATATGAAGTAAGTCATGTGGTGTGTTGGCACACTAGAATGGATGCTATTTCAGGTGTCATTTTCTTAGTGAGTTTCTTCTAAACAGAGCAGATTATTATGGGAAGTTGCCCACTCAGTAGTAATTCAGGCCTTTGCTTTTAGGAAGAAAAAAAAAAAAAAAAAAAGAAAACATTTTGACTTACTAAATGAATTATGAGTCTAGTAATAAAAATCAATCCTGGTTTCTGATGTGCCTGCTTTTAATTCAGCTGTTTTCCATTACCGGAAGGAACGGTACTGATACCACATCTGTGAGTGTGCTGGAGAAGGTTTGTCATTGGTTCCAGTTGGGGGGGGGGGGAGGCTTGAAAACGTGCCCCTGGTGATCAGGGAATAAAGAGGAAATATGGGAAGAACTTCAGTGTAACATCTGCAGGCTTTAAAGTGAATCTCTTGGGAGAAAAAAAGTGAAAAAGGGAGAGTCACAGCAGAAAATGGATGGGAAATGGTGCAGTTGCGTGAGTGCCACCATGCCCATTTCCTTGGGAAATATATAAAAAATGACATCATTGATTCTAAAAGATCCCCCCCCTTATTTTTTTCTGTAATGTTGAACTTCCTATTAAGTAAACCTTAAGCTTGATCTTTAATTACTTTTCTGATAACTTACTAGGGCAAGAGAAGAAGATATGTGTTGTGGTTTGACATTCAAACAGCTCTGGCTCTGCTGTACTGGAATGGATGCTTAGTTGCATGGGGCTGTCAGAACAATGACAAATAAAAATGAGGAAAGTGCCTGGCTCCTGCTTCCCACAGTGCAGAGCCACAAATGCATTTCAGAAAGCAGCCAGACCTCTTGTCGTGTACTTAGGTCAGATCTGTAGCCATACATGCTCAAATGTAAGTTCAGAATAAAACTTTGCACAATAGCAGGATTTATCTCATCAAACAGTTCATCATTCTGCTGAAAATAATAAAGAAATGTGATTATATCTGCCTGGCAGTTTCTAGCTGGTGTTGCTTGGACTTCTGTGTGCCCTGTGTTGTGCTCAAGACTCAGGTTAGTGTTTCTGAAGGGATACCTCATGTCAGCAGCCAGTGCTGGGCTCCATGTGAGCTCTCGTGTGCAGTCAAGTGTTGAAGGGACCTCTGTTTCCTTTAGATTTGTGTTGCTACAATTTTCTAATAGTAATAGCTTAGGCCAATATCTGTGTGAACTTTGAGGCAATGTGGACTTTCTGTGCAGATGCTTGACATCTGTCAAACAGCCCATGTAAGGTCAAATTATCGCTACAGTAATGATGAACCATTTGCCTCATGCCGCAGAACAGCTGCACAGGAATCCATTTCAACAAGAGGAGTGTTTCTAAGCGGTCACTAGGAAGTGAGATTTTTTTATGTTCCTTCCTGAGTCTAACTCGTAGACGTATTTAATTAGGGAGATCGTTAAGGAGGACCTTTGAAAAGGGAAACTGCTACTTAAAGACATGTTTGGAAAGGACAGGTAGTTTAGGCAGCAGAATTTGTCTGTTCTTCTACCTACAATTAAGCAGCGGAGTCATATGAAGTGACTGAATGAAACAGGAGGTCAGAATACTTTTTGTATTTTAAACCTTGTAATCTTTTGTTAGCTTAGAAGAGCAAAACTTCTAGTATTCTTGAGAGATGGCTTTAGAAACATGTGGAAGCTGTTTGAGCTGTCTGCTGGTCCCTCTTGCACTTTGGAGCATTGTTGTTAATGTCCTTTTATACTTCCCTAATGGGAATGCTTCATATGTTGCTAGTTACCAGCATCCCAACTATGTGTGGTATTTTGAAGGCATCTGTTTCTCAGGTGTGATGGTAAGTGCTGATTTTATGGATCTTTAATTATTTGCAGTAGAATTGCATGTCATATTCAGTTACTGTGCAGTGAGATAATCACACTTCCAAAGGAAGTATGGATTTCTTTCTTGCAACAGTACGGGAAGAACTTGATCAAGCTGAAGAAATTGTGAATATATTGAATGACATGCTGTGTATGCTGCTTTATTTCATACGTGTGATTTTGCAAGGCAAATTTATTTTTCCCGTTGGCTTTTTGTTTATGCTTAACTTGGACTCGTGTTACTGAGTCATGCGCTATTTTGATTTGTTCTTTTATGGATGTAGAATTAAAGCTCTTTAGCAAGGCAGAGCAAAAATCTGTAAAAGCCTGTCATAACTGTCTGTAGGTTTTTAAGCTCTGTATACAGAGAAGTGGTTCAGAGTGTCACTGTTATTAGGCTAAATATAGAGAATTGTCTCACTGTGACTGGTGTAGGTGTATTTTTCCCATTACGTTTGTAATATGCTCATCTGCAGTAATAATGTGGTGTTGGCTACTGCTCATGCTGTTCACCAGGCTCGTAAAGATCTGTAGCCTCAGGAAAAGAAAGCAGTAAAGAAATAAGAGTGTGAACAAAAATCAGTGTTAGAAAAGGGCAAATGTGCAATGATTTATGTGTTTTTATGATGTTGCTGAACTGGGAGAGATACAAAAACTTTATTTTTGTAATTGAATATTCTTCCTAAAACAGAAGAAATCCCAACTTTCTGAGCACAGGGAGAAGGGTATCACACAAAGAATTTTAATGGAGAAACATAGTTGGAAAATTTACCAGAAAAAAGTTAACTGCAAACTACCTTCATACTTTGAAACATTTTTAGCCTGCGGATCTTTAACAATTTATTACTTGCATGTATATTTTCCTGTTGCAAACAGGGCAGTATGTTAAAGCAGTTTGCTTGGAGGGGTGTCCAGTACACCTGGAATCAACTGCCCCAGGTGTGGAAATGTAGTTCTGCCATTTGGCATGGGCTGATTCAGGCTGCATTGGAGCAGGGAGAAGCTCTTGAGCACCTGCAATGCATTAATTTAAATGTATTGGAAGAGAAATCATTTCACACGGGTCTCTGAGCAACATCAAGCTTTTGAACAAATAACACAGGAGATAATGATGTAGCCTTAGGGCTAGTCTGGACAGGACAAGATGTAAAAAAAAAAATAAGTATGTTCTACACTGCAGCAGGGGAGAGTGGTCCCACTCAGAGCCTCTGACAGAAAGCCCCAGGGGAGACTCGAGGTCACTCGGAAGGGTTTTGGAGTTGAGGATACAGAGGATCCAAGGCTCACTGAAAGAGAGATATTGGTAGCATATGAAGGGGTTCCAGCTGCTTCAGAAGTGATTGGTACTGAAACCCATCTCCTAGCTGTGAGAGAACAGTGCTAGACTTCAGCCAGCATGTTCTGCTAGAGCTCATCCCAGCAGTAAAAGTGCAAATGTCAGCAAAGCTTCAGGTGGCTCATCTTATGTATTTCCAAACAATGATTTACCTAAAGTGCTGCTATGACTGATAACCATTGTATTTTGGAATTAGCTCTAAGCTCTTTTTTTCTTGCAGTTTTTTACTAACAGCCCTTTCAAGTGACAAATCCAGGGCCTTCTTTGTTTTTCCAAACCATTTCAGAAACACTGCTTGTTTTTCCTTATTCAAAGGAATGCCTTTCTGAGTGGCAGCTTGTGATTCGGGAGCCCAAATCTTATTTATTAAACTTCTAGTAAAAGGTTTAAATAATCCAGTAAGCAAATGGAAGTTCACCATACTACTGACTTCTGTTTTTTTTTTTTTTTTTAAGCATGTGTTGGTAAGGAAGAGAATTTGTCTCACTACAGCTGCAGTCACTCACTGTGTTCCCTTACAGATTCTTCTGTTGGCAATAATTCTCATAGCACTGGAGTGTAATGCATTCTATCGGTGCTGCCGAAGTGAGAGCTGTAACAAAACCTACAGAGTGAGTCTATCTTTTATTTTTGCTTGTCTCTGGCATTTGTTCTACATGGCTTCCTCCTCCTGTGTCTCTAGTACATCCTTCTCCTCTCCTCTGGTTGTGCTGCTTTTCACAGAGAAGGATTCTGAGTCAGGTTGAGAGGTCGCAGAAAGGGCAGCTCTTTCCTGTTGATGCATATTCAGGATGGAAAAAAATCTTTGTAGAGTGAAACAAGATAAAATAAGAAGGCTGGAGTGTTCTAACAGAGTTGTCCATCTAAATAGTTTCATCTCCTTGTGTTTTTTTTGTTGTTTTTTTTCCCAGTACCGACTCAATAAGCACTATCTGGAATGCAAACATATTAAATATGCGCTTATATTCCTCTTGCATTCTGGGATACAGTTTTGTAGGAATGTGAGTTTAAAAAACATCAGTACTTAATTGATATTATGGAACTGCCTTACACAGACAGAGTAAAGATAGAGTTTATGCTTACTGATTATTGCCTAGTATTTTTCTCTCAGTAGTGAAGACTGGGACAACCACATGTGAAATTCAACCCCAACGAAGTAGATTGGCAAGGACAGTGAATACACATGATGCAGAGACTGCTCTCATACAGGAATATTTTTCTCTCTTCAGAGTTTTATTTCAATTGTGCTAGCCATGCTTGGAGTTGCTTTCTCTGGATACAGTTGCATCATTTTTACCTTGGGATTGATCCAAGGCCCTTTCTGCAATTCATCCAGTGGATGGGATTACATCTTCAAAGATACTGTTGGAGGGTAAGAAACATCAGTTTTAACTAGTTTATTCTACTAATTTTCTAAGGGCTTTACAAAAGATGGCACAGTCTCTCGAGCACAAAACCTATACTGTAAGACATTTTTAAGTTGTTCAGTGAGCAACAGCATCTTCAAAGAAAGCTATTTGCCTCCTAATGATAAATTCTAAAGGTAAGAATCTTTGTACTGATCAGACCTGGAGGTCTGTAGAGACAAGCAGACTTTATCTGGTGATGATCACAACTTTGTGCAGCAAAGAATAAAAGATTAGATGCGCTGTAGACGTATACTTCCATAATATTCTCTCAAATTCCTGAAGTTCTTCATTCAAAGATTATGAATGTCATTTTAATATTTAATAACTCTTTCCCTTTAACACCTAAACTCAATGAAGTCTGCAGTTTGATCATTGGAAGGTTATGCATACTGCTGCAACATCTCATAAAATACTTGAGCAAAGTGCTGTTGGTGTTTTGGACTACGGTAGCTTGAAACATTTCATAAGATCAATAATGTGGGGATGCTTCCACAAGATTTTACATTATCCCTTTAAAAAAATCAAAGTTTTACAAGACTTGGATTTTTCACAGCGTATGATACCAGGCTCTTCCACTTGCATGTGAATGTGCTGAGGATTAAATTTGTCAGTGAATCATAGGCACATCTCTTCAGCATAAACAGGAGTAGTTCCTATAAAATAGATATTGCCATCTCTGATTGAAATCAGCTCTCTTTTAACATCCTGAAATGCATCCTGCAGTCTCTGTTATGTATTGCCAGCCTTACCATCCCATTTGAAAATACATGTGCATAAAATGGAAGCTTGATTTTAACTTAAAGGGCCAGGTGCTGAGCAATGTCCTCAAAATGATGGATGTTTAGAAAATAACCAACAAAGCTTCTTGCAATGAACCGCCAGGCCATAGCATGTCTCAGTTAAAAGGGCACATAACATTCCTCAAGTGTGCAGAATGTGGCTCTGGAAGTTGCATATGGTGACACACCTCAGCTCTGCCACACAGGCTGCATCCACTGGTCAAAATTTTTGGATGTTCCTACTCTTTGTCATCTAGACATAATCAAAAGCTGAAATTAAATCAGGGAAGGAAGTCCCTTCTTTAGACTTGGCTTCTTCCTCTGGGGGGAGGGGGGGAAAGCAACATCTCTCTTAACATTTGGGTGTCTTACTGGGAAGTTAATGAAGCAGTTGAGGAACCCAAGTCTTTATTCAGCTGAGTTTGGCAAACTTATCTGGGACTTACTCTACTGTAATGAAAGACCAGCCCTAAACTTCAAGCATATAAGGCATAGTATGGGTTTTCTATATAGTAAAGGTAAAATAATGTGTATTTAAATTTGATTGGAAAAGTCAATTTAATTTGTCTCACATTGCTTTTTCTCTGATAGATACCTCACAGATTACTCTGCTTGGTCTCAATGTGCTGAACCTGCTAATGCTGTGGAATGGACCATCATTTTACTCTCCATTCTGATGACTCTTAGTGGACTGCAGTTGATCATCTGTTTTCTTAAAGTGGCTGCTGAGCTGAAACGTACACTGTGTGGGACCTATTCTGTTTTTACTCAGGTAACAAAGGACCTGAGGTCATTTCTTCAGAATCTTGAAGGTCAGTTTAGCTTCAGCAGTTTCTCCCAGTAGATGACTTTCCCTCTTGGTTTATGCATTCTCTTTGCTACTGCATATTTATTAGCAGAAGATATGTGCTGATAGTAAATCTGCTGCATCCTAGCCATCTGCCATTCAAGGATGGCTGACTGCTCACTCTTGCCTTTAGTGCTATGATTAATGAAAAAACAAGGATTTTACTCCCGTGTCAGCAAAAGCTCCTGTGCAATCTTCTCCTATCATTCATTTGTATGCATGAAGAGTTTAGGTTAGGAGATGAATGTTTAAGTCAAACAAGATATATGTTAGCTTGAGCTGAAAGAGAAAGAAAGTAACCGACAGGCCTTACACTTCCTTCCTTTTCGTTTGCAGGCTGGGATTCTCTGAAAACAACAAAACGCTGAACCACTGTTTTCCTAAAGAAAACACTGTTTTCCTACCTGTCTAATTGTCTCTGGCAGTGACTTTTTTTAACCCTCCAGCTTGGGTCTGAACCCTCAGGGAGGTCTGAATACTGCGGAACTCCTTTTGTAGTAAAACCATCTTTTTGGAATAAACTGCTGTATTTATAGTACCCTCTTTTTGTTTAGAAAATGAGAGTATTTGTTCTGAAAGGGCCCGATTCAAACCCTAGCATGTCAAGAGAAATTCTCCCTTGAGAATTAATGTGCTGGACAAAGCCATGGTTTCTACATGACTGAATTTCAGTTACAGACAGACCACGATAGTCATGAGAGGCAGAAGCTCATGCTGCATTTTTTGTCCTAGAAGCTTATTAACTGTACAAAGCAATTTATGAAAAAAAGTCTAGCAAGTCTTACCAAGGTAAGGCATCTAGGCCTGACTGAAGATGAGAAATGCATCTTCAAAGTTAGCTATACTAGTTAGTGTGCTTTAATAGGTGCCTTGGGATTCTTTTTTACTCAAGAGGCAGGCGCCTTTTTTTCTTTTTTTTTTTTTTTTTTCTTTTAATCGAGTATTATGAGAATTTAGGAAATATATGAGGAAACCCTGTGAATATCAAGTGCTAGCTTGTTAATACTTGTAAGCATCCTGACTTTGCTGCAGGAGAAGGCTGACATTCTTGCCGATATCTTGCCAATAACATTCAGAATTTCAGTAATTTAATTCTGTTTCAAGACAATTCTGAGATTTTTGTATTGATATTCCTCTGGCAGATATTTTGAAAAGCTGGTTTCTTTCTTCAGGAATTAAGTAATGTATATTAAATTTTAATTTAGTTTATATGAAGTTGAAAGAAGTAATAAAAAGTTACTGATGTTTATGAATGGGTCTGCTCTTTTGGATGACAACTCAAGATGGCGTGGATGTTCAGAGACATGCTAAAAAGGCATGATGACAAAATGGGGATTCTGGAACAGCACACTTGTTTTTTTCCCTAGGTATAAATATGTCATATCACATAACTACTTAAACGATGATCTCACATTCCTACGGGCTTATGAATATTGTTTGAGGAGAGGTGGCAAAAAAACCCACAAGTTTTAACAACCAGCTATTGCTCCTTCTCACTGTGCTGGAAAATCTTGTTGACTTTGTGCCTATAAACAATGGAGTTACTCAGGTTTTGTTTCTTTTAATGAAAACTAGTATGTGTGGAGCATACATTTAGAGTAGAAAGCCCCTAAAATTGCAAAATAGGTGAAGGGCTCTAATTCATCCAGGAAATCAAACAGCGTTCTACTTAGATTCCAGCTCAGTCATGGGGAAAATACAAGCTTATCTTCAGACATACAGTGTCTACTGAGGTAGATTTTTTAAATGCCAGATAAGAGCAATGTAATAGCTGGAAGTTGCTGTTGAAAACACTTAACCCTTTTTTTTGTTGTATCTATCCTCTCCACTTTCCAGTAACATCTGTCGCTTACAATCAGGTATCTTGAGATATGTGACACAAAGGTTTCAAAGTGGTGTTGTGTAGTTCTTGTTGAGTGCATCGATTCTGCAACCCTCTTTATCCATAATCCAGATACTGGCATTTTCATTGCCCTGGTCAAAACTAGACTGCGACTTGACTTCTAAACTTTTAAATAGGCAGTTTATTCATTTGAAATTCATGGTGCGAGTACTATAAGCTAGAAGTGGGTTTTTGACACAGATTTTCTAAAGGTAAGGCAGAGTTAAATTTGATCTAATCACTCAAAGACTCCATTCCATCCTAAATACACAGTCTCTCATAAACAGTGCCCAGAAGCAAAACAAACCCAAAACAACAGCACAGCAAGGTGATTTCTGTAAGGAATATTAACTGACTTGAAATCCGTATGTACCCAATGGTGATGTCTGGGACGTGACTGGCCCTCCAGCTGCAGAATACAGGCTTCGTCCCAGCCATAGAAGGAAAATGTGACCTGTGGAGTCTGGATAAAGCTCACACCATGCTGGCAGACAAGAAGCCCTTTTTTGAAAGTCTCCTGAACCTGGAATGCGTGCACTGTCTGCTCAGATTTGCACATTAAATACCCCATGGTACTTCTGGAAGAAAGCTGCAGATTGGAGTTCATAGCTGTCTGTTAGTGAGGAGTTGATACTGAAACCTGGAGGTAAGATTGTCAGCAGTTCTTTGCAGTTCTCAAATCAAGGCAGAGTAAATGAGGAGCATAAAAGCCCTAAGACAAAGAAAGGCTCATATCTTTACCCTTAAATAAATAACAGGGTCTCTGATACACTGGTTGTGTGCATTTTCTTCTCAGTGACCTTTGAACACATTTAAACCAAATAGCTCACATATATGTGCACATATACTAGCTGTGCATTGAGGAATGTCTTTGAATTCCAGTAGCATAAGAGGAGTTAACTTTTTTTTTTTTTACCTCAGTTAGTTACAAAGAGGAACATGCAGCCTCAACAAACTGACCTTTCCACTAATAACTGACTTTCATCTGCGTAAAAGAAAAATAAAAAATCTGTGTGGAAGTTGTTCTGAACACATGATGCCGACTTGGGAAACTCCAGAATTTCATGATGGATCTAGTCAAATTTCAAAACTTGGCTTTGGTTACAGTCTTTTAGACAGAAGCAGGACTTTTCCATTTAATTCAGCCATTCAGAAGGTTCCAGAACATGATACTGTGGTGGTGATTGATGTTTTCTGCATGGACTGTGGTTACTATTGGTAATTTGTCTATATAGCTTAGTCCAGGTACACGAAGTTTAGATTTCTTTGCTGTTAAAGGAAACCTATTGCACTTTACTTATAGTCTGAACTTGTCTTTCATCCAAAATAATCATAATTATGAAAATAGCTTCAAAGATGCTGTCATATAGGGAGAAGTGTCATTTTTAATGCGTGATCAGAGTGCAAAAGAGATTAAGAGAGCCCAAGTGACTATGAATAGTTTTTTTTAAAAGAAGCGTTTACAGTTTGCAAGTTTTCAGTTGGCCCGAGATGTTTACAGCTTCAGATGAACCATGACAGCATGGATATAAGCTTGAAAAAATTTCCAAGTCTGATTAGGTGCTTTTTGAAAGTCCTGGGTTTAAGGTTAATTCTGTTGTTGTTTTTCAACGAAACTAGTCAATAGAGAATATTTGCCAAATTTGAATAAAACAAAAGTGTAACTTTAAAGAATGAATAGTAAATTTAGATAACAGTAGCTGTTACAATGATCTTGAGCTTCATACATCTATTATGCTTTTAATCATTGAGGAATGTGGCTTATCCTGTCCAGTAGCAGGCCTGAAGGAGGATAACGTAAGGAGTTAATTCTGTGGAATTTCTGAGCCTATTTTCCATTTGAGCAGTACTGAAATTGCTTGGAAATGGAATGCAACCATTCCCCTGCCTTGGCCTCAATCCTTGAATACGTATCCATTTCTTCTTTAGCTATATTTTCCATACTTCGTTCTAAAATTATATTTATGTGGGAACTGTGGTAGGTTAGCAGAGCTTATCCAAGTATGCATCAGTGTCCAAATGCTGCTCTGACAACAGTAACCTCAGTCCTCCTTCATCCATCTCTCTCTCACCAGTTCAGTAATTGCTGTACAAAGGGAAAGCAAAAGAGAGCTGTAGATTCAGAAAGCACAAGGTAAATATGCAGCAGAAGTTTGCACGTGCAGGATCTGCCTTGCTTTCAGTTATGTCCACACAGAACAGACGCAGCGAGAGAAACTGATGTCATTTATTGCTTTTCAAAGCGCACCTAAAACATTGTGTTCTTCAGCCAGTCTTCACAGAAATGATTTTCTCAACAGCATACAGGCTACAGAGATAGGGATAAAGACAATGAAGAAGGTAGCTAAACTTATTTACCTTCAATTAAACTACAAAATTTACAATCTGATAACAGTCTAGTACTAGTAGTACTGATAACAGTTCTAGTAGCTGGCAGAAATGGAAAAAATTCATTTGAAGATCACGAGAACTAACAAGGTTACCAGAATCTCTTGTTTACACTTCACGCACAGAGACATTGTGCAATGTTTTATTATATTCGCCAAAGCAAATCAGGAGGGTAAGGGTGGGGGTGGGAAAGAAAGGCCATATAAAGGGAAATTGCATGTACCCGTTCTCTGTTTCACACTTTCCACGAGGTTCGTGAATGCAGAATGAAGCTGTACTTGCTAAACGTTGTGCTGTTTTTTTGCTGTTGCCGAAGTGGGGCAGTGACCAGGGAGTACTACATCGGGATTATAGAGACAGCATGGGACTATGCTCCTGGTAGTACTGATATCATATCTGGACAACGTTTTGCAGAAGAAGAGTAAGTAATGTAGTTCGTAGTTCATAGTTCGTACTGATGGAGTTTTATTTAATAGCAATTTAATAGCAATTAATTGCCTGCTTTAGATGCTAGGACCAGGACCTGGTGAAGTCAGTGAAATGAGTTGTGCTAGTGTCAGTGAACCTGGTGGCTGACATATAAGGGAGTATTTACTTTTTCCTGACTTGCTTAAGAACTAAGTTGCTACTCTCTGCTGATGAAAAATGTTGTACAATGTAATGTTCTTTTTGTGACTTTATCGTAATGAAACATTTATTAACTAGAGGTAGGGAAATGATCATGTGAATGCCTACTGTTATTTTGAATTAGCCAAGTGGCAGTGATGAAGGGAAGGCTTCTACTTTTACATTTTTAAACTCAGAAGTTTAACATGTTTTTTCTGTTCTGATTTTTCTGTTGGGCACAATTTTCCTTTTTAAATGTTTGTTGTTGGCAGTGGTCTCTTTCTTGTGGAGATGCAGCAGCTGGAGTGTTTCATGCAAGAAAGGCTCTGTGCAGTATGAGAAATAGAGGATAAGTGTGGTGAGGAGAAAGGTGATACCCTGAAGACATAAATAATGAATAAAGAAAACTCAGATATCAGAGGCACCAAAGAAAGTATTGGACAGGAAAAAAAAAAAGTCATCCTTTCTACTTTTTTCAGTGCTTTTAAAATGAAGTAGAACTATACTAAATGAAGAGTGAAGAAGTATATCACTAGTAAGAAGAGTCTTCTCCTTGCTGACTGTGAAGTCAACATAACATGATACTTGTTGGTTTTAACTGGCTTTGGAAGATTATGCAGAACTTGAAGCACGTACAAAAATGTTGAGCAGGAAGACCTGTTGTTTGACTTATAAGCAGCAGAAAATTGTGTCAAGTATCCTTATCTTCAGTCTACAAAATAGGTAGAAAAAATTCATAGTTGGTGTGTAGCATTTAGTCTCTATCTGAGTGCCTGTACTCTTCAGAAATGTGAATGCATTTGCTTCTAAAGGCAGATTGTGCACAGTGCTACAGAGGCTTGGCTTTTGTTTGAGATCTGCTAATTAGCACTGTTCAAGTATAAAGTGAATTTCTGATATTGTGTATTTTCTTTACAGGCAAGCTGAAGTCTTCCTTAAAAGAGGACGGCAAAGGATAGGAAGCATTTATAAGAAGGCTGTCTACACTCAGTACACTGATATTTTATATGATGTGATAGTGGAGAAACCTTCCTGGCTGGGTTTTTTAGGCCCTATCATTAAAGGAGAAGTTGGTGATTCCATTGTTGTTCACTTGAAAAACTTTGCTTCCAGAAACTACACACTGCATCCACATGGTGTAAAATATACAAAGGAAAACGAAGGTAAGCTTGAGTCCATTCTGTGTCAGAATTTAACAAAAGTTTTGTCATCAAAGATACAACTGCCTAAGCGAATTATCTTCTGAAACAAGACACACTCAGTTTAGAATAGGAGCTGATTAAGAACTTCTGGTATTTGTTCAAGAGTGAAATACTGAGCCAAAAGTAGGGTTCGTGTAGAAGGCGATTTTAGATCAACGTTCCATCTGAAATAAGGGTAATGTAGGGATGTCTGAAGGAAAAAAAAATGATGCTGTTGTAAAGAAAATACTGTTTGTGTAAGTTATAACTCTTAACGGTATTAAGATACACAAGTTCCTTAAAACAGGCAAATGCCTTCAGCTTAGATAAATTCGTGAAATAGCCATCACGCTTTCAGATGTACTGTAGCAATGCTAGTGGTATTAGTGAAGACAATAGTTGTTGGCAATAGGGGAGACTTTCAAGCTGTGAAACACTGCTGCAGTTTCACTGAAATTAGTGGAGTCCTTGCATATTGACAGGCAGAAGAGTCGCCCTCTCTTCTGGACAATCTATGGAGTGTTTTTGTAGCATCTTTTATGCATACAGCTACCCATGAATGTGCCATCTGTCAGAAAGAGCAGTGTGTCCCTCCTGAGGAAATACTGTGATTCCAGTTTCCTCCTTGAAAACTACTGAATGTAGTATGATGACATCTAAACCTGAGGCTGTAGCCTGACAATTCACTCTGCCAGATGCACCTCACTGGGTAGTTTTCCATACTATTATCTGCAAGAAAGACTGCACTGGAATATAGCCACTGGAAGTTTTATTAAGATGCCTTAAAAACTGTGTGAATTATTGAGTAGATACTGTCAAAAGTAGTCTTTGAAAATTTTTCAGTGGGGAAAAAAATTGTGAAATATTAGTTTAACATCTAATATTTTTAAAGGCTTTTCATTACATCAAATATGTGACTTGGTATTGATGCACTGTGGGAGCAGAACAGCATGTTGTATGGTAATATATAGAACAATGTTTGCAATTTTACCACTGTTGCTCTTATTTGAGGCACACCTGTGTTCCTTGGAGAGGAACGCAATGTTTTAGAATAGATTCCAAGATCAATATTTAACAAATGTTTTACAAATATTTTAGCTGTTGTCTCTTTAGCAGAAGTACACTGTGCCCTCTTAATAAAGAACTCAATTTAAAGTTATTTGTCAAAGCGCACCTGCAGAACTCAAAGTCGAGTAAAGGAATTCTAGCAGAAGGGAAAGCTCTATCCATCTGAATTAAAATTTGTTTTACCTCTATTCGAGTATTCAATCCCTGTTATTGCAGCATGTAGTCAACTTGAAAGCACTGTTCTGACACCATATTGTGAAATGCGTTATGTTAATGTTGGCCGTGTGCCATTCCTCAGGTGCTTTTTATCCAGACAATACCAAAGGTTTTGAAAAAAGAGATGATGCTGTGAAGCCTGGAGGCCAGTACACTTATACGTGGGATGTGACAGAAGATCAAGGTCCTGCTGAAGGAGATGCAGACTGCATTACCAGGGTTTACCACTCTCACATAGATGCTCCAAGAGATGTTGCCTCAGGGCTTGTTGGGCCTTTAATAATTTGCAGGAAAGGTAAAACGTGGATTAACTACTACATATGGAAGTTGATTGATAATGGCACTTGATAAATATAAATGAACTAATTTTCTGGAAGAGGAAATTAAGAGTTCATTTTGAAATAGTGGATTTTGTCTTGTCAGTTATCTGCCATGTAATAATAGGATGGGATTTAATTTGATTTTTGTGTGCAAGGCAAATGAGTGAAATGTGTTCATGCTAGTAATGCAAAAGTGTGACATTGATATGTAGAACAAATGTTTTACATTATCATCACATACAATATTTATTCTTAGCAAAGTTATTTTACAGCGTCTGTTAAAACCAACCTTTGTTTTCCCAATATGGCTGTAAGTTTATACATACAGTCACACTCAAGATAAACAACAAAATGTCAAGTAAACAGCCATCATCCTTACCGATACTGTGCTTAAAACTGAACAGATATTGCCAGTTGCTGGAGAATATGCTACTTTCTTTTTCAGGTGCAATGAATAAGGACAACAATCAATATGTCGATGCTGAGTTTATCCTTATGTTCTCTGTGATGGATGAAAATCTCAGTTGGTATCTAGAGGACAATATCAGGACGTACTGTTCTGAGCCTTCCAAAGTTGACAAAGATGATGAGGACTTTCAGGAAAGCAATAAAATGCACTGTGAGAGAACTTACTATTAATGTTACTTGCCATTGATGTAAAGAGGTATTGGTTGTTTTATGGGTTGTCTCTTTTAAGGATTTTTTTAAAAAAACAGAACTTTTTCTTGGAGAATTAAACTCCTTTTAAAATTAAAAAAAGGAAAAAAAAAAAAAGAAAAAAAGGAAAAAAAAAAAAAAGTTATGACCAGTATTGTATAATCAACCCTTTGGAATTGAGAAAGAAGATTCCTAGGGACCAAAACTTTTTTTTTGGCAATAAAATTTCCTCAACACCGTAGACAGTTTTGTAATTTAGTTTTGCTTTTAAGTCATAAACTATACTATATAATATTGCAGTTCAGAAAAAGTGACTTTACTGTTAGTGTCAACAAAAAGTACTTTTGGCTCATTCTTGGTTTCCAGAATCACAGCAGGAGCTGCAGGTAGATGTGAAGATAAAGTTTGTGTCTGATGTTGGTTAATGTTCAAAGGTCCAGTGTTTTGTTCTGAGACTCTCTTTATTCTGGAAAATAGAGTAATGGTTGTACGTCACTCACCTTTGAAGTGAAGATCCTGAGCTCTGTGAATGTAGCAGTAATAATGGGGTTGGTTTGTTTGGTGTTTTTTTTGTTGTTTTTTTTTTTTTTTTTAGCAATCAATGGGTACATGTATGGATACCTCCCAAATCTCACAATGTGTGTGGAAGATAAGGTAAAATGGCATCTTTTTGGTATGGGTAATGAAGCTGACATCCATTCAGCCTACTTTCATGGTCAGACCTTGATAGAAAGACACCATCGAGTTGACACCATTAACCTCTTCCCAGCCACGTTTATTGATGCTCTCATGATACCAAGGAATCCCGGGGAATGGCTGCTGAGCTGCCAAGTGAATGACCATATAGAAGGTATGGAAAAAATCACAGACATCAGGATTTTTTTTTCAGCTTGAGCTACCAATTCAATGAGTCTTTTTCACGCTGCTCCTGATGTGGTTATTTCCCAGACAGTGTTATCCTCAAGGTTAAAAACAAAACAAAACAAAAACAACAACAACAACAAAAACCCAAACCAACCAAAAAAACAACCCAACCAAACAATATAGCAAATGAAGTGCCTACAGGTGTATTAGGTAGGCTTAGGAACGTACCCACAGAATCAAAAATTTTGTTATTGCTAATGGAAATTGTTATCAATTGACAGCAATTGGTATCACTGCATTTTTGTATACTTGGACTTCAGATAAACAGTATCTTGATGTTTACCTCTTACTGACGGTAACTGATCACAACATTGTTTGCCAACAAAAAAAGTTAGTGCTGGTTTGGGCAAGGACACAGGACAGACAGGTTAACTTGCCTTACAGTGACACGTTCTGGAAAGAACATTGGCTAATAACCAGAGATGATCTGCATTTGTCTTCCTTGTATCTTAGTGTATTTCCCATGCTGAAATATGTGAAACCATGTGAAATATGTAGAAGCTAACGCACACTTTCATTTAGAGGGATACGGATAATGTAAGTTACAGAAGTCATCTGTCAGAAAGAACACAGAACTCAAAATCAGGCTCTAGGATCTGAAAATTCTGACATGGGGAGGAACATGTTTGTCCTACAAATTCAGCTGCACAGAAGTTTTTAGATAACTAGAGCATCCTGCAGTATCTTGATGTGGATGAATCTTCATGGGCAACGTGAAAATCCTACGAACTGACCCAATTTAGCTGTAAAAGGGCACTTCAGCAAGGAGATTCACTATTGGATCGGTCTCCTAGGGTACGAAGACCTAAGAGTTTCACAAGTGAGCCACTGATTAGATTTAGAGGAAAACCTGGTCTGTCTTTTAGTACCTGGTTTAGCAGGAATTCTCCAGATAAGACAAAGAGCTATTAGAATCGTAGGGGGAAAAAAATAAATTGCAGTTTCTTCAATTTTCTTACATCATTTTTTCCAGGTGGTATGCAGGCCCTTTTTAAAGTAGAAAGTTGCAGAAAATCCACAATAAATCACAATGAGACTACAAAGATAAGACAATACTTCATTGCTGCTGAAGAGATTATCTGGAATTATGGCCCATCTGCCTTTAATCATTTTACAGGACAAGAATTAATTGCTGACAGGTAAATGCCTTCAAGTTGTTTCACTTTCAAGGAGATTTGACATGAGCATGCTGAATAGGGGGTAAGCCTTATGGTAGAATTTGCTTTTAAGTAGAATTTCATTGTCCCCAGCTCTGCTTAAATATTAATGCTAAGATAAATATCAAAACACATCAGTTCATTCTCCTGTGATCTTAAGATAAATTTTGCTGAAGTGTTAGCAGTGTCACTGGGCTGAAGAGGAATTGCAGTGTTGTGACTTGAATTTTTTTGCATCTATTTCAATGTCCTGCACACAGTGAATCTTCTGTATTTTTTGAACGAAGTGAGACAAGGATTGGTGGCTCTTACAAAAAAGCCATTTACAGGGAATACACAGATGGTACTTTCACGGCACATAAAAAAAGGCTCCTGGAGGAAGAACATCTTGGTCTCTTAGGTAAGATATTTAGAAAGATTTTATAATAAAGATTTATCAGAGGAAAGCATGACTTCTACTGCCTGGCCAATAGTGCCCTTTCACCTCCTCCCTCCTTGGTGCTCCCTTCCTCCTTCAGACCCCGATGCCTGCAGCTTGCTCCAAAAGCCACCTCGGGATGTATGCAAAGTTCTTAAAGGGAATGCTGTGATCATCCCCAACTTGCCCGAGGGAGTATGCCACAGTCTTCAAAGGGCAAGCTGAATTACAAAGCCAGACTAGGCAATTCTATGCCTGTTTATAAGCTGGCTGCTTCTGACAGGGTTTGGGAGTAAGTTTGAGATTGGTACTGATGTCTGCAGGTCCCTTTCCAAAGGGAGGAACTGTCCTGTTTACACAGGGCCTTCGTGGGAGGTGAACAGTCCAGTCACAGCCGGGATGCCATGGACTTGGGCCATGCAGCAGGGACCTTATCTGCGGCCAGACAAGCTCAGGGGCAGCTAACCTACAACAGGAAAAGCAGGCAGCGTTACGAGCTCGTGGTGATTGCTGCATCATTTGACACAAAATCAAATTTTGTGACCTTTTCTAGGACCTGTTATCAAGGCGGAAGTGGGCGAGAGCATCAGGGTGACTTTCCGAAATAATGCCAGCCGCCCATTCAGCATCCAGCCCCATGGTGTGAGTTACCACAAGAGCAAGGAGGGAGCGCTGTACGGAACTGCCTCCAGAGGTGCGCCTGTGAGAGAGGCCTTGCAAGCAGCAGAGAACAAGCTGTTGCATACAGTAATGCGATAAAGGTAAAAAAAAAACAAACAGGTTTCATTAGGCTTAATTCCTAATTTTGTTTTCTGTAACAGATGCTGAATCTCCAGCCTCCCATGTCAGTCCTGGTGCTACGTTTACATATGAGTGGAATGTGCCAGAAGATGTGGGCCCCACAGACCAAGATCCAGACTGCTTAACTTGGTTTTATTACTCAGCTGTGGATTCAGTTAGAGACACCAGTTCGGGCCTTGTGGGTCCTCTTGTGGTGTGCAGGAAAGGAGCTCTACTCCCTTCTGCAAAACAGGTCAGTCAAAGAGGAAAAACATGGAAGCATTTGCCTCACTGTAACTGAATCTGCTTTCTTTTCCTGAACTGGGCTCTGCACATCACCATCCAGCCCATGCACTGAGAGGAGTATAAAAAATAGGGAAAAAAAGTTGTTTTGTTTTGTTTTTTTTTTTTTAAAAAAAAGCAAAATCAGCCTGGTTCCACATAGGCAGACACTGCGTTATGAAATCAATGTCACAATCATTAGCCTTCAAGTTTTACGTAGGATGAGAACAACTAGAAAATTGTGGAAACTTTAAAGATCAATATGTGGATCTGTTTCTGGAGGTGGCTCCTGCTAGTGGAAGGGCCATCGGCAGCAGATATCTGTGCACCTCAGACAGCAGATAGACAGCTCTAGGATCATCTGAATGAAGTTTCAATGCGTGCATCTACACTAGTTTGAGAATTATACTCAAATTAATATACACATTCTATGATTTTTACTGTGGATTTTTTTCCTGGCATGATCTCTTCACCAAATTTTATTTTTCTCTGTGCTATTTTTTTCTCAACAGAGAAGTGTGACAAGGGAGTTTTTCCTACTTGCCACAGTATTTGATGAGAATCTGAGCTGGTACTTGGATGACAATATTTTGATGTTTACATTAAATCCTAATGAAATTGACAAAGATAACGAGGACTTCCAAGAATCTAACAAAATGCACTGTAAGAAAATTGGTTTTTATATTTTGCTAGTCAAATGCTTGCTTTCTGCTGTAAGTTTTTTTTAGTTTTCTGAGCTCACAGTGGAGACTGGGAAACTGTATGATAACAGAGATGCTAATTTCCTTTCAATTGGAACAGACCGTATTTGAAAGCAATTCAATTTCAAGTCAGTGTGGTTGTCAGTTCAAATGTACGGACGGCAGTGCAGTGTCAGCAGTGGACTATTTGGCACTGTTACATACCTCTTTCAAAAGACACGAAGGAACAGGGTCTGCAGCCCACGTGTGACCATTATGAATGCAGCCAGGTAACGAGAGGAACTAACCTCTACCCTACAGAAGATGTTGCTGAAAAGAGTACTTTTTTGTCCATAGCTGGATTTCTTTACCAGCACTGTGGACGCCATACAGTGAAAGTGGCATTTCTCCTATTTACAGAGCTTACAGATAGTAAGCATTCCAGTGGCATCTGGCAAAGGCTCAGCCTTTGGAAGGTCTACATAGGAGTAAGAATTATTAACTTGAACTAGCAACGTTTGGGATCATCTCTGCTGTGTGAATATAGAGCCATTGCCGTATAAGGCAAACCAGAGATTGTAGGTGGTCAGGTCCCTGTGCTTTAGACACCAAAAGTGAGAACAGTTTGAAATTGTTTTGAAGTACCAGGTTTAAAAAGTTGTTTTTGCTTGAACTGATCCTCTAGTTTTGCTGCTGTGATAAAGTATTTTAGTATCAATATCTTTGTCACTGTAAGACACCACATTAGATTTAAAGTGATACTTATTTTTAAATATTATATTTAAATGTAATTTAATTTGTATTGCAGAATTAAGTTGTGTTAATCAACATTGGGTTTACTTCTTCAAATCTTCTACAGCCATTAATGGTTACATGTATGGAAACCAACCTGGTCTCGAGATGTGTAAAGGTGATGTGATTTCCTGGCATTTGATGGGCTTGGGGTCAGAAGTCGATGTTCATGGGATATACTTTTCACAAAACACATTCATAACAAAAGGAACAAGAAAGGATACAACAAATCTATTTCCACACACATTTGTTACGGCCATTATGAAGCCTGATTCTGAAGGTAAGTGTCCCGTTTGGTGGTGGTGGTTTGGTTACTTTTTTGTTTGTTTTCAGCCTGTATCCCAGACAGAGCGGTATTACACAGCTATAGAAATTCACTGTAGCGCTTCCTCTGACTGGCATAAAAACTGCTATTGGCCTTTGCCTGGCAAAGGCTCTCTTGCCACAGCTGAAGCCCTTTGATGTTCTTGTATAGCTCTGCCACTAAACAGGCAGGATCCTGCTTTCCTTCTGAACCTCACCAGATTTTGGGAGTAGTCACTCTACTAGTTCCAGTGTGCCATGTTGTCTTCATGTGCCCTTAAAACAATTAAGAGCAGACTTTTATTTCATCTTTTTTTGTGTGACAGTGGCTAAAAACCACAGGTTTGACCATGAGTACATTGAAGTAATTTCTGAAAGAAATGGTGTGGAGATATTTTTAATTTTGAAGAAAATAACTGAAAGGAGTAAAAAATGTAGTCTTTTCTTTCTTCCTTTCTGGTTCAGGACTGATATACGAGATATCTGAAGGCTTGAAATATACTGTTTCTTGTTTAGAAACTGCTTACCTGTGTGCATGTTATGCTTAGGTAGCAACTGTACATAGCAGATATTTTGATCCGTGGGGATGCTAAAACTGTGTACAGCTTGTGTGTGAAGAGTAGCAAACAGCATGCAAGCTCTTCATGCTAAAGCTTTGATTTTCTTAGCTTCTACATCTGTGAGAATACAGTTTTAAGAGCAACAAAAAGATTTTTGTCGTGAAGTGTTAACTTCCAGTACAACCTCTAGGAATTTTTGAAGTATCCTGCCTGACAACGGATCACTACAGAGGGGGCATGAAGCAGAAATACAAAGTGAAACCATGTCATTGGTGGAATGTGGATCCATCCCTATATGTGCACGAGAAGACACATTATGTTGCTGCCGTGGAAGTTGAATGGGACTATTCCCCTAACAGGACATGGGAATTTGAGCGGCATCAATATCACAAGGAAAGGTTTGTTAAAACTCTGTACAAGGGAGGGAAAGAATGCGCAGAATGCAAAGGAACAAGTTCTCCTCTATACCATTTCCTCTTTGCAATCCTGGCATTTTCTTTTCAAGTGAGCCGTAAGCATACAAATGCACTTATGGTCCTTCTCCAATTATGTCGCCATGTGTCCTACTTTTAGTTGCAATAGAGTGAATTTTCTTCATGGTGTCTGATATGATGTGTTTCGGATTTATAACAAAAATCACTGATATTTTAGTTGTTGCTGAGCAATGCTGTTTGCACACAAGGATAGCTCAGGTTTTCAGCCTCTCATGTCCTGCCAGAGACATGAGGAACTGGGAGGGGACACGTCAAATTTGATCAGAGAAATCCCATACCGAATGGCATTGTGTGAAAAAAATGTAAAACTGAGGGGAGCTGGGCAGGGGGGGGCAGTCGCTGCTGAAGAACTGCCTGGGCATTGCTGATGGAATGGTCCAGCTGCAGATTCGATTGGATCCTGGGTACTGCACGTGCATTTATTATTTGCTGCTTTTGGTATTGTCCTTGATGTGGAATGCATAAGGTATCCAACAAGTTGTAGATAGGACTATTTTGTCCTGATATTTGATTACTTACAAAATTTAACATTTGTGTGTGAGTAAGGTTCCTTTTTACTCCTCTCATGTATTTAGTTTACACAAGACATTAAGTTGGTGATTGAATCCATTCATTGTGAAGCTCATCACCTTGTTTTGTTCCCAGTATTTGAATCTCACTGAGTGAACTGATGGTATCAAATAATTCAAGCCAGTTATCAGAAGAGAATAAATAATGAACTGATGAATTTCTGTGTGCCTCTTCAGCCTATAAGTTTAATTTGAGAAGTAGATAGTAACTGCCTGCAGTTACTGCTATTGTTTTATTTTAATGCTTTATATACTTTCTTTTCAGCCTGATAGCACATACCCTTGCCCTGTATGCCATGGCAAATTCCCTCAAAGCTCTAAGCACAAGTAGTATGGACTGTGCTGTTAAGAAGCTTGTTTTGGAGTTAGGTTTGTCTTTTTTTTTTTTTTACCCGTCTCCAGCCCCAATGGTATCAGCAGGGAAGCAGTGCCTCATTTTTCAACTCAGCGAGTCATGTAAACTTTATGAGATTTAAGCTACATTCCAAAACTGTAGAAGTTACTAAGGGCTTTTATTTTTTGGTATGCAAATTGTTAGATGACTTCTTGCCATTTGAATTCTCTCTCAGCTAAACCACTCAGCATTCTCTTAAACTCTATAGTCTGTCTGTTCATAGTGCTTTGGTTTTTTTTTTTCCTCTTATGCCTTATGGGACTTGCCAGCTTAACAAGAATGTTTTCATGAAGATACACATGAGGTTACCATTACACTGAGTTAGAATTTTCTCTGATGGCTAGTTTAATACCTGCAAAAGGTGGCATAAAATATATGAAGAAATGTCAGCTATATTCTCATATTCTATTTACTTCTATTAACTGGGGTTTGTTTGTTTTTCAGCCCTGGCAATCCATTTTTAAATAAAGACGACGCATTCATTGGCTCGAAATACAAAAAGGTAGTATATCGTGAGTACACAGATCAGACATTCAGTACTCCAAAAAGCAGAGCAGAGGAAGAGCAGCACCTTCAAATTCAAGGTAATTCAATTTGAACAATACTGAGTATAGTTCTAGCCACACAGAGCACCCAAACCTACGGGGAATTGCATCTTACAGTGCTTTCTTTACCAGATTTCATTGCTTGCTTCACGGGGGGGGGAGGAGGAATCAATGAGCAGCCTATGGGTTCGCTGCCTGATTACAGTATTTGCAAAGGTGCTGAAATTTACATCCTTGTTTAGTTGCTTAACTTGAACTGCTCAAGTTGGCTTATCATTGTGAATGCATGTTATCCATGTCTAGTTTTTTGCTGAAATATGATTTATATCCTAATGTTGTGTGTTTCAGCCCAGTAAGCTCTGTCTCTCTGCTCTGATTATTTACAAAATCACCTTAATCTATCTTTTCAATTGAACAGGGCCACTGATTATGTCAAGTGTTGGAGATAAAATTAACATAGTTTTTAAGAACCTGGCATCAAGACCTTATTCTATACATGCCCATGGAGTGAAAACAGACAGTTCTGTTGTTGCTATAACCAACCCAGGTATCAAAGCATCCTTATGTTATTTCTACATCAAGCCTTCTAGTAAGGTTTAGCAAAGCTTTACTTTTAGGGCAGCAGAAAAGACTTGACATTTGTTAGTTTGTTGTTTTTAACCTCAGGTTCTTACAATTTTGATGCTGATTATGGCTGAGTTATTTGTACAATTAAAATGCCCCTCATAGCTACTGCTATATGTCGAGTCCTTGACATATCAGTAATTTCTTTGACACAACTTGGCCATGTCTTTTGTGAAAGAAAGTAGATTTAGTGACAGAAGGAAAGCATAGCTTATACTAGCTATTATTTTAAAACTTATTCTGTGTATTTCTATTAAATATCACAGAATCACAGAATTGTAGGGGTTGGAAGAGACCTCCAGAGATCATTGAGTCCAACCCCCCTGCCAAAGCAGGTTCCCTACACCAGGTAGCACAGGTCGGCATCCAGGCAGGTCTTGAACATCTCCAGAGAAGGAGACTCCACCACCTCCCTGGGCAGCCTGTTCCAGTGCTCCGTCACCCTCACTGTAAAGAAGTTCTTGCGCATGTTTGTGCGGAACTTCCTATGCTGCAGTTTCCAGCCGTTTCCCCTTGTCCTGTCTCCACTCACCACTGAAAACAGTCTGGCCTCGCCATTCTGCCCCCTACACCTTAGGTATTTATAGACCTGGATCAGGTCCCCTCTCAGTCTTCTCTTCTCAAGGCTGAACAGACCCAGTTCACTCAGCCTTTCCTCATAGGAGAGATGCTCCAGGCCCTTCACCATCTTCGTGGCCCTCCGCTGGACTCTTTCCAAGAGATCCTTGTCTTTTTTGTACTGGGGAGCCCAGAACTGGAGGCAGTACTCCAGATGAGGCCTCACCAGGGCAGAGTAGAGTAGTGGTAAAACCTGTCATTGCTAATGGTATCCTAGCCTCCATCAGATGAGCTGGGGGGCAGTAGAGGAGCTCCATCAGTAGGCCAGCAGGGTCAGGGAGATGATTGTCCCTCTTTACCCTCGTGAGACCCCATCTGGCCTACTGTGTTCAGGTCTGGGGCCCCCAACACAGGAAAGATGTGGAGTTGCTGGAGAGGATCCAGAGAAGAGCCACAGAAATGCTCAGAGAGCTGGAGCAATTCCTCTGTGAAGACTGACTGAGGCAGCTAGGCTTATTCAGCCAGGAGAAGAGGAGGCTGCAGGGTGACCTCACTGCAGTCTTCCAGTACTTAAAAGAGGATTATAAAAAGCAGGGGAATCAACTTATTACTTGGGTAGAGAGTGACAGGACAAGGGTAAATGGTTTTAAGCTCAAGGAGGGAAGTTTTAGATTGGATGTCAGAGGGCAGTTCTTCACAAAGTGGTGAGGTGCTGGAACAGCTGCCCAGAGAGGCTGTGGATGCCCCATCCCTGGAGGTTTTGAAGACTAGGTTGGAGAGAGCCCTGGGCAACCTGGGTTAGTACCAGATCTGGAGGTTGGTGGCCATGCCTGTAGCACAGGGGTGGAACATGATCCTTGGGGCTCCTTCCAACCCAAGCCATTCTGTGATTCTAAATAGGGCAGCCACATAGAACATTGGCAAGAAGTATTGGGATTATGCAGAAGGGAAATAACAACTTGGGAAGAGGAAGATCAAGACCAATATAAGCTGTAAATGGAGATAACACTTTGTTTCAGGACTTCTTTCTCTGTGCTCACCTGCAAGCTTCTAACTTTCATCAATGTTTGTTTAATTTAGGTGAAACTAAAATGTACACCTGGAAAATATCAGCAAGATCTAGTTCTGAGAGAGGTGATCCACACTGTACTGCATGGGCATACCATTCAACAGTGGACATCATTAAGGTATACTGCTAGCATCAGTCTGAAGAGTTTTGTTCATGACTTCAGAACAGATAAGCTTACAGCAAAAATGAAAGAGGTTTGAAACTCCTGCTTTATCAGTCAGGTCATTCCCCCACTACCTTTGAATTTAAAGATCTCTTAAATAATGCAGTGAAGTCAGAGCAGAATTTGAAAGTCACACACTCTGGTGTTCTTGTTCCCTGGTTCTCCTGCCATTTATATACACTTCTAGCATTAGTCACCACTAATAATTATTTTTTTATTTGTAATTTCAGGACACTTACAGTGGATTAATAGGCACACTTGTTGTGTGTCCTAAACATTATTTACCATCGTCTCATTCTAGAAAGAAAGTTCATTTTGCTCTTCTGTTTATGATTTTTGATGAAAATGAGTCATGGTATTTGGATGAAAACATTGCAACCTATTCTGCCAACCCACACCTTGTTAACAAAGAAAATGAGGAATTCCTTGAAAGTAACAAAATGCATGGTATGTTTCCTAACTTAGTTGGTGTAACGTTAGAGACATTATAAAATCATGTATCTGAAATTACTATATATAAATTGGACTCTTTCCTCCTCCCTGATTTTCCAGTTATAGGGTAGAAAGCCAGAAAAATTTCACTCGCTGCTTTACACTGTTTTACTGCTCCTGCCACTGAATTACATATTTTAACATATGAAAATCAATAGTTCCATGTTGACATTTTTGAGGATGAAAAGATTAAAATGTAAATTGGAAATGTTGACGTTAGCAGGTAACTAATCTGAATAGGTTGGTAATGTAATGTGTATCCTGAAAGCATGTCCTCATAAAGCTTATCCTTTACAATGCACCACAGGAAATGCAGACTTTTAGAAACTTCAGTAGTGGTGCACGGTAGCACGCTTCCATTTTAACTGCTTCTTGCTTTCCAGTTAACTCTGGAAGACATAATCAGACTCTTTTCATAATATGCTGTCCTTTCTTTTTGATAACGATGCATTAATATCTTTTAAAATTATTTTTATATACCACTCAAAGCGGTTCCTTTTTGCCTAACTGTAGCTTTTAATTCTCTTTTAAAGCCTTGAGAGCAACAAGAAACAAAATCTTGTTTTCTCTTTCCCTCCTTTTAGCCATTAATGGAAAAGTGTTTGGAAATTTACATGGTCTGACTATGCATGTTGGAGATGAAGTAAGCTGGTATTTGATGGCAATGGGCAACGAAATAGATATTCACACAGCACACTTCCATGGCCACAGCTTTGACTATAAGGTAACAGTTCCTTTCCGTTCACTTTTGCTAAAAATGTGAGGTAAAGCAAGTAAAGAAAAAAGAAAGAAAAAAATGGCATACAGTCATTTCAGACAGGGTATGATTAAAAGACTTGGTGTGAGCATGACTGAAAAACAGTTCATGGGACTGCTGTCTGGTTCTGCCACGCTGTTCAATGATGGTTTCTTCTCATCCTGAAGCAAACAGGAGTTTACCGGGCAGATGTCTTCGATTTGTTCCCAGGAACATTTCAAACAGTGGAAATGACCCCACAGAACCCTGGAACGTGGTTACTGCACTGTCACGTTACTGACCACATCCATGCAGGCATGGAAGCAACTTATACAGTGCTCCCAAAGGAAGGTAAGAGCTTACCTACCCCAGTAATGTTCATTATTCTTAAAGATGCAGTACAGAGCTCAAGGACATGTTCTGATCTGATCACGCTCACTGAAGTGCTACTGCTCAGAATAAAGAAAGAATCTGAAGGAGTGGATGTTAACTATTTCTTCAGCTCCCCACCAATGAAATGGCAGCTTTTTATTTAAGAAAGAACGCATCAGGAGACACAGTGCTTCTGTGCCCCAGAAGTGCTAATGAAATCAGCCTCCCTCTCACATTTCATTTAAAACAAAAAGAACCAATTGGTGAAAAAAGCTGAAGTCGCCATTCTAAGTACTGAAAATTAAAGTAATAGTTTCTTTTTAAAAGGCATGTTTTAGCCTTACAAACACTACTTAACTATTACTATTACTTTAGCAATCTTGCCTGTGAAAAGAACCTGAATCCTGAAGAATTTTGAAATTTCTTTCTTCTACAAAGCTAATACAACTTTAAAAGCAACTTTCATGTACTAAAAATAATAGGTATGTATTATCTTAATTGACAGAGTAGTATTCCAGAATGTATGTCCATGTCTGTATATACACACAGCTGTATGATGTACATAAGTACACTAACAAATGCAGATTAGATTGTTAAACACTATCTTGTTATAGAGCTGATTTACATGATACACCGTGACAAATTTCTGCATATAATAAACCAACGGAGTATGTGTAGAAAAAAAAGACTTGTACCTGAAAATGCAGAAAATAGCATTTTTCATAATCAGCTCTTATAATTCATGTATTTTATACCCTTCAGTGTATTTTAATTGTTTTTAAATCAAATTCATAATGTGTAAAAGGTACTGAGGTCATTGCCCTCATCTTAGACTATGCTGCCTATAGGCCTATATTCTTCTTTTGACAGGATTGGAAAAAACAAATGTTTTTCCCTTCACAGACAAATGGTCTTTGTTCCCAAGATTATTTAATCGATCCAAGTGCAAAGGCACACCAGCTGTGTGAGAGTGAAGAAAACCATTTACTACAGCGATTCTCCAAGATCTACTTTCAGCGAAGAATTGCTTGAGAAATACTCCTTTCCATGTGTTTAAGAAGGTTGCAGGTGATGGGCTACAGCTACAGAGACCACAGACTGAGGCAACTGGATGAGTATAATAGCTTGTATTTTCCTTAAATAAAAATCACAACTTGCAAGGTAGCCATGTGTTAGGCGATGCCTAATGCATGTTATTTAACTGCTGGGAAAGCCAAATGAAATGTACTTTGTGAGGACTTTTGTTCTCAGTTTGTAACTAATTCAGTGTTTGAAAAAATAAATAAGTTGTTTTAGACTAACATCTTAGTAACCACAACCACTGCATGGACAATTGGAATTTGGTTATCATGTTAACTATCGGTTATTGAATTATAGTTTTATCCAGTGATGTCGTTCAAGAAAGTGAGCTTAAAAGATGTAATGGGTAACTCATTAAATAATTATTTTCACAACAGAAAAACACGTCTTGAGACAAAAGTTAGGTGAACACAAGCCTGACCCTGTGAAGGTAAGATACAGTGAATGTACCTAAGAGCTCTGCCCCTGTGTATTCTAAATACCACTGCAGGGGTCTCATTTTGCTGCAGTAGCAGCCAGCTCTTGCTTTAGCCTTATTTCATCCCTCACCTCAGACAACTGCAGTAATGGATCAGACAGTCAGGTAAAGCAAAACAGTCAGGCTTTACTGCTACCGAATAAACAAAGTTTGTTCTAAAGCATCTACCACAACCAGAGGGCTTCCTACTAGTAAATTAAGTAAATACTTTTGGCTGTAGCAAACATACTACAAGGAAATTAAACTACTTTTTTGTTTCATCAATGATTTATTTCAGATGTAGGGGATCTCTTCTACCTGACCTTTACTTTAACCCTTGGTATTACTGCTTCAGTGAAATCTGGTTTCACAGAGTCGATGTCCTCTACTAAGGCCTTCAGCTGTTTATGGGATTATAAAGTCCCAAAGAACACTATACCTAAGAAGGTCAAAGTTTATTATGACTAAATTCCAGCTGGAACAACGCAGGATGTATTCTGTCCAAAAGAAAGACAAGTATCAGTACATACACACATAGACACAAGGGACTCACCAGCAGACCTGGAAGAAAGAGTTTTCATCCAGATTTGTGACCTAGTGATACTTGAAGTATCTACTTGAAGATACTTCAAGTGATACTTGAAATACATGTCAGTACCAGCTGAGCACAGCAGAAAAAAAAAAACATGAAGGAAGAAGTAGTCTGTATCATCCACCCTACTTAGGAACATTTCCATCTCTTTAATGTATGGCCTTTTCCCACTAACTGCTAAATGAAAGTGTTTTACAATAGATCACTTACTCAAACAAGTGTCAGAGGGTAGAACTGTTAACCAGTTTTTCCAGCTGGAATTCAAACTTAAGTAGTCCAGTTCTACTTTGAAGTGTTAGGCACTTACTTATACAATTAAAGATGCAGCTAAGCTCCAGTTCCTCCCTAGGCCAGTGACCTAACTAGTTAGCACGCAATTAAGACCCAGTTGACTTTCAGCAAACAGAGTTTGTCAGGTTGCATTGTACAGTTCCTTTTGTGTTTATTTTTTTTTTTTAAAGATGTTTTGGCCTTTAAGAGTCACCTCTGAATAGCTTATTTTTAAATTGGCCAACATTTACTCCGTTCAGGAACTTTTCTAGTTTGCCAATCTTTATCAAAGTATAATACTATTAGCTTCAAAAGCAATGCTCTCCCACAAATAACAGCCGTCATTCAATTATTGCCATAAGGTTTTAACTCAAAAAGAAGGTGATTTATGTGTAGGCGGATGCACAGAGCTGTTTCTTACATACTACTCCTTCACGTTCTTTTTTTATTCCAGCACATTCCTGGTATGTGAACGCATAGGCTTACTTTCATTGTGTCTACATCAGTTGTTTCCTTTGGCTACAGTGAAGAAGATGTGGCAGGAAAAATGCTGCAGTTCCATCTTCTGGTAGAAGACTAAGGAAATCCCATAGTTCCAGTTCCATTGCAACTACTGATAGGATTTCTGCCAAAAGCAGAGGAGAAAATCTTATTTGGTGTACTGTGGTTAGTTCCAGGAACAAAAAGAACATGAACAATGTCACTATTAACTCATCATCAAGTGATCTAAATATTTTAACTGAAATAAAATCTGAGACAAGTCTATTTGGGAACTTACACTGTTATGGGAAATCTCAGCCGTAAACTGAAATTACATCCTAGGTTAAAACCACACCAACTCATCACACTTACATATGACACTAATGCTTACAGAATAGTAATCTAGTACTTCACATGCTTCATTGCCAGGGCTCTTCTCCATTTGCTATCTTCTCAATTAGTATCCTAATTCCAAATTATTTGTGAAATCAGATGTTTTTCAAGCAGCTTCTGAGATGAAGCTGTTAAATAAGATCTTAAATGCTTGTAGCACAGTTGTCACATGAAAACAAAATAATCTGCACAGTCCAGCCAGGGAATCTGTTCTCCTCTCACAAAGCACACACTTCTGTTTTATTTAACACACATATTTTTCTTAATCTACCTTCTTATTCTGCCAAAATTCAATGCACTTGCCCCTCAATGGTGCAGTGTTATTGACTTCTTACAAATATGCAACTGGACTCCATCAGTCACTATAGTTAGTTTCACCACTTCTTTATTTCTGCTAACCAAAAAGCAGTAATCCTACCACCACCCTGCCAAATGAACTCAGATGTTTCATTCTGCTTAATATGACCAACCGTCAGTAACACAGTATCTTTTAGAGTCTGTAACCTAACCATGAATACACACTTAACTGCCCACTGGGTTATCAACAGTAGCCTGTTAGCTGTCATTGCTTAGAACCATAAAGTCACTTATCCTAGAAAGAAAGTACAACAATCCGTATCACTTACTTTAATGATCAGCTTCCTTAAATTGCATCTATTCTCAATCAGTATAGAAGTAATGATTCCCAAAATGAATTGTTTTCAGTATAAACTGAATGACATCATTTTCTTGAGGATGTTGCAGAATACTATTCTGATTATGAGACAGCCTGCTGAGCTCTATAAGCTTTAACAATGGAAAACTAGCTCCCTTTTTTCCAAACATCACATCAGTATTCCTTAGAACAATACTTAGAATGTTGGATGCTATACAAAGGCTTCTGGAGTTGAGCTCTGATCAATTGATTTACCTTTTAGTGATGAAATAAGAACAGGACAGTCACTTCTGCTAAGTCTGGTTCTCTCACAAAGTTCTGGGAGCAGCTTGTTCCACAATACAGCCTAGTTCATAAAAACCCATAGCAAAACCATAAATTAACAACGACTGCAGTTAAGAGTGCGAAAGAAAGTGCTAAAAATACACCAAGAATCAGGTGAGTGCAGATACAGGTAGGCTGACTTATACGATGCTTTGAAACGCAGTAGTTTTGCACACATACATCCAGTTTTCAATATTGTCTTCTCATATTCAACAAATATCTCAACAGTGCCCCCCAGAGGTGCCTCTACAGAGAAAAGGATTTGCAAGGGGTATTTTTTTGTTCTTGTTCCAACCAGCTCCATGCAAAGCAACGAGTGATATTACGAGTGATAGATATCTTCTATAAACACAATAACTTTTTTATTCCACTATATTCTGATTTAGTTGTGCCTCCAACTCTGTTTTCATACTTGTTACAACCACAGAAACCATCTTCAGATTTAAAAATAAAGCACAAATTTGGTCTTGAGAACAGTAATGGTAGGGCTGGGCTATCTGATCCATCTGCAATAAACATTTTAACTAGGGAAAATAAACAAGCCAAAATCCAGAAAACTTTAACCCAAATAGCTCACCCGACTGTCATCTTTCAGCTCATGCTGAGCGTATAACACAGCAGCAGCAGGACACTGTCTGAGGAGCTGGTCAATGGACTCCTCGTGCTTGCCCAGACGGGTACTGCAGAGAACACGAACGGTGAGGCCAACGTTGCCAGCCTCTGCCAGAGGCTCCAGGATAGGCAGAGCTGCAGTTATATCTATTGACTGACCACATAAAATGGACTAAACAACAACAACAACAAAAAAGATTGTTTGGATTTAACACGAGTTTTGCAAAACACTGCTAACCATAAACTTAGAGCAACCTTACTTACAATACTTATAAAGTAATATTTATTCTAATAGACATTATTAAGAACTGAGAAAGCTGAGTACACAGTTAATAGCAAAGGTAAGTATCACTGTTGTTGATGTGTCACGTCAATGTTTTTTTCTTTCATGATTTAAGGGGTCTTTTAGTTCAACTTGGACAAATTGAGGGGGGCAGGCTGCTAGAAAAAGTTGTTAACACATGCATGAACATCTGCAGAACAGGTTTGAGCTGTGAATAGCAAGGTTTAGGGATTTGATACCTGTAGCTTTGAAATATCTTCAGGACAATCTTTATCAAGTGGAGATTCCATTGACATTATGAAAGTAACCCATGGGAAAATGGATCCAAAATGATCACAGGAGTTTATCTACAAAAGCAATATAGAAGTTGTAATAAAAAGAAGTATTTTTATTAGTGACAGTTCCACATCAAACGTCCCACTCCCCACAAGCACAGAAAATTTTGTTCTCAAATAGCACCTATTATTTCCTCTAATTCATAGAATTAAAAAATAAATCAGCTTGAAACTTCTATTTATTTCTGTATTTCAGATTTTTCATTCAAAGTATCTTACAATTCATCACCCTGGTATTTCCTCATTTTATCGGTTTTGCAAAATTTTTGTTACAGAAAAACAAAAACAAAAAAACAAAAAAACACCTGGAAAATTCTGTTTCATTCTAGCCTTGATCTGAAATATCCAGAACCGTGACACTCCTGTTGAGTGTATTTTAAAATATCCTTAAAGAACAAGACTCTCCAAAACCAGCAAAACCTGTCTGGTAAGCAGACACTACATTATTTACTCTCAGGCATGTTTCTTTTAAGAGGCTGCAACGCTATAATGTGATGGAAAGCACAGTCATATCAGCAGGATGGCAAAGCCTTTGGCAGCAGCAAATGAAGACAAGCCCAAATACAGCAGCTGTGGGCACAGAAACAGAGCAAAAAGCTTCTTACCTTTTGGAAGACCTCTGAAAGATTCCCTCACCTCCACTACCAACCCTTAAATAAGGTCTGGAAAGGGATGGATCCTGGCTCCACCCCTTCCATCAACCAGGTACACTGCATTCACCTGAGCTCCCCTGGGCTGGCCCTGCCTCCCACCAGGTGCTTCATCACTGGTTCAGGCCATGACTCAGCATTTCTACTCCAAATTGTCCACCATCCAAATACTAAGTAATTGGACAGCTTTAGATGGACAGTACAGTCATAAAACTTCTGAGTTACCAGATCCTCTGTTGTTTTCAGTGGTTTAGTCTCAGGGAGTTGCTTCTTAGATATCCTCCAAACATACTGATAAGTAACCCTCAATAAGAGCTCCTGAAGTACTTCTTCCTGAGAGCATGCTACAAGAAGAGCTTCCCAGAAATCTACCAAAAGTTGAGGAACCATGTCTTCACCATTATTACATAACATCTAGGAACAAAAACATTAGAAAATGACAAGTTAGTGCAGAACGTAGCAACTGTCAGTAGCAGAAATCAGAAGAAACAAAAGGAACAGATTTTCACTTAATAGAGGCAGGATTTTAGCACCTTTTTGACGCGGTATTTCTCAAGGGCGCAATGCTACATAATACAATGCTAGAAAAAGATAGAAGTTCATGGAATTATTTTAACATAGATTTGATTTCTTCCATTGTCAGAACGGTCAGCAGACAGTCAGCAAATATTTATTGACTGCTAATTTGGAGGCTTTTATATATGTCAGTAGCCTAGCCTAGTCTTCTGAAGAGGAATCTTAATGCAAGCAAAGGCCGTGATAAGGAAATGCTGTGCATCTCAGCTGAGTGCAACAGTAGGACCACAAGGGAGATGCTCCTGGGCTTAAGGCCTGGTTGCTTGGTGAAAAGGACCTTTACTTGGTTTACAGCTGGCTTTGAAAAAGAGTATTTGTTCTAATGTGAGCTTTACGACTTAGTCTTTTTGTCATGTCTTTCACAGTAACAGACATTAGTCCACAGCATACTTATATTTAAGCGTACATGGTTTTAATCCAAACAACATTACACTGTAGAATAAAGGAAAAAATATTTTGTCTACTCACAAACACAGCGAACTTCAGTGACCAGAAAAGGTCAGAAAAGCTCTGAGATTAAATTATGCATTCAAGTGACAGGATCAAAACAAAGAACTTAACAACTAATTGAATTTTTTTTTTTTTCTCCATTCTTCTTTCCAAAAAGACTGACTTCTGATATCATAGCCATCTCTCTGCAATGCAATGTAGCAATCCTCATCTGCCTCTTTCAAAAGAAGTGCTAAAATATGAGTGAAGGAGCAACCAAGCCCATTTTGCTCACCCATAAAATCAGTTATGTGAAGAAAAGAAGGAAAAAATTATCATATGCCAACCTTGAAAAACATATCTGCTTCTTCCAGTTCGATTTTACTGTTCTCATGTAAAGCCACAGTGGCAGCCACCAGTAACCCAGGTTGCATCACCTTCAGGTGAACAGCAAATTCAGTTGGAATAACAATTCCTTTGTTACACTCTCTCAGGAGTTTTGGTTGCCCAATGAAGCCACAGGCCAGCATTGTCTATAAACAATCAGATATAACTTAGACAAATAACTCAATCCATGCACAGTTCAACTCAGTGAAGTCAGTATTTCTCAGCCAGTCAAGCTTATACAGGCAAATGAAATGAAGTTAAGAGAAATAAGTATTTCCTACAATTTAAAAAATAGTTCTCCAAAGATCCAGGTCCAAACTGCGTGTTGGGTCAGTGACTTCAGAACACCATGCCATTTATCTGAACAGTGAAAGAAACATTCTGATGAAACCTGCAGTTACTGTACACGTGACATAGATTTTACTACGTGTTTACTAGCCAGTAAACAAATAAGGTGTTGTGAAAATTCACTGACTAGAATGTCAGTGAAATACCTTTCTAAACACCTTTGAAACAATGATCAAAACAAGCTGCACAATATCCAACTCAAAGTGCTTTTGAAGGTAACGTGACAACATACTATTTCCACTTTAACAACAGTGGAGAAATCATGTCTGTACAAACTAAACAATTTACATAAGAAATATAAAGAAGACCTATGAAGAAAATTCAGACTTCTAGACCTCTACTTGTAGAAATTATCTTTCCTTCATCTTTCTGGAAGCACTGTTTTTAATACTGAACAATGAAATGATTTTTAAAGTTGAGTTGTTTTTGTAGTAGGTCAAATTAAAACCAAAACTCCACAACTAGAACACCAAACACTTGATTCTCATTTAAATAGCATCCATGCAATGGAAGAGAGGGTGAGCTGGACCGTTTGAGCCAGATGATATCCAGAGGTATTTTCCAAACTCAACCATTCTGTGAATGTGTATTTTTTCAGCTTCTCTGTAACATGGCAATTTCACCTCACCTTGCTGCAAATGGTTGGAAAGCAGGTGAGAGATCCTACACAACGCTGTTGAAACAGCATTCCACAGTTCTCACCTGGTATTTCAAAAGCTGCTAACTCAAAGCTACCCAAAGCTTTTGCTTCTGAAGCTTGACACCTAATTCTGGGATATCAGCTCTTTCTCAGAAAAAGCCCACGCCACAAGCTCTGTAACCTTTCACTATTCAACACTCCTGATCAGCCTTAAGAAGCAGCAATTTACCAACTGGTCTCAGTCTAAATCCACATATGAACATCTATGACTGATTTACTAACATTTTTTCCCCCGTTAACATGGAATTCTTACTTTGATAGCACTGAAGTAGGTTCTGATCTAGACTTAGTAATAATTGAGCACTTTAAGAGAAGATGAGAAATTGTATAGGGAGACTGTATACAGAAACTTTGGCTTGTATGCACTGTGTAAGGCAATTTTATAAGGGTTGTTTGCATACAGAAGGTAAGTTTTCGTGGGCACACTGCATGTATTGATTACAGATGGAGAGGTGGAAAAATGCTACCATACAACCCTGCCATAATGGTGAAGAGCATTGACTCTGCTAAGCTCCAGTATACTGCATTTCATTTATAAGAATTAATATCTTCAAATCCTTTGTTTATTGATAAGGCTTTGCAAAGACAGCACCATCCCACTGTATATCAGCCCTGGATCCTACTGTTAATGCAGATGTTCAAGTGGAACCTACACAGAAAATGAGGAGAAAGAGAAGCAACTGAAAGGTTATTTTACTGTAAAATACAACCACAAGACAACCCATCGACCTGGGATTTACAAAAAGTGGATAACTCATGCTCTTGGTATACCTTACCTCCGTGTGGGAGTTCATCTCACGTTCGTACATTGTAAGGTCTCCCATTTTGAGAGCCATGAAAGCCTTAGTAAGCGTAAGGACCACTGATGGCATAATGTCTTCTACTTTACAAAGATACTTCACAGCTGTCAGAGGACATACATTCTTCATGCAGGGACTGCAGATGACATGAGGCAGCTGCATAGGGTCAGCAAGATAGAATATTCGGAGAACTTTATCTGCCAATTCCTATTAAAAAAAAAAAAAAAAAAAGCCATTTTATAGTTTCAATATTTCACAGAATCACACAATCACAAAATGATTGGATTGGAACAGGATTGGAAGGGACCTCAAGGATCATGAATCTCCAACCTCCCTGCCACATGCAGGGCTACCAACCTCCCCATTTTATACCATACCAGGCTGCCCAAAGCCCCATCCAATCTGGCCATTTCCAAATACACAGACTCTTATGGCCTAAGCTAGAAGCAAATACAGCTTAGCTATGAAATCACAGTGCTTTTCCTGCCTTTCCTCCCTGTCAGTGAAATTAAATGAGCCAAGAGTGAAACTCTGAAGAGCTAGAACCATCCACCACACTGAGTCAGTTTTACCAGCCAGTACAATCTGTCCATGATCAAAAAACATTTGCAGTGTTGCAGAAAAGAGGAACGAAAGAAATCTGAGACAGAACTTTCCTAGCATGGAAGTATCTGTGTACATTAGTAACATGCATCATGACAGCCAGATCCTTATGTTTCATGATAGCATTGCAGCTGTTGCTTGCTATTTTGTTAAAATGAGAAAATAAAAACCATGTGAAAAAGAATAATTGTAAAACTTAGAAAGCAGTGCAGTATATCAATAGAAATTGTAATTAAAATTTCATATATCGTTCTTAAAATCAGAACTAGATCAATAGATTAAAAAAAAACAAAAACACTTGTTTTTACCTTGCTTAATTCTTCATTTAACTCTTCATTAAGAGAGTGAGTTAAATAAAATATTAATCCTCTTTCATAGGTCTGTATTTCATCACTTTCTGAAGCTAGCCGCTCCAAAACTTCAGCCACAGACAAACCTGACATTCGGTAGTATGGCAAAGCCAGGTGGTAATCCTTTGTGTCAAACCTGAAAGCAACAGACGGGAAGTAAAAAAGAGTAAGTAAAGGGACACTTCTGATGCTGTTGGTAAGAACTGAAGTAACACATAACAGTTGTAGACACACCAGTATCTGCAAGCACATGCTATTACTCAAGGTGACATTGTATTCTGTGCCAGACTGACAATAAAAACAGTAGATACGGCACAGAGGACCAGATTAAACTGCAGAGAAGCATGAAATATACACACAATACCAATGTACAGTAGCAAAGAACGATGGACTTTTATGTTTAGGCTAGATTACTGGAAACAAGAGCTCATCTATATCATCTGACATCTAAAACATACCTGCTGTAGCAGTCTCCTAAGAAGGCACAGCTTTCTCTGAATGCTCTCAGAAGTTCTTCTTTGTCATCTGATTTAAAGAAACTAGGGTCCATTATTGCTGCTCTGACTAGTAAGTGAGCCTCGCTTAAGAGATGGATGCAACTCTCAGTTCTTACATTTTCATAAGTTCTACTATAATCTACCTAGAACAGACACAGGATATACTTAGGGTGCTGGTAAAAATAATGCACAGGAAGAATTCTTGAGAGGGCAGCAGCCATTTGAAATAGGATTACGGGCTATTCACAAGAAATACATTACTGTATATTCAGCACAGAGATTAATAGTACTTATTTTCAGTCAATCAAAACCAAAAGCAGGAGGTAGCAATACCATTTCTCTGTAAAGTTGGATGGTTGAAACAGTGTTTATAATATACAAATTCCAGCCAGGCTCCAACTCAGAAATGGTTCTGGATCTGTTGTTATCAGCCTTTCTGGAACTAGAGAAAAGGAAAAGATTTGAGTTGTCAGTGTTTAAATAAACACTATGCAGCCAAAAGAAAATAAATCAATCATATGACAAATCCATAAACAGATATGTTTGCAGGCTAGTAAACACTTGGCAGTTAAATTATAAATTCAAATCACAATTAATGGCTAAGGATAAATAGGCACTTTCATACAGAATGGTTAGAAACCAATACATACAATGGTTAGAAACCAATACATAAGAAGCTTACAAGCTGAATAACTGAAAGTAATTAAGATGCTCACTCTTTTTGTAAAGATTTACCACACTTCTGCCCCTGCATCTAAATACAAGTGTCTGCTAAGATACGATGTAAGAAAGTACCTGAACACTTTTACTCTAGCACATTGGCTGGGTCTTCAACTGCCTGACATTAAAGGACCACGGAGAAACAGTGAAGAAACAGAACAGTAAGCAGTTGATCTAGGATCTCTCTCTCCTTTTTGGTGGTGAAGTACCCTAGGTACTACAAGCAGCACTTGTCCAACAAATACTCTTTGCAGAAGGCAAATGTGTTTCCTTTGTTTCCTTCTCAAATGTCAACTACAAACTTTTAGAAATTGTTTCAGAGAGAGAAACTACAGCATTTTGAATTACTAGTTCTCTTTTACCAGCTTAACATTGTCTTCTCTTTAATAAGGTTTGTTCTATGCTTTAAGAAAGACTAGTTCTAATAATTACAACCAACTACAGCTGTTCAACTGTTAATGGGCTTTAGCAAATGTGATTTCTCAACTGAACTCCTCTAAACAATGAACAACCCTCAAAGAATGGGAAAGGTAGATCTCACAGAAACAGTCATAAATGTACCTGGCTACATCCATACAACAAGAGTATATCTGACTGAAGTCTGGTCCTTCTTTTGTCATTACTATGATGATGTTCACAACTTTCTAAGATCCTTTAGCCAAACGTAAGTTATTCTCATTTTATGCTACACCATAGTTTGTTAGACCATAGGTTCACTATGCCTATATATTTTTGTTTCTCAATATAAGTATTTATTTCTTCTGAGTAGCAGATATTCTTCATAATGTTATTTCAACATTACTTATGAAAGTTGTTTCTGACAATCTTGATTTCAACCATTTGTGATACCATCTTCTTTTCTTCTATGTTATTTAATACTGCAGAAGTCAAAAATTGGTGCTTGATTTATGCTTTTGTTTACTACCTTGGGAATTATGCTCAAAAAGTCCTTCTGCAGAGGACTCTCTCTTCAATTCCAACACCTGAAAATTCAGCATTGTACATAAAGTTACAAATCCCAGCTCCCCAGAAGATACAAATTCTTACAGCATCCTTCTTGAAGGCTTTCGTCTTTCAGTAATATCTTCAGTATCAGCCTTAGTCAGAAGAATTATATGGTTTTTGTAATGACAGATAGCTCTTGGCCCTATAAAAAGCTGCATTCGTAACGTGCAGACATCCAATGTGACTGGTGGACAAGCCTACAAAAGAAAGTGAGCACTTTGTAATTTTGGTTAGCATGTACTTCGAGTCTTTAACTGAACAAAAAAAAAAGTGAAAAGATATAATCTTTGTCTAATAATACAACACTAAAAACATTTACTGGCTTTCCTAGCTTTGAGTGCTTCATTGAAGCAAGAATAAAAGTATTCAAACATCAGCTCCTCGTAACAATGGGTACAAGAAATCGCTTCACTCTTTGAAGCAGTTGCACATTTTTAACTGTGTCTCAAAATACCTGAACCTTGGCTGGGTCACCTAACATGGAAAAGTTAATACCAAGTAGTTCGATTTTGGCCAAGATGTAAGACTGTCTGATAGAGTTATAAAAGTCCTGATTGTAGTTGCTTACGTTATAAAAATGTATTACACATAGAAATACTATATTTGCTTACCTACTGTTACATTTCATGCCCATTTTATTACATCCTGATTCATTCAGTGTGCACCTTTCAGCCAAAAATTACCACATCCTCTACACTGGACTAAAAACTGAAAAAAAAGCAACCTCATTTGCCCAGAAATATTTTGAATTTATAGCATTAAGATAAATATTTACAAATTAACATGCACAGTGCAGCAAGGAGAGACAGCATCATGTTTTACACGTACCCTGCTTTTTGAAGAAATTCACACCAGGACAGGGATGCCCCTAAGGGTCTGCAGCCCCTGGAAGACCCTTTGCCAGGGTGGGTCTGTGACCCATGGAAGGCAAGCTGTGGTGTGGACAACCACAAGGGCTGCAGGCTTCCATTACGTGCACATTTTCTCAGCCTCCTGAGGCCGCCTGTTGCCAGGCTGAAGGAATTGTGAGGGACTGAACATAAGCTCTGGAAATACATGCAGACCTGAATCTGAGAAAGGGACAGGTTCTTTCATGTGTTTGAAAATGGAGGTCAGAGAATGTTTGGCTCTTGAAATTTTTGTAATACAACTGCTCTGTGGTTTCTTTATGTCTGCTGTCTACATGCTCAAATAAAATCCATAAAGGTCAGCTTAAAATACTCTTCATTCTCAACTGCTCTGGTATTTTTATTAACATTTGTTCCAATTTTTGTAATCGAGCAGATTTTTACAGCAAAGCAAACTGAGGAAGGGGCAAAATCTAGAACTTCGATGATTAAAAGCCCTCCTCTTCAAAAAAAAAAAAAAAAAGAAAGAAAGAAAAAAGAACCAACACAAAAACCAACACATGATCAGGTAGGCAGACATGTTCAAATGTTTGCACTCCTCTTAAGAAAGCTGCCAGTTCAAAGACACCCGAGAAAGGGAACAAAAATAAAAAAGAAGAAAGAGAGAAAAGACCAAAGTTTAAGTTTCAAGACAGGCAGGTTCTGCAAACATTGTCAGCCGCAATATGGGAAATCTCTGCTCCCTCCATTCAGATTTATACAGGAGAGTATGACTTTTGTTCTAAGTGTACATGATTTTACAGGTTTTTAAAATATTCTATTAATCCTCTAGAATCTTAAACAGCAATAATAGATTGCAGCGATTCACCTGCAGACCATTAAATTAGAATATGCCACAGGCTGATGTAAAATATTAATTTTGGATGTTATTTGTCATAGCGAATAGAAACAAATGGGATTTCAGTATGAAACACAACTGCCATATTGCTGCCCCATTCTTTTAGAAAAAATATGAGATATGCACCTTCACAGTTGTATCAATGTATGGATCTTCATCGCGAGCTGCTGCTGCGCTGCACCGCACTGTGTAACACTGCAGGCTCTCACTAGAAGGAAAGAAGAAACACTGATGAAGAAAAAAAAATGAAAACTTGAATTAATCCAGGACGAAAACTAGACAGAATCAGCTCTGTGATGCAGACAGAAGGGCATTCTGCACTAAAACGTGAATCCACCCAGAATGACCGAAGAGGCTGCGAAGGACTCATAAATGAGCCAAAGAGGAAAATATATTAAAAAAAAAAAAAAAAAAAAAAGTAAGTTACCTTGTAATGACATGCAGGAACTGTGGAGTAAGAACTGCCTGCTCTGACCTCTCCGAGTACTGGTAAGTAGAAATCAGTTCTACTAACTTCCCAACAGAGTAGAGATATCCAACATGAGGCAAAGAAAAAAAGCAGAAGAGACTCAGTAGTTCTCTCTTCTCAGTTTCCTCATTTGCTGTCATAGAACTCCCTAGACATAACAATAAAAAAGGCATCTCATATACTTCATAAATCAAAACCATTCTGTTTCTTTGTGACCTGATGCCTAAACTACACTCTCAGACGTGCCCAAGTTCCAGACCAGTTTTATTAGTAGCTATTGAAAAGAATATGAACAACAGCATATCAGCAGGTAACAATCAATTTGTTATCTCATCGGAAGTAATTTACAACAGAAGCATGGATGTACTCACAAGTGAAGAATTTCCATAGATCGAACAGCACATGGAAACTGGGAAAAAAGAAACTGGGAAAAAGAGGGGAGATCTAGATGAGATATAAAGAAGTTTTTACAGTAAGGTTGGTGAGGTACTGACACAGGCTGGCCAGAGAGGTGCCCTGTCCCTGCAGACATGCAAGTAAGGCTGGATGGGGCTGTAAGCACCTGATCGACCTGTGGGCATCTCCATTCACTGCAGGGGAGTTGGACCAAATGACTTTTAAGTGTCCCTTCCAACTCAAGCAATTCTATGATTCTACAATTCCAGGCAGAGTCATTAGAACTAAATGTCCATGAATGGAATAAGCAGCCTGATCATTCTTAGGTAGGCAAAGCCTGTGTTCAGATTCTACAGACTTTCTTGTTGAAGTCTATAAATCACAAGGGAAAAGTTAGCTGGAGTTGAATAACAAGTATCAACTCTTGGAAAGGGTAGATAACTGCAGGACAAGGGGAAATGGTTTGAAGTCGAGGGAGGAAAAATATAGGGTTGGATGGCAGGGGGAAATTCTTTACTGTGAGAGTGGTGAGGTGCTGGAGAAGCTGCACAGACAGACTGCGAATGCCCCATCCATCCCTGGAGGTGCTCAAGGCCAGGTTGGATGGGGCCCTGGGCAGCCTGGTCTGGTATGAAATGGGGAGGTTGGTGGCCCTGCACGTGGCAGGGGGGTTGGAGATTCGTGATCCTTGAGATCCCTTCTGACCCTGACCATTCTGTGAAGTAGCTTCTTCATTTCAGTCACCTGCAGCTTAAATATGGCTTTGCTACCAGAAAACTAGAAACTGGGTGAGCAGGAAAGACGATCTGATATAAAGCATTTTTCCATGGTTATGCTGAGGCTTGAGTGAGTGCATCTTAGTGAACCCCTAAAATTAGTTTTCACTCCCTCCTATTTTAAAGCTTGAAATAAAGATAACCTGTACCTTAATATTAAGATTTACTTCTCTGATGTCTGCTATTAACTCTGAGAGGCATCCTAATATCATACAATAACACTGAGGATAACTTTATTTATGCGACATAAAAAGTGTCTCTTTCGTGATACAAAATTAGTCACTGAGAACCACTGAGAGTAGTCTTTGAATAGACTTCCTCCTTCAGTGTTGCTAACTGGTATTTTAACTCATACTGCACCCCCACATGTGCGCTTACCTGTCTGGTAAACAGGGAGGAACTGAACAGAGTGCAGCTTCGTCTCTTCACAAAAGCCAAAAGGGGACTGGTCTGGTGTAAAATGCCTGGAGGGAAAAAACACAACATGGGAAGTTAGTAAGAAGCTATCATCTACTCCAAGCAAGTAAACAGCAACAGCTGTAATACCCAGAGTTGATGTTTTGATACTCAACTATCCTTCATATTGCTAATACAGTTATCTTAGCAAGGCCAAGAAACACGTAGCACAGCTAGAGGCAACTACCTCAAGTTTTTGCAACCAAAAATTCTTTCTTTGCTCCTCCACAAGTCATGCATTCAATGCTGGGATCTGATGAATGTCACGGAGTTATCTCTAGATCTGTGTCCATGACAGGAGGAGACAGGCCCACAGGCCCAGAAAAGAGGAGGGGAGTGTCAATGGTTTCGGGCCGTTTCAGCCCGATTCTGTGACTAATGGGGCAGGGGACCCAGAGACCCACACCTTAAGAAAGGGAAAAGCAGGAAGGGTAGGGAGATGGGCCTACAAATGAACAGTGGCAACGATCTGAGGAGGAAAGTTAATTTACTACATTTGATATTGGAACGCAAGATAACACAATATAATACAATGTATAATTAGAACCGAGGCTAATAAATCAAATAAAATGAGACAGAGAGAGTGTCCAAAACCAAAGGCCTTATTCTGAATTGAAAGCGAAATGGCTGGGGAGCAAGCCACACACGCTGCCAGGCAGCAAAAAAAAAGAGACCAGTCCCGTGACCTGCAAGGAGTTTTATCTCCCCCTCTGAATGCAAAGTCCTCTGGGGTATGCAGTTCTTCTCTTCTGAGAATCAGGTACCTGGAAAATTGGCAGTCCACAGAAATGGGGCATTAACTCCTTAACTCCCAGTGCTTTTCATGATGTTATGATGTGGAGTACCGATAACAAAAATTGTAAAGCCATGACAGTGCTGAACACACACTAAAATGGATCTGAACCATTATTCAACTTTTTTTTTTTCCCCATCCCTTCTTCAACTGAACACAATGTAACATGGCGCAGCCCTCAGTCCTACTTTTCTTTCCTATTGCATCTCATCCTTTTCCTTGCTTTGCTTTGGAATTCGCAGCTGGACTGCAATACCAATGCTTCAACAGTTTTAGATAAAAGTTTAAAGGATTTGATTACTAACAAAACCAAAGGTGTTGTTTTTTAGTGCTGAAGATACTTAGTAAACTCCCCGTTCCCAGCTGCACAAAGGGAGAATTTTTTTTTGGTAAAAAGTACTTAAGTAACCATCACTTCAGCTGGAGTTGAACCCCACACAACAAACAAGCAGAAGGCAGTGCCTTGATCGCTGTCAGGACTGGTGATTATTTCTGACTGTTATATTTTGTAGTAGGCTTGTTGTAAATATTAAGAAAATTGCACACAAGTTAATCCAGAATAAGGTGTGTAAAACTGCTCTGCTAGTTTGGCATGAAAGTATAAGAACTGTGGGTGGCCAAATGCTGGAAAAGGCTGCCCAGTAAGGAGCTACTCGAACTCAGCTAGATTGAGTCCTGGAAAGCCTAGTCCAGATGATCCTGCCCAAGCGAGGAGATGTTAAGGAGAGGGACTCAGCAAGTCCCTTCCAATCTAAATGATTTTGTCATCCAGTATGCTGAGAAAATACCATCCCTCCTGATACATCACAAGTGAAGCTGTCATGTGTGCCCTTCATGGAATACAAGGATGTACAATGAAAACTGGTATTAAACATCACCAATACTGCAAAATCACCAGTTAAATTGCATTTAACTGTACTAACTAGCCACTTTCACAAAATCAAATAAAGCTTAGGATTTGCAAGGCCAAGTAAGGATCTTCATTTGCATCACTTTTATCTTCTCAGCAGACAAAAAAAAAAAAAAAAAAAAAAAAAAAAAAAAAAGCAGCAACAACATAAAAAATACACAGCACACAAACATCCCAGAAGCCAAAATACCAGGATTTTTCTTTCAGCAAGATGTGAGCTCATTTTGGTTACATGGAATTATTAACATAGCAGTTAACCCTTGCAGGGGAAAATGCATTTGTAATACCTGAAAAGGAGATACTGCACTTGAAAGTGCTTTTTGTCTTCTGTAGACAACTCTGTGGACTCAAGTGTGATGGGTATCTTACAAAGCTTACTTTCTTCCCCAAGCAGTTCCACTGGCTTCTGACATATGACAAACTCATCTAATTCAAGCTGCAAACTATGAGCTGCAAGGTCTTCATCTTTTATACCTAAACAATGGAAATGTATCAAAGTGTTCAAACAATTCCATTTAGCAATAAGAAAACACTGACACTGATACAATATCGACTAAAAACTCCAACTACAGGAAACTAATTAGCTTTGGCTTCCACAAACTATGACATTTTGAGACGAGCTACACTAGAAAACAAGAACAATCGACTTTTCACATAAACCATATCCTGGGCTGCCTCAGAAATGAAGCCAGCAGGGCAAAGGAGGTGGTTCTCACCCTCTGCTCCCCCAGTCCTTCACAGAGCTACATTCAGCTCTGGGCCCCAGCACAGGAACACAGGCCTGTAGGAGTGGGGACACAGGAGCCCGCAGGGATGCCCAGAGGCTGAGTGCCTCTGCTGCAGGGACAGGCTGACAGCCGGGGTTGCTGGAGAAGGCTACGGGGAAAAATGATCGTGGCCTTCCAATACCTAAACAGGGCTTATGAAAAAGATGAAGAGACTTTTTCCATGCACACGGAGAGACATGACGTGGTGTAATGGCTTTAAACTGAGACCGAGCAGAGTTACATCAGATATAAGAAGGAAATTCTTCACTCAGAGGGCAGCGAAGGCCTGGCACTGCTGCCCAGGGCAGCTGTAGGTGCCCTATCCCTGGGGGCAGTCAGGGCCAGGCTGGATGGGTTTGGGCACCTTGTCTATGGGAGGTGCCCCTGCCCACAGCAGGGGTTGGAACTGGACGGACTCTGAGGTCCCTACCAACCCACCCATTTTGTGATTCTATTAAGAAGCAAGCTGCTCAGTATAAGGCAAATCCAAAGCAACCTGTGCTGTAAACAGCCAAATAACAAATAAAAAAAATGTTGTCATTTGGTTGAAAAGGTTTTCAGAAAGAAAAAGGTAGCTATGATACAATGTTGTGTGATCTTCAACACACCTAAGTTCCAGAAAACAAATCCTAATTGCACCCAAAAATGTTTTGAACTTTTCTATTTGGCTTTAAGTACTGAAAACAACCCAGTATGAGTTGTCTGCGCTAAAATCCATTGTCCACCAATGAAGAAAACTCCATTTGATATCTTTCCCATCTGAAATTTTATTGACTTTTTTTTTTTTTTTTTTTTTTAAGGTGTAGTTTCCATTTCAAGAAGCACAAACCTTTTAAAATTTCTTAAATTATAAATGAAAGATTTTCTAAGAGCTTTCTGCTGTTGATCTGATTTTTAGGTGGGAGCTAATCAGGTTAATTCCCACACATTGCAAGCAGGCAGTATGTAATGACATCACGTTTGAGCCTTCTTTATGAATGACAGTAATCAGCAGATTCTCAGTCTGAAAAAGTTCAATATCTGTACTTACCTCCATCCACCAGCTTTTCTGTTGTACTAACTTGATATGCGCATTGCTCTCCCCTGTCTGCACTATGCTGGATCAGGTCCAGTTTCAGGATTAGAACATCCAACTCTGTTGTTATCGCTATGTGCCTAGCGCAAAATGCAACTTCGGCAGGAATGAAGTTATCAATGTGTAAAATTAAGGAGCGTTCAAAGTCTAATACTGTCAAATTCTGGTTTATGACCAGGTATTTCAAACAGAACATGACTAGCTTATTCTTGCAGCCCACAAGAAGATCTCCATTTACAGGACAACATGAAATACACAGCGGAGGATCTGAAAGTGCCATTTCCACTATCGACATCTGCTCTTTTAAGGTTTCGGTGTACGACTCCTCCATCTTGTGACCCACCATCCGGACACAAACACGAGAACTGCCTGCAGACATGCATCGCCAGTTCACATAAGCTCTTAGGAAAGTTGCTTTGCTTTTCTCTTCAATCGTCACCAAATAGTCTCCTTAAGGTAAAGCAGAAGGACTGTTAAGTCGTTAAAGAACACATGACAGCGTTTGAGCTGCTTACCTGTGAACCCAATAAAATACATTACAAAAAGTATCTTAAATTCTCAGCTCTCACATAGCGTTCCAGAGTACAGCCTTTACCGGGTTTTCTTTAATGAGAGATCTCGAGCGCAAATTAATTAGCTAGGTAAACGCACTTCACGTACTGTTAAAGGAAAACACACGGCTCCAGAGCTCCGACGCTACTTCGACGTGGGCCCACTGTAAGAGCAGCGCTCTTCTCAGAGGAGACGCCCCGGCCGGGCAGCAGCTCCGGGCTCCGCGCTCGCAGAGGCCACCCGCCCCCGCCCTGAGGAACTTCGGCCCCGCGCGCCCGGCACTGACCTGCACGGCTGTGCGCCATGCGCAGCACGGGGCCCAGGGTGGCGAAGGAGCCCAAGGGCTCGCAGCGGCCCTCGCGGCGTACGGCGAACACCTCCACCCCGCAGCTGGCCGCCGCGCTGGCCACGAACAGCACGTCGCGGCCGCAGCAGAACTGCGCCGGCTCCTGCTTGCAGGGCACTACTCTTTGCGACCCGAACGGGTGCAAGTTGTAAAGCCGCACCATGGCCGCCGAACACCGGCACCGCTCGGAGGTTTCCTGCGGCGGCTCTCCGGCTCGCCACCTTCCGCCTCCGCGCGCCCTTCCGCAGCGCGCGGCGCTCCTCGGGGGCGGGGCGCAGGACGCCGAGCGCAGCTCCGTGCCCCGGGAGGCCCCACCCGCCCCCTGGACACGCCTCCGCGCCGTCACGCGCCGCTTTGTACGGGTTGCGTTATCGGGTTGCAGCGTCGGTGCTTTCAGGCGTGCTCTTGCATCGCAGCGTGTTGTGCCGTAAGCGGCACCAGCTCCTTGCGCTGCGGATTTCACGAGCGGGAGGCAAACCCGGAACGGAACGCTGAAGGGAGGCAGGCGGCGCGAGGAGCGGCGCCGTGGGAGCGGGAAGTGCCGCTGTGCCGTGAGGACGGCGAGTTCTGTTTCTGAGCGGCTCTCCAGCTGCCTATCTGCCAAGCTGGCCCGCGTCGCTCCGACCCAGATATAGAAGCCGGCGTTTACCTTTGTTGAACTGCATGCCGTTGATGATTGTCCAATGCTCCCATAGATCCAGGACCCCCACCCCAGTGTTAACAGCACCTTCCTCCTGTCAATCAGCACGCTTCTAAGGATGGATTCAATTAATACAAAGATGAAGTAATGCTGTCAGTGATGCTGATTCTTCATCCATCCTGAGGCTTGAGCAATGTAACTAAGGAGCCTGTTCGAGGTAGAATTCGGTGTGTGATTTTCAAAAGCCACGATAGTGCTCAAATGGCAGGCTACTCACGAGCGAGCCCTTCCAGGCTTATTAGGTGCATGTAAGTGCTCAACTGTTAAACTTAAGATGGACCTAGACGGCACTGGTTACTGGTTTATCACTAGAATCCTCAACTCCTCCTGTACCTGTACGAGAGACGACAGCAGCAGAAGACTCAGTTTGTAGTTAATAACAGGACCAGTGTTTGGGCTGGCACTATCTGAATTCAAGGAATGAGTAGCTCTGTACTTTGTAATACTGTGGTTTCCTGCTCTGAAGATTGTTTTGAAGCTGCTTCTGATGTTGTGATGATGTGCATCCCTTTCAACAGCAAGTATAATTTAGAATTCAATTGCAGGCTTTCAGTAATACTTTCTCAAGTATTCAAAGTCATCAATCTCTTTTTTTCCTACTAGCGTACAAAGAAATTCCATGTTAAGAAAGTAAAATGTAAAAGCTTAGAAATTGTTACAGGCATCTGACAGAAGTTCATCCTTTGGTAAAGTAAAAATAGCACGTACATCACTATATACTTTTTTGGTATTTTTTAAATTACAAAAGCAGAATACTCAGCAAATAAATCAGATCTGGTGCATTAGCTTTAATTTAGATTTTAAAATGTCTGCTGCAGAATACTATTCTAGTTAATAAAGAGTTAACTGTTACATTAAAAGCACGTATATATTCTCCTCTTTATCCAGAGATATCCCTATTAACTTTAACCAGAAACAGTAACTGAAACAGTGTAGCTAGATTGGACTAAAACTGAAGGCTTTTTGGATGTGTACTGTTATTATCAGATAGTGTAAAATTACAGCATTACAAAGCAGGTTTTGCAGAGGTTGCCTCAAATGACATTCCACCTAGAAAAAAAAAAAAAAAGAACACACAATCTGTGAAGAGAAGCATCTGCTAATTAACTCCAGTCAGTTGCATCCAGTCCTTTTCACTGAAAACCATATGGCTTTTCTGAAAAACAAAACCAAACCCACCCAACCAGCCAGAAAAAAAAAGCCACACCACAAAATAACTGCCCGCAAATAGAAGTTGTATCTTCTGCTAACAGTAAGAACAGGTAAAAAAAAAAAGACAAATTTTTATTAATTATATCAAATATAAATCATATATCAAATATAAATATATATCAAATATTTTTATTAATTATATCAAAGCTTACAGTGTCCACAGAGTTGTGCATTAAAGGACACATAAGTATTTCATAGGTCAGTGTAGGAATTCAAAACATGACTATTTTAAAGCAGGTAATCTGACATTTTATTTTCTTTCTATCTAAGGTGGAACTGAGTGTAAGGGGGCACGCTGGTTGGAAAATTTTACCTTTTGTCTGCTGAGTCTCCCCTTTTTTTTTTTTTTTTTTTTTTTAAGTAGCAAGTTTGGTGCTTTTAGCAAATATTCTAGTTCAGATCAAAAGTGTAATGGCACTTACCCTTACTACAGTTAGATAAATTGAGTACAGTGTTACTGACACGTACACAATTTTGTAATTTAATCTTTAAGTTGTGCAAGTCTAGATGCTACCAAAAACTGTAATTTCAAACGGTTCTTACGCAGCAACTGTGTGTGTAAACAGTAACAAAGAAAAAAATGAACAGTACAACATTTAAAACTGCATCTGAAAACAAGCAAGCAAGCGAACAGGATTCTGCAATTCATTTGTTGCTGTTACAGAACACACTTTTTATTACTTCAGCATTTTCAGTATTCATCCTCTTCTTCAGCCTCTGCTTCTACAGAGTCTATCCCAACTTCTTCATAATCTTTTTCAAGGGCAGCCAGATCTTCTCGGGCTTCGGAAAATTCTCCTTCCTCCATTCCTTCCCCAACATACCAATGTACAAAGGCACGTTTGGCATACATCAAATCGAATTTATGGTCGAGGCGAGCCCATGCTTCAGCAATGGCAGTGGTATTACTCAGCATACATACAGCTCTCTGCACCTTTGCAAGGTCACCACCTGGCACCACAGTTGGAGGCTGGTAGTTAATGCCCACCTTCAAGAAAACAAGTGAGAACGTCTTTAATTATTGGGAAGCACTGAAGACTTATTTCTGTTAACAACAATAGTAGCCACAACTGTGAACAATTAAATAAAATTATTTTGCGTTTCATCAAAATATTTAACTAAATCCTAAATTCAGGATCTGGTCAAACTGGCCCAGCGTTAGCTACATTGGCCTAGAGATTATTTTTCCAACAGATCATAAGAGCTTACTGGACTCTACAAAGAACATAAGAATCTAGGTCTTTCCAAGTCCTGAATGCATGGACAGTAGCTGGAAGGATGGACCTCTTGTCCGGAAGGTGACACTGCCAGTCAACTGAGAACAAACAGAAGTAGCTGAACAACCTGATATTGATCTAGTAAAAAGTCTACTTACAGGAGCCTATGTTTAAATGAATCACAACAAAAAAAATAGGTTTGCTCTAGTGATAGCAGTCAGGCTCCACATGTCCAGAAACTGATAGCGTCTACCACTTCAAGGTATCTCAAAAACATTGTTGGGAAATTACTGCACTGAATTCAGTAACTTAATGTAGTGTTTCTACATTTGCTTGGGGCTTGCCTATATTCCTTCTGTACAAAGCTCCCTAGATTTTTGAAGACTTGCAGTAAAACCTGGCATTGCTTTTCAGTACTACCTGCTTGTAAATTATTTTCAGACACTCAGTATTGCCTGTTCCTACAAAAACCGTGACTGCTATTCTGTAACTTGTTTTATAATTTTCATCTGAGTTAAAATATCATGGAATTATATTTAAGAATATACTCTGAAACGTAAGCAGTTCAGTAACAGGAACGTTACAGTACAGTACAATGACCGCTACCTCCAAATATCATGTAATTCCTACTATTTCCAAAATCAAGCACTTCAGAAGTTATCAAAGTACCTTGAATCCAGTTGGGCACCAATCCACAAACTGAATGGTACGTTTAGTCTTGATAGTAGCAATAGCTGCGTTAACATCTTTAGGGACAACATCACCTCTGTATAACATACAGCAGGCCATGTATTTACCATGACGTGGGTCACATTTTACCATCTGGTTGGCTGGTTCAAAGCAAGCATTGGTAATTTCAGCCACGGATAACTGCTCATGGTAGGCTTTTTCAGCAGAGATGACAGGGGCATATGTTACCAAGGGGAAATGGATTCGTGGGTACGGAACAAGGTTAGTCTGAAATTCTGTCAGATCTACATTAAGGGCTCCATCAAAACGTAGTGAAGCTGTGATGGATGAAACAATTTGCCCAATTAGTCGATTTAAATTGGTATAAGTGGGACGTTCTATGTCCAGGTTGCGACGACATATATCATAAGTGGCTTCATTATCTACCATGAATGCGCAGTCTGAATGCTCCAGTGTTGTATGTGTAGTTAAAATTGAATTGTAAGGTTCCACTACAGCAGTAGAAACCTGTGGTGCTGGATAAATTGCAAATTCTAGTTTAGATTTTTTGCCATAGTCAACAGAGAGCCTTTCCATGAGCAGAGATGCAAACCCTGAACCAGTGCCTCCTCCAAAACTGTGAAAGATAAGGAAACCTTGCAGCCCAGTGCACAGATCAGCCTATAATAGGGTGGAAAAAAGCAAGAGAGAAAAAACATATATTTTTTATTACCTTTTCCAAAATCATCAATATTAAAATAAACAGTCAAAAGTAATTATTTCCTAATCATTTGTTTTAAAAGGTAACTTTTTTCTTGTATATCTTTTACTTAAAACCACCACAGCACACCTTGTTCTGAATATGAGTATTTTCTCATTTGAATGTAGCATTTTCCTTTATGCATTTTTTATCCTACTAAAAGCAAGAGCAGTTGTGCACCACTGTGAAAGGTTATTAGAAATTACAGCAGGCTTGCAGCTTTTAAACTACTATTGTACTCTATATGGCAGCAAGTATCAATTTGGTTTGGGAAAAAAAGTATTTTTACAACTTCAGATAGGCAATCACTACTTCACTTTGATTCACATCATGCTATGTGAGTTTCTTACATTACACCAGGTTATGAAAAGCTAGAAAGACATGTGAAATTACTGAACTTCCAACCAAAATCTGAGTTTCAGGGTACTGGAAATATTTTGAATGACACATAATGGTGCGATTCAGGTTAAAAATAACAAACAAGTGCTTACAGTCTAAAGATTTTATAATGCACTTCTGAGGTATCCTTAAAATATCTTCAAATAATGATGTTCCACATCACAAGAACTTTCAAGTTTTACTGACTGAATTTCTATTTAACTCAAGAGGGGGGAGGCATGGGACCAAGTTCTTGGTTTTTTGTTTTTAATAATCTATGCATAAAATTCTTAAAAACAAACAACTCCCTCCCCCCCCCCCCCAAAAAAAAAACAACACAAGTGTCATAACAAATTCTAACTATAGGTAGCTCTAGAGCTGTATTTTAAATAAAATTTGTATTTTAAATATTGATCTGCAGCATGAATTCTTACCAGTTTGCGCAGGCGGTCTAACACTAGATCAACAATCTCTTTTCCAATGGTGTAATGGCCTCTGGCATAATTATTAGCTGCATCTTCTTTCCCAGTAATGAGCTGCTCAGGGTGGAACAACTGCCTATATGTGCCTGTACGTACTTCATCTACAAATGAAAAAATACATATTCCAACATAAAATTTATCTGCTGAGTTCTGCATGTGGTGCCTAGTGATGACATACTAAGTAAAAGGAAATGTCAAAAACCTACAGACAGCTTCCATGAACAAACGCAGCAAGAAGTTGGTACAACTTCAGTGTCTTTCTTTAGGGGAAAACATCGGATGCTCACAAAGCAGTATTTGCATCCTGGAACATGGAGGCAACTCAAGAGAACTACACTGCAGGCACAGGCATTCTGGATAGCAATTAAATGAAGCTGTGGATGTAGTGCAGTGGCTTGGAAAGATATCCAAAATCTGCAAAGAAGTTTAATGTTTTCCAAACATTACCAAACATAGACCATCATTTCATCTCTTTCAAATAACACTAACCAAAAATGTCAAAACATCATCCAGCTATACACCTTTTAGAATCCCTAGTGTTTTGAAAATGCAAAAAAGTCTGAAAGGAAAGGAGTAGTTTTACATTGAAGATATGCATCTTGCGTACGTACCGACTACCGTTGGCTCCAGGTCCACAAACACTGCTCTGGGAACATGTTTACCAGCTCCCGTCTCACTGAAGAAAGTGTTAAATGAATCATCTCCACCTCCAATAGTTTTATCACTGGGCATGTGACCATCAGGCTGGATCCCATGTTCAAGACAATACAATTCCCAGCATGCATTGCCAATCTGAACACCAGCCTGACCAACATGGATAGATATGCATTCACGCTGCAAATAAAAAAAAGGACAATGATAACGTGAGATCTGGGGCTATCCATCACTTAGATTTCACTCTCAAAATAACTTTCTATCTGTGGGTTATACTGTAGTGATCTTTCCCTGCTGCATTATTACCTCGGCTGCTTGAGTGACAATTAAAATGATCCAACAGTCTGCTGCTAGCATGAATCTACTCACTGCTGCTGATCTACGCTGTCAGGAAAGGAAGGCAAGAGACAGGCATGGCTGAACCAGGACCTGCTGGTCAAATGGAAGAACAAGAAGAAAATGTACAGGCAGTGCAAACAGGTACCATGGGAAGACTATAAAGAAGCTGCAAGTCTGTGCAGGGAGGGGGTCAGGAAAGCCAAGGCCCAGCTTGGCCTAACTTTGGCAAGGGATACCAAGAAGAACAAGAAAGGCTTCTACAGGTACCTCGACCAGAAAAGGAAAGTCCAGGAATGCATACCATGCCTAGTAAGTGACACAGGCGATCTGGTAACAACAGACAAGGAGAAGGCTGAGGTACTTAACAACTTCTTTGCTTCAATCTTCTCTGATAACTGCTGCCACACAGCCCTCAAATGTTTGGTTTAGCAGCAGGGAACTGGGGAAGCAACGTCCCTCCCACTGTAAGCAAAGATCACGTTTTTGACCACCTGAGGAACCTGAACATCTGCCAGTTTATGAGTCCCGATGAAATGCATCCCAGAGTCCTTAGGGAATTAGCTGATGTAGTCACCAAGCCACTCTCCATGACATCTGCAAAGTCCTGGCAATCAGTCTCTGGTGACTGGAAAAAGTCAACAGCACACCCACTTCTAAGAAGGATAATATGATGACCCTCAAAACTACCAACCCATCAGTCTCACCTCTGTGAGCTAAGGCACATGGAAGGCAGGGAGAACCAGCATGGCTTCACCAAGGCCAAATCCTGCTTGACCAACCTAGCAGCCTTTTATGGCAGTGTCACTGCATCAATGGACAACAGAAGAGCCACACGTATTTCCAATTTGGAGAGAAGGATGTTGTGGGGTATTGTGTCAGAGTCCTTCAATCACAGTCCTGAAATATATGGAAATATATGAAAATATATATGAAATATATGGATTTGATGAGTGGACTGTTCAATGGATGAAGAACTGGCTGCAGAATCGAGTCGAGAGAGCAGTGGCCAATGGCTCAGTGTCCGGATGAAGATCGGTGACAAGCAGCGTCCCCCAGGGATCAGTGCTGGGACTGGTACTCTTTGATACCTTCATCAGCAACATCAAAAGTGGGGTCAAGTGCACCCTCAGCAAGTTTGCTAATGACACCAAGCTGTGGGCTGCAGTTGACACACCAGAGGAACAGGATGCCATCCAGAGGGACCTAAGCAGGCTTGAGCAGCGGGTACAGGCGAACTTCACAAAGTAAAACAAATTTAGGTTGGATAGAAGGAAACAGTTTTTTACAGCAAGGGTGGCAAAGCACTGGAACAGGCTGCCTAGAGTTGTGGTTGATGCCTCATTCCTGGAGACTTACAAGGCAATGTGGGATCAAGCCCTGGGCAATCTAATCTAGCTGTGCTTTTCCCTAATCATTGCAGGGGAGTTTGACCAGCTGACCAACTGTAAAGATTCTAGGATTTAATGTTGAGAATGTTGGAGGATCTTAGATACCACGTGGTCACACAGGATGAATGCAGTATCATCATTCCTTACCACAGAGCACATATATCCTATGTATAATATTCCATTTAGTCTCTTTTTCACCTTTCTTTGGTTTTAGAAGCCTTCTTTATATAATAACCCCCTATTTCCTTGATCTGTTGACAATAATGTACTGAGTAATGTTGCAAGAATCTTTTCTGCACAAGACCTCTAAGTATGTTTTCCTTTACAATAAGCACATAACTAGTGCCAGGCAATCCATTCATATTTGGGTTCCTCTACTAAATCATCTGGGTGAGGAAGCATGGCACTTATGTTTAATCACTCAAAACCCCAATTTTGTTTTACATCTGAGACTCAAACTCTTATTCTAGCTTATTATTATATACTATACATATATTATATACTATTACTGTGTATTTAGCTGATCTAGGAAAACACAGAGGTAGAGAGCGTCTTTAAAGCTTCATCAAAATTCTCATCTTCAACTACATGTTTGAATTCTCACCCTCGTGGTTCTGTCACTAGCCTTTTGCCAGTGAGGCTCACTCTGCATTTATCTGCACTTCTATTGGGTTGGCAATGAGCTTCCAACGCTTTCACACCACCCCAGGCTCTCATTCCCCAGCGCGCAGCCCCGACCAGTCTGGAGCGGGAGCAGAGACGCAGACACCGCCGCACAGCCGCGCCCCTTCACGGCACGGTGGCACGCCATTGGCCGCCGGACACAGGCCTCTCCTCTGATTGGCTGCGTGCAGCCCCCAATCGTTTTAGGCAACACAAGAAATGCCGCCGCCGATGCGGTAGGCGTTCTTGTCCCTCAACCGTCGTCCTTCGCACTGCAAAGCCGCTTTCGCTGCTTTTCCACCTGTTTTGTCTCATTTACCACCAGAGAACTTCTACACATCACCTCCCTCGAACTCTCAGTTCTCATGTTAATTTCTCCACTCCCACACACGGCCTTACGCCACCGCAGGGCCGCAAGCGGCAGCGCTCCGCCGCAGCACAGGTAACTCTCGACTCCCCAAACCCGCCGCGGCAAAAGCCATCCCAGGTTCCCTTCCTCTCCCCAACCCGAGTTCCCACTCCCACCATGGCGCCTCGTTAGGCTCAGGAGCTTCGACCGCACGGCACTGCACCGGAATACGTCCGCAGCCGAAGAGACGCAACTGCCGTCAGGTAACGGTCCGGAGAGCCCTTGCGCGCTGCTTTCCCATTGGCTGTCACCCGGGCCAGAGGCGAACGGCGGCCACCGATTCGCCAGTGCGCTCTTCTCCTCACGTGGGGTGGTAACTGCCGCATGCTCGGTTGGTGGCGTGACTGAAGCGTTGGGGAGTTCCCGCGCAATTTGGGTCTGTGGAGAAAGGGTGTGGCGGGGCCGTGCGCTGCGCGGGTGCTGATCACAGAATCACAGAATCACCCGGGTTGGAAGGGACCTCAAGGATCATGTAGTTCCAACCCCCCTGCCTAGCAGGGCCACCAAACATACACATTTAGATCAGGTTGCCCAGGACCCCATCCAACCTGGCCTTGAACACGTCCAAGGACGGGGCATCCACAACCTCCCCGGGCAGCCCATTCCAGGGCCTAACCACTCTCCTTGTAAAGAACTTCCCCCTAACGTCCAACCTAAATCTTCCCTCCTTCAACTTGGATCCATTTCCCCTAGTCCTGTTATTGTCAGCCCTTTTGAAGAGTTTACTCCCCTCCCGGGTGTAGGTTCCCTTCAGGTATTGATAGGCTGCAATGAGGTCGCCCCACAGCCTTCTCTTCTCCAGGCTGAACAAGCCCAACTCCCTCAGCCTGTCCTCATAGGGGAGGTGCTCCAGCCCCCTGATCATCTTAGTCGCCCTCCTCTGGACCCTTTCCAAAATCTCCATGTCTTTCTTGTACTGAGGGCTCCACACCTGGACACAGGACTCCAGATGGGGCCTCACAAGAGCCGAGTAGAGAGGGACAATCACCTCCCTGTCCCTGCTGACCACCCCTCTCCTGATGGAGCCCAAGATCCCATTTGCCATTCGAGCTGCCAGAGCGCACTGCTGGCTCATGTTAAGTCTCTCATCCATCAGGACCCCCAGGTCCTTCTCTGCCGAGCTGCTCTCAAGGACCACTCCTCCCAGCCTGTACAGGTGCCTGGGGTTCTTCCGGTCCAAATGCAAAACCTTGCACTTTGCCGTGTTGAACCTCATTAGGTTCACCCGAGCCCAGCTTTCCAGCCTGTTGAGGTCCCTCTGATGTCCTGTTTCCGCGTAGAACACGAGCGGTGGTTCTAGTCCAAAGTAACTTTTCTAAAGGGGTTACAGAACTCAATATTTCGTTTCCTTTTTTTAATTCTCTATGAGATTTCAGTTGTTCCAATGCAACTTCTGTGTAGTTTTTTTTTCCACGAGACTTTTCATAATTTGCAATCAATTGCATTTAAAGCTACATCTGCAGCAGTAGACTGAGGCTAATGCCTGGCTCCTGCCATTGTTTCCGGAAGGAAAAGCAGTTTGTACCTGCATATGGAAGCTGTTATTTTCTGTCCGGATGGTCTTTTCTGAGCTGTACTCAAGAGCCCAGCAGTAGGGTCTTTACAGTTTTAAATTTCTGTTGTTCTTTTACAAGGCAATCTGTAGTGTTATGGAAGATTTAGCTAAGGGAGATCTTGGCAATATTTGCCTCGTTTGCACGTGATTTAAATTTAAATGCATGCAATTACATGCAATTACTGCACGGGCTGTGAGTTTGGCTGGATTACTGACAGCTCTTTAGAACCAAACAGTTCAGCTTGAAGGGAACCACAATGACCACAGAGCTCTGCTGCCCAAAACCCACCCAAACAAATGAACAAAAATACACACAAAAAAACCCACCCACAAACAGAATTGTATTGTCTGCTAACAACAAGAACTGGTAAAAAGTAAGACATAGAAATTTCTGTTATTTCATTGAAGCTAGTGGAGTGATGTTAATTAATGTTAAGTGTTGGCCTACCCCAATCTGATGCATTTCTAATTGCCACCATTATAATCTCATTAAAAGCAATTAGCTTGTTAAGCTGTTCACTTTTAAATTTCTCTTGAGGTGTTGCTTTCTTTTTCTTTAGGTGGGGATGAATGACTATTTTAGAGGCGAATTATTGAAGACTTTCGCTATCTTGTCTTTACGTTCCTGCCTAACATTACTACAAAAATTATATGGCTGACTTTATAATATAAATTATAATATAACTGATAGATTTGAATGTGTTCAGCTCTTCCTGTTACTCTCTTTATGCATGTCAAACTCTTTTACATAATTTTAGTTACAGAATTTGTGGTGCTTCTTAACCTTTCCAGCCTGATTAGGTCATGTGAGCTCTGGATGCTTTTCCACCTTTACCTTCTTCATGGACATAAATCTTTATTAATTATCATAGACATATGACAATGACTGAGGTTGAAAAAAACAAACAAAAAAGCCTCTGAGGTAGGACCATCATTTGGTAATGATGGAAGAACGTTAAGCACCAACAAATGGAGAAATGAGAGCAAACATCATTGTCTACTACTTTCATTTTAGGAAACGACTTTAAGGGAAAGGAAGTTCTGAAAGTACTGGCTGTAGTATAGAGCCTCTAAGAGCTCTATGGTCTATACCTGGTCTCTGACCAGGTATTCAGCCTCTTGTGTGTGTTCATCAAGAGAAAATTACAATAAAATTCCCATGAAAAATTAGAAAAATAAGGGCTGACTCATTGCTTGCCTCAGATGATTAATCAGTGGTTCAGGCCATGATTCAGCAGTCCCTGTACAGTAGCTCTGGATACTCTCATAAAACAGTCACTGAAAGGGTAAGTGCAAAGATTATGCTTTTTGTTCCATGAATAGAAAGTAATGGATATATATTTTTTTTTGTACACGAGCATATTCTGAAAACATCCAGCTCCTCATGAAAACAAACACTTTTGCTAGACATAAAGCTTATTATATTAAAAAAAAAAACAAAAACTTAATGAGGACCCTGCTGCTGTGGTGGTTTTTTTTTGTTGTTCTCCTCCCCCCGCCCCCCCTCCACTGGTTGTAGTTGTTAAGAGCTTGATTCTTGATATGGTCTTGGCCTTCATAAAATGATTTTTTTTTTTTTTAATTTAGTTAGGGAATAATGTGGAACCTACAACTATTAATTTTAAACTTCTCAGGAGCTATACTTCATGTGTGTGTATATATATATATATGTACCTTATGTCAGCAAACAGGGGCATTTTGGCAACTAGAGAAATATACACTAAATTCCATTACCTCCTTAGAAATCCATAATGATTCCTTGCATTTCTTCTTATATTTTAAGAAATAGTGAGTTAACTGAAGGAATCCAAAATATGTGGCTTAACAAGCTGATGCACTTTTATGGAGCTAGTTTCTTAGCCTCGAGGAAAACGTGCTGTGATGCTTTGAGTTTGGTAGACAAAGAATTAACAAGACATGGGCAGTGGAATAATGTGCCCTGGTAGCTGGTTACAGTCCTGGAAGTCTGACAAAAAAGCAGGAAAGCAGAGGTACAACCAAATGAATTGTCAGGTTTTTGCATAGTTTATGTAAAATAAACTTTCAGGTTTAGATGTAAGCTGGAGAAACAATTCCTGACTATGAATGAGAGATTTAACTTTGTTTCCTTTTTCAAGCTAAAATTCCATTGGCAAGGGACCCATTTCAACAGCTAGCCAAGCTACATCACTGCTTGTTTTAAAAAATAATGTATATTTTGCAGAGTGGCTGAGTTAAAAAATGATTATGAAACTAACCACCAGTATTGTTTTCTCTTAACTAGATGATGGTTCCGTGTTCCAAAGCCAAATAAAAAACTTAACTGAGTTAGTGGCAAGTTGTACAGTGACTTGAGTTTCTGAGTTTCTTGGTGGTGCTTTTTTTTAATTATTATTTTTTTGCTTTTCACAAGGTATAAGCAGGCTGTGGCTATTGTTCTTTCTTGGAGTGTAGCATGGTCTGCAAGTGAGGTTTTGCAATCATGAACTTTAGCATCTTTAATTCCAAAGACAAAGCTATTAGCCATCTTTGTCCCCTGCATTAAAAGCTTCTGAATTATCGTTTTGAGTATAGCAGTGATTCAGTTATTACACTGACTACAAACTTCACAAAAAAGTCTTTGTATCAAATTATACTGATGGGGTGATTTAAAGAGGCCTGTACAGTTCTGCTAATGCTGCCTGTTAATTATGGAGAAAATAATGGCAGAAAATGACATTGTTAATTTATTGAACATTATAATGTGAGTCAAGGGTTAGTGTAAATTTTTTTTTCCCCAGTTTTAATTATTTACTAACTATACTTGTTAATCTGAAACACATAGGTTTTATCTTATTCAGTATCTTATCTTCTTGAATGTAATAAAGCTTACATGCTAAACCAAATTTTCAGGTTGGTGTAGTCTCATGCTTTTTACACTTACAGTTGTCTGCAACTGAAAGTCAAAGAACCTGCTGATTCTCTAGTAAGTGTACAGAGCAAAACTAAGACTGTTCAGCTGACCTCAAGAGTACTTTTAAGTTATCCAGAGAATATTTGTGAGCATGCCAAACTTCAGTATTTGTACTTGCTGGGTAAAGTATATTTTGTAACTGTAGATTGTAATTACTAACTCTTCCTGCTTCCAAACAACTTCAAATTAAAAAAAAAAAAATAAAAGGGTTAGTTGTAACATTATGACTGAGAGTTCAAATGCTATTAACTTTTAAATAGCTGTAAGTTACTTTGACCTGGACCTCCTTTTTACCATTTTTTGCTGAACAATGACCAGGACCTCAATTAACTCTCACATGCAGATCATATCTTCTCCTTACCAGCAAACAGTAGCAGGTTGTTAATTGTTTATCTCCAGGATTAAAGCTAAACAACCCTTACTAGCTTCCTGCCAAAATCCTCCTTTATAAAGATATAAGAAAATACATGTCTCTGGACTAATACAGATTATAGGTACCAAACTGAATGCTAAGTAATTCGGTTCTGTTTACACTTCTAGCTAAAGGATGGATCTGAACTAATGGCAAACAGCAGCCACCCTCTCTTCAGAAGGCTGTTACTGTGAGTTTTGTCTTGTACTTTTACTACTTTTCTCTGTCTCAAAATACAACACGTGGCATGATGGTGGCAATGCACACAAGGAAGAGAGAGTTTTCCTAACCCATGTAGGTACAGCTACTTCATCTTTACTTGCCAAGATAGTATCACTACTGTTTGTTTTAAAAACAGTATCACATTACAGATTGTTCTTCAGTAACCAGAATACAGATTCTCTTAGCTCCATTCTGCAGGTACTTCTTCCAGCAGCAACCTGGCACTTGATTACATACTCTGTTCAAAATTACAGAACTAGAAGCTGTACATTTGTTAATGATAGCTAGAATGGAATGAACAAAGTTTGGTTATTTTAGATTGCTCCAAAGATCTCTTTTTTATTTTCTCAAGAGTTTACAAAAAAACCAGAAAAGCATGACAAGTTTTTATTTTTGCATGAAGATTTCAAGTAACAGAAAAACTCAGTTTACTAAGCCTGAAGAATACAGAACTGAACAAATGCATTCTGCCATGCTGTAGGCACTATGTGTAAAAACCTGGTCAAAACATCAGTGCAATTGTGACTAGAAGATCAAAGCAGTGCTATTACTGTTATCTCTCACTAATGGTAAAGCAGAATGGCAATCATTTTGTGTATGAGCAATCTCACAAATCACATTTTAGACCTAAAATAGCAAGCAAAGGAGTCATTGCTAATCACCTTAATGAGCTAAGGTGCAAACCCAGTTTCAATTAATACATTGAGCCAGCTGATCACAACATAAGGAAAATGTAGTTGAAACCCCCTTTTTTTTTTTAGTTACTAGGCAGTTACAATTGGCCCAAGGAATTCTGCTTCCTAGCTCTTGCTTAATCTGTACTAAAGCACTGTCTTTATCTGTAGCACTGCAGAGGCCTTCAGCCAAGAATTTTTTCCATCAAGCTACTCGCAAGCATAATTGTCCATCATCTACAACCTTTCCTAGCTGTTAGTTCTGGAACAAGTCCTTGTAGTGCCAGTGTTTGAAAATGGCACTTCTACTGAAGGTAGGAGTCCAGTTTCTTCTTGATGTTATCAAAAGAATCCACTCCCATGTAGTCAGCTTGGCCTTGTTCCCACCGAGCCTTGCGTTCTTCTGAAGATATGGTTGGTAATACTGGTGGTGGTGGTGCCGATACCGACATATGGGACACTGCCTCTGTAACCTCTGCCTAAAATAAAAGGCAGAGTAAAAAATACAGACAGATTTTGCATACTTTAAGCAAGCAACAGGCCACATAAGAGGGCAACCAAGTAGATGTTCTCATGCATAGCACCAAGCATCACCAACAAGCAGGGACTGTGCAGCTTTCCTAGCAAAATAAAGCAGAGTAACAAATCATTCAAGGAAAGAGGTGGGGGAGGGAGGGTCAGGGGTTTAGTTCTTCATACCTCTCTACAAAAGCCACAAGAGAAAGCCAGAGTATAGATCAAGCCTGATAGCTGCAAACAGTTCATTAGAAAAAGTTTAAGAAATAGAGCACATCTCCAAAGTTCTGTAACTTCAGGCTGAGAAGGATTAAAAACTTGAATCAGTCACTGTACTAATCTGACACTAAAGTTTGCAGACATACTACTGAATTCTGTTTAAGAACTAGAATAAGCAGCATTATTTTGGTTTTGCAAGTATCAAGACTTATTACTGCAAATCTATTTAAGTAACCTATTCTCTAATTATTGCAGGCCTACCTAGGTAGGCTGTACCATGCAAGACTGCAAGTGTATACTGCATGCTCAACTGGGGGTTCTCATGTTTGAATAGCTGCAGCACATTAAGGATGGGTTTACTGAAGTTACTACACTGTCATTTCTGGTGCATCATTCTGCACTTAATTTTAAGCATAGCAATCAACTATGCTCAAGACCACTTAATATTCTTCTAATCTGTATTATTCTTTATTCCAGAAATGAAAGAAGAAAAAAAAACAAGAATCTCTGTATCTCACTAACTAATCCACACCCATGCTTTCAGTTGCACAGGAGGGGAAACAAGTGAGATCACACAAAGTCTATTCTGTTTGCATAGGTAGTTTCCACAAGAATATTAAGATACATACCATGTTTGCACTTGTGGTATTTTCTTCATCAACTTCTTTCTGTTCTAGTAAGGGTAAAATATTAACTGTATAGGTATCCCACCACATGTTGAGGAATTCTGGGTGAACAATTTTAGGGTCATTGATATTGCCTTCTACACTTTTTGTTCTGGAGTCATACGTATAGTTCCATGGCTTTGTGCTTCCCAGAAAATGCACCACTTTAGTACTTGAACCAAATCTGTTGGAAAGAGAAAGTCAGAACCCATAATTTGGAAGTATCTAGAAAACAAGTGCTTTGACTATCAGACAAGAAAAATTAACCTGTGTTTTTGTAAGTATCCAGAAAATAGAAACAGGAATATATTTAGGAGACTAAACACTAAAGGTAGGATTGTCAATGCCTACTGGGGCTGAAAGCATCACTACTTAAAATGCAAACAATTCTACATTACACAGGTCAGAATACAGCTTAAACCTAATGAACTATTGAAGTACTTACAGCCAACTCTTTAGGTAGTGATGATCACAGCTCAGGAGACAGCAGTCTCAAGCAGCCACTGCAATCAGAACTAGTTTTAAAAGTGAAAGAAAGTCTACTGCAAAGTCAGTGATCCAGCTAGCTAAGCATTACAAGCATTATATAGTCAGTGTATTAGAGAAACCCTAAATCTTTCCATAGAAGGGAACACCAGAAGGGCCTTCTACAAGAAGGCTGCCTCTGCAAAATAAAGCCTTTTATAATCAAGGCATTTCAGAACTTCTGATCTCACTGCAAAGTCTTGCTAGAAAGCCAACCATTACTTATTTTAATAACAAAAAATAGGATTTAGTAAGTTTCTTGAGCTATCTTAACTCCCATTTCAATATAGGCATCAAGCTTTGTTCCAACTGTTACCACTATGTTCTTTTTGCATTATGAATATTAATATTAATGAGAATATTAATATTAATTAATAATAATATTAATGAGATCCATCTCCTGCAGTAAAGAACTTAAAAGATACAGCATTTATTCCATTATTCTACAAAGTTTGCTCTGAAAGTAATGCCTCCTATTTATTTCCATGGAAACTACATCAGCTATGAAGAACACAATAACAGTATTGCACAGAATTATCAGCTACAAAACACTTTTTCAACACTGTCACCACCACTCACTATGCATTTTTGCCAGCAATAAGAGCCTGCATGCCACGCTTGCAAAAATCTGCATGGCTGTCCAGAACTCAGCTAGTCTTTCACAAATCTGTTGCCACTGCTGAAATGCACCACCCACTGCCTCAATGTGCTGATATCCACTGTTTGGTTTCCATAAATATTCAGTGAGCATAATGGATGTCAATGGGTACCATTATTTCCCCATATGGAGCAATTCAATTCCATACCTTTGCTTCATCCGCACTTCCATATCAGACACCATTCTGTCAGACTGCCCCTCTGCTACCATATGTCACATGGCAACAAAAATCTAATGGAACACTGGTTCAGCCACTACTGCCGTACCACCAACATCTACCTCTGGTGTCATGGGCCAAAATAAAATTGCAGGCATTACTTTCAGGGGAGCCCTCATATAATTCCAGAAATAGAGTTTACCTTGAGTCAGTTTTGGGAATTCTCTAGTAACAGCAACTGTTTGTGTCAAGTTAGGATTTCCTTTAAGAAGGATAATACCAAACAGCTTTGTCTAATAACTTTTTAATTAAGCATATTCTGGTCATCTTGACTAGGATTTGGATATTTGAGTTCTTCTACATAGAGGCTGCACAGGTACATTTCAAATACTTGAAAATATACAAAACAAAGCAATATGCATTGCTACTGTGAAATACTTGACTATTCCCAATGTTTCAAACACAGCTGATTCTGAATGAAAACCCATGCACGTGTGAAACTGTCTAGAATTGCAATAATTGCAAGCAAACAACCTGCCTGGAGGAGGTCATTTCCCAAGCTCTAACCTTAAAACTCACATGTCAAGATTCAGCTTAGCAGGGCTACCTCAGTTATTAGTTGTGACACCACTATCTAGTTTTCTTCATCTTAGGCTACTGTCACTCTGAAGAAACTTGTCATTGTTTAAAATCAAGGCTACTTGAAGTTTTGTGTTACACTGTTTCTGCAAATGAAGTGTATTCTTAGTATTCCTTCCACTGAAGACATGTACAAGAAATGACAGATGCCAGACTTCCAGGATATCTTCAGTATCTGCTTTCTAGATCCGGTACTTTCTTTGATATTTAAGCTGAACTGTTAGAAAGCTTTGCGTCTACACTTGTCAGAGCAACTAATCTTTCTTTCCTCATCTCTCATAAAAGACAATGTTTTGAAGTTAGACACCATTTGTCCTAAGTTGGCAATTTCCACTGGTGAAGGGATTACCGATACCTGCTGTGAAATTTAGTCTTGCTGTACAATGCTACAAATGCTACTCTGCTATTGATATCAGTACATTAAAATTTCAGTCTATGTCAACTGATGATTACTGAGTAACTGCTGATCTAACCAAGAGAAGTTGTTCCACGTGCTAAAAAGAATGTTCTACTTAAAAGGGCTGTCCTTCCAGCGTAATAGTTTCTGAAGGTCTCCTGAGTTCAGCTAGGCAACTGATTGAATCAGTTATACAGAATCTTTGTCAGGAGCACCCAGTTCAATAAGTCCATTCTGGTGACAAGATCATTTGTAAATTTAAGGTTATGTGACTACGAAGCAAGCAGCCATGAAAAGAACACATTTTTACAATAGATGTTAGCTTATCAAATGTTACTGAACTACTTAGTCATTCTCAGGCTTGCATGTATTTCTTTAAATAAGTACTCCACTTTTAGCATGACAGTATTTCAGATGCTGTTCTGATCACAAGACATAGTTTGATCTTGAGCCAGCACAGTCCTGCTTATGCTAGCTGCTGCTTTAGACACTAATAGCTTCATGCCATTCAAAGATCAGATTGTTTTCACGCAATTGGTACTTCCCCCCTCCCCCAGCATTCACAGCTCTTAATGAATATGGGTTTGGGTGTAACATTACAGCTTGCTTTTCCTGCTGTCCCCTTTCCTTCTGTCTGTTTTAGCAGAGTGACCTTGCCACCACCGGAGTATTTACTCGCAAGCCTAATTTACTACTGTTAAGGAAGAGTCAGCTTCTTCCTTATGCTGGAAGTATACAATAATATATTGTCTTTGTTCCCTTTTACTATTGGGGAACTCAGATCTAGAAAGAATCTTGGGTGAGAATTCTAGCTCTATGCAAGTCTTTTTTCACTACGTTTAAGTGAACGTTTGATAAGAGTATTTAACAACTGGTAGTTAATCTAAGTAATTTGAGTGATTAAGGCAAATTATCTAGACAGGAACAATATCAACAATTACATGTTGATGTTCAGCTTAAGATGACTCAAGAGCTATTGTCTTTGGCTAGAGCTCCAACAAGCAGTATCCAGTATTGGAGCTCTGATTCTCCCTTCTGCAGGTGAGCTGTTAAACGTGCTTACTCTGAATCCATGTTAACATTACACTGGGAGTCAGTGATTTAAGTTACCAGTACAGTTTACAATGCTCATCTTTCATCAAATGATGATTCATTTAATTACTAGAAATTCAGCTTATTTTTTTTAAAGGGTAGAACCATACACAGTATATTAAATCACAACAGTGGACTCCATTTAGAAAAACCTTTCAAGTTCACATCGTTCATTACGTTACAAGACATTAGTTTATATATGCTCTAAAAATCTTCTTAGAATTTTGAACTTACGCTTTAAATGCTGGAAGGTAAGAGTATACAGAAGTGCTGCTCAAATTATAAATAAATGGTAGATGTTTGTTCATATCTGTTGTTGCCCAGCTGCTGAAGAAGGTGTTTAATAACCCCTGGTCTGCACCTGAAAGAGAATGCATTAGTAGGCGACAAGCATTATTCAAATGTTTTAGAATCTTCTCAATCTACTCCACCAATCCTTCCTAATTAAGGAGCTGATAATGTAGTTTGTCAGGTACAGTAGGCATTTGGCAGCGAGCACTACAGTTTGTTTGTAAACAATCCTGTAAGCCTTGCAGTCTTTGAAAATTTGAAAAAAATGCAAACAATGAAAAAGGTAGTGCGTGAGGTTACTTTTCTTACCTAAAAGACCATGAGTTGCTCACAAACCCTGCCATTCAGTCTTTTGCAGTGCAGCTTCAAGCAATGTAAGGCAGCAGAAAAAAGGATTTGACAACTGGGTCCTGTAGATCTTCAGGAAAGCTGTAGTTCAGATGTTCAAGTGACCACCATTAGTTTTATTACTTATGCTTACAGATACATGACCAAGGCCTTGGGGCTGGACTCAAGGTATCAGTGGTCTTTTAGACCTGCAACCTCAGGCGTACCTAGCTACATTGTAATCTGGCAAGGAAAGCACATTCTGTCTCAGTGACAGCACTAATAAAACTTAAATCCATGCAATAGAAGTTCCTAGCTCTGCCATATAAAGCCACCAATTAACCCTTACGTGAGGACAGCCGTGTACATCATGACCAAAGGTACAGTGTTGGAATGGCTCACCTATCAGTTTGCAAGCAGAAGTTGTAATGAAGTCAGTGAGTTTGAAGTTGTTTGGTATGCCAGTAGTAGGGTAGTTAAAAATATAGCTCCTGCCCCAAAGTAGGTCATTTGACAAGGAGCTACTGAGAAGTAAAAACTACATATTTATTGCAGGGAATATACTTAGATTAAGTATATTCAACAATTTCAGCTATACTTTCTCTCACAAATCAAACTTGTGAGGGATTTTTCAATCTCATTTGCTGTTTTCACCTATAACTGCATTCACAAGTAGCACTGCTAAACAGCAGAAACATAGCAAAACACATAAATAAAACATATAAAACATATACCATCCCTTAATCTTTTATTTTCTGAAGCACTCAGTTTCTGCTGACTCAGGAAAAGATGATTTTGTTTTGGGTTTTTTTTTTTTTTTTAATTGCCTACAATTAAGTACAGGGTAGTACTAAAGTTTACATCCTCAGTGTAGTTTGAGAAAAATCTGCTTTTTGTGATTAAAATATCTATATTGATCATGCACTTAGACTTACAGGAGATACAGTGACAAACAAGTTCTAAGTGTCCTGTTACAGCAGTCAATATATGTGAAGATTGGAGAGCAAGACACTGCCTACAGACTCAGATCAGTAATTTCAAACCTTTGACTTTCCTCTCAACCCCTAAAGATGCAAAGCACTTTTGAACAAGTTCCCTATTGCAAGAGAGCAAAGTCAAAGGAACTGGACAAGTTCCCTGGTCTTTACTCAGTTATATAACATTTAAACTTCTGATTTAGCATATGTATTCATAACACTAGGTTCTAAACCAAACTAAGCCTTGGTGGCCCTCTCAGAAGAGGTAGCTTGTGACTAAAGGGTAGCAACAGTGTATTTAACTTACTCTACCTGACTTTATCACTCAGACTTGCTCCACACACTCAGCTTTTTTTTTCAGTTTGCATGCATTTGTGCCAAAGCAGCCACTGAAATCAAAGTTTAGCTGTCCTAGTTCAGACTTCAGCGGTAGTCTTCTACAAATCGGCCCTTAAACATAAGGTAAGAGAGTCAGGCAGTATTTATACTCTCCACATATCTACAGGTAGTTCTGCTGCATGTCTTTTTATGAAAAAACAACTGTTTCAGATCCCAGAGTAAAAAGTCAGACTATTCTGCAGTAATATCAGTTGTTAAGGTATCAATACTATCAGAACTCTTTTAAAACCAGACTTTTTCCTCCACTAGTTCCTTATTCTCTGTTTGAGTTTCACTTTTCTAGATAAAGCAGTTGTTCTCTGTAAGTAGCTGTCATTCTACTATTCTTAGACTAAAGTATTATACATAAGAGCCATCTGTCTACTGTGGTTTATAACCACAAAATACATTAGAAGGTATTATATTTCCAGTTCATACTCCTGCAGATAGGGTGTATAAAGCTTGATTTCAATAACTTGTAGATTATGAAATTTGCATTCCTGTGCCCTGTTAAGGGCAGTGACTTCTCAGATTTTCACTTATAAGAAGTTTCCTATAAACTTTTACTAATGTCTAAGTCAATTGAAATTTAAATACTCTTTCTCCCCAAGTTCACAAGCTCAACACATCTTACACAAGTAGTAATAGTCTCCACCGTCTCATTACTCAGGTAAAACCTGAATAAGTTCAACAGCCAAATAATAAATTACAATTCTAAGAGATGGCAAATGATTAACCCACCATTTTTCCACTAAGAGCTATAACAACTGCTGCACGTAGACAACATCAAGGATGTTACATCATTACGTGGCTCTAGCTCTGAAGTCAAAAAGAACATTGTAGAAGCAGCTGTACTCTCTTAAATGATAAGGGCCTTACACCTAGAAGATGGCAATTACTAGGAGTCGAGCACAAGGCTCAGAGAAGACAAATCTCAGATGTACCTGGAACTCTTCAGTCATCTTCCTCTTTTTTAAATGCAACAATTCAGTACCATCTTACAGCTCTTGGCACACAGAACCATAGAATGGCTTGGATTGGAAGGGACCCCAAGGATCATCAAATTCCAACCCCCCTGCCACAAAAAGAAGGGCCACCAACCTCCAGATCTAGTGCTAGACCACGCTGCCCAGGGCCCCATCCAGCCTGGTCTTGAACACCTCCAGGGACAAGACCTGGAGCACCCACAGCCTCTCTGGACAGCCTGATCCAGCACCTTATCACTCTCTGAAGAACTTCCCCTTGACATCCAATCTAAAACTTCCCTCATTGAGCTTAAAACCATTCCCCCTTGTCCTACCACTATCTACTCAAGTAAAAGGTTGATTCCCCACATCCAGAAGACCAATTTACCTCCAGTGTGTGAAAGCACTCCTAGAGCTATCAACTACTGCCTTGTTAGTCATGAGGTACAGACAGATCCCTTTGTTACAGAACTAATTTTCACTAGGTTATTCACACTAAGCATCCAGCTGAGACCTATGCTCTCTAGGAGGCTGCACATAGGAACCCATGAATTAACAGAGATAATTCTGTGAAGTAGGAGTGACATCTAGAATTTTTATCCCTTACAAGTACAATTTAATGGTCTTATTACACAGTTTTCTGCAGCACTTTTTGTAAAACTTTATTTCACGCCATAGTAGCTAGATAATCAAATTTAGCAACTGAGACAAGTCTGGTTTTTTAGAAGCCTTTAACTACAACAGACTTCAAGGAATATGTGCATTTACTGCAATGGTTATAGATTGCCAAGACTAACAGGACATCAGAAGTTGGATTTTCAAGCTTAAATTTGGTACAGTGACTAATCGTTAATGACCTACATAATGGACAGCAGCTGATGCTACGCACACCATACTGGGGAAAAATCTGGTCACCATCCTATAAAGATAAGAAGCTATCACATGCATATCAAGAGACTCTCACACCTTCAAGTATGTTAAGATTCTCTGAAGCTATACTCAGGTTGTTCAGTACTACATTTTTTCATCAATTTCAGTTCACACAGCCTTGAGCACCAGAGACCTCAGAAGGGCTGAATTTAAAGTATAGTACTGCTGTTCAATTTGTTCATGCATTTACAGTACTGTTACATGTCAAAACTTAGTGTTCTGTGATTCTGCATTGCTAATGCTTATAGAAGCTACTCTCATTTGTCATTCCAGGAAATCTGAAGAAAGTAGTTCTATTATATACTGGAATATTCATCCTTCACTATGATAATGCGATTTTGTGCAATTACATTGGAGTTCAGAATTCCATCATACACAACCCCTATGAAACATATCTAGTTCCTGTGCCATCCCAACCACCATTACTATTTTGGTCTAACTTATATTGGAATACAAATTAATACATACCATCAAAGCTGCCTTTCTCTGTGGCAAACTGTAACAGCTGATTGTATGTTTCAATGGAAGGTCGGTAAACAAAAACTCCAGAATTAAAACAATCAGGCCAGCCTGGATCTGGTGCTGCAGACAACTCTTCTCTCTCAAAAAGCTCATCGATATTTGACAAAACCTAGTTGCAGGGGGGGCAAAAAATTGCTTTCTGGTTTCTAGGGTAGGAACTGGGGGTATCTTTTTTAATGGATTTTTGACATCCATCTTAAGACATGAAAGAAAATTCTCATATTGATGCTTGTCTTATGGAAGATGATACTTTATGGAGATAGTGCCCACAGACTACATGTTAAAGGGAGTTATTTAGGAATAAGTGTATGTACATTTTTAGATAGTTAGTCTAAACAGCAAAAATAGCTCCATTATCCCTCCTTCCCCTCAAAAGGAATAAAACATCACCAAAAAAAGTAATAATCCAACCAACCAACAACCCTCGTATCATGTCTCCTGGTATCTCTTTGTGACACGACCACTTACCATTGTGTCTGCATCCATGAAAACACATTTTGAAAACTGTGTCAGTTCCCAGCAGTGAAGCTTAGTTAATGTGATACCCAGCTCAGGTCTTCTCAGTAATGCTAAATGTGCTGAGTCCCCGCTATCCAGGATGTCTACCAAAATGACTTCATCAAATACTTTCTGTAGTATGTTCCTGTGGAGAGATAAGTTGTCAAGATTTATGTGGTTCCAGTATTAGACTACTTAACAGATTCCATGAACAGAAGTAAAGCAACAGGGAACCTGTCAGTATTTCTTAAGCCATCAGAAAATTGACTACACATGTGGGAATCCATAACCTTGCATGTCAGTCTCAAGGTTTCTATTTGTAACAAAGAACTAGCTGAACTCTAATCAGTTGAAAAGGAAGTTATGCAATAACACCATTCTGAATGTGACCACTAGAGCCATGTGATTAGACCCACTTGGAAAAATGTCTTTATCCAAAAAGCTTTAAGAGCTCACTTAATTGTGGCTCTATGTACAGTAGCATTTTTGCCTAGTATCATGTTTGCCTTGAGATTGATTAAGTTTTCAGGAAGCATATATTTCTTTCCCCAGGACAGATATCCAAGCTTTGCTTTGCCATCACTGCTTAATTCAATAGAAGTTTACACAGCTTAAAAATTTGAAGCATCTGTAAAGCAATTACCTATTCTATATAGCATCTGGAACACTACACAATTATCAGTACAATCTGAGACACAGAGCTTGTAAATGAGTTTTAGAACTCTGCTTTGCAAGATGTCTTTACATTGACAGTTCAGTATAGACAGCTACATCTGAATTTAAGGTGCAAGTTGTAGATAGAGAGTATGAAACTCAACCTCCACTTACATAACCAGAAAGACAGGTATTGGTTGCTAAAGGTGTTATAAGGTCACAGTACTGTGTTGCACTAATACAGTATGCACACCTGTGCAATTCATTGTGAAGCCTTGAAATCATTTAAGTTAGAACAGATATACCCCTGTTTTTATAATGACAAGGCTATTCAGCTGTCACAGAACTCTCCAGAGATTCACTCCATTTATTACTGAGCTATTATTCTCTTTATCAGTGGTCCTTTCAGAAGTTCCTCGTGTAGGAAATACTGATCGTACAGCAAGTTACTGCTCATGCAACCTGCCATCCCAACCCTTACACATGGAAAAAGTATTATATCAGTTCCATGCTGAGACTAGTTTCTAGTGAGCTTGTAAAAAGTAGCTGTCTTAATTTATCTTACCATGGTTAGACTCAAATGCCTCTTGTTTTGCTGATTTATCACACTTGATGCTACTCTTGTTCTACTCATTCTCTCATGATAGAACTTCATCTGAAGCATCTGCTAGATTTCAAGAACATTGCAATGGCACAATCTAGAATGCTTCTGTGAGATAAGTAGATACTAATTCCCCACTACCACACACATGTGTATACTGCTACTGAAGGCCTGGGCAACGCTGTGTTGTCAGACAATCCTAAGGACTACAAAAGAGCAAAGATCCAGTTAGAATATTAAGTCAAATTATAGTGCTCTAACTATTGAGTATTTTTTAACCTATCATACAAGAAAAGACACAAAACTTTCAAGTCTGAATCCCTCACAGAATTCCAGATAGTTTAGACTAATTCTCCTAAGCTTAGTTAAATTTTCAGAGTTTTGGAAAGTTACTATCAAGAAATCTAACTTTCTTCAACCTTCACATCAGCAGAAGCTGTGGCAGTTTGACATATTTAAGCAACCTTACCTCATTGGATCAGAAACCTGAGGAGTTATGAGTGCAGTCAGCTTCCTCGTTGTTCCAGACTGTTGCAAGGATGAACCAAGTACAAGTGCTCCTTTCACATAGGAATCATTTGTGGCTAGAGTCACAAAAGACTGGTCTAGAAGAAATTAACTCGGTCAAAGTTGCACAATCCACTACTTTATTCTGAGTTAAATACACTAGAAATCTAGTATTGTTAGATAGCCATGTTGAAAGATCTTTAAGACACCCCCTTTAAATCTACCCATAAGGTAAAATGAAGAACGTTACTATTGCATAGCTATACTTGCTATTAGTAACTTGACACTTGCAAAAATAGAGTAAAAAAATTAAAGACTACTGCAAGGTAAAGCCAGTTCTACTTTTCCTACAGGTTAAGTATGACATCCCAACATTAGAGAGGATCTAAAAGGTCTGGAGAGATTTATTTAGCTAATTACATGCTGTTTTTAAGCTAAACAGTATTGGAGTCAGTACGCTTGCATTTTTTTCTAAAGTTACTAACAGTACAGCTTCATAAAGCTACACTGGGTTCAGCTCTGAACCTGAAGGTAATTAGATTTTTTTTTTCATTTTCAAATGAAAGTAAACTTTGATTTAGATCATGGACAGTTTTATTGAAGATGAGTTGTTCAGCAAGAAATGGTTGCAGCTGTTTAACAAGAAAGCAAGATTTAAATGGGAAGCATCTAGTAATATGCTTAGCAATCATTTTTGCTCACAAGAGAAGTAGAGCTAGATTGTTACTATCAAGTATATAATCTATTACTTCAACAGTATTTTAAAAATATGCATCACCTTGTTGTATGTTCACTGAGGCCATATAATGCAAATTTTTGCCAAGATAGGACTGACACAGTCCAACGCGACTTCTAAACCCATTCAGTTCACCACCAGCTGTTATTACATAGTAGCCCTTTACAAGCTACAACTCTTTATGAAGAAGCATACTTTTCTCCCAAAAAATCATTTCTGACATTACAAGCAAAATATTTTCTTGCAAAGAATTTCAAAAACTGGTTTTGACATTAAAAGTTAATTTGGAAAATAACTCTTCTTTACAAAGGTTGATTAGATGAAGATGGAGAGCGAAGGCTCTGGGCACTCTGTAGCCTAAAATCAAGCATAGTACTAAGACTAAAACACTGACTGCTCTGTTTTCAGAAAGATTGCTTTTAGGGACAAGTGCTCACATCATGAGATAAGTCACGTTTTCACTAGTATCTTTTTAAATTACTGCCATCTGAATTGCTGGCAACAAACTCACATGATAATTGCCTATAAGCACAGCAAACTTGGTTTACAAACTCTAGAGGGTTTTGTTGCTGGCATGTACTTCTCTTAGCAGCACAACCAACCAGTCCCAAGAAACAGATTATGGCAGTCAATTACAAAATTTGAGAAAGCTTCTATAAATACCGGAAATCAATACTCTTTTTTCCATTTCACTTAATCTGTAGTAGTTCATATAATTCAGCAAATCCAAAGAACAATCTGCAGCCTCTTGAGAGCTTTGAAGCTTTACAAACAGCAAGTGTGTAAAATCTTAACTGGTATAAACACTCTTCTAGCAGGCATCCATGTTTATTACTGAATTTGCACACTGCTTCTCAGCTACTCAATAAATATCCATTTGCCACTATATACTGATAGAGAACTCACTACAAGTCCAGCACAGCCAAAGTATAATTATATGCCAGCAACATTTAGCTGAATTATTTCCCCCTTTCAACAGAGTAAGACATTCTTGCTACTGACAAACTAGACTTTTTGTTTAACTTTTAGCTTTCATAAACCTAAAAAAATATATCTACTGGTTAGGCAGCTTGCATGACACACACAAAGGTTTTAGTGAAAATAAAATCAATTTAACAGAGAAGTAAGAGTTAGAAATTCCCCATTATATCTCAACTGCAGTAGGATGAACTACAACTGCCTGACAGAAGAATATTCACAACTTTTAGAGCACTGAAAATCAGTGAAAATATACTATATTTAAGACTTTGAAAACTATTTCATACCTTCTCTGAAGTACATTGATAGTACAGGTACATTCATGCATTACACACAAAACCACAGCACAATCTAGGCAAGACCAGTTAGTGTTTAAAATGAAAGTTAAATCTGCAAGAGATTAGCCCACTTATCCTAACACAAAAGTTTCTCGTGTGTATAGGTTACGCTCTCACTGGAGTCATCGTTATCCCTAAAATATAGTTAGTTCTTAGCATAGCTGCAACACAACGTGAGTTACATGCATGCCTTCCTAATTATGTAGTTACAACAGCGCCCAGGAACAAGCTTCTACAAAAGAGTCTTGGCACTGCTCCCCTCCCCACGCATGTAAGAGAGCACTCTGGAAGCCCAAGCCACGATCAGCCTTCATGGGACAGCACGCAGCAGCGGACTGCTGTCTACCCCACATGTTCTATACCTGACTTGCGAGCTTTTAACTTGTTTTGGATACGAACTCCAGCACACCCAGCGTTCTCACCGCTGTTTGCCTGTTCTCCCCCTCTCTGTTATAACCTCTCGGTCCTGAGTGCAAGATTCTCAAAGGCAAGAGCATCTGAACGAGATGCGCACGGGGAAGTGAGGAGCAATGCCCTACAGCCTTCCCGATGTGAGAGAGGAATCGGCACTGCTGGCAGTTCCACCAGAAGAGCCAGAGAAATCTGACAGAAAGCAAGGCCGGCACACTCGCAGCGCAGCCGGCACGCTCGGAAGTTACGCACTGCCTGCCGCGTTTCAGGAACGGGGCTGCGCGTTCTCCGCAAGCTGCCGCACTCCGGCCGGGAGCTCCCCACGCCCCCTCGCTTCTCAGACCGCATCCCTCCAGCCGGCAGCGAGGCCTCGGAGCCGAGAGGGCGGCGCGGAGCGGGGCAGCGGCAGAAGCGTCCTCCCGGCCCGCAAGATCCCCGTCCCCACTCCTCGGGCAGCCCCAGACCGCACCGGCTGCGGCATCAGCTCGCGGCGCCTCTGCATCCTAGCGCGGATCAGGCTGAGGTCAGCAGCCCACAGCTGGCAGGGACGGCCGCCTAAAAATAGGAACCGGCGCGGCCCGCCCCAACCCCGCGACGCGGCCGGGACGCGGCTGAGGAGCGCGCCGACCCCACAGCCCCGGCCCGCGCCGCCCCTGGCCTTCACGGGTCGCAGCGCGACTGCCGCGCGCCCGCGGGAGGTGTGGCCGCGCTCACTGACCTGCCATAGTACCGGCTCCACGAAGCAGCTCAAACAAACGCAACAAACCCGCTCCGCGACCTACCCTGCGGCCACCCCTAATATAGGGGCGGGGCCGCGCGCGAGACGTCTGCGGCCGGTGGGCGGAGCCCCAGGCGTCTCCAGTGCTGCAGGGCGGGGTGTCCGCCATGACCGGCTGCGGCGGCGGCACGTCGCTCGTGCTCTGGTTTCGGCACGCACGTGCGGGGTCGGCGGTGACCGCCTTCAGGATGGCGTGCGGAGCGATCCTCGTGCCTTCCCTTGGTGTGCTGTTGGCCGAGCTGTCCTTGAAAGCACTCCGCTGTGCGGACGGAGGTGACACCAAAGGCTTGGGCGGCGCTGCAGGCTGCCTGAACGTTACTGATGCTGTTGACAGCTCTCTCTCCCCCAGGGCAGCGTGTGTCAGCGGGCAGACTGTGTATTTATTTCATACCTGGGGTTCCATCCTTGCAGAAATGTAAGCTGTACCTCTTTGGTAGGTAATGGAGAGTACAGTCTCCTGTATCTGCTAAATTTACATCTTCAGGAAGAAAGGGCTATCTACAATAGTTCTGTGTCTCCTGAGGACATCAGAACTTCGTATCCACGCGCATGGCCTCACCAGTGCCATCGCCTCTTACCAGCTGGCAGCACTTCACCTAATGCAGACCATGATACCCACATCTTTGCACAAGGGCATGGTGCAAACTGTGCATCAACAGAATCCCAAGGTCCTCTCCTGTAATCTGTTGCTCATGGCGGGGATGTGTCTCAGCTCTGTCACTCAATACTTCGAGGGAAACCTGTCAGGAACGGGATTCTTTTCTAACCTGAAGCGGCTGACAGTTTGTCGTGCATGGATTTAAAAACTAAACAAATCCTCAAGTGCAAGCTGATGAAAAGTCCCACCTCTTGCAAATTTCCCAGATTTGGATGATTATGTTTGAGGTGAAACAGTTTTTGTAAACCCTTCCTCAAAAACAAATTGCTTGCTTTAATAAACGCTAAAATCAGGGAAACATTCCTTGACCACTATAGTGGAAATGCTGAGTCATGGCCTGAACCACTGAGCACCTGGTGGAAGGCAGGGCCAACCCAGTGCACCTGAGCGACTGGAAGGGGTACAGCCAGGATCCATCCCCTCCCAGACCTCATTTAATGGCTGGCAGTGGAGGTGAGAATATTTTACTTGAGATCTTTGCTCATTTATTTTAAATGGCAAGAGAATTTGGAGGATAGCTAACATAAAGCAACAGTGATGTTGCTTGGAATTTCATTTCATTCATTCAAACCCTGGTCATTTCTATGTGACAGGACTGTACAAAACGTCAGCAATACAGATCTCTGAACTGCTTTCTCACCTATCTTTCTGACAATTATTTCTTGATCATCTAACAGCAGAATGTGTGCGTTCTTGCATTCTTGATGTAAGTAGACTTGAGGAGTGGAGTTTTATCTTAGGATGCTCAGGGTTGCACAAGAAAAGGGCTATTAGTCAATGCTACAAGAGTTTGATCAGATGTCTATGTTATCAGCTTCATTGCAGTGCAAAGCAGTGGTCTCTAGGTGTTAAATCCCACTTCCTTCTAAAATCAATGTTATGTATGCTTCAGGATGGAGGTTTTGTCACTGTGGAAAAATATATAGGTTGGACACAAAAAAAAGAGAGAGATCTGATGAACAATTAAAAGAGTGATAGAAAGCTGAGTCAGCCTTGCCACACAGACTGATGTTCTATAGTACTGTAGATTCCAATTAAGGAATGGATAATCATGTTTTCTTTTGGAAAACTGCAGAAAACAACTGTTTTCTGTGCAACATTTACAGTGTCTATATGAGATACACTGGGTACATTTGCCATCTCAGATGTATCATTCCGAGTAAATGCCATTGTGTTAAAAGCTTGATCTTTACATTTATTCTTCATTGTAGTTACAGCAGCTGTCAAGTGTAACTGTCTTGCAACATATGCCTTATGAAACAGGTCTCTTAAAACTTTTGGGTTTTTGTTAGGAAGCTGGGCATAATACACATGACAACATCATATTTTGTGAATTGAGCTCCATGTATCAGTCAAGGCTCAGTGTTGATTTTCTAGCTGCGTAGTTTATTCAAACAATAGCATTATTTGTACTGTGCAAACACTGAAACAACATTGCATGCTCTCTGCACTGTATAGCCTGGTTATTTTGTCATTGTCTCTTACCGGCATATTCACCAATGTTTCCCCACAGTTTCTAGAATGTTCACAGTCCTGGTGAAGCAGTTCTGTTCCCCGGGCTGGGTAAAGCAATCATGTTACATAGGCCCGTGTATGGGAACTGTTGATCATGGCCTGAACCTCTCATTGACCACCTGAGGCAAGCACTGAGTCATCCACGGAGCACAGGTGAAGGCAACTCCACCAGAAGTGGTGGAGCCTGGCTGCAACTCTCCTAGATCCCATTTAAGTGCTGACTGCCACTGAGGAAGGACCTGTGTCTGGAGATTGCTCCTTGTGGAGTTTCACTGTGAGCCTATGACAGTAGTGAGCATTTCTATTTATTCTGATTGTTTTTCTACTGTGGTGATCTTACTAAGCCTGACTTCCCTGTACCTATTGGTTGTACAATTGTACACCCATTGATTGTATGGGCACCTCTTTCCTTATATTAGTTGTTTGTAGAAAGGTAGATTTAATTATAGGTAGTAGTAGTTAGGGGGGTAGGATGGTATGGATGCTTGGTTATTTGTTTTAAAAACCACAATTGGTGTGATAAGAAGGCCTGGGCTATACTTGCTAGTGACTTCATGTTTTGATACTGTCTGCTGTTTATGAAGTTCACTTTGTTACAGGAGTTGATGCTAGCGCAACTCTAGGGGCTGGTGCTTGGGGTCTGAAGCTGATGAGTTTCAGTAGGCTTTGAATCTTCAGAGTTTCTCATTATTATCATTGTGGCTGTATTTTTACTCACTATAGATACATAAAATACTTGAAAGCCCTGTAGTGCTTCTAACTTCATAGTATCTTACAGAGTGAACGCCACTGGGTAATTTTAACACTATGTCAATGCCAAATATAGGCTATAGATCCATTCCGTTCTGCGTTCCCAAGTATCTTTTGGAGAAGCCCTGCTTATAGTGACACTTCTCAAGTTTCAGGAAAGATTTAAGGCTTTTTTGTTATTGTTGCTGTTTGAGGTATATTGCATTTCCTCACAGTAATTGTAATTTAAAAGGGATGTTCTGAGTATTTTCAATCAGCAGAGGTCACTGCTCTGATGCTTCTAGGTTTTATTGTTGTGCTCTCTGCTAGAAGAGGCATAAAAAAATCATAGGTAGGAATTCACAGCCATTATTTTTCATCTAACTGTGTATTTGATAGCTTTTACAAAAGGGGTAGTACATTAATGATTTTAACCAAAACAAAAACATACTGTTTGTACGTAAACTGGGTTTTGTTTTATTTATATGTTTAATGGATATAATGGTCCATCAAAGAGATCTCAGGTTTTAGCCTATAGGTTATTATTTGCTTAACTCTGATATGGCTTACATTCAGGAAGGCCATTTGGATGAAGTACAGCGTGACTTACATAAATATTTTGTATTGAGGAAATGTTTCATTCAGGAAGTGGTACAGCAGAGAGTAAACATCTATGTATGGATCAACTACAGTGTGCAAAAAGCATAGTAGAAAATACTTTGTTTCCAGAGTCTCCTTTCTTAAGTACTGTCACATCTAATGTCCATAATTTCACTTAACTTAATGTGCTTTTTCCTTATGGCACTTTAGGTATATTCAGAGCCACTGATAGGCTTCAAATATAATATGGAAATCTTTAATGAGACTCTCTTGGCGTATATTGAGGATGTTGTTTTGTACTGGAGTAATAGAACTGAAGGAGCAAGTTCTGTGTTTCCTAATGACTTCTATTTATATGCTTGTTTTCTGTTCAGTTCTCTATTGCTTCTTACCTGAATTTGAAAACTTAAGATAGATCAAGGCTGTGCATTGTTCCATGTAGGAAGTGAAAGAGTAGCAGTTAGGAGTATCTGTAACAGGATGAAGGACTCATGGATGTTAGCTTAACAGCAGGAGAACTCTTAGGAACTGCAGAGTCACAATGGGGAATATGATTATTAAACTATAAAGTTAACATGGAGGCAGACAGGAGCAGAAGCTATAGACTGTTGCAGGCTTTTTTTTTTTTACTTTTTTTTTTTTTTTTTTCAAAAGCAGTTCACACTAAGCAACTCTGATAGGAAAGCCTGTACAATGCTTGTCTCATAAGTGCTTGTCACAGATTTGAAAGACCCCAGAGTCCAAATAGACAGCAATGGGTATAATTGTGGTTTGTACAAAGAGGGTTAGTACTGTTTGCAGTGTTACAGGGATTGAACAGCAAACTTCCAGGTACTTCAGTATGGCATCTGTGGAAGTGAAACATGACTAAGGGTAATAGGACACACATCTTGGCATCTTTGATTATTTAAATGTGAGTCAGGTGCATGACATCTTCTGCATATGTAGTAAATTATCATTGCCACGATAGTCTTGAGACGTAAGAAAACAGGAATTTGTAGGTAATCTTTTACTGTGTAAGCTTAGAGTAGATGAGCTTTTCCAGGCAAGTCCTGCATTAGTCTGAAATAGGACCACAGACTCAATAGAGCAACCAGTTTTATGGCATATCATAATATTCTTCTCTATTCAACAGTCAATAAAGTGCCTGTTTATCTCTCTCAGCACTGTATCCTCATTCATTGCCTTACCAACTTCTCTTTTATTTTAAAGAAAGTCAGCATCTTGCCTCTCAGAGGTGACCTACCTGATGTGCCCCCAGCTAAACTCTGAGCAATTGAGTTCTGTGTAACTCTGCTAATTTTATTTAGATCTGTTGCTTCTATTCTGGACCTGACAGAGGCCTCTGAGTGATCAAAACCTTGTCTGCTTTTGCCAGTTACATCGTTGACATAATGCAGCATAGTACCTCTGTCTGCACATCTAGTTATTAGTTTTTCAGGGATAACAAAATGAATGAAGATCTTGAGTAGGTACTACACTCTCAGCAATTCCCTCTAAAGGGTAAAAACTTGAGTATATATTTATTAAGTGATTGAAATGTTTGGCATTGTTTTATTTTCAGAATTAGGGAAACTGGGTGCTGTTGGCCAATTATGTAAAATTAATATAAAGACATTCTAAGGGTAAAGTTTTCTGTTTTGAAATTATGTTCTGAAATGCAGTATTTGTTAATATGGTGGTTTTTTTTTTTGGGGGGGGGGGGAGAGGACTGTTGAACTTGACAGTCTTTAAATGGGGGCACAAAGACCAAAGCAGACTGAAAACAGCAGTGCCAGCAGTTCCAGTCATTCAGAAACCATTACATTTTACTCTCATTTCCAAGCCCTGTTGTTGTACCGGCTACTGTATAAAGGAGTGTCCCAGCTTTCTTACTGGATCCAAAAATACTGATCTCCATAATTCCGAATGTGGCTATGTCTTACTTTGTATACTGTGAAAGCAACAGCTTTTCCAAGGCTGTGTAACATTTGTGACAGATCTTGATATAATTTTCTGGTTTTGTCGCATTTCTCTTCTTGTCTCCCTGGGCATATTTATTGTTTGTTAGACCTTTGACTGTACTCTGAACTTTGTGGGACAGAAACCCTTTGTTACTTTCCAGTGTATTCTGAAACATTCTGGGATACAGAAATAATTAGCATAACTTCCATAGCTTTGCTTTCTCTCCTTTGCAGACGCAAGCTTATCTCATGTTTCTGAAGCTAAGCACTGTGTACTCAGTTGCACCATTTATGGGAGTAATCCTCCTGTAAGTAACAAACTGCTAACCTCTCTGACCAGGCATGCTCTCAGGATTTGCATGGATCATCTGGTACCACCTCCTGGCCCCATCAGGTAGACTTACTTCAGCTCTCAAGAAGACTGTGAAGAAACCTGGTCAGGCTCATGTGAGGGTCACCACTGAAGTTACTCCCAGCCCTTTTGTTGCTAGATCTTCAGTATCAGGTTAAACAAGTGAAATGATAACCTTCTTCAACCTTCAAAAGAATCTTTGAAAGGCATGAATGAAGGTAGCTGTGAATACATTTAGTAACAGACACGCATCGCAAGACAGAAGAAATTGGGCATTTTGGGCCTCCTCAGCATCTGTTTTGTTGGTATACTGTGTTATTTGCAAGACGCAGGATGTTAGGTCTTTAGAACAGGAGCATTTTTAGTCTTGGTTACAGTGTTACCCTTGACAGACATAGAACTCCACCTTTTGCCTTCGCAGAGCATCTAAAGCTCAGCAAAGAGGTAACTAGAAGTGCTTGTAAGTAACAGTTTCTGTAGGTTGTGGTAGTTCATTAACTTCTGTGGTGGAATCGAAGCCGGTAGGTAGTCTGGCAAAACAGTGGTGGAGCTCAGCTGGTCTAGATGGGTATGAAACTCACACTAGAAAACCAGAAACAGGTGGATTGTGAGACATAAGAGTGAGAAACAATCCCAGCAATTTCACTGGGATTGGCGTGCAGATAATAATGCTGCAGGATACCATGCATCCCATTTTGGCTCATCAGCACACGGCTGCTCCATCTTTCCTGATCAGAGCTACGGCTGTCCACTTGCCAATGAGGGAATGGAATTAGCTGGAACAGTTCTTGATGGTTATGCATACACATCGTGTGTTTCGTTGTCTTACATTGTACTTGCATTTAGTATCATGATTAAAAAACCCTATCCTTAATTAGGTATTATCTTTCTGTTAATAATGCCTGATAGCAAGAACAATGCCTAATAGCATGAATCTTCTTACCTGGTTTTAAATAAAATTTAAAGCCCCAGAATTTATTCCAGAAATTCAGTTACGTTTTCCTAGGTGTTTGTTCTCCCATCAAAGTCATGGGTCTGAAACTGACATGCAGATACATCGTCACTTCTGAGGTTGCACTTTTACAGGACTGAAATTTTCCTTTGTGTTTTTTGGAGAAGAATCCATCCTGTATCAAAACAAGTGCTACTCTGAGAACTTTGGGAAATAAGCACTTTTAAATCACTCCACATTCACAGGTGCTGAATAAAATGCATCTTTGAGAGAAGGGAATTCCTGTCATTGTGTGCAGGAGGGGAAGATTTAGATCATTTAACTAGTCCAGAGCTCCATCAGTTACTGCTCCTCATAAGAACAGAGATGTTTAGCTTTAGAGATGTAGGATTTGATGCTTTTCTTCCACTCTAATCCATGTGTCTTAGTTTGGGTGTACTGCATTAAGAGATTTCCTCAGCTAGGCTTAGAGAATATTGTCAAAGCTCCATTGAAATTGAAGACCACATATGATTTTGGTGTCGGGTCTTACAACCAGTCTCTCTGCAGAAGTTCTTCTTAGCTTGCCACAGAGGGCAGGTGATACCCAGACACAACAAACTTGCTACATGAGTTGTATGTCTCACAGCACATGCATGGTGTTTGTTTTGTTCTGTTTTTCTTTTTTAACTTGGGGGGCTTTGTTTAGGCTTTTAAGTACCAGCTTACTGTTTAGCTAGTATCCCTGAAAGGAGGGCTAAATATTCTGAGCCAATATGTGATGTCTTTTATACTAAAAGTCAGTATTTAGACTGTATGGATGAAAACCTCCTATTTCTGGTCTCCTGCTAACCACCTCCTCTTAACCTGTTGGCTTCTTGGGCCACTCAGTTGTCTTGAAAAGTCCCCACCAGCTACTGCCTGTGAAGCAGTGATCTAGTTTTGGTGCTGTGATTGGAGGTGAGCTCTTGTTGGGCTATATCCTAAAAGTTCTGATAATCTATTCACCAGAATTCAGATGTTTTGCTTTAACTTGTTTTATTTATTTATTTATTTATTTATTTTTTTTTCTTTTGAATTTCTGTCAATTGTCTGTGGAAGGGGATTTAGACAAAGTACTTCAGGATGCAAAAAATAAACGGTTAATAACAATGGGGTTCCATGGTCAAGGGTGTAGAGTGGCTTGGGGCAAGACGTGGAAGGAGAACTTGATGAGAAACAGCAGCCCTCAAGTCTGGAAATGCTTACTCCTGCCGAGTCCCTGCCCTCCTCTCCCTCCACCCCTAATTGTATTGTTCAGACTTCTCTCTTAGAGCTCTTTGCTGTATTTTATGATGCTGCAAGGCTTTCAAATCTGCATGGCATCTTTTGCATCTCTCCTTTCCTGAAACTCTCATCTTCTGCATTTTCTCTGTGCCCAGTACAAAGCTGCTACTCATTGCCTACCCCTGTCCCCCTAAAGATGGATGGGCAAAAGAGCAGATGCACGCACACCCGAAATGGGGAGCTCTCAGCCCCCCTTTGCTGTAGGGCAGGGACAAGAATCACTTTACTGGAATTTTAATAATAGTTTATTCCAGTTCTTTTTCCATACCATCACCACCACATCGCTGCCCAAGCATCTTCTCTGGAGAGTGAGCGCGGAGCAGCTGTCGGGGCCAAGGGATGGTCGCTCCCTGCGGCGGGGCGCGATGGCTTCCCTGCATTGACGCCGCTGCCTCTCCTGTGCCCTGTTGCTGTTGGCTGTGTGCAAAGTCACTCTGTGTCTGCATGTATGTGCTGGTACTTCCTGATGTGTGCTGCTCCGTGTTACAAGGAAGCATTGAAATACATAGAGTCCATTTCTCTACCTACCTGTAATATTATGTAATGATGTGTATATAATAGACGTGTTGCTCATGTCATTTGTCAATGTCGCTGACATAAATTAGTTACCTTATATTCAATGGTATGTCATACATCATGTGAACTGAAAAAATATTTTCATACTTGTATAAATATTCTTAGAGATTAACACTATTCTATATTTTATTATATTTATATATTTGAAAGCTTTCAGCAAAGAGGGGGAAAAAAGCTGGAAGCCTGTCGGTATCTGTTCTGCTTCCTTCAGTATGCAGCTTTTCATTCTGCTGCTAGAGCACACTTCAGTCTTTGCAATGCGCTGCAGTGCTGGGGCACCGTAGTTCTTTGTGGCACTGGTCTTTATGGATGCATGCATGCAGCAGTTTTTCTTCTTGTTGCAGAGTAGCCCGGTGTAGTTGGACAAGCTGCTTTTTCAGATGCCTGAAAGCAAACGCACAGAGTTCATGGATTCAGTTATCTTCAAGCTGTGTGACTGTGTCCAGTCAAAGAGAAGAATATCTGTTGCATTGGTTTTCCCTAGCAGTGTTGCAGGAGGAGATCAGGTATGTTGTAGCATGAGCTGCAGCCTTTCTGTTGCCTCAGTTTGGGCAGTTTCTAGAATTGAAGCTGTTCATGTGTGATGTCCCATGTTAATTTGCAGATAATGCTAAACTGTCCCTCCTTTCTGCTCCTCTGGTCTAATGTTAATCCTTTCTGTAATCTGGAAAGGAGGAATTAACTTTGTTCTTTAGGAATTAAGCTGTTTGTCTTTAGCCCATATTTCCATGCTCAGGGAGCATTATGGCATTATTTTTGATCTAATGTAATGCCTTCCTAAAATTCAGTCCAATCTGAATTCTCTGCTGTCCAGTGACAAGGACTGCCAACAGTCTGCAAGCTCGGGCTTTACAGGCCAGTGGTGGAGCTAACAGGGAGGCCTTTAGGCTTTCAAAAAGGAATGAGAAGGCTGAGAATCAGGTGCTCTGTTTGATGTTTTCACTGGCTGTCCTACCTAAGGATTCTGTCTGTCTATAGGCATGTTGAACTGATTTGTCTGCAGCTTGGTGCTTACAACTTCAGTTCTTTATGATACCAGAGCTGCAGCACTTGCTGCCCAGACCAAATACATGTATTGTTGGAGGAAATTCTCTATGCATTTTTTTTTATGGTTTTAAAGTGTGAGGGTGGTATATGCTTTCAAACAAGTAATGTCTAGAAGAAATGTACTTTTTTCCTTTTTTTCTTTTTTATTTTTTTTCTTGAGCAGAGGGTTAGAGAAATGTGGATGCTTTCTTCTCTGCTGCTATGTTTCCCACAGCAGTATTGTAGGAATGGCTTTTGTCTTGATTGCTTACTTTATTATTTTAAATACTGAAGGAAATATACCATTCTTTTTCTTCTGCTTATGTAAAACTCCCTTTGTTTCCTTTGTAGATTTGAGTTGTGCTCTGGAACAAAATGTACAGCTGGATCTGGAGCAGTTGCCAAAGAGGAGTCTGCAGGCAGGTGGTGCTGGTGCTTCCCAGATGGAGATCATAAAGTTCCTTGCCTCCTCACAAAGTATTCTCATACTACTCTTATATAGCATTGCATGTTACTGCTGTACTGAGACTTTTATGACAAATCCATTACCTGTTTCCCAAGGGGGATGCTGAGAAACACACCTCGTGATGACGTATACATACCTCATGTTTCAAAGTTCTTCCTTTGTGTCAAATTAGACCAAATTCTCGAGACTGTACCTGGGAACCCCACTGTTATTAAAATGGTTCAGCCTGTGGTCAGAACGCCCTGCGGCAGATCCTGGCACTGGTTGTGAATGAAAGAACTGATGACAAATCGCACCATATCAAGAAAGATCCAGTGGATATTTACAAGCCTTGGGGGACCCGGATGGGTTCTCAGAGGGATGAGGCCAGTACCTGGAAGCTGTTACTGCTACGTTTCTTCTAAGAGTTGCTTGGCTGTGTTGTGTTTCTCTTCTGTGATGTTGATTGTGTTTGTGCATAAGAAGCTTTTAGTATTTTCTGTATATAGTACTGGCCTTTACTGAACTTATAACCCTCTTGTGAAATAGCTGTTTTTCTTCCACTAAGTACACAGTAAAAGGTTAAAGATTTGGGGCATTCTGACTTTGTGGCTTTGTCGAAGTTTTCCTCGTATTCTTCGTCGTCTCCCTTCCCCCCAATTCCTTTTCTGGGTTTTCACGCATTGGAATTTCATGTCGAGGTCAATGCTGCCCTCGTGTGGCCAGTATGCGGAACTGCAACGAAGTGTTTTCCGCTGTCTGTGCTGCCCTCGTGTGGCCGATATGCAAAACCACAACGAGGTTTTTTCCGCTGTCTGTGCTGCCCTCGTGTGGCCAGCATGCGGAACTGCAACGATGTCTTTTTCCGCGGTCTCTGCTGCCCTCGTGTGGCCAATATGCAGAACCGCAACGAGGTTTTTTCCGCGGTCTCTGTGCTGCCCCCGTGTGGCCAGTATGCGGAACTGCAACGAAGTTTTTTCCGCTATCTGTGCTGCCCTCGTGTGGCCAATATGCGGAACTGCAACGAAGGTTTTTCCACGGTCTCTGCTGCCCTTCTGTGGCCGATATGCGGAAGTGCAATGAAGTTTTTTCCGCTCTCTGTTGTGCCCTCGTGTGGCAAGTATGCGGAACTGCAACCAAGTTTTTTCCGCCGTTTCTGTGCTGTCCTCGTGTGGGCGGTATGCTGAATTGCAACGAAGTTTTTTCCGCGGTCTGTGCTACCCTCGTGTGGCCGATATGCGGAACTGCACCGAACTTTTTCCCGCGGTCTCTGTGCTGCCCTCGTGTGGCCGATATGCGGAACTGCAACCAACGTTTTTCCGCGGTCTCTGGTGTCCCCGCGTAATCAATCGGTGCCCAACAACGATCATGCAAAAGCAGATGTGAATTTTGCACGAAAAAGAGTCCTGTGCGCTCTTGCCGCATGTGCGCTGCGGTGAGGAGAATTGCGCATGCGCATTGCGGTGAGGAAACTGACGCATGCGCAGTGCGATGTCCAGGAAGGCGCATGCGTACTGCCTGCATGGAGTCGGCGCATGCGGGCTGCACGCAGTGACCGACGCATGCGCAGTGCTGTGCCAAGAAGCCGCATACGCTGTTCGGTGCTGAAGTGGTGCGTGCATGTTACTACGCCGCGGCTGGCGTATGCGCCTTGCGTGGCAGAAACCGGCGCGTATATATAGCGCGTTACAGAGCCCGGATTTGCTCAAATGTATTGCTTTCCCGAGACGTGCTCGTGTCGGTGCTGCTGCACACCGGTAACGCGATCGAGAATCTCCGAGCCGCTGTGAGCCACTGCGAGTCTCTCCGAGCCCTTCCGAGCAGCTCCGAGCCGCTGCGAGTCGCTCCGAGCCCGTCCAAGCCTCTGCGAGCCCCTCCGAGGAGCTGCAAGCCGCTCCGAGGAGCTCCGAGCCTCTCGGAGAAGCTCCGAGCCGCTTTCGCGCCGCTCCGTGTCCTTCCAAGCAGCTCCGAGCCCCTCCGAGTCGCTCCGAGCCGCTGCGAGTCGTTCCTAGCACCTCCGAGGCGCTCCGAGCCCCTCAGAGAAGCTCCGCGCCGCTTTCGTGCCGCTCCGAGTCCTTCCGAGCAGCTCCGAGCCCCTCCAATTCATTCCGAGCCCCTCCGAGGAGCTCCAAGCCGCTTCGAGGAGCTCCGAGTCCTTCCGAGCAGCTCCGAGCCGCTGCGAGCCGCTGCGAGTCGCTCCGAGCCCTTCCGAGCTGCTCCGAGCCGCTCGCTCCGAGCCGCTCCCGTGCCGCTCCGAGCCGCTCCGAGTTCTTCCGAGTCGTTCCGAGCCCCTCCGAGGAGCTGCAAGCCGCTCCGAGGAGCTCCGAGCCCCTCCGAGCAGCTCCGAGCCCCTCGGAGAAGTTCCGAGCCGCTCCGAGCCACTTTCGTGACGTCCCGAGCCGGTTTCGTGCCGCTCTGAGCTGCTCCGAGTCCTTTCGAGCAGCTCCGAGCCCGTCCGAGTCGCTCCGAGCAGCGTTGCACTGCTGCTGCGGGGGCTTTTAAACGGCTGGAGGACGGTGCAGGGCTAGGGTTGGAAGAGGACGTTTGCTGGTTCACCGGGAGGCGAGCGAGTTGGATGCCACGAGGCGCTGAGGGGCAGCTGTGAGCCGAACCGGTCCGTTTCCGTTCCCGGGTGGGCTCGGGCATCAAACGGCGGAAATAGACGAGGGGCACCCCGGATTAGCAGGGGAGAATATATCGCTGAGCCGGCGGTCCGGAATCGGCTGCTTGCCAGTAGCCGCAGTGGTTTCTCGAAACAGTTGCTGTTTTGAAGGTGACGGGCGTGTATTCGCTGTTAGCCGGAGGACTAATCACCATAGAGAGTGGCGGATGAGCTGCGCAGAGTGGTTAGAACGGCACTTCCGCATTTCTGGACGCATGCGGCAGTTGTGCGGCTGGCGGGACTCGGCGGCAGGCGGCGGCGGCAGTTCCGCGCGTTGGGGGCTGCCCGTGGGGCGCGTGGAGTCCTGGGACGAGTTGATGGCTGTGCGCAGTGGGGTGATGGTGCCTCCGGAGTCCCCAAAATGGGGCTGGTGCCCCGAGCCCGTGGGGAAGTTGTTCGGGGTTGTTCCAGTGCTTTCTGGAGATGATCAGTCTTTTCTCTCCATCTGCAGCGACTTCAGCAATCCCGCGTCGTGCCGCAGCAGAAATGGCGGACTGCAGTACGTCAGCGATCTCTGACTCGAGGAGGGCAGTGGCTGCAGGAAGGACACACGCTGCAGACTCCCTGTTTCTGTGGGGTTCGGGATTCGGTGCCAGAAGCGAATCCTTGGCTTTGCTGCACGCATCTGTCAGATTGACACCGCGTTTTTCATCACCTCTGATGACACTGGCTGAAAAAAAAATAGAATACAAAGCATGACAGCATCAATTTTCTAGTGATTATTTATTATTTATTATTATTTACAGACAGATATTCATAAGCACTGAGCGCAGGTTTGGTGGCTTTGTCGAAGTTTTCCTCGTATTCTTCGTCGTCTCCCTTCCCCACAATTTCTTTTCTGTTTTCACGCATTGGAATGTCATTTCGCGGTCTCTGCTGCCCTCATGTGGCCAGTGTGCGGAACTGCAACGAGGTGTTTTCCGCTCTCTATGCTGCCCTGCCCTCGTGTGGCCGATATGCGGAACTGCAACGAAGTGTTTTCCGCAATCAGTGCTGCCCTCGTGTGGCCGATATGCGAAACCACAACGAGGTTTTTTCCGCTCTCTGTGCTGCCCTCGTGTGGCCGGTATGCGGAACTGCAACGAAGTGTTTTCCGCTCTCTGTGCTGCCCTCGTGTGGCTAGTATGCGGAACTGCAACGAAGTTTTTTTCCACTGTCTCTGCTGCCCTCGTGTGGCCGATATGCGGAACTGCAACGAAGTTTTTTCCGAGGTCTCTGTGCTGCCCTCGTGTGGCCGATATGCGGAACGGCAACGAAGTTTTTTTCCGCGGTCTCTGTGCTGCCCTCGTGTGGACAGTAGGCGGAAGTGCAACGAAGTTTTTTCCGCGGTCTTTCCGTGCTACCCTCTTGTGGACAGTATGCGGAACTGCAACAAAGTGTTTTCTGCTCTCTCCGTGCTGCCCTCGTGTGGCCAATATGCGGAACTGCAACGAAATATTTTTCTGCTCTCTGTGCTGCCCTCCTGTGGCCAATATGCGGAACGGCAACGAAGTCATTCCCCCTCTGTGTGCTGCCCTCGTGTGGCCAATATGCGGAACTGCAACTAAGTTTTTTCCGCCGTCTCTGGGCTGCCCTCGTGTGTACAGTATGCAAAACTGCAACGAAGTTTTTTTCGATCTCCGTGCTGCCCTCGTGTGGCCAATATGCGGAACTGCAACGAAATATTTTTCTGCTCTCTGTGCTGCCCTCCTGTGGCCAATATGCGGAACGGCAACGAAGATATTTCCCCTCTCTGTGCTGCTCTCGTGTGGCCAATATGCGGAACTGCAATGAAGTTTTTTTCTGCTCTCTGTGCTGACCTCGTGTAGCCAGTATGCGGAACTGCAACGAAGTGTTTTCCGCCGTATCTGTGCTGCCCTCGTGTGGCCGATATGCGGAACTGCAACAAAGTGTTTTCTGCTCTCTCTGTGCTGCCCTCGTGTGGTCGATATGCGGAACTGCAACGAAGTTATTTCCGCCGTCTCTGTGCTGCCCTCGTGTGGATGGTATGCAAAACTGCACCGAACTTTTTTCCGCAGTCTCTGTGCCGCCCTCGTGTGGGCAATATGCGGAGCTGCAACGAAGTTTTTTTCCGCAGTCTCTGTGCTGCCGTCGTGTGGTCGATATGCGGAACTGCAAAGAAGTTTTTTCCGCAGTGCACGCGCAGTGCAGTGACCAAGGTGGCACATGCGCAGTGCGGAGAAAGCAGCGCATGCCCGGTGCGAACTGGGCCGAAGACGCATGCGCAGTGCAGTGTCGAAGCTGGCGCGTGTGCACTGCGCTGCGAGACGACTGCGCGTGCGTCTGGGCGAGCGCATGCGCAGTGCCGCTGCGAGAGGCGCGCATGCGCCGTGCCGCAAGAAGTGAGGCGCACGCGCAGTGCAGTGACAAAGGTGGCACATGCGCAGTGCAGTGAAAGCAGCGCATGCGCCGTGCGAACTCGGCAGAAAACGCATGCGCAGTGGAGCGTGGAAGCTGGCGCGTGCGCAGTGCGCTGCGAGACGACTGCGCGTTCGTTTGGACGAGCGCATGCGCAGTGCCGCTGCGAGAGGCGCGCATGCGCCGTACCGCAAGAAGTTAGGCGCACGCGCAGTGCAGTGAAAGCAGCGCATGCGCCGTGCGAACTCGGCCGAAGACGCATGCGCAGTGGAGCGTCGAAGCTGGCGCGTGCGCAGTGCGCTGCGAGAGGACTGCGCGTGCGTCTGGACGAGCGCATGCGCAGTGCCGCTGCGAGAGGGGCGCATGCGCAGGACTGCACGAAGAGAGGCGCACGCGCAGTGCGGTAACCAAGGTGGCACATGCGCAGTGCGGAGAAAGCGGCGCATGCGCCGTGCGAAGTCCGCCGAAGACGCATGCGCAGTGCAGCGAGGAAGCTGGCGCGTGCGCAGTGCGCTGCGAGAGGACTGCGCGTGCGTCTGGACGAGCGCATGCGCAGTGCCGCTGCGAGAGGGGCGCATGCGCAGGACTGCACGAAGAGAGGCGCACGCGCAGTGCGGTGAGCAAGGTGGCACATGCGCAGTGCGGAGAAAGCGGCGCATGCGCCTTGCGAAGTCCACCGAAGACGCAAGCGCAGTGCTGCTGGAAGCTGGCGCGTGCGCAGTGCGCTGCTAGACGACTGCGCGTGCGTCTAGAGGAGCGCATGCGCATTGCCGCCGCGAGAGGCGCGCATGCGCCGTGCTGCACGAAGAGAGGCGCACGCGCAGTGCGGTGACCAAGGTGGCACATGCGCAGTGCGGAGAAAGCGGCGCATGCGCCGTGCGAAGTCCGCCGAAGACGCATGCGCAATGCAGCGTGGACGCTGGCGCGTGCGCAGTGCGCTCCGAGACGACTGCGCGTGCGTCTGGAGGAGCGCATGCGTAATGCCGCCGCGAGAGGAGCGCATGCGCCCTGCTGCACGAAGAGAGGCGCACGCGCAGTGCGGTGACCAAGGTGGCACATGCGCAGTGCGGAGAAAGCGGCGCATGCGCCGTGCGAACTCGGCCGAAGACGCATGCGCAGTGCGGCGGAACTGCCACGAAGTTTTTTTTTGCTCTGTGTTCTGCTCTCTTGTGGATCATACGCTTAACTGCGACAAAGTGTTTTACGCAGTCTCTGTGCTGCCCTGGTGTGGCCGATATTCGGAACTGCAACAAAGTGTTTTCTGCTCTCTCTGTGGTGCCCTCGTGTGGCCGATATGCGGAAATGCAGCGAAGTTTTTCCGCGGACTCTGTGCTGCCCTCGTGTGGCCAATATGCGGATCTGCAGCCATGTTATTTCCGTGGTCTCTGTGCTGCGCTCGTGTGGACAGTAGGCGGAACTGCAACGAAGTTTATTCCGCTCTCTGTGCTGCCCTCGTGTGGCCAATATGCGGAACTACATCCAAGTTATTTCCGCTCTCTGTGCTGCCCTCGCATGGTCGATATGCGGAATTGCAACGAAGTTTTTTATTGCTCCCTGTGCTGCCCTCGTGTGGCCAATATGCGGAACTGCAGCCATGTTATTTCCGCGGTCTGTGCTGCCCTCGTGTGGACAGTAGGCGGAACTGCAACGAAGTTCTTTCCGCAGTCTCTGTGCTGCCCTCGTGTGGTCGATATGCGGAACTTCAACGAAGTTTTTTTTGCTCTCTGTGCTGCCCTCGTGTGGCTGATATGCGGAACTGCCATGAAGTTTTTTCCGCCGTCTCTGTGCTGCCCTCGTGTGGCCAATATGCGGAACTGCAAAGAAGTTTTTTCTGCTCTCTGTGCTGCCCTCGTGTGGCCGATATGCGGAACTGCAATCAAATTTTTTTCCGCAGTCTGTGTGCTGCCCTCGTGTGGCCAATACGCGGAACTGCAACTAAGTTTTTTCCACGGTCTTTCCGTGCTGCCCTCGTGTGGACAGCATGCAAAACTTCAACGAAGTTTTTTTTGCTCTCTGTGCTGCTCTCGTGTGGCCAATATGCGCAACTGCAATCAAGTTTTTTTTCTGCTCTCTGTGCTGCCGTCGTGTGGCCGATATGCGGAACTGCAAGGAAGCTTTTTCCGCAGTGTCTGTGCTGCCCTCGTGTGGCCAATATGCTGTACTGCAACGAAGTTCTTTCCACAGTCTCTGTGCTGCCCTCGTGTGGTCGATATGCGGAACTGCAACAAAGTTTTTTCCGCAATCTCTGTGCTGCCCTCGTGTGCACGAAATGCGGAACTGCAAGAAGTTTTTTCCGCGGTCTTTCCGTGCTGCCCTCGTGTGGCCAATATGCGGAACTGCAACGATCTTTTTTTCTGCTCTCTGTGCTGCCCTCGTGTTGCCACTATGCGGAACTGCAACGAAGTTTTTTCTGCTCTCTGTGCTGCCCCCTTGTGGCCAACATGCGGAACTGCGTCCCACTTTTTTCTGCTGTCTCTGGTGTCCCCACGTAATCAATCGGTGCCCAACAACGAGCATGGAAAAGTAGATGTGAATTTTGCACGAAAGACTGCTTTGTGGACTTGCCTCATGCGAGCTGCGGCGAGGAGAATTGCGCACGCATTCTGCGGTGAGGAAACTGACGCATGTGCAGTGCGATGTCCAGGAAGGCGCATGTGTACTGCCTGCATGAAGTCGGCGCATGCGGGCTGCACGCAGTGACCGACGCATGTGCAGTGCTGTGCCAAGAAGCCGCATACGCTGTTCGGTGCTGAGCTGGTGCATGCGTATTACCGTGCCGCGGCTGGCATATGCGCCTTGCGTGGCAGAAACCGGCACGTATATATAGCACATTACAGAGCCCGGATTTGCTCAGATGTATTGCTTTCCCGAGACATGCTCATGTCGGTGCTGCTGCACACCGGTAACACGATCGAGAATCTCCGAGCCGCTCCAAGCCCCTCCGAGCAACTCCAAGCCGCTCCGAGTCTCTCCGAGCCCTTCCGAACAGCTCCGAGCCCCTCCGAGCCGCTGTGAGTCGCTCTGAGCTCGTCCGAGCCGCTGCGAGCCCGTCCGAGGAGCTCCGAGCCTCTCGGAGAAGCTCCGAGCAGCTTTCGCGCCGCTCCGAGCTGCTCCGAGTCCTTCTGAGTAGCTCCGAGCTGCTGTGAGTCGTTCCAAGCCCCTCCGAGGAGCTCCAAGCCTCACCGAGCAGCTCTGAGCCCCTCGGAGAAGCTCCGAGCTGCTTTCGTGCAGCTTTGAGCCGCTTTCGCGCCGCTCCGAGTCCTTCCGAGCAGCTCCGAGCCCCTCCGAGGAGCTCCGAGCCCCTCCGAGGAGCTCCGAGCCCCTCCGAGGAGCTCCGAGCCCCTCCGAAGAGCTCCGAGCCCCACCGAGCCGCTCCGAACACCTCGGAGAAGCTCCGCCCCACTTTCATGCCGCTCCGAGCCACTCCGAGTCCTTCCAAGCAGCTCCGAGCCCCCCCCCGTCATTCCAAGCCCCTCCGAGGAGCTCCAAGCCGCTCCGAGGAGCTCCGAGCCCCTCCGAGCAGCTCTGAGCCCCTCGGAGAAGCTCCGAGCAGCTTTCGCGCCGCTCCGAGCTGCTCCGAGTCCTTCCGAGTAGCTCCGAGCTGCTGCGAGTCATTCCGAGCCCCTCCGAGGAGCTCCGAGCCGCTTTCGCGCCGCTCTGAGTCCTTTCGAGCAGCTCCGAGCCCCTCCGAGGAGCTCCGAGCACCTCGGAGAAGCTCCGCGCCACTTTCGTGCCGCTCCGAGTCCTTCCAAGCAGCTCCGAGCCCCCCCAAAGTCGTTCCGAGCCCCTCCGAGGAGCTCCAAGTCGCTCCGAGGAGCTCCGAGCCCCTAGGAGAAGTTCCGAGCCGCTGCAAGCCACTCCAAGCCGCTCCGAGCCCTTCTGAGCAGCTCCGAGCTGCTCGCTCCGAGCCGCTTTCGTGCCGCTCCAAGCCGCTCCGAGCCCTTCCGAGCAGCTCCGAGCCTTTCCGAGTCGTTCCGAGCCTTTCCGAGGAGCTGCAAGCCGCTCCGAGCAGCTCCGAGCCCCTCGGAGAAATTCCGAGCCGCTCCGAGCCGCTTTCGTGCCGCTCCGAGTCCTTCCGAGCAGCTCCGAGCCCCTCCGAGTCGCTCCGAGCAGTGTTGCACTGCTGCTGCGGGGGCTTTTAAACGGCTGGGAGACGGTGCAGGGCTAGGGTTGGAAGAGGACGTTTGCTGGTTGACCGGGAGGCAAGCGAGTTGGATGCCACGAGGCGCTGAGGGGCAGCTGTGAGCCGAACCGGTCCGTTTCCGTTCCCGGGTGGGCTCGGGCATCAAACGGCGGAAATAGACGAGGGGCACCCCGGATTAGCGGGGGAGAATATATCGCAGAGCCGGTGGTCCGGAATCAGCTGCTTGCCCGTAGCCGTAGTGGTTTTTCGAAACAGTTGCTGTTTTGAAGGTGACGGGCGTATATTCGCTATTAGCCGGAGGACTAATCGCCATAGAGAGTGGCAGATGAGCTGCGCAGAGCGGTTAGATCGGCACTTCCGCATTTCTGGGCGCATGTGTTTTGCCGCTGGTGGGACTCAGCGGCAGGCAGTGGCAGTTCCGCGCATTGGTCACGCGGTGGCAGCAGAGACCACAGCAAGAACTTTCCTGCCGGATCGATGCCGGGATTCGGCGGTAGGCGGCGGCAGTTCAGCGTACTGGGGGATGCCCGTGGGGCGCGTGGAGTCCTGGGACGAGTTGATGGCCGTGCGCCGTGGGGTGATGGTGCCCTCGGCGCACGGCTGTGACAACAGGGTGGGGGTCGGTGCCCCCAAAATGGAGTGGTGGGCGAGTTGTATGGGGAGTGCATGTGAAGCAGTGCTGGAGCAGCTTGTGAAGGGTGCAGCCCTGTGAGCACAGGTGGAAGCAAGGCAACCGTGGGAGCAGATGTGGGACCTGTGGGTCACTTATGGGTCGCTTGTGGGGCGCTGATGTGTCACTTTTGGGGCCCAGGCTGCTGTCAGTCATTTGTGGGCCCCTGCTGCCCCACTTGTGGGGGCACTTATGGGTCAATTCCTGGTCCCTTTGCCAGTTAACGGTCCCAAGCTGCTGTGGGGTACTTCTGGGGCCGTGTGTCTCACTTGTGGGTCCATGCTGTGCCACTTGTGAGTCACTTGTGGGGCACTGGGGGGCACTTGTTGGTGACAGGACACTCGTGGGGCACTTATGGGACGCTGATGGGTCAATTATGGGGGACTTATGGGGCACTTGTGACTCAGTTGTTTGTCCCTTGCGAGTCACTTGTGAGTCCCTGTGGGTCACTTGTGGGTCACAGGCTGCTGTGGGTCATTTGTGGGTCCCTGCAGTGCCATTTGTGGGGCATTTGTGGGTACCCGTGGTGTCATTTGTGGGTCCCTGCGGTGCCACCTGTGGGGCCCTTGTGGCTCCCAGGTCACTTGAGGGGCTCTCTGGGTCTCTCCCTGTTTCTGTGGGGTTTGGATTGCTGTTGGAGCCAAAAGGCCACACGCTGCCATACAGGCAGGTGCCAGGTTCACCCCCTGAGGACACCAAACCCTCCAATAATGTCACAGCGGCCTTTAATTGCTGTGCGAGGAGATGACATGCGTTTCTCCCTGGGGAGCCGTAAGCTGAGCCCGGCAGCTGGGCAGCCAGCACTCGCTCCATTGACGCCGCTCATCTCAGCCCTTGTGCTGCACGTGCAGCTTCTCAGCACCTCGCTGTATCAGCACTGAAATCTGTGCTCCCCTATTTATTACAAATGTCACCAATTGCCATTGAGGACAGACTGGAAGCAAAGTACGTGGACCTTCCTAGCTCGTGCATGGACCATAAACCATAAACCTCCCCTTGCCACACAGGCAGACCCAATTGACTGCCGGTCATTACTTTTTTTTTTTTTTACTTTATTTTTCCCTTCCTGCTTTTAGGGGAACTTTGAGATCACAGCCTGAAGCAGTGATGGAGCACCTGGTGAGGGGTGCAGCCCTGCCTGCACAGGTGGAAGCAACGCAGCCGTGGGGCAGATAGGGCTGAGCCTGGCTCCAGCCCTCCCTCGCCTCATTGAAGGGCTGGCAGCCCCACAGGCAGGGTTTCTTCCTGGAGATGCCTCCTGTGGATTGCTGGGTGAGCTCTGGTTCGTGGGAAGAGGTCAGCGATTCTTTCTTGATGGCTGTTGGGGTTTTGATCTCTGCCTTTCTGTGGGGATTGTAAGCTGGTTTACAGTAGCTCTGTCAGCTCTGCCTCTGCTTCTGATGCCTTCCACTTGTTCTCTGAGGGCAGTCAAGGGGTTCTCTGCCTTTCTCTGAACTGGTAACAGAGGGACTGATGGACGTTCCTTTCTTTTGCTCTCATCTGTTTCGGGAATGCTTCAGTCAGCCCCAAGGTGACACTGGTTGGGTGACTGAGCGTTGCGACTCCAGAAATGCCTGGAGCTGATGCACTGTTCTGTAAAGGGATTCTGTGTTCTGCAGAGTTCCTCTGCAACTCTTTCTAAGCTCAACACCTTCTTGTGACGTCTCTGTTCCCTCTTTCGTGATTCTCATTGTGGGATCTCCAACCTGGGCCTCCGAACTCACTCCGTCTGCTCCCACGTTGCCGCAGCCCATTTTATGACATGTCCCCTCTGCGTCCCCCTCCACGTTCCCTCTGTGTCCTCGTGTCCCCCTTGTGTCTCTGTGTCCTCCCTGTGTCCTCTGCCTGTGTCCCCTCTGCGTCTCCTGTGCCACGCATTCATTCCACCTGTGCTGAGTGTTGTTTGAGGGCACGCATTTCAATTCCGTTCCGCGTCTCATTGGATCTCCTTCTGTTTTGCGGCTCAATGGGGTTGAAGGGTTTCTGGGGCTCCTCTGGTTAGTGGTTCCAGCGCTGTGCAATCTGTGGGGCGGACGCTGGAGCGGCAGGAACCCCTTGTTCACGCGTTGCTTATATGCGGGTGGGTTTTGGGCCGGCTGTGGGCAGCTCTCTTGGAGATGCAATGGGGGTTGGTCCCCAGGGCTCGCCCTGCTCCCTGCCCTTTGTCCTTGCAGCCCCATGAGCTCCGTGGCTGGCGATAGAGCGAGGTGTGTGGATGCGGCTGGGAGCTGAGCTGCAGGAAACCCCTGGGCCTCAGCGGCTGTTTGCTTCATCCTCACCCAGCGCCGTCCGCTCTGTGCTGCTCGAGAGCACTGAGCACAAGGATTCAGTTCCTGGTTGGCCTGGTTCTCTCCTCGATCTCCCTTAGGAATTGGTTGGCAGCAACAGGTGTCAGGGCACGGCTCTGCAAGCGCCTTGTGGCTGACCCCCCCCCCCCCCCAGGCTCTCAGGGCTCTTTCTGTCGTGCTGGCAGATGTGGCTTTGTATTGATAGGAAACAAAGGGCCGTCCTCTGCTGGAGCACTGTGTCTGGATCACCTCAGATATCTCCATCCCGGCCATCAGGGGATGCTGTCAGTTTCCCAGTCTGGACGCCACCCAACCTCCCCAGCCCTCTTCCTTCCATTCCTGCCCCCCGTTCCATAGCAGCCCTGCAGCCGTGGCACCCAGCAGTGCAATGCAGCAGTACCTCTGGTGCGCTGAATGCTGGGGCTGGCACAGAGAGGCTCTGTGGCCGACGTGGATCTTCCTGGTTGGACTGCTTGTGAGTTTCCTGGCGCTGTTGAGCACGCGGGCTCCCCTGCCTGCCCTGATTGCTCACCAGGCCATCGATGTCCTTTGTGCCGTCGTGCCTCACGGCTTCAGGTATCATGCCATAGACTCCTTAGAGTCGGAAGGGGCCGTTTGTGATGGTCTAGTCCGACTCCCCACAAGGAACAGGGACATGCACAGCTCGATCGGGCTGCCCAGGGCCTGATCCCGCCTCACCTTGGAATGGACGGGGCATCCACCGCCTCTCTGGGCAGCCTGTTCCACTGCCCAGAATCACAGAATGTCCCAGCTTGGAAGGGAACTTGAGGCCCATGAGTCTCCAGCCCCCCGCCAACGCAGGGCCACCAACCTCCCCATTTCACAGCAGCCCAGGCTGCCCAGGGCCCCATCCAACCTGGCCTTGAACATCTCCAGGGATGGACGGGGCATCACAGCCTCTCTGGGCAGCTGTTCCAGCCCCTCACCGCTCTCTCTGTAAAGAACTTCGCCCTGACATCCAACCTAAATCTCCCCTCCCTCAACTTAAAACCATTTCCCTTTGTCCCTTGCTGTAAAAAGACATTTTCCTTACATCTAACCTAAGTTTTCCCTTCTTTCCTTTAACTCCCCTTTACGTACCGAAAGGCTGTTACCGGGTCACCTCGGAGCCTTCACCTCTCCGAGCTGAACAGCCCCAGCTCTCTCAGCCTGTCCTTGGAGGAGAGCTGTTTGATCCCTTGGTTCTTTTTTTTTTTGTGGCCGTCCTCTGATGTGATCCAACAGGTCCATGTCTCTTCTGCACTGAGGACTCTACATCCCGACACAATCTCTAGATGTGGGATTGTGCAGAATATGGACTCAGATAAGGGAAACCTCTTTACTTCACAAGTCCTACAGGAGCTGATGAGAGCTTTAGAAATGAAGTGGGAGCTCCATACTCCGTGGCACCCTCCTTCTTCAGGGAAAGTAGAATGAATCAATCAGGTGCTGAAGAAGCACTTGTCAAAATTGGTTTCAGAGACCAAATTACCATGGACAAAGTGTTTGCCTGTAGCCCTTGTCAGAACACGAACCACTCACAGAAAAGGCTTAGGAGTATCACCATACGAAGTGCTGTTTGAGTTGCTGTACTTGGGAATGGTGAGATGCCCACTCTTGAAACCAAGGGTAAGTTTCTTCAGAACTGCGTACTCGGGTTGTCTGCTGCTCTGTTACCCCTTAAGGAATGTGGACTGTTGGCTCAAACTCCACCTCTGGAATTTCCAGTGCACTCATCCCGTGTTGGAGGCTGGTCCTAATACGCGCCTGGCAGAAATCAAGGCTTCAGCCTGAGTGGGATGGAATGGACTATTTCAGGTGCTGCTGCAGTGGGTGTCGTCTACCTTGACTTCAGCAGTGTTTTGTTACAGTCTCCCGCAACATCCTGGTAATGAAGCTGAGAAAGTGTGGGATAGATGAGTGGATGATGAGGTGGGCTGAGAACTGGTTTACTGGCTGAGCTCGGCAGTGGTGATCGGTGGCGCAGAGTGCGGCTGGAGAGCTGTGAGTGGCGGTGCTCCCGGGGTTTGGTGCTGGGTCTGGTTGTGGAAGGTGGATTGCGTTGTTGCTGTAGAAGCCTGTAGTATTTTCTGTATGTAGTACTGGCCTTTACTGAACTTACAGCTCTCTTGTGAAAGGGCTGTTTGCCTTCCACTAAGAAAGTTGCTGAGCAGAGTAGAAAGTTAAAGATTCGGGGTGTTCTGACTGGGGTGGAATTGAGCCAGGCACAAAACAAGGCAAATATGCAGGGTGGAGAGAGAGAGAGGGAGCTCAGCACAGGACAGAACAGACGTGCTCACTCTTGGAAATACGGCCCTCCTATCTCCATGGAGAAGTACAAAGCATACCAAAAAGAGCAGGTTGGTAATGGACCTTATATGGAACTCCATCATAGCAACAGCATAGGTGAGATTGTGAGCCTAGACGCTCAACCAGTGAGCACCAGGAGAGCATTGCCTGTGTCGGGTTCAGAGTACAGAACAGAATGAATTTCACTGACCGATGTGCAATTTTTCCTTTATTAACAGGGAGCGTGCGCCTGTTACTGCAATAACGAATAAACTTTGCTGCTATCACTAAGATCCTTGCCTAACCTGAAATTTGTGACCTTGAGTATTTCTCTCAAGGTCTTGTTCAATATCTTTGTCAACGACCTTGATGAGGGGATATGTTCACCCTTAGCAAGTGCACTGATGAGACAAAGCTGGGAGAGAAGTGGTTGGCATGCCAAAAGGCTGTGCTGCCATTCAGCAAGATCTGGACAGGATGGAGAGCTGGGCAGAAACAAACCAGATGAGGTGGAACAAAAGCAAGTGTAGAGTCTTGCACCTGGGAAGGAATAACTGCAAATATCAGTAGAGCTTAGGATGTGACCGGCTGGAGAGGAGCTCTGCAGAGAAGGACCTGGGGGTGCTGGTGGACAACAGATTGGCCATGAGCCAGCAGTGTGCCCTGCTGGCCAAGAAGACCAATGGCATCCTGGGGTGCTTTAAAAGGAGCACGGCCAGCAGAGCAAGGGAGGTGATCCCCGCTCTCTGCTCTGCCCTGGTCAGGCCTCACCTGCAGTACTGCATCCAGTTCTGGGCTCCCTTCCTGGTACAGAAATGACAAGGATCTCCTGGAGAGAGTCCAACAGAAGGCCAGGAAGATGATAAAGGGCCTGGAGCATCTCCTCAGTATGGAAAGGCTGGGGGACCTGGGTCTGTTCAGCCCTGAGGAAAGATGACAGAGCAGATCTGATTAATGCTTACGTATTTGTTAAGTGTGGGAGTCCAAAGGACACGGCCAACCTCTTGTCAGTGATCTGTGGGGACAGGAGAAGGGGAAATGGCCACAAACTGGAGCACAGGAAGTTCTGCACCAAAATGCAAAGGATCTTCTTCACGGCGAGGATGACGGAGCGCTGGAACAGGCTGCCCTGGGAGGCTGTGGCTTCTCCTTGTCTGGAGATATTCCAGACCCTCCTGGACACCCACCTGCGCAGCCTGCTGTAGGGAGCCCATTTTGCAGGGACTTTAGACTCAATGATCACTGGGGGTCCCCTGCAACCCCAATTTTGTAGTTCTGTAATTTTAATCTTTGCTTCTTGCAGCGATGCAGTGTTTCAGAAGGGAGAAAAGCAAGGCAGGCGTAAACTGGATTTCTGTGGTTGGTAAAGCTGTGCTGAGAAGTGGGCTGACACTCGGACCTGGAAATGTGTCTGCAGACTTTGTACCCAGAGGAATGACTTTTCCCTGCAGGTTGGGCTTGTCTAAGGTAGGTCATTGTTAGGTGAGCTTCTGCTTTAAAACATCAAGTTGTACAAATAAGGAAACTTCAAAAGCAAGATTGCCAATTCTTTTTTACATAGGTGATTTTTTCACGAGGAAAGATTTGAAATGCTGTTTGCTAATGGAAGATGGAGAGAGGAAAATCAAGTCAAAGGCACACTATGCATAGCCAGCACATAGCATCTGCACCGCTCTCCCCCTGCACAAAGGAGAAGCAGCTCAGCAAGCTTGGCCTGAGCCATGGAAGGCAGCATACAAACATCTGGACCAACCCCAACGGAGCTGCTTCTGCAGGTTGGTTGTCTTCCACTGTGTGTCTGCCATCCTGTTGCTCTCGGGTAGATTTGTTCATGTTCAGCTCATGGAGTTGAGGTCTGAGTTTAAGTCTGTGGGCATCGTCCAGGAATTGGGGTAGAGTACGAGGAAAGGAAAATTGGGGTAAGAGAATGAGGTTTAGGACCAGGAACCTCTTCCGTCACTATTAGCTCTTGCTGTTCTCTTTTTGGCTTAGGAATCCATGTGGGTTTTTTAATGAAGAACAGACTCGTGCAGCTTGTGAGTGAATTCATTCACACCTGTTAATTGGCGTTCTTCTCTACATGGAGCTGCAATTGAAATGGATGCTTGTGGTCTGATGTCCGGCCTCCTCTGATGTGCTCAGATGAGCCAAGTTTGCAAGGCCTGACTCTCGGTTGGTGAGTTGTGCCCAAGTTCAGAGAGTTGACTCTTGTCGGCTTTGACACGCATCTTCCAGTTGCACGCTGTGTTCTTCCTGTTGCGTTGAGCTGTTGAGCTCCAGCCTTAAGTGAGGATGCAAGTGCTACTGCAGAAGGAACGGGTTGAGACTGAAAATGCAGTGCAAAGGGCTGGAGCCAGCAGGAGCTGGGATGTGATCATCCCCCTGTACTCAGCTCTGGTGAGTCCTCACCTTGAGTGCTGTGTTCAGTTCTGGGTCCCTGACTACAAGAAGGACATTGAATCCCCAAGATATTGCCAGAGAAGAGCAGTGAAGCTGTGAGGAGTGTAGAGCACCAGTCTCATGGGGAGCAGCTGGCTGAGAGAACTGGGGTTATTTAGCCTGGAGAAGAGGAGGCTCAGGGCAGACCTCATCCCTCTCTACAATGAGCTGAAGAGAGATGATGTCGAGGTGGGGGTCGTCCTCTTCTCCCGTGTAAGTAGCGATAGGACTGGGGGGAGCGGCCTCAAGTTGCACGGGGGGAGATTGAGGTTGGATGTTAAGAAACCCTTCTCCACAGGAGTGCCCAGGGAGGTGATGGAGTTACTGTCCCTGCAGGTGTTCAAGAAACGTTAGATGTGGCAGTGAGGGATGTGGCTTAGTGGGGAATATTGGTGGTAGGTGGACGGTTGGACTGGATGATCTTGGAGATCTTTTGCAAGCTTGCTAATTCTATGATTCTGTGAAAGGCATCTGCTGGGCGACTGCTTTGGTGGGTGAGCATCAGGCTGCTGGACAGCAGGCAGCTGTTGTCTGTGCAGACAGCCACATCCATGGGGAGTGGAGGCTTTTTCACCTTAACCTTGTCTTTCATGTCTCACGTGCAGTAAGTGCTGTTGTTATAAACAGCATCTTGGGGGCAACCTTGATTTCTGCAGCCCCGAGCTTTGTGGCACAAGAGCTGTCCCCCATGCTTCTCCCTGTGATGTGTGACCGTATGGAAGGCCTCGCAGAAGCCTGGGTAGGTGATGGCAGTCGCTCCTCCTTTCCCCAGCGATGCTGGAAATAGCGTGGAACGGGACGGGGGGACATCCCAGCCATGGGTTCCTCTCAGCAAGGCTGAGCAGCTGTTCTGATCCTCGTATTTTAACTTGAGGGAATCTGATGCTAAGGAAAGAAATGAGGGGCTTGTTAATGAAGAAAAAAAGACTGTGTCGCATCTTGTGGTGCAGGATGTTCTCCGAACTGCTGCTAACAGTGCCCAGGATGCTCCCTTTTTGATGGGGAGAGGTTTAGCAGGGATTTCTTAAATGAAAATAGTTTGTCGTGTAACTTGCTTTTCATTGACCTTTCATGCTAGTTCTTGATAAGTTATCTTTGGATTCTGAATTAATATTTATTATTGAAGAGAACTGAAGAGAATATGTACGCACCTTGCGCCTTCTTCTTCACCGAGAATCTTCTAAACATCTTTGCACTGTTTCTTCTTGGCCCTGAGATGAAGCTGTGTGGAATATAGGCTTGGATGCTTTTTCAGTCAGGTGCAGGACACGTAACGCTCATCTGAGTTGTCATGCTGACAAGAACAGCAGAGTAGTAAATTTTTCAGGGTTGCGTGCTTTACTTTACTTTTTTTTTTTTTTCTTTTTTTTTTTCTCCCCTCCAGTCATAACCATGGAGCCACAGAAGCGTTACCCAGACAGAAGGAGCCTTTGTCACCTGGACTTCCTACAATTGACACAGGCAGTGGAAGTCAGCATCCCAAGCATCCATGAAACCCCTGCACAGGACTGGTGAGAGTTACCTGGCACTGTCCTTTGGCAACCTCAGGTCTCTCTGTAAGCTCCCAAGCTGTGTCGTAACTCCTCCCGTGGTGCTGACTCAGCTCTCCCAGTCTTTTGTGTGGGAGAGCTGGAGTTGAGCTGCTTCCTGCCTCTGTCCTCCCTGCTTTGCCCATGGCCCAGTGAGCCTCCTTCCTTGTTCGGTGTCTTGAATTACTGAGTTGCTTAAGGATTGGGTGGACCAATTAAATTCTTAGCGATGTCTCTAGATCCACGTGTGCACAAAAGCACACTCTGATGCAGTCAGTGTAATGATGAACACACGCCTTGTTTCCTTTAGCCCGTATTTTTAGTTCAGGAGAACAGATTTCTGGAATGATGTTCAGCTTAGCACCAGAATCCCCTTGCCGCCCCCCATTCCAGTCACTCACAAGGGCTTGAGATCCACAGGGAGGAAGTATTGCCGATAATTACAATCCGTGGTTTTGAAACTGATTTAATCTATGGTGTATGATATGAATAGTCGTGGTGAATGACGTGGTAAGGCATCCCAGCAATTTTCAACAGGAATACTTCAAGGCAGCTTTTCAAGGTTTCTTTGAGAACTCTCCAAGTCTCCAGGAATTTTAAGTGCCAAGGTTTCTTAGCCTTCCGAATGGCAGTGTTTCTATCGAAGCTGGCAGCCTTTAAACCCAAACCGAAGCTTGCTCATCTCAGTGGAGGTGCCTTAGCTATATTCTAACGCTGCGTGGAAAATGAGTTTCACGTTCACGAGTCCTTTCTGACTCGCTACGTGTTTGATTGCACAGGAAGAAAAGCTTGATGTCTGTGCCAAGGGAGACGTACACCGCACTTGCGCTGCCTGGACGATTTGGAAACTGGAAATTCTGGGGTGTGCTGAAGCACGCCCTCTCAGGTCAGTCTAAGCGTACATAGAGTAGACCTGTCTAACCAAACAGGTAATAGACAGTTAAACCCATTCTGTTGGGAAATACTCTCTCCTTCTAAGTACCTTTAGAACGTGAGTTTCTTCAATTAATTACTCAACTCATTTGCTTTTCCTGAATGATCCTACGTTCTTTTCTCAGGCTACATCTGTACTCTGCTCAGTCCAAGGAGAAATCCCTGCCCGCAGATGCAATGACACAGCATGGCTCACAACCTCATTTTTCATTGCTTACTCTTATGGTAGCTGCCATCCATGTCCACCCTGCGTATTCTTAGAGCTCTTCTGGAGTCCGTGGGGCAGACTTATGGTTGAACTAAAGGGAATTTTTTCATATTGCTCTAGCTCCAGATGATTATCCCTAGTATCATTATATTTAAAAAAAAAAAAAAAAAAAAAAAAAGGTGTTTTGAAGTAGTGTGATATATATTCTGTGCCTCAGAGTGTGGCACGTGTGGCATGAGAGAGTTTTGAGGCCACGAGGACTGCCCAGACAGCATCGGAACTGTAAGAGCAGAGAGCTATAGGTGATGCAGCGCTATTCGTGCCACCCGCAGGAAGCGGGAGCTGGAACAAAATATGGCCAGAAGAGTGATCAGATTGCGTTTGGTAAGGAACTATTTCATTAGTTCTAGAACTTTGACAAAATGTATATTCAGGATGATGATCAGCATGCCAGGTGCTGGGACCATGCCGAAAGAGAAATGGTCTGAAAACGTCGGTGCAATTTGAAATATATCCCCTTCCACAAAGCCCTCAGATCCATGCTGCAACTGCATCCAAAGCAAGCCAGAGCCCTGTGCTTGTTGTAGCCGGAGCTATCGGTGCCAGGAGTTGCTGCTGTGTTTGCAAGGACGTTGTGTCAGCAGTGTGACGTCAGTGGGGTTGTTTGATGGCAATGAAACAGCTGAATGGTGTACCTCAGGACTAAGAAAAAAGATGGTAGTGGTGACTGTGTGTCTAGGTATAGATAGCTTGATAGAGATATGTAGGACTTCAGTGTGGATTGTACATAGGCCCTGCGCTGCAAGGTACGCTGTTGGGAAGCAGTGTCCATCTGCCCGAGGGCAGGAAGGCCCTGCAGAGGGACGGCCTGAGGCCAGTCGTCCGAGGCTGCACAGGAGCAAGCGCTGGGTCCTGCGCTGTGGTCATGGCAACCGCATGGCAGCTTCTGCAGGATTGGGCTGAGGTAGAATTCCAACTGCCCGCTGATTCTAGAATGTTGGGGTGTGTGATGGTGGAATCTTCTGGTCCTGTGACATGGTCTTGCCTCCCCACCCTGTCGTCATGGCGGAGCAGCCTGGTGGCCCTTAGTGATGTCACAAGCGGCTGGAATGAGGGGAGGAGCAGTGCGTGCTGCGTCCCTTCATTGGAGCGCTTGAGCTCTGCGTGAGTAGCTCACTTGTTGCCCTTGTGCAGCGACTGAGTGCCTTCGTTTTCACCCCGTCTTGTGCAGCATCTTGTAGGTAAGCTGAGACAGGGCATGGGATGGACGGGTGGGCAGTGAGGTGTTGAGAACTGCTGGCTGGTGGAGCTCCTAGCAGCTCATACTGCTTACTCTTGTCCATCAGACGTAACTTTCACCCAGTACTTGCATTCCCAAGCGATCCACAAAGATGGCATTTGTCCCATGGCTTTTCCCTTGTCATCTTTGCTACATTGTGCAAGCTCACAGACCTGTTCCTTCTCTCTCCTCTACCCGCTCCCTTGGTGCAGCTTTCGCTCGTGGAAGAACAGAGCAAAGTGACAAGAAACAGCTGCGAGTTCAAGGAATTGTCTACCTTGTTCTGATCTCCTGCCAGGTACGTGCCACGCTTTGTCCCCCTACGTGGTTGACCAGCACTGTGTCGCACCATGTTTGATAACACAGCCTCACCCAGCTTTGATGGGACACTGGTCCCGTGTGGGTTTTTTCCCTTCCCCTCCAGCTCCGTCCTCAGAAGGATGCTGTGTGTGGTGCTGTGACCAGCTGGTCTGAAGGAAACCAAACCCTTAGGCAAAGAGTCCTAGGCCCAGTTTGTGCCGAGCTGCACAGCGTGACCCAAGGTCACAAGCCTGCACGCTTGGGCTGTGTGAGTGTGCCCGGCAGCTGTAGGGAGCACAGCAGAGATGCAAGCAGAGGAAATCCTTGATGTGCGGGGCTGCAGCAGGTGCCGGTGGTGAGGCTGCTGGGAGCCGTGGCCGGGGAGCAGATGCACCTGCAGCAATGATTCCTCTCACTGCCCTGCTGCTGCGCTGTCAGAGCGCCCTGGGCGAATGCATCTGCTGCTTTGTGCCAGTCCCCATCTGCTAGCAGAGGGACAGCCGCTTGGTCAATTGCTGCCTAATGGGCTGTCCCATTTGAACGGAGTGAACAGAGTGGTTGCTTCTAGAGCACCTGCCTGTGCCAGAGGATAGCCAAGGGTAGTTCTCCAGTAGTCTCTCGATACTGTGGTGTGTGAAGAGAGAAAATATGAGCGTGTTTCTCTTCAGTTCCAGCTTGTCGTGCCTGCTGTGATGGGCGTTGCGTGCAGCGAGATCAGCTGTGGCCCTGACATGACACGGATGGAGGTAGAGTATGGAGCTCTGATTGGTCTTTGTTCCCTGACTTGAGCCAGCAGAGTGAGCTGCAGATGTGCTCTCCTGCTTTTCAAGAGAGAGCGAATCCTTGCGGCTCTATCAGTGTCACTGAAAAGCTGCCTTAAAGGCTTTCTTTCTTTGCTGCAGGGATGTTCTTAGCCTTGCCGTTCCTTCTTGTGTGCCCATGATAAGGACCGAGTGCATTTCCTGCAGCTTTCTCTGCTGACATGCTCCTCAGCCTGAAATCCTCCTTGCAGCCCTCAGCTCCTCACCGTGGCCTGTGCTCTCTGTTTCAGGCTGAGAACAACGGGAAGCCCCTGCTGGTCCGTGAGGAGTCATCTCTTAATATCCCAGCTATTGCTGCTGCCCACGTTATTAAGAGATACGTTGCCCAGGCACCGGGTGAACTCTCCTTGGAGGTAAGCAGTTAAGGGCGTTCCTTGTTGTCATGTACAGAAGAGTGTAACATGTGAAGCTATCAGGAATATTCTCTGAGACCTTCAGAGTGTTTGGTGAGGTGAAGCCCGGAAGATTCAGTTCCAGATTAGACTTGCAGTGGGTTGGATGCAGGGAGGAGTTCAGCCATCTCCAAACTATGGCTCTATTTGGCATTGGAATCTTCTGATCAAAGAGCTACTGCCCAGTGTTGTAGCCTGGTCTCTGAGCGATGGCAGACCAGTGTATGGAGTGTGCAGATCTGTTCAGGATCTGTTCCGCTGACTTATGCCTGCGGTTTAATTGGAGCTCTCCCTTTGGCCAAGAGCCTGCTGCTTTTGAGAACCATTTCATACCGAACAGCTGAATTCTGTATGTTGTCTATTGTAGTGACTCTTCTACCTCCACGTTCAGTTGTACAACCGCAAATGCCTGAAGAGCTGCACTGGTGCAATGGCTCTCAAGCTTGACGATATTGGGCAGTGCAGAAGAATGCAGTCATTTGAGCTGCGCTTTCCTCCCAGCCGTGCTGAAGCTGGGATTGACGTTGCAATCTCTTGCAGGTGGGAGACCTCGTGTGCGTCATCGATATGCCGCCTCAGGAGCTGAGCCCCCGCTGGAGAGGCAAGCACGGCTTTCAGGTAGGCACAAGCTTCAGACGTGAGAGCGCAACTTTGGTCGAGGCAGGAATCTCAGCTTAGAGCTGCCCTGCCTGCACAGCATGGCTCCACATGGAAAATGGTTTCCCTGTGTTGGTGTCAGGGGACTTTGCCTTTTGCTGTGGGCTTAGGCCAGAGCTGAAAGTTGGTCTTTGTAGCAAACTGTCTCCTCAATTAACTTAGAAAGAAGAGCCCTCACAACATGCATCAGGTCACGGCCACTGAACCGCACCTTTGGAAATGCAGCAGCTAGGACACGTGTTTCAGTGTCTCTGAGCACTTGTGCTTGCACCCATGCAGAAGGTGAAGTCAGTGTCTTTCAGGAAGTCGCTGCCTGTCAGCTGAGATGAGGCAGGGTAACAGAGCCTCTGCGTGCTTGCTGCTGCTGCTGGCTGCCGAACGCTGGGTAGCTCAGAGCTGGGGATGGCAGCTGCATCTCAGTCAGCAAGCAGAAAGTTCATAGGCTGTGCTAACTCAGATCTAGCTGCATCAATCTATCATAATCTATAGCTTCTGTATGAAGTCTTTCCCTTCGGGCACGCTTGAGATTTAGGGGCGCATAGCATACTTGTCCTTTCCCTGCTCCATATGCAGTTACATGGATAATTGCATGCCAGTTTTGAATAATTATTAATTTTAAGCAGGCCATTTTTTGTTGGATTGTCTTACGGAGCACCCGGCAGGCACGTTATGAGGAAAATGTGATGTTTGAACAGTTCAGGCCTGAGAAACGCTGCCTTCAGTATCGCACCTCTCTTCTTCTTCTTGTTACAGGTTGGATTTTTCCCCAGTGAGTGTGTGGAGCTCATTAACGGAAAAGTCCCGGAGAGTCTCATCAATTCAGTGCCAAAGCCAGGTACGATGATACATTTGATGGTGCAGGGAAGCAAAATGGAGTCTTTTTTGGGTGTGTTCCGTGGTTAATACCTCCCTTATCCTTCCCACCTTATCCTCTGTGCTGATGATCCTTCATGCATAGCACGGGGCGTATGGCTGGTGTTTTGTAGGCAGCTAGAATGAGGGAAGGCAAAGGCAGTTCTCCTGCAAGTCAGTACGAGGCTGAGAACAGCCAGCGTCCCTGGTTCCCTGGGGAAATCCTAAAATCCTTGTAGAATAGCTTGGGAATGGAAGGGAGCTCAAGGATCATCAAGCTCCAAGCCCCCTGCCTCAAGCTGGGCTGCCAACCAAGCTCCACATTTAATGTGGGACTGGACCAGGCTGCCCAGGGCCCCATCCAGTCTGGCCTTGGACTCCTCCAGGGTTGGGGAAAATCCATTTTTGTACGCACTTGCTCATCATGTTCTTCCCGTTTTGAGGTGCTCTGTAGAATGTGTTGTGCTCGGCCTCGTCCAACGGAGCCAAGCCTAAAATGAACTGGTTTCTTCCTTTTGTTGTGCAGTGCCAAAGAAGCGCGGCAAGCTCCTCACCTTCCTTCGTTCCGTGGTGAAGGCCCGCCCAAAGCAACGGAAAGAGCGGGAGGTGGAGAAGGAAAGGGTGTTTGGCCGTGACCTGGGAGAGCATCTTCTCCACTCTGGTCGTGATGGTAAGGGACAGCCCATTCCTGAGAGCTTCCCTGTTTGGGAACCTAAAGATGAAAGGGAGATGGTATCTAGCAAGGGGCAGGTTGATACCAGTGGAGAAACGGGGAATGGGAGTTGACAACTGAAAGATCAACTGAGTAGGTGATGGCTGCGAGGTAAATGCTCCCAAGGGACAAGCACATTTGTATTTGCTTAAAGCAAAGCCTGTAAGCCAATCCCATGGTAGCCTGAAAAGAAAGGAAGCCTTTTGGCCAAAGAGAGTGTCCTGCATCAGTTTCCCGCTCCTTCCGGGCGTGAGATTTTCCACCTCCATTCCCATGGGAGCTGTGATGGGACTTGCAATGTCTGCGGCTTCCCCGGAATTACTTTCTCCAGGCTGATTCCTAGGTCCTGGCATTTCTGGAATGCAAAGAACGCATCTCTGTCCAGTTTCCTCACCAGCTCCTGCAGAGGTGTCTCTGACAGCTGTCCCCTTCAAGGAAGAGCTAAGCAGTAGCCTGGCTGGGCTTAGTGGATGGGATGTGACGGGAGCGCAGCCTGAGCCAGGACTTGAAGAAGGAGCTCCAGTAACCGCCAGCACGTGTTCTTTAGTCCCCCAGGTCCTCCAGAGCTGCGCCGAGTTCATCGAGCAGCACGGCGTGGTGCAGGGGATATACCGCCTGTCCGGCGTCGCGTCCAGAGTCCAGCGACTGCGGTAAGAGTGCTGCGACTGACAGACACAGCTGCCAGCAGGGGCACGTGCCCTGTTGCGGGCGTTCAGAGGCCTGCGGGCAATGCCTTAGCACAAAGAAAAGGTCTCCTTTGGGAACATCCCATCCAGCACGGCTGACGTGGTGCTGCTGGCCGAGTGTTTGTGTTCTGCTGTACATCAGGAAGCCCTTCCAACTCTTGATTGCATTGGGTGTGGCTTTTGACTTGCTTTCCTCTTTCTCAACCATTTTCGTGTCCTTCTCTGCAGCCAGGAATTTGAGTCTGAGCAGGTTCCTGAGCTGACCGTCCGCGACGTTCACAGCGCGAGCTCCCTCTGCAAAATGTACTTCAGGGAGCTCCCGAACCCCCTGCTGACCGACCAGCTGTACGACAAGTTCTCGGTAAGCACAAGGCAACGCCGTTCCTTTACCTCTTCCCTGGGCCTCTTGGGAGATGGCTGCAGCAGTGCCCCAGCTCCGAGGCCCTTCTTCTGTTATCCCCATGGGGTTTACTCGCATGTCTTTGCCACATCCTGCATGGTGCTGATGCCACTTCTGGTGGCCCCAGGAGGTGGTTATTTCCATATTCACAATGCTTGCGAGAATTCCTGTGTTGTTTGTTTGTTTGTTTGTTTGTTGCTATTCCCCAACTATTTCTGGAACGGGAAGGGGATTAATAGCCAAGTGTACTTGGAGATGAATGCCCCCTGCGAGGAGCTGAGCTGCCCAACCAGGCTGTAAACCAGCCCGGTGCTTGGACTCCTTGGCCGTGGTGGCACCAGCTGCGTGCCGCTATGTTCCCCAGATGCCTGTGGGGAGGCCTAAAGTCTTTCTCAGTGCTGACCAGCAGCGTGCTGTCCCCTTGGTTCCCGACCCTGCGGCAGGTATCTCGCCTGATTTGTGTCTCAATCCCTTTCTGCCCTTTTCCAGGATGCTGTTGGTGCCACTACGGAGGAGGAGCGGCTGGTCAGAATGCGGGACGCCATCCAGCAGCTGCCCGCTCCTCACTACAGGTCAGTGCTGCCCTCAGCCCGCTGAGCTCAGCCCTGCTGCACTTCAGAGGGCAAAGTGCAATTCCAGGTTTTGTCTCACGCGAGCAACGGGATGCCTGGGTGTGCTGAAACACTGCATGGGGTTAATTGATGGGGTCAGTTCCTGGGTACGGGGGCACACTTGGTGCAGCTGATGGCTGTGGCTGTGCTGTGCTGGTGCTGGGTGCTGCAGCGTGGCACTTGGTCAAGTTGGATCTACTTCATCTTCAGTGACAGTAGCAGTAATAACAACTAGTGTGAATTGAGGTTTGCTTTGTGAGTCGCAGCACGGGATGCTGGCTGGTGCTGAACATTTGCCGCTCTTGTTTCCCAGGACCCTGGCGTATCTGATGAGACACTTGGCCTGTTTGTCTGCGAACAGCTCTGTCACCAACATGCACGCTAAGAACTTAGCCATTGTGTGGGCTCCAAACCTCCTAAGGTAAACTTCTTTTTCCGTTTCAACAGAACGCTTACATCTGTTCTCCAGTAAGATAAAGCAGTCCTCCCTTCTTCTGCACCACATGTGCTCTTCTCCTGTAAAATGTGCAGTGAGTGGCTGACAGCAGAGCAGGAGCCTGGACTGTTCTCCAACCCCACGTGGGCACAATTGCTAGATGAGCATTGCTGCTCTCTTGTTTAGATGGGGCTGGTGTGTCCTTGATCAGCCAGGAGAACTTCTTCAGTGGCATCACTGACTGCCCACTGCGGAAGTCTCCGGAGCTCAGTTTGACAGCTTTGGGCTGCAACAGTTCAGACCCGGGGAAGCGATGTTGGCTGAATGACTTCTAAAACCTGCCTTTTCTACAGATCACAGCAGAGCGAGTCTGCCTGTGCCAGCGGGAGAGCTGCCTGCACGGAACTGCAGACGCAGTCAGCCGTGGTGGAATTCATCATCGACCACACAGAGGTCCTCTTCTGCTCCACATCTGGACCTGACATCTCAGATGGAGCAGGTGAGTGTCTTCCTCCATTAGCTTTATCTTGATCAGACACCTGGATCAAATGCAGGCCTTCTCCAAGTCCTTTGAAATACACTTTTCCTGTCGAGGGGACAGCAGACTTCTGGGCTTAGGTTAGAATCTGGCACCCTGTTGCTGGATGCTGAGAATGTGCAAGCCCAAACGTGACAAGAAGAAAACCGTCACTGTCATTATGATGTTTTGCAAGCAGGTGAAGCTTGATTAACGTGTGGCAGCGAAGCTTTCTGAGTTCACCGTACCTGCTTTCTAGGGTTTTTGTTTGCCTGTTTCGATACAGGGAGCTGCTCTTAATTATGACTGCGTCCTTTGCCATAGACACACCTCTGAGCACATGGTTGTTTTGAGCTGCTCTTCTTGCAGCGGCTCGGAGAAGCAAATCTGAGAGAAACACAGCAGCTCCCCCGGACCTGTGATGGCCGTAGTGCTGCCGCTTTCTGATCCTGGCTCTCACCTGTGGTTTTCCCTTACAGGGCACAGTTCTCTCTCAGGGCCCCAGTCTGTGCAGGCGTCTTCTCCTGCCACAGAGCTGCTCAGCCTGGAGGAGGCGCAGGCACGGAGGCGGAGGCGAGGCCACAGCAGCTCTCCTGTGGTTGTGACAGAGAGCAGGGGCATAGAGGTGGAAGAAGGCCCCACAGCTGTACGGGGGAAATTCCACACAGTCATCGACTTTCCACCTGAAAGGTAAAAAGGACTTCCTTTTCCAGTACCTTATCATCATTGTTTGGGTGGGTTTTTGTGGTTTCTTTTTGTCTTGTTTTTTTGGTTTGGTTTTTTTTTTTTTTTTTTTTTTTTCCCCCATTATTTCTGGTGCCAAAGCTTGCTGAAAGTCAGTTAAACTGATGGTGCCTGAAGTGTTGCAGTGAATCTCCACTCCCTTTGCACTGTGAGACTGAACTCACATTCAGTTGCCCGCCAGGCTGAGTTTAGCCACACAAGGCTGGCATTCCCTCCTTGCTGGGCAGGCAGTCACGAGCTGCATAAAGCCATGCTGACGTCTATCCCGGCCTGTGCTGGCTGTACCTGGAAACATTGGGGTTTTCCGGACTTGAGGGCCACGTGCCTGAATCCAATTCCAGTTGTCCTCGAAGCAGAGCTGTTGGTCAGACCTGCTGGCACGAGAAACTAGACATGGCAGTGAGATGGGGCCGATGAGCTGTCAGTGTCAGAGTGAGAGATGCTTCTGAAGTTCCACGCACGACTCACACCATTCCCTGTTTTCTCTCTCCAGACCAAGTCCACCCAGCAGGATGAAGGAATCACCAGCTGGCTGTTGGTGTTCCTGCTTCAGCCTGGGAAAACCATCCTCTGTGGCCAAACGCCAACCGCAGCGCCGTCCCAGGGAGCCCTCAGAGACAGACGTTGTAGTGCTGGCAGGTAAGGGTGCAAATCCAGCTTTCAACACCCTGCTTCTCAGCAACGTAGAATTCTTGCTGTCAGTGGGCTTGTATCTCCTTCTAGCGTTCCAGCCCATACCTGACACCTTCAGTTCTCCCCTGATCAAGAACCACTTTTGTACTTCAGCTTGGGAGAGTTTGACACCAAGCCCTGTTCATTCTTTTATAGGTGATTCGAGCTCTTGTCAACCGAGCAGAGCTGGAGCAAGTAGCGATGCTGGGCTGCGTGCTTCCATGAATGGAGAGCTCGCAGGAAGCACAAATGGCTGCGGTTCAGCTGACAGCGTGCCGCATAACAACAGTGGCGCACACAAGGAGCTCATCCAAGTTGAAGCCCTCATTTCTCCCGGCTCTGCTGAAGATGCTGACCTGAGCCTGCCAGACACCACAGGCACCAGCCTGGACTGTGACCCGGTGCCTGTGCAGTGCAGCCCAGCCCAAGCAGAGCCTGAGTGCCCCGACAGCAGCACCTCCATACAGGAGCAGGTCAGCACCAGCGAGGAGAAGCAGAGCCTCTTGGAGGGGGGCTTAGAATCGGGCCTCCAGTCCCAGGCACCGGGCAGCAGCACTGAGAGCTCTGAGCCACTCTCTCCGTGAGCTTTCCACCCAAGAGAGGACGATTGCCATCTTTACCTGGACCTCTCACGCCCTCCTGTCTTTTCCTTTAATAATAAAAGCACACTTGTGCTCACTCAACGCCTTGACTGCCTGAGGAGTTTTCATTCCCGGGGACTGGGATGAATGCAACACACAGCAAAGCACCTCAGCTTGCAACGCTGAGGCTGTGGGGTGCATGAAGCAGAGCTCCAGGTTTGTTCCCATTGTGTCTAGCTTCGGGATGTCTGCAGCTCCCATTTGGTACAGTAGCAAACCATCTCTAGCATCCTGGATGCTGCTCGTGATAACCCCAAGCTTCCTGGCGGTGGCTTTGTGATGCCTTTCAGGGCTTTTGGATGCGCTGTGATGCCTTGGCTGCTCCCTATCACCTCTCTCCTCCGGCCGCGTCCATTCCTGGCTCCCAACCTCCGAGCTGCCTGCGCAGATCACCTGCAGCCGTGTCCTCATCACGCTGCAGAAGGACGAGCTCATCCTGGCCCGGCCTCTCATTGGTCAGGGGCAGCGCTGTCCCGCCCCTGCCTGCCTCTCATTGGTCAGGGGCAGTGCTGTCCCGCCCCTGCCTGCCTCTCATTGGTCAGGGGCAGTGCTGTCCCGCCCCTGCCTGCCTCTCATTGGTCAGGGGCAGCGCTGTCCCGCCCCTGCCTGCCTCTCATTGGTCAGCGGCAGCGCTGCTCCCTCCCCCGGTGTCTCCTTGATCTGCTGTAGCTCCGCCGGCTGCGATTGGCTGAGCTGCTGCGCGCGGGAGCGGTTATTGGGAGCCGGCTGTTGGAGGCGCGGCAGACCTCGGTGGCAGCTGTTGCTGTCCTGGCAGTAGCTTGGCGGAAGCCGCAGAGTGACGGAAGCGAGTGCTGAGGGCAGCTCCGCTGGAGGTGTGCGGGAGAGCGGTCCCGGGACAGGGAGAGGAGCCCTGCGCGGCCCCAAGCAAGGGGAGATGGCCGAAAAGTGGAGCACGGGAAGTTCCGCCCGTGGATGAGAAGGGAGTTCTTCACGGTGAGGATGGCGCAGCTCTGGAACAGGCTGCCCAGGGAGGCTCTGGCTTCTCCTTGTCTGTAGGTATTTCAGACCTGCCTGGACACCCACCTGCGCAGCCTGCTGTAGGAGCCCGTTTTGCAGGGGGTTGGACTCAGTGATCCCTGGAGGTCCTTCCAGGCCCAGTTCTGTGATTCTGAGATTTTAATTCCTGCTTCTTGCAGCAGTACAGCATTTCAGAAGAGAGAAAAGCACGGCGGGCATCAGCTGGATTTCTGTGGCTGGTAAAGCTGTGCCCCTGAGATCTGGGCTGACTGCTGCCCCTGGAAATGTGTGCAAAGTCTGCAGAGGCAGAGGAATGACTTCTCTCTCAAAAGTTGAGCTTGTCTAATGTAGGTCACTGCTAGGAGAGCTTCTGCTTTAAAGCATCAAGTTGTATGGTAAGGAAATTTTAAAAGCGAGCTTGCCAGTTCTTTTTACCTAAGTGATTTTTTAGCAAGGAAAGATTGGAGATGCTGCTTGCTAATGGAAGATGGAGGAAAAGCAAGTGAAAGGCACGCTGTGCACAGCTGCCGCATACCATCGGCACCACTCTCCCCCTTGTGAGATAGGTTGTGTTTTTACAGTGGAAGTTTCCAGTAGTTCTGTATGTAGCACAGGATAATTTGCCTTTCACAAAGAGAGCTGCTGAACAGCTCTAGGATTGCAGTTGAAAACTTGTGAAACAGGTATAAAGGTGTCCATGAATCTATTAATAACTGCTAATGAAAAAGAAATAAATCCAAAGGTGCGAGCAGGGGAAGGAAACTGGGTGGACTCGGAATTACTTCCTTAACAGTAACTGTCCAAGGAGGAAGTGAAGCTGCAAAACAGCGACAGTTATCCCCCCATGCCTTTAGAAAGGATAATGGGTCTAAAGGCTGTAATACAAACATTGGTTAAGATGGTCTTCTGGGACTCTATGTCACCCTATAACACTCCAGTTTTGCCATTACAGAAGGCAGATGGCACCTATCGACTGGTACAAGATCCAAGCAAAATTAATGAAATAGTTCTCAAGTGACCCCCCTGCTTCCTAACCCCTATACTTTAATGAGTCAAATCCCACACAGACACAAATGGTTCAGTGTAACAGACCTCGAAGATGCTTTCGGGACCTGCATTTTAGACTCAGAGAGCCGAGATCTTTTTGCCCTTGAATGAGAGGATCCAAAAATGCGACAAAAATAGCAAGATAGGTGAATTGCTTTACCCCAAGGGTACATAGAATTGCCTAATTTATTTTTTATTATATTTTATGTGTTATATTATTATAGATATTATATATTGTGTTATTATGTGTTATTTTATATACTTTATATATTTTATTTTTGTTTTAACTAATGAAGTGCTGGAGAAAGTTTTGGAAAAGTTTTGGGTTGAGGAGGAGGTGAAGCTGTTTCAGTATGTAAATGATTTGCTGATTTGTGGAAAAGCGGAGTCTGAAGTAAAAGAGACTAAGTAAAATTCTGAATTTCTTGGGGAATATGGGCTAGGGCTGTTTGAACTGTAGTATGTGGAAAAAGAAGTCAGATACCTTGGGCATGTGATTTCTGAAGGGAAATGGAGAGTTCTGAAAGAATTCAGGGCATTGTGCAGCTTCGTTTGCCCAGGACAAAGAGGGGAGCGGCAAAAGTTTCTAGGTTTGATTGGATTCTGTATTTTGTGAATAGAAGAATATGTACAAGAAACAAAGATTGTATCTCCAACTATCACAGGGAGAACCCAACATATTAAAATGGACAAAAGAGGGAAAAGAATTAGTAGAAGTATTGAAACAGGACTTAATCACAGCACCTGTGTTAGAACTGCCTGCCTTAAAGGAACCATTTCACCTTTTCATAACTGTCAGTGAAAGAGCTGTTTCAGGCATTCTAACACAAGAATAGGGAGACAAGAGAAAACCTATTCATACTTGTCCAAGGTATTAGACCCTGTATCTCAGGGTTGGCCTGAACGCGTGACTGTGTCCAGGTGGTAGCAGCAACTGCCTTACTGGTAGAAGACAGTGTGCGTGTACACTTTGGGAGTGTAAGGAGCAAGTTGCTGACAGTACGTGTTCCCCCCCTACCCTTCCATGAAGAGATTGCTCCACATTTTGAGGCATGATGGTTACAAAAAAAAAAAAAAAAAATGGAGCAGGAATCTGCTCCTCAATCTCTTAAAAAAAAGCATAGTGCCAAACTCTCCCCCGTGGAGATGAAATGGGCATGGAATAATTGGTCCAACTTAGAGGGAGTCATGGGTCATATTAAATTCCCTCCACAAGCAAATTTGTATGGGGGAGGAAAAGGGAATATCAATCATTTGTGCAGTTCCAGGAGCTGCTCTTAGTGCTGCCATAGAGATCCGCAATGAACAGCACACGGTAGAAACCCAAATCATAAAGTCCTTGCAGGAATTGGTGACATACCTGCAGTACCAAGTAGAAGATCTTAGGGGACAGTAAAAGAAGAACATTCAAAAGGCCTCCCTTAGCAAGCCCTTAGAGAACAGTTGGTAAATGACAGGGAGATAGATGCTAGTTCCCCAGGTAGTGACTTTCCTCCAGGAGAAAATCTTGAGGATGTGAGAGCCCAAAAAGACAAGTTGGGAAACCTGGCGATCCTTCTCTGCCTTTAGATAGAAACTGGGCGTGCATGGGAAGAGACTGGCAGTGGGTATTCTGATGTTCATATTGACGAGGTTCCCTGTTTGCTACAGAGCCGGCCAAAGTAAGGAAGGATTTTGGTTACACCCTTAGGAAACCAGTATGTGTGGAAAGTGCCATTAACAGAGGGAGGTCAGATCTTGCTGACTGAAAAGGAATCAGAGGGTTATTGGGGACCTGGAATATTTTTCACCACGGGCAACAATTGCCAGTGGTCCCTTACTCCAAGAGCTGCTTATTGGGATGATTACTCCCCAGGACAACTGCTGTTGATTGATTTGCCCCACCGTAGTCCTGTCCCTTTAACCCTCAGGGAGACTCTTCACAAATACTTCTGGAAGCCTCAAGATGATCAGGAGGAACAGTACAAAATTAACCGTCTGGATTTCACCTCCCTTCTAACTTTGGTTCATTTCGGACTAGGAAGTTTTATTTTTGTTTTCTTTTCCAGTTTTGCTTCTTCTAACCTTGGTTCCTTTGGAACCAGGAAGTTCTCTCTTGTTTTCCAGATGCTAACGAATGCTGATACTGTTGCTGTAGCTCACGTGTTCCCTTCTCACACTGCTCCTTTCTTTGGGATCCCTGTGGTATCATTGGTGTTACTGTTTTGGTCAGGAATCTTCTTCAGATTAATTTTTGTAATTGCTTATGATGACCTTAACACAGTCACTGGCTGGTCATGGTCCCATGCCCATATTGGCAGTACTGGGCATCTAGTTAGTTTTGCTTATGATCCTGTCACTAATTCTGCTGCAGCTTTTGTCCTAACAATACACAATGCTTCGGTACATACCATACACCTAATCATTGTGCTGGGACTGAATCACAATGGAGTTTTTTTGGGTTTTTTTTTTGTTTGTTTTGTTTTGTTTTTTTTCCCCTGCAGAGGAGAAAGAATCACAAATGCTTGTGGAGAAAAAAAGACTCAGGGATTTCTTCTTTCTTGCTAGCAGATCTTGATGCTCTCCTCTTCCTGCCAGTGGGCTGCATGTCATGCCATAGTCCTGCAGTCTCCAGAAGTGACCCCACGTGCTACCAAAACAGATCACAGACCTGGATTCAGGCGTTCCTAATTCACCCACTGCACGAGCTGTCATGGAGCAGCGTGCTCCTCAAACGTGGTCATTTTGTGAGGTTACGCAGTGTTTGTGTACTTATGTAGGAATGGAATGTTATTTCTGCATTACAACTAAAGCGTGAGTATTTTATGTCATTGTCTCTGCTCCAATCTTGCGTTGTTTGTTTACTACTACTAATTACTACTTTTTCTTTTCTCCTTTTTCTTTTCTCTCCTTGTTCTTTTATTTCCTTTTCTACTTCCTTTTCTTTCTCTTTCTAATTTGTTTTCTTAAGACTTTTTCAAATTCTTTTTTGTTTTGAATTTTTTCTATTTCTTTCTAATTCTTTCTTTTTTTTTGGATAATACTGTTTCCAATTCTGTTTGTTTCCAATTTTTTTTCTTTTTCTTCGTGTTCCTTTTCTTAGTCATATTCCTTTCCATATTTTATTTTCTTCAACATATTACAATTCCCATTCCAATTCTTTTTCCTTTATCAATTATTTTTCCATTCCCTTTTCTAAATCTTTCTCTCTTTCTAAATCTGTTTCTTCTTTCCTGTTTCTAATTGTGAGAATCCTTTGTTTTTTGGCTCAAAGCTTGCTTCCTGAGGTTTTTCTTGTGATAAGACTCTGATTGATTTATTGAGGAGGCAAGTGATGGGTGCTAACCGTGTGACAATCGACATCACTTTGGGAACATTTGAAAGCCCCTTCCTCCAGAGCTGCTTGCCTCTGGAGTGTTTACTGGCGGAAGATCTGGCCTGTTACTAAACAGCTCCAGCTAGATATGGGAAAACTGGGGAATGATACCATCGTGTTCTGTGAAAAACAGGATGCAGATGGGCATCCCTGCTCCCTCTTATCTGCTGGCAAGGCCCGGAAGATGGGAACAAAGGAGTTTCTGCTGAGATCCCAGAGCCAGAAGCTGCCACTCCAAAGAGAGCTGACTCAACCACTTTGGGTTTGAGCTGTCACTCCAAAGACAGCTGACTCGACTGCTTTGAAACTATTGAAAAAGGGCCGTCATCGCCATGGTCATGGTCGTCGTTCTCATCGTTCTCCTCGTTGTCATCAACAGAACAATGCCTGACGACCCACCACTACTGAAGATGAAAGACTGAACTATGAACCATGCTGGATCCATGGTGGTGACTGTCTCCCTCTTGCTTCCTATAAAGACTCCTTGCTGCTTCTTTTCTACCTTTTCTATCTTTCCTATTGCCCTCCTTCCCTTCCCCATCACCCTAATTCATAATAGTGTCCGTCCTCCCCTTCCCCATTTCCCTAACTACGATTTGTAATAAATTGGTCGGACCAACATTTGAACCGTTGTTTGTTAATCTCACGCCGGGTATATAGATAATAAAAGAACCTCCTCTCCCTCCTATAAATTGGAGCAAGACACTAATCTGTTTTGTTTTTCTAATTTTTTTTTCCTAATTCTTTTCCTATTTCTTTTTCCTGTGTCAAGTCTTTCTTTTCATTGCAAGTCTTTTTCCTTTTTCTATTTCATTTTTTTTTCTTTTTTGAATCCCAATTCTTTTTCAAATTGTAGTTCTTGTGTTCTCTTTCTGGATCATTTTCTATTTTTTTTTTCCTAATTCTTTGTCTAATTTGAACTATTTGTCTAATTCTTTTTCTATTTTTTTCTTTTTCTCATTCTTTTTCTTTTTCCAATTCCTTTTTGTTTCCTTTTTCCATTTCTCATTCTAATTTTAATTCTTCTTCGTTTTAAAAAAAAATACTTTCTGGTCTTTCTAATACTTTTTGTTTTCTAATTTTCATTTTCCTTTTCTAACAATTTCTCATTCTTTTTCTGCTCCTTGTTTTTTCTTTTTCTAATTCTTTTTCCAAGCCTTTTTTGTGGTCCTTTTCCCAGTCTAAGTCTTTCTTTTTTCTATTTCAATTTTTTTCTAACTCCACCTCTTTTTCCAATTGTAATACTTTTTCTTTTCCCTGTTCCACATCTTTTCCCTGTTCCATGTCCTTTTCATTTTTCTGTTTCAGTTTTTTCTTCTACATTTTCCAATTTTTTCTAATTTTTTAAATTAATTTCCTAATTCATTTTCTATTTTTTTCTGTTCATTTTGATTGTTTCTTTTTTTTTTTTACAGATTCTAAATATTTTTCTACTTTTCATTGTAAATCTTGATATCTTTTTATTTTTTCTTTATATTTTTCCTTTTTCTAATTCATTTTATTTTTCTCAATCTTTTTCCAGCTCTTTTTTTGTTTCCAGGTTTTTCTTTTTCCAGTTTTTTCCTTTTCCAGTTATCGTTCTAATTCTTCTCCTTTTTCTTTATCCATTGATTTTTCTTTTTCTAATTCCTTTTCTTTTCATATTCTTTCTCTTGCTCTAGTGCTTTTTTTTCCTTTCTCTTCTTTTTCATTTTCCAATTCTTTTTCCAGGTCTGTTTCCATTTCCAGTTCTCTTTCCAATTTTTCATCTATTTTTTTCCATTTTTTCTTTTCTCAATTCCTTTTTATACAATTCCTTTTCTTTTTCCAATTCATTTTCTTTTCATCTTCTTTTCCATATTCTTGTTTTTCTTTTTCTCACTCTGATTCTTTTTCTAATTCTTCTTCTATTTTTTCTAATTATTCTCTTTTTTCTTATTATTTTTCATTGTTCTATTTCTAATTCTTTTTCTAGACTTTTTTCTCACTTTTTCATTTTCCTTTATTTTTTCCACTTTTTTTGTCTTTCTACTTCTAGTTCCTTTTCCAATTCCTTTTCTAATGTTGTTTTCTAATTCTTTCTCATTTCCCATTTTTTTCCAGTTCCTTATCTTTTTCTTTTTCCAATTCTCATTCTAATCCTAATTTGTCTTCGTTTTTTCTTTTTCTAATTGTTTTTCATTTTCTAATTCTAATTATTTTCTTTCTTTTCTATTTTGAATTATTTTTATATTTTCTTCGCCTTTTTCTTCTCCCCTTTTCTTGTTTTTCTGTTTCTTACTCTTTTTCTAATTCTTTTTGTCTTATTTCCTAATTCTTTTTCTAATTCTTTTTCTTTTTCATATTCTTTTGCTTTTTCTAATTCTTGATTTTTTTCCTTTTCTAATATTTTTTTCCCTAATTGGTTTTCTTTTTCCTTTTTATTTTTGTAATTCTTTTTCTAATTCCAGTTTTTTCCTCTGCCTTTTCCAATTCTTCTTCTAGTTCTATTTCCAATTCGTTTTCTATTTATTTTCCTAATTCCAATTATTTTGTCTTTTTCCTCGCCTTTTTCCTATCCTCATTGTAATTCAAATTCTTTTTTCTTTTTCTAATAATGTTCCTTTTAGTAATTCTAGTTATTTCTTTTTCTTTCTTTTTCTACATCTTTCTTTTCTCCTTTCCTTTTCCCTTTTTTCATTTTTATTCCCATTTTTTCATTTCCGTTTTCCTTTTTTTCTTTTTTTTTTTCTCCTTTTTTTTTTTTTTTTTCTTCCATTTTCCTTTTCCTTTTTCTTTTCATTTTAATCTTCTGTGAACCTGAAGTGCTCAGGCAATGAGAAACCGGGGGAGGAGAAGGTAAGAGTTGGATAACAGATCATGGACGATGTCCCACTGGTTCAGATTTCAGTGTTCCTGAAGAAAATACTACCAGTCTACAAGAGCCTTATCCAGCTGGGCTGCATTGCCAGATAACAAACCTGAATAAACCAAAGGACACACGATGTTGTGGGTTTTCACTTGGGTTCCTTGTACTGTCCATGCGGATTCACGGTATTTTTGTACAGGCTTGTGGGTTTTCACTGGGCTTTGCAGAAGTCCGCCCTGGTTCACTGAAGACTTTGCAGGATCACTGGTCTTCACTGAGATTCCATGAAGTTCACGTGGTTTTGTAAGATTTTGCACAGCTTTGCTTCTGTTCACACTGGCTTCCCATATCTTTGCTTTGGTTCAGTCAAGACTGCACAATTTTGCTGGCCTTTGCTGCCTTGAAGTTTCACTCCTTTACTTAGTCCCTGACAGTTTGCAGGTGGAATCTCAAATTCTCAGTCATCTAGTGCTGCTGCCACTTCCCCCCTTTCCAGGGTATGAGCTTGCAATTAAATATCATCTACACATGGATACACATCCTAAGGCAGTAAAACTGTCAAAGTTCACTGAGGTGGCTTGAGCAATATTGGGAGAATGTGTACACCCCTGTGGGAGTCAGCTAAAGGTATATCATATCCCCTCCTGAGTGAAAGCAGACTTTTCTTTATCCTCTTCCTGCAAGGAGACTGTAAACAGCATTTTTTACGCTGAAAACTGCCATCCAAATAAGCTCCAAAGCCCATTTCACGTCATACTCCAGACCCAAACCATCAATATTTCACACCAAACTCCAGGTTCACATCCTTGCTAATTCACCCCAAATTGAGTTCCGAAAACCTCATTATTTCATTCGAAATATCAGCGCCAACACTCCCTGATGTCATCCCCCAGGGATGCTCCAGTATCAATCCCCCAGCATTACTCCTTCATATCACCCCCCTTTCATCCCAACATCACCCACCAGTGCCAACCCAACAATGTCACCCCTCACCATCACCACAATATCCACCCTCAGCATCACTCCAACATTGTCATTCCCCAGTGTCACCCCAACACTCTCACCCCAGGATCAGTCATTCATGTTAAATCCTTGTGGTACTCCCACATCACTCCCAATGATGTCATTCTATCGTGCTACTCCCTGATATCTATCCTACTGATACCCCAACATCACTCCAACATAACCATGGTGTCACTCCCTCCAGGTGTCACTCTAAAATTTTAGATAATTCCATTAAGTGGGAAGCAGAATCTCCCTAAACAAGTATGCTATTACTATCTGACCCTTGAGAGATGGCAAGCCACCAAAAAGGAGAGAGAAGGAACATGCTAGCAGTGGATTTGATCAGCATTACCAGCAGGGCATCCCCTGCTTCAAAGCACACTTCCACTCTTTCTCCCACTTTCATTCTCCCCAGGGTCTGCAGGGTTTGTTCCACTTGCATGCTGTACCCATATGGCCAGTGCATGATACAGAGCTCTACAATCAAAGAATTTTAGGATGCTATAATCACAAAATAAACAAGACAATTAGGCAAAGCAGACTACGACAACATAAGAGAATAAATAGAAGGCTTACCCCTATCCTAGGCTCACTCACAAAGCTCTAGCAGAGCAGATCTCCAGCAAAGATCCTTCCCCCCCTGGCAGCCAGTTCTTAAATAGCTCTAGGAGGAGGCAGCCAGGCTCCGCCCCTTCTGGCAGCACAGGTGAATTGAATTGCCTTCACCTGTGCTCCTCTAGCTGCCTCATGGCTCGCCTCAGGTGATCAGTCAGAGGTTCAGGCCGTGACTCAGCAGTTCCCATACAAGAGCCCAGCTGGAACATCAGCTTACAAAACAAGTCTTCGCAAGAACAAGATCAAATACCAGGGATAGCTCTCTCTACAAAAGGTTTGCAGCCACAGCCACAAATGTCAACTCCCTTAAAACTGCCAAAATACCTTATTCAATTCCAGGATCATTCTTCAGTCAGGGGCCGTTAGGTCCCCAATATAACACCCCAACAACGTCACCACCCAGTGTTCACTCCCTGATGTCACCCACCCTTCCTCCCCAAAAAGCCCCAACATCACCCATGCCACTACAATGACACTTCAGAAACACTCTCCAGTGCCACCCCAATGTCACTCCCAGAGTCGTGCCAACAATGTCACCCCCCAGCATCACACTAAGTCACCCCAGTGTCTCCATCGAGTATCTCTCTCTCTCTGATTCCCACCCCCCCCCCCCTGCCCCCCCCGCGATACCCCATCATCACCCCCCAGCGTCACTCTCCAGGCTCAGTCCACAACTTCACACCAGTGTCATCCCAGCATCACTCCATGGCATCACCCCAACTTGCTTGCCAAGTAAGCAAGGTTTGGGACAGCAGCTCCTAGCGGAGCTGTATAAGCTTTCAGACACCGATAATCGATTGTTAATCACCACCTTCCATCTGGTTTCCAAACCAGATAACGATGAGTTATGTAGGGATTCTGTTCTGGAAACGATTTGTCTTTTCTCCAAACCTGCTATGAGTTCAGAAATCGCACAGCATGCTGCAGCAGAAATGGGGTATAGTGGTATGTTAGCGACCCCTGATTCAGGGAGCACAGGGGCTGCATAAAGTGCACACGCTGCAGCCTCCCTATTTCTTTGGAGTCTGGGATTGAAACTTGACCCAAAAGGCCACACACTGCCATACAGGCAGGTGCCAAGTTCACCCACTGATTATGTAAAATCCTGAATTGTTTTCACTATGGGCTTTAATTACAAAGAAAGTAGGCGACACGTTTCTCACTGGAGAGCCACAAGCTGTCCCCACTAGTTTGGCAAACAGCGCTCGCTCCGATCACACCGGTGATCTCAACTCTGCCATCCAGGCTGCACACACAGCTTTTCAGCATCTTGCTGTATCAGTACTGAAATTTGTGTGCTGTATGAGTACTGAAATTTGTGCTCCCCTATCTATTAGAAATTTTACTGAATGCTTTTGAGGACAGACTTCAATCAAAATATGCATGCCATTGTTGCTCATCTTTTGATCAAACTCCCCTTGCCAGACAGGCAGATCCAATCACCTGCTTGTAATTAGTCTTTTTTTTGTTGTTGTTTACTGTCCGAAGCAGTGATTGAGCACCTGGTGAGGGGTGTGGCCAGCCCTGTGAGCACAAGTGGAAGCAATTTACCTGTGGGACCGGATAGGGCTGAGCTTGGCTCCACCCCTTCCTGCCCATATTTAAGGGCTGGGAACAGTAAGGGCAGCATTCTGTTTGGGAACTGCCTCCTTGGGAGTGTTGGGAGCAAGTTCTGCTCTTTGGAATGGGGTGAGTGATTGATGCTTTATTGCAGGGCTCTGGTCTTTCTGTTTTTGGGGATCCTGACTGCTTTTAAGGGCAGAAAGCTGTAAGGGCAGCACCTCTGCATGAAGACTGCTTCCTTTGGGGTGTGGGCTGAGTGTTTGTTTTCGGAATGGGTTCATTGATTTCTTCTGTATTGCTGGATTGTAATTTTACTTTCTGGGGGGGCTCCTGATCACATTTAAGGGCTGTCAGCAGGAAGAGCAGCAACTGCACCTGGAGACTGCTTCCTTTAGAGTGTGGGGTGAACCCTTGAAACAGGGTGAGTGATTCTTTATTCCAGGGTTGCAATATCTTGTTTTTGGGAGGATCCTGACCCCACTTAGGGGCTGGTAGCCTTTAAGATGGTATCCATCTTTAGAGACTGTCTCCTTGGGACTGTGGGTTGAGGTCTAGTCTATGAGAAAGGATGAGCGATTCCTTCTTATTTTAGGGCTGTGACCTTTCCCTTTTGGTTTTTGGGGCATCCTGACCACATTTAAGTGCTGACAGATGTAAGGACAATGTTGATCTCTGGAGACTGTCTCCTGTGGAGCATGAGTGAGTTTTGGCCTTTGAGAAGGGTGTAAGTGGTTTCTTCTTCATTTCAGGGCTGCAATCTTCCCTTGTGTGTTTTGTGTGTGTGTGTGTTTTTTTTTTTTTATTTTTTGTTTTTGTTTTTTTTTAATAGTATCCTGACCACTTTTAAGGGGTGGAAGCCACAAGGGCAGCATCTGTACCTGGTGACTACTTCCTTGGCAGTGTGGGCTGAGTGTTCATCTTTGGAATGGGGTAACTTATTCTTTCTTTATTTCAGGGCTGTTATGCACTGCTTCCAACCATGCAGAGTTGTTTAAGGGCATTCTGTGCACCCTTAGGTGTAATAAATCTTCATCTGTATAGAAAGCCAAGGATTGTCCTCTTCTGGACTGCTGTACTCAGCATCACCCCAGATATCTCCATCCTAATTGTCTGGAGATGCTGTTAGTTTCCTAATCTGTATGACACCCAAATCCCAATTCCTCTTCCTCCCACCCCCTGACCGGCATTCAATAGCTCTGCAGCTCTGGTTCCCAACAACGTGATGAAGTGAAGCCCCTGGTCTGCTGAATACTGGGACTGGCCCAGAGAGGCTCTGTGACGGATGTGGATTATCCCAGCTGGAGTACCTGGTACCATTGGTGGTGATCTCGTCCAACTGCCACACAACTAACAGGAACATCCACAGCCAGATCAGGCTGCCGAGAGGCTGACCCAGCCTCACCTTGGAAGACGGGGCATCCATCACATGTCTGGGTAACCTGTTCCACTGTGTCACCACCCTCACTGTACAAGATTTTCTTTATATCTAGGCTAAATCTTTCCTTGTTCTTCCCTTCAGGTATTGAAAGGCTGTTACCAGATCACCTCGGAGCCTTCACTTCTCCAGGCTGAACAGCTCCAGCTCTCTCTCTTTATAGGAAAGGTATTCCATCCTTCGGTTCATATTTGTGGCTGTTCTCTGGATGTGCTCCAACAGCTCCACGTCTGTCCTGCACTGCGGACATCCACATCCAGACACAGCACCTCCAGATGAGTTCTCACAGCGCAGAGCAGAGGGGCAGGACCACCTCCCTTCACCTACTGACCGCACATCTTTGGATGGAGCCCAGCATGCATTTGGCTTTCTGGGCCAGGAAGGTACATTGCTGAGTGCCCACTACTCAGCCTGTTGAGGTCCCTCTGGATGGCATCCCATCCCTCTGGTGTGTTACCGCACCCCACAGCTTGGTGTCATTAGGGTGCTCTTGACCCCACTGTCGATGTCACTGATGAAGGGGCAATTCCAGATGTTTGTACAAACTCAGCAAAGAACACCTTGAGAGCAGCCCCACAGAGAAGGATTTGCAGATCCCGGTGGGTGAGAAGCTGGACATCAGCCAGCAGAGTGCGCTTGCAGCCTGGAAGGCCAGCTGTGTTCTGGGCCGCATCAAAAGAGGAGCGGCCAGCAGGGAGAGGGAGGTGATCGTCCCCATTTACTCGGCTCTTGCGAGGCTTCATCTGCAGTGCTGCATCCAGGCCTGGGGCCCCCAGGACAGGAAGGACGTGGAGCTCATGGAGCAGGTCCAGAGGAGGCACTGCGATGATCAGATGGTTGGAGCAGCTCTCCTACAAGGAAAGGTTGAGGGAAGTGGGCTTGTTCAGCCTGGAGAAGAGAAGGCTTAGGGGAGAACTCATTGCAGCCTTCCAGTACTTGAAGGGAGTGTATAAGCAGAAAGGGAAATGGGTGTTTATGAGGGTGGATCGTGATAGGACAAGGGGAAATGGTTTTAAACTGAGACAGGGGAGGTTTAGGTTAGTTATTAGGAGGAAGCTTTTCATACAGAGGGTGGTGACGCACTGGAACATGCTTCAGAGTCACTTCCAGGAGGATCTGCTCCATGATGTTTCCCAGCACGGAGACGAGACTGACATGTTGGCAGTTGCCAGGGTCATCCTTTCTATCTGTAATAACAGCTGTGCTGTCACCTTTTTTCTGCTCAGCAGGGGCTTCACGTGACTGCCTCAACTTCTCAAATACCACTGACAGTGGCTCAGTGACTGCAGCACTGAATTCCCTCAGAAGTCTGGGACTCGTCTCATCAGGACCCAAAGACTCCTGGATGTTCAGGTCCTCAGATGGTCCAGGACCTGATCTCCCATCACAGTGTGGGATGGGGGGGGGAGGAGGGGGGGGGGGTGGCGGCAGCATTGCTTCCTCAATCCCCACCTACCAAACCAAAGGTGAGGGCAGTGTATAGTGAGCAGTTATCAGAGAAGATGGAAGCAAAAATATTGTTGGGTACCTGAGCCTTCTCCTTGTCTGTTGTTCCCAGCTCAGTGCTGCCGGTAAGCAGCATCGTGCACAGAGTGCAGCCATGTTGCTCTGAGAAAGGAGCACTGCAGCGCATGTCTGAAAAGAACACTGCCCTACATCTGCAGTGCCTTCATTACTGCATTGTGTCCCACAGGTGGCAGCGGGCTGTGGTGCTCCTGAATGCTGTAACGACTACATGGAGATGTGTGGGTCTTCACGGCAACAGCAAGGAACCAGAATCTGTATTTCCTGGAATGCCCCGGAACCTCACTTTGCTGGCTGGTAATTGTCTGCCCAGCAGGTAAGGGCAATGAGCTCCCACCAGTGTTTACCCACTCCATAGCATGGCACAGCACGGTGCTCCCAGAGCTCTTAATTGCACTTCACGGTGCCCGGAAGGCTGCCTGTCCTTTTCTTTCTGCGTTCTCCTTGTCTCTGGCCTTTCACTGCAGTGTTTTCCTTCCCTTTGCCATTGGTGTTCCCTACTGCATTCTCTTGCCCTCTTGTTTTTGTGTTCCATGCCACGTTCATTTGGCCATTGCCCTTGGCTTTCTTTGCCATATTCACTTCGGCATTCAGTTTTGGCGTTCCCTGCTGCGATCTCTTGCCCTCCTGTTTTGGCGTTTCTTGACGTGTTCTCTTGGCCATCATCCTTGGCATTTCCTTCCGCGTTCTCTTGGCCCTTGCCCTTGTCTGGGCATTCCCTTGCCCTCCTGTTATTGTGTCCTGTGCCACATTCTCTTGGCCATTGCCCTTGGCTTTCTGTAGCCACATTCTCTTCAGCATTTGATTTTTGGCGTTCCCGGCAGCGTTCTGTCGCCCTCCTGTTTTGGCATTTCCTGCCACGTTCTCTTGGCCCTTGCCTGGGCATTCCCTGCGGCATTCTCTTTGACCTCCTGTCTTGGCGTTCCAGCTGCATTCTGCATTGGCCTTCTTTGCCGCGTTCTCTTTGTCCTCCTATTTTGGCACTTCCTGCCATGTTTTCTTAGCCCTTGCCTGGGCATTCCATGCCGTGTTCCCTCAGCCTTTTGTTTTGGCATTTTGTGCTGCGTTCTCTTGGCCTTTGCCCTTGGCCTTTCCTTCTGTGTTCTGTTTGGCTGTATATTTTGGCCTTTCCTGTTGCGTTCTCCTTGCCCTCACCTTGGCTTTCTGTTGGGTGCTCTCTTTGCTTTTGCCCTTGCCTCAGCTTGGCTGTTTGCTTCGCATTTACCTTGGCTTTCCCTGGGAGTTCTGCTTCCCTTTGCCTGCCCTGGGAGTTCTGCTTGCCTTTAGCACTTTGGGATCAGTTGGGAGGCAGCGTTAATGTGAATCTCGACCTGAACCCATAGCTGAATGGGAGTTCTAACAATAATTATGTTAACCTGCAGCGTACCTGTGAACCAAACCCTTAACCCAGTATTAAAAATGTCTCTTACTCTAAGTGCTGCCATAAAAATAATGTTCCATGTTTTCTGTCAAAGTAAACTTAATTGTAATTGTAGTGCAGAGACTAACTGTAACTTCAAACCTCTCAATAGCATTAATCATACCCTTAAGGTTAATTATAATTATAACTAATTATAACCCTTGCATCATCATTACAGCAATGTGCTCAAGGTGCAGCCCTGCATATGCGGGGCAGTGCCTTCATTACTGCATTGTGTCCCACAGGTGGCCGCAGAGCTGCAGCGCTCCTGAGAGCTTTAAGGACAGCATGGAGATCAGCACGGGTCTTCACGGCAGCGGCAAGGAACCAGAATCTGCATTTCCTGGAATGCCCCGGAACCTCACTTTGCTGGCTGGTAATTGTCTGCCCAGCAGGTAAGGGCAATGCACACCCACCAGTGTTTACCCACTCCATAGCATGGCACAGCACGGTGCTCCCAGAGCTCTTAATTGCACTTCACGGTGCCCTGAATGCTACCTGTCCTTTTCTTTCAGTGTTCTCCTTGCCCTTTGCTTTCCCTGCTGTGTTCTCTTGCCCTCCTGTTTCGGCGTTCCCTGTGGCATTCTCTTGGCCATTGCCCTTGGCCTTCTTTGATGCATTCTCTTCAGCCTTCGGTTTTGGCCATCTGTGCCACGTTCTCTTGCCCTTTCTCCTTGGCCTTCTTTGACATGCTCCCTTTGCCTTTGCCTCCCGTTCTGGCATTCCCTACATTTTCTTTGGTCTTCAGTTCTGGCATTCGTGGCTGCGTTCTCTTTGGTCATTGCCCTTGGCCTTCTTTGCCACGTTGTCTTTGGCCTCTTGTTTTTTGCGTTCCGTCAGCATTCTCTTTGGCCCCTTGTTCTGGCGTTCCCTGCAGTGTTCTCTTTGGCTTCGATTTTGGCGTTTGCTTCCATGTTCTCTTCGGCCATTGCTCCCGGCCTTCTTTGCCGCTTTCCCTTCGGCCTCTTGTTTTGGCATCCCTTACGGCGTTCTCTTTGGCCTTCGGTTTTGTCTTTCTGTGCCGTGTTCTCTTTGGCCATTGCCCTTGGCCTTCTGCATTGGCCTTCCCTGATTCGTTTTCTTTTGTCTCTGTTTTGGCATTCTCTGGGGCCTGGCCTCTGATGAGGAGTTCTCTTCAGTGCTCTCCCTGCCTTTGCCATCCCTTTGCTTTTGACGTTGCCTTCCCTTGGGTGTCGTCTATGCCTTTTGCCCTCAGTTTTGACATTCCCTCAGCTGTTCTCCTTGCCTTTTGCTCTTAGCTTTGCCTTGGCCTTCCCTAACAGTCACTCTGAGCCTAATCCTAATAAACCTAGCCTTAATATCTTCTCCCCAACCCTACGCTCTGGACTGAGCCCTGAACCCCAAATGTAGTGTTAATTGCAGCCATGACTGTATAGATAACTGTGCAAACTAACCCTGAACCTTCAGTAGTGCTTTCAACTGGTCACTAAACCCATCTGTAACCTTCTGTGTAATACTAACAAAAACCCCACAGCTTCCCTGTTAAATACTCCTAACCTTACTCTCATGCCACTTCCTGGAATGGTGTTTGGCTTCCATGTTTTGTGGGGTGGGCTGACAGTGAGCGCCGTTTGGCTCTCGGCGTTCCTCCTTCTAAAGCATGTCTCTCTGTATTACAGGTGAAGATGACTTTGACTCTTCCAGTTGATGACTTTCCCCCTTGGGACACCATCATCTTTCCAGGCCTCCCACACTCACCGCCAGCTCAGTTCAGTTGAGCTGTTACCCGAATCCCTATTTCATTCCCTTTCCATGATCCTCCTGTCACTCTGCCACAAGCCCCTACCACCTCCCAAGGTCGTCGCAGGCAACGTGTGGGATGCGGCACTCAGTCTCATTATAGTTCATCCCATCGGCCTCAGCCCAGCGATCCAACCCTCACCCACACCCTTCCTTAGGGCCCTTCTACTCCCAGGCCAATCAACGCTTCCTTCTGATGCCATCTGCGTTCCTTCCTGGCTGCTTTAAGACTCGTGCCCCTTTGTGGCCATTTTGAGAGTTGCGCTGATTTCAGCGTGTGCATTCAACTTATTTCAACCAAATTGACTTGAGTTTTACATTCAATTAATGTAAACCAAATTGGCTTTAAGTTTGCCTTGCTTACGGGGTTGGGTTAGCTTTGCTTTGTTCCTAGGCAGGGCTAACCCAACCCCGTAATCAACACCTGAGGGCTGTTGGAGGTGATTTCTTTTCCTTCCGGGCCAGTCTGAAACTTGCGCCTTGTTGCGGCCATTCGAAGAGTTGCGCTGATTTCAGCGTCTGCATTCAATTTATTTCAACCAAATTGGCGTTAGCCTTGCAGTCATTTTGCATCAACCAAATTGGCTTTGGCTTTTCATTCAACTTATTTCAACCAAATGGGCTTTTCATTCAACTTATTTCAACCAAATTGGCTTCAGTTTTACATTCAATTAATGTAAACCAAATTGGCTTCAGTTTTACATTCAGTTAATGTAAACCAAATTGGCTTCAGTTTTACATTCAATTAATGTAAACCAAATTGGCTTCAGTTTTACATTCAATTAATGTAAACCAAATTGGCTTTAAGTTTGCATTGCTTACGGGGTTGGGTTAGCTTTGCTTTGTTTGTTCCTAGGCAGGGCTAACCCAACCCCGTAACCAAGGGCCGTTGGAGGCAGTTTGTGTTCCTTCCCGGCTAGTCTGAGACTTGCGCCCAGTTGCGGCCATTTGAAGAGTTGCGCTGATTTCGGCATCCACATTCAATTTATTTCAACCAAATTGGCTTTAGCCTTGCAGTCATTTCGCATCAACCAAATTGGCTTTGGCTTCGCATTCAACGTAATTCAGCCAAATTGGCTTCAGTTTTACATTCAATTAATGTAAACCAAATTGGCTTTAAGTTTGCATTGCTTACGGGGTTGGGTTAGCTTTGCTTTGTTTGTTCCTAGGCAGGGCTAACCCAACCCCGTAACCAAGGGCCGTTGGAGGCAGTTTGTGTTCCTTCCCGGCTAGTCTGAGACTTGCGCCCAGTTGCGGCCATTTGAAGAGTTGCGCTGATTTCGGCATCCACATTCAATTTATTTCAACCAAATTGGCTTTAGCCTTGCAGTCATTTCGCATCAACCAAATTGGCTTTGGCTTCGCATTCAACGTAATTCAGCCAAATTGGCTTCAGTTTTACATTCAATTAATGTAAACCAAATTGGCTTTAAGTTTGCATTGCTTACGGGGTTGGGTTAGCTTTGCTTTGTTTGTTCCTAGGCAGGGCTAACCCAACCCCGTAACCAAGGGCCGTTGGAGGCAGTTTGTGTTCCTTCCCGGCTAGTCTGAGACTTGCGCCCAGTTGCGGCCATTTGAAGAGTTGCGCTGATTTCGGCATCCACATTCAATTTATTTCAACCAAATTGGCTTTAGCCTTGCAGTCATTTCGCATCAACCAAATTGGCTTTGGCTTCGCATTCAACGTAATTCAGCCAAATTGGCTTCAGTTTTACATTCAATTAATGTAAACCAAATTGGCTTTAAGTTTGCATTGCTTACGGGGTTGGGTTAGCTTTGCTTTGTTTGTTCCTAGGCAGGGCTAACCCAACCCCGTAACCAAGGGCCGTTGGAGGCAGTTTGTGTTCCTTCCCGGCTAGTCTGAGACTTGCGACCCTTTGTGGCCATTCTGAGAATTGCTATGTCTTTGGAGGGGCTGAGATCTGCACTGCTTTTGAGGTGGGTTACAGTATACAACATTTTCACAAATGTGATGTCACTAATGGGGTATGGAGGCTTTGTACCCTTTCTCTGGTTGGTCTGACATCAAGGTGAACTATGTGTTACAACTGTGCTGAATAGGTGTGTGCTGCACCTGTAAATTGCGTCGTGCCATATATGCAATGTGTGTTGTGTTGCGCCTGTAAACTGTATTGCGCCATGTACAGAATGTATGGATGCTGTGCATATAAACTAAGTCATGGAATCAGAGACCCATATTCATTACATGTTCTGCTTCTACACGTGTAGTTGCTGGTATATTGTAAACGTATACGAGTCATGTCTGGTGGAAACAGTGCTGCAATAAACAAGTAGATAAACAATGCAAGTATGTTGTGTGTCTTCCTTTGTCACGGAAAGGACGTGAAGGTAGGTGAGAAAGGTAGGTGCGGAGGGTGGTAGACTTGGGGTCAGACTTACAGAATAGGACGATGAGGGTAAGATGGTTGGACGATTAGAGGACTAGGGTTGGACAATTAGAAGGTTAGGGTTGGACGACTAGGGCTGGACACTTGGATGGTTGCACAGTTAGGGTTGGAGGGTTAGGGTTGGACACTTGGACGGTTGGGGCTGGGCACGGGGCTGGGCACGGGGCTGGGGCGGGGGTTAGGGTTAGGTTAGGGTTAGGGTTAGGGTTTAGGGTTTAGGTTAGGGTAGGGTTAGGGTTAGGGTTAGGGGGTTAGGGTTAGGGTTAGGGTTAGGGTTAGGGTTAGGGTTAGGGTTAGGGTTAGGGTTAGGTTAGGGTTAGGGTTAGGGTTAGGGTTAGGGTTAGGGTTAGGGTTAGGGTTAGGTTAGGGTTAGGGTTAGGTTAGGGTTAGGGTTAGGGTTAGGGTTAGGGTTAGGGTTAGGGTTAGGGTTAGGGTTAGGGTTAGGGTAGGTTAGGGTTAGGGTTAGGGTTAGGGTTAGGTTAGGGTTAGGGTTAGGGTTAGGGTTAGGGTTAGGGTTAGGGTTAGGGTTAGGGTTAGGGTTAGGGTTAGGGTTAGGGTTAGGGTTAGGGTTAGGTTAGGGTTAGGGTTAGGGTTAGGGTTAGGGTTAGGGGTTAGGGTTAGGGTTAGGGTTAGGGTTAGGGTTAGGGTTAGGTTAGGGTTAGGGTTAGGGTTAGGGTTAGGGTTAGGGTTAGGGTTAGGGTTAGGGTTAGGGTTAGGGTTAGGGTTAGGTTAGGGTTAGGGTTAGGGTTAGGGTTAGGGTTAGGGTTAGGGGTTAGGGTTAGGGTTAGGGTTAGGGTTAGGGTTAGGGTTAGGGTTAGGGTTAGGGTTAGGGTTAGGGTTAGGGTTAGGGTTAGGGTTAGGGTTAGGGTTAG